>NC_086184.1:1216500-2433000 GCF_023053635.1 Elgaria multicarinata webbii
TCCCAGACTGTGGAACGGCCTGCCAGAGGAGACTCGTCGGCTTAATACTCTCTCTGAGTTTAAGACAGCTGTAAAGACTGATCCCTTCCAGCAGGCCTACCCAGTCGAGTTTTAAGATGTCTGGCTGTTATTTTAATAATGTATTAGTTTTATATGTTTTAATCAGTTTTATGTATTTTATAATATTTTTGTATTTTGTGTTGATCCCCGCCTTGATCCAGAGGGAGAGGTGAGTAAGAAATAAATAAATAAATTATTAATTATTATTATTATTATTTAGCTGAGAGTGGCTCTGTGCTATTCAGGAGACGGCGGGGGAGGGAAAAGGAGGCAGCCAAGCCCAGAGAGTCCTCACCTTGATCTCTATCTGGTGACGCTCTTCGGCCTCCTCCATCTCACGGTCCTTGTTGCGAAGCTCCGCCTTCTTCTCATCCAGCTGCCGCCGAGTGATCTCCCAGAAGGTGTGGATCTTGTCCCGCTCCAGCTGGAAGTAGTTGCGTTCTTCCCGCTCACGGTCCAGTTCCTCCCGAATGCGCCCAATGTGGTCCTCCAGCTGCAGGGCCAAGAAGAGGGTCAGTCGACAGCAGGGCTGGAGCCGGGTGGGCAGACAGGGAACCCAGCATCGCTGCCACTTGGTGCTGTGCTTTTCTGAGATGAAGAATTCAGAGGCTGGCCGTGGCAAGGCCTGGGTCTGCCACCAAGATGGGTGCAACACTTACATCTGGAAACAAAGCCCTATGAAGAGAGACTGAAAGAACTGGGCATGTTTAGCCTGGATAACAGAAGATTGAGGGGAGACATGGTAGCACTCTTCAAATACTTGAAAAGTTGTCACACAGAGGAGGGCCAGGATCTCTTCTCCATCACCCCAGAGTGCAGGACACGGAATAACGGGCTCAAGTTACAGGAAGCCAGATTCCAGCTGGACATCAGGAAAAAATTCCTGACTGTTAGAGCAGTACAACAATGGAACCGGTTATCTAGGGAGCTGGAATCTGGCTTCCTGTAACTTGAGCCCGTTATTCCGTGTCCTGCACTCTGGGAGGATCGAGAAGAGATCCTGGCCCTCCTCTGTGTGACAACCTTTTAAGTCTTTGAAGAGTGCTCTCATGTCTCCCCTCAATCTTCTCATCTCCAGGCTAAACATGCCCAGTTCTTTCAGTCTCTCTTCATAGGGTTCTCTTCATAGAGCATAGGGAAGGAAGGACCCAGACAATCCTGGGCTTCTCTCAACACTGCCCTCCTATACTTTTTGTATCCTTGGTGCAGTGGGATATCTGGAGTGTCCCAGAAATAGGGGAGAGCAGCCATCAAAGCCCACTGAGCGACTGGGTGGCCCATACTGGTCTTGCTTCCAGCCCCATCTCAGCCGGGAAGCTCAGAGACAATCAGCGAAGGCCGAAGCATCCCAGAAATCATCCCCCACAGTTCCCAGGATAAGAAACATCCTAAATAACCTCCAGGAGATCTGTAGGCATCGATCTACCTAAACATTTCTGGCTAAACCTTCCTGCTACCTTGCTGCTTTTGAGAATGCAGCCTCTCAGTTGTCCTGGCACAATGCTCCAGCCCCACCTGACCCCTGCTCACCTGCTCTTTCGACATGCTCTCCGGGGGGACAGCATCCACCACTGGCGAACCTTTCGCACCTTTGCCCTTTTTGCTGCTGCCGCCAGCTTTCTTCTCGCCTTTCTTTTTGGGTGCCTGGAAAAGGGGGGGGGGAGAGGGGAGCGGAGAGAAGGGGAGAAAAACACCCGTGTTGTGCTGAGTGCAAGAAGTGGAAGGAAGGAGGCTGTCGGGAGCCGTGCCGGGAAATCCCCCTGCCCTGATGCTGGCGATCCTGCACCTTCATCCCTAGGGTGACCCTAGGAAAAGGAGGACAGGGCTCCTGTGTCTTTAACAGTTGCATCAACAAGGGAATTTCAGCAGGTGTCATTTGTATAAATGGAGAAGCTGATGAAATGCTGCCTTCATCACAACAGTTAAAGGTGCAGGAGCTATACTAGAGTGACCAGATTTAAAAGAGGGCAGGGCTCCTGCAGCTTTAACTGTTGTGATGAAGAGGGAATTTCACCAGGTTCCCCATATATACCAATGACATTTGCTGAAATTCCCTTTTCAATACAAGTGTTAAAGACACAGGAGCCCTGTCCTCCTTTCCATAGGGCCACCCTATTCATCCCTGGACAGCAACAACGACCAGTGCCTTTGGGCAGCTGGCTGGCCCCGGTAGGGAAGGTGCCAGGAGGCCCCTGCAGATTGGGAAAGGTTGGGGGGTGGGGGACCCTTGCAGGGAGATGCCAGGGCGTAGCGGGCATGGAGGCTTAGCAGGGCTCAGGCCTAGCCTGGGAAAACGAGAATAATAAAGGAAAGAGTGTCCCCGAGCATGTGCAGAGTGCATCCCCCCACTTCTGCAGGCAGGAGCCCCAGCATGGCTGTGGAAGTGGAGCCCGGGCACAGCGGAGCTGCAGGCGTGGAGCAGGGCTCAAGCCTGGCACGTGCGGAAGGAGAATAATGCAGGACAGAGTGCCGCCGAGCATGTGCAGAGTGCGCGTTCGCTCTGAGCGCGCCCAGCCCCAGTTGGGATTCAGATTCGAGGAGAGGAGGCTCCTGGCAGGATGGGGGCCGGGCAGGCGGCCGGCAGCCCCCCCACTTTTCCCCCGCCCCACTTCTTCCCCCCACAACTCACCATGGTACCAACAGAGGCGCCCCTTCGGCTGCCCAGGCCCGGAGTTGCCGCGTCGCCCAGCAACCGCCGCCAAATCTCGCGAGAGGTCTGGGTCCACCGGGCCCGCCCCTGGCAACGAGCCCCAGCCCTAGCAACCAGGAGGGAGGGGGAGTTTTCACTCATTTGCCTCTGCCGTCATCATCATCATCATCATCATCATCAACAACATCTTCATCGTTATGATTGATGTTGTTTTGTTGTTTCCATTCCCACCAACTTTATCCGTACTTGCGCGCTGCCTAACTTTATTTATTTGTGATATGTATATTCTGCTTCATATAATAAACTATCTTAGCGAGTTGCGTCCCCAGATACTAAAACAAACAAACACTGCTGAAATGCATACACAATACAATATTATATAAGAAAGTTTTACAACTTACAAAACGGAGTGCGTGGGTGTGGAACCACGAAAAGAAGGAAGGAAGGAAGTGTAGAAGGAGCAGAGATTTCAGATTCCTGTTAGGGTGCAGCACTGTACCCCCTTTCCCGGGAGTAAGCCCCATTGAACTCTGTGGGGCTTGCTTCCGAGTATTTATTTATTTATTTATTTATTACACTTATATATCGCCCCCACAGCCAGAGCTCTCTGGGCGGTTTACATAGGCTGACCATATTTTGGAAACCAAAAAGGAGGACAACATGGTTGGAGGCTGTGCCCACCATGTCCAGCCCCAGGGGCCATGACCAGGGCCAGGGGTACGTGCCCACCCAAACATGGCCTTGGAAAGCAGTATTTTAGGCAGTGCCTCCTTTAAAATGCTTTGAATGTGAAGTACGAAGCCATTGATATCCATGGTGCAAGGACTGTCCTCCCATTCCACTCCGCAACAAAACATATCCAAGACTTGCTTAATTACAAAAAGATGGACTAGGATAGGGTGAGCCTATGAAAAGGAGGACAGGGCTCCTGTATCTTTAACAGCTGTATTGAAAAGGAAAGTTCAGCAGGAGTCATTTGTATATATGGAGAACCTGGTGAAATTCCCTCTTCATCACCACAGTTAAAGCTGCAGGTGCCCTGCCCTCTTTTAAATCTGGTCACTCTAGTATAGCTCCTGCAGCTTTAACTGTGGTGATGAAGAGGGAATTTCACCAGGTTTTCCATATATACAAGTGACACCTGCTGAAATTCCCTTTTCTATGCAACTGTTAAAGATACAGGAGCCCTGTCCTCCTTTTCATAGGGTCACCCTAGACTAGGAACCTGCACGGATTCAAGTGTAAGTTGATTATAAGATGAGCTTCTCATGGCTTGAACTTGGGGGTTCTAAAATGCACTCCACCAAGGCCAGCATCTGGCTTCTGAGAAGTCCACCAGCAAGGTGCTGAAGTAATTGCTTTCTCTATTTTTCTCCTAGTATCTGCTATCCATAGTCCTACTTCTGAGCACACAGGTTCTGTTTTAAGTGCTGTATGTCCAGATACTAGGGGGAAAGAGCTAGCAATGGGGCATGCTTCTCATGTGTGAAGTGAGACGTTCTTGTGGCGCTATATTTGCACTATCGATGCATTAATATACTGGCTGTTTTTTGTTTTTCATCTCTTTCTTAAGCTTGTGTATGAGGGGTGACAATTTAACCAGTCAAAAAAGCATTGAGGGTTTTTTAGGTAACTAAAATGAGTTGGTATTTTCATTGTTCTATTCACCATGATCCTAGTAAATTTTCCTAATAAAGTATATTTTCATGGGTAGGGTCTTCTCACAGCCTGTTCACATCCTCCCCATGTATATGTTTACAGTGATGAACAGAGGAACTTAAGTTTTTGACGTGCTAATGGTCTTCTAAGGGAGTCCTGTTTCTAAATAAAATGTATACATTTAGATTAAATATCAAATTGTACAGAAGGTATCTGAGTCTTTCTGTTGTCTTTGCAACCGTCTCTGTTTAAATTGTCAGCTTACAAAATGTTCCAAAGGTAGTTATACCACATTACCATTCACAGGTCTATAGATTCCTTCCAATTCTTTGCTATTACTTGAGAGGATGCTACCACCATAAAACCCAGCATTTCTTTGTCTGGTAAATATTCATTAGGGCCTCTAAAGATAGAAATGTCAATTTAGGATCCCTGTGTACTCCTATTGTATAAATACAGTGATGTCATATCTATATGACTTAAAAGTTATCAGGGTTAAGTATTACCTTCAAGCTGTTTTATTTATTTATTTATTTATTTATTTATTTATTTAATTACACTTATATACTGCTCCCATAGCCAGGGCTCTCTGGGCGGTTTACATTTTCCCTGAAACTGACATTTTTCATTATATTTCTTCTCCTTCCTGTATGTCACATTCCCATATTTCTTTCAGCCCTATGTTGCCCCTTGATTCCATGACTAATACTCTATGTATGTTGGATATGAGGCCTTTGCCTAGCAGTTCAGGTACAAGTATCAATTGTTCAAATGCCATTAATGGCTTTTTTTAAACTGTAGGGTTGGTACTTAGTGGAGGACCTGGTGTAATTGTAACATTTACCATTATCTCACTGGTCTTTCAGCTGAGGACTTGTTTTCGAGGTAATTCTCACAAATAAAACCATTATCCTAAATAATCTGGGCCTGTATGTACTAACGTGAGAACATTCATCACAAAAATTCAGTTGTAGTAAGACTGCTAGAAGGGGTGGAAATGTTACCATTTTCTCTATATTTTGAGTGTGTTACATGTAAGAATGGATTTCAAAAGTCTTTTGCTTTTAAAATTGTTAGAGGGGAGGCCTTGAATTTTATTTTTGCTAATTCTTATACATTCCATTATCTAGTGGCGTTTTGTTCAAATTAATTAGATTTATCACCTGTCTAATTTGAAATCCCTCAGCATAGTTGTACGTTTGATATACTTATTCTGCCACTTCACAGTGCCTGTAAATGTTTTTTAAAAACCACACCCGTTCTATATTTTTATTGTTTATTTACAAAATTTGCATATCACTCCACATCTAAAACAGATTCCAGAGCAATGAATGTAACAGTAAATCAGAACAAAGATTTAAATACTGTATTAAAATGATTTAAAACACATCATCAGAGAAGCCAACACTTTAACTAAAGCACAAATGAGACCTGACAATCTTTCCCACTTTCACAGTTCATTATTAATTAGAGTCCAATAGTCTCATTGAGGCTTCCTTGAGGCCTTCTTCAGTTCTATCAGACCTCCTCCTTCTCTCTCTCCGCGTTCTCTGGGGTTTATAAAGCTGCTTTCTTTCCTGCTCATTCGGCTTCTCCACATCCTTAGCCCTTCTGTGATCTGTCTCAGCTATATTTAATGTCATCCAACAAGAATGCGCTGCAATCCAACTCCATTCATTCATGTTCTGGAGCTTAGTACACTTGAACACCAGAAATAAGCCTAGTTAACTCAATGAAGGGGAGACTTGCCAGGCACAAGGGAAGGCCAGCAATAAGCTACAGATTCTAATTGAGCAGGTGTGTTACTCTGTAGTATGACAACCATAAAGTGGCTGTAGCAATTTAAAGACTAACCATGTTTTATGACGTAGGCATGAGATTTTGTGGGCCGAAACCACTTTGTCAAGTGTAGGAATGAATAGAAGCAAGATAGAAAAGTCAGTCCCAGGTAGGTAGAAAGCAAAGACTCCATTCCAATTTCAAGCATCATCTACAATATGAAAGGAATTGAATTGCAAGATGGGACATGGGCTTTACACACTGTAAGGAGGAGCCGGTCAGACCAAGTGTTCAAACTGTGTTCCAAGGCGTGGAAATGAACAAGGTATGTCAAGTCTGAAGTCTCACGCTGCATTCTGTCTCTCAAGTTTCTCTGTGGCAGGTCAGCCATTTTGAGGTGTGTTACCCAATGACCTGAAATGGGGAAATGCTCCCCCAAAGGTCTGTCGGTGGCACATCTGGACACCACTGTCCATGACAGGCATGTGAACGCCTCACTGTACCAAACACCGACAGACCGCTCTCCATCATGACACGCCTCAACCTAGCAGCCTCAACACACCAAATGATCCATCACTACTGCTAAGCCCGGCAATACCGCCATATCTGTTCCTGCCCCTCTGACAGAAACTCAGCCCTATAGGACCACTCCAAACAGGCAACACCAGGGGAACCACTGCCAGCTCTGTCCCCACATCTCCCCAGAGAACACAATCCCTGGACCAAAGGGCTGCACAAACACTGACAAACCTGTGGGAGAGCATCTTCCCATTCCAGGTCATTCGGAGCAGACCCCAAAGTGGCTGGCTTGCAACGGAGAGACTAGAGAGACAGAATGCAGCGTGAGAGCTCAGAGATGACATGAATTGTTGAGTCCGACACGTTGGAACTGGGCTTGAACAGATCGTCTGAATGGCTCACTCCTTACAGTGTGTAGAGCCCCAGTCCCATCCACAGTGCACTTCCTTAAATAGTGCAGATGGAATGTTTAAATTGGAAATGGAGTGTTTGCTCACGACATATGTCCTATCTATCCCTGCATTGGATAAGGTGGGCTCATGCCTTTGAAATAAACATTTTCTTCAATCCCTCCACGAGGCGGTGAGCAGAGTAAAATGTCCATGTAGTTTTCAGCCAACCCAGCCGAGGCAGCATCCTGCGTCCATATCTGGTGCCGAGGGAGCTGGGGAGTGAAAATGCACAATTACCAACAGGAAGGGATCAAACACCAACACTAACGCAACATAAAACTTACTCTTCTCCATATCCAGAGACGCACCTTCTAATCCAGGTGTTCTTCAAAATGAACCGGGCCTTCCATAAGTGTTGTTGGCTCATTCGCCAGGGCTGGGGAGGGAATGGGGAACAAAGTCAATGCCCATGCTCCCCTTTGGCCTCCCCAGCTAAAGAAGTCCCTTGAGCTGGGGGGAAGAGCTCGCAGAAACTCCCCAACCAGCGAAGGAATGGGGTAGACTGAGAACTCCTGGACAGTGTGTCCATGACGAGGCTTCTGTAGCTGGATTGGGGATGGCTCATTCGTACTCACAGCAGCTTCATCCAGACGCTTCTAGCTTTCAGCCTTGTGTTGCTCCATGGCACCGGGGCCGCTCCAAAGCTCGGTAGCAGAGAAAATAATAAGAAAAAAAGACACAAAATCCATTAGCAATTTTTTAATTTTTTTTGTGTGAACCGCCCAGAGAGCTCCGGCTATTGGGCGGTATAGAAATGCAATAAATAAATAAATAAATAAATAGCAATTCCATCATGTCTAGTTCTGCCTCATAACAAGACTCTTGTATGTAGGTAGAGCCTTTGATCCAGGCTTTGGTGAATCCCAGAAGTAAGCCTACTTTTCCCCATAAAGGGGGCACTTGCTGGCCAGGTTGGACTGAACCCCAGAATTAAACCTAGTTTTCCCATAAAGGGGAAACCCCATAAAGAGGCCTCTTCCCAGGCTGGGCTGAACCCCAGGAATAAGGTTATTTTCCCATGAATGGGAGGCCCCATAAAGAGGCCTCTTCCCAGGCTGGGCTGAACCCCAGGAATAAGGTTATTTTCCCATGAATGGGAGGCCCCATAAAGAGGCCTCTTCCCAGGCTGGGCTGAACCCCAGGAATAAGGTTATTTTCCCATGAATAGGAGGCCCCATTAAGAGGCCTCTTCCCAGGCTTTTTCCCATGAATGGGAGGCCCCATAAAGAGGCCTTTTCCCAGGACTTTTCCCGTGAATGGGAGGCCCCATAAAGAGGCCTCTTCCCAGGCTTTTTCGCATGAAGGGGACCCCATAAAGAGGCCTCTTCCCAGGCTGGGCTGAACCCCAGGAATAAGGTTATTTTCCCATGAATGGGAGGCCCCATAAAGAGGCCTCTTCCCAGGCTGGGCTGAACCCCAGGAATAAGGTTATTTTCCCATGAATGGGAGGCCCCATAAAGAGGCCTCTTCCCAGGCTGGGCTGAACCCCAGGAATAAGGTTATTTTCCCATGAATGGGAGGCCCCATAAAGAGGCCTCTTCCCAGGCCGTGCTGAACCCCAGGAATAAGGTTATTTTCCCATGAATGGGAGGCCCCATAAAGAGGCCTCTTCCCAGGCTTTTTCCCATGAATGGGATGCCCCATAAAGAGGCCTCTTCCCAGGCCGGGCTGAACCCCAGAAATAAGCCTAGTTAACCATAAAGAGGACCCTTGCCTGGGATGCCTGAACCCCAGAAATAAGCCGAGTTAACTCGATGAAGGGGAGACTTGCCAGGCACAAGGGAAGGCCAGCAATAAGCAACAGATTCTAAATGGGCAGGTGTGTTAGACTGTAGCATGACCACCAAAAAGTGGCTGTAGCAATTTAAAGACTAACCGTGTTTTATGACTTAGGCATGGGCTTTTGTGGGCCAAACCCACATTGTCAGATGTAGGAATGGATGGGAACAAGATAGAAAAGTCAGTCCCAGGTAGGTAGAAAGCAAAGACTCCATTCCAATTTCAAGCGTCATCTACAATATGAAAGGAATTGAATTGCAAGATGGGACATGGGCTTTACACACTGTAAGGAGGAGCCAGTCAGACCAAGTGTTCAAACTGTGTTCCAAGGCGTGGAAATGAACAATGCATGTCAAGTCTGAAGTCTCACGCTGCATTCTGTCTCTCAAGTTTCTCTGTGGCAGGTCAGCCATTTTGAGGTGTGTTACCCAATGACCTGAAATGGGGAAATGCTCCCACAAAGGTCTGTCGGTGGCACAACTGGACACTACTGCCCATAACAGGCATGTGAACGCCTCACTGTACCAAACACCGACAGACCGCTCTCCATCACAACACGCCTCAACCTAGCAGCCTCAACACACCAAATGATCCATCACTACTGCTAAGCCCGGCAATACCGCCATATCTGTTCCTGCCCCTCTGACAGAGACTCAGCCCTATAGGACCACTCCAAACAGGCAACACCAGGGGAACCACTGCCAGCTCTGTCCCCACATCTCCCCAGAGAACACAATCCCTGGACCAAAGGGCTGCACAAACACCGACAAACCTGTGGGAGAGCATCTCCCCATTCCAGGTCATTCGGAGCAGACCCCAAAGTGGCCGGCTTGCAACGGAGAGACTAGAGAGACAGAATGCAGCGTGAGAGCTCAGAGATGACATGAATTGTTCAGTCCGACACGTTGGAACTGGGCTTGAACAGATCGTCTGAATGGCTCACTCCTTACAGTGTGTAGAGCCGCAGTCCCATCCACAGTGCGCTTCCTTAAATAGTGCAGATGGAGTGTTTAAAATGGAAATGGAGTGTTTGCTCACGACCTCTGTGTCACTGACTCTTCCATCTCGTTCCTATCCATCCCTGCATTGGACAAGGTGGGTTTGCCCAAAATTAAACCTAGTTTTCTTATGGAGGGGAGACCCCATAAAGAGGACTCTTGTCAGGCCTGTCTGAACCCCTCTTCCTATGAAGAGGAAGATTTCCACGCATGTGTGAACGCCATCCCTGAATTAAGCTACTCCTATTGAGAGCAGTTCTGCATAATGCCAGGACTAAGATACAAAAATCCCGTGAAGTGGTTGTGAGTCTGTTGTGTGTTTGCAGCAAAGTTTCCCAACATTTCACCTTTTCTTCAATCCCTCCACGAGTGGGTGAGCAGAGTAAACTGTCCATGTAGTCTTCAGCTGAACCAGCTGAGGCAGCATCCTGCGTCCATATCTGGTGCCGAGGGAGCTGGGGAGTGAAAATGCACAATTACCGACAGGAAGGAATCAAACATCAACACTAACGCAACATAAAACTTACTCTTCTCCATATCCAGAGACGCACCTTCTATTCCAGGTGTTCTTCAAAATGAACCGGGCCTTCCATAAGTGTTGTTGGCTCATTCGCCAGGGCTGGGGAGGGAATGGGGAACAAAGTCAATGCCCATGCTCCCCTTTGGCCTCCCCAGCTAAAGAAGTCCCTTGAGCTGGGGGGAAGAGCTCGCAGAAACTCCCCAACCAGTGAAGGAATGGGGTAGACCGAGAACTCCTGGACAGTGTGTCCATGACGAGACTTCTGTAGCTGGATTGGGGATTGGGGATGGCTCATTCGTACTCACAGCAGCTTCATCCAGACGCTTCTAGCTTTCAGCCTTGTGTTGCTCCATGGCACCGGGGCCGCTCCAAAGCTCGGTAGCAGAGAAAATAATAAGAAAAAAAGACACAAAATCCATTAGCAATTTTTTAAAAAAAAATTTGTGAACCGCCCAGAGAGCTCCGGCTATTGGGAGGTATAGAAATGCAATAAATAAATAAATAAATAAATAGCAATTCCATCATGTCTAGTTCTGCCTCAAAACAAGACTCCTGTATGTAGGTAGAGCCTTTGAGCCAGGCTTTGGTGAATCCCAGAAGTAAGCCTACTTTTCCCCATAAAGGGGGCACTTGCTGGCCAGGTTGGACTGAACCCCAGAATTAAACCTAGTTTTCCCATAAAGGGGAAACCCCATAAAGAGGCCTCTTCCCAGGCTGGGCTGAACCCCAGGAATAAGGTTATTTTCCCATGAATGGGAGGCCCCATAAAGAGGCCTCTTCCCAGGATGGGCTGAACCCCAGGAATAAGGTTATTTTCCCATGAATGGGAGGCCCCATAAAGAGGCCTCTTCCCAGGCCGGGCTGAACCCCAGGAATAAGGTTATTTTCCCATGAATAGGAGGCCCCATTAAGAGGCCTCTTCCCAGGCTTTTTCCCATGAATGGGAGGCCCCATAAAGAGGCCTTTTCCCAGGACTTTTCCCGTAAATGGGAGGCCCCATAAAGAGGCCTCTTCCCAGGCTGGGCTGAACCCCAGGAATAAGGTTATTTTCACATAAATGGGAGGCCCCATAAAGAGGCCTCTTCCCAGGCTGGGCTGAACCCCAGGAATAAGGTTATTTTCCCATGAATGGGAGGCCCCATAAAGAGGCCTCTTCCCAGGCTGGGCTGAACCCCAGGAATAAGGTTATTTTCCCATGAATGGGAGGCCCCATAAAGAGGCCTCTTCCCAGGCTTTTTCCCATGAATTGGAGGCCACATAAAGAGGCCTTTTCCCAGGACTTTTCCCGTGAATGGGAGGCCCCATAAAGAGGCCTCTTCCCAGGCCGTGCTGAACCCCAGGAATAAGGTTATTTTCCCATGAATGGGAGGCCCCATAAAGAGGCCTCTTCCCAGGCTTTTTCCCATGAATGGGAGGCCCCATAAAGAGGCCTTTTCCCAGGACTTTTCCCGTGAATGGGAGGCCCCATAAAGAGGCCTCTTCCCAGGCTGGGCTGAACCCCAGGAATAAGGTTATTTTCCCATGAATGGGAGGCCCCATAAAGAGGCCTCTTCCCAGGCTTTTTCCCATGAATGGGAGGCCCCATAAAGAGGCCTCTTCCCAGGCCGGGCTGAACCCCAGAAATAAGCCTAGTTAACCATAAAGAGGACCCTTGCCTGGGATGCCTGAACCCCAGAAATAAGCCGAGTTAACTCGATGAAGGGGAGACTTGCCAGGCACAAGGGAAGGCCAGCAATAAGCAACAGATTCTAAATGGGCAGGTGTGTTGGACTGTAGCATGACCACCCAAAAGTGGCTGTAGCAATTTAAAGACTAACCGTGTTTTATGACTCAGGCATGGGCTTTTGTGGGCCAAACCCACGTTGTCAGATGTAGGAATGGATGGGAACAAGATAGAAAAGTCAGTCCCAGGTAGGTAGAAAGCAAAGACTCCATTCCAATTTCAAGCGTCATCTACAATATGAAAGGAATTGAATTGCAAGATGGGACATGGGCTTTACACACTGTAAGGAGGAGCCAGTCAGACCAAGTGTTCAAACTGTGTTCCAAGGCGTGGAAATGAACAAGGTATGTCAAGTCTGAAGTCTCACGCTGCATTCTGTCTCTCAAGTTTCTCTGTGGCAGGTCAGCCATTTTGAGGTGTGTTACCCAATGACCTGAAATGGGGAAATGCTCCCACAAAGGTCTGTCGGTGGCACAACTGGACACTACTGCCCATAACAGGCATGTGAACGCCTCACTGTACCAAACACCGACAGACCGCTCTCCATCACAACACGCCTCAACCTAGCAGCCTCAACACACCAAATGATCCATCACTACTGCTAAGCCCGGCAATACCGCCATATCTGTTCCTGCCCCTCTGACAGAGACTCAGCCCTATAGGACCACTCCAAACAGGCAACACCAGGGGAACCACTGCCAGCTCTGTCCCCACATCTCCCCAGAGAACACAATCCCTGGACCAAAGGGCTGCACAAACACCGACAAACCTGTGGGAGAGCATCTCCCCATTCCAGGTCATTCGGAGCAGACCCCAAAGTGGCCGGCTTGCAACGGAGAGACTAGAGAGACAGAATGCAGCGTGAGAGCTCAGAGATGACATGAATTGTTCAGTCTGACACGTTGGAACTGGGCTTGAACAGATCGTCTGAATGGCTCACTCCTTACAGTGTGTAGAGCCGCAGTCCCATCCACAGTGCGCTTCCTTAAATAGTGCAGATGGAGTGTTTAAAATGGAAATGGAGTGTTTGCTCACGACCTCTGTGTCACTGACTCTTCCATCTCATTCCTATCCATCCCTGCATTGGACAAGGTGGGTTTGCCCAAAATTAAACCTAGTTTTCTTATGGAGGGGAGACCCCATAAAGAGGACTCTTGTCAGGCCTGTCTGAACCCCTCTTCCTATGAAGAGGAAGATTTCCACGCATGTGTGAACGCCATCCCTGAATTAAGCTACTCCTATTGAGAGCAGTTCTGCATAATGCCAGGACTAAGATACAAAAATCCCGTGAAGTGGTTGTGAGTCTGTTGTGTGTTTGCAGCAAAGTTTCCCAACATTTCACCTTTTCTTCAATCCCTCCACGAGTGGGTGAGCAGAGTAAACTGTCCATGTAGTCTTCAGCTGAACCAGCTGAGGCAGCATCCTGCGTCCATATCTGGTGCCGAGGGAGCTGGGGAGTGAAAATGCACAATTACCGACAGGAAGGAATCAAACATCAACACTAACGCAACATAAAACTTACTCTTCTCCATATCCAGAGACGCACCTTCTATTCCAGGTGTTCTTCAAAATGAACCGGGCCTTCCATAAGTGTTGTTGGCTCATTCGCCAGGGCTGGGGAGGGAATGGGGAACAAAGTCAATGCCCATGCTCCCCTTTGGCCTCCCCAGCTAAAGAAGTCCCTTGAGCTGGGGGGAAGAGCTCGCAGAAACTCCCCAACCAGTGAAGGAATGGGGTAGACCGAGAACTCCTGGACAGTGTGTCCATGACGAGACTTCTGTAGCTGGATTGGGGATTGGGGATGGCTCATTCGTACTCACAGCAGCTTCATCCAGACGCTTCTAGCTTTCAGCCTTGTGTTGCTCCATGGCACCGGGGCCGCTCCAAAGCTCGGTAGCAGAGAAAATAATAAGAAAAAAAGACACAAAATCCATTAGCAATTTTTTAAAAAAAAATTTGTGAACCGCCCAGAGAGCTCCGGCTATTGGGAGGTATAGAAATGCAATAAATAAATAAATAAATAAATAGCAATTCCATCATGTCTAGTTCTGCCTCAAAACAAGACTCCTGTATGTAGGTAGAGCCTTTGAGCCAGGCTTTGGTGAATCCCAGAAGTAAGCCTACTTTTCCCCATAAAGGGGGCACTTGCTGGCCAGGTTGGACTGAACCCCAGAATTAAACCTAGTTTTCCCATAAAGGGGAAACCCCATAAAGAGGCCTCTTCCCAGGCTGGGCTGAACCCCAGGAATAAGGTTATTTTCCCATGAATGGGAGGCCCCATAAAGAGGCCTCTTCCCAGGCTTTTTCCCATGAATGGGAGGCCCCATAAAGAGGCCTCTTCCCAGGCCGGGCTGAACCCCAGAAATAAGCCTAGTTAACCATAAAGAGGACCCTTGCCTGGGATGCCTGAACCCCAGAAATAAGCCGAGTTAACTCGATGAAGGGGAGACTTGCCAGGCACAAGGGAAGGCCAGCAATAAGCAACAGATTCTAAATGGGCAGGTGTGTTGGACTGTAGCATGACCACCCAAAAGTGGCTGTAGCAATTTAAAGACTAACCGTGTTTTATGACTCAGGCATGGGCTTTTGTGGGCCAAACCCACGTTGTCAGATGTAGGAATGGATGGGAACAAGATAGAAAAGTCAGTCCCAGGTAGGTAGAAAGCAAAGACTCCATTCCAATTTCAAGCGTCATCTACAATATGAAAGGAATTGAATTGCAAGATGGGACATGGGCTTTACACACTGTAAGGAGGAGCCAGTCAGACCAAGTGTTCAAACTGTGTTCCAAGGCGTGGAAATGAACAAGGTATGTCAAGTCTGAAGTCTCACGCTGCATTCTGTCTCTCAAGTTTCTCTGTGGCAGGTCAGCCATTTTGAGGTGTGTTACCCAATGACCTGAAATGGGGAAATGCTCCCACAAAGGTCTGTCGGTGGCACAACTGGACACTACTGCCCATAACAGGCATGTGAACGCCTCACTGTACCAAACACCGACAGACCGCTCTCCATCACAACACGCCTCAACCTAGCAGCCTCAACACACCAAATGATCCATCACTACTGCTAAGCCCGGCAATACCGCCATATCTGTTCCTGCCCCTCTGACAGAGACTCAGCCCTATAGGACCACTCCAAACAGGCAACACCAGGGGAACCACTGCCAGCTCTGTCCCCACATCTCCCCAGAGAACACAATCCCTGGACCAAAGGGCTGCACAAACACCGACAAACCTGTGGGAGAGCATCTCCCCATTCCAGGTCATTCGGAGCAGACCCCAAAGTGGCCGGCTTGCAACGGAGAGACTAGAGAGACAGAATGCAGCGTGAGAGCTCAGAGATGACATGAATTGTTCAGTCTGACACGTTGGAACTGGGCTTGAACAGATCGTCTGAATGGCTCACTCCTTACAGTGTGTAGAGCCGCAGTCCCATCCACAGTGCGCTTCCTTAAATAGTGCAGATGGAGTGTTTAAAATGGAAATGGAGTGTTTGCTCACGACCTCTGTGTCACTGACTCTTCCATCTCATTCCTATCCATCCCTGCATTGGACAAGGTGGGTTTGCCCAAAATTAAACCTAGTTTTCTTATGGAGGGGAGACCCCATAAAGAGGACTCTTGTCAGGCCTGTCTGAACCCCTCTTCCTATGAAGAGGAAGATTTCCACGCATGTGTGAACGCCATCCCTGAATTAAGCTACTCCTATTGAGAGCAGTTCTGCATAATGCCAGGACTAAGATACAAAAATCCCGTGAAGTGGTTGTGAGTCTGTTGTGTGTTTGCAGCAAAGTTTCCCAACATTTCACCTTTTCTTCAATCCCTCCACGAGTGGGTGAGCAGAGTAAACTGTCCATGTAGTCTTCAGCTGAACCAGCTGAGGCAGCATCCTGCGTCCATATCTGGTGCCGAGGGAGCTGGGGAGTGAAAATGCACAATTACCGACAGGAAGGAATCAAACATCAACACTAACGCAACATAAAACTTACTCTTCTCCATATCCAGAGACGCACCTTCTATTCCAGGTGTTCTTCAAAATGAACCGGGCCTTCCATAAGTGTTGTTGGCTCATTCGCCAGGGCTGGGGAGGGAATGGGGAACAAAGTCAATGCCCATGCTCCCCTTTGGCCTCCCCAGCTAAAGAAGTCCCTTGAGCTGGGGGGAAGAGCTCGCAGAAACTCCCCAACCAGTGAAGGAATGGGGTAGACCGAGAACTCCTGGACAGTGTGTCCATGACGAGACTTCTGTAGCTGGATTGGGGATTGGGGATGGCTCATTCGTACTCACAGCAGCTTCATCCAGACGCTTCTAGCTTTCAGCCTTGTGTTGCTCCATGGCACCGGGGCCGCTCCAAAGCTCGGTAGCAGAGAAAATAATAAGAAAAAAAGACACAAAATCCATTAGCAATTTTTTAAAAAAAAATTTGTGAACCGCCCAGAGAGCTCCGGCTATTGGGAGGTATAGAAATGCAATAAATAAATAAATAAATAAATAGCAATTCCATCATGTCTAGTTCTGCCTCAAAACAAGACTCCTGTATGTAGGTAGAGCCTTTGAGCCAGGCTTTGGTGAATCCCAGAAGTAAGCCTACTTTTCCCCATAAAGGGGGCACTTGCTGGCCAGGTTGGACTGAACCCCAGAATTAAACCTAGTTTTCCCATAAAGGGGAAACCCCATAAAGAGGCCTCTTCCCAGGCTGGGCTGAACCCCAGGAATAAGGTTATTTTCCCATGAATGGGAGGCCCCATAAAGAGGCCTCTTCCCAGGCTGGGCTGAACCCCAGGAATAAGGTTATTTTCCCATGAATGGGAGGCCCCATAAAGAGGCCTCTTCCCAGGCTGGGCTGAACCCCAGGAATAAGGTTATTTTCCCATGAATAGGAGGCCCCATTAAGAGGCCTCTTCCCAGGCTTTTTCCCATGAATGGGAGGCCCCATAAAGAGGCCTTTTCCCAGGACTTTTCCCGTAAATGGGAGGCCCCATAAAGAGGCCTCTTCCCAGGCTGGGCTGAACCCCAGGAATAAGGTTATTTTCACATGAATGGGAGGCCCCATAAAGAGGCCTCTTCCCAGGCTGGGCTGAACCCCAGGAATAAGGTTATTTTCCCATGAATGGGAGGCCCCATAAAGAGGCCTCTTCCCAGGCTGGGCTGAACCCCAGGAATAAGGTTATTTTCCCATGAATGGGAGGCCCCATAAAGAGGCCTCTTCCCAGGCTTTTTCCCATGAATTGGAGGCCACATAAAGAGGCCTTTTCCCAGGACTTTTCCCGTGAATGGGAGGCCCCATAAAGAGGCCTCTTCCCAGGCTTTTTCGCATGAAGGGGACCCCATAAAGAGGCCTCTTCCCAGGCTGGGCTGAACCCCAGGAATAAGGTTATTTTCCCATGAATGGGAGGCCCCATAAAGAGGCCTCTTCCCAGGCTGGGCTGAACCCCAGGAATAAGGTTATTTTCCCATGAATGGGAGGCCCCATAAAGAGGCCTCTTCCCAGGCTGGGCTGAACCCCAGGAATAAGGTTATTTTCCCATGAATGGGAGGCCCCATAAAGAGGCCTCTTCCCAGGCTTTTTCTCATGAATGGGAGGCCCCATAAAGAGGCCTCTTCCCAGGCCGGGCTGAACCCCAGAAATAAGCCTAGTTAACCATAAAGAGGACGCTTGCCTGGGATGCCTGAACCCCTGAAATAAGCCTAGTTAACTCGATGAAGGGGAGACTTGCCAGGCACAAGGGAAGGCCAGCAATAAGCAACAGATTCTAAATGGGCAGGTGTGTTAGACTGTAGCATGACCACCAAAAAGTGGCTGTAGCAATTTAAAGACTAACCGTGTTTTATGACTTAGGCATGGGCTTTTGTGGGCCAAACCCACATTGTCAGATGTAGGAATGGATGGGAACAAGATAGAAAAGTCAGTCCCAGGTAGGTAGAAAGCAAAGACTCCATTCCAATTTCAAGCGTCATCTACAATATGAAAGGAATTGAATTGCAAGATGGGACATGGGCTTTACACACTGTAAGGAGGAGACGGTCAGACCAAGTGTTCAAACTGTGTTCCAAGGCGTGGAAATGAACAATGCATGTCAAGTCTGAAGTCTCACGCTGCATTCTGTCTCTCAAGTTTCTCTGTGGCAGGTCAGCCATTTTGAGGTGTGTTACCCAATGACCTGAAATGGGGAAATGCTCCCCCAAAGGTCTGTCGGTGGCACATCTGGACACCACTGTCCATGACAGGCATGTGAACGCCTCACTGTACCAAACACTGACAGACCGCTCTCCATCACGACACGCCTCAACCTAGCAGCCTCAACACACCAAATGATCCATCACTACTGCTAAGCCCGGCAATACCGCCATATCTGTTCCTGCCCCTCTGACAGAGACTCAGCCCTATAGGACCACTCCAAACAGGCAACACCAGGGGAACCACTGCCAGCTCTGTCCCCACATCTCCCCAGAGAACACAATCCCTGGACCAAAGGGCTGCACAAACACCGACAAACCTGTGGGAGAGCATCTCCCCATTCCAGGTCATTCGGAGCAGACCCCAAAGTGGCCGGCTTGCAACGGAGAGACTAGAGAGACAGAATGCAGCGTGAGAGCTCAGAGATGACATGAATTGTTCAGTCCGACACGTTGGAACTGGGCTTGAACAGATCGTCTGAATGGCTCACTCCTTACAGTGTGTAGAGCCCCAGTCCCATCCACAGTGCGCTTCCTTAAATAGTGCAGATGGAGTGTTTAAAATGGAAATGGAGTGTTTGCTCACGACCTCTGTGTCACTGACTCTTCCATCTCGTTCCTATCCATCCCTGCATCGGACAAGGTGGGTTTGGCCCATGAAACCCCATGCCTTAGAAATAAACACAGATGGCCTTTAAGGTACCACAGACTCTTTTAGGGGGAAGCTTAGATTTCCCATGAAAGGGAGACAGTACAGGTGTTTGTTAAACTCAGTTTGGGGCAGAGCTGTGCTCATGAAGAAGAACGTTGTGGAAATTAAGTAAAGCTCAGGTTTAACCAAAGCATCTCTATAATGTGCAGACTTGTTATTTATGTCTAAAATGTGCCAAGTTTTCAAGTCATATGGGAACCCAGGACTTAGATACTCTATTCCCCTGAAGGAGGTGAGGTTGTCATGTGCTAACAGCAAAGTTTCTCCACATGCCTAGAAAAGAAGCTGCATGTTACCTTTTCTTCACTTCCTCCATGAGGCAGCAAGCAGAGTAGTCCAGCCAACCCAGCCAAGGGTAGCATCCTGAGTCCATATCTGGAGCAGATGAAGCTGGGGCTGAGGAGTGAAAATGAATAATTACATAACTGAAAGAATAAAACACAAAAAATAATGCAATGTAAACCTTACTGATTTCCATATGCAGATTCACACTTTCTTTTTCAGAGTCAATATCCAAACTACCCTTTGGCCTACCAAGACAATTCCTTGAGCTAAGGAGAAATGTTCTGCATGAACTCTCCACCCAACAAAGTTATGGGGAAGATGAGAGCTTATATAAACCATTTCTGTGGCTATGTACCTGCAGGAGATTAACGCTTTTGATGTTCTTTAGCACTGAAAGCATTAAAAAAAAAAGGAAAAACATTTAACTATTTCTGCAAGGCTGATTCTTCCTCCTCATGATTAGACTCTTGCTTCTGAGTAGACCCTCCCAAAACTCTGCATTGTTAAATGGAGCCATTAGAAAATTAAATCATGAGGAGCTACTTCTTGTGAAACTAACTTTGTCCATTCAAAGCAGGCACTTCACAACAGGGCACATGCCCCATTCTTTAGCCTCCTTTAGCTCTGTAACACTCAAAACAGCTTTATTATTATTATTATTATTATTATTATTATTATTATTATTATTATTATTAAAAAAACCCACAGTTATTTGGCAAGAGGGGGGGGAATAGACCCTAGACTTGTTTTAGTTGTGGGCTACAGCCCAGGAGGGCTTCTCCTCTGCTAATTTGGACCCTGAATGAGTTCTGTGAGGATGGGGTGATTTATGGCTGAATGTCTTGCCTGGGGGCAGTAGGGGATGCCTAAATTTTTTTGGGGTGGGGGAGAGAATAAAGGACGGAATGATGGAGGGGGAGCAGCAATTCAGGTCCAGGGAAGAAGAAATTCCAGAGGCCAAGTCTCCTCACAGGCTTAAAGGGAGGCCATATCTACTCCCTCACACACCCTGTGTCTATTGAACACGGACAAAATGCCATGCTGAAGGCTGGCTTTTAATTAATTGCGAGGGAGAAGCTCTCCTGCGCAAGAAAGCCTGCCCCAAAAGAGGCTGTTTGCTAATGAGCCAATACTAGAAACCCAGAAGCCATAGCTAGGCTCGCCTCAGCTTTGAGTCCTTCCTAAAACGCCACCCACCAAAGCCCCGACCGCCTCCCCTCACGGACTGCCTCAGACTGACTCCCCGCAGTTGTCCTTTCCCGCCTTTCCCCCACCCCTCCCTCTCTCTACTCCCCAGCCAATCAGAATCGGCTTTATCTTCTCCAGGCTCCACCCGTACCTATTCTCCCCCCTCTCTCCCTCCCGCTTTCAGGACGTTGCTAAGCAACCAAGGCCTCAGGTACCATCAAAACAGGTGTTCCCCACAGAAAGCAATTCCCGCCAAAAAAAACACCAGAAGAAAAATAATTCCAACTCGAAATATTTCTTTACTGAGGGGTTTTATGGTGCTACCCTTAACACAACAGATTCTAGGGATCGTTTCCAAACAGAAAAAGATATTGGAATGTAATGAAATAAATGGCTTAGACATGTGGGGCTTTATTAAAATTGTCTGGGATTATTTTCATCCTTTCAGATCCCCACACACGTGCAAATGGCTCTTACAAATCGCCTGCACTTCAGAATAGCCATAGGCCTCATCTACACCATGCAGGACATTCCACTATGAAAGCAATATATAAAAGGCAGGAGCCACACTACCGCTTTATAGCTGTATTGAAGTGCACTGACAACCGTTGGAACACATGACACATCTACATATAACACTATGAAAGTGGTATGAAAGTGATACATGTTGTGTGTCATGGGCCCCAACAGTTCTCAGTGCACTTCAATATCACTGTAAAGCAGTAGTGTGGCTCCTGCCTTTTATATACCGCTTTTATAGTGGAATATCCTGCTTGGTGTAGATGAGCCCATAGAAATAAGTTTGAATTACAGTAGTAACCCCACAAGAAACAGCAGAAACCCCAACATTCTGCATGTGTATACTGATTCCTGTACATAAGACAGGTTACTGACAATTTTGAATGATTCAAGAGACACTGTGGTGCTGGAAGCCTCTTAATGGCTTTTTTTTTTTTACCTCAGGCCAAATTCCCTAAACCTTCATCCCAGCAAAATGCACCCACAACCATTGTCCTGCTCTTGGGTAAAGTCTTTTCCCGCTCTTTTCCACCTAGCTACGCTCCACAGACAATTTGAATCAACTTTATTTGCTCCCTATGAGACTTCCTCCCTCCAACACTAAAACAAATGATGGGATAACAAGTTAATGTGTTATAAGGGGATATTTTGTACATGAGGGAATGCTAACATTTACTTTGGGGTTTTCAAAAGACTGCGTACTGACAATTCTGAAGGATTCAAGAGACTAGAAGCCTCTTAATGACTTCTTTTACCTTAGCTCAATTTCCCTAAACCTTCACACTTGTCAAATACACCCCAAAACAGGACCAGCTCTTGTGTACCGTCTTCCCTGACTCCCAGAGCTTGTATTTAAGTTATTTTTATGACTTCTTTTACCTCAGGTAGGGTGACCATATAGAAAGGAGGACAGGGCTCCTGTATCTTTAACAGTTGTATAGAAAAGGGAATTACACAAGGTGTCTTTTGCATGCATGCAGCACCTGGTGAAATTCCCTCTTCATCACAACAGTTAAAGCAGAGACAAAAGATGGAAGGGCTCCTTCAACTTTAACTGTTGTGATGTAGAGGGAATTTTACCAGGTGTTGCACGCAAACAAATGACACCTACTGAAATTCCCTTTTCCATAGAACTGTTAAAGATACAAGACCCTTGTCCTCCTTTCTGTATGGTCACCCTACCTCAAGCCAATTTCCCTAAACCACCCTTATGAAATACACCCCAAAACAGGACCAGATCTTGGGTACCATCTTCCCTGACTCTCAGAACTTGTATTTAAGTTAGTTTACAGAAATTCTAAAATTGAGATAAAAACAAGTATACAAAATTTAAAAATTTAAAACACAGAACATACACACATAAAGCATTAAGAACCGTTAAAAAACGAAACAAGTGGGTGATTAAGATGTGCTGCCATACGCCTGGGCAAAGAGGAAAGTCTTAACCTGGCGCCAGAAAGATAGGAGCGTTGGCGCCAGGCGAGCCTCGTCAGGGAGATAGTTCCATAGTCTGGGGGCCACCACCGAAAAGGCCCTGTCCCTCATTGCCACACTCCGAACCTGTCTTGGAGTAGGCACCCGGAGGAGGACCTTAGATGTTGAATGTAGTGACCGGGTATATTCACGTCGGGAGAGGCGTTCCGTCAGGTATTGTGGTCCCAAGTCTGGCAAAGGACGGACAGATTAGCAGACCTTCCCCAAGAAGCTTTGGTTTTTTTAAGGGGTTCTGATATAACAATTTCAGAAAAACCACTATAATAAAACTTCAGGCTTATTCCTTATTCTGCGTTTGCAACTGTAAAGTGGGTGACATTCAGCACCTTTTGAAAAAGATTCTTGTAGAGTAGAGCTGGAAAAGGTACAGAAAGGGGCAACTCAAAATGATCCAGGGTTCTGGAGCTACTCCTCTAGGAGGAAAGGTGACAGCATTTGGGACCTTTTCACTTAGAAAAAAAAGGCGAGTGCAGGAGAAGGAGCTATGCTGGATCAGACCAAGGGTCCATCTAGACTTTTTTTTATGTTTAGCGCCAGCGGTCTGTCTCCATTTTGGTTCAAGTAGAGTCTGCCTCTCTTGAACAAACCCGGCTTGTCATAAAATGTCCCCCCGGTGCCTAACACATCTGAACCCCTCTGCATTGAGTAGGGGGTTGGACTGGATGGCCTTATAGGACCCTTCCAACTCTACTATTCTATGGCTCTCTCTCATCCACTCATTGAGACTCCCCCCCCCAGGGGCCTGAGGAAGACGGCTGGACTTTGGCCCCAAGACTTTGGCCCTAGCTGCAGAAGGCGCCCAAGCAGGGAATCAGGACAGCTAGAGATGTGGACGCAAGGAGAGGCAGTGGGGCCAGTGCTGGGCAATGAGCTCAGTGTGGCTACAGGGCCTGCTGAGAAATATCAGGAGGCCACATGTTTCACCAACCCTCTGGGTCCAATTACAAGCCTCCCAAACTTCACCTACAGAGCTCTCAAAGTTTGTTCCCCTTTTATCTCCAAGGCAGAAATAATGGCCTCATGTTCAGCTTTCACCAGGAGGGCTTGGGGTTAATTGCCCGGCCCTGTTCTCTCTAACAAAGCTGCTTGAAAGCCCAGGCTAATGGCTCCCTTCATTAGCCCTCTGACCAGCTGGGCACCCCTGGCCCACGGACGCTGCGCCATCACTTTTAGCGTTCCCTCTGCCTTTGACGGCTTCTTGTGTCCTGCATGGGCCGCTGTGAAACCCTGTGAGATTGGAGCGATGCAGCTGCCGCCTTGATCCTAAGCAAGGAACATCTGCCTTGATTGTCCTGTTGCTATTAAGAAGCAAGCGAGAAAGCAAGCAAGCAAACTGGGGGTCACAGAGTGCTTCCCCACCAGGGAATAAGGACATCTGCTTTTCACACAGCAAAGGTTAATAATAACAGGTATGTGTGACCATGTGCAGAGTGCAATCCCTATCCTCCACCCCATAGCTAAGTAATCATTTATTACCTTATTTATTTAGGGCACAATCCTATACTCCTGGCTGAGGAATGCTGGGAGTTGTAGGACTTTTTTCTGTCTAAAGGTGCATAGGATTGGGCTTTTATTTCATACATCTTCTGCTTTTATTCCCTGGTAGATCTCAAGGCTTTTAGCTGGAGGAGGTGGGCTTCCAGGAAGCCTTGGGCTTCCGTGTCCCTGGTTTAGGATGTGAACCATTGTATAAAAAGCACAACCAGAATAAAACCACGCAGCAAAATTGATGTAAGATTAAAATACAGAGTTAGAACAGTAAAATTTAAATTTAAGTTAAAATTAAGTGTTAAAATACTGAGAGAATAAAAAGGTCTTCAGCTGGCGACGAAAGGAGTACAGTGTAGGCGCCAGGCGGACCTCTCTGGGGAGCTTGTTTCACAGCTGGGGTGCCACAGCGAAGAAGGCCCTGCTCCTAGTAGCCACCTGCCTCACTTCCTTTGGCAGGGGCTCACAGAGAAGGACCCCTGAGGATGATCTTAAGGTCCGGGCAGGTACATATGGGAGGAGGCGTTCCTTCAAATAACCTGGCCCCAAACCATTTAGGGCTTTGAATGTCAATACCAGCACTTTGAATCAGGCCCAGACCTGGACTGGCAGCCAATGAAGTTGTAAAAGAACACGAGGAGCCCTGTTGGATCAGACCACAGTGGGTTCCTCTAGCCCTCTTAGCCTCCTATTTCCTAACAGGCCTGGCCCCAGCCAGGCCTCCTGAGCCCCCACAATGTGGACAGTAATTCCTCATGGCTAAATCCAGCACAAGTAAAGTGTGTGTGTGTAGGGGGCAAAGCCTGCATAAACCCAGAGGAAATGTGGTACATTTCTGCACCCTCCTCGGGTTCCTTGGAATTTGGAAGCCCATACCTATGGCCCTATAGCTGCCTCCCCCAATCAGATGGGTTGGACTACAACTCCCCTGCTGGCTGGGAGTTTAATGGGTGTTGTAATCCAAGACACACATCCAGAGGGCATCAGTTTGTGGATGGCAGCCCCTTAGGAAGAGGAGGCCTGGGATTGTTTGCGCTGCCTATCTAAAATTAAACATCCCTTTAAAGGCAATTCTGTGCATGTTCAGGGGCACTCTGCATCTTCATGTTGTTGGGGGGGGGGGATCTGACCAGTGGGGTGTGTAAGTTGTTGTTCTGCCTCAGGCAACGAAAGATCTTGGGTCCACAGGGTCCAGCCTGCTCCTGCACCTCATAGCCAGATCGACCTTTCCTTTCAAAGGGGCTTGTCATCCGACTAGTCCACAGCGAGGCCTCCAGGAATCTCTCATGCCGGGGGTGAAGGGGAGCAGCCTGGCGCACTGGCGTTGCCCCCCTCTAGCCCTCAGCCCCCCCTTCCGCCTCCATTCCCGCCCGCAGAAACTCGGGCTCGGGCACTCTGCAGGTGCTCAGAGGCGCCCTCCTCCTCGACGTCCCAGGGCTGAAATGCAGCCTTGGCAAGCTCACGCGCCCGCTGCCTGCCCCACCTGGGCTCGGCTGCTGCTGCGGGCGGAGGGCCGGGGCTGGCGGCGGCGCCGGGCTGCGTGCCAGCCGGCCGGCCTGCCCGCCCCCTGCCTCCCTCGCTCCCTCCCTCCCTCCCTCCGGCGCGTCCCCTCCCCTCCCCTCCCCTGGGCCGGGGCCAGCCCGCGCTCCTCGACAGCGCGGGGCTCGTCCGCGCTCGGGGCGGCTGCTTCTACCGCTGCCGCCGCCGCCGCTGCTGCTGCTGCTGCTGCAGTGGCCAGAACGGCGCGAGGCGAGGCGAGGCGAGGCGAGGCGGCGAGGGCGAGCGCAGGAGCGAGCGAGCGAGCGAGCGGCGGCGGCGGCTGCAGGCAGCAGCCGGGACCCATGGAGGCGCCGGGAGGGGCGGCCACCCCGGGTGAGTGCAGGGCAGGACCCCGAGGGGCACCGGCCGGCCCGCGGCTTCCCCGAGGGGCGGGGGCGGCCTGGAGCCAGCGGGCGGGCGGGCGAGCGGGCGGGCTAGCCAGCCGCCCAGGCGCCGCGGTGAGGGGCTCGGGCTCGCCTCTCGGGGCTCCCGGGGGGGGGCGTCTAGGAGAGAGCCTGCCCCACCCGCCTTGGGGTTCCACTGCTGGACCTGGAATGCAGGCGGTCGGGGAGGGGGTCTGTTGGACGGAGCTGCAGCCTTCTGGCCCCCCGCCCCGCCCCTCCGGCTCGGGGTCCCAAACTGGGGGTCCTTGTGGAGGAAGACCGTCTCTTGGTCATTCTGTTCCGGAGCCCCCGGAGAGCCGCGGGGGGGGGAGCACAGGGGCCTCTGCTAGGCTGGCAGCCCCCTCCCTCCTCCCGGGGAGCAGGGTTCCACCGAGCCTCCGCCTGGGCAGGTGCCGGGGAGCTGCCCACCCCACCCCACCCCACCCCACCCCTGTTTAGGACTCCAGCGAGAGAGGAGCCGGCGGGGGGGAGGGGGCGCCGCGGGGGGTGTCCGCGCAGGGGGCGCGCAGTGGGGTGTGACCGGAATGCTCCCGGACTCGCGTCTCGGGGGCCTGTGGACCAGGGGCACGTGTGGATGCGTCGCCGCGTGTGCGCGGAGCGGGGCGGGGCGGCTCGTCGCCCCTCCTGCCGCTCGCCCAGAGGTGCCGGGGCTTTGGGTGTGTCGCGCACGAGCCCCCTCGGGGCCGGTGGCGGGGCTGAGCGCGTGCTCGTCGCTGGAGGAGGCTCGCAAAGGTCCCCGGCGGTTTCGCTGCGGGACTTGGAGTTGCGGGTCCGCGGGGGGGCTTGCCCGCCCCCCTCCGCTACGCCCCCTGCCCTGCCCTGCCCTGCCTCTCTCTGGAACAGCTGTGGCGCCTGGGAGGGCACCGCTCCACATCTGCCGCCTGGGAGGAGGAGGAGAAGGAGGAGGAAGAGGCTTCTTCATTGGTTTCCTTTCAATGCTGCTCAGTAGCTGGAACTCTCCGTCCGGCCCCTTCACCAAAAGTGCACGTCCTGATACAAGATCTCCGTTATGCTGCTGTGGGTGCCAGGGGCCCCGGGCACAGAGGAGCCCTCCGCAGGGCAAGGCCACAAGCCGGGTGCTCGCCGGCCCCCATGGTCCACCCCCCCAGCCGGCCTTCTGGTCTGGGGAGAAGATGCATAGAAGGGCCCGTGGAAATGGCCACCAGGCGGGGCCTGCCAGGGGCCAGGAGAGGCGCTGGAGCCGGGCTCTTCTCCGTGACACCCGTCAGAAGAGGTCAAGGCCTGACTGGATTTGATCAAGAGCCAGGCTGTCCCCAGCCCCCGTTTTGAATAGTGCATCTCCCCCACCTGAAACATGTGTGGGGATGTTATGGCAGTGCCTCTGAGTGTACACAGAGTGATTCCCTCTCCCCACTGACTCAGCACAGTCAAGACCTTCCAGGAGCTGGCATTATGGGGTGGGGCCCTCTTTCCCTTTGTGCCGCCTCCCTTACCTGCTGCCTCTAGAAAGCTATAGAAGGCGTTGATTTGACTGATAGTGGAGAGGGGGGGCTTCAGGAGCCCCCCCCCATTCAACACCCCCCCCCCTTCGATCCCTGTGGACGTTTATGGTTATGAGAAAGGGCTGCCTTCCAGCTCCAGCAGCTTTGATTCCTGGCAGCTCCGGCTTTAGAAATGAAAGCACTGGCCTCAGCTGTCCTTTACCAAACACGCAGCAGCTTCCAACAGTGCCGGCGTGGTGGTGACCTAAGGCTTTTGTCATGTAATATGAGTCAGCAGTCCGTAGAATATCCCTGCTTCTTCCCAGTGCTCCCCCCCTTCGCACGCCTTCCCTCAAGTGCATGGATGCTGCCGGAGCAGAGGGGGGCAGGCAGGGAGATGGAGCAGATGCCAGAGAGGAATGGCAGTGGCAGCCCTCTCTGTCCACCAGCGGCCTCAGGGTGGGAGAGGCAGGTTGGAAAAGGTGCCGTGGGGTGTGTTTGTGCAAAAGAAGCAGGTGACTGAAATGGATTCCCCACCACAGGCCTTCCAACTCACAGCAGCTTGCAAATTCTTCTAATTGATCCCACCATCACCAACACACACACACACACACACACACACACTGTTATAGATGCTGTCAGATTTTTGGAGTGTTAGAAAAGAGAAGTCGGTTTTGAATCTGGCAAGCAGACGCTTACAATTATTGTCTTATAAACCCTCAAGTGGATTTCAGCATTTAAAACACATGCACACATTTTCAAACTCGAAACATTTAAAAGCAGATTGTGAGACTTTGCCAAACTTTCATTCTAGTTTTCATCACAGATCCAGGGATGCTTCCAGGAAAGCCGATGTAACTCTTCCCCTGGGAGCTGGCCACCCTTTGATATACACAAGGGATTGGATCCACATTTACGCTGGATCAACTAGGCTGGTGGAAGTGGGCTTCCCCACTCCCTCCACCCCCCTGAAAATGCTACACAGGGAGTCAGAAGACCCTGCTAAATGGGGTGAGCTGTGGTATGTTCGGGCAGGGGGGGTCCCGCAAATTGGGTGGGGGGACTTTCCTTGAGCAGAACCCTTCTTCTTGCAGAAGGCAGGTCCTGGATCCAATCTAAGGACCCATGCAGTGCGCTCACCTGTATTCACACTGCCACCAATCTGCAGGCAGATAAATGTTTCCTGCTAAATAAAACCTAGAAGTCCTGGAACTGACCTGAGTCTGGGAATTGTTCACGCAAGGGACTGTATAAACACCCCCTGCACCCTCCAGGGAACTTCAGCCCAATTCTATATTCTTTATATCAGTCTTCAAGGGGACAGAAGAGAAAACATAAGAGCAGAAATATCAGAATATATTTGTCAAAATAGCATTTCAACTTTGCAAAAACTATGTTGCTAGACATGGAAAAACAATATGAAAGGAGGATAAACCTGTCCAAAGACAAATACTGTTCTACTGGCAAGTGGGCCAATCAGCAATTAAAAATAAAATCCCCCCTCACCCACCCTATACATAATCTCACCACCTAAGCTGAACTCACACAAATTTATTCTCATAAGAAAGAACCATTAGGCTGCCCTTTAGAGGAGAAAAGCCCCACATTCAGATGTGTCTCCTGACCTCAGGAGTTTTGCTCTAAGTCAATCAGAAGCATTTCAGGTACAGTTCAAATAGGAACCAAGGTGTAGGGTTGAGTCATGATGAAAAAGAAAGGCAGATCCTGGCTTCTGCTTAGAGAGGAGACTTGGCAGAAAGTTTTAACTTTACTCCACCCACCCCAGAATGGAATAAATTTGGAATCTATATAATAAACAAACATGCACAGAAGTATATATGCATATTTCACAAAATATTCAGGAGAACAAAAGATAGCTGACAAGCTGTACGTGCATCCTTGATAGTTTCCCAGTAAAAAGAGTTTTTTAGATCTAGAAGTATGCCTGCACAAGACGAAGGAATAACTATATTAAAGTCCTAGACTGTGCAAAACCAGGCCGAGAGGGAAGCACTCTGTCTGGCGTTTTTGGGAGGGGGAGCATGAAAGTCCTCGCTGAGCTCCTGTTGCCGCTTGCCAGAGCAGCCCAACCCGCCCTTCGTGGGACAGGAGTGACCGCATGGCTCCAAGCACTCTGCCTTGACTGGCCAGGATCTCAGAACAGCACAGCTGCACCACAAGATGTTGCAAAACCCACAACAGCCCTTTTCCTCCTCCTTTCTCTGCCTCCCTTTTGAAGCCCTGTCTTGGATGTGAACCATTTTCCAGGGTTTACTTTCTGAAAATGTGGCCTTCCAAGACAGGCAGGCCTGGAAGCTGCGATGGGTGGGCTGGAACCCAGCCGGCTAACTGACTTCCACTGGGAACAGGGTTTAAGGTGTGTCAAAGACTGAGACTCTGTAATGCCTGCCTGTGATCCCGTGGCTGGGTGCACTGGGAAGCAGAGCTCTGTGTGACCCCCACCTAATGGGGGTTCAGCAGAGGACTCTCGAGCAGTGCAAGAGAGGCATCCATCATGCCAGGCGATTTCAGAATCCTCACGGTGGGTCAAGGGCAGGTTGCATTAGAGTCTCTTGACTCTGCCCTCGCCTTTCGTTGGTGAGCTGCCAGGAGCAACAAGGCTCCTCATCACATCCTGCAGGAGACAAGCGATGGGCTTCCAAATTGGCTTCAGATCCGCTGCGCTGAGGCCAAGCCCGGTGCAGCACTGGCCAAGCCAGATGAGTAAGTGTCTGGGAAATAATGCAAACCTGGCTGGTTCCAGGGCCAGGATCTGGTCCTGGAATGTGGAAAGTAGTCTCAGAAAAAAGAGAGCACCTTGGCACATGTGCAGAGTGCCTTTTCCTCATCACTGTGTTTTGCAGCAAGTCCCCACAGGGCGAGGAGTTAAACATCTCTTAATTTTTACTGACCGATTTCATGGGTTGTTTAAATGCTTTTAAATGGTTGTTTGGGGAGTGTTTGGCTGGAAAAGCCACCTATAAATGCAAAAATAGACCAATAAAACCAATCAGTCAATAAAAGCAGTGCTGCCTCCAGGTTTCTGAGGGCCTTGGGCAAGGCCCCCTCGATCGGCCCCCTCCTGCCTCCTCCTCATTGTCACCAGCTGCTGCTGCTGCTCCTAATTGCTGCCATGTGCTTGCGTGACGGGCCGAGAGCCAGGGAGCGAGTTGCCCGTGGTGTCTGCTCCTCTTCCTCACCACCACCAGGCCAAAATAAGGAGCAGGTCAGCAAGCAGGTCGCAATGGGGAAGAGGAGGGGGAGGAGGAGCCAGTCCAGGGGGCATTTGTCAGTGGGCCCCTGCTGAGGAGTGGAACCTTGGCAGGTGCCCAACCGTGCCCCCCTTTGGACGACCGAATAAAAGGGGTGTCTGTTGCCTCGAAATTAAGAAGCGAGGAAAAGCAGGCCCTACTGGAGTTGTGTGTAAGGTGGGATCCAGCCAGTGTTGAGCTACTGCAGGTTAAACAGGCCATTCTGACTGAGCAAGGAGCCTTTTAACCTGTAAAAGGTTTGGGTGAAATGCCAAGTGGTTGGATGGAATCCAGAAACAGCTCTTTATGTTTGGGCCAGGAGAAAGCGGGGGGGGGGGGGGCTTTTGTTCTCCCTTTGTTGGCGGAAAGGGACGGCTCGCCGTGTGTGCTCCTGGAGGTGGTGGAGCCTTCTTAGGCTCTGCTTAGAGGCGGGCATTGCCTCTGCCAGCCAGGGCCAGTGTCAACGGCTGTCATGCTTGGGCAGCCGCCGAGGGCCCTCACCCTAGCAGGGGTCGAGACTGACAAGAGAGAGAAGTATCATTGCAAGAAGTAGAAAACAGAGGAGCAGGAGAAGCGCTTTGCCCACAGGCCTGGCATCCAGGTCTTGATGGCTCACAGACAGTGGAGGAGGCAGGCAGACCTCCCAGAGTCCCAGGAGTTGTCTTCCACTCAGGACAAGGCGGTGTTGCCCCTGCGGAAATGCCCGGCTGCTCTGCCTGCCCTTGTTCTGAGCCGCCTCTCCTCCCAGCGCTAATGGGATGATTAACCCCGCATCGCCCTGGAGCAGAGAGGCTGCAGGCCCCCTTTCCCCTTGGCTCTGGTTCAGCAGGGATGGGAAATATTTCGCCTCCCCGCCATTCAGCGCCATTAGTATTTCTGTATTGGAAATCGATGCCGCGTTCCCCCTCCTCCTGGGCACACGGCATTTGGAAGAGGAGGCACAGAAAGTAAAGGCGGAGGGAGAAGCAGAATGCCAAAGGGGCAGGCACATGGGATGCCCAGTTAAGTCGGGACACTGGCATGCTTACTAGAGTATGGTAGTTTTGTGGGCAGGAGTAACACAAACGATGAAAAGAGCAGCAGAGAAATGGTGCCCTCTTGGCACATCAGCTCCTGTTGGGCTGCAAAACATGTGTGCATGCGCATGCTTCACTGGGAAAGTACTTGCAGATGTGCTCATAGCCTCAAGATCCTGTTTGTGAATGAGGGGGGCAGGGCTGGGCATTGCCAGTCACTCTCAGCATAACCCCGCTGTGTGCTGATGGCCGAGAGTTGGCACACGGGCTGAGGCTGGGCAGGTGTGTTCCCTTGGCGCCATGGAGGAGCCAGAGCACTGCTTCCCAAGCTGGCTGGGGCATTCTGGGAGTTGTAGTCCAACACATCTGGAGCGCCCCAGGTTGAGGAAGGCTGATCTAGAGTCACCTTTCCCAACCTGTTGCCTCCTAGAGGTGTTGGACTTCAACTCCCATAAGTCCCAAGAGCCATGCTGGCCGAGGAGGATGGGAATGGCAGTCCAATGCATCTGAAGGGCACCAGGTTGGGGAAGGCTGTCTTCAAAGCTTGGTGTTCCTCTTCGTTGACTCTCCTGAAGTCTTGCACAGCTTTGCTCTGATGCTGCTGTTCAGGGCCGGCTCCCTGGGGCAAAGTGGCCTCCGCTGGGCGTGTGGCAGTCGGAGAAAAATCGAGGTCTGAGCAAAACCTGGACAAAACACAACTGGTTGGCCGCTGTGTGAACAGAGCGCTGGACTAGGTGGGCCCTTGGTCTAATCCAGCCTCAGGGCTCTTCTGGACTTCTTACGGTCTTTGTCAGGGGCATTGTGGGCCATTTCAATGGTGGCTAGGCTTAAAGGGGGGGAGGACAAGGTGAGACTCAGCAGCATGCCCTGCTGGGGTCCGGGCAGCTGCCCACGGATGCTTGGTGCTGCTGCTCCCTGCACAGATGGGTGCCAGGGCTCTACCACGCTGTGCGTGCAACCCGAGTGGTCCCAGGGGGACATCTGAGCCACATGTGGCCCACGGCCAGGGCCATAGCCCTAGTTGCATCTTCCTTCCTCCAGACAGGCCGTCCTTTGTTTCGCTCTGCCTGCCTGCTCTGAAACAGGCCGGCCTTTTGTCTTGGCAGGCACAAAGGGCCTGCTCCTCCTAAGCGGGAGCCTCAGGTCCTTGGTGCCCATCCCTGGGGTGCCTAGGAAGAGAGTGCAGGTCTTCCCTGGATACCCCCCCCCCAGACAAAGCAAGCTGCCTGGCCCCCCTTGTGCTTTAGATTTCTTCCATGCGGTATAAAGCAGTGTGCGGTTAGCATTTAGGCAATGGAGTGGCTCAGAGTTCTAGGCTAAGCAGAGAGAGGAAAGGACAAGCGAGGAAGGGAGGGAGGGAGGAAGGAAGGCTAGCTTCCATCTGTCGGATGCTTGAAGGTGGATTCCTGCATTGAGCAGGGGGTTAGACTTGATGGCCTTACAGACCCCTTCCAACTCTACTCTTCTATGATTCTATGGGAGGGAGGGAGGGAGGTTGTCACATGTTTTTAAAATTGCAAAATCTTTGTTCCTGACATTACAGCTGTGAAGAGCTCCTTCCTTCAGATGTTCCAGCTGCGCTTGCCAGTTAGAGCTTCCCCAAGCCTGGCACACACACTTGCCGCTTTGGGTCGGCCGCTGTAGGTGGACGTTGACACTGACCGGCAGAAGCGCCTCCCCAAGGTCTCAGGGGCTGCAGCCCGCAGGTGGTCGAGGCGGAAGGCGGAAGAGGTCTAGGCGAAAGGGCCGGCCAGTTTTAGCTTAAAGCTCTCGCGGCCAGTGACCAAGCCCTAGGGGAGACGTTCCAGCCTTTTAAAATGGCAGACTGGGAGGGGGGTGTCAGCTGGGGAAGCCCGGGGGGGTGGATCTGGCCCCCGGCCCTGCTATTCCGCACCCCAGCCTTAACCAACGCAGCCCCGTTTTGTGATTTCAGAGCGGATGAAAGAGGCCCCAAAGCTGGAGAGGCTGGCTCCCCTGATCGTCCCCATCCACGGACTGGTGGAAGAGCCCCACAGCCCCCCTGCTGAGGAGGAAGGAGGGATCCCAATCCCCACTTCTGGACTGCTGCAGGTCGCAGAGCGCAGGCGTGAGTCCCGTCTGGGGGGAACGGGGGGGGGGGCTCCTGCCACGGGAGCTCACTGACTCCGTCAGGACCCTGTAAAGCACAGCGCCGCTGCAGGATAAGGCTCAGTGGCTCCTCCCGGGAGCTGCAGAAGAGCTTGCCACAAATTTATTTATTTGTTTATTGCATTTATATCCCGTCTTTTTTCCTCCAAGGAATCCAAGGCGGCGTACATACTTCTCCTCCTCTCCATTTTATCCTCACAACAACAACCCTGTGAGGTAGGCTGGGCTGAGTGTCTGTGACCGGTCCAAAGCCACCCAGTGGGTTTCCATGGCCTAGTGGGGACTAGAACCCAGATCCCAGTCCAAGACTTTAGCCACTACACCACACACAGTCATCCTATGTGGTATTTAGAGAGAGAGAGATGGTGCCATCGAATCAGACAGTCCCCAGTTCAAATCTCACCTCTGCCATGGACTCACGAGTTGGCCTTAAGCAAGCTGCTCTCTCAGCCTCAGTTGACCATCTGCAATAGAGGGAATAATAATACTGACCAACCTTACAGGGTTGTTGTAAGGATTACAAGCAGATAAAGTACATGGAGCACGTTTAATACTTGAAAGCACTGTGCATCATCATCATCATCATCATCAGCCTTCTTCCACTAAACTTAGGCTAGCAAAGGTACACGGGGCAGCACCACTGACTCTAGGGCTTCTGATCATATTGGCAGGCCCCTGTCCTTTGTCCCTGCAGCAGCTGACTGGCCTCCCTTTGCCTCCTTAGAACCTCTGAGCAGCGTCTCCTCCCTTGAGGTGCACTTTGATCTGCTGGACCTAACAGAACTAACTGACATGTCTGACCAGGAGCTGGCAGAAGTCTTTGCTGACTCTGATGATGAGAATGTATCCAACGACTCCACTGCTGGTAAGTGTGGCTGCCCAGTTAAATCTTAGTGTCAATGAATCATATGAGCTTTAATGCTCTGTTCTTCCTTTGTCGTGGCCAGGGCTTAGCATCATTGGGCACTGGTGTGGCCTAGATCACACAGTTCCACCACAGATTGGATCTACTAAGGTTTTGGGCAAGGAAGAGCAAGGGAGGCAGGAATAGAATGGCACTGTGAAAGAGTGCTGGGGCTGGAAGTCAGACATGCTTGCCTGTATGTTGCTCCAACAAGCAGCAGATTGTGACTGAGCCTTAAGTATAGGTTTGGCATCCTTTCAGCTCACTAGCCTCCATATTGACTAAAGTCTTTTCTCTTAAAGGGGCTGGGTCTGTTTTAACAGCCTCAGCAGCTGTGGCATGCTAGTGTCTTCATGGTTGGAGCCCTTAGAGTCCGAGGGCGTCCTGTTGAAGCTGGGGTGGGGGTGGGGAAGTCCCTGGGATTTACCTGAAGAAGTGGGTCTTGAGGAGCTGTAAGCCTTACGATGTAACCAGCTGGAGAATCAAAACCCTTTCTCCGCAGACTGGCTTGGGGAGTTTGGGATTATACGTTCTTATCCATTCAGTAGGATTTTACTGATTCCAATAAAATTCTGAACTGCTGTTATTCTCCCCAAGCTTTAAATAAATAAGCAAACATGTCAGACATGGCATGAAGGAAAAAAGCCAAAAGACAGAGCAGTGCTCCACATAGCTGACGGCCCACATACCTGGAAGATTATTGACGTGCAAAATGGGAACTTTTCCTGTATCCAGGTGCCCTACATTTTTTTAAAATGGCCACTTATCTAATTATTATTAGATGCATGACAATTATCTTTTTTTAATGCCAGTGCTCTGTGCGCACGAGCATGGCCGTGAGAGACCCAGTTGCAATCCCCAGCTTTCTGTTGCCTGTGCAATATTTGGTGCAGAAGGACCAGGGAGGGGCGGCATTGCCTGGCAGCTGGCGATGCCGCCGTCGGTGTGGTGGTGGTGGGCTGGCTCATCATCTCTCCAGAAAGGTCTGAGCCAGAAAGGTCAGCTGAGTCAATCATCCCACCCCCACCCCCTTTAATAATCAGGACCCCAAGCGTCAGGGGACCATGTTTGCCAGTGCTGCAAAATGGGATTAACCAAGCATGCAGGTAGGCGTGTGTGTGTGCGTGTGTCTCATTCCACATGCCAGCTGAGCCATGAATCCCAGGAAAACCGGATAGCCTGGGACAGGTGCTTCAGCAAGGGGAGGGGGCACATGGGCTTGGAGGACTTTCTGTTTGATTGTGGAAATATCAAGTCGTCCCCAGGGGCGTGTTGTTTCTCCTCTGTGCAGTGATGATGATGCCCTCATTAGCTGCTTGAGGAAGATGCGTCAGCCTTACTCCAAGGAGGGCTTGTGCAGTGTGTGTGCGTGTGTGTTTGTCGGGGGGGGGAGATCCCTGGTGGTTTCAGCCCCCCCCCACAGCCCACTTCTTTTTCTGCCCCTCCCAGAGCAATGGCGTGATCAGCAGGAGAGGGGGATGCGTTGTGCTGCACCTCGTCTCCTGCTGAAAGGGGTGAAAGACGGGGGGGGGGGGAAAGGTGGCGGCGGCGGCGGCAGCTGCATCCTATTGACAGATGGAGTGCAAATGCAAATTGGCATCCTTGGTGGGAAAGTGTGAGTGGAATTAATGAGGGGGGGGACTCCCACCCCCTCCAGTCTCAGCAGGCGAGGGAGGGGCCCCCCTTGCCTGTGGTTGGCCTCCTTGCCCTGGTGGGTGGCCAAGCCCCCCATGGACTCACTCACATGCAGAAAGAGGGGGCTGCCCCCAAATCCCTGAGCCCCAGCCCTCTTCTCTACCGTTCACAGAAACGGTGCTGCTCAAAGCTCTCTGTCCTTCCCTCACCAGAAGGTGGCAGTGGGCCAGGGTTAGGCAGCGGTTCAAGCAGCACCACATTAGCCGAGCAAGGGAGGCTCCTGAGGACTCGGGAATTGGCCCCCACCTCACCAGACTCAGCCAGGCCCCAGCGCACCGGCTGGATGTGCCCTTTGATGAGGCTGGAACCAGAGCTGGATCGTGGCCCTGAAGAGCCTTGTGGCCATTGCCGGGACCAGAAGCTGCTCTCTCACCCCGGGGGTCATCCGATTCAATCAGGGGTGGGGAACCTTTGGCTCGCAGGCCTAATCCTGCCACTGGAGATTTGCCATTTGGCCCGCAGAGGCTGGGGCGTCTTCCACGGGCCCTGCCCACTACAGGCTACCAGGTGCTTGGGACAGGGGCAGGGAGAGGAATCCGCTTCTTCTCTCCTGTCTGAGCACCACCACCCCTTCCCAATTTTAATTCACAATTCAATAAAAAATGCTGTTATTAAATGGACTGGGCAGAGGCTTAGAAGAATGCTGAACGGTCCATTTTTCATTCCGCTTGGTCAACGTCGCGAATGTTCTTTTCCCCTGGGAAAGTGATCGGATGAAGTGCCTGCATGAATGCTTGGCATTTGGGGGGGGTTGTTACTGGCCTATCCAGGAATTAAACAAGAATTCCTGGGGCCTGATGATCCCTCCCGCCCAGAAGAAATAGTCAGAAGTGGGTCATGCTCTTTTGCGAAATGAAAACAAAGAGGAAAAATTAGGAGACCCCCCCCCCCCCGGAAATGAAAGTATCCTTTGCCCTTGGAAGAACAGAAAGTGACAATCTGGGTGGGGGTGGAAGCGTTCCTTTAACCTGGATCACTCTGGGTTTTTAGTTGGTGACTGATTTAATTTGCTTTTGTTTTGATCTGGTTGTGTTTTGATCTGTTATTTTAATGCAGGTCTTATTTACTTGTGGCATTCATTTAATTTCGTTGCTGCTGCATATGCATATTGCTTTTGCTAGTCACCTTGGACACCTAGTCTGTGGAAAGGCGGCAAATAAATTCAATAACAACCAGACAAAAGCAAACATTTGAGCAGAGGCCATTCATTCATCAATAATGACCAAGGCATGCCCCTAAAACCGCTGAATATGCAAAACAGGAAGGCTTTTATTGTGACTGAATGGGGCCTTTGTTGAATAGCCTTGCTTCTGAGTAAGTGTTGGAGAGGGATCTTGGCCGTGGGGAGGGGCTGGTTGGGCAAACATGCAGCGTTTTCTCACTTCCAGCTGATGGTGCAAAAGCAGAGCAGTGTGGCGTTCTAGCCCAGCCAGCCCTGCTCCCCTGCCGGCTCTCTAATTCCTTCTCTGTGTCCCCGCACAGGTCTGCACCCACACCCCCATCCGAACCCTCGGGCTGGCTACCTGCGCTCCCCGTCCTGGAGTAGGACAAAAGCAGAGCAGGGGCGCGAGAAGAAGCACCTCAGCGACTCAGAGCTCCAGGCTGTTGGGTTCCAGGCCGTGGAGAAGCCAAAAGAAGAATGACCAGGAGCTCAGAAGGCGAACCAAGGTGCCAACATTCACTCTTGCACTAACCACAAATTCCAGGCAATTTGTGACCTTAAGAGACATTCCCCCCTCCCTCTCCCTCCCTTGCCCCAGTCAAGGACCTTTGCAAATCCTGCTGGGTATGTAGACCGATCCCTCTCCCTTCCTCCCTGCCTATGAGTTGAGTTTGCCAACTAGGAACCTCTTTCCTGCTGCTGCTGCTGCTGCTCCCTCCTGAACAAAACCCGTGGCGGCAGACATGAAGAGACGGGGAAGGTGGCCGAGCGGCGGGAAAGGAGCTGCGTTCGCAGAGTGCCACAGAGGAGCAGTCCTCTTCCGCCGCGTGCCTTGAGCGATGCTGGGGTGGCCCGAGGAAGCCTCTCCGCCAGGGCAAGGGACCCCGTTAAACCAAAGGAACCGAGGGGAGGCTTAGCACCGTTCCTGAGGCACCTCCAGGATCTACAGCAAAGCGGGACTTCTGGGTGCCAGGGGGACCCACTGTGCAAGCACGGATCCGGCCCTCCCTTCTTCAAAGCACATTCTCTTCCCAGTGGCCTTAACCGCCACCTGCTGCTCTGGGACTTTGGCCTGAGCACACGGCACCGACGGGAACGGCGTTCCAGCACAGCTCGGTGACACCCCCCCCCCGCATTGGCCCCTCCCCAGAGGAAAGGCTCCTGTGATGGAGAACTTGGCAAGCGGCATGGCTGGCGATCATGACAGAGCTGAGGGCCCGGAGCATTACAGACGCTCGCCCAAGCCGCTGCTGAAGGGAGAGCAGTGGGACAGGACCGTGCCAAGCAAGGCAATACGATGGGCAGCCGAGCCCACCCTGAGGTGCTTCCAGCACGTCCTCCTGGGAAATGGGTGGGGGGCTTCTTTTCGCCAAATGCGCTCCAGGGCGAGGGCTGCTTCCTCAGGCTGCCTCTCGGCAGCAGCTTCCTGCCCCGGAGATCAGCGCTTGTGCAGCAACCCGGATGCCCAGTGCAAGTCCGTGAGCTTGGGCTCTTTCTAGGGCTCCTCTGGAATCAGAGCTAAAGGAGCGTTGGCTGGCACTTGTGCAGAGGAGAGAGGTCTTCTCTGGCCCCGGGCCAGTGCCAGGCCTTGGAGGGTCCTTGAGGAAGGCAGACGCAATGGGCCCCCTCCCTCCCTGCATCTACCGTCACACTGCTGGGGTCACCAGGTGTTCGTGCCCCTCATGGCTCCCACTCGCGTGCGTGAGAGGCAGGGAGCAAGGAGGCCGGGGCGTCTGCTCCTCCTCCTCCTCCTCCCCCTCCTCCTCACCACCACCCATGTCTGGGCCAGAGCAAGAGGCAGGCGGGCAGGCAGGTGGCCATGGGGAAGAGGAGGAGGAGCACGGCCAGGGGGCTGTTGTCGGTTGGACCCTGCAGTGGGGGCCCCTCAACAGCTGCCTCACCCTGCCTACGCTTGATGCCGGCCCTGCAGGGTCCTAGCATTTCCCACCCATCTCACCCACTGAGGTGCCGCTTTCCATTTCTGAACCTTCATGACATCCAGATGTTTGGGGGATCCACCACCACTCAGCTTGTCCCCCTCTCTCCCTCCCTGACAATGTTGACATTTCTTTGCCCGGTTCCAGTTTGCCATTGAAACAAGCCGCTCCGGCCGGCCCCACTCGTCCTTGCGATGGGGAGCCGGAGGCTGAGCCCTGGTGGACTGCAACGGTGGCTGTAGCCTAAGCTCAGTCTCTGGAGCTGCAGGTCTGCATGGCAGTACCTCCTCTGCAAGAGGGATTTGGGGGCAGGGGGCGGAGAGCTTAAGCCATGCACTGCGCTGGCTCTCCGCCCCCTGCCCCCAAATCCCTCTTGCAGAGGAGGTACTGCCACGCAGACCCACGGCTCCAGAGACCCACACGTGTCTTTCTGACAAGGAGCAGCTGCCTGGGACGCTGCGCGAGCCTTCTCCGAGGATTCCCAGCAGTCCGGAGCGAGGGCCTAGCTGCTGCCCAAGGCTGCTCGTCTTGCCAAACTGATCAGAGGTGGTCAGGCCTATTTGTCTTACTTTCCCCTCCTTCACATCCTCGGGGTGCTGAACCTCAGGTCAGATCCAGGCCTCCTGGCGTTCCAATCCAGCCCTCGGGGTGGGTGGGTGGGTGTCATCCGAAGACCCCGGTCATGGCCCCTTTTCCCAACCGCCGATGGTTTGGAAGCTTCCTGGCTTTTGCACATTTTCTCCTCCTTTTCTAAAAGGGTTAAATGCCTCTCCTGAAATTCTGCTACTGGCAGGAAGAGCATAAAGCCTCAACAGGCTGGCATTTCGGCTATTTGGGCCCTTTTGCCCCATCCATCCCCAGAACCTGCCCCACGGGCTGAAAGGGGCTCCATAGCAACAGGCAGCACGGGGAACGTGTTTTGGGGAAGAGGGAACTGTAGCGACAGGGGCACTCCCTCGGCCTCCTCTGGAATTCCAAAATGCACAGCTGTGAGCTCGTTTCCCCGCAGAGGCTTCCACCGCGGCCAGGCCAGGGTCACTCTCAGGCCCCATCGTGGAGGTCTCGGGTGCAGAAGAGGGGCACTCCGAGGCGGCTCCAGGGTGTCAGCGCCTCACCGATAAGCATCTGCTGATGGCAGCACAAACCCAGCGAGCGGCCAGCTGAAGTGGAAAGCGCCGGCGGATCCTGAGGCCCCGATGACACATGAGCCACTGGGGAGGGGGAGAAGAGCAGCTGCTTCCCAAAGTAATCCTTTGCTTCCACTGCCCAGTTCAGCCGTTTGCAGGGATGCTGCCCAGCGGCACGTCCTTTTCCAGTTCACAAAATCCGGCTTGTTATTTATAATGCAGGCTCCGGAAGCCGCCCCTGGAAGCCGGAGTCCCTCTGCCGACCGTAGCCGGGGCTCGCTGGGCTTACGGGCAGAGGAGAAGCCTCCCAGAAAAGCCACCTCTTCTCCTGAAGGCAAGGAGCCGGCCAAGCGGGTTTCTTCCTCACCATTGAAAGACCGACGGCCGCGCTGGCCGAAGCACAAGCAGCCTGCACCACCAGGGACTAGACCAGCACAACCTCGGGCACCGGAGGCGCCTTGCAGAGTTGCACAGCTCTCACTGCTCCTCGGACCATGACTTTCCAGGCCTCTCAAAGACCAAGCCGTTCACCAAGGTGGGGAAACTCTGCAGGGGTCGGCTTTGGGCTCCTGAGCCAGGCCACAGGCGCTGGGGGACGCATCTCTGGGCTGCTCACGCTTGGCAAAGCACAACCCCCCAGGCCCTGCAACGTGCGCGAGTCAGAGAAGCAGACGCCCATAAGCGGGACACCTCACCCCCTGGGATCTGTACTCCAGGGCCGCTGGAGGCTGCCTCTTACGGCTTCGGCGATGTGTTTTTTAAAGCCACAGAGCCACATTGTCTACAACCAGCAGCAGCAGCAGGAATTTTCCATCACGCTCTCGCTCTGCAGACAGGCCCACCCAGAGGGGCTGAAATGAGGCCTGCTTGAAGTCAAAGTAATGAGGCAGCCCTCTGCACAGAGATACTAGTTATCAGCCTTCCCCAACCTGGAGCCCTCCAGCTGTGTTGGCTGGGGGATGCTGGGAGTTGTAGTCTCGTACATCTAGCACCAGGTTGGGGAAGGTTGTTAGTGATCATTACCCAATGTGCCATTTCTGGGGCAGCCACCTCCTATACTGGGCCACTAGTTAGGACACACTAGTTGCCAAGGTGAGGGAGGGAAAGCTGTTCAGCTCCCCCCACCAGCAACTTTTAGTGCACCTGGAGAGCGTTTACCTGGGAACAGAGGACCAACGTGGGTCTTCCTGCACGCACAAAATGAGAGGGGAATCAGGAAGGAATGAGCCCCCAGAGAATATACTGCTGCCCCCTTGGAATCAGCTGTTGGCCCCTGGCTGGGGCGAAGGAGCAGGCATTCGGCCAGGGCGAAATGCGGTCTGAGTTGCTGCTTCTCGGTAACGGAGGTGCTCTGATGGAGAAGTGTGGCCGAACTATTTTTATAGGGGCAGGGCCCAATCAGCAGAGTGCTGGGGATCACCTGACCACGACTCAGCATACCCTCGGCCAATCCACTTGCTGACACGACGACTGCAGTAACCACCCACTGTGCTTGTGGACCCAGGTCTGAGCTCGGTGATGCCAGGCCTCAGGTGGGCAGACCACAGCCTTGTCGGTCGCTCCCAGACGCGTCTCCTCCAGGTGTGTGCACTGGGGGGCACGGATGCACCCGGTTGTGATTCGTGGCTGTTCCTGGGTTAGGCGGCCTCCATCTCCACAGCGGAGGCTAGGCTCAGAAGGGGCGGAGCACAGACCAGCCCTGTCCTGATAATGTACGGCTGAACCATTAAAGCAAGACCACTGGTGCTTTTTGTTTTGTTCTTATGAAACCAACCAAACAAAAAAAGCCACATGCACGAGAAAACAGACGTGTTTACCAAATAAATATATTTGCATTCCCAAATCCAACAAATTCCTTCCTTGGTCCGTGCATGGAAGGAAGGAGGAATGCAGCACAACGGGGTTCCCAGATTTCTCCTTAGTACCTGGAGAGCCTCCCAATTCTGCTTTCCACACACACACACACACCCCTACACCGACGGGTTTTGCTTTCTGCTGACACCACTGAGGTTCCACCTGGAGCTATTTTCATAACCTTCCCCTGGAACTTTGGGCCTGCAAGTCTCTTTTCACTGGCCATATATCTTCCTTTTTGACCCCAGATCTCAATTAGGTTAAAACAACCATCTTAAAGACTAACAAATGTATTGTGGTATGAGCTTCCATGGGCTACGGTGCACGTGACACAATTGTACCCCATTGGGACCCCTAAAGTTCTGAAGCTGAACAGCCTTCCACACTGTCCTCCATGCGGAATGCTGTCCTCCATGCGGAATGCTTTCCACAACCTCCACATTATAAAGATCAAAGAAACTCATTTCCTCCTCCTATCATAACGGAGTTCTCCTTGGGGAGGGGGGGGGGAGCTTCAATGCTGGTGTGTTTCTGTTTTCAAATCAGGTGACATTTCTACACAGTAAGACGCACTTGGCTTTTTTATTTTTTACAGGGCTGGATTTGCAGAACTTCTGCAAAATCTGAAAAGTGTGTGCGTGTGTGTGTATGGTGGCCGGGGGGGGGGGGGATCCTTTCACTGCAGGAGACTGGAGAACGAGATTTCTGTTCTCTCTGAGGCGCACACGATCCCGCTTCTGGAGAGACCCTGGATAGCTGCTGCTTGTCAAAGTAGATAATACCAGGCAAGATGGACAAATAGTCTGACAGCTTTCTAAGTTCCTAAGGTGCCAGGTGGAGGTGGAGGGGTTGAATTAGGAAGGGGAAGGAGGAAGAACAGGTAGAGCCGAAAGAGCTGCAACACTTTTGTCCAAACGACCACTAAACGCCAGTAAGGGAGCTGGGGCAAGTCCAAATCCTGTTTGATGAGATACAGCCAGAATATGAGATGTGCAACTGGGAAAGCGATTAGCAGCACATACTAGAAAATGAATGTAGAACTCTTTGTAGGAAACCTAAGGAGGAAAAAGCTCCATGTCAACCTAAGGCAGAAGGTGCCAGTGCTGAGCTGCTAGAAGGAGAGTATCCAAACTTATTTTGGTCTCTGGATGAAACAGATATGACTTTTGATAAAGCCAACCGCTTTCTGCTGAGTCAGTAAATGTTAGTTCTGCAGAGTCATTTTGTCCGAAGGATGCTGGCGTCTGGCAGGTCAAATGCTCTGGAAAGGCCACGATGCAAACGAGTAAGTGCCAGAACCAGCTGGCACGGGGTGTGTGTGTGTGTGTCCTTGCTAACAGAGGGCTCTGGCTTTGGCATAGCCTCTACCCACCCACCCCCGGCACTGCATGGGCAATGCCGCACTGTCTTCGCACTTGGGGGAACGCCGGGCAAAATGGCTCCAGCCGGGGAAGATGCGACACAACACGTGAGAACGCTTCACAGCTTGAAGAATGAGGGTGCAATTCACAGGGACCTCTCTGATGTTCCCTTCGTGGCAAAGAACGGGAATCTACATGGGCAGGGAGGTGGATTAAAACGAGAGACCTCCTTGTTCTGAGGTGCTTGAGCTCAGGCTTTGCAGGCGCCCAAGGCCGGGAAGTCTTCTCTAGGCCTCCAGGAGCACCTGCCTGTCGGATTAGAGGGTTCGATGGCAGCATAAGGCACCTCGGAACAAATACGGCATGACTCCTACTGGCCATCCAGGAGGGGAACAGGGTGCAGAACCGGTTCGCAACAGGAACCGGAGATGCAGGTGGCTAAACGCTGCTAGAGGTAGGAATTCTATGCCCTTTGGTAACTGAGTGAGAGGGGCCAAGCAAGGACCACTCGGAATGGTGGGTGGTGGCAAACGGGGCCACGGGCATCTTCAGCTGCTGGGTGACGTTTTGCCCAACGTTGGCTGAGACAGAATTCCAGCCCTGACACGGGACCCTGAAGTCACTGCGATGGACAGGGCCACGCGTCAGCGCCCCGTTCTGGCTGGGGTTTTCAAGGCAAAACCTAGCAGAAAACGGCTCCCAAAGGTGTCCTGAGCTCATTGAGGAGATCAGGCTAGGTTTAAATAGGACAGGAAGAGAAGTGCAACCCAATCCCGCTGAGCCTCTTCTGCAGGGAAGGCATTCTTGTCCTGAGCAGCCGCAGATACTATGTGAAGGAGGGAGAGCCCCACGGGCAAGGAGGAACCAGCGGATGGGGTGCATGGGGCGGCGGAGGCCACGGGCTTGCTAGGAGCTCCACTCCCAGAATCCTCTGGGGCCCACTATGCCGACATGGGGAAGAGATTCAAGTAGCACCATTTTGAGAAGTACCATCTTCCTATTCAGCCCCTGCTCAAGGGGTTTCGCGCCTCACACAGACCCATTCCCAGCCCCGAAGAGGATGTCCCCGGACATGTCTGGCTTGTTGCCTTGTCCCAGGAGGACTTCTCTTGCTCACAGGCAGGGCAGTCTGGCTGGCTGGCAGGGGGAGCAGTAGTCAAGGTGCAGCTGCAGTGAAGGAACTGAGCACGGAGAGAGGCAAGCCCTGGTCCCCGCTGGAAAGAAAACGTCGTGCCTGTCCTTCCCTTCCCTTCTCAGAGCACGGGACTGCAAGCCCCCCCCCCCGAAAGAGGTTGGGGGACCGGGCTCAGGTAGGCGGGAGGCTGGTTTGTGGTCAGTTCAGGGGAGAGGCAACTACTTTTCCTGGCTTGCTGCGGACAAAAGCTGCCCGATCCCTGCGGCTGGTCCCTTGGCAAGAGAGACGCCTGACAGCCAAGACTCCCGAGCAGTCAAGAATGGCCCCAGACCTGCGCTTCCACGGCAAAGCAAGGCTCAGCTCCGCTCTCGCCCCGCTGCAACGTCGCCCCATCAGGGCCTCCGAGGGCGACGTTTCCCCTGGAAACTGATCCGTGGAAAAACAGGCCCAAGTGCTTCAGCGATGAGCCCCGTGCCGTTCCAGGCGGGTCCTTCTCCTGGGCTTAGCCCCGTCAGCTCTCCTCCTCCTCCTCCTCCTCCTCCTGCTCGAGTTTCCAGTTCTTTAGTCCCTCGGGGAGCGAGGTGTCTTCGTCCAAGCTCCCGGTCCCCTCGACAAACTCCTCGTAGGTGGACCGCTCCGCAAAGGGCCTCGGCCCGAGCAGCTCCACCATGTCCGCCTTCTCCAGGACTTCCTTCTCCAGGAGATGTTTCCCAACCTGCAAGGAAGGAGAAATTGGCCACTGGTTTCCTCCAGAGCCACCTGCCTTTCCAACCCAGCTGTGTAAATCGGTTTAATTGCTGCGGCGCGGTGAGCAAGACGGCTTTGCGCAGGCATGGAGAATTCCCTGGAAGAGATCCCAAGAACCCAGGGTCTCTGGAGGGGAAGCCGAACGCGGCCATGCTTTGAGGGGGACATCTCTCACGAGCAAAACGGCAGATTTCAAGAGGTCTGTCATGCCCTCCGCTGGTCAGAGCACTTCAAACCCATCTGTCTTCCATACAAGGGGTTAACTTCAAGCAGGGCAGACACAGAAGTCCATTTAATTCATTAGGATCAGGGCCAGCACCAACGTTGGGGTGGGGAGCTGTCCAGCATGGGCCCCTGGTTGTCTTACCTGGTGGCAGGGAGCAGCTCCAAGAAGCACCAGGTTGCTGGGTCCAGCTGCCGTTTTAATTTCCCACAATACCCCCAAATGGGAGATTAAAATGGCGGATGACCCAAGCTGTACGGAGGACCAAGCAGGAGCCCCCCCCCCGCCCCCAGAACAGCCCCTCGTTCTCTCTGTGCACCACTTCTCCCAGTCCCAGCAGCACCGGCCACCTTTCGCTTGCACATCAGTGCCACTTCGATCTCTTTCAGACGCGGGAGAGGCACGGGGCTCGTGCACTGCAGAACTGACCTAAAAGGCAGGGTTGCCCCACCACCACCACCTTTGAGGCACAGCGCACCTCCCACGGGAGCCTCTGCCCTGCCTCCTCCTCCTCTGTACCTTCTCCACCTGGCCACGGAAGTGAGTCAGGAGCTCCAGGGTCTTCTCGTAGGCCGTGTTGATCAAGGCACGCACCTCCTCGTCAATGAGCTCAGCAGTGGCTTCGCTGTAGGGCTTCTCGGGCGCCAGGCCTCCCTGCTGCGGGAGGTCGAAGGAGACTTGGCCCAGCTTGTCACTCATGCCAAACTGCACGACCTAGAAAGGGAGCGACACCCCTGAGCCGGCGGCAGGACCAGGCGGGCAGGCGGATGGCAGACCCGTTTATTCCTCTTTGTCAGGGCTTCCAACCCTCAGCCTTTTCAGGGTACAGGAGGAGACTCTGACGAAGCTGAGCATCAGGCTGTTCCTCTGGGGGAAAGGCAGCCTGTTCTGCATTCAGGGGGCCCCCGGCCAGAAGACACGGCCTTGCCCTCACCCTCTGAGCCTGGTCCAGCCAGCTCACTAGAGATCGTGGCTGCCCACAGAAGGCTTCGTTCGGTTGGCTCTAGCCTGCTGCTGAGACAGCCTCCTCGTAGGTTTCTGCTAGAAGAGCGCTCCGGCCAACGCGGCTTCACTCTGAGCTGTCCATGGTCCTGCGGCAGCTGCCCCTTTACGCAAGAGGGCTTCTGCCTTTACTCAGGCCGCTGTCTGTGGCCCACAGACTTTGACTACCTTCCGGACGCACCTTCAGCAGCCTTGACCTGACCGTTCCATGCAGACTGGATCACCCAGCTCAGATGACATACATTTCAGAGGACATTAATTTCCCCTGTGAGTCTCAGGTAACCACAAAATGGGACACTCTTGCCTGGGGTCATCCTGAAGCCATCTATCCTGCTCTGCTCTCCCCAGATTTTCATTAGACACTGTATGCATGTTTTATTTTGCAACTTCGATGGGCAGATTTTTGCAGATCTAAATATAGGAGGCTCTGAAGCTAACCGGGTGTGGCAGCAAAGCAGCTGTGAATGCAAACGGGGAAAGTCTCCCTGGCTCTCAGCCCGTGCTCTGCCCAGATGCATCCCTGCCTGCCTCTGCCTGCCCCTTTCCGTTCCCGACGGCCTCCCAGGCCATGAACCGGGACAGGGCCGGTCTTGCCGGGCTTTACCTGGGCGTAGGCGCTTTGCGTCACCTTCCGGAGGTCGTCATGGGCACCGGTGGTGATGCGGCCGAAGAAGAGCTGCTCGGCAACCCGGCCGCCCAACATCATGCACATGCGGTCAAAGAGCTGCTCCCGGGTGTAGAGGAACTGCTCCCGGGGCAGGTACTGCGCGTAGCCCAGGCCCTTCCCCCGGGGGATGATCGAGACCTGCCGGACACACAGAGCCACGGTGAGCAGAGCGGCAGCACGACCCCTGGGCCCGTTCTGCGCAAAGCGGAAGAAGAAGAGCCTCGTGGGACCTCTGCGTGCGGAAGGGGGGGGACACGGACACACACCTACTCGCCCCCTGGGAAGGTCAGTCAAACATCTGCTGCAGGGATGAGGAACCGGCATCGCACACGGCGGCAGGGGCTTCACCTGCCCCGCACTCTCTCCCACTGAGCGAGGACTTGGGGAAGGCGAACCGGAGTAACTGGGCGCCTCTTTCACACGCTGCTCACCGTCCTGAGGGGGAGCTCCTGCACGTGCCAATTCCCTCCTAACTGGGGTCTCCTCATTATCACCCATCAGACTTCGGAGGTAAGAAGGAGGAGGTTCTTCTCCCCACCTCAGTGGCCTCCAGGCTAGAGGAGGGGCCTTGAGGAGGAGCGGGGGGTGGGAAGGCATGGGAAAAGTCCAAGCCTCTGGCGGCCAGATCAGAGGTTCCCCATCCCTGATTTATTGCATGAATCAAAGGGTGCCACAGTTCCCCCGCCGAGGACCAAGGAGGACCAACGTCAAGTACAGCAGCGGCCTCTCTCGGCAGCCTTAGCAAACGGAGCGGTTCTGCCTGTCGCTCACGCAGCGGAGGTCTGACTCAGCTGAGCGTTTCTGGGGGGAGTCCTCTGTTTTGGGTGCAGCGCAGGGGGAATGGACCTTTGCCGTCATTCCACCCAGAATTAGCCCCAGCGAAGGCAATGTTTTTCACTGCATCTTGGCCCAGCCCCATCGACACCATGGTGAACTCAGGCCCCGTGCACTGATGCTCTCAAAGTGCCCAGGAGTGGTGCTGGGAAGGTCTCACAGGAGCATCCTCAGGCGCGACTGCAACCCCTGCATCCATGCTGCAAGGAACCGAGAGGACAGACAGGCACCCAGATCCTGCGCAGCGAAGCTCAGCCAGGCGGTCCTCAGGACCAGGAGCAGGCTCCAAGGCAGCCTTCCTCAACCTGGGGCGCTCCAGATGTGTTGGACTGCATCTCCCAGAATGCCCCAGCCAGCTGGCTGGGGCATTCTGGGAGATGCAGTCCAACACATCTGGAGCGCCCCAGGTTGAGGAAGGCTGCTCCAAGGGGACTTGAGGCTGGCAAAATACAACCTGTGGGACTCTGTGGGCATTTGTTGAGCCACCTGGAGCTTCGGGGAACACCTGCCCTCCGCCAGCTCTTCCAACTCAGTAACCTGCTTTGCGTTTATATTGGGAGAGATTCCAATGGCCGGGGTGTGTGTGTGTGTGTGTGTGTGTGTCTTCCCGCACCTTGAGCAAGGGGTCTGCATGCTCCAAGAACCACCCAACCACGGCGTGTCCGGCTTCGTGGTAAGCCACTACGGCCTTCTCGCTTGGCTGCAGGACTTGAGTCTTCTTCTCGAGCCCTGGGGACACAGCAGGGTGAGGAAGGGAGAGAGAGAGAGAGACAAGGGCTGTAGGAAGGGATGAGGAAGCTCTCGCTACTAACCAGGGAAGCCTCCAGCAGATACCAAGACATGGGAAAAGCCATGCAAAAGTTGCCACCTACGCCCCCCAAGCACAACATGTCACTCTCATTCAGCCTTTCCCAATCCAGCGCCCTCCAGATGTGTTAGACTGCAATTCCCATCATTCCCAGCCAGCATGGGAACGGTGTTCTAATTGCAAGCGGCATTAAAGCCAAGTCTTGGTTTCCACAGAACGGCTCTGAGGCTCAGACGCAGGAAACCTCACAGGAAACACTCTGCAATCCGCAGCTGCAAGTCAGCGGCCCGTTTGCCCCTTTCCTTGGGGAAGTAACACAGCCGCTCAGTTCAGCTGCTGGAGGCAGAGGCTCCACAATCGACGCACGACAATCCTGCTGGCTGCTAAGGCTCCACTTCCTCGGGGGGGGGGGGGAAATGTCTGTGATCCGTCCCATCCTCACCCCCGCCCCCCCCCCCCCGGTTTCCGTTCAGTAACAGTTTCCCAGGCAAAGCGTCTGCAGCTGCAGAGGATTATTTGCGCCTCGGTCCCTCCGGGGACCACTTCCTCTTGGGTGGCGAAGTGATGAAGACGCTGCGAAGGCCTCCCTCCTCCGCCACCCACACAAAACCTGGCAGCTCTCAGGAACAGACGACAACGGCGGAAGCTCTCAGAGCCGCAGGAACCCGAGAAGAGCCCTGAGGCCGGGTCAGACCAAAGCGGCAAAGAAACCCGTAGCTCTGTTCCCTACAATGGCCAACAAAGTGCCTCTAGGGAGGCCACGAGCCGGGCACGAGGGGGGGGGCTGGCCTGGAGCCGTGAAGCCCTGGAACCCCCTCCCCAACCCCTGGAAAAATAAGAACCGAAGAAGGCCCCAGTTGCTGGATCAGACCGAGGGCCCGTCTAGTCCAGCCCTCTGTTCACACAGGGGCCCACCAGCTGCCCCAAAGGGAGACCCACAAGCAAGACAGGCGTGGAGCAGCACCCTCCCGGCCATGTTCCCCAGCCACTGGCAATGGGTGGGGTGGCAAGCCAGAAAAACCCAGGAACACTCCCCCAATTTCCCCAGAGATGTTAAGAAAATGGGGGGGGGAGTTTCCCCCCCCCCCCACCCCTAATCTTCAGCTTGGCCGACAACATGAGAAGTGCTGTAAATCTCTCTGTAAGCCTGAAGGAAGCTGCTCGTGTAAACACCCCCCCCCCGGGCTTGTTCCATCAAAACTGGCCCGATTTGCTTCTAAGTCAACACGCAGGATGGGGCAGGCTGCCCGCCCCGGCTTCCCCTGCTGCCCGTCCCACACTGGCAGGCAGGCAGGCAGGCAGGCAGGTTGGCTCACCTCCAACGACCCTCTCAATGGCCTGTTCAAAGTGCTTCTCGTTGACGGTGGGGCAGGCGTGTCGCGCAGCAATCAGGGCAGCCTCGTTGCACACGTTGGAGACGTCGGCCCCTGCGCAGAGAGGGACGGGGCCGGTGAGGCCTGCGTTCCGGCAGAGGGAACCGCGGGCCGGTTTGGCAGGGCACGAAAGCTGCCCCTTTCCCGCCTCCACGGCCTGGAACGCATGCCAAAGGCGGGAGGAGCTCTGGCGTTTCTGCAGAAGGCGGCAGATGCCCGGGGGCAGCGAACGTGGCGACCGCTGTGGCGGAGGCCGGGCGTTGCTCTTCCCTCTCCTGCCCTTCTGCTCCACTCTCTTCGTCAGAGAAGCAACACCTCCGAACAGCTTGAGCAAGGAAGTCCTGGCACCCCCTCTCCTCCCCAATGGCCAAGAACACTCCCGCCCCCCCACTGGCACTCTGGCCCCCTCTCACCCGTGAACCCAGGCGTCCGAGCCGCCATCTTCCGGGCCAAAGTGTCTCTGCTGATCTTTGCATCCAGTTTGAGAGGCCGGAGGTGGACTTTGAAGATGGACGCTCTGCCTTTGATGTCCGGTGGGCCTAGTTGGGAAGGAGAGCCGGAGAGGCATGAGAATCATAGAATAGCAGAGTTGGAAGGGGCCTACAAGGCCATCGAGTCCAACCCCCTGCTCAATGCAAGAACTGGCTGGGTTCTCCCTCCCTCCCTTCCTCTTGCATGGAAGCCAGGCAGTCTCTCCCAAGTCCAAAATCTCCCCGCAGCACCAGAATGAGGGAGAAACGCAAGGGGGAAGAGGGCAACCCCACCCCTCCAAAGAAGACTACCTCCCTGGAGGTTTGGGAAGAAGGCAGGGGGCATCGTGTCAGGCTCCTGGCCAACCCAAGCCCTGGGAAGACCTCTTCTGAAGAGGAGTGAAATCCCTCAGCACATCTACAGCAGACCTGGGGGGTTCTGGGGCAGAAAGGCCCGGTCTGAGGTCCCTAAAAACCCTCCCAACCCCATCCCACGGCCAGCTGCAGACACAGCTCATCAGAGCACTGGTGGCGCCAGACCACGTGGGACGCTCAGAGCCGTCGTCCAAATGCCTGTCTGTCTGTCTGCACGGAGACTCTTTAACCCAGGGTGAACTCACGAGGAAGGGTCTCCTCAGGAGCAAGGTCTACTCATGAGGAGGACCCCAGCGGCAACTGGTGCATCAGAGACGGCCAGCATATGAGCTCCCACTCTTCCCCAGAGCCTTGCTGGGTTCACAGGTCCCTGGCAGCCCCTTTGCCCCATTTATGGGCTCAGGACACAAAGGCGCGTGCCAGGCCCCACTGGATGCGGGGCCACTGGGGAGCTCCTCAGCGAGGCGCAAAGCCAGCCCTCCACCCCACATCTGCCATGGGCTGCCCCTTCAGAGCGACACTGGCTCTCCCCCCACTCGCTCCCACGGCGAACACCTGCCCCAGAGGGCTCCTTGACTTTGCCTACACAGAACCTGGCAACGGAGGCCAAGGTCCGGCTCTGTTCACCCCAAGCACTGGCAGCCTTTCCCCAATCGTTGCAGGGCTGACGAGCGGCTGCAGAGCCACACAGGCCAGACTCAAACTGGGGATGGAAAAAACCAGCCCAACGCGGCTGCTGTTACCAATATAAATCTGCCGATCAAAGCGTCCCGGCCTCATCAGCGCAGGGTCCAGGACGTCAGGACGGTTGGTGCCTGCCAGAACCACCACGTTTGTGCTGCTGTTGAAGCCTGGAGCGGAACAGGGGGCAGAGGGCGGGTGGGTGTCAGTTTCAAAGGTCTTAACGTTCCAGGTGGCGCGAAATCCCAGAATTCTGTGCTCAGAACGCAGACCCCAAGAAAAGCCCGCGAGCCTTTCCGTGGGGGCCGAGGGCGGCTAATTTATTTGGACAGAACTATGTGTTTTCTCCAACATCTGTGAAGGAGGTGATCCCAAGCCATTTCAGGGGGGAACTCGGGGAAGCGTCTGGAAATGTGGGCCTGAAAAGCCCCCGGGGAAACCTGGGCAAGGAAAGGAGGGCGGGAACTGCAGGCGGTGACAGCAACCTCCCCAACCCCCCGCCCCCAGTGCCTGCCCCCCACCCAGCCCGGCCGGAGGGGGCCGCTCACCATCCATCTCCACCAGCAGCTGGTTGAGGGTGTTCTCCTGCTCGCTCTGCCCCCTGAAGTGTCCCTGGCTCCGCTTCCTCCCCAAGGCGTCGATCTCGTCAATGAAGAGGATGCAGGGGGCGTTCTTCCGTGCCAGGGCAAACATGTCCCGCACCTGAAACAACCTGAGAGCTGATCTTCCTGCAGAGGAATGGGACCACAGTGGAGGACCCTGCCCCTTCCGCCGGAGTACGAGGGGGCTCAGCTGCACAGTCTGAGCTGCACAGGCAGGGTCAGGAGGTGCAAGGGGTCGGGGACCCCAGTTCACCGGGGGGGGGGGGGGGGAGGCAAGCACACCCTGGGCCAAACCCAAAGCACCTCTTCAGAGCATTAAAAAGTGCAATGCTGAAGCATGAATGAACGCTGGCATCGCCAGCCAAGGTCTCTAAGGGTGTCGTCCTAGGCATTTTGAGACAGGAAAAAAGGCCTGCAGCTCCCAGCGTTTCCAAGTCAGCCATAATGGCTAGGGGATGCTGGGAGCTGTAGGCCTTTTTCTCCATCTAAGCATGCCTCGGATGGCGCTTTTAGTCCCTTCTCCCCAGTGGAAAGGAGCCTAACAGTCGCCCGCCCACTCTAAGGCACCGGCCAAGGGTGGGGTTTTTTTTGCAGGGCCCCCCGCCTCACCCGAGCAGGTCCGACCCCAACGAACATCTCCAGGAACTCCGAGCCGTTCACAGTGATGAAGGGGACGTTGGCTTCTCCCGCAGTCGCTTTGGCCAAGAGGGTTTTGCCCGTGCCTGGGGGGCCGGTGAGCATCGCTCCCTGCAACAGACAGCCACATGCCAACGTGGGGGACCGGTCAGCCACCCCACTCCGGCAAAGCCCAGCGACACACTCCAGGGACTCCCCAAAACCTGGCATTCTAGCCATCCTGGTCTATTTTGTATTTGTGCTTTTAACCTGCTGGTTGTTTTATTGTGGTTTTAATTTTTGTGAACCACTCAGAGAGCTTCGGCTATTGGGCAGTATAAAAATGTAATAAATAAATAAATAAATAAAGCATTGTTGGCATTCAGGGGTCGCTCATTCTGGGAGGACGTTTCACTTATTCATTCAAAGCCTTTTGATCCCACGCCTCAGCCAAAAAAGGCGCCCAGAGCAGCTTACGAACAGTAGACAGTCCTGCCCGGAGCAAGACAGTCCCTGCCTGGGGGCTCACAATGTTAAAAGACATGACGCACGTGGGCAAAGGGGCAGGAAGGGAAGATGAAAAAAGCCAAGTCCCTCCGCAGGGTTGGTGGTGTCTGTTGAGGGCAGAGACGCCTCCCTGGAGGTGGTCTTGAGCAGGGCTGGTGGAAAGGCCCTGCTTCCCCCCACACACATCTCCCTCAGTATAGCCCCCGCCTCACTTACAGCCCCCCACCCCCTCAAACACATGCCTCCAAGGGGGCCTGGCAGTGATCCTGCTTGGGGGGGCCGCCTTCACCCCTATCAGCCTGCCTGCATTTTAAGGTCAAAAAGAGAGGCCCTTCTCACTTGCCCACCAGTGAGAGAAATGAGATGGGTCCCCACACGTGACAGGGCCTTCTCTGCAGTGGCCCCACACCTGCAGAACAAACTCCCACTGACGATCCGCCATGCACCACCCTTACAGGCTTTTAAGAAGGCCTTAAAAACGTTTTATTGTACTATGGCCTTCTTATAAACGATAGCTTTTCTGTTGCTGTTGCCCTCGTTTTTATTGTTAGCTTTTATTGTTTTTAACTGATATTTTACTCTCTCTGTTTTTATTGCTTTTAATGTTTGTACTGTCGGCTGTAAGTCGCCTTGGGAGGGCTTCTGCCCTGAAAGGCGGCTAAGAAATGTTTTAAATAATAACAATAATCCCGAGGGGCCTGGTGTACCGCCTGAGCTGCCCTCTCCACCTCTCCTCCAAAAGGCCAGGTTTCCCCACTCGCTCTCATCCGCTCCAGCCAGTCCCTCGGCTACGAAAGAGGTGCGCCTACCTTGGGGATCTTGGCCCCCAGCTCTTGGTACTGCTTGGGGTTCTTCAGGAAGTTGACGAACTCCATGATCTCCAGCTTGGCCTCCTCGCAGCCAGCCACGTCTTTGAACTGCACGCCAATGTTGCCTTTCAGGATCTTGGCCGTGGTCTCTGCTATGCTGAAGAGCCCTTTGCCCCGTCCGGCGCCCCCACCGCCCGAGGAGCCACGCCGCATCAGAAGCAGCAGGAAGCCGATCGGCAGCAGGGTGGACACCATATTCAGGAGGAAAGAGCTGCAAGGGGAGGAGGCCAGGCGGCTCATGAGCTGTGCCAGGGGACACCCAGAGAGCCGCTTGAGGGCTGCTGTTTCTGCTTCTGAGCTGCTCTGGAACTGCCCCAGTGCCAGCTCCAGGGCATAGAGGGCCAGTGGGCAAGGCCCCCTCCTTGGGGCCCCTCCCTCTGGGAGTCGACCTTCCCGCTGCCGTTGCCGTCAGCTTCAGGTGCTCCTTGTCCTCTTACTCGCCATGGCTCCCACTCGTGTGCTTGACAGGCAGGGAGCCAGGAGGCCGGGGCATCTGTCGCTCCTTCTCCTCCTCCTACCCACCCTGTTGCCTGGGCCAGAACGAGAAGCAGGTGGGCAAGCAGGAGGGCAGGAGGAGGAGGGGCAACGGTCAGCGGGCCCTGGCTGGGGTGTGCCCTGGGCAGGTGCCTGACCACGCCCACCCTTGACGCTGGCCCTGCACTCACCCATCGCTCTCCGTGCTGTAGACCACAGAAACGTGGTGCGCAGAGTCGATCCCCAGCTCCAGCTGAGCAGTCTCCAGGTTTTGTTCGAATGTATCCACACTGCCAATGCTGAACCAGATGTGCTTCTGCAGCAGCCCATGACAGATGTTGAATGATGGATCACACACACACACAGAGTCCCCCGCTGTCTTCACAGACCCTTCCCCTGATCAGGGGTGGAAGGGATCCCTGTGAGCCCTGCTCCCTCCCCCTCAGACTGTTATGCCTTGCTCTGGCACACAGTTTCTCTTTCAAAGGACCAACTGCAGCAGGCGGCAGGCAGGTGTGGGCACAGCCTTTCTTCCTCCGTCCGAGCTCCCCCTCCCCAATAATTCCTTACCTCCGAGGTGGCTCCAGGGATTGGGAACACCCGCACAAAGTCTTTGTTCACCACTTCCAGTCGCTCCACCTGAGAACAGAAAGGGGGCAGGGAGAGAAAGAGAGAGAGAAAGAAAGAGAGAGAAAAAAAGAGAGAGAGAAAGAGAAAGACTGACTGACTTTCATGGTACAATTTTCAGAGAGCAGCCATGTTAGTCTGTTGCAGCAAAAAACAGTAAAAAGCCTTGGGGCCAACACCTTTATCGGGGCAGAAGCTTTTGTGGACTATAAACCAATGGAAAAACACCTCAGCCTCCCAGGACACTCAGACATTGACCTTAAATTGACCATCGTGGGGCAAAGAAACTTCAAAGAGAGAGACTGCAGAGTCAGAATTCATCAACAGGTTCAATTCCATCAGCAGAGGCTTGAATCAGGATAAAGGGTTTTTATCACGCGGCATGTGTGAATTGGGTTACCTAGCGCCAAAGTGTTTGTGTTACCAGCAACAAGTGCACTGCGAGTGACCACCGTTAAGCATGTGAACTGCCGCTTTTTGCATTGAATCCCTTTCTGACCTTGCTGCTCACCATTCCACGCCCCACACCCCTCCCCAGCACCATATTTGGTGTGCATAAACCTGAAACACTCCATAACCATCTATGCATCCGATGAAGTGTGCTATTGTCCAAGAAAGCTTCTGTCAGAATAAACGCGTTAGTCTTTAAGGTGCAACAAAAAACCCTTGTTGTTTTTCCATGCTGGAGATCCACAAAAGGGAGTGGTTGTGGCCACAAGCAACTCCCTGCCTAATGGCAGAAATCGCCTCCCGTTCACTCTTCCTGCTCCTGCCTCCTGGTGGCCACAGAGTGCTGCTAATACCCCCTGCAGCGCCCCAGTAAGAATCAAGCCCCAGGAAGGTGTGTGCATGAGCCTGCAACTATTTGCCTCACCAGTCCTTTGGCCAGGTAGTACTGCACAAATTGCTTCCAGTTGATCTCTCTGCCCGGATCCTGCCAGTAGAAGTACAGGAATCCTGAGATGATGCCAGCTGCCATGATCGCCAGGTACCGGAAATCCTTATTATTCCATGGGAACTCTCCCTGTGGGCAAGTAGGGAATGGGTATTGTCGTTGCTCTACCATTTTAGCCTTCCAATCCTGAAAGTTCCAGGTAGTCGAGAGGACAGAGACAAACCTTCTGCATTCGACTCCACCGCCCGGAATCCTCCTCTTTACTTCCTCCTTCCTTTCTTCCGCCACTGCTGCCCCCTGCATTTTTCAGGTGACCGGGACCTTTGGAACCGTGAGGCTCTAGGGAAGAGAAACAATTAAGAATACCCGAAGGCATTTGAAAGATGGCATCTGTCCCCTGCTGTCTGACTCTTAGACAGAGGGCTGCAGGTGGAGAAGGAAGAGTAGCAGAACAAGGCAGGGAGAGAGAAGACGGCCGTGACCATTCCTGCAACACCAGGCATTCGACATCCTTAGAGGACGAAACGGAGAGGAACGAGAGGGAAGGGGAGGAGGCTTACTTTGATCATCGGGAGCACTGTCTGTTGGACGCTGGCTCGTTTCACCTTTCTTTTCAAAGCCTGTGGGACAAGAAGAGAACTTATTGTGCACAGCTCTGGGGGATGAGCGCCCCATCACGGACTAGCCCCATTGGCTCTAGTAGCCCAATAGCAGAAATGCCCAGAAGTCTCAGTGACCCAATCTGAACCTGTACTCACACCTAACGCTAATAGCAGGCAGGCTAGTCAGCAACGATCAGATTCTATGACCATGCCTCATCCTGTCAACCATGATTGGCAACAGGCCTCAAGGTCACATCCAGCCAAGCCTGAGATGCTTTTAAACGTAGGGCCTTCTACAGCACGGGGACTGGATCTCTTTCAGCCAAGGGCAAAATTCAGTATCAGAGAAGCAATCAGGACAGTGTTCCACTGTAGTTTTACTCTTCTTGCCAGTAACGAAGCCTTCAGGGAGGAACTTAACACTTTTAGAATGGGGGAAACCATGCAAACATCTGGAAACCACCAAACGACAGCGGTTGGGGGGAACCAACCCCAGAGGCTGGATTTGGAATGAGGTTCGACAGCCCTGTTCTACAGGCAAAGCATGTGATCCACAACCAAGCTAGAACCTTCACAGCGTTCTTCCTCCCAGCACACCTGGCAGCAAAAAGCACGAACCACTTCTCTCCCGGAATGACATACCTTCAGGTGACTTGCAGCACAACCAGTGATGGAAGAATGTGATGCAGCCTGGATGGACCCTCTTAAACCACTAGAACAAGCAAAGGGGGCAGCATTGGTCTCCCGAGTGATAGCAAGATCCCCCCCCCCCCACTTTGCCATGAATAAAGTTAAGTACAGATAAGCATCCCGGTGGCCAAAAAGCCCTCAGGGCATTGCACTCCTACTTCGTGCACCAGGAGTTTTACAACTAACTGCTGGAAACTAAGGATGGAAGCCAATGTGGAAGCCCAGGTAGAGTTATGCTAGGTTCTACACTAAAAGGCGGTCTGAAAATCATGTTACATTTAAAACAGGCAGCCATGAAGCATTGGAGAGGGGAGTTTAATTCCCTCCTCTGCTACTGACTTGTTGCGCAACCTTGGGCAAATCACTTTTTTAGCCATTTGTAAAATGGGAATTACTCATAAGAACCTCAGAAGGGCCCTGAGGCTGCATCAGTCCAAGGGTCCATCTAGTCCAGCGCTTCCATTCACACAGTCATAGAATCATAGAATAGCAGAATTGGAAAGGGCCTACAATGCCATCGAGCCCAACCCCCTGCTCAATGCCGGAATCCACCCTAAAGCATCCCTGACAGATGGTTGTCCAGCTGCCTCTTGAAGGCCTCTCGTGTGGGAGAGCCCACCACCTCCCTAGGTAACTGATTCCATTGTCGTACTGCTCTAACAGTCAGGAAGTTTTTCCTGATGTCCAGCCGGAATCTGGCTTCCTGTAACTTGAGCCCGTTATTCTGTGTCCTGCACTCTGGGAGGATCGAGAAGAGATCCCGGCCCTCCTCTGTGTGACAACCTTTTAAGTGTTTGAAGAGTGCTATCCTGTCTCCCCTCCATCTTCTCTTCTCCAGGCTAAACATGCAGTCGCCCACCAGCTATTGGCCAGGGACCCACAAAGCCAGACATGGTGCCTTTATTGTAACTCGGTGAGTGACAATAAAGACTGCAAAGTATACAGTCAATCAGAACTGTGTTTGGGGTTGCACAGCAGTCCTGTAATGTAACCCTGTATTATTATCCTAAGCTTGCAGATTTTGGGGGTGGGTGGGTGTTGGAAGCTTACAACAGCCCTGCAAAGTAGACCCTTGAATGATGCGCTAATGCAGCCACTTGCGTGCAGCCCCAGCCAATCCCCACCTCAAACGTAGCTTTATTCAAATCAAGCGCTTGCTGATTGGTCAGATCCTCTCCGCCCAAGCCCAGGTGGAGACTCCTATTGGCCACGCCCACTGGATACGGCTTATCCTTATCATAGAGATGTCGACGCGCGGCGATGACGCCATCACCAGCCGCCATTCCCAACCCTTAGGTCTCTATGTGTGGGGAGACGCAGCCGCCCGGAGCCCTTTCTGTCGTACTGACGACGGCGCCGTACACGGAGCAGCCTCTGCCGTTCCCTCACCTGCCTGGTCAATGCCAGTTCCCGGTGCCCGCGGCAGCGGCTCCGCCACGCGGCGGCCAAAGGGGGCCCAAGAGCCGCGACCGCCAGTCGATGAGCCATAATTGCCCCGCCCCTCGACCGCATAGGGCGCATGCGCCAACCTCTCCTCCGCGTAACGCGCAGGCGCCGTGGCCCTGGTTTGCCTCCCTCTCGTGTGTCACCAGGAAAACAGCTCGGTTTGATAGCTTGTTCCTGCGACTTATAGTTCCGCGTTTAAACTTGCTCGATCAGGCTCCATCGGGGACGCTCGGGAAGGGCAGAGGGTCGAGACTTCAGACGTCAATCGCTCTGGGGCGGCTGTCGCGAAACAGATCCCGCGCCTGCGCGGCTTTGCTTCTCTCTGCGTTAGGAAGGGCTTATGAGGGCCGCTTATATTCGGCTCTCTGGGCGATACTGACATGTAATAAATAAATGATTCAGGGAGTTTTGCTCTGCAGGTGCTCAGAGGCGCATTTGTTTCCTCAAACGCACCAGACCCTTGGTCCATTTGGCCCAGTATTGTCAACACTGACTGGCAGCACCTCTCCTGGGGAGAAGCCTGAATCAAACCTGGGGCTTCCTGCATGCCAACCAGAGCCCCCACCACTGCGCTGTGGTCCCTCCTCAATAGAAAGAGCCGCAGGGGCAAAGCAAGTGCTAAGGGCCACGTCCCAAAGCAGCGCCTGTTGACACAACCCCTCCTCTCACCCTCACAGCCCTCATCTGCTTCCCCAGTGCTCTTTCCTGGTAGGTTCAGTGTGGTGCACAGCTCAGTCAAGGGCGGTAGCTGTTCTTTTCATATAGGTGCTGTGCTTTTCTCCCCATCTGCCAGCTCTAGCATTTCCAATTTGTCTTAAAACATAGAATCATAGAATAGCAGAGTTGGAAGGGGCCTACAAGGCCATCAAGTCCAACCCCCTGCTCAATGCAGGAATCCACCCTAAAGCATCCCTGACTGATGGCTGTCCAGCTGCCTCTTGAAGGCCTCTAGTGTGGGAGAGCCCACCACCTCCCTAGGTAACTGGTTCCATTGTCGTACTGCTCTAACAGTCAGGAAGTTTTTCCTGATGTCCAGCTGGAATCTGGCTTCCTTTAACTTGAGCCCGTTATTCCGTGTCCTGCACTCTGGGAGGATCGAGATGAGATCCTGGCCCTCCTCTGTGTGACAACCTTTTAAGTGAAAGCCCCATGTCGTTTCCCCACATCCCTTTACAATCTACCTATGATTAAAACTGAATTCCTACTTGCCTACTCATCAGCCAGAGACTGGGTTTTATGATAAAACCCTGTTACACTTAATTACGTGACAGACACAATTGCAAGCCTGCAAGTGTAACAAAGGGAAAGCTGTTGTATTTGCACCTTCCTTCCACTTGAATCCACTTAGCCCAAATGGAAACAGAAGAATTCGCACCATTTCCACATAATCCATGTGTGTCTACATTATGCAGTAAATATATACTTATTACACACCATTGCTGAAAGCCACACTACTGTGGATGTCACATTTTTCCAGCGTTCAACCCAATTGTGTGGTTCAACCATACATTCTGTGAACAATAACCAGATAAACACAGCAAAAGCTTCTACACAGAAGTCTCAGTTACTTGGACACTAGAGATCCCAAGTTAGTTGGTCTCCTGCTACGTTGTGCCATTAAGTTATCTGCCTCCAATTTTGTTTGGCCACAAACTTGTCACAAATAGCCTCCAAGAAGGCAAGATTGAAGCCTTTCTGTGGGGGAAAAGGGAGGCAACATCTACCCAGAAGACAACAAGCCCACAAAAAAGGCCACAAGCCTACACCCACAGCGACACGGCAAGATTAACACACGGCTTTATTTAAAGTGATTTTAGTGCTCGTGATAAATTACTGTGGTTTGCGTTCCCTGCAGTCTCCGCTCACTGGCTGCTGGGCACTGTTCCAACTTCAGGGTCCATCCAGTCCTTCGATTTGCCACCATGGGCAGGCAGGCTGAAGGAGAAAGGAGCACCTCTCCACCCTTCTTTGAGAAAGATGCACCATCTGTGCATCTAAGTCAGAAGGAATGGCTTCTTGGCATCACATCGTCTCTAAGGCCAACCCCAGACCATCTTCTTTGCTGATGTATCGTTGCCTGGAAGGAAGCCACAGTAGCACTTTTGGTGTGAGGTGCCAGCACAGAGTGTTGGTGTAAATACGCCATTCCTAAAGGAAGCTGGCAGCGATCCTTGCGCACCAGACACAGGCAGCCCTTTCTCCAGGATTGTTCAGCCTGCCAAGATCTGCCAGGAGTAATCCCAGGAACGAGAGCTTCTTCTCTTCCCACCCGAAAGCCTGAGTCCGGCAGGGACTGTCATCTCGACCGCTGCCTCGTAATTCGAGGCAAGGGAGAGTCTGAAAAGTTTGGCGCTCAAGGCACAGTCTCAAATGCTCTTCTGTTGAGGTGAGAGTCCAGGAGCCAGGTTCAGCGCTTGCCCGGCTGCCCCGTTTTCCAGCTTTGGAGAGTACATTCCCAGCTGCACTCCTGTGAAAGACTCCCCTCCTTGCCCGTCTCCACTCAGGCAAGTACAGGCGAAACTCGGCCTGCTGGGTGCGTTGTCGTGTTCCTTGGTGCTGCCTCCCTCTGGCCAAGCAAAGGCACCTTTAGGCCTGCAGCTCCACGCTGGGGTCCCGCAGCAGCGACTGCTTCCTCAGATTCAGCCGAGCACACTTGGGACACGTCGTGGAGTTGTCGTAATAGCAGTCCCTGGGGGAGGAGACACAAGGGCTTGTCAGCTGTGTTAGCGAGGAGGGGGCATGCGGAAGGTCCCAGGTTTGATTCCCAGCAGCATCTCCAAGCAGGGTGAGGAAAGAATCCTGCCTGAAACTCTGGACAGCTGTTGCCAGTACTGGGCTACCTGGCCAATGGTCCTCCTGCATAAGGCAGCTCCCTATGTCTGAAGCTGGGGCCAGTAGCCAGCTGACTCTCACTTGCACCTCTATATTTAGCAATAGAACAACCTGCCCCCCCAAAGGCTGTCCTGCCCCCCGTCCGTTAAAGCCAATTCCCCTTCCCCAGCCATCTTGATAGATTGCTCTTACCCCGCTGCTAGCATCGATGTGGGTGTGCGCTTGTGAGCCCCCACCTGCAAATCAGCATCACCTGCAGCCCTCGGGGCCAAAAAGGTAGTGCACCCCTGCCTTCATAGAATCATAGAATAGCAGAGTTGGAAGGGGCCTACAAGGCCATCGAGTCCAACCCCCTGCTCAATGCAGGAATCCACCCTAAAGCATCCCTGACAGATGCTTGTCCAGCTGCCTCTTGAATGCCTCCAGTGTGGGAGAGCCCACAACCTCCCTAGGTAACTGGTTCCATTGTCGTACTGCTCTAACAGTCAAGGAAGTTTTTCCTGATGTCCAGCTGGAATCTGGCTTCCTTTAACTTGAGCCCGTTATTCCGTGTCCTGCACTCTGGGAGGATCGAGAAGAGATCCTGGCCCTCCTCTGTGGGACAACCTTTTAAGTATTTGAAGAGTGCTATCATGTCTCCCCTCAATCTTCTCTTCTCCAGGCTAAACACGCCCAGTTCTTTCAGTCTCTCCTCGTAGGGCTTTGTTTCCAGACCCCTGATCCTCCTGGTTGCCCTCCTCTGAACACGCTCCAGCTTGTCTGCGTCCTTCTTGAATTGTGGAGCCCAGAACTGGACGCAATACTCTAGATGAGGCCTAACCAGGGCCGAATAGAGAGGAACCAGTACCTCACGTGATTTGGAAGCTATACTTCTATTAATGCAGCCCAAAATAGCATTGGCCTTTGTTGCAGCCATATCGCACTGTTGGCTCATATTCAGCTTGTGATCTACAACAATTCCAAGATCCGTCTCGTTTGTAGTATTACTGAGCCAAGTATCCCCCATCTTGTAACTGTGCATTTGGTTTCTATTTCCTAGATGTAGAACTTGGCATTTATCCCTATTAAATTTCATTCTGTTGTTTTCAGCCCAGCACTCCAGCCTATCAAGATCCCTTTGAAGTTTGTTTCTGTCTTCCAGGGTATTAGCTATCCCACCCAATTTTGTGTCATCTGCAAATTTGATAAGCAAATTTGTAAAGCTCCAGCACTCACCTGTGGAAGACGGCTGAGCACTCCATGCACATGGAGGTGTGGCTGTCAAAGGGGAACAGCACGTCTCCCTCCTTGCACAGCTCACAGACGAAACCCTTCGCTTGGCACCGCTGCAGGAAGGGGAAAGGGAGGCTAGTGAGTAACAGTGCAAGCCCCTCCCTCTGCTCCCCCCCCCCATGGATGTGGGGCTCGAGAGGCTCATGATTATACTCCCGGGGCTGCCATTATCACAAGGTTGCTGCTGCCTGCTTGCAACGCTCAGATAGCTCAGCTTTCCCCTCCAGATGTGTTGGACTACAACGCCCGTAATTCCCAGCCTGGTGAGAATGCAATTTCCATAATTCTCCAATTCCTAGTGAGAATGAGGTCTCAGAACCGCCTTCCCCAGCCTGAGGCCATCTGTGTTGGACTGCAATTGCCGTGACCTTGCAGCTGCCCTCTCTGCTGGGCCCTCCGGTTATGGAGGCACCTGCTCTCCGCCGGGGCGGCTCCTCCTCACCTCACAGTCCAGTTTGATGTGCTTGGCAAAGAGTGTGTGAATCTCGGTCAGGGAGGAGCTGAGGCGCCCGGCGTTGACGTCGATCAGGTCTTGCAGTGCGTACATTTCGTCATTTTCCACAAAGTGTTGCCGATCCTGCAGCTGAGGAGAGAGCACGGTCGCTTACTGTCCCACACAGGGATACAGTGGGAGCTGGGAGACGAGAAAGTTTAGGACAACTAGAGGAGTCAGGGGCCCTATGCAGCACCATGAACTGAACGCCTTCAAGCCACCCTGTTCCATCTGTAAAGGGAACTGAGCCCATAAAAGCCAGTTGTGGAAATTGCAGCCTTTTGTAAGGACTTCCCCCTCGTTGGGCTTGAAATAAACAGAGAACCGCTGGCGGGTCGCCGCTCTCTCCTGACCTGGAGTAGCAGCCGGGCCTCCATGGCCTCTTTGCAGGTGATGAAGTACGGCTTCATGAGAAGGATGTCCTGGCGCAGTTTCTGCAGGGGGAGAAGGGGAAAGGAGAGAGGGACAGAATCGGTTGGAAAACGTGTTTATTTAGAGTATCTCTATTCCGCTCCCCAGCCAAAAAGCCTCCCAAAACAGGCTTTCAATCGAAAAAGACACGGCACCCAAGGAAAAGGGAACAGGGAGGGAAGAGGAAATGACCTTTTCCAAGTAGTGAGGGTGCTAGAATACCAGTGTAGGACACATCATGTTAGCTGCCCCCAAATACGAACCCCCCCCTGCCCTCATGAAGGGCTTCCAGGCTAAATAAGCCCTCAAACTCCCCTCCTCCTCCTCCACCACCACACATACACACAAATGCTCACTCGGATCTCCACCAGCTCCTCAACATAATTGAAGAGAAGAGGGTTAATCTCACGCAACTTGAGCACCGGCCGTGACACCATCAGCGCAAGGTAGCGCATGCTGCACCGAGACACCTGGGAATCATAGAATCATAGAGTTGGAAGGGGCCTAGAAGGCCATCGAGCCCAACCCCCCGCTCAGTGCAGGAATCCACCCTAAAGCACGAAATAACATTCATCAGTTAGGACGGGCAGCAGCGGCGCGTGCCAGAGATGGCCCCACCTCTGCCTTCCCCAACCTGCCACTCACACAGGTCCCCAGCCCGCTGCGCTCGCTGTGCCCCAACACATCTGGAGGGCACCAGGCTGCGGGGACAGCGGCTCTAACAACTGTCATACAAGCTGCCCTAACTGCTCACGTGGATGATTCATGTAGCTCAGGGGTCCCCAAACCTTTTGGGTCATTTGGAATTGTGGGCACTCTCACAAAATGGCTGCCATGAAGGAGGCTTGCCCATTCATAAAACGGTTGCCATGGTAGCCATAGCCGGCCACAAAATGCCCATTTCCCAGGAGCCAAACCAGTGAGACTACAAGAAAAGTAACTTGCCCTCGAACCGAAGTACGAGGTCTGAGCAGCAAAACACAAAACCACTATTTGAACCGAAATAAAGATGGTGCCGGAGAGTAGCGTTTTGCTTCCCAATTAAAACAATAATAGTTGCAAACCATCTTAAGACAGAACATTAGAATTAGGAGGGGCAGCGGAGCCTGGTGGGTGCCAGAGGAGTCGTCGTCCGTGGGCACGTTGCGTCCCATGGGTGCCATGTTGGAGATCTCAGATGTCCGTCATCATTTTGCCAGGAGCGGCCAACGGCTTGACAAATACGTTATCCCTTTTCTTACGGCTGGCACCTGATCCTCGAGCGGTATCTGCCTCTGAGAACAGAGGCTGTGCGCTGGGCCGCTAAGGCAAGCAGCCCCCACAGGCTCATCTTCCCCTTCTCCCCTCACAATCGCTCCAGCCGTGGGAAACTTCACCCCGTACCTTGCGGGGCTCGAAGTCCCAGTTGTGAATGGCCCTGGCAGGGATGACAGCTTGGTCGTTCCAGTGGCAGTTGCTGCAGTAATACAGGCCGGTGTAGTCACACTGCCGGGCCTCGCTTGGAACCCCTCCTGCAAGGGGGCACAGAGCAGGGTCAATCAGGGCGAGCAGCGTGGCTGCTCAAGCCCCCCCCCCTCCCGCAGGCTGGGCGGAGTTCCAGCACAGGGGTGGGGAACCTCTTTCATCCAGGGGTTGATTCCATTTCTAAGAAGCTCTCGGGGGGGGGGGGGGGGGCGCATGCCAGAGGTGGGTGGAGCCAAAGGGGCAGGACCAAACCCCCAGCATATTGGAGCTGAAAGCATTTCCCAGCTTCAGGAGAGGCATTTCCCAGCTCCCGAAATCAGTGCTCCGTCCCTGTCCACGGCCTCCGGCTGGCCCAAGGAGCAACTGGCAAAGGGGGTCCCCTGCGGGTCCTGGGGTCGCCCTCAGCCAGAGATGGGTACCCGGCACTTACGGAGAGAGATGGGCACCCGGCACTCGGCGCAGCGGTAGTCTTGGCTGTCCAGCCCCGTCTCCGGGCAGATGCTGAGCTCGTATTCCGCCTGGTGGCTGACCTTGGAGCGCACGCAGGGCTTGGAGATGAGGTCCAGGCACTTGCTGTGGCAGCGATAGGAGCAGCCTGGTGAGGGGCAAGAGGCGGGCATGAGCAAGCGGTGGAGCCCGTGGCCTCTCTCCAGAGACGCCTCGCAGCCGGGTCTCCCAACGCCTTCCTCACAGGGAGCTTCCCCTGGCGCAAACACAGAGGGAGGCTTCTGGCCTGCTGCATCATCCTTCTCCAGCCAGGTGTCCTCCAGGTGTGTCGCACTGCAACTGCCCTCCTTCCCAGCCAGCACAGCCGTGGGAGTGGCAGTCCAACACATCTGGAGGGCCAACCCGAAGCCCAGGAGTTCCATAGGGCAAGTAGAGGAGTCGCCTGGTCAGCAGAGGAGACCGGCCCGTCGGTTTCCCCGTTTAGCCCAGGAAAGACTTACAGGGCCTCTACTCCCAAGTCAGCAGAGCAAGGAGTCAGCTGACAGGAATGGGGAGAGAAGAGAACAACGTTTCTGCCACCCGACGGGGGCAAGGCCAGAAAGCCAGCAGGCAACGAGGGGCTTTATTACACAGCGGGGGCTCAGCCACCCCACGTCCCCCACGAGAGGACGTCTCAAGCAGCTGCCTTGGCACTTCCGTTCAGCTCATGCAGACCACTTCCTGTCAACGACAGCCGGTGCCCAAGGGGTTAGAGGGCAGCCGTCCCATTGCAACAGGAAGCAAGCACACGCCTTGGCACCTTTGCTCAAAAGCAAAGCCCAGGAGGGTTTCGCCTGGCCAGAGAGCAGACCCTCTATGGCAGCCTTCCTCAACCTGGGGCGCTCCAGATGTGTTGGACTGCATCTCCCAGAATGCCCCAGCTGGCTGGGGCATTCTGGGAGTTGTAGTCCAACACATCTGGAGTGCCCCAGGTTGAGGAAGGCTGCTCTATGGGGAGGAGCAGCAGTCGGCAGGCCCTGTTTCCCCACTGGGGTTCCCCCCACCCTAGGGGGAGGGGCTTCTCACCTGTGCAGGTATACCAGGTCTGGAGGAGCCCCCAGATGATGGTGCTGCACTTGTCGCACGTCTGCTTCACGCTCTTGCTCTTCTCCTTGTAGAAGCGATGCTCCAGAATGACCCGGATGTTGGGCTCGTCCTCACTGGGGTCCTGCAGCATGGAGAGGCAGGCGGGGCTGGACATTCACAGGGCTTCCTCCTGCCACTGCCTCGCCAGGGGACTCAGAGTTACGGCCCCTCCCCTGCTTGAAGCCCAAGGTGGGGCCCCAAAGCTAAGCTCCCCGGCCCATAGAGGGCTGGCCGAATAGTTTAAAGCAGGGTTCCCCACCCCAATCCCCAGGTGATGTGAGTTGATGCCCAAAACATTTGGAGGGTGCCAGGCTGGGGAAGCCTGTTTGGAAGTATTGCTGACTCCCATATCCTGGAGGGTCAGGACAGACACGATGTCTGCATTCAAAATTAGCCGAATTTTAAAGTGCTAAGAAGCTGGCCGTGAGAAAGCCCTCCACCTCTTGGCCCCACAGTAGCCTTGAGCTAAAGCAAGCGAGAAGCCGGCCCTTGCTTCCACCAGCTTCCTCTCAGCAGCCAGAGAGCCCCAAATGCTCTCCCCCCACCCTCCGAGGCAAAGTATGGCCCGTCCTCCAGCTGGCCTCTGCACCTTCAGCTCCTGGAGTTTAAGGCGCAGGTGAATGAGCCGCACCACGGCGTCTTTTTGCTTCTCCGAGTTATCGGGGAGCTCCAGGATCCTCCGTTTGCACTCCTCGATCGCCTGCCGCAGCTGCTCCACGTCGGAGGCCAGGAACAAGCCCTGCCGAGACAGAGCAACACGCCTCAGCAGCCTCCCCACGGCCAGGCGGTCCCAGGTGATAGGAGGCCTGTGGGACGTGCCCTGGGATTCAGGCAAGGGAGCCAACTGGCCATTAAGCGCTTGGCGTAAGGCCTAGAAGACCTTGCATTAGCCTTGCGAGTTTGCGGCCTGGGGATTTTTTGATATTGTTTTTCTCCAAGTATGTAAAAAATTACGTAAGTCCTACCCTCGCAGGGCAGCCTTAATCTATAACTTGGGACATGATGTGCGTTGGCAGTGCTCTGCAACTCAAGCTGAATTATTTCAGAGTTTTGGGACATGTCCAGTTTTGGAGAGAAGTCATTAGGATAACTGGCCATATTTTACCAGCAAGTCCTCGAGTGGTTATACCATGTGATTTAAGGAGCATGTGTTCTTATGGAGTTAATAATTAATTACCCAATGGCACGTACAGACAATAACTAGGGTTCTAGTGTTCCTCCTATTTCAGAATGTTATTTGGAGATACGGCACATTGATGTCACGTCTAAGATTACTTATTGTTTGAGAAATCAAAGAGGGAGCAACAGAGAGGGATTTAGGAGAAGGTGAATCCTGTTGGTAGCAAAAAGAGTTTGTGGCACCTTTGAGACGAACAGCGCTTACTACTGAGGCGTGAGCTTTCGTGGGCCGCTAAACCCACTTCGTTGAAATGCTCGACAAACCTGTGAGGGAGCATTTCAACCTTCCAGGTCATTCGGTAACAGACGTCAAAGCGGCTGCCTTGCAAGAGAGAAACGGTAGAGACAGAAGTGAGCCCCACGCCTCGGGGTTGGTGTTCATTGTTAAGTTTGACACCTTGGAACTTGGCTTGAACCGATTGGCTGAGTCAGTAAGGTCTGTAGGGTCCAACAAAATGGAACGTTTGCTTTCTATCCGCCTCTAACTCCTTTTTCCATCTTGTTTCTATCCATTTCTGCATCTGATGAAGTGGGTGCAGGACACGGAATAAAGGGCTGAAGTTACAGGAAGCCAGATTCCAGCTGGACATCAGGAAAAACTTCCTGACTGTTAGAGCAGTACGACAATGGAATCAGTTACCTAGGGAGGTGGTGGGCTCTCCCACACTAGAGGCCTTCAAGAGGCAGCTGGACAACCATCTGTCAGGGATGCTTTAGGGTGGATTCCTGCATTGAGCAGGGGGTTGGACTCGATGGCCTTGTAGGCCCCTTCCAACTCTGCTGTTCTACGATTCTATGAGTTTGGGCCATGAAAGCTCATGCCTTAATAATAAAACATTGTTAGTCTTTAAGGTGCCACACACACTTTTTGTTTTCATGCTACAGACGGGACACGGCTGCCCCATTGAAACAGTCAAGATGAAATTCAACCTTCTAACCCCACCCGCACCATTTTTGTGTGAACAATTCTCTCATCCTGTGAAGACTGTTAAGAATCGTGTAAAGATTAAAGCCGTATGATTTAAAATTAAAAATAAACCATTTTTTAAATAGCTTGTCAAAAGTTTTTGGTGCAACTTGGGGGCGGGGGGAGCGTCCTAACATTTGAACCACTGCAACAGGCCAAAGCCAAAAGGCAGCCGGTCCTCTTCTCACCACCGGGCGCGAGAAGTGGTCCTCCGCCAGTCCCAGGTCCATGGTGCGCTCCGAGCACTGGAACTCCGGCTCCCCAGGGGGCAAACCCAGCCTCAGGTCTGCAAGAAGGAGGGACGAGAGGAAGAAAGGGCAGGGGATGCAGCTGGACCACGAGGCGGCTGCTTCTGACTTCCCTGCCCCCGAGGAGCCAGAGCAAGCCTGACCCACGCTGGGAGGTCGCCCAGAGCGCTACAAGGGGGCCTCTGGGTCTGGCGGCTGCTTGGACAAATGGGGAGTCGTGCGCAAGAAGCCATCCTCCCGAGGGATTGGGACGACCTGCCCTAATCTGCCCTTCCCTCCTCCCTCCCATGTGCCAGTAGCCCACCAGTTGCCAGACCGCCATCCCTTTTCTGGCTGTGGCCTGGAGCTCCCACCCACCCACCTTCCCCAACTGGCAAAGCCATCCCTTGACCAAGAGATCTGTGCTGCCTGCTTGCAACACCTGCTGCCCCTGGGGAGCAGTCGAAGGCCCAAGAGGGCCTGCCCACACATCTAGGCTGAGAGGCAGGAGGTCCCATGTCGGACATGGAGCACCCCATTTCTCTACAGAAGGCAGAGTACTAACAGGACAGCTTTTAGGGACGTGGTGGTGGGTGGGTGTGACTCACCACCTCATTCCCACTTAATATAAAAAGCTGCTCCCCTCCTCCTCCGTGTCCCCCAGCTCTTTAGACCCACCTAGCCCAACCTGGCTCCCTCCGGATGTATTGAACTGCAGCTCTCCGCCCCCACCAGTCAGCATAGATTGGGGGATGATACAGGTTGGGGAAGGCAGATACCATATGGGATGACCTCCTTTCGGTCTACCAAGACGAACCTTAGTGAGGGTGGGGTTAAAGGGGCCCTTGCCCAGGGGTAGAGTCCCTCCTTGGCAGGCTGTAGCGGTTCAGTTCAGACCCCGGCCTCTCCATTTCAAGCAGCCAGACTGGGAAAGGTGTCTCTAGGCTGGAACTCTTGGAGGGACATTGCCTGTCCAAGCAGGTAACTTTGGGACAGGTGGACAGTGTGTCTGTGGCTCACTCAGCTGAAAGGGAGGGTCATATGAAGCCACATTCTCTGCCATGGAACCCTGCTCCTAGTCTTTGGGGTTGGGGCGAAGGTGAAATCTCCCAGTAAGAAGGAAAAGGAATTCGCAGGAGCACTCCTGGGCCGAATCTGAAGGCAGTTGTCCAAACCCAGCCCTAACGAGCCCTGCCCGGCGGTGGGGAGAGGAAATGGGCCATCTCTCAAGCGCATCACTCACCTTTCTGTGGAAACTCCTCCCCAGTCCCGGCAGTCTTCTGGTCATGCTGGCTTTGCAGCGGAGCCTTGTCAAACGGGTTGAGGTGGCCCTGTCGGAAGCGGGCCAACTTCTCATCATATTCCATAGCAGTCCGTCCTGCCGGAGCCACACAGAAGCCAGGGTGAGGGGCCTGAGGTGTTACAGGTTAGGGCGAAGCGAATGTACTCCTGGAGCAGACAAGGGAGCTCGTAGGCCGTGCTGAGTCTCAGCCCGGCCAAAGGCCACTCAGGAGGGCATTCCCCATATGGTGTCTGCCTTCCCGGCTTCTGAAGGCTGTTTGTGTCCCCAAAAGTAGAGGCGCCTGTTTTGCAACCTCGGATGGTGACATAATAACTCACTGCAGAGTCATGCAGGCATCCAGCCGGACAGCTCAGGAGTAGTAACTCCTGTTCCTGCATGATGAGATCATTGCCAGTAACTTCCTGGGAATGGACAAGAGCTCCAGTGAAGAGCAGGAGCTGGACGTCTCCTCTGCAAGACTCTGGCCACCTTTAGACTCTTAACTGGAGGGTTCTTTCCCCTTGAAGGAGTAAGCCTGAATAAAAACTTCACTTTGTGATTGATAGAAAAACACACTTTAAAGAGCGCACTCGTTAAGCGCACAACCCTGCACATATTAAGGCAGAAAAAGCTCCTAGAAATCCCAGCGTTCCCCATCCAGCCAAGATGGGAGTTGTAGGACTTTCCCACCCACCCCTGCCTAAACGTGCTTAGGACCGCGTCCTAAAGCTCTTTTAAAATAAATGTCAAGTCACTGAACTGAGCAGAAACTGACTCTTCCGCAGAGAAGACCGTGGCTCAGGTGGGCAGGCCGGGCAGCAGCGTCCCTCAGCCCCTGTGGCCAAAGCAGGAGCGGATGGATGGGAGATCCTTCCTGGCAGGCGCTGCCTCGGCCGCTCATGTGAAGCTGTGGGTGGTGGTGCTGGGCCCGGCCCACCACACACACACACACACACACACACACACACACACACACGTGAATACCTGGCACAGTGCCAAAGTCTGGCATGGGGGTCGGGGAGGGCACTGCCAGCCCCAGAAGCAGCAACAGAAGGTAGTTGGAAGGGGCAGAAATGAGAGTGGAGCGGCGCTGAGGAAGGCCCCTCCCAGGACGGCTAACGGGGTGCACAGGGGCAGCACAGTGGGGCAATTTGATCGTTTTAGATCCAGAGCTTAGTGGACTTTTGCCCCCACCACCACCCCGGTCTCCCCGGCTTCTTTAGATGGTTCTGTGCATTTCTCCCCACCCCCTTGCTCAAACGGGGCGCCGGGCTCCTGCCCCCAAAGTCCCACCCAGGCGGCACCTCTGTCGGGTCACAACCCATAACCTCTTGGCCTAGGGCAGCTTTCCCCAACCTGGTGCCCTCCAGAAGTGGGGCAACGCATCCTCGCTTGCCCCAGCCGGCCTTGCTGGGAGTTGGGAACAAGGGAAGCGGGAGGGGGGACGGGAAGCTGCCCCATCCCCCCCATGGAAGGCAGGAGACGGCAACGACCCCCGGGGGGGGGCTCCAGCAAGCGAGCGCAGCTGCTGTCCCCCGTCCCCCCCCCGCGGTCTTGGCGGGCGCGTGCCGAGGGGACGGCGGGGGTGGGGGCAGGCGAGGGGCAGGGGGGCGCCCGCTTTGGCTGCCCCCGCTGCCCGGCTCCTCCGGCGTCGCCCCCCCCCCCCGCCTGGGCCAGCCGAGCCCGGCAGCGGCGCAAGAGGGAGCCGAGCCCAGCCAGGGCTGCGGGCCAGGAAGGCGCAGGCAGCGCGGAGGAGCGCCCTGGGGAGCCGAGGGGCGGCGGGCGGGGAGGGGAGGGGAGGGGGGTCCCCTGGCCTGGAGGTCCCGGGGGCGCCCCTTACCTGCGCGCCCATGGGGAGGGGGGGAGCGACGGAGGGGTCCGGCCTGGCCTCGCCCGGCCCGGCTGCCCGCGCCTCGGCTCGGACCGGACGCGCCGCTTCCTGGGCTCGCTACATTGTAGCCCCGCGGGCCCCGAGCCTGCTGCCGCCGCTGCTGCCCCCGCGCGGCCCGGAGGAGGCTGAGCGCCGCGCGCGCCACGGCCCGCCAGGGGGCGCCCCAGGCCACGCGGAGGGGTGATTCGCACTCACGCCCCCCCCCCCCGACCCCCGCCGCGCCGACACGCGTGGCAAGGACTGCCGGCGAGCGGCCTGCGTGCATCTGACTCCCGCATTCAAGAAGACAAGACAAGCACCTCGCAGGAAACAGACTCACTCCGGATCTTGCTGCTGTACAATATGGCTTGAAGCCATGCGTGGGTTTGGGGGCTACTAACGGAAGGCGGGGTCGGTGGCCGCTCCGCAGCCGGACCCGGACAAAAACCGCCCTGCGCCTTCCTCCAAACCGGCCAATGCCGGCCTGACCCGTGCAAAACTCCAAACTCATCTTCCTGTGCTCCTGTCTCCTCCCCCGCCTCCCCCTTCAAGTAATGGAGGTGGTGGCACAAAGCTAAGAACATAAGCAGAGCCACGCTGGGTCAGGGCAAATAACCCTCCGATAGCCCTATAACAGCCCATGGGTTACAGTCACACCCGGCACGCACTGCGATTGAAATAAGCCACCGTAGCCATGATGACTAGTAGCCACTGATAGGTTTATCCCCCTTGAATTTATATAACTCCGTCCCCTTTAAAGCCATCCATATTGGTGGCCATTGCTACATTTTATTTATTTGCTACATTTATATATCCCATGTGTTTTCTTCTTGAAAAGCACCCAAACTGGTTCACGTGGTCCTCTTCTCCGTTTTATACTCACAACAACCCTGTGAGGTAGGCTAGGCTGGGAGTCAGTGGCTGGCCTAAAGTGAGCTTTATTGACCAAGGGGGAATAGAACCCAGGTCTCTCCCAAGTCCCAGTCCAGCACTCTGACCACTACACCACGCTGGCTCCCACCTTCTGGCTGCAAATTCTATAAGTAAGTAAACTATGTAAAGAAGTCCTTGCTTTTATCTGTCTTGAACCTCCCACCATTCCACTTCATGGGATATGAGCCCTTTGGGTTCTAGCATGATGAGAGGAGGAGAAAAATGCTCCCCTTTCCACTTCCTCCATACACCATCCATTACTATGTACACCTCTGTCATGCCTCCTGTTACCCACTTCTATCTAAGCTGAAGAGCCCCACATGTTGCAACCGTTTCCTTGGAGAGGAGTTGCGCTCCAGCCCTCTGAACCTATTGGTTGCCCTTTCCCCACCTCTTCACTATCTTCTTCTTCTTCTTCCTTCCAGTTAGGGAGGACCCCTGGGATCTGAGAAGTGGGGAGTGAGAGCCAAACAAAACTCCACTTGGTGTTTGTGTGTCTGGGGCACCACTGGGCAACTCCTGACCCCTGAACCAATAGGGTCAGGGGGTCTGGAAACAAAGCCCTATGAAGAAAGAACTGGGCATGTTTAGCTTGGAGAAGAGAAGATTGAGTGAAGACATGATAGCCCTCTTCAAATACTTGAAAGGTTGTCCCACAGAGGAGGGCCAGGATCTCTTCTCGATCCTCCCAGAGTGCAGGACACGGAATAATGGGCTGAAGTGACAGGAAGCCAGATTCCGGCTGGACATCAGGAAAAACTTCCTGACTATTAGAGCAGTACGACAATGGAACCAGTTACATAGGGAGGTTGTGGGCTCTCCCACACTGGAGGCCTTCAAGAGGCAGCTGGACAACCCTCTGTCAGGGATGCTTTAGGGTGGATTCCTGCACTGAGCAGGGGGTTGGACTTGATGGCCTTGTAGGCCCCTTCCAACTCTGCTATTCTATGATTCTATGACCCTCCAGAAGTTTCGGCTTACAACTCTCCCATCAGCCCTCACCAGTAGCTATGCTGGCAAGGGCTGGTGCGAGTTGTAGGCCAAAACACATGGAGGGTCATGAGTTGTCCCCATCTCCACCCCTGCCAATGCAGAGTTTAGTGGACGGATCCCTCAGCTCTCTGCTGCTTGGATTGGCTTCTTGCTTCATATCCCTGCAGGGATCCTAAACCACTTTGCTCAGAGAGGAATCCCACCGAATGCAACATTTTAAGTGCCCACAGAATGAACATCCAACGCTGCCTTACCCTTGCTCTGTCCAGCCCAATGTAGTCAACACTGACTGGCAGGAGCTGTCCAGGGTTTCAGGCAGGGTTTTTTCCAGCCCTACCTGGAGATGTTTCCGGGGATGGAACCTGGGACCTTCTGCACACAAAGTAGGGGCTCTTCTGCCACGGAGCCACGGCCCCTCGCCTGTACAGCAGGTGTCCAGTCTGGGCTGTCTCAGGGCACGAGGCAGAAGGTTCTTCATCACGCCCCTCCTTCCTCTCTCCCCTCTCTCCAGGGATTGAGTTACGAGTCCAAAGTGAGAACACCACTGGCGCCTTCTGGACCTGCCAGGAAAATCCCACGGGTGGGCCGTGGCCATGAGCAGGCCGCAAAAGCTTGGCACTGCCGATTCCAAGAAATAAGCAGAGGCGGAGTGAAGGTTCTGCCACTTCTGATCCGTTCAAGAGTAGGGAACTTAGAAAGTCTGAACAGAAAACATGGTATCCTATCTGCTACCACAGTGTTGCATGAGACTCAACTGAACAGGACAAAGCAATCCAAGCTACTAGTCCTGATGGCTCCGTGCTACCTCCAGCATCAGGGGCAATATGCTTGTGCACACCAGTTGCTGGGGAACGTGGGCAGGCAAGTGCTGTCGCACTCAGGTCCGCTTTGTGGATTTTCCATTGAGGCCACGTCGGTGGCTGCGGTGAGGACAGAATGCTCAACTAGATCAGCCTTGGCTCTGGTCCCGCAAGGCTTTTCTTACGTTCTTGTGGATCCAGACTTTAAGCCTCCCGCCTGCCTGAGGTCCCAATCCAGCCCTCTGGGGTTCCCCAAACGGCCCCGCCCCCTTCCTCCCACAGGCATCCCATGTGCTGTACATGTTTTTAGCCCTGCAGGCCGTGGATGCTGACAACAGCCAGCTTCGCACTTCTTGAAGCTCAGTTGATTCAGGGACCTCCTGGGAGGACACCTGTCAGTGTCATAAGAGGGGGGGCCCTGGGCTCTCCTTTCAGGTCCGGTGCCCCCCTGCTTTGGAAGCAGCACAGCATTGCTCTCTTGGCCTGCGTCCCCAGAGTCGAAGGACACCACTGGAGATTCAGTGCTCCGCTTGTGCCAAAGGCAACCCCTCCCCCAAGGCAGGGAGACCCTCGCCCAGTGGCTTATAAGAAGTTGGCCCTGAGTATAGATGAACCCTCAGGTCAGTCTAGAAATGGCCAGGTCCTCTCTCTCCGCTTGCCCTCAGATCTGGCAGGCGGCAGTGGGGTAGATGTAAATTAGGAAGGACAGGCGCCCATCATGACCATCACCACTAGCTGTGTTGATCTCTATCTGCCTACATGCTGTTCCCAACCTGTGTCATGAGCTCCCTCAAGAACTAGGATTGCCCCTGCACTCCCCCAGGCTTCTAGAAAGAGTGTGAAAGACACCTCCTTTTCATTTAGCCTTTTGCATGATGTAAGGAGCCTCGTGTGGCACAGAGCGGTAAAGCAGCAGTTTCTGCAGCCGAAACTCTCCCCATGGCCTGAGTTCGATCCCAGCTGAAGCTGGTTTCAGGCAGCCGGCTCGGATCGACTCAGCCTTCTATCCTCCCGAGGTCGGTAAAATGAGTACCGTTAGCTGGGGGAAAGGTAATCACGGCCGGGGAAGGCAACGGCAAACCACCCCGCTATAAGGCCTGCCAAGAAAACGTCAGCGAAAGCTGGCGTCCCTCCAAGAGTCAGTAATGACTCAGTGCTTGCACGAGAGGTTCCTTTCCTTTTCTTTTTCCTTTGCATGATGTACGGGCTTTAATGTTTTGCTGTTTTTAATATTCTTGTGTTAGCGTTAGTGTTGTACACTGCCTTGGTGGCTTTTCAGAAAACAAGGTGGTGTATAAAGGTTAATAAATAGCAGTGATCGGTCATAACAATGTATTGTTGTTGAGAAATCCCCCCCCCCCCCCCCCCCCCCACACACACACACACACACACACACTGCTGCTTTGAGGATTGCAGCTAAATTCAAAGGAAACCGGGAGGTTGGGGTGTGGTGTGGGGGCAGGTAATGCCATCACCTCTGCTAATGAAAAGGTCCCGGGGTTTTGACCCTGTGAGCCCCACTGGCAGCCAGTCATTGTGCTAGAGAGCTCTTTGCAGAGAGGTTCCTTTCTTAGCTCTGTTCATACAGAACTACAGGTGGGTGTCTACGGAATTCGCTCAGGTCGTGCGCCCTCCGCCCATATGCCATTCGCGCTATAGACTCTCCTCAAGGCTAAGCAACCTTCCCCAACCTGGTGCCTTCCAGATGTTTTAAACTTCAGCTCCCATCAGCTCTAGCCAGCATGGCCAATGACCAGGAATGCAGGGGGTTGTAGTCTGGAGGGCACGGGTTGGGATTTAGCAACTGCTGCATTCCCCCAGTTTTTGATGGTGTGATGCAAGCCTGTTGCTTGGCCACAGTAGACAAGGGTTAAGGGTTCTGACAGAGCCAAGCACCTCGTGTGAGTGAATTCTAGCTAACTCTTACATTCCAGACATACCTCAATACTCATGGAGGTTCTTTGCCCCCACCCCCACCCCCTCCAAATGCTAGAAAGGAGACAGCCAAGATGCTGGACAGCAATAGATTTATTAAGTATTCCAAAACATAAAAATAGACACAGACCAGTAAAAAATAAAGACCAGGGCCCTTGAAGTTATCAAAGTCATGGACGGAGGAAGCTGCACTAACTCATAAGACTGGGGGCAGGAGAAGGGGAAGGGAGATGGTTAAATACTGAACTTTTTAAGTTTTGGAACGCTTGAATCAGAAGCAACTAGAAGCTGGTTGCCTACAACTCAGCAAATGAGTAGCAAAAATGGAGGGCAGCGATGAACGACAGGGCGGCGTCAATGCTCAGCTCTCATTGTGGGGGGAACTGAGCACCACCCCACAGCCCAGGCCCCTCACTTGGCGCCCTGGGCTTCGGATTCCTCCTCGTCGTCTTCGTACATCTCTCCTTCCTCTTCAGCTGTCGCGTCCTGGTACTGCTGGTACTCGGACACCAGGTCGTTCATGTTGCTCTCTGCCTCCGTGAACTCCATCTCGTCCATGCCCTCGCCTGTGTACCAGTGGAGGAAAGCCTTGCGCCGGAACATGGCCGTGAACTGCTCGGAGATGCGCTTGAAGAGTTCCTGGATGGCCGTGCTGTTGCCAATGAAGGTTGAGGACATCTTCAGGCCCCGGGGCGGGATGTCGCACACGGCCACCTTGACGTTGTTGGGGATCCATTCCACGAAGTAGCTGCTGTTCTTGCTCTGGATGGCCAGCATCTGTTCGTCCACCTCCTTCATGGACATGCGGCCTCTGAAGACGGTGGCCACGGTGAGGTAGCGGCCGTGGCGGGGGTCGCAGGCGGCCATCATGTTCTTGGCATCAAACATCTGTTGGGTGAGCTCCGGCACCGTCAGGGCTCGGTACTGCTGGCTGCCGCGGGCCGTCAGCGGGGCAAAGCCGGGCATGAAGAAGTGGAGGCGAGGGAAGGGTACCATGTTGACGGCCAGCTTGCGCAGGTCGGCGTTGAGCTGCCCCGGGAATCTCAGGGAGGTGGTGACGCCGCTCATGGTAGCCGAGACGAGGTGGTTGAGGTCTCCGTAGGTGGGGGTGGCCAGCTTGAGGGTCCGGAAGCAGATGTCGTAGAGGGCTTCGTTGTCGATGCAGTAGGTCTCGTCCGTGTTCTCCACCAACTGGTGGATGGACAAGGTGGCGTTGTAGGGTTCCACCACTGTGTCAGACACTTTGGGGGAAGGCACCACGCTGAAAGTGTTCATGATCCGGTCGGGGTATTCTTCGCGGACTTTGCTGATGAGGAGGGTCCCCATGCCGGACCCCGTCCCCCCACCCAGGGAGTGCGTGAGCTGGAAGCCTTGCAGACAGTCGCAGTTCTCACACTCCTTCCTCACCACGTCCAACACAGAATCCACCAGCTCAGCCCCTTCCGTGTAATGTCCCTTTGCCCAGTTGTTCCCAGCGCCGCTTTGACCTGTGAAGGAAGAGACACGGACACCCTCTTGCAACTATGCCTCACCCAGACCTGCTGGGCTCTGCGGCCAGCCCTCAACGGGCACAGGAGAAGGGGCGAGGTGCAGGGCTAGGCTGGCAGGGGCTGATGGGAACGCTAGGCCAAACCACGCAGAGGCCCACCAGTCACCCACCTTTGACCTAAGCTAGAAGACACGACAGTCCTGATTATTTCACCAACCGACTTCGGGCATGGTTAAAGAACAGGCCAAAAGGGAACCAGCCATGAATATGTGGAGCTCTCTAAAGCCCCCTTGCTTTAATAAAGGAGAAAACATACAACAGCACTTTGCTACACCTCTTCCAAGTGCTTCCACTGGTAGCTCTGGGAAGATTCTGATTAGCCAGTTTTTTTGAAGGGGGCAGAGATTCACCCCAGAAGGGGCCACAGTGCCTAGGCTGTGTGGGGAGCAAGGCGAGCGCCCCTCCTCCTCCTCCTCCTCCTCCTCCTCCTCCTCCTCCTCCTCCTCGCCCCCACTCTGCACTACAGATCCATTTCACAACTTCAGTGCAAAGCTGTTAAATCCCTTTGAGGGAAGCGATGTCGTGTTCTGGGAGTGCCTGAGGAATTTCATTCCTGAACTTACAGCTGTTTTGGGAAGCCAGAAAGCCATCTCATAACTAGGGAGGGGAAAGCCCACAGGAGCTGCTAGTCTTCACGGAGCAAACTTATAGCAAGTGAAGAAAGTGCCGATTTTCTACCTAGAGGACGGACAAGAGCTCAGATATACAGTAAAGTGCACACAAAGTGTTTGAGTCTGCTGAAGACTTTCACCTTCGTGCATTATGCCTCAGAACTGGAAACTCCTGATGAAGTCTCAAGACCAAAGAGGGATTAGGCAAGAGCCTAAACTAGATTCTCGGCCCTGGAAAGATTTCTACCCATCCGCTCCTTAAAACCACCCCGCTTTCCATCTTTCCTTGCTAGGAGGCTCTAAATTCCCCAAACCTGCAAATTTACAGCAGCCTAAGCTATACACGTTTGAGCGGAGACGGAGCCGTTTTCTTGGTGCAGATCTGGACGCTAACTTAGGGAAGGTTTGAGGACAGAGGAGGTGCAGCGGAAGCAAGAAGAGGAATAATACCAAAGATGAAGTTGTCTGGTCTGAAGAGGTGTCCGAAAGCGCCTGAACGAACGCTGTCCATGGTGCCGGGCTCCAGGTCCACCAGGATAGCCCGAGGGACATATTTGTGAGCTGCAAATACAAAGAAAGCGTCCTCCTGAAGGGAATCTCCTGGACGGACCACCGCACCAAGTCAAACCATTTATTGCAATCAGCTGAACGCTTAAACAAAAACAACAAAACAGCCTTTCCCAACCTGGTGTCCTCCAGAAGTTTGGGACTTCAAGGCCCATCAGTCCCAGCCACAATGTCCAATGGTCGTTAATGATGGGAGTTGTAGTCCAAAACATCCCAGCCATCCCTGGCATGAGTTCCGCATTGTAGGGCAATCCGAGGAATACTTTGCCAGGAGCCATATTTATTTATTGCATTTCTATACCGCTCGATAGCCGAAGCTCTCTGGGTGGTTTATGTATTAAATTTATTTATGTATTAAAAATAATGAACTTGAACAATTGTTGACCAATTAACTGGATGGACTTTTATCTGCCAAACAAAAAGTGAACTGATTAATCCTTTAAATGTTCCACTCATGTTGGAAGGGATATTACAATGTATATTACTTCTGACATTGGCAAATTCAGATTTATAGGCCTCTGATATAGTTAGCTATGCTATCTATCCCTTCTTTGCAGCATGAAAACTTTGCTATCCAATGATTAATATAAAAGAGTGATCCATGGAATCCGTCTTCAAAGTGATGCCAAGACACTGGGAATTGTCTTCTAATCGTTTTTTGTACAAGATTCCATCATCTCTCAGAACATCATATTAACCTGTCAAAATGAAAGTCTGCAGAAGCTGTCGAATTATGGCATTTCGAATAATAGTGGAGAAAGCAGTGGCCCACACAACTAGTCTATAAGCCCTGGCATATCACCAAAAGGGACTGTGTATTCTCGAGCTTTGATTTCTCTTACTTTGAATTCCTCAGGGATATTGTCTGTGCTCAGCCATTTCATTGAGGAGGAGAACAGACTGAAGGGCTGCGCTTCTCACTACTTCTCCCTAAACGCATCCTCCCATTAGCAGTGCTGTGTTGAAAGAGTGTAGAGCTAAGCGTCTTCCCCGCACTAGAGAAAACCCCGTCCCACATCCCAGCTTTCAGCAGATAATCCCTAAGGCTGTTATGCAAGTCTGTAGATCTATGTCTCCAAGGAAGCCTAGGCAGATGTTCATAGAATCATAGAATAGCAGAGTTGGAAGGGGCCTACAAGGCCATCGAGTCCAACCCCCTGCTCAATGCAGGAATCCACCCTAAAGCATCCCTGACAGATGATTGTCCAGCTGCCTCTTGAAGGCCTCTAGTGTGGGAGAGCCCACAGCCTCACCAGGTAACTGATTCCATTGTCGTACTGCTCTAACAGCCAGGAAGTTTTTCCTGATGTCCAGCCAGAAACTGGCTTCCTTTAACTTGAGCCCCTTATTCCGTGTCAGAACTATCTTAGGGCCAAACAGAAGGCACCAGAGGGCAGAATACAGAGCAGCACCTGCACCCCTCCCCCACCAAGTATTCCTTTGCAATTCCATTGCAAAACAGCTGAACTGTGGCCTGAGACTGGCAGCCTTGGAATGCTCTTCTCATAGCTGCTGTTGCTCAGCTGGGAGGAGGGACAGGAGCCCACGCGTGAGGCCTCTGCGAGCGCTTTGGGGAAGGGGCTTTCTTGTCTATACGTGGGAAGGTCACCATCTCCCCTGCATCGTTTCCAGAAAGGGGCCCAGGAGGAAGTTTCTCCGCCTGATGGGTTATTCCTGCCACCAGGAAGAGCAGCCAGACCTCGGCAGGAAATACAACTTACAGGATGCTTCATTGTAATAGACGCTGATCCTTTCCAGCTGCAAATCAGAGTCGCCAACGTAGTTCCCACTGGGGTCTATACCGTGCTCATCGCTGATCACCTCCCAGAACTGAGGAAAGAGCAGGAGGGGGTTAGAGGGAGGGGGTCAAGCGAGACTGTGCCTGTACGTTAGGGCAGTTGAGGAGTGGAATCAGAAGTCGGAAGATGCGACTCCTCTTCTGATTTAGGCTTTCAGAAAAGCATTCTGTCTGCTCCTGCTGGAGGCATCACATTGGGCCAGACAGAGCCCTGGCTCTGCACCTTGCAAGTGCTTCTCGTCTTGGACAAGCGCTCGATCTGCAGTGCAGTCTGTAAGTGCAAATCACACACTCAATTGAGATTCGGCCTAAATTTGAGTGGCTTCTCCAACTGTCAGCCACACGTGGCAGCTGTAACTTTCCGAAGGGCCCTTCAGCGACACATCAAGCCAAGAAACAGGCCCGTCAGACCCAAGCATCGGGGCAGGAACGGCTGGCAAGGGCTGCGGGAGGTGGCAAAATGCACAGCGCTCTCGTTCTCCTTCCGGAGGTCTGTGCGCTGTTGCAGGGATCTGGCCATGGTGCTGAAACGGTGACCTCCTGTTACTTTACAGCAGTCTTTCCCAACATGATTCCCTCCAGATGTGTTGGATTGCAACTCCCTGCTGACTGGGAACGATAGGAGTTGCGGTCCAACACATCTGGCAAGCACCAGGTTGGGGAAGGCTGCCTTAAGGATACTCCTCGTTCATTTTGTACGAGGCAGAAGCTTTGCTGAGCCAAGGAGAGGTTTAAGCAGCTATTTGCCTCTGCTTCCATTATTATTTCAGCCTGCTGGAAGTGAGAATTCGGCACTGGCCACGCATCAAAACTCGCCACACTCAGCTGCAGTATTTAGCCTTGAAAGCCGAAGTGGCCGAGGGCGGATCAGCCCATTGTACACATTTTGAACGGCACCTGAGCAGCTCCATTTGTGCAGCGTCATCATCTCACAGGCAACCAAGGCACATGACTCCTCCCTGCTGGCTACTGGTGCAAACTTGTCAAGACCAACAGCATTACGCAGACTGCAGCAAGAGCATCGTACAGATCTCAGAGAACCAGGAAGGGCAACAGCTAGTGATCCAGTTTCTAGCATTTTACCTTCCAACCGTGTTTTCTTGTCAACAAGGGCTAGGCTGCATCCCTACAGATGATGGGGGAGGGGGCTTCTTTTGATGGGAGGTTTTCCTTGGCTGAAAGATGTGCATTTTCAACAAGGCAGTTAGGAGGGCGGGAGGAATAGCTTGCCTGATCCCAGCTATATACAAGATCGTTCAGTCCTTGTTAAGTCAGTTTGGGGCGGGGGTGGGGAGAAGAGAAGAGGTGTGACCTCAATGCTCACAATCTCCGGAGCTTTAATCACCAGAGAGCTCCCGCTACTAAGAGGACAAATTGAAACTGATGGCAAGGTCAGGAAGACTGTAAACACGATGGAGTTCACATGGTACAGGGCTGACTCCCCTCCCCACCCCTCCTCCTGCCATGCAGTGGATGCAAAAGACCCTCCTTTAGAAGGACTCTTCACCAGCAACACATTTCAAAGACTGAAGCAGAATGGGAAATGGTGCGCCCTCAGATGCAAAATATATAGAGGTGGCCCCAAGGTCACTTAGTGACAGAAGCACACCGGACATAATCAGGGGGTCTCCCCTCCCACTCTCATCTAAGCATTCGAGGGCCCTGTCTCAGCATATTATGCAGATTCTCAGATTCAGCCCTGCTGGGAGGGAGTGCAGGGTCCCAGGAAGTGTGTTTGGCTTGCTTTGGGAAGTCCCAAGTTCAGCCCCCTGGTCTCAAGACAATAAGGCTCATTGGATGAGATAATAAAATGGGATCAGACACCACACACACTTTTCAGAGCTCCTTGGAATCAAAGGTAAGATGCAGATGTGATAAACTGACAGCAAACTCTCACTGAAATTGTTCCCAGCCTTGTTCTGAGAGGCTTCACAGGGGCCCCAAATGCACAATAAAAGAACTGTCAATCTTAAGATAGGGAGAAAGCACAGAACTTTGCCGTGGTGCAGGTGCACCGTGGCTTCATAGAAGGCTTTTCAAAGCAACGTTCTGGATTTGGTACCAGAGTTTCCTGGGGCATTTAGTGGCCAGGGTGATGCAGGAGACCAGCCAAGTGGCTTAAAATTGTCCCTTTTAAGAAGAAGAACTCTTAAATATCTCGGCAATACCAAGCCAGGCGCCCACACAAAGGCCGGTCTCTGTCCTGCATTGATCAGAATGTGTCAGTTACAGGGCCTGTGAGTTCGCAATGAATTATTCATGAGAGTTCACATAGGCATACATTTGCTTAGGTAGTCCATGCAAGAAGCCAGCCCATGTAGAAAGCTCGCCCCAGCGCCGCCACCACGGCTCATGACCGGCTATCAAAGAGTCTGAGTGCATCTTACTCAGGAACAGCCAGGCACCCCGTGGAATTTCAACAGCTTTGTAACCCCATATCCTTGCCTTTTGCAATGCAGTTCCAACGAGGCTGAGAACTGAAGCTGATCAGCTTCCTGAGGCGAAATCTATTCCGCTTCCTTTTGGCGCCACACACACAAAAAAAAACCCTCAACATTTGATGGCAGGGAATGGCCCAAGTCAGATTTAAAAGAAAACCATCCTTTTCTGAAACCATTCCTTTCTGGAACCACCTCAAGGACAATCCTGGGCACCTGGGGTTTCTCAATGCAAAGGGGTGACCCATCCCTTAGAAGCCTTATTTCACCTTTTTCCAACCCAGCTGGGGAACATGGGAACAGTAATCCAACAGTTCCAGAGGGCACCAGGTTGGGGAAGGCTGACATAGGGTGACATGAAACTGCCAGGATCTTTGCCACTAACCATGGGGGGGGGGAGAATTGGCCACCTTTCAAGCCTCATTAATCAGCTTCTTCAATAGCCTCCTGGCCCTGGGTGAGTGGCAGGTGTTTTCCTTACCCCTCACCCACCTCCCTGAAGCCAGCATAATGACCAGACTATCCCTTTCTCCTAAGGGGCGGGGGGGGGGGGCGGCGGAGAGCAGAGCTCCCAGGCTCAGCTGTGGAAGAGCTCCAGAGGGCTGATTTGATTTCAGCCCTGCTGCGCTGCTCTACCCCACCCCACGGGGATAGAGCATTAAGTGGTACAATCACGCTGCCGCATCCTGGCCTGCTTTTCATTCAGAGCAGGCACAGATGTCCAAATTGTGGGGCCGGGGGGGGGGGGAGAGGAGCAGGGAGAGAAAGTGGTGGCAGGAGGGCCCCCCTCCAAGGACTGCTGGCTGTCTTTGTGGTGCTAAGTCACGGCAGCAGGTGCCTGCCGCAGGATCAGCAAACAGGCTCTCTCCTTCCTTCAAGACAACCTCTTCTGTTTCAGTTTCCTGATGGGTTTCCCCCCCCCCCTCAACTAAATGAACAATCACACAAAAAACACCAGGCCTTTTGTCAGTTTCCCTGGAGCTGGCTTCCTCCAGAGGTGGTGGGTTGCCACACTGCCACTGGGCATTGCTGAATGCATCTGGGGGGCACCAGGCTGGGGAAAGGCTGCGTTCTGTAGAACGTGTGTGTGTGTGTGTGCGTGTGTGTGTGTGTGTTCAGCTGCTTGCTGTCTACAAAGAGGAAACTCCCTGCTTTCCTATGACACATTTGCACCAGCCAAGAGCAGAGATTTCCACCCACAAACGGCCAGAAAGACGCAGCTACGGATGCTGGCACAGCAGCAGACAGGCGGTTGTTTCCAGCACAAGAGGACGTCCCATTCGACCCTCAAAATCCTCCTGACGCTTTATCTGGGATGCTGAACACCTTGGTGTCCTTGTGCCCAAGACCGCTAGAAGTGGGCGGGGGCATGTGGGGTGGGGTGGGGGGAGAGAAGGGTGCTTTGTCCAGAAGTGGAGACAACCCTTTTTAAAGCCTCGATCTGTCATTTACAAGCCCTCTTTGCGCTGGAAGAAAAAGGCTGGTCAAAGGCACTAGAAACACCTAAGCCTCTGAGCTCATTGGGATGGGGAGGCAGGACAAAGAGACTGGCCACAAACCCCACCCCTCCCTAGCAGGCTGAGGGAGGGCAGGGGAAGCACCCACCACCCTCCTCGGAGGAAAGGTGAGCCATTCGTGCTGTGGGGCCAGGAGAGAAAAAAAGCCACCGGGTGAGCCAAGGGCAGGGCTTGCCTTATGACCCAGGCAAGGTCACCGCTGTCCCAGGCAAGGTCACTGGGGGGGGGGAAGGGCGGGGCAGCTTTGTTCTAGCGACTCAGGGGGCCGCTCTGCTCCCTGGGTGTGGTGGCAGCGGCGGCAGCGGCAGCACCCTTGCCTGGGTGGGATGGGAGAAAGAGGGGGGAGACCACTCCCCCCTTTGTTTCCGACCAACAAAAGAGCTACGGAGGGGGGGGCTCCCCGTGACCCAGCCCAGCGAGGACGTCCAGGTGGGCCTCGGGGTCCCCCAGCCGCCCTGCGCCCCCAGGTCGGGCCACGCACTGGGGCAGGAGGGCGTGGCACTGGCGCCCTTCTCCCCTTCCCTTCGCGGGGAGCCCGGCGCTACCTCCGCCGCCCCCCCCCCCCCGGGCAGCTCCACGCCCCCAGCCTCCCGGGGGCTCCCGACGCCGAGCGAGAGCCCCGGGCCCGCAGTCCGGCCAGCGGAGGGACGGCTCGAGGGCAGCGGGGCGCCAGGGGAGCCGTGCGCGCCGTCGGGCAGCGCCTCTCCCTCGCTGAGCAGGGGGCCGGCGAGAGCCACCAGGAGCGCCCCAGCCCAGCCCAGCCCAGCCCCTGCGACTCCGGCGGGCCGTGGGGCGGGAGCGCCCGGCGCCCACAGCCCCCCAGCGCCCCCCTCCCTGCCGCCCGCCCGCCCGGCCGTACCTTGGCCCCGATCTGGTTGCCGCACTGGCCCGCCTGGATGTGCACGATCTCCCTCATGCTGCGGACGGGGGCGGCGGCGGGTACTCCGGAGGGCGGCGGCGGCGGCGGCGGCGGGCTGCAAGGCAGGGCAGACGGGCGGCGGCGGGCGCGGAGCGGCTGGAGGAGGCGTCGCGGCTGCTGCCGGCGGGTTTTATCGGCGGCTCCGGCTGCACCCGGGCCGGGCGCTGACGTCACCGCGGGTGGCTCGGCCAATCAGGCGCCGCCGCCGCAAAATACTGCAACATCCCTGCAGCATCAGCACCAGTAGCGCATCCTTCGGCGGCGGCGGCGGCGGCTGGGGCCGGCCTTCCACAGTGCGAGCGGGCCGGACGGGGCGGGCAAGGGCCGCCCCCCGCCCCCTCCACTCCGCCCCTCCTGGGACGTCGGGGTGGGGGGCGCTCCCGGGGACCGTGCGAAAGGGGGGGGGGGTCCTTCGCGTCCCAGGTGAGGCTGCGTTCGTGGCTGCTCTGTGGCGTCAGTCTTTCTGGGGTGCTCGGGGGGGGGAGTTAGGTCGGGTTGGGGTCATCATCGCTGCCCTCCAGCGCTCCCTCCAAGTTACACGTTTAAGCCACGCCTCAGTCCTCGCGGTGTTTGATGGCTGGGCCTCAGGAGAAGAGAGCCTCCCGAGCATATGCAGAGTGCCTTTTCTTTCCTGTTCAGGATCTGCAGCTCCTGCCTTCATGACTGGAGCTTTTGCCATAGCCTTGATTGGGGTGGGGGTGGGGGGGGAGGAATCACTGTAACGCCACCCCTGAACTCAGGCTGTCGAACTCTCTCCCTCCTGCCCAGGCCTTGTGGAGACTCTCCCTGTCTTCCACTCTTTTAACCTATATCCACATTTAATTGTGGCCTTATCTGCCATTTTAATTATGTGGGGTGTGGGCGTCTTGGGGGTGCTAGGCTGTGTTGTTTTTTTAATGGTTTTAATTCTATTATTTTTTTATCTACCAAGGGCTGCCAGTTTGATAGAAAGGCAGCTGAGAGGCCCAGTGAGCCAGTTCCGCCTTCTGCCAACTTGTTGCCCTCCAAATGTTTGAGACTACAACTTCCATCAGCCCCAGCCAGGGCAGTGTTCAGGGATTATGGGAGTGCTCTTTGCGCTTTTTGCCAGCTCTTTGCCTGCTGCTGTGCTCCAGGGGCACCGTTGGCACTAACTCCACTCCCCCCCCCAATCTGGCACCCTCCCGATGTGCTGGGCTACAACTCCCATCATCCCCAGCCAGCTCTGGGAGTTGTAGCCCATCACGTCAGGAGGGTGCCAGGTTGGGAGAGGTTGCTCCAACTGAGCGCCCAGGGCACCATTGGCCCTTCCCCGTGTGCTGCTGAGCAATCCCAACTCCAGCTGCCCAGGCCCTGCCACTGACTCAGCACCACTCCTGCCCCCAGGCAGATGTGTGCAGGTTCTTGTGGCTTCTTGCACATTGTTTCCCGGAGGGAGGGAGGGAGGGAGGGAGGGCGGGGAGAGGGGAGAGGTGGCCGCTTGAGCATATCACACTGGGAGAGCAGAGTCAGGTTGCCGGGGCTGGGAGTGTTCAGGGGAGCTCCGTAGGATTGGCAGCCCCAGTGGGAGAGGGTTGGCGGCCCACGAGCAGAACAAAAGCCTCCTCCTGCTCTTCCTCCTCCTCCTCCTCCTGGTCTCAGCTGTGCAGGAGGAGGAGGAGGAGGAGGAGGAGGAGGAGGGAGCCGCTGCCGCCAGGCACCCCTCCCACCTACCCTTTGTTCAGCCCACAGCCTCAGAAAGGGGGGGCCTCTGGCAGGAAGCCCTCTTTCCTCCCCTCCCCCTCCCTTTACTGGGTGGGGTGATGGGGAGGGGCCCCATGGATCTGTTTCCTGTCACTTTCCCCTCCGTGTTCTTTTGTGTCTGAGCTGTTGCAGCCCCTGGAGGGGAAACAAAGGCCCGTCCCCAGCGGAGGCTCTGAGCTCTTGCCCCCTTTGCATGGGAGAGAGACGGTGCGTGGTCTGGGGTGGGGTGCAGGAGATGGGGAAGCCCTGGCCGCCCCTCCCTGACAGGAAGGAGCTCCAGCAGTGCAGCTGAACAACAGTCAGGCTGCAGCCGGGATCCCCTGCCAGGGAATGGGTGGGGTGGGGTGGGTGGGGTGGCTCTTCAGGGGCAGCACCCTCCTTCCTCTCCCCCCTCCTCGCCTTTATCTGCAATAGCTGAATGGCAGAATGGGGCCGGTGTGCAGCTCTTCCTTCTCCTCACCAATATAGCCCTCCTTTACAACCGTGAGGTTTCTGTCACTGCTGGAGGCAGGAGGAGGATTCTCTGCAGGGGTTTAGGCCTCAAGCGCGATCATTTGGTAAATGAGAGGATGAGCTCTCTGTCTGCTAACAACTTTGCCTCTTTTTTCAATGCTAAAATCCAAACTATCCGCTCTGATCTGGCCAGCTCTGCTCCTCTTCCAGTTCCTGTTCCTCATCTGTCAGCTCCTCCTGCAAATTTCTCTGCGTTTCCTTCGGTCTCTGCGGATGAACTGTCTACAATACTGCGCTCTTCGAAGCCTTCCACTTGTTCTCGTGATCCGATTCCTTCTCGCGTCTTTATTAATCTTATTCCTGCTATCCTCCCTTCCTTGCTACATATTATTAATCTTTCTCTGTCCTCTGGTTCATTTCCTTCTGCTTTTAAACATGCTACAGTCTCTCCCATTCTCAAGAAACCTACTCTTGATAGGCTATCTCTGTCTAACTACCGACCTGTCTCTTTGTTGCCGTTTGTTTCAAAGATCCTGGAGCGTGCGGTCTACTCTCGCTGTCTTGACTTTCTTTCTAGTAACTCTGCTTTGGATCCATTTCAATCTGGATTCCGTCCTCTGCATTCCACCGAAACAGCCCTTACTAAGATCACCAATGATCTCCTTACTGCCAAGTCTAAAGGCCATTATTCCGTTCTTATTCTCCTTGATCTAACTGCAGCCTTTGACACGGTTGATCATGATCTTCTCTTAGATTCCCTTCATGACCTTGGATTTTGTGGCTCTGTCTATAACTGGTTTGCCTCCTATCTAGCGGGTCGCTCTTTCAGCGTGTTGACTAATGGCAGCTCGTCTTCCTCCTTTCCCCTTTCAGTAGGGGTTCCGCAAGGCTCGGTGCTTGGCCCGTTGTTGTTTTCCTTATACATGTTGCCCTTGGGCAAGCTTATTCAATCTCATGGTCTCCAATATCATCTGTACGCCGATGATACACAACTATATCTGTCATCTCCGGAACTTTCTCCTGATGTTCACGATCGTATCTCGGCATGTCTTTCAGATATCTCAGCTTGGCTGCTTCATCGTCGCTTGAAGCTTAACATGGCAAAGACTGAATTGCTTGTTTTTCCTCCTAAACCTTCTCCTCATCTCTCATTCTCTCTTACTGTCAATGATGTTACGCTTACTCCGGTCAAGGAAGCTCGTAGCCTTGGCTTTATCTTCGACTCCTCGCTCTCCTTTATTCCTCATATTGAGGCAGTAGCTAAATCTTGTCGATTTTTCCTGTATAATATTGCCAGGATTCGATCATTTTTGTCTGTCTCTTCTGCCAAGACGCTTGTTCATGCACTGGTTATTTCACGGTTGGACTACTGCAACCTTCTTCTCTCTGGCCTTCCTTCTTCTCACATCAGCCCGTTGGTTTCTGTTCACCACTCTGCCGCAAAGATCATCTTCTTAGCACGCCGCTCCGACCATGTTACTCCGCTTCTGAAATCTCTTCATTGGCTTCCAATTCACTTCAGAATCCAATATAAACTTCTCCTGTTAACCTTCAAAGCTTTTCACGGTCTAGCTCCTTCCTATCTCTCCTCTCTCATCTCACACTATTGCCCCGCTCGTGCTCTTCGCTCCTCTGATGCCATGTTTCTCGCCTGCCCAAGGGCCTCTACTTCCCTTGCTCGGCTTCGTCCATTTTCGTCTGCTGCCCCTTACGCCTGGAACGCTCTTCCAGAACATTTGAGAACTACAAGTTCAACCACAGCTTTTAAAGCTCAACTAAAAACTTTTCTTTTTCCTAAAGCTTTTAAAACTTGATGTTGTGCAGACTTCTACTGTTACTTTCTACTGTTAGTTTTTCCCTACCCTGTGCCTGCTTACCCTTCCCTGTACCTGTTGGCATTCTCTTCCCCTCCTTATTGTTTTACTATGATTTTATTAGATTGTAAGCCTATGCGGCAGAGTCTTGCTATTTACTGTTTTACTCTGTACAGCACCATGTACATTGATGGTGCTATATAAATAAATAATAATAATAATAATAATAATAGAGAGGCGTTGGAGTTGCAGCATCTCTGGGAACGGCACCTTCGCTCTCACTTGCAAGCCCAGCAGCCTTTGAATCACAGAGCTTTGTAGGCTGCCAGCCATGACTTTGTGGCATTCTGTACATGCTCAGAGACAGCTGCAGCATTGTTATTAAGATTTCCAGTGTGCCATGGCAGCAGGGCCAGCCCTGCCATTGGGCAGAGCGAAGCAGTTGCCTCAGGTGGTAGATCTTAGGAGGCAGCAGCAAGATGCTGGAGGGCTCTGTGCCCCCCTAAGTTAGCCAACTGCTGCTGCCTTCCGGTGCAGTGGAAGACGACAGCTGATCATCAGTGCTGAACACGGATTCATCTGCCGGTCCAGCCGGCTTTCATACACGGGATGGGAGAGGGCACCATCTTTCCCTTTGCTTCAGGCAGCAAAATATTTCGGCCTGACGACGAGAACAAGTCACGCAGCTTGAACCTGGCTCACATCAAATCCTGTTTGCTGCACCCCGGCAAAGTGGCTTCTCTCTTGGCCTCTGGACTTTGTTGTAAGGCTCCCTCCTCCCCACTATACACACAGCTGGCAGAGACCCTCCAGACGAGAAGCACACCCCCACCCCCACCCCCTTTCTATCAGAAAAGGAGGAGGGAAAGAGGGGGGGAGGGAAGGCAGGCAGAAAGAGAGAGAGGGAGAGGGAGAGGCAGGTGGGGAAATGAAAGGGAAGAGAAGATGGAGATGATTTGGAAAGAACAGGAGAAGACAGGAAAGCTTTAATGCACGTAAGAAAATCACGATGTACCCTGTTAATATATAGCTATGAAGACTGAAAGGAAACAGTATTAATCTTTATTTTCTATTTCTTTTTAATCTACTTTCCCTGCATTTATTTCAAGTCAAGGAACAACCTGGCTCCTTATTAATTCCCCACCCCACCCCCATGCACACAAAAGGTATTTCCTGCTGTGCCTTCCCCGTTATTGCACAAAATGCGTGTAGCTGCAAGTTGGAATGAAGCCGGCCGGCCTGCCAGCTCTTCTCCACCCACAGGCCCTGCACATGGCCAGGAGACTCTCTCCACTGCGCCCTCCCCACAGCAGCCCCGCCCACATCTGGAGTGACAGCAGGACCAGCAAAACACAGGCAAGTTCCTCGTCAGGGGAAAAGAAATTACTCTGAGCTCATCCTAAGAAGCCGCTTAATTCCCAGAATGGTGGATCATGCAGCCACTGCCCTGGGGAATAGCTGTGTCCAGAAACAGGGCTTTCTTGGCAGGAGGAGCTGCAGAGAACAGTAATCAAAAAGACTGCAAGACCAGAAGAAAAGAGAGCCTCAAGAAAGTGCCTGACTATGGGAGGACCAGCTCAGGCCCTGGAAAGAGCGAAAGAGGTCCCCGCAGACTGTGGCCACCACCAGCTCACCCGCTTGGCCTTTTGAATATGAAGCAATGGATGGGGCAAGTGAGGCATGGGTCAAAGCCCTGGCCCCTCAAGGCTAGTATTGCCTACATTGACTGGCAGCAACGGCTCTCCAAGGTTTGAGTCAGGATTCTTTCCTGGAGATGTCGGGGATCAAACCTGCGACCCTCTGCGTGCAAAGCAAGGGCCCCTGCCACTGAGCTAACAGCTCTTCTCTCTTTTTTTTAAAAAAACTTTTTATTAAACATCAATATAAATCAATACAATCAATACATCAATACAATAAAACAATACTACATAATATACAATAAACATTTGATAAGATATATTCTAGCTTAATTCTATTAACATAATCATACTTAACATAAAAGTGCTCCCCCCAACCACGGGATCTTATTCATGTTTCCAGAATCTCATGGCTGCCTCTGGAGGTGTTTTCCCTCTCCCCTTTGATAAAACAAATTCTAGAAACTGATTCCCTCAAAATCATTCGTTTTTATCATCCCTCTTCTAACTTTTATATGACATGTTAATTTATCATTAATAGCAATATCCCATATTTCTTTATACCAATCTTCTATATCAGTGGTTCTCAACCTTCCTAATGCCACGACCCTTTAATACAGTTTCTCATGTTGTGGTGACCCCCAACCATAAAATTATTTTCGTTGCTACTTCATAACTGTAATTTTGCTACTGTTATGAATCGTAATGTAAATATCTGATATGCAGGATGTATTTTCATTGTTACAAATTGAACATAATTAAAGCATAGTGATTAATCACAAAAACAATATGTAATTATATATTGTGAAATATTTATTTCTAATTACAAATAAATGAAATTTTGTCTTGAACAAAAGACCATCGGAAATATGTGTTTTCCAATGGTCTTAGGCGACCCCTGTGAAATGGTCGTTCGACCCCTAAAGGGGTCGCGACCCACAGGTTGAGAACCGCTGTTCTATATGATAATCCCCTTGAACCTTCCAGTTTCTAGATATCGGCTAACAGCTCTTCTCTGGATGGGTCCAAAGAACCAACTGAGCTCAGTCACCCAGCAGGGCCAAGAAGCCCAAAGCCACATTCATCTCCTGCTAGGAGAGTCATCACCATTCCAGAACACAAGCAGGGAGTAAAGTCTCCGCGTCCAGATTGATTGTGCAATCACCCTGCTTCATTCATGGAACTTTATGTGGGCTCCAGACATCAACGTCTTTCATTTTTGTAACCCTCCCGTGTTTTCCCTCTGCTTCTTCCCTCGGTTTTTTTTTACTGTGGAAAATCAGTTCAGAGAAAAAGATGGAATAGCTGCCCAAGGCTTGCTGACAGGTAGTGCCCAGAGCTCTCCGTCTGGACGTGTCTGAAGATTTTTAAGTAAAAGGGTAGGTGTCTGTTCAGAGCTTGTGAATGGAGGGCAGGGGAGCTACCCTAACAGGACAATCCTATACTCACGGTATACCTCACTTTACTTCTGAGTAGATGTGTATAGGATCGCACTGCAAGTGCCATTGGCCAAGGGGTAGAAAGAAATGGCCTGGATTGGCAATCCATCCAAGGGTGCATGGGCTCTGTGTGCCTTTGCAAGGCGCTGTCCCACAGGCGAGTTATTTATTTATTTATTTATTTATTACATTTCTATACCGCCCAATAGCCGGAGCTGATGGACATGTCACAATCCATGATATATTTGCTGCATGTGGAACGGACGTGTGTGAGGCAGAGATATGCATGTAACCACACCACACATGCACATCATAGCCACATGCTCAGGGGCTTCTCTTTTGCCTCCAAGGGATATTTTTGTGGTCTCTATTCTGGCGCTTCAGCTGGGGCCAACAGGCGAGAGAAAGGAGGGATGCAGGGCCGGTGCCAGACTATTTTACTCCCTAGGCAAGGTGAGCTACTTTCACACACACACACACACACACACATGCAAACTTTGATTTTTAGGAACATACGTTTCCTGGAAAAAATAAGAAGCACAAAACTTGAAACTGCTAAATTTATTTTAAAGTGCAAGAAATACATCATGCCAATTATAGCAAACAAATTGGACAGGAATGTCTATGGGTTTAAAATGCATTATTTAATAGGAATATCACCTCCAAATCATTCCCCCCCCAACTCCCACACACACGCGTGCACACACACACACACACTCAGCATCACTCACTCCAAACAAACACACACATGAACACATGCATTCACTCAAAGAACCCATGCACCCCATTCACCTATACATTCTCTCTCTCTCTCTCTCTTCTGGGTGCATTCCGGAAGTCTGAACGTGGAGCTGCCCCACCCCCACCCCAGCGTCCCTGGCTTCGCTTCGGCAGGGCGGGCGCAGGGCGCCATCTCGCCCGCCCAGACCCAGCTGAATCCTCGGCCCGGCCCGGCTCTCAGCCAATGCGCATGAGTTCTGCGCTGTGCTTGGCGCTCTAGGCAGCCGCCTGAGTGGCCTCTATGGTAGCACCGGCCCTGGAGGGATGCAGCCAGGTGTCAGGGACCAGGGTCAGACTGCCGAGGGGCTTGGAACGATGCTCAATAACACCTCCATGGGCAGAACTCAAACAAAACAAAGCAAAATCCCTACTCGGGTGGCAGCCCCACTAATTAAAACTAATTGCAGCTGCTTCCCACCTTCATCTCCCACACACAACTTGTTGGCTGTAAATCTATGAGCTGTGCAGAGAAACAACTGACCAAATATAGATTTCAAATAGAAGAAGGCGGAATAAAAGGTGTGTGTGTGGCCTTGCTCCCTCTACAGAGTTGTAATTTGATATATATATACTCTACAGAACTCAGCTTTATTATACAGAAATACACACGCTGAGTGGATACAGACATACACAGGCAGATGGATGGACCACACCGACATCCTTACCATATTATAGAATGGGTTGATGCATACTTAAATCATGTGTCTGAGCCCGATTTTCCTCTTGCCTCGTGGTTAGGCCTCTTCATTAAACACTGTCCACAACATTTCCAAATAACAAGGAAGAACTAGAATCTTGATTCACTCGACTATCTTTTTACAGGCTGAGCCAAAGTTCCCAATCGGTTGGCTTTTGTAAGACTGGTCCTGTGAAAGCTTCCAAGTGTGTCCAAGTAAGAATTGAAACGCCCGTGGAAAAATTCTGCTCGCTCTCTCCCCCCACCTCCCTCTCAAAAGAAGGGAGTTGCATCAGTCCTTGTAGAGCTGTGGTCTAGATGCAGAACTTGTTCAATGAACAGAAATCCACCCCAAAACGAAGTGATGATTGAGGCAAGAAGACCCCAATTCTTGGGTTTTCTTCCTAGTTTTTGTAGCCAACTCTCCAGAAACAAGCTGCCTGCATCTCCCTCTGGGCCGCCTTTGTGTTCCTCCTGCCTTGTATGCAGCAACGTGCAGCTTAGATACCTTTGAACAGTGACATAGTTGTAAATAAGTGCAGGCGTCCACCACGACAGCGTCTAGCCACACAGCCCAAAGCAGCACTGGATGGACGATGGCTCAGTTTGTTAGGGACAGCATGATTGCAACCCCCGTGCGTATTTACCTGCTGAGAGTCAGGTCCATTGGGCTCAGTAGTTCTTAATTCTGACGGCACAAGTTCAACTTGTAAAACGCATTGAGCTGACAGGAAAGTTCTTTAGCCAGCTGAAGTTCAATCTTCAGCTATTAATTACAAATGAAAACCACTTTCCAAAGGACTGTTAACCATTTAAACTGGTAGAGTGGAAGCCCCACCAAATAAAAGCAAAGATATATCAAGCCTCTGTGGGATTATTTTCCTCTCTCTCTGGCTTCCTCTGTGTTAATCTGTCACAAAAAGATAGCTAAACTTGAAAGCCTCATCATCACCACATTCATTTAATGGAGCTAGGAGGGTCCATTAGTTACCCTGGATGATGTCATCGCCCTTGCTCGGAAAAAGCTCCTGCATAGAATCATAGACTAGTAGAGTTGGGAGGGGCCTCTAAGGCCATCGAGTCCAACCCCCTGCTCAATGCAGGAATCCACCTTAAAGCATCCCTGACAGATGGCTGCCCAGCTGCGCTCCTGTGCATTTCCCCCGCCACTACATGACTGCCTTTAAAAGATGACTAGATAAATTCACAGGGAAGGGGAGGTTTATCCAAGGCTGCTAGCCAACGATGACTCGATGGATCCTCCGTGTGCAAAGGGAGTGTGCCACTGAGCACTATTTGCAGGGTACCAACAGCAGGAGCGGGGCCCTTGCCATCAAGTCCCTGCTTGTGGGTTTCTCATAGGCACCTGGTTGGCCTCTGTGGGAATCAGGATGCTGCACTAGTCCAAAGACATTTAGAAAACCAAAGGACGACATCCTCCTGGATCGCTTCCCTCTTCTGATAGTGGCTTGTTTGGGCGACGGCCTGGTGCCACCTCCTCCAAGTGGCTCCATCTTCCTGCCCTTCCTAGCGCAGCCGCCAGGAGGCGCTGTACTCCAGGCTGCAAGGCGGCCACTCTGGCACCCCTGCAGAGGGCGGGAGCCCCAGCCCCAGTGACCACGTGCCCCCTCAGGCACCCGGACTCTCCTCCCTCCTTCACCAGAAGCAGAGCACCACCTCTTTCAAGGTTCTCCTGAGCTCCTGGCTTCGGAAGGCATAGATGACCGGGTCCACGACCGAGTTGCAAATGACCAGGATGAGGTAGAGGCTGAAGTAGCTGAAGTAACATTGACAGGCGGGTTGATTAGGGCAGATGAGGATGAGGATCAGGTGGAGGAAGAACGGGCCCCAGCAGATGAAGAAGACCCCTAGCAAGATGGTGAGCGTGACGGCCCCCTTCATGCTGGTGAACTGGGGGGCTGTCTGCTTCCGCTGCATGCTGGAGATCCTGCGCGCGTGCCGGTGAGCCAGGGAGAACATGTGGATGTACAGCCCCATGATGAGGGTGAGCATGGCGAGGAAGAAGACCACCAGGCACAGGATGACGGCGGCGCTGTCGTAGGCAATGAAGATGGAGCTGGAAACGCTGCTGGCCAACCAGACGGCCACGATGACGATGACCGCCCGCTGGAAGGTCATGATGCTGTGGTAGCGTAAGGCGTAGAAGATGGTGATGTAGCGGTCAATGGCGATGACGCCCAGGAAGGAGAGCGAGGACATCAGGGAGCTGCAGATCAGCATGTCCATGACATCGTCCACGCGCCTCACGGCGGCAGGCGTTATGTCCAGCACCCCATGTTCTATGAGAAGCATGAAGACGGTCTCCCCCACATTGCTGACACTTACCAGCATGTCTGAGACAGCCAGGCAGCAGATGAAATAGTACATTGGCGAATGCAGGTTCCGGTTCTTGACGATGGCGGCCACCACCAGCAGGTTCTCCACGAAGCTCAAGGTGCCCAAGGTCAGGAAGAGTGCGTTGGGGATCACCAGCTGTTGGTCAATGCTACAGAAGGTCTTGTTGGTCCTGTTGGCAATTGGGAGGTCTGTGGTGGCATTGGGGGAGTCCATCAACATCCTCAAGGCTGACGGCACAGGCATCTTGACTATCTGGTGGCACTGCTACTGAGAAACCAAGAAGGACCACAAAGCCTGCCAAAGCATCTCCTCAGATAGTTACAGCGGAAGGCCAAGCATAGTTAGCCTGTCCCCAAAACTCACCAGTAGGCTGTGGAGCCTCCAAGATATCTCTTTTATCACTCTTCCTCTTAGGAAGAGATCTGGATGTCTGTAAATGCAACAGTGAGACCAAACACTCTTCAGCCAGGGTTTTCAGGCAACTGTGGATTCAGCACAGCCAACGCCTTGCCTCCAAAGAACTTCCTTGACCAAAAACACTTCCTTGGGGTTTCTTCTCCTGTTCTCGGGTTCTCCAGTTCCCCCTCTTCCTTCTGTTGGGCGCCAGTCCTGCAGCCAGAAGAGAAGAAGTAGTTGGTGCCTCTCTCTTTCTTCGTAATGTCTCTCTTTCCTGCTTGGCTTCACTTTGGATGATACAGTTGCTTTATTTGTCTCTGCCCCAAAGTAATTGATTAGCAGGAGTGTACAGCAAAGGAAGAAAGAGCCCTTTCTCTCCCCTAGTTTTAAAGGAGTGTGCCCAGCTCCTCCTTCAGCAGAAGGCGGGGGGCGATCCACATGATAGCAGCCCGGGCGGCAAAGTGCTCGGAATGACACGGAGAAGTTATGAAACAGCCCTTAAAGCCTGGATGAGTTTTCTTCTCCATTGATATCCTGGTGGTGTGATGCCCTCCCATGCCAAGTGCCAGAGAGAAAAGAGGGAGCTCTGGAACTGAAGAATGACTCACTGACTTGGTGCGGACTTCAACGTGACGTAGCGGCATGTGGACCTGGGATGATGGAGAGAAAGTTCTTCCACTGTGTCCAGTTGCCCCAAAATTGGCTTCAACCCTGTTTTGACAAACTCCCTTCTTTTCCTTAGGTGGGATACCAGGATATCTTGAGGTACCAGACCTGGTCACCTCCTCCTCCTATCTACCGGGGGAATGTTCACAGACCTGTTGGACCAGCTGAAGTTTCTGAACAAGGCAGCTCCATGTAGAGTGCATTACAGTAGTCCAATTGGGACGTAACTAAGGCATATATCACCGTGGCCACATCAGACATCTCCAGGAAGCGGCACAGTTCCACACTGGCCTCAGCTGGGCAAACGCACTCCTGGTCACCAGTGAGACCTGGACACCGAGGTTTAGGGCTCTGTCCAAAGATACGCCCAAGCTGCGAGCCTGGGTCTTCATGGGGAGCGCAATCCCATCCAGCACAGGTTGAACCCCCTATTCCCTGTTCTGCCTTTTGACTGACCCAAAGCACCTCTGTCTTGTCTGGATTAAACTTCAATTTGTTTGCCCTCATCTGGTCCATTACTGACACCAGGCACTGATTCAGAAGCAGAGCAGCTTCCTTGGATTTAGATGGAAAGGAGAAATAAGAGTTGGGTGCCAGCAACATATAGGTGGTGACAAACCCCCAAACTCCGGACAATCTCTCACCGCGGTTTCATGTCACGCCGTTGAACAGGAATCTCCCAGCACCAGCTTCTGAGATCACCCCTCCAAGAAGAACCAAAGCCACAGTATAACAGTACTTCCCAATCCCATCTCAGACAGGCGCCCCAGAAGGATACCATGGTTGATGGTTGATGGCATTAAAGCCACCTAGAGATCCAGCAAAACCAACAAGGACACACTCCCGTGTCCAGTTCCCAGCATAGATCGTCCACCAAGGTGACCAAAGCAGTCTCTGTCCCATAACCAGGGGAGAAGGCAGATTGAAATGAACCTAGATAACCTGTCTCATCCAGAAATCCCTGGAGCTGAGAACCCTCCACATGCTCCAGCAAATTGGACAATCCATTAGCTTCACGAAAGCATTTAACATGTCTTGCTTTTATTTACCAAAGAGCTCAATTTAAGCAGGAATGAAATGTGCAGGGAAGGGCGTTGAACCTGTTCCGTCTGCACTGCAGTCCCTGTGAAAATTGCTCCCTGACCCCAATACTTCTCACCCTGGAAGAGAAGCTGCCACCAGCACCAAAGCACACTAGGGCAAAGAGGCAACGGCCAATTCCCCCTTTGGAAACAGAAGGTGGCAATGAGTCGGATGTACCTGAAGCTCAAACGGAAGCACTCTGGCCCAGAGAAGGAGAGGAGAGAAGGAAAGGCAGAGGAACAGAAGACAAGAAAAGCATCTTGTGTCCTTTCTGGGTTTGCAGTGAAGACCTCACAAGCCTCATGGTGAGCGTGCGTGACTCCGGCCCGGCAAGGAGGGGAAACAGCTGCCGTTGAGACGGGGCCTCAGGGCTGCATGGGCTGAGCAGGTCCCATGAGTTCTGTGGTGGCGAAAACAGGCAGGAATGACACGTGCTCCTGGAACAGCAACGGCTGCAGGCTACATCAAGTCCCAGAGTCTGCCCTCGCCTGCCCCTCGCTGAGTCTGCCTCGGGGCGGCTGCTGGGCTTCGCCGACTCCAAAGGCTGGAGGAGAGAGGGGAGAAGATGGAAACAGGCAGATCCGGCACGCAGGACGTGGAGCTGTTGCGTTTCGGGAGCTGCGTGGACGTATCTTGGCCTCCACGAAGAAGGAAGCACCCTTGCGGTGGGCAGAGCACGTAAAACCTGTTGCAAAGGTGTTGACGGCAACTTTTGCCCCAAACGAAGAGGCTGTAGCTGCCGGTCTGATGCCAGCCTTTCTTGGGGAGGGGGGAGAGGTAGAGCCCCTGTTGTGCATGCAGGAAGTCCCAGGTTCGATTCCTGGTGGCATCGCCAGGTTGGGCTAGGAAGGAATCCTGCCTGAAATCCTGGAGCGCCATTGCTGCCAGTCAGTGTCAACAACACTGGCCTAGATGGACAAAGGGTCTGGCTCATAGAAGGCAGTTTCCTAGGTCCCTATGTCTTGTGAAACCCCCATTCATATCTGGGGCTTGACCTGCTTTTAAATGGAGGGGATCGCTGTAACAACCCACCCAAGGCCGTGAACAACGATATAAACACAACATTATAATAATAAAACATTTTAAAAAATCTTAATGTTCAAAAAATACAGGGAAACAACAACTTAGCCAGTACAAAAGAATAGCTAAAGCCACAGCAACGTGCCCAATAAAAATGCATCAGTTAGAAGGTACTTAGAACAGGAAGGTATTTGAAGTCTTTTTGAATAGCAAAATCGAAGGGGCCGACCATACATCCCATGGGAGGGAATTCCACAGGGTCCTTCTCCGTGAGCCCCTGCCAAAGGAAGTGAGGCAGGTGGCTACTAGGAGGAGGGCTTTCTCCGCTGTGGCACCCTGGCTGTGGAATGAGCTCCCCAGAGAGGTCCGCCTGGCGCCTACACTGTACTCCTTTCGTCGCCAGCTGAAGACCTTTTTATTCTCTCAGTATTTTAACACTTAATTTTAACTTACATTTTACTGTTCTAACTCTGTATTTTAATCTTATCTCAATTTCTGCTGCGTGGTTTTATCCTGGTTGTGCTTTTTATACTGTATTTTGTATTTGTGTTTTTAGACTGTGGGTTGTTTTATGATGGTTTTATTTTTTGTGAATCGCCAGGAGAGCTTCGGCTATTGGGCAGTATAAAAATGTAATAAATAAATGAACAAATAAATAAATAAATAAATTCCACAGAGCAGGAGCCGCTACAGAGAGGCCCTGCTCTTAGCGCCTCCCAATGTGACAGATAAGCACATAAGAAAAGCCCTGCTGGATCAGGCTAAAGGCCTGCTTCATCTAACATCCTGTTCTCACAGTGGCTAACCAGATGCCAACGGGAAGGCCACGAGCAGGACAGGAGTACAAGACTTCCCCCTTCCTGCTTGCGTTCCCCAGCAACTGATATTGGGAGCCCTGCTGCCTCCGATCCTCGAGGCATCGTGAGTGACAGCTCCCTCCTCCATGAATGGGTCTAACCCTCTTCTAAAGCCATCCAAGTTGGTGGCCAGCACTCCATCTTGTGGTAGCAGATTTCTTGCGGTGTCCTGAATCTCCTCCCATTCAGCTCCATGGGATGCCCCCACTGGGTTCTAGCATGAGGAGAAAGCTCCTTTCTCCACACCACCGTAGCACTGTTTTTTCACCTCTTACCAGCTCCTTTGGCTTTTCCCTAAGCTCAGGAGTCCAAATGCTGAAAAGTTTCCTCCCAGGTGAGTTGATCCAGTTGATTGGTAACTGGGCTCACCCTGGCCCTGCACCTTCTCTTGGTGGCCGGACACCACGCAGGGCCTCCCATGAGCCTTCAAATAACCTGGCCCCAAACTGGCACTGAAAGCCAGTAGATGAATTTCTAAAAGGTGGCCTAATTAGTCATGGACACCATTTTTTAAAGTCAATCGGAAGATTCAATTGGCGAAGCCAGGACGCTGGGGCGGGCAGACGGCTTCGGAACGGCACGCCTGGAAGTTGCTCTCCCAGAGCGGCTTCCGGCTGGCCGGCCGTTCCAAAGCCGCCCACCCCACTCCAGTGTCCTGGCTTCGCTTCGGCTGGGCAGGCGAGATGGCGCCCCGCGCCCAGGTACACTGGGGTGGGGGTGGGTGAGTGAAAGCAGCTCACCTGCACGGCCCGGTTCCTAACAGGCCACGGGCCCCTGACCTAACTGATCACCCCCTCGGCGGCGTTGTTTGCACGGGAGCAAAATCTGGGCCTGGTGACTGAGAAGGGAGTGAATGAGATGCATAAGAGACTCGGCGCATCTCTTGGGCTGCAGCTTTTCTTAAGCCAGCAAGTGGCAAGAATACATTCAGCTTCCTCAATGAGGCCTTTGAGAGCAGAGCTGACGGAGGGCAAAGTGTGAACAGAGCAGCAGATGCAGCACTTTTGCCTCCATGCCGAGAGAGACGGCCAGCAAGCCGCCAGGTCTTCCATGCTGCCGCTGCCAACGCGATCTCCTCTCCTGGCTGGGCTCGGCTCAGGATGCCAGATGCAAAGCCTGCACTGGAACCGAGGAAGCTGGGTCAGTAGACTGGTCCCAATTGCATGGGCAGCTTCGCCGTATGCAGCTGCAGGACACAATCAGATATGCAGGGAACGTTCCTGAAGAGGCAGCTGCTATGGGTGGGTGCAGGCGTGGTGGTGGTGGTGGGAGCAAGAAGAGCCATGCAGAAGAGGGTCCGTGATCGCTCTTCGCCTACTGGGGCTTGTCTACAGGTACAGCTCCGGGTTTAGCCTTGCAGCTGCTGCATCAAAAGGCAGCTTTAAATGTCGGCCTTGCTCCTTCCAGCTCTGGATTTTAACAAGAGGCAGCAGCTGCTTCCATGATAGTCTCTGCTCTCTCGCTCTTGTTTTCATTTTCATTGCCTACATGTAGATCCTTTCCCCATTTGCTCATTCTCTATGGAACATCTACCTGTGGGGTGGGGGGCATGGTCATTAGGCATTCTAACAAGGAAGAAGCGTTTCCACAACAATGGCTCTTAGATTTCTCAACTCTACTCTAGCAAAAAATATTTGTACTGGGAGTAGAACTCTAAAATCCAGTTAGGCAATCCTTTTATTAGGGCAATTCCACCAAAATGTGCAAGCTTTCAGGTTCTCCAGAACTCTTCATCAGACCATGTGGAACAAAATGCAGTGAATGGACAAAGAAACCTAAAAGTCCAAACATTTTGTCCAGCTGTGGATTTTGTTTTTGCTGCTCATGGACCAACACAGCTATATTTGGTTTTGAAGTCCTAGAAATGCAATTCTACTCTTCCATTTTTATTCGTCTTTTGAGGGAACTTTGATGACAGAGATTCAATTTCACACTGTTGGTGGTAGACTGTTCAGATCTCATACAATCATAGAATAGCAGAGTTGGAAGGGGCCTACAAGGCCATCGAGTCCAACCCCCTGCTCAATGCAGGAATCCACCCTACAGCATCCCTGACAGATGGTTGTCCAGCTGCCTCTTGAAGGTCTCTCGTGTGGGAGAGCCCATGACCTCCCTAGGTAACTGGTTCCATTGTCGTACTGCTCTAACAGTCAGGAAGTTTTTCTTGATGTCCAGCTGGAATCTGGCTTCCTTTAACTTGAGCCCGTTATTCCGTGTCCTGCACTCTGGGAGGATCGAGAAGAGAGCCTGGCTCTCCTGTGTGAAACATACAAGTTTTGTTTTTTTGCCAGATTGGGCTCTTTCCCCAAAGTCGGTATGAAACACTATACTACCGTGGCTATTTCATTTGTGGCATCTGCAACGTTTAAACGCAGGCGCGGAGGCAAACGGGGCCTGTGGCAGTGAGGCAGGGGATGTTTAGCCCTTTCCCCTGCATTTCACCCTTCTGAAAGCCCCCCAACAACCTGCTAGTGGCCTTGTTGGAGGAAGGCAAGGCAGCTACAAGAGTGGGGCAGGCCCTGTTTGCCTCAGAAGAGCCAAACGCAGCTTTGGGGGAGGGAGGAGGTGGCAGCTTGATCAGGAAAATGGTGGCGGTCTGATCAAGGCCATGATCCCCAGCACTGTGGGGTCCTGATTGAAATTAATCCCAATCTTCTGCTTCTAAGGCTTGGGAAAAACATACCGGGAGACTGAGCACAGATTCCCCGCAGCCCCAAGTCACCGACACAGAATTGTGACCGTCTCCCTCCCGCAAAATCCCCTCCAGTTGCCCCACAGATCATTTCAGAGCAGTGCAAGAACCCTGAAGGGCCTGAGCACTTTGTGCCACGGGTGCCTGCTCAGCAGGCCGCTTGCCTTCCTTTAGGGCGGGCAGCCTCGGAGAGGGGCCAGGGGTGAGGCAGGTAACCCTGGATCTCCTGAAGCCAACTCCGCGCAACGTTCGGCACAACAGGCCTGAGGCAGGGGATCAATTCCCGCTTCTGAAATGGTTCTGCCAGGACCGAAGGCGGCCCCTTGGCTGGCGTGTGTGAAAGAAAGGCACAGCGAATAGCTCACGGCAGTTTATTTTACGGCAAGGGAGATTACATGGGGGGGGGGGGGTAGGTGCGCTGTTCGGGGTGGTGGTGGCAAGGGGTCAGTCCCACTCTCCTGCATCCCCTTCAGGGTTGTCATCCCGCGGGGGCTCTTGGAACTGGATGTTCGCCAGCATGTCCCGCATGGCCGCCATCAGCCGGTTCACGCCCTGGTTGAGGTTCTGCCCTGCGCCCGGCTCTTCCTCTCCACCGGCTCTGACTTCCCCCTGAAAGACAGCACGCGACGAGGAGGGGCATGACGACGACGCAACGCGGCTAGCTGGGCCCTGCCAGTTGCTGCAGGACTGGAGGCTCAGTCCTTCAGGTCCCCACAAGGCCAATGTGGCAACCCACACACCCTCCACACAAGCCCCTTCCAGCTCTGATCCATCCCGGCACCAGGCCTTCTGCCGGCCAACCAAGACATCTGCACCACAGTGGGCTTGGCCGCTCTTCCCCACCACTGAGCTGCATCCTTCCTCTGACCAACCCCGGCTTCCCCCTAGCGAGGGGTCGCAGGCACCTCCAACCAGAGGTCCAAGCCTCAAATCACAGAGCGGGAAGGGGCTCCTGAGGCCATCGAGTCCAACCCCCACTCAGTGCAGGAATCCAGTTCAAAGCATCCCTGGCAGATGGCTGCCCAGTCTCTGCTTGGAGGCCTCCAGTGACGGGGAGCCCCCTTCCTTCCAATGTCTTAACGATCCACCCCTCAAGGATGCTCAGGCTCCATCACCAAGCTGACACTTCCGAGCAGCAGCAGCAGCAAAGGCTTCATGCGCTTTCAATGTACTTCCCGAAGGGACCCCTTTGAGACGCAGGTGAGCCGGGTGGTCCTTTGCCGCTCCAGTTCCCCTCACTGCTTCCTGCCCTCGCAGGTGATGGCACGGACGGCGGTTTTCAACACTGTACCATCAGGCTCACAGGTCAAATCCAGCCTGCTGGGGGACCAAATCCAGACCTCCGGGGGCTCCCATCTCATGACCCCACCCACTGATGGTTTGGTTGTTTCCTGGCTTTTGTGCAGCCCCTCCCACTTGGCCCCCTCCGTCTAAAAGGCCGAGATGCCTCTCCTAAGGCTCAGCCACTGGTGGCCGGAAGAAGCTTGAAGCTAAAACAGGCAGGTCCTTTTCCGCCCAGCTCCTTTCGCCTCCAGCCCCACCGGACAGTTTCTCCAAAACGGAATTTGGCCCTTTACGCTGCAAGAGGTGCAACAGCCCTGCAGCGCTCGCATGAAGCATTTGCGAGAGTTGCCAGGGCTTGATCCAAGCTGACTCGAGGAGGGCTTGATCCGTCCGGCCCTCCCTCCCTGCTAGCATCATGACCCGAGGAGGAAGGGGCTGGCCGGCCCAGTTGCTTTGGAGCTGGGAGGGCAAGAGAAGCTGACAGGTCCGGCACGTGTGGCGCCGGCCCTGCCCCAGCCAGAGAGAGCAGGGATCCAGAAGGGCCCCCAAACCCCTCCTGTACGGCCCAAGCAGGCCTGGCGCAGCCCGGAGCCTCTCGCACGCCACGTACCTGCAAGTTGAAGTTTGGCAACAGCGAGCGAAAGAAAAGAGATAAAGTGCTTTCATCGGACAGGTGAGCCGCCCTGGGAAGAGAGAGACCCACACGTCATTCGTCACGGCCATATTTACCAGTCTCACTTTCCCAAGGAGAGACGGCAAAACGTGAGCTGGAGGTGGTGCGCAGTTCTCCAACCTGGTGCCCACCAAGATGTGTGTTAAGATTACATCCTTCAACCAGCGTGGGATCACAGTTCTTCCCCCCCCTCCCATTCTAAAAGGCCGAAAGGTCTCTCCAAAGGCTGATTTCCTGGCAGGAGGAGCTTGAAGCGGGAGCATGCTGGGTGTTTTTGGCCCTGCTGAATGAGGGACGCCGGCAGCTGTAGTCCGGCACACCTGGAGGGCACCTGGTTGGGGAAGCCTGTTCTACCTTGACATCATGCCTTTGGGACCATCATTCGGGGGCAGCACGTGTGCGCTGCATGCAGAAGCTCCCACCCCTGGGCCCGTCGTTATACTTTGGGACACGGATATCGTTAAACAGAAGGAGGAGGGTACCTTTCCGGCCTTGTGTACGAAAGGATGGAGTCCAGAGGCGGCAGAGGATCGAACCCCATTATAGGCTGGGAGGTCACTTCCTTGGGAGAGGAAGGCAAGGAGAATCCAGGTCAGAGAATCCATCGCCTGTTGCGCATTAAAAACATTTTCACCACCCCCTTTGAACTGAAAAGGCTGCCAGAACAGCCTGCATAAGGGAAACAAAACCAACCATGACGCAAAAGGAAGAAGGAATGAGACGAGAGGAGGAAAACACTCTCTCTCCTGGCCTGAGTTTCCTCCTGCGCCGTCAGCAGCCTGGCAGCCCCAGCGCAGCCTCCACTGCCATCAGCTCACTGTGCTGACGAGGGGGAGGCAGCAGAGCCCGCGCAGAGAGCCACAGGCAGCTCCACGGGAAGGTCTCTGCCAACAGTGTGGGAAAGGCCTCCACTTCTGACAGCGCTGTCCTGGGGGTGGGGGGTGGGGGGTGGGGGGCAGCTCAAGGAAAGCCAACCCTCAGGATCGGCTTCCCCCAACCTGGCGTCCTCTCATAATCACTGGCTATGCTGGCAGGGGATGATAGGTATTCCAGTCCAGCACTCCTGAAGGGCACCAGGTTAGAGGAGGCTGCCTTTCATCCAAAGAACTGGGAGACCTCCCGGGAGGGAGGGGCAGCCCTGAGGAGCAGCAAGGGCCAAGCAAGGAACAGGGAGTGCTTGGGGACATGCAACATCTCCCCCCCCCCCATTTGCAACCAATCAGCTCCCTCACTGGAGGCAACGCGGCCGTGGCTTCCCTGATCTCCGAGAGGATCACGTGGCGGTGGACGTTCCTGGGGGCGTTCTGGTACCTCGCCTTTCGCCTACGGACCAAACATTATTATTATTGTTATTATTTATTTATATAGCACCATCAATGTACAAGGGAGAGGTTACGGAACCTGCAACGGGCTTTCCCCAGCGCTCTGAGGCACAGTCCTCTCCTGAGCCACCTGGCCACTCCAGGCCGCCCCAGAGAGTGGCTCAAGAGCCCCGTTTATGGGCGCCAACTGACAGGCCCACAACCCGCCCCCCAGCTCCCGCTCCCCTGGGCTGGAAAGCGCTTTCCGCTCTCGACGTACGGGGCCAGGAGGGGGGGCAGTACCAAGCTGGACCCAGCAGGGGACATTCCAGCCGCCGCCCCCCCCCCCAGGTCAACCGCTCTCAAGCAAGCAGAGGAAGCCCAGCCGGCCTTGGCCAGACTCACTTGTGCTCCGCCTCCTCCAACGCTGGGTCCCTGGAGTCCACCCTCCGCAACACCTCGTGCACGTTGGTCTCCAGCCAGGCCACGACAGCCAGGTCCTTCCAGAGGGAATGAGTCCTCCCCAGGTAGAGGGAGACCAGCTGGTTCAGCGCAGGAGGCGAGCTGCAGCGAAGGAAACGGCCTTTCAAGGGGCAGCCGAAGCGTTTGGCAGGAAGGGCCCCGGGAGGGGAGGGCCCCTCCGTTCCGCCACGAGGCAGCCGGGCGGCTGCAGGAACGGCAGCGCAAGGGGAAGCGCTACTTCGTGCAGAGCTCTTGCCAATCATGACTTCACTCTTGCGCTGGGGGAAGAGAGGGGGAAAGAGGCCCAGGCCAACCTCCTTGAGCCGTTTCACAGATGGGGAACGGGGGCCGAGAGAGGGTGGCCCCACTGACGCTCTGGAGCCGCTCGATGGCTGCCCCCACCTCAACCTGCCCATCGCCGCCAGCAGCTGACTACTGCCGCACCCAGGTCAACAACAGGCTCCCGGCCTGTCCGATCTCATGGATGAACTGCCAGGATGTGGAGCCTTCTGACACCAACAAGACTCCGCTGCTTGTATTATGAATGCCTCCCGTGTTCCTACATCCACAAAGGGCGTTCGCACACACTCTTTACCTTAACTGGGCTTCCAGTCCAAAGAAGGCGTGAGAGGCCACCATGGAGTCTGGCTGCACGCTGCAGCGATCTAGCAGAGGCATCAGAACTGGAAGAGGGACGAGGGGGCAGGACAGAAACACGTCAGAAAAAGATCTCCAAACCCCACATGGGGACCTACTGCTCCTACTCAGAATGGCACTATAGTTTAATGGGGGGGGGGGGGAGGGAGCACAGTATTGCTGCCTTGAGCTGCATTTTGCAGGGATGTGTTGTCTGTATTTATTACACTCCCAATCCACCGAATAACTAAGAATGTAAGGGGGAGAATTCCTGGCCTTGAACTAAGACGTGCCCTGATGCTGGATCAGTCCAAGGGTCCATCTAGTCCAGCGCTCTGTTCACACACAGGGGCCGACCAGCCATCAGCCAGGGACCAAAAGGCAGGATATGAGGGCAACGGCTTCCTGTCCCCGGCGTCCCCCAGTAATGGGTGCACATAGGCAGACTGCCTCTGATACTGGATATACTCTTGTTCTCTGGGCAGATTACAGTTAAAAAAAAGCCTAGAATACCAAACTATAGTATAAGAGGAGAACAGGGACGAAAGGCGATGTGCACAGTCTGACCAAGTGGCTCTTCAGGCTTTGAATGGACTGAAACCCAGGAGCAGAAGACCCTTCGCTGCCCTCTTCACCAGCATTCGTCAGAAACGGACCCTGTGACTACGCCTCCCTTGATTGTTTTTCCTCAAAGCACAGAAACGGGTTCTGAACAGCACAGACATTTCTGGCTCCTCTTCTTGGATTTTTAAAAGGGGTTTATTTTAAGCCACTGTGTCAAAGAGCAGAACGGGCTCCTCCTGGTTACGGATCAGCCCAAACTGGGCCTGCTTTGTTCAGAGCAAGAGCTATTCTTATCCAACAAAGCAAAACAGTTTTGGCAGCCCCTGGGAGCTCGGGGCAGGAAGAGGAGGCCACCACGGCTCCTCCCAGGGACAACCAGAGTCCTGGGAGCTGATCCCATCCGACGCGTGACAGAGGAAGAGCGTGGACAAAGAGGAGACAGAAAGTCATGGGAAATCTGGATTAAAGCCACCCCGCCCCCTCCTCTGTGGTATAGTAGCACTCCCTCCCCTGCCCCATGAATGAAACCGGTGGGGCTTTTTCTGCAGGGAAGGGTGGCTGAAGTGGATGGAAGAAGAATGAATGAACAGATGACCACTGTGCCTTTCTTTACAGTGGGGGAAACCAGTAAGCCACTTCTCACTCCCACCCTTTTACACCCCAAGGGGCAGCGCTGGGCGTTTCTGAAGAACCACTAATTTTGAGCCCTCTCGTGAATAACTGGGATTATGTAGGCCCTCAAGATAAGGATCTCTAGTACCTAAAGTATCCTCGGCAGAAGGCAGCCTAAGCCTTTTCTTTATTTTAAAAAAAGGAAATCTCCCTATAAGGAGTTCTTACAAACCTCTACAGTAGAACTGTAGAACCGCCCAGAGAGCTCCGGCTATTGGGCGGTATAGAAATGTAATTAATAAATAATAAAATAAATAAATAAAACTTGGCCTGGCATTTGGAAGTTCACACCTTCTCTCTCTCTGTCTGTCTCTCTCTCTCTCTCTCTCTCACACACACACACACACGCACACGCACACGCACACGCACCTCCCTCCCACCTCCCACCTGCTTCTCATGGCCCTGCATCTATACAGCCACCTCTGAATATTTCACACAGCCAGACGTACCGCTGGGGAACATGATCAGCGCCTGCTGAATGAGGCCAGCCGCTCTTTCGTGGGCTTGGCTTAGCTCCGCTTCAGAGAGATCTTCCTGCTGGCTCAGAAAGAAATACGCCAGAGGGACCGAGAAAGCAAAGTTTGGGAGCTGGGACAGGTTCCGATGACCCTAAGCAGAAAGGCGGAGAGAAACCACACAGCATCCCGTTCACAACCCACTTATTTCATTCTTAGGATACACAGATGTGGTCTATGTGCTTGTCTTCCAATTTTACCCTTCCGTGATTTGTGCATTCCACTTTGAAATCTGTCGATGTAAACGGTTTATAAATGCTTGTAAATAATGGTCACACATAGCCCAATAAACCGCTTAGCTGATCCTTTGTGTCTTTAAAAATGCAAATTTTCAGAGCTCGTGACTTTGGAGAGTCGGCAAACATGCAGGCAGCACGTTGAAGATCAAAAGGGAATGTCCAGCGGAAGGAACGCCCGCAGCCTTTGAGGGAGGGGCCTTTGCTTAGGGGTGGGGCGCCTGCTTTGCGCACACACGGTCCCAGGGATGAGCTTCAGCAGCGTCTCCCGTTAAAGAATCGGGGAGAGTATCTGGGTGTGGGCAAGGGTTCCCCCACCGCCCGTCCCACCCAAGACCCTGCACAGCTGCTGCCGAGTGGAGTTGACAGCACCGGGTTGGTTCCAGCAGGGTTTATGATGGAGAGGACGGGCGAATCAGGGCCCTTCCACCAGCCCTGCAGAAAGATTTAATTACACACACACACACACCGTCCTGTTTTCCTTGTGTGTTCTGTCTTCTTTGATTGTAAGCCTGTGGGGCAGGGACCGTCTGGCTTTACCAGGCATATGTAAGCCACTCGGAGACCCTTTTTGGCTGAAGAGCAAGATAAAAATACTCTAAAAAAGTAAATAAATGGGCTGAACGGTCAGACTCAGGGGAATCCTCCCCGCGTCTCTCGCTCTCCACGTGGCCCTTCATGCCTTCGCCCCTTCCTCGTCCCTGAACCTGCTGCCTTTCTTATTCCTGCACAGAGCCGGATTTCGATCTTTCTGGTGCCGAGTGAAGACCTTTTTAGTTTCCTAGGCTTTTCCGTCTGTCGGTTTAAAATTTTTCACTTTTAGATCTTCGCACTGTCACAGGCCTTTACTTTGACCTTGTTTAATTTATTTATTTGTTACATTTTTATACCGCCCAACAGCCGAAGCTCTCTGGGTGGTTCACAAAATTCTAGGTTTAATCTCTTCTACACTTCTTAAATGTTTTCATATTATGTTCTGTGATGCTATGGTGTTTTATGGCTTCAAATTTTGAATAAAATAAACGTTTGTCTAACTTAAGTCACATTCATTTTAATGGGTCTCCTCTAAGCAGGACTAACGTTAACTTTTGCAAACCGCCCAGAGAGCTTCAGCTATGGGGCGGTATATAAATGTAATAAATAAATAAATAAAAATAAATAAATAAACGTTCGATACATCCCATGGCTAGATCCGGAAGGGTCAAAAGCCTATTTCTTTCTGACATGGGGGGGTGGGGTGGGGGGGGGTGGGGGGAGAGAAGAGAACAGGCTGTGACCTCTGAGCAACACATCTCAGCAGAACGGCCTGCTCAGCTGTCCATCCCCACTGTGGCCTGCCCGGCTCTTGCCTGCTGCCCCGCGGGAAGTCGTCTACCTCCGTGCGCCTCCTGTCAGGGCCACCCACTAGGCAACTCACCTCCCACTCCTGGAACACGCGTGTCAGGAAGGCGTATTCTTTCGCTCGGAGCGACAGCAAATCGATGACCAGCAGCATGCACAGCGGGTCGTTCTCTGGATCAAGGCTTTGGAGATGGGGGTGGATTGCGGGGGCGGGGGAAGAGATGGGGAGGAGGGAAGGACAAATAGGAAATGCTGTTACAAGACTGACAGGCAAAGAGGACACGCCGGCCCTTTGCCTTGAGCCTGGCCAGTGATACGTGGACATGTCCCAGCGCCTTGTGACCCCTTAAAACATCTTAGGCTACACAACCAAGGTCCCAGGGGGCCTAGCAAACACAATTATGCCCACAGCAGAGCTGGGAGAGGGACACCCCAGCCCGTCCTAAAAGACAGACAGAAGCTTAAAGCAGCCTCTCAAAGGAGCCAGGCTTTACCTTAGGAGAAGTTTGCAGAATTCCAGGGCGGTGCGAGGGCAACCTCTCCTCTCGAGGAAAATCATGTGCTTGAAGAGAGCTAGGTAGAAAGCTCTGCAGGGGAGGCATCAAAAAAGAAAGACGTCCCATTAATATTGTGGACATGAAGTCTGGCTTCCCCCATAACATTCAGACTGGGTATGGACCGGGGAGGGGGGGAGGGAGGAAGCTGAGGCCCAAACAGATTCAGATGTGTAAGAACCTGCAAAGCACAGCACTGACATGGATGGGACATGTTTTCTGGCTTGTGCACAGAGGCAGCCCAGCCCAGCTACAAAAAAACCACCCCACGCGCAGCGCGGACAGCGGGTTTCTTCTACCTGTTCTCAGGCCTCCGGTAGTCCAGCCTGCATATCCCACTGGTGAGGCTGAACATCGGGTGGAAGGCGCACTCCAGGGTATAAAGGGCCCTCTCTGTCGAAGAAGCACCATGGCGGAGTCACATTCGGTAGCTTTCAATACGCTTATTAGCACAATTATAAATAACGTTTCCCCCACCCGAAAGGCACACAAAATAACACCTTCACTTTACGCACACACAACACACATCCTAACACAAAGATTTAGCGAAATACGTGTGTGTGTGTGTGTTTGCTCTTGCTGTGCCTTACGAAGGTGGCCCAACTGCTTGCCAGCAACAAGGCAAGACCAAGGTGTCGAACCTGTGCGAACCCCAGGGCTTAGCTTCTATTTGAAAGAAGCGCTTGGGGGCTGCTGCCTTCCGGTGGGGGGGGAGGGGGCGAAGGCGAGAAGGGGCGGAGCCAACATGCCCCCAAATCCTCGCCTCTTGCTCTTCCTGCCAGCAGCTAAGCTTTAGGAGAAGCATTTCACCCTTTTAGAATGGGGAAAAAACATGCAGAAGCCGGGAACCCACCCCAAATGACTGGGGGGGGAGCAGGCCTGGCCCTTGGGGGAACCCTGTAGGGCCACGTAGGCACCCCAGGAAGGCTGCATTTGGCTCACAGGCCCGGCTGAGGCTCTGCACCCGTTTTATGGCCTGTTTGCGGCTCCACCAGGGCCTCTGAGGTTCCAGCCTGATCACAAAACGGCCACGCAGAAACTCAGCGTTGGGCAACGCCCAAGAAACGGAATTGCAGGCGCTGCTCCCCTTCACCTGGGCCTTGTGCTTCCATTCCCAGAGGCCCCCCACGGCCCACGGCTCTGAACACTGCATGGCCCTCTTTGGGACGCCTGCACCTCCCTCCTCCAACTGAGGAGCCCCGGAAGGCTAGGAAGAGCTCCGGCAAGCGAGAGGGCGGCCCCACCCTCGCCTCCCCGCGTCTCACCGACGAGGTCTCTGGCCATCTCCTGGTCTTCCTGCATCCGACACACATCGCTGAGCTGCAGGAGCGAGTCCACGTGAGACGGGTTCATCTGGAGCAAAAGCTGCCGACAGACGAACAAAGCAGGTGAGTGGATCCAAAGGACCCCCAGCCGCTCCAGAAGGGAAGCTGAGCAGCGGGGAGCTACATTCCGCAGGAGAGAAAAGCAGCAAGCGGGGAGGGCGGCACGGAGCTCCCTTTGCCTCCAGCCCAGGAGGATGGGGGCATTTCCAGGGCTGCCAAGGCGCCATCCTGGAATCCATTTCCCCTATTAACGAAACCACCCCCAGGCGGCATCGGCAGAATCTAGAGAATCCCGAATTTACCAGGCAGAATCACTAGTGGTTATCAGGCCTATCCAGTGGAATTTTAGGATGTTTTTGGGATGTTTTAACAATGCATATTATGTTTTTAATTCAGTTTTATGTATTTTATATTTACTGTTGTTCCCCGCCTCGATCAAGACGGAGAGGCTCGCCTGGCGCCAACTCGGTCATCTTTCAGGCGCCAGGTCAAGACTTTTCTCTTCTCCCAGGCATTTATCAATGCTAACTTTGTTTTTTAAAGGACTCCAGAACTGTTGTTTTATAAATGGATGCTGTTGTTTTTATGTTTTTGATGGTTTTTAAATTTTGTATACTTTTTAATGTTTACTGTTTTAACTTTTGTGAACCACCCAGAGAGCTTCAGCTGTGGGGCGGTATATAAATGTAATAATAAAAATAAATAGAGGTGAGTAAGAAATATATTATTATTATTATTATTATTATTATTATTATTATTATTATTATTATTAGGCAGTCCCAGTTTGACACCCTCCCGTACTTTGGCCACACCTGATTTCAGAATCTGTTGTGCTGTGGAGGTTGTGGCCAAGTGGCAATTCTGCCCCCAAAGGCCGGTGTTCCAAGGCTCTCGGGAGTCATGCACAGATGACGACGTCCTGACAAGCCAAATGGTCAACAGGGATCTAATACCTCGGGGGTTGAGGAAAGCAAAGGCAGTCGCACGGCCGAGGTGTGTGCGGATAGGGTATGATCACAGCACAGCTCTAGGGCTGTGCACACCATAAGGCTTGATCCCTGCACACTCAGGTCATAGGGAAGGTCAACCGGCTCCCGTTGTGATTTTCCCTGGGATAGCTGCGTGGTCACTCACGGCCAACAAAATGCTGAACTCGACCAACGTTTGATCTGACTTTGACCCCCAGTGCCGGGGCTTATATTCCAGTAACTGCACGCCTTGTCTGAATTTGCCCAGTGGTAGCTTCCTACTGCTTTCTCTTGCTTATCATGAGGCCAAAATTAGTAATCCCCCACCATGGATTCCACGCCCGGGCAGTGAGTGAGTGAGAGAAGGCAAAGTAGGAGCTTTTCCCAGACAAAGCCTGCTTTATCTGAGGAACGGAACGCTGCCCATTCAAAGAGCCGTGTGTGTCCTTATCATCAAGGGGGGGAGGGGGGCAGGGGTTCTCTCAGCTCAATGTCTTGATTATGTTAATATTAGGCTAAGAACAAGCCATGCCGTTTGCCTCTTTGGTGTGTGCCATCAAAGTTGTTGCTCAGTTTAACACACTTGGATACGCTTGATAAAAGTCTCAAAGCAGCATCTGTTCTGCTAAGTACTAGGAGAAATTAGGCATTTCTTTTTTCAAAGCTGGAAAAAGTTTATAAATAGCACGGCTGCCTGTTGAGTTCGTGCCTATTAGAAGTTGCGAAGCGCTCTGCCCCGCCCGCCCCCTCTGTCCCCCAACCACCGGGAAAAAATCAAGGCAGGAGACGGGATGCTCAGGCAGAAGCTTGCTTTCTATGTGGGTCCTATCAGGTCAGCAACAAGGGCCGCAAGCTCTTCCTGGTAGTAGAGGCACCGGCCACAAACAAGGCCGACACTTCACAGCGTCCACGAACAACATTCCACCCCAATCCCGAATCTGACCATTGCATTTTCAAATGAGAACAAAGGGAAGAACCTCCCCACCCCCACCCCAATCCACTGCACATTCCACCCATGGAATATTCGCTCCAGAACCGCGGCCCAAAGGAGAACCTACCACAAGATTGTTTGGGTCCATGGACTCCACAGCATCCAAGAATTTGAACTGCACTTGCTGGTATTCCCGATGGTGCTCAAAGGCGAAGTGCTGCACCCCCCGTTTCGTCTCTAGCAGCGCCATGGATATACCTAGACAGAATCAGGGTGAGGCAGAGAGGGGCGGGGGCTGCTAATGCCAAAATCTGCAGACAGTCACTCCCTTTCAGAGGAGTTCCAAATGCTCTGTCAGCCCGAATCTTGAAAGCAAACCTTATGCAAACATGATTTTGCTGGGCAGCGGGTGGAGAGACGATGTAGAGGTTTGAGATCATAGAATTGTAGAATAGCAGAGTTGGAAGGGGCCTCTAAGGCCATCGAGTCCAACCCCCTGCTCAGTGCAGGAACCCACCTTAAAGCATCCTTGACAGGTGGCTGTCCAGCTGCCTCCTGAAGGCCTTTAGTGTGGGAGAGGCCACAACCTCCCTAGGTCACTGGTTCCATTGTCGTACTGCTCTAACAGTCAGGACGTTTTGTAACGCTCTCCTGAGCCACTGGGCCTAGGCTTGGATTCCCCCGTGTCCCGTCCCACCCCCCACCCCCGCCCCATCCCTTCTGCCTGGTCTTTCCCTGCTAGCTTCACCAAAAAGATCTCAATTCCTTGAAACCCCAAATCTTGAAAGCAGCATTATGCCCGGTGAATATTGTAAACAATCGTCACTTGCGTTGCTTACTGACTCCAGGGACAAATCCTGGAGTTCACATGATCCATATCCATGCAGCCCCCAGCCACGGCAACCGGCCCAGAAAAGCTTAGCTGGCTCTGTTCGCAAGCCGCATACGCAGCTGCAACATAAAAGAGAAGACCCTTGCTTTCCTCAGTTTAGAAACAAGCCTCGCTCTCTCCTGGGCAAGGACGCCGGCCAGCTAGTGTGGGCAACCAGGGACGCAGACACTTAAGGAAATAAATATCCCCTGCAGCTGCTTCCAAGAAGCTAAATTATGTGATGGTGCCAGGAATGCCTGTTGAGTCCTCCTTCCACTTGCCTGGCGGAGTGAAATTTGTTTTAAATGTTAAGTGCTTTTTATGTTTTAAAATTTTGTATATTGATTTTTAATGTTCAGTCTTTTTAATCCAATCTTTTTAATCTTTGTAAACCGCCCAGAGAGCTTCGGCTATGGGGCGGCAGATAAGTGCTTTAGGGTGGATTCCTGCATTGAGCAGGGGGTTGGACTCGATGGCCTTGTAGGCCCCTTCCAACTCTGCTATTCGATGATTCTATGACTCTATGACCCGGGAGGCCCTCTCACCTGTTTTGCTATGGCGTGGCCAAGTGTTCTTGGGCGCTGTCAGCCACGTGCTGCGGACGTACTGGCGCTGCCTTGTCCTCGGCCTGCGGAAGAAGCAAAACTCTGTGCCACAAGCAGCTGGGAAAAAGAACTGCTCGGCCAAGAATACCGCAAGCCTCTCTGGGATGAGTCTTGGGGAATATAACACACTGTGGCACGTTTGGCACTTAGCGAACCCATAAAGGGCTGTGTTCATATCTCACAGCCCTTATCTGCATTCCAGATGGGTCATTTGTATTCAAGCCCAAGGTAGCTGAAAACCAAGTTTGGAGTGGTCCTTTTTCAGTAACGGTCTTTGCCATGTGGCTGCCCTGCCCTGCCCTGGCTTCCTGCTGTGGGAACCTGCCTGTCTCAGTCTGGCCTTTCAGAATTAGGAAGACCTGATCTTTCCCACCTGAACAAAAACCCATTTTCCTTAAGCAGAAGCCTCGCTATTATCTGCTGCGCTCAGCCAGTGGGGTGAAGAAGCAAACGTCACTACATCATCACCCACTCACAGAGCACAAGAATTAATCAAAAGCAACATAAAAAGGAGGGGGATACACATAACCCCCACCCACCCACCCACCCATGCAGAGAGGAAAGATACCAAAAGTCAGGTCCCCCCCATATCTGTTCACACGCTCACGCAAACAAAGCCAAGGGAGACAGCTCACATGTAATTTCTGAGTCTATTCAGCCGAAGAGCCGGCATTTGGGGAAGGGTACAGGTGGGGAAAGAGAAGACGCTCGACAGGATTAGCCTCATCTTTGGGTTGTGGCAGTTCCCTGCCCTCAGCCCTTCTCAGGCAATTCCGAGCGGCTTCCTGCACTTGAAACAGCTGCTGAATCATGGTTCAAAGCCACCACAGACTCCGACCACATCCAAATGACCTACAAGAAGAAATCCACATCCCGGCCTCTCGCGCTTGCAGGCTGGGCTTGGGGAGGTTGGTGAGATTGGCAGGAGAGCCCCAAAACAGCGAGTCTGCTTCTAAGGAGACACTGGGGCTTTTGTACTGGGGAAGGCCCTGCTTCCCTTTGCCTTCAGCGCTCAGCAGCTTCCGCGCTCTTCATCACAGCCCTCATCTCAGAAAGATGGAGCATTGAGTAAGATTAGGCTTTCATAGTTCCTCGCAGCACGTGGTCTGGGGGCTGGGCAAAACATGCACCTGGAAGACGCTTTAACAGCACAAGTGCCAGATGCTGCTGCTGCTTCCCACGTGATCTGAGCCCCCGTTTCTTGCTTTCAACGCTTAATCTCACCTCTGATCACCAAGAACCGCTCGGGCCCCAAAATATCGCTTCAGCTCAGTTTCTGGATTCAAGTTCCTGGAAAAGTTGTAACACAAATCCAGCTGATTACTTATTTATTACTACTGACTATTTATACCAGCCTTCCTCAACTTGGGGCGCTCCAGATGTGTTGGACTACAACTCCCAGAATGCCCCAGCTGGCTGGGGCATTCTGGGAGATGCAGTCCAACACATCTGGAGCGCCCCAGGTTGAGGAAGGCTGATTTATACAGTGTCATCAATGTACACAGAGCGTTCCAAAAAATAAGAGGATAGCTCCCTGCCCAGAGGCGCTTACAATTGAAAGTTTGACAACAGAGCAAGGGGAAGGAGGGGAGATGGAGGCAGAGGCAGTCGGGGACAAATATGGGTTTGGCCTGTTGGCCTGATTGATTTGGCTGCCTCCCGATTGCTTGGTGATTGTATCTATTTGCTGTTATTGTATTTTATATTTATACGGCTATTTATAACAGCCTTCCCCAAGGTGGTACCTTCCAGATGTGTTGGACTACACAACTCCCATAATGGGAGTCGTGCAGCCCAACACATCTGGAGGGCTCCAGGTTGGAGAATGCAGATCAACAGCCATGTATATTGTACACTCTCCGGGTATCTATACGGATAAAGGTCAGTTTATACCTCCTTCTGTTTTTTTTAAAGAAACAAAATTAATTTGTTTTAGTCAGACATTCCAAGCCTTAATTAATGAGGACTTAAGGTCACATTACCGAATATGCTCCTCTAGACATGTGTGCAAACTGGCCGACAAGACCACATCACGCCAGTCCTTTTCCAGCTTCATTGGCTGCCAGTCCAGGTCCGGGCCTGATTCAAAGTGCTGGTATTAACATTTAAAGCCCTAAACGGCTTGGGGCCAGGCTATCTGAAGGAACGCCTCCTCCCGTAAGGTCATCCTCAAGGGTCCTTCTCCATGAGCCCGTGCCAAAAGAAGTGAGGCAGGTGGCTACTAGGAGGAGGGCCTTCTCTGCTGTGGCACCCTGGCTGTGGAATGAGCTCCCTAAGGAGGTTCGCTTGGCACCTACATTATATGCTTTTAGACGCCAGGTGAAGACCTTTTTATTCTCCCAGCATTTTAACAGTCTATAATTTTTTTTAACTTGGTGTTTTAAATTTGCAATTTTGCATTGCTGCTGTTTTTATCTGGTTGAGCTTTTACATTGTATTTTATGTTATGGTTTTATACTGTTGTTTTATACTTTGAATGTTTTTAATTTTTGTGAACCGCCCAGAGAGCTCCGGCTATTGGGCGGTATAGAAATGTAATAAATAAATAAACAAACACGCGCACGTTCTCAAGGTATGCATTTGTTGAGGGACACTTAAACTCTGGCAATAGAACATCTAGCTGGAGAGGACTCAATGACCCCCACATCCACACACCAGTTTCTCCAGTAACAGAGGCATTGTGGATTTTGTGGAGGGATTTGAGGCGAGTATGAGAGGGAACGTGACGACACATGTGTGCTGGGAGGCAGTTCCAAGCTCGCAGAAAGGGAGAAAAGCCAGAGACTCGTCTGAGTCATCTGTTCGTCACTTCCCTCCCCAAAAGACAGGTTCAGAAATGCCGCAGTGGAAGGTGCCCTATTTGTACATTTCCTGCACCTTCTCGGAGATTCTCCCTTACTTTACCTCCGCTACTAAAATGGTCCAGGAGAATGAAGGAAGGGAGTGGGGGATCGGTGCCTCAATAAGTCAGAGGGCTTATTACAGGGCTGTCCCAAATATCCCATCCTCTATTGGGAAAAGGAGAGAATGAGTAAGGACTGCAAGTAGCAACCACTGCAGCCAGGACGGCTCAACAGAACGCTCTCTTCGCTCCTCTGCCTCCCAATATCCCTGCAGATCAACAGCTAGAGAGAAAATGCTGGTGCTGCCCTCTCTCGGGCAGACTGTGCAACAGACCAGCAAACCTTCTGCAGAGTTACAAGTCACCGCAAAAACAGCTGGAATTGGGCTCTGTGCACCACCTGCCATGTGGCACAGAATGTCATCAGCTCTCAGAAAGGAACACCTTTTCCCCCTTCAAGGATGAAGCTGTGTTCAAGCCAAACCACTCGGTCCCCATGTCCAGCCCCACCACCTTCCTTGCAGGACCAGGCCTGAACAGTGGAAAACCTTGAGCTCAGGGTTGCTTGCCCTGATACTGCCAGGGTTCCTGGAGAGGCTAATAAGCCTCCCAAGACCACCACAAGGGGAGGTATCCTGCCTGGGGAGGCTGCAGATTTGGAGGAACTAATTTATTTATTTATTTATTTAGAATATTTATATACCGCTCCCCAATGAAAAACTTCGGAGCGGTGTACAACGTAAAATGAAAATAAAAACAGAATAAAACAGTTAAAACAAAATTTAAAAAGAAGCAAAAATCAGAAATCCATGGCTGCATGTTAAAGAAAGGCTTCTTGGAATAAAGATGTTTTCAGGCGGCGCCGAAAGGAGTACAAGGTTGGCGCCTGCCTGACCTCCAGAGGCAGGGAGTTCCATAGGAGGGGCGCCACCATGCTGAAGGCTCTTCCCCTGGTGGATTCCAGTCGGAGGATGGATCTAGGTGGAACCACCAGGAGCAGGCCCTCGGATGACCTCAGTGACCGGGCAGGTTGGTAAGGGAGAAGGCGCTCTCTGTTTAGGGCTTTGTACCTGGCCCGGTAGCGAATAGGCAGCCAGTGCAGTTCCCTCAGCAGATTGCTCAACTAATGCACCCTGACTGGCCTTTTCTCCTCACTCCCGACCCAAATGAACAATAACCTCTATAAATCCAAAATTTTAGAGTGTACCACATTTTGGGCCAGAAAGTAAAACTTGCCTAATACAGGGAATATAAATAAACAGACACAACGATACAGAGTTAGGCTTTTTAGGGAACCGAGAGAGACGCATAAATGGTACCAAAATGAGAAACAGATTGAAAGGGTGCAGGACAAGCCTCAACAGCACATCCTTAAGCAACGTTTCTAACCTGGCCCATAATAGCTGGGAATTATGGGAATTGCAGACCGGCACCAGTGTGGGAAAGCAAAGGCATCTGGGAGCAGGAATTCTGCATGCTGCCAGAGATGCCCAAAGACTTCATTTGAGCAACTCACACCCAGCCAGCCCCAAGCACAGGGAAACACCTTCAGGAGACAGCCTCTTACCTGTGCTCCACGTAAAGCAGAGGTCGACTATCTGTGACCACTCTGCTCTGGCTTTGGCATGACGGCCCGTTGGAATTCTCAATCCTCACCAGGATGCTCTCGATGTCTTCGGAGTTGTCTTCATCTGGAGCGCACTGTGCAAAAATACTATTGCTTGCAAAAATGTTCCATCCTTCTCAGATTCCATCTGTGCTAAAGGAACTCTCAACGGTTTCTTGTACATGGCCACGCTTAAACAAAAGCCCTCTCCCATTGGTTAGATCTGGCCAGTACCTGCCGGTTGAGCTTGCCCTTGCACAAGACTCACCCCACTCCACCAACCCACTTGGTTTCTTCCACTGCATGGTCCTCCTAGTGAATGGAAGTTCAGCATTCTCCAGGACGTGAATAATATTTCCATGAAGGTGTCAATGTATTTTAAAGAACTAACCCTACACAAGGTGAAAGGACTATTTCAAATTCCTGGCACCAAGGTGATTAGGAGTGTGGGATTTCTCCAGCCCTGCACTTTCCCACATGCATTCCCACAATTTATATGCATATTGTGAACTGCTTAACAGATCTTAGGATATTAAGCGATATAAAAGTCTCATAAATAAAATAAAAACAAGCGCATCAGCCAACTTCACTTGATGCCTCCCTGCTAGTGCTTAATCCCTGATCCAGACGCAAATTTTACCAGAGTCTCGCCTGATGCATTCTTCTTATTCTTTCTTTTCTTCTTTTTTTTCCGTGATTTGTTATTTGAAACAGGCTTTTAAAAATAAAAAGGAATGGAACCAGTAAGATATATGTACTGCAGAATCAAATCACAAACATGAATGTAAATGAGGGGCCTAGCCCAGGGAAAGGCGTAAGACTTCAGAGAGTCTATTTAGAAAGAGAGTCTGGTTTAAAACAAATGTTACACTGCAAGAGGAATAAGCATTGTCTTGCTTCCCATCCCCCAAGTTGTGATCTTCATAGATGTCACTTCCTTCCCTGCCTTCCTTTTCCCCGAAGAACTGGCATTTGAATCCAGCAATATATGGACCATAACTGAATCCAAACACCTCTTTCATTTCCAGGGCACTCAGGAAATCAGCACCACTCCCAGTCATTTAAGACAACCTTTCTTAACCTGGTATCCTCCACAACTATTAGACTACAATGGCCAATCATGCTGGCTAGGGATGATAGAGACTATAATCCAACACATCTGGAAGGCACCAGGCTGGAGAAGACTGATCTAAGGACTGACTTTTTTATTCTATTATTGCTCTGAGATTTTGTCAGTCATCACTGCCTTAAAAAAACCATTCTGCGTTATATATTTTTCTTATTGGCAGCTGCCCTCGAGACCAGTTTTCAAGCAGAAAGGCAAGAAAAATATTTTAAATAAAATAAAACTTATTTTTTGTCAAGGTTTGAGAACTTAGGACTTCCAAATAGCTATTTCGTTTGCTAACATTTCAAACCATCCCGTATCTTTCATTTTCGATCTATGATGAAAAGGAGGGTTTGAAGTCCGATTTCAAAAGGCATCAGACTAATCTTTAATTCCCCAAATTGAATTAAAAATATACAATCTATCTTTAGAATTACAGAAAAGACTTGCTATTCCATAATAACATTAAAGCCTGTTCATTAGATCATCTCTTGATCCACATATTCGAGTACCTATGGCACATTTACGTGGTGGTTATTTTGGCAACTGGACCCAAACGATCCCTGAAGGTCATTGCCAGGAGTTTGAGCCAGAATTGATTCCCTGCCCAGGCAGCAGAGTCTGTAAAACTGGAGTAACATGTTACGTATGAGGGAGTCCCAAGAAGAGAGCTCCTAGCCTTTCCCAGGAACACTTCTGAGGCATTCACTACCCTATTTCACAGTTACGTGCGTTGGTATTCCGGCTGCCTCCAGGGTACTTGCCATTTGGTCCGGTTGTTCTGCCTCTTCTCCTTCTTTCCGCCTGTCAGTCTCCAGACCTCCAGGTCCTGCCTCTGCGTCATCTTCCTCCTGCAGCCTGGAATCATCTTTCACCTCTTTGGATGCTAAATCATCCTCTGGTTCTTCATTGGTTATCTGTGCAATTTTAAAATTAGACCAATTAAGCAAATAGGGTCAATTTCCCAATTGTTTAATGAGATAAAAACAGAGGTGTGCTTGCTTCATCTTGAGAGCTAGAAGAATTATGGCAAAGGTATGGATCCATTAATCCTACTTAAGGGGAAGCTTAGTAATAATTGTGTGACCATATGAAAAGGAGGACAGGGCTCCTGTATCTTTAACAGTTGTATTGAAAAGGGAATTTCAGCAGGTGTCATTTGTATATATGGAGAACCTGGTGAAATTTCCTCTTCATCACAACAGTTAAAGCTGCAGGAGCTATACTAGAGTGGGCAGATTTAAAAGGGGGCAGGCACCTGCACCTTTAACTGTTGTGATGAAGAGGGAATTTCTCCAGGTTCCCCATATATACCAATGGCACCTGCTGAAATTCCCTTTTCTATGCAACTGTTAAAGATACAGGAGCCCAGTCCTGCTTTTCATAGGGTCACCCTAGGTAATAGAGGCCTCGTGTTTTGTACGTAAAAGGTCTCAAATTCAATCCCCAGAACCTCCTGTTAAGTATGCCTCAGAAAGCAGGGCTGGGGAAGGCTGTGCGTGAGACCTTGGAGAGAAAGCGGCTGCTGCTGCTGGTGGGCTTCCTGGAAACACCTGGCTGGGGCAGGTGGTGGGATTGGGGCCGCTCCTGTCCTGCGCCCTTCCAGCAAACCTGCTCGCGCCTCAGGGCACCGGCTCAGCTGACTCTCACCAGCTCGAAGAGGTTGGCGACCCGACCCGCCGGCTCGTGCTGCCCCCGCCTCCGCCTCCTGCAGCCTGGCCGCGACAGCCGCTCCCCGCCTTCCTCCTCCTCCTCCTCCTCCTCGCCGCCTCTTCCCCCTTCGGGACCCCCCGAGGGCGGCGGCGGCGGCGGGGCCTCCTCCTCCAGCAGCGCCTGGCCCCGCGACTCCCCCCTCAGCCGCCTCAAGGCCCGTCGCGACATCACGCAGCTGTAGCAGCCCGAGCAACAGACGCCGCCGGACCGGAAGCCGGGCGGAGGACCCGAAGGGGAGCAGGCTGGGGCCTACGCCGCTCTTTCCGTTCGGCGCATGCGCATCTGCGGGGAGAGCGGCCTGAACGCTCCGCGCATGCCTAATGTGCTTAAGCGGTCGGTATTTCGCGCAAACAGGAGCGCGCGGAATAAGTTGCGGCGGCCGCCGCCCGAGAACGCTTCTCCCCTTGCGCAGCCTCAGACGCCGCCTCCACGTCGCCGGAGTAGTGAAACTGAGGGGTTTTGCCCGGTATTTTCCTCCCCAGCAACTTCAGCTGAGAGGAGCATGAGTGACTGACACACCACGCTGCCCCGCCTCATTGTCCTGGTGTTTCCTCCCCAGTATACAGCTTCTGACCACACACACACGCGCGGCATAGAATCGCAGAGTTGGAAGGGGCCTACAAGGCCATTGAGTCCAACCCCCTGCTCAATGCAGGAATCCACCCTAAAGCATCCCTGACAGATGGTTGTCCAGCTGCCTCTTGAATAGGGTGACCATATGAAAAGGAGGACAGGGCTCCTGTATCTTTAACAGTTGTATTGAAAGGGGAATTTCTGCAGGTGTCATTTGTATATATGGGGAACCTGGTGAAATTCCCTCTTCATCACAAGTTAAAGCTGCAGGAGCCCTGCCCTCTTTTAAAATGATCACTCTAGTATAGCTCCTGCAGCTTTAACTGTTGTGATGAAGAGGGAATTTCACCAGGTTCTCTCTCTCTATATATATATATACAAATGACACCTGCTGAAACTCCCTTTTCCATGCAACTGTTAAAGATACAGGAGCCCTGTCCTCCTTTTCATATGGTCACCCTACTCTTGAATGCGTCTCATGTGGGAGAGCCCACACTCTCCCACACTCTCTCATATTGGGGAGGAGCGAAGGAGGCACAAATCACCTCCAAGCAGAAATCCCACAAACGAGCATCTCAGGCATGATCCACCAGCGACTTCAGATCAGCCTTCTCCAACCTGGTGCCCTCCAGGCGTTTTTGGACTTCAGTTCCCATCAGCCAATGCTGGGAGTTGCAGTCCTACACAACCGGAGGGCACCAGATTGGGGAAGGGAGCTTCTGACTCTGGGCGATTGTTGTTTTGTTTCAATAAATGAACTTTGACACTATCTTGAATTGATCTATGTTGTTAGTTTTGATAACTTATTTTCATAATGTGCTTACAGTGCAACCCTCTCTCTATATATTCAGAAGTCCCATGGGTCCAGTGAGCCTTACTCCCAGGTAAATGGACTTGCAACTTCAGTGGTTATTTTGTTGTGTTCTTTAATATTTTATTTATAAGCTACTCTGATAAGTCAATTGAAGGACAGGGTATAAATCTTAATAAACAATAAATAGCCTATTTGTCTGCACATCCCTGACTTTGTTATTTGTGGCGCAATTGCTGGCCAGAAAGAGAAAGGGACCAACTTGATGCAGTTTATAGAAGTTTTCCTGCCAGGGTAACAAATGTGCCTTGCTGGGTCAGATTAAAGGTCTTACCCCATCCAGCCCAGCCTCCTGTCTCCAGCAGTGGCCAAGCAGCTGCCTCTGGGATGCCAAAAAGGACATGAACGCAATAGCACCCTCCTTCCCACATTTCCCAGCAAATGGCACTGAGAGGCACGCCGCCTCTGGTCCTGGTGGAAAGAATATTACAGCACCTTCCGAACAGCTGTATCCCCCATCAACTTACCTAACCCCCTTTGAAGGCTGTCCGCGTGGGTAGCCACCCCCTGCTCCACATGTTTCAGTAGATGAGATGCTCCCTTTTGGGTCTGTGTTATCCTGGAGCAGAAGCTTAAATACGGAATAAAAATTCCCAGCCAGAACCTCCCTCATCTACGGCTCTGATCTTTTAGACCTGTGTTGTGCCAAGAGAGCAGTACCTGGATGTATCGCGCTGCCTCCCACCAGGCCACACTTTCTGTCCATCCAGCAGAGCACTGTCTGCTCTGAGGATGAAATGGTGAGGGGGAAGACACAGCAGCTGGGTTCGGACGCCACGCCAATCAAAGGTTGTTTCCCATTCTGTTCCTATTACCTCACACACACACCGTTGATTAGCGTGTCGTCTGAACACAACCAGTGTCTCCTTAGGGCAGCCTTCCTCAACCTGGGGCGCTCCAGATGTGTTGGACTACAACTCCCAGAATGCCCCAGCCAGCTGGCTGGGGCATTCTGGGAGATGCAGTCCATCACATCTGGAGCGCCCCAGGTTGAGGAAGGCTGCCTTAGGGCATACATATAGCCCTCAGGAAGTCCACCTTCTCACCAGTTGCTATTTATTGCTCCTCGTCTTTCCCATTGTTGCTACCACTCACTTGCTTGACAGCCAGTGAACAAGGAGGCCGCAACATCTGCTGCTGCACCTTCTCCTCCCCACCACCACCGTAGTCTGGGCCAGAGCGAGAGGCAGGTGAGTAAACAGACGGCAATGAGGGAACGGAGGGGCATGTCCAGGGTGTGTGTGTGTCTCGTGCCCTCAGCAGATGCTCAGCCATGCTGACTCTTGACCCGGGCCGTGGCAAGCACCCCGAATCCACCTGTCAACACAGGTGATAGGGTGCCTTCCCATCAGCCTCAAAAAGGCCTCCGTGTGCCGCCCGCATCAAAACCAACTCGTTCCCCCCGGACTGCCACCCACAACTGCCACTACCCTCTGCCCAAACCCTCACAGGCAATTCTTTGCGGCATGAACTATGTCTTTACTAGGGAGACAGCAAGGCCACCAGACCAGGTTCGCTTTCAGTTTTATTTACAAGTCTTTACAGTACAGGCTGCATATAAAACATTGGCTTGAGGTGTGTGTGTGTGTGTGGGGAGAAGCCAAATGCAGGCAGGACACACAATTACAAGGGGGAATCCCCCCCCTTTGACATGGAGTGCTATGAATTATTGCAAACACCGTGAGCAGAGCCAATAAGGCATGTTAACGCCCAGGGACAGCAGCGCGAGGCAGCCGAGGCAGAACGCCGAGCGAGCAGATTGGCACAAACAGCAAGAGAGGGAGAAGCGTCAGCGAGGGCAGCAGCGGAGAAGAACCTGCCCTTCCTCCAGTCCGATTGCTTTCCCATTCTTCCACACCGGAGGAAGAGCTGGCTTTACGGTTGACCTGAAAAATCCTGGCCTCCCTCTTCTGCCCCTGCCATCCTCCGCACCGCACTGCGCTGCGCTCGAGCTGCACTCCCATCACACGCCTCGCTTCCCCACTGCCCGTGATCTCTGCAATCAAACCCTTGATCTGCACATGCACCAACTGGCTAGACAGCCTGTTATTGGCCTGCCCAGCTGTGCACCTGCAGGGCGAGGCTACACTGCCGCTGGGCTGCACGCGCCGGCTGCATTACTCGTCTCAGTGAGGCGTGTGCAGTTCGAAAGTGTCGCAACACACAACATGTCGAGCGCCGTGGCACTGCGCACAGAAATACCAGTGGCACATCAGGGGGGCTGCTTGTTCCCACCGCCCCCCAAGGCAAGAAGAGAGGTGAGCCGCTCCAGGGGCTGGCTACAGGAGGTCATGACACTGAGTACGGGCTTGGCCGTTGGGAGGCAGGGAAGAGTTCTGTGCTGGAGAGGCCAGCTGAGTCTCCTACTCAGCAAAGTGGCTGCGGTTCAGGCAACATGCAAGGATGGAGGATGCGGTTTACTCCCTGGAGCAAACGGGCAACACCGGGTGGGCGCAGTAGCACACCGCACAACCCAAGGCTTTAACAGCAGGATAAAATAGGAGGGAGCCCAGAGCTACAAATTAAGGGGACCAAGGAGTCTGGTATTACCTCCAAGGGTTAATTTATGACGGCAGCATTGCCTTCCAGGTATTTTAGACTACAACTCCCATTGCTGGCAACGTTGGCTGGGGCTGATGGGAGTTGAAGGCCGAAGCATCTGGAGGACACCAGGTTGGGGCTGCTTTCCTGGACTAGAGGGTCACTTCATCCTGTGCAACAGACCTCTAGCCCACGAAACATTTTGCCATCATAAATTACATCTTGGAAATGCTACAGGACTCCTTTTTTGCATGTGTGCTGCGAACAGAAGACTAACTGGCTCATTGGTGGAAGACCAGGCTACCATTTCAGGAATGGCGCTGAGCCTGCCGCAGCCTCCTGGACATTCAATGCCATGTTTGATATCTCTGGAGGAAATAAGGGTTAATCAGAGGCAGACAGAGATGGAAGAAGGGGCAGAATAGAGCAGGACCAGGGTAAGAGCAAAGTGGCAGCAGGAGTGAGGCCCTCTTCTACCCCTCTCAGCTGACCCACTTCCCTCCCCAAGGGTCTTATAACCTCTGAAGGGTTATTTGAAAAACAGGCTAATGTGGTGTTTTAGGCCATTGCAAAGCTCCCCAGGCTGCCAGAAATGGAACAGCAAGACTCGTGGGTCGCTGACCAAGGCCTGGCACTGCCTGGTATAGCCAGGGGCTCATTCTGTCCTCACAGAAGAGGTACCTTGGGCATGGCAGCCACCTGCCGTGCCTCCATGCCCAGATTTCAGTTATGAATAGACTGCACACCTTTGCAGCCCTTGGGAAGGAAGCAAGAGCCTTGATCTGGAGGGAGATGTCCGTTGCCAGCCGAAGGACAAGATCCTGCCGCACACGGCTGCTGCCATCCCCAGTCGTCAAGCAAATCCCAATCCTGGCCCTGGTTGCCCACAGCCTGCCCGACGCTGCCATGCAGCCAGCTGCTCCTTCCACACAAGATGGGACTTGCTTATTCCTTGATGAGGGCATCCAAGATGAGGGGTTCGATTATTTGTTGTACATGTAAAACATGTCTCTTAATGTATAGAGGCAGGGGAAGAGGGAAGCCCAACTCCTAATGTCACCGCCTCAAGCTAACAAGGAGAAGACAACGATGGTCTGAATGGATTTTAAAAGCACGTCCTGCTGCATGGAGTTTGGGAACAGGCGAATAATCCGGACACCACGGGGAGAAAAACATAAAAGAGGGACAGCGCAGAGAAAGAGGGTAGCGGCAGCTCAAGAAGACACCGGCAAGCCCTGAGCAGGTAGTTGCAAGGCGGAGCTGCGCTCCAGAAGGCGCACAAAGCATCAGACCCCTCGGCGAGGGGATGACCAGCAGCCACAGAGCCTCTCCGGCTAGCATTGCTAGGAGGTCAAAGCCCAGGCAGGGGACAGGCTAGCCACCTTGCGTTCAAGGTTTCATCACTGCAACAAAAATGGGTGGATTCTCCTCCCAAGTGCTCTGGGATTATCCTACCTGACCTTCTGCCTGCTTACAACCCCCGGGAGATTGGGGGCGGGGGGGGGGGAGGAGGGAAAACAGCCAGGGATTTCCTTCAGCAGGGTTTGCCAGGCAGGGGCGTTCCCGTGAACCAGAGCAGCTGATCCACAAATATAAATATAGAGAGTCTATAGGTATGTATATATGTACACACGCAGGCAGGAGATGTTCGAGGAAGGCGTGGAGGAAGGCGGGGGGGGGCAGAGCTGGACATCTGAGCAGATGCAGGTAAGCGCGACAGCCAGGAGGCCATGATCCCTCAGGAGTCCAGACAGAAGCAGGCCGTGCTTCCTCTGCCTGAGAAAGAGAGTCAACAGCCTGCTCTGGACCCGGCGCTTAAAATACGGAGGCCCCATGAACGGAGGGGCCAGGCGCAGGGGCTCAGCTGGTGGCAGCGGGAGGCCAGTGGCGGGCGGCGGGCGGCTGGTTTAGCTGGAGGGGATGTAGAGAGACTGGGTCTTGCGGCTGCGGCACGGCGTCCTGTTCAGGATGTCCATGCTCTTGCGGCTGGAGCTGACGACGTCCGTGACGAAGCCGGAGCAGTCGCTGCAAACGTCCTTCAGCACGGAGCCGGGGGCGTAGATGTACGGGAACTCCTCCTCCACGCTGCGCCAGCGCGTGCCCTGCAGGGAGCTGGGAGGTGGGAGGCAGGATCCGTGGTCAATGCCCTCCTCAGCCCAAGGGACAGCCAAGCCTGACCGCCGGCAGCCTCTCAGTGGGGCAGGAGGAACCGAGGAAGCTGCTTGCTCTGCTATTTAGCACCACCCACATCAGGAATCAACAGAGCAGCCACACAGTAGAGCAAGGGTGCAGAAACTCCGGCCCAGCGGCCAAATAGGGCCCGCCCAGGGTCCCCAGACAGCCACGTCCCCTTTTGCTAGCCCCACCCCTTTCTCCCGGCTACTGATTGTTTGCTGGTTTCTCAACCTTTGGTGCAGTCCTCCTCCCTGTTGAAATGCCTGGAGCAGAGAGTGAAAGAGGGCACTACTCACTGGAAAGCCTCCCTCCTCCGGAATGGGGGCGCCTTGGCACCCAGCGAGCCTGGCAGGGTCTCAAAGCCCAGGGCGTAGACAGGGATATGGGCCAGTTTCTTCGACGGCATCTTGATCTAGAAGGAGCGGAGAGGGGGAAAGGATTTCATCAGAGGGCCAGGCGGGGAGCGGCGGACTTCACGGTCATGGCGTGATGGGGAACGGCCAGGGGAAGGGTCTGTGGAAGTTCACGGTAGTGAACAAGGAGCCCCAAGGGGTGGGAGTGGCTGCTGAGCTACTGGTGGGCCGGGGCCACGTTCTTCTGCGCTTGGGCAGAGCCGAGGGGAGGTCTCTTACCTTCAAGCTGCAGGAGCTGCAGACAGACCTAAAAGCAAAGGAAGAAAACAGATGGGGGGAAAACACACAAACACACACCAGCAAGGCCCCCCATCGACCCCCATCCATCCATGTCACCCCTGGCCTGGACTCCAGGGCCCTCCAGGCCTCACTCACCTCTTGCAGAAGAGGCAGGTCGGAGGCCAGGAAAACAGAGCGAACTTGGTTCTGCAGCAGCAGCAGATCTGAGAAGTGGGAGAAAGAGACCCTGAGCGTCCAGCCGGCTCTCGTTCGACACGAGCGCGGGGCAGACCCCCCGGGCACCCTCCCAGGCTCACCTTCCCTTTCTTCAGGCTGCTGTACAGCTCCTTGCTCTGCAGGAACTTCTCCATCTCTGCCTTCACCAGCACTCGCCGCACGTTGATCATCTCCTCCACGGTGAGTGCCAGGCTCTCAACTGGGTGGCTGAATTCCTGCTGGAGGGCAGATGACGGGGCTGGGGTCAAGGGTGGGCAGGGTGGGGCAGCTGCCCAAGACCCTTACCCCACAAGGGGCCCACTGACAAGAGCCCCCTGGAGCGGCTCCTCCTGGCTCTTCCCCATGGCAGCCTGCTTGTCCACCTGCCTCTCGCTCTGGTGATGGCGAGAAAGAGGAATCATAGAATAGCAGAGTTGGAAGGGGCCTACAAGGCCATCGAGTCCAACCCCCTGCTCAATGCAGGAGCAGCCGTCGAGGCCCCTGCTGACTCGTTCCCTGCCTGTCAAGCAAGCGGCAGCCATGATGAGGGAGGAGGAGGAGGAGGAGGAGAAGCAAGAGTTGCTGGTGAAAATGGCGGTGAGACCGTAGATTCATTGAGGAACTGGGGCCCAGGGAGGGTGCCTGGCCCACGGGTCCTCCAGAACCTGGAGACAACATATTGGTAGAGAACACGGGAATTTGGGAAGCGGCTTCAGGCCAGGGCAGTCAACTCACCCGTCCAGCCCATCAGGGACTGCCTGGTTGCGGCCCCCTGCTGCCTCAAGCCGAGAGGGCTCTTTCCCAGCCTGGCTCTCTGAGCTCTTTTTACTGGGAGGTTTGATCTATAACTAGAGCAAGGGGGGGGCAGCTTGTGGGCCCCCAGCAGCAGTGGAATCTGGTGGCTCCAGTTTTAGTTATTCCATTCTGGGTTTCAATCAGAACTATATAGAATTCAAAAGGAGCTATCCAAGGCACCGGACCCATTTTGGGCCTTGGATTCAGCACTTTGGACAGCTCCCTTAGAGTTCTAGCCAGCTCCTGACTAAAATGCAGAATGGAATCGTCGAAAACAGAGCCGCTTGCCTCCACCGCACAGCAGATGTGGTTGAACTACAGCTCCCATCAGCCCCAGCCAGCACAGCCAATGTTGGGGCACGATGGGAGTTGCAGTCCAACTTCATCTGGAAGGCCACAAGCTGCCCACCCCTGGACTAGAACTTCAGGGGGAATTTGAGTCTGTCCTTAAACTAGGAAACATTTTGCCTCGGTGTTCCGTCGAAAGCCACCCAGCCGCCTCTGCTCCTGTCCAGCCTCAGGCATCCAAGGTGGCCGAGAGAGCAGTTCTGAGCCACAGCACCATGCTCTATTCCCGTTTGGTTCATATCAGACACTTACCAACCACAAATGTTTCAAATTAGGATCTGGGGCAGGACCGGAACCCGCCTCCGGCTTCTCATCCACAGCGCTGAGGACGCTGTGTTTAGGGGGGAAAGGACTGGCACTGTAGGGGACCTGTTGTTGGTAGCTGGCTGGAACCGAACCTGGAGAAAAGCAGAACATGAACACACAAGAGTCAGTATCCTTGGGGGTGGGGGTAGACGGTGGCAGCATAGTCACACACTTGCCCTTGCATGCCATGCTAGTCCGTGCAAGGGGCTCATGGTACCCAAGCAGGGTCTTCATTAAGAAACTGCAAGATCCAACACAAACAGAATCATAGAATCATAGAATAGCAGAGTTGGAAGGGGCCTACAAGGCCATCGAGCCCAACCCCCTGCTCAATGCAGGAATCCACCCTACAGCATCCCTGACAGATGCTTGTCCAGCTGCCTCTTGAAGGCCTCTCGTGTGGGAGAGCCCACAACCTCCCTAGGTAACTGATTCCATTGTCGTACTGCTCTAACAGTCAGGAAGTTTTTCCTGATGTCCAGCTGGAATCTGGCTTCCTTTAACTTGAGCCCGTTATTCCGTGTCCTGCACTCTGGGAGGATCGAGAAGAGATCCTGGCCCTCCTCTGTGTGACAACCTTTGAAGTATTTGAAGAGTGCTCTCATGTCTCCCCTCAATCTTCTCTTCTCCAGGCTAAACATGCCCAGTTCTTTCAGTCTCTCCTCATAGGGCTTTGTTTCCAGACCCCTGATCATCCTGGTTGCCCTCCTCTGAACACGCTTCAGCTTGTCTGCGTCCTTCTTGAATTGCGGAGCCCAGAATTGGAAGCAATACTCTAGAAGAGGCCTAACCAGGGCCGAATAAAGAGGAACCAGTACCTCACGTGATTTGGAAGCTATACTTCTATTAATGCAGCCCAAAATAGCATTTGCCTTTCTTGCAGCCATATCGCACTGTTGGCTCATATTCAGCTTGTGATCTCCAACAATTCCAAGATCCTTCTCGTTTGTAGTATCGCTGAGCCAAGTATCCCCCATATTGTTAACTGTGCATTTGGTTTCTATTTCCTAGATGTAGAACTTGGCATTGATCCCTATTAAATTTCCAACACAAGAAGTTGCCTGGACAAGGGACAGACCAGAGCCTGGCTGGGGGAAGATGCTGAACGAGGATGGACCCTCAAAGAGCGCCCACCCCTGCCAGGGTGTGGGTGTGTGGTTAGTTCAGTAACAGAGAGGGATTTGAGGTGGGGTGGGGGGGAGGTTCACTTGCCCGTGCTTTCCATGCTGGTCCATGCAGGGCTCGTGGTACCTGAGCGGGGTCTCGGTTCAGACCCGCTGGGTCCCAAGTACTCCAGGCCGGGCTGGCCGCTGTCGCTTTCATTCTGAAACTGGGCCAGGTCTTGCTCAGAGAAGGAGCGGTCACGCTTCAGGGGCATCAGCGGGCCAGGTTCCTGCACGGCCTCCGAGACGGGCGAGTCTTCCTCCTGCAGAAAAGAGAGACAGAGGGAGAGAGAGAATAAACACGAGCGCAGACAGGCAAGAGGCCACACTTGGGGACGTGACTTCTGATCAGTGGTGTAGTGGCAAATTTTGATGTGCAAGTGCCCTAGCCAGCGAGAATCCAAAAATGCAGGCAGCTGTATCGATCCATCTCTCTGCGTGTATTCTACATGTGTTTTGTCATGCTAACGATTTTATTACCCATTCAAGACCAAGAACCCTCCCCCAAATATTTTGCATGACAACCGCAAGGACTGCAGCCAAGCTCACAGGGGAGTCCGGAGGGGGCGGGCGGCAGGCGACTTCATCCTCCCTGTTCATCAAAAAGTCCCGGCACCTCGACCCGGTGAGCCCTTGTTCCACTACAACACCGCTTTTGAGCACAAGGCGATGTTCTAGAGCAGCCTTCCTCAACCTGGGGCGCTCCAGATGTGTTGGACTGCTTCTCCCAGAATGCCCCAGCAGAATGCCTAGAGGCAGCAACAAAAGCGGCATTGCTGTCCTTGTGAGAGGGATCCACAGGCCCCAGGTGAGTGGGCAGGAATAAGGTGGGGCAGCAGGTAAAATTGCATGACCCACGTTGCCTGGTTGAGGGTGGGGGTGGGGAGAGTGGAAAGAGAGAGGGTGAGGATCCCCTGCAGGTAAAGGGTGCAAAGCCTCACCTTGCAGCCCAGTACCAGTTCCACGAGGTCAAGATATTCCTTGCCCCTTAGAGACCAAAAGACCAGGAGCACTGGGAGTTTTGGGCCCATGGGCTCCTCATCCCCGAATTTGTTTCATGCATCCCTGGATCCATTCCGCAGAGCCCTAAATGTCCACTGGGGCCAATGGAAGGTTGCTGTTGAGGCACGGGGTGATTCTAAGGAGAACTGCAGCTGGGAAGGGTTAACCCTATCCTCCCCATGTGCTGCAAGACACCCACCCACCCAAATTGTCCCTACAGGGCAATTAAGCCGAGAGAAAAAAATCTTTCTCATGGGAGGTGTGTTTCCCTCCACCTAAGCTTAGCTGCCAAACAGGGGGGAATTTCCAGAGGGATTTGAGTTGGGGGGAGAGGGTTAAACCTTCCTTTCCCATGCCTCCCCTCCCCACGGCAATTAAACTTGGTGGGGGGGAACTTCCACTGATGCGGATGGGAAGACCGGGGCCCAATTCTTGCCAGTGCAGAAGGCAGAGCCACGTCCTTACTTCGGAAGTGAACATTTCTTCCATCTCCGCCAGCGTGGGGGCTTTCAGCAAGATCCTCGGCCTCGGGCGCTGGGGTGGGGCGTTGGGGTCCGAGGCGGAAAGGTTGATGCAGGAGGTCGACTTCACGTCGCTGGAGCAGGCGTTTAGAAGGCAGGGCAGCGAGCCAAATCCTAGAAGAGGAGGAGGAAGGGACATGGGAAGGGAGGAATGGGAGCCAATGAACTTTTTATTTTTGTAATGATGTGAAAATGCTTGACAAAGAAAGGACAAGCAATGCCCAGAAAATTTGTTAGTTCTGATATCAGGACACACAACAACCGCGGAGGCTTTTTTAATCAAGCGAACTGTGTTTGCAGTTTTGCAGCTTGTCCTTTCTTCTTATTTCTTATTTACAGCTCCTGAGGAAGGATTCCTCTGAATCCAAAACATCGAGCATTTTCACATCATTACAAAAACAAAAAGTTCATTGTTGATCTATACACGGCACCAGAGCGCGTTTCTCTTTCTTCCACCTTCCTACTGGTGCCAATTCCCTTCATCTACCAGGGATATAAACCTAGCAAATAACTAACTAACTACATATTTCTAAATGTGCATATATAGAGATATAAAATCTGCATGTGCAAATTTTATGCAGATTTCTATCCTCTGGGCCTGGGCCCCGATTCTTTCAAGTGCCCAGCAGCGCCCCTGCTAGTGGGCCTGCAGTTCGCTGGCTTGAAGGCCTCCCCTTAACCTTCTCGCGGCTGCAGACTGACCTTTCTGATTCTGTAACCGCAGTTCTACCGGCCGCAGCTTCCGCTCTTGCTTGATCTCCTCCAGAATCTTCTCGTGGAGCGTCCTGTGCTTCTGAGGCATGGGGCGCAACCTCCGCTCCGAAGCCTGCAGTGGGGTTGGAAGACCAGGTTGGAAGAGCTTCTGGAAGAGCTTCTCCAACCGGGTACCTTCCGGATCAGTTAGACTTCAGCTCCCGTCATAGGAACACAGGAAGCTGCCATATACTGGTGGTCACTGAGGCTGTTTGTACGCAATGGTGGCAAATTGTGGGTTAATTAACCCACGATTTGCTGCGGCAAATGCCAGGCATGTCCCACGGCTCTTTTTAAAAATATATATATTTGGCCACCAATCAGGTATTGTTATGCGACATCTGAACCTATAGATTAATCCTGGGTTAAGCAACACACAGTTAACCTAACGACTAATTGTAGGTTAAAGTTGGGTGGTTTAATCCACAATTAACCTATAGTGTCCAGGTTCCTACATCATGTAGCAAAATGGCTACAGAACACACCCGGCACATGCTAAAGCAAATCGTGGGTTAATTAACCCACGTCTTGCTGCTGATACAAGTGAATCAGGTCACTGACTAGAAGCAGCTCTGGAGGCTTTCAGGCAGGACGTTTTACAGCCCTACATGGAGATACTGCCGGGGGTTGTATCTGGGACTCATGCAAAGCAGGGCCTCTACCACTGGGTTACATTCTCGAACGTTGGCCATGGTGACTGGGGCTGATGGGTTATGTAGTAGAAGACATCGGGAGGAAATCTGGCCAGGAAAAACTGAGCTCCATAGTGAATCATCACTTTCAAAATTAACAGGGGACTAATAGTTCCATGTGCCATGGCTCAGTCACAGAGCACATGCTGAGCATGCAGAAGGTCCCAGGATCAGTCCTGGCATGTCCAGTTAGCAGGATACTGGGAAGCTGAGCAGAAGATGACTTGGACGAGGCACCAACCGCAGCTGCTGCGGACCATGCGGGCCCACTCCTGGCCCCGTGACTCTGTCGGAGGCAGCCCCCTGTGCTCACGGCACCCATTTCTCCAGCTCCTAAAGCAGCCCCACCCCCATGGCATGATGGGAAACAGAAACATTTTGCCCAGGAGCCCTTTCGCGTGGCCTCTCAACTCGGCTTACCTGTCTTAGGGGCGGACGGGATCTTATGAAATCCAGTATGAGCTCATGAGCATCCTTCTTCACCCTGGGAGGAATGTCGCCGTCCACCTGAGGGATTCCCCGCAAAAAAAGGAGGATTAGCGGTATCACACCCTCCCCAGCTGCTCCTCTTTACTAGGGACAGTGGCCGATGTCCTGGTCCCTCCAAGTCCCTGGCCCTATTTTTAATTATTGTTTTTTGCCTTTGGAGATTTTTAGGGTGAGCTGCTCTTCAGCTTTCAGCTCCCTCCCCAGGAGCATGGAGCAGGGAAATCTCTGGAAGTTAAATCTCTCAGTGGAGCACAGGCATGGATTTTGTTTCTGACGCATACCCTTGTCAATGCACACATGTGAACTTGAAGGCCCTACACAGTGTGCAGCCTGCTATTTCAATGCACACAGCAGTTACAGAGATATATTTTGAACCCTTCTTAAAACATATAGGAGGAGGCAGTTACATTTCCCCAAAATATCTCTAGCCAAAACGAACAAACACTGTTTGGGCAATTAAATCATTGGAGAATAGGCAATTGCAAAGTCACTCTGGCACACTCCAGATGTGTTGGACTACAACCCCCATTAACTTCAGCCAGCATGGGGATGATGGGAGGTGTAGTGCCACACATTGGTAGAGTGCCAGGTTGGGGAAGGCTGGAATGCAGTATAAAGAAGGTGGAACAGAGTCTTGAGCAACATACAGTAGAGAAGAACGTCTCTGTTTCCCTCCGTGAAACGCTGGAGGAGGGACACCAGCTGTGGACGTTCTATGGAGGTCGAGTTGCTGCACTGATTCCAAAGCAGAGAGCGCCGAACCAGCACAAATTGGAAGGGGAATGAAGACGAAGAGAAAGGGAACATGGAGTGCAGGACACGGCATAAGGGGCTCAAGTCACAGGAAGCCAGATTCCAGCTGGACATCAGGAAAAACTTCCTGACTGTTAGAGCAGTACGACAATGGAACTGATGACCTAGGGAGGTTGTAGGCTCTCCCACACTAGAGGCTTTCAAGAGGCAGCTGGACAACCATCGGTCAGGGATGCTTTAGGGTGGATTAGCAGGAGATTGGACTCAATGGCCTTATAGGCCCCATCCAACTCTACTCTTCTATGATTCTTTGTGGAGTCCTGTTGTTGCAGTGATTTTTTTTAAAAAAGCCGGAGTCCCCCTTCACTCACCATGACCTTGCGGAGCTTGTAGTTGCGGGCCCGGATGTCCTGCATCAGCATCTCGAAGGGGGTCAGCTGGTATTCCGTAGGCATCGGGTTGAACTGCTTCTCCTGGACTTTCTTGAGTTTGACTCCGTTTCGGAGCTCCCTCATAAGCTGGACCCAAAGCCGAGCCTGCAAGGCACAGAGCGGCAGCGTAGCTGTGACGAGAGGCTCCGTGGAGGGATGGAGCCCTGAGCCCTGACCCAGATTTCCTCCAAGCTTGTTCCAGAATGGAGGCAGGGTGGATTTGCAGTGATCCATCTCTGGGCCCACCTTGGGAAGCTCATCTTGACCCCCAAACTCACCCAACACACACACACACACACAGTGAACTGGACGCCTCTTCTCCCAGTCTTCTCTCATTCTGGCCTTCCTCTAAGCCAGCCTTCCTCAACCTGGGGCACTCCAGATGTGTTGGACTACAACTCCCAGCTGGGGCATTCTGGGAGATGCAGTCCAACACATCTGGAGTGCCCCAGGTTGAGGAAGGCTGCTCTAAGCCAAAGATGTTGGACCACAAACCCACGGGCCACGCCTCCCTTTCCACCAACGGTTCAGTGGATTCCCAGCTTTTGTGCAAGTTTTATTTTATTTATTTATTTATTCATTTGTGGCACTTGTCTATCACTGAATATAATAAAATCCCAATCTAAGAGACTGAAATGCCTCACCTAAGGCTTAATTACTGGCCATTTTATTTGTATTACTGTCCTGATTATGGTTTATATTGATTTTGGGTTTCTTTTTCTCTTCTTGTTGTTATATTAATCATGGATATCTGTATTGTTTTTGTGGTAGACACATAAATTTTTAAAATAGTAATGAATAAATATGATAATGATAAATAAATACTTGATTAATAAATACAATATTAATAAATAAAATAATAAGCTTAAAGCTGAAATGTGCTGGTCAGGGTTTTTTTGGGGGGGGTATTTTTGGCCCCACCCCCACTGGAATGCTGCCCCTCCCCTCCAAGAGCTTCTCCAAAATTGGATTTGGCCATCTGGCTGAAGGAGGTTGAACTCTCCTGCTCTCAGGCAAAGGAAGCTGGACTAGTGATGGGCTCAGCAGAGCCAGCCCACTGGGACTGGCCCACAACCGCGTGCCGTTCATCCAAGCGACATCTCCCCAGCCCAGCACCGCTCTGTACCCAGTCTGTGTTCCTCAGGTTATCCAGGTCTGCGGCCGACTGGTCCCTCAGCTTGTCATCTTCAGCTTTCAACTTTGTCAGCATCTGCACGGCCCAAGACAAGAAAACAGGTTAAGCCTTTATTTATTTATTTGTTACATTTATATACCGCCCCATAGCTGAAGCTCTCTGGGTGGTTTACAAAAGTTAAAAACAGTAAACATTAAAAAGTATACAAAATGTAAAAACCATCAGAAACATAAAAACGACAGTATCCATCTAAAAACAACAGCTCTGGGGTCCGTTAAAAAACAAACTTAGCGTTGTTAAATGCTGTTAAATGCCTGGGAGAAGAGGAAAGTCTTGACCTGGCGCCGAAAAGATAACAATGTTGGCGCCAGGCGAGCCTCATTGGGGAGATCATTCCACAGTTGGGGGGCCACCACTGAAAAGGCCAAAGTGGGCAACCCAGCAGTGTGTCCAGAGAAGAAGAGGGTGGGAGAGGCAAGGAGGAGCCAAACTCTGATCAGACAAAGGCTCCGTTCCCACACCGAATCCCAATAGAAGTCAAGCTCCTATCCAAGAGCCACGAATTGCCACAAAAAGGCAGCTTTCTTCTCAGGACTGGCCAGGGCCAGCGGTAAAGGGGGCTGGATAAATTCCTGGAGGAGAAGGCTATCAATGGCTACTAGCCCTGATGCCGCTATGCTACCTCCAGTATCCGAGGCAGTAAGCCTGTGTGCACCACTTGCTGGGGAACATGGGTGGGAGGGTGCTGTTGCACTGTGTCCTGCTTTGTGGGTCCCTGGTTGACAGCTGGTCGGCTCCTGTGTGAACAGAGTGCTGGACTAGATGGACCCTCGGTCTGATCCAGCATCGGGGCTCTTCTGACGTTCTTCTGTTTGGGCATCTGCCAAGGGACCCCTCCCCAGCACGGGCCTTGGAGTTGCCCCTCCTCTTCATCATTGCAACCTGCATGTTCACCTGTCTCTGCCTGTGCCAGCTCCAGGTTTATGACGGCCCGTGGGCAAGGCACCTGCAAGCGGCCCCTCCCTCCGTGAGCCCACCCTCTCACCACCACGGTCACCAGCTGCTCTAGTGCCTCTTATTCATCACTGCTCCCACTTGCTTGCTGGGCAGGCAGAGAGCCAGGAGGGGGGTGGCCAGGAGGCCGTGGCATCTCTTCCTCCTCCTCCTCCTCACCAGCCCCCCCCATTGTCCAGGCCAGAGAGAGGCAGGTGAACAAGCAGGTTGCAACGGGGGAAGAGGAGCCAGTCCAGGGGTCTCTGGTCTGTCCTAGGTTATCAAGCTGCTTTCGTGGACCACATTCACACACACACACACACACAGAGTTTATTTCTATTTAAGGAATCCTTCATGTACATGCAGCAAATAAATAGCTTCATGTAGTCATTCTGCTTCAGACCCCTGGGAGAAGCCGTGGTTGCCAAAGAACCTACAATCATTGGAGAATCATAGAATAGCAGAGTTGGAAGGGGCCAACAAGGCCATCGAGTCCAACCCCCTGCTCAATGCACGAATCCACCCTAAAGCATCCCTGACAGATGGCTGTCCAGCTGCCTCTTGAAGGCCTCTAGTGTGGGAGAGCCCACAACCTCCCTAGGTCACTGGTTCCATTGTCATACTGCTCTAACAGTCAGGAAGTTTTTCCTGATGTCCAGCTGGAATCTGGCTTCCTTTAACTTGAGCCCGTTATTCCGTGTCCTGCGCTCTGGGAGGATCGAGAAGAGATCCTGGCCCTCCTCTGTGTGACAACCTTTCAAGCATTTGAAGAGGGCTATCATGTCTCCCCTCCATCTCCTCTTCTCCAGGCTCAACATGCCCAGTTGTTTCAGTCTCTCTTCATAGGGCTTTGTTTCCAGACCCCTGATCATCCTGGTTGCCCTCCTCTGAACACGCTCCAGCTTGTCTGCATCTTTCTTGAATTGTGGAGCCCAGAACTCGACGCAATACTCTAGATGAGGCCTAACCAGGGCTGAATAGAGAGTAAACGAATGGGGTAACCGAATGGGGTAAACGAGGCATTTTATCTTATCCACCAGCAAGACCTCTCACGTGTTAATAATGTTTAGCAATAAATCCGAACTCTGCCAGCAATACAGAAGAGCCCCTGCCTGCCATCTCCTCTTTTCTGCTCTTGCCTTCTTCTCTTCCCACATGGAGCTCAACCGCTTTGGAACACTCCCGTCCAGCATTCCAGAAGGACCTATCTAAGGCATCTCACAGATCTAATTCTCTGTAGGCTTTGCAGAAGTACCATTAAAAACAGCCAACCAAGGGGGGAAACCCCTTGAACACGGTCCAATGTGGACCAAGCATGCTCACCAGCCCCAGAGTGCTAAGCATGTTTTTTGGGGGGAGGGGGTGGATGGGGGGGAACTAGGGGAGAGAGAAAATGCAATGGAGTGTCCTTGGAAGAGGCAATGTTGGGTGGCTGGGCACCTGAACTCCATCACACAATGTTTTGAGCCCCCCCTTGTTACACTTAAGTTTGCTGGTTCTCTTTCTTCCTCCTGGAGAGGAAAAGGGCCAGGCTGGCTGGGGATGGTTAGAGGTGTAATCCAACCTATTGGAAGGCCCCCACTTGAATCATAGAATCATAGCATAGCAGAGTTGGAAGGGGCCTACAAGGCCATCGAGTCCAACCCCTGCTCAATGCAGGAATCCACCCTAAAGCATCCCTGACGGCTTGGACCAGCCTTCCTTAACCTGGGGCACTCCAGATGTGTTGGACTACAAGAATGCCCCAGCCAGCTCTGCTGGCTGGGGCATTCTGGGAGATGCAGTCCAACACATCTGGAGCGCTCCAGGTTGAGGAAGGCTGGCTTGGACGGAGAAGGACGTAGGAAGGATTCCATGAGCCTCATTGTTCTCCCCATTTAAATTCCAATGTATGCCTGAAAGGAATTCTGACTGCAAAGCGCTGAGAAAATGTGTCAGCAGGACAAAAGGACCGTCATTGCCCTGGGTTTCCCAGGGAAAACAAATTCCCTCCCTGGATAAACATTTAGTTGGAGAGTTCCTAATTAGCATTGTGAGTTAGCTAAGCAGGGTTCCTCCCAAGTGACGAATGCCAAGCCCACGGGGACGGGCGCCACGTGTTCCCTTGTGCTGCAGGGCCCGGGGGTGGCGCTGCCTGCTCTCCCCCCTCCCAGGAGACAGGTGCCTTTGTACAGGCATGGCCTTTGGAACCTTTGCAATGGGAGGCGTGAGAAGGGCTGCCCTGCCCATTCCTGGACGAGGCTCAGCCACTGCAGCAAAGCAATTCCCAGCGAGCCAGAAGTCGGTAGTCATGCTGAGGTTGCAGGAGAGAGAGACCAGCCAGAGGGAGGAGCCGGTGTCAGCCCTCTGCCCTCAGCAGCAGCACACAGCAAGCCTGCTGGTGCTCAGAACCAGGCCTGCAAAGACCAGGGGCAGGATTCTAGTGAACCCAGCGGCACTGACACACCAGGGATGTTGCTGTGCTGCACGTGAGAAGCCAGGAACTATTTGGAGAAGGAACGGCTGGTGGTTCATCAGGATGTGGCATGTTCCTCCCTCCTGCCGCCCTCCCCATGGCAAGCTTGGATTCCTGGAGAGCCTATGCCATTTTGCAAGGTGGCAAAATGCCACCCACATCAGCAGCAAGCTCAGTGACTCACATAGTTAACTTCCCCCATATCTCGAGGACTTGCGGTGGGAACCACCACTTAAGAACTAAACCAAAATGATAACAAGATACCCAGGGTTTGCAGATGTTTTACCCAAGTAGAAGTGCCCCATGACAACAACGAGTCTTGTGGCACCTTGAAGACTAACACATTTCTTCTGCCTTAAACTTTCATGGATTATAGTCCACTTCATCAGATGTGTGGAGTGTCATGAAGAGTTTCAGGGTTTTATACAGAACGTACGGTGGGAGGAAGGAACGGTAAACAGCGAGGTCCGGAGAAGGCGATGCTGCTGCAGGCGCTCGCCTATCAATGACAACGTGTCAGGAGGAGAAACACGAGATAAGGCAGCACTCACCTCCTTGGTGTCACGGATCTTGGCCAGGAACGCCTTCAGCTCCACCGTCTCCAGGAAGAGGGCCCTGCACACCGCCTGATAGTGGGCCTCGGCTTCCTGGGGCTGGGCGAAGCGGACGGCACAGAGCCGCATGGCTTGGCTGAAGGTGCGCACGGCCCTCAGGGTCCCCTCCACCACCGCCTCCTCCTCTTCCTCCTGCCCGCCATAGCCTTCGTCGCCTGTGCCGCAGCCGCTGTCCTCGGAATCGCTGTTGGCCATTAAGTCAATGAGGCGCTCCAGTTCCGGGCTGAGCTCCCGTTCCTCGTTTTCGTCCAGACCCCAGTCCAGTGCTCGGTAGATCGCAAAGCCCAGAGACTGCACCATCTGCAAACAAGCAGAGGAGAGGAGGATGAAGCATTCAGGGCACCCTCTGGTTCAGGAGGGTGAAGCTATTTGCCTCCCCCAGGTGTCAGGAGGCTGGCAGGGGGGCAGCCTCCAATCCTCATCAATCCAAACTTGAGCGACTGCCTTTCCCCCATGTAGCCCCTCCCCCAAATTTAGGTAAGATGGGAGGCCCAGCTACAGGTGCCGCCATCACTGAAGGAAAGATGCCCGTCACTAGAAAACAGTGATTTCTCAGTGGTTCTTTCCAACAGGAAACCTACCAATTCTGAATCATGGGCCCCTTTGAAAAGGGCAGTTTAAGACCGGCAGGAGAGAACTCCAGAGTAATTCTTGGGCATTGCTCCTTCTAAGAGTAAACTTAGCTGGTGAGTGCCAATAGGCTTATAAGCCAACATGTAAGTATAAGCACACACACACACCGCAAAAATGCACCCCAATGAAGACTGAACATGGGGGTGGGAAAAGTAGAACGTTCTGCTTGAGGGACTGGCCAACGGAACCCTGAACAGCAGCACTACTTTGAGGAGGGTGGCGATATGCTTCTGCGGCGTTGTTGTTGCAGCCAGGGACATTACGTGGCCCCTAGGACACAAATCTGCATAAAATTTGCATATGCTAGTTTATATCTATAAAAGCAAATTTAGAATTAGTAACTAAGATATATTTAAATTTCATGGAAGGCAAAGCCCGCCAATGAATTTCTCATACAAATCACCTCAAATAAAATAAATTCTTCAATTCATTCTCATCCCACCCCAGATCAGTAATTCCTCTTCAGTTGCAATTAATTTGCAATCTCTCACTATCCCTTTCTCCACCTCCCGCTCTTTTCCTCCCGGAGGAAAATTATCCCCACCTCCTGCAACTACACTTAGAAGAAAAGCTTCCAGTGACACCAGGAGAAAGTTTCCCATCTGCAACCCCCTTGAAAACCACCCTGCTGCAGGGCAATTAAGCTAAGAAAGAAATCTTTCACTGGCATCTACAGGCACTCAGGACTCTGTGGAACAGATCTCTGAATGTGAAAAATAGATTTGGGGCCGGGATCTATGGGCCCAGGCCTAGCAATGCCCCTAGCTGCAGGTCCCACTTTTATTGGTGGTTATTTTTTATAGGATTGTGCATTCTATTGTTTTTTAAACAGACTTTTTTTCCATTCATTGAAAAGCAACATAGAGCTGGACAAAGCTATAAAATGCGAGAGTTCTCCTCCTCCCTGTTCCACCCCTCCAGCAGCCATGTATGCCGTGGGTCCATTATTATTATCTAGAAGTCAAGGGCAACACGATCCACCCCAAGGGACGGGTGGAAATGGACAGCCAGGAGGCTCTAGGCAGAAACAGAAGGCGCAGTGTTCACTCGCTTCCTCCTGCTGTGGGAAAGTGAGGGGGGAGGTAGGGAGGGGGGAGGTGTGCCTTTATGGGGGAAATAAAGATGATGTCATGCCAATCTGGGTTGGGGGCAGGGGAAAAGAGGCGGGGGGGGGAGAGAGAGATGTTCCAGGTGCAGGAAGAGGAAATCAAAGAACCTGGACTTTGCCCCCATGAAGATCTCAAAAGGGGCACGGCACGCGAGTGGCACAGCGCCTGCCAAAGGGTGATGCCAGCAGGCTCTTCCACTGGCTGCTTTTGGCTCCAGGCCCATCGGAAGCCACGGCGGCCTCACAGCCACAGATTTGCCACTCCAGACGAATGCTCAAGTCTGGAAGAGTTAGCAATGGCCACAGAGGGACCGACTAAGTTCCCACAAATGTGGAGCAGGAAATAGGTCACGGGTTGTTGCTGTGCTTAACAAGCCGTTCCAGAATTCTTCAACAGCCCCCAGGTTCTGGGTGGTTTGTTAAGCACAGCAACAGGACACCCGCGCAAAGTTTGCAGGACACGCAATCCATGCAGGCGAGGAGGGTAATTATGCAAATCTCCCCAGCACACGCCTGGTGGTGGAAATGAGCCACAATGGCTTATTTCCTCCTGCATGATCACGCAACAGGCCTATTGTCTTGTGGGACCTTAAAGACCAGCACATTTATTCAGGCACAAGCTTCCATGGCCTCTGTCCGCTTCATTCGATGCACCTGATGAAGTCAGCTACAATCCGCAAAACCTCATGCCAAAATAATTGCGTTAGCCTTTAAAACGCCACAAGGCCCTGTGTTGTTTTTGCAGCCACAGACGAACGTGGCTGTCACCCCCCTGGGAACCAGCCAATACAGTTCCCTTCTCCAACTTGGGGCTTATGCATTTATAAATTATTAAGAGCTTGCACACCCATTCCTGGGCTTAGCTACCAAGGCGACAACGGGCGCCCAGGAGAGACAGATGGATGATGGAGCCAGGGCTGCTATGTGTGGGAGGGAGGGAGGAAGGGAGGGAGGGAGGGAGAGAGAGAGAGAGAAAGAGTTCTGAAGCTGTTCTCGTCAGTAGGGCAGACACAGAGGTTTCAGAAAAGACCCCATTTTAAAGCACTTTTGTTGACATAGCTCCATAGCCGTGATGGTTTGTTAAATTGTGCCTGAGGTCATAAAACTAGCTCAGGGGCCATTCAATGAAATTTATGGGCAGCAGATCCAGGATGTGCAAAAGGAAGTACTTAGTCATACAGCGCGCAATTAATCAATGGACTTTGCTGCTACAAGATGGTGCCGGTCCCTGGTTGAGATGGTGTTAAGAGAGGAATCGACACGTTCAGGGAGGCCGCATCTATTAGTGATCGTGGCAGCCCAGGGAGCCTGGTGGGCCTTCTGTGTTCAGGGGCAGCAAGTAGACCTCTGAATACTGGTTGCTGGGGAGCCACTGTGGGCGTTGGCAGGGCCACTGTGGGGACCCTTCTGGTCTGCCTCTGCAGGATGGTCCAGTTGCTCTTAGCAGGAGGTGGTTTCCTGCACTTCGTCAAGAGTGGCTGGCCTCTTAAGCCAGTTCTATTGAGCCTCTTTCAGCTGGTGGGATGGATTCCTTTGGGGTGAATCTCTGGGGGCCCGTATTCCACCGGTGCGTGGGGCCAAAGGAAGAGGGTGAAAATACCAGCTCAGTGCTCTTCCTGACAGTAGCTAAGCCTTGTTAGAGGCATTTCACCCCTTTAGAATGGGGTGGGAGCGAGGGGAGAGAAACATGCAAGAGCTGGGAAACCGCCCAATGATTTGGGGGAAGGGGGCGTGACCAGCTGAGGACCCCCAGAGAGCCAGGCTGGGACCCCAAGCTGGTAGCATTTGGTCCACAACCCTGGAGTGCAACACTCCCGACTCAAAATCTGTGCTGCCTTCCAAGGGTTCGGCTTCAACCATTAGCTAGGAGGAGGAAAGAACACTGGAACTTTTGAAAAGACCTTTTGGAAGTTCACATTGGTCATTGGGGCAAGTTTAAGAGACCTTTCATTTCCCACGAGGCATTCAGCAACGTACCTGTGCTTCAGCAGAGGGCGTCAAGGTCAGCGGGAGCTCTGCAAGAGGAAACAGACACGGTTAAGGTCCAAGGCTAAAAAGGCCGGCTGGGCCATTACACCCACCCTTTGGGCCAAATCACAGACCAGGGAGGTGCTTAGTAGGTCCCCGCCACAGAGCACTTGGGCAGGGGAAAGCAGTTAGGAACCTAGGCAGCTGGGTGAGACTGAGCCAGGCGCTTGCTCCATCCAGACCAGTATGGCCAACACTGAGTGGCAGCAAGGGCTCTTCAGGGTTTCAGACAGGAGTTTTTCCTGCCTTGTCCAGAGATGCCAGGGATTGAACCCGGGACCTTCTGCATGCAAAACAGCAGCTCTGCCACTGAGCCACAGCCCTCATTGAGTAACCATTAAGCGAGGCCTCTCCTGCCTTGTTTTCTACAATTGCCAGGATTGCAAAGACGCTTCCCTGGACAGACACTTTCCCCTCTCCCTGTGGGGAGCTCAGTCCCCCATTTCCTGCCATTTCCCCAATCAATGAGCCACTTAATGGCTGCCCTACAGAGAGGTCAGCCCAACCCACAGCTCCAAGGGAGTCAACAAGCCCCCCCCCCTTGCTTAGGGCCGGGTTGCCTTTGCTCAGAAAACAGGCTGCTTCCAGAGTCAGCCAGCAGCCGGGTCTGCGTAAGCCCCTGTAGAGCTCCTATTTATTTATTTATTTATTGCATTTCTATACCGCCCAATAGCCGGAGCTCTCTGGGTGATTCACAACGCAAAGCTTTCCTGGGGGCCTTAAGCAGAGAAGGGGGGTTGCAGAGGGCACCCACATCTTGCTCCAATTGTCTTCAATCCCAGTCCTATGACCCTATTATACCAATGTAATATTACGCTCCTAGTTTATCCCCAATTCCAGTTCAAGGTGCTGGTTCTTGTGTTTAAAGCACAACGTTTAGGGCCAGTGGGTCTGAAGAATTGCCGCCACCAGTATTATTGAGAAAGGGACATTTGCACACCCCTTTGCCTTGTGACGTGTGGACCACAGGTGTGGATGGGGCCTTTCCAGTAGCAGCACCCAGGTGACAGCATGCTTTAGCCCAGGACTTGTGGTTCGCCTGCTCTCTGACTTCTTTGGGCAAATGGAGAGTATTGTTTGCTGGTGTTTTAGATTGCTTGGGGCTGTTATTGTGGCTATGATTAAAGTTCTTGTTTGCTTGTTTTACCAATAGATTGTAAGCTGCTTCAAGGACCCTTTTGACAAAGATGCAGGTACACAAATGATTTAATATAAATAAAAATTAAAATAAGCTTAAGTGCATCTCATTGACCAGAACACCGAGCAGTGTAAATAGTGCTGAAGGCGGGTGAAGAGAGATGGTAGATTAAACCCAAGCGTCACCTTTCTCTGGAGATAACTTCATAGGCAGCGATCAATACACTTAAGAGTTTGGCAGAAAGACGCACGGCCATTAGGCGAAAGCAGAGAGTGACTTAATGCAGCAACACACTAGCAGAGCCGGGTCCTCAGATGACTATTCTATTAAACGGCATCACAAAGAGAGGAAAAGCTGTTCAAGGCATAACTGGCTCTTGCAGTCACATCAGCAGAGCACAACCTCAGGGCTCAGCAGATTCTCAGCAATCCAGAAGACGTCTCAGAGAAATTGAACGTTCCCCTCTCAGCAATTCAGTGGAGGTATGTTATAAACCACGAAGAAGAAGAAGAAGAAGAAGAAGAAGAAGAAGAAGAAGAAGAAGAAGAAGGCCAGTTTACAGCACCCCCCATGTATCACATCCACCCCTAGTTCCAGGCCCTGAAAAAGGAACTACAGATGCTAAGCAAGAAATATTTCTCTTTGCATTTGGCATTAAATAACTAAATGTGTGTGAACTCCGTCGATGTAGAAAAAGGCAGGGATAAGAGCAACCTACTGCAACTTGGTATCCTCCAGATGTTTTGGACTTCAACTCCCAGCATTCCTGACTATTGGCCGTACTGGCTAGGGCTGATGGGAGTTGAAGTGCAAAACTTTTGGAAGCTACCAGGTTGTTAGAGCTTCACAGAACTCTTCAATGCAAGAAGATATTGTTTTGTTTTATTCATTTATTTATTTCATTTATATCCCGCCTTTTTTCCTCCAAGGAACCCAAGGCAGTGTACATAATCCTCTCCATTTTATCCTCACAACAACAACCCTGTGAGATAGGTTGGGCTGAGAGTCTGTGACTGGCCCAAAGTCACCCAGTGGGTTTCCATGGATGAGTGGGGACTAGAACCCGGATCTCCCGACTCCCAGACCCAGATAATTAGGAAGTAGCAGGTACGAAGCTAGAGCCATGTATATTGAACATTTCACCCGGGCTTAATTTGTGCCAGCCTCAGCCCAAGATTCCAATTCCAACCCAAATCAGCAAAGTAGCAGCAAAGAGTACCTCTGAGCATATGACTAGTGCCTTTCCTTCACCATCAAAAACCTACAGCCCTCTGCCTACACCAGTTAGGATAAAGAAACCAGTGTTTCAGGGAAGATGGCACAGCCATCCAAGCGAGTCCCAGGTCCTCCTCTTTTGAGAAATTAACTCAAATTAACCCCAGCGGGGTTGTCTGTGTCACTTGAGAAATCTGCATGCTCCCACGCTAAAGTTGGACTGTTTTGCATCTCCAGGATGATGATTCCATTTCAAAATATTTCCAAGGTTGCCAACTGCAAGCACGCAGAGTTAAGTGGCAAGCAGTGCAGCAGAAAGAAATGGTAAGAACCGGGGGGGGGGGGGGAGAGAGAGGAAACCCAGCATTCCCCACCACTCAGGAATACATGCAAGAAATATGGCATGCGCATGGATGGGCCCACTAAAGATATCACTCCAAAACAAAACGAGTAACCAACGATAGCACATCCAGTTGATAAATGCATAGATTTAACAAAATTGTAAACAGATCCTAAAATGTGAGATGTTTTGGCAGAAAACACCAGCTTCAGTCATAAATAAGACCGAACTTACAAACTGAGCTGGAGCCAATCAGGATCATGGAAAGTATTTTCTTTTGTGGGTGAAGTTGGCGTTTTATGCCCAAACATTTTAAAATTGGTTTACAATTTTTAAAAATCTCTACCCTTATAAACTGGATGCGCTACCATCGGCAGTTTGTTTTGTTTTGTCGTGCTGTGTCAAGCATCTCACATCACCTACACATCAGTTTATTCTAATGCAGGTGATTAGGAGACCATCAAGGGTGCCAGAAAAGGTCATGCCAGGAGGGACAGAGGCCTTCTCTGCGGCAGGACCCATCCCTCGCTGTAATGCTGCTGGCCATTGTTATGTGTTCCTTCAGGGACCATTGCACTGACGCAATTCTTGGCCGCCTCCCCGCTAAGACATCGACACTGCCTGCAGGCAGAGCTAGCTTCTCCTGGGCCGGAATGATTCTAACGCACCCGCGGAGTGACCTTCACTGTGCATCCTTAGAGGTAAAGCCGTCGGTGAGCCTTCAGCACCTGGTGAGAGTATATATTCCAGAACCGGGTGGACCAGTTTTTAAAGGCACTCTATGCAGCGCTTCTAAGTAAATATTATCAGAACAAGCAGCAGCAGCATTACCTTTGTCTGCAAAGATTCCAAAACAAGCAGCTACATCCTGTACAAGGGCAAAATGCTACCGGGGAGCAGTTGTCATCCAAGTTGCTGTCACGTCTGCAGCTGCAGTTCCTAACGTTCTGTTTTGCTTTGTCTCTCTGTGTGTTTCTTATTTATCAGGGTTTTCGTACACCATTTAGAACATCAAAGCAGAAAGCAATTACCTCCCCGGTGCATTACCTTCTGTATTCCCTTCTCTTGGGATCAGTGGGAGAGACTCAGGATTTAAAAATAAGGATGGCTAAATTCGTTTGCAGACACCGGAGAGATGTCAAAACAATGCCTTGAGACAGAAGAGGCGCTTCCATGGCCAGGCTGAATGCAAAGAATTTAGGTGTCTGTGAGGGGAGGGGGGGACGGACTGGTAAACCAGGGTCAAACACAACACATGCATATAAAGGCAGGAAAAAGAAGCCTCTATAGAGGAGGAGGAGGAGGAGGCAGGTGCAGAGCAATGACTGGGATGTTTTAAGCAGCTTCCCTTTGGCCACATGGACACAACAAAAGGTAAATACCTGTTTTATGAGGTACTAACTAGGCCTTCATGCCAAAGAACCCAGTATAGGGAGGATTTAAATATCCAGCCTTCCCCAATCCGGTGCCCACCAGAAGTTGGACCACAACTTTATGGCTTAGTCTGCTACCGCCATGCGCACAGGCGTGCATGGGACTTCTGTATATTTAAAGAATAGCACATGGCAGGCAGCTGTTTCTTCAGTTGTATATTATGAGAATTACACACAAAATAATGATATAGAAAGCTACACATGCAGGTAGCTATGGCATGGTCAAAGGGTACATTACTCTTGACATAAGGATGTGCAAAACTCCTTCAATTGATACTTTGTTAGAAGCTATAAAATTTAGAAGCTGAAAAAGGTCAGGGGCAGCTTAGATTACTACAGTGTGCTCTATGTGGGGCTGCCTATGAAGCTGGTTCAGAAACTGCAGCTGGTGCAAAATGAAGTGGCCAGATTGATAACAGTGAACAGAAGGTCGGAGTATATAATACCAATTCTGTCCTGCTTGCATTGGCTGCCTCTATGTTTCTGAGCCCAATTCAAGGTGCTGTTTTTAACCAATAAAGCCCTATATGGCTTGGGACCGCAATACCTGACGGAGCACCCTTCCTGGCAGGAACTTACTTGTACACTATGTTTATCATCTGAGGCCCTCCTCCAAGAGAAATTCCGAGGATGCTGACAAGGGCCTTCTCAGTGGTGGCTCCCCCAGCTGTGGTATGCTGTCCACAACAAGGCCTGCTTAGCACCAACATAACCATCTTTTGGTTACCAGATTAACAGTTTCCTCTATTCTCAGGCATTCAATGGACTATTTAATGCATCAGTTGAACTGTTTAAGGTTGCCACTGATGTTTCACTTCTTTTTCTAGGGTGGTGGTAATTTAGTGGATTGCTATTTTTAGCCATTTAAAATGTGTGTTTTAATTTTATTTTAAGTCACCTTGAGTCTTTTTTGAAAAGGCATCTAAGATGATGATCACAACCACAACCACAACCAGACTAAATGTGGACCATTGTTAATGTAGTGGAGAGAATATTGAACTAAATCCAGGAAGCCAAGGGGTCAGATCCTTGCTCAGCCATGAAACTCACTGGGTGACCTTGGCCCAGTTATTCTCGCTCAGCCAAATCTATGTCACCAGGAGAGAAAAAATGAAGTACATCACCCAGATCTCCTTGGAGAAAGGGCAGGATAAAAACGTAAGGAACAAATAAATGTTACAGCAGTTGCTTTTGTGAATAGTACGATCCAGCAGATACATGAAGGGGACCGAGGCAATGGTAGGTGCACAGCTGTGTGCAGGCTGAGGCTAAAACCAGTTTAACCAGGCAAGAACAAAAGGTGACAGAAAAGCCCCACAATGCTGCCCGATAGCAGCTATAATGCTAAGCCTGACTGTGGTGCATGTTCCAACACTAAACAATTACTGGCATAGCTGAGAAAGTGAGCTGTAACTGTTTGCAGAGAAGGGACGGACTGGATTCTGTCAACTTTCATCTTCAAACAGAAATCTTGGGAATGACAACAAATCCAGCCCTGCCTGTGTCAGCCTGCCAAACACCCTCAAGGCCCCCGGCTTACCTGAACTAGGGAGAAAGTGTAAACACTCCCTCAGGGGAGAGAAGCAGCTACCAGGAGAGGCAAATGAGACACACTTTGCATGCATGCCATTTTCCTAATTTATTTCAGTTTCAAATCCTGGAGCTTTAAGGAAGGGCGGAGGCAGCCCTGCATCCAGGCTAACTCTGGGATGCAGAAACAATCTGCTGTGATGTTTTATATGTGGGGTGGCCTTCGTAAGCCCCAGTTGGGCCAAAATACAGCCACAAGGCTGCTAAGTAAGGCTGGTCATTATGAGCACAGAGTGCCTGCCTGCACATGGCCAAGTGCACCCCCCCCCCCCCCCGTGCACAAGCTCCCAGCGGGTTTCCAAGGCTCCATTCAAAGGGCTGCTTCCAATCATTAAAGCTGTTCATGGCTTGCACCTGGGATACCTGAAAGACCATTTGTCCACACAGATGCTTGCCTATAGTCAAGGACAGGCCTCTCTTCAGGTGCCCCTGACACCTGAAGTTGCTGGATCACTACTCAGTGGTGGCGGGACCCTGGCTGTGAAATGCTCACCTCAGGAACCTACCGCCTGGAACCTACCTTGCAGTTATTTCAGTGCCAGCCATAGGCCTTGCTTTAAAAAGAAGAAGAAGAAGAAGAAGAAGAAGAAGAAGAAGAAGAAGAAGAAGAAGAAGAAGAAGAAGAACCACCCCAGGCTTTTGAATCCTCTGTACATTACTTTTATGCTCCTGGGTGTTTATTTTAATTCTGCTGGCTGCTTTTCTATTGTGGGGTTTCAGTTATTCTTGTTCCAATGCTTTTGTTTTATTTTAACTTTTTACAAGCCACCCTGAGAACTCGATATTCTGTTATGCTACAGTTATTCTGTAGCCTTCAGATGTGGACAAAAGCCTAAATAAAATATGTGTGCATCACTAGTGCATGTGTGTCTCCTCTGCCACAAGCCACAGAAGCCACGAAGAGAAGTCACACTGTAGTGTCTTCAGGGAGGCCCAAGTCTCTCAACACCTGCCGTGGGCTGAACTCACACCCATGTGCTGCTGCTTCCAACTCCTTGATGCTACACAATACCTGCCTAACCACCTCTTGCTGCTGCTCCATACCTTCAGGCTATGCCACTTCCTGACCCCAGAAGGAGAGAGAAGACAGAGTCTGTACTTCTTAAACATCTACACCTGTCTTGCACAAGTGTGCAAAGCTTTCAAGGCCAATGGGTTGCTGTCACTTATAGGGCAACACACAAGATAACGCATGAAATTGCACCAGATCTGTGCCGGCACTTGGTTTAATTACACACATCATAAGCATACTGAGGATGTGAACTATGTCCTTGCAAGACCGCTGTGCTCACGCAATAAAGATAATCCAGGACTCATTACAGTGCAGGATCTCCACCCATCTCACTGGGCCACGGGGGAGACTTTGGACCTGCGTGACAGAACGCACGCTGTATAGAGATAAGGTTTTCAGAAAAACGTAGCCTCCCAGGAACCCTGTAAGATGTATTTCTTCAAGACAGGTTTCTATCTACAATACATGAATACCCTTATAACGCTTAGGCCAGAGACAGCATAACCATTCCCATTAGGAAGAGGGAGGGTTGTTTTTAAAAAAGCATGTAAACATTTTATCTTCCATTCTGCAACCTAAGTACATTTCGTCTGCCACTGGAGACCCTACATATGCACCTTGTTGGATGGATATACAAAGCGACAAACCCCTAAAGCAGACGAGAAACATTGCAAGTTACTTAGCCTGAGTAAATCATTCGTGCTTCCCAAAATTGGTTTACAAGGAATTATGTTCTATCTGTACATGCAAGAAAAGAAGAAACAGAGCCGAGGAAGCACAGGCCGGCTCCTACAAAACAGTAAGTCCTCAAATGCCATCAGATCTGATTTATATCCTCACTATTTTCTTCATCAGCTTGGGAGCAAACGCTTTCCATTATTCATTATTTGCATGCTGGTTTCAGCCTTTTGAGAGGATGCATTAAGTTGGCACGTGAGTGTTTTTACCCCAACCACAATTGATCTCCAGTTACCTCTTTGGGAAATTTGGAGTGCACCCAAGTTGCTAAATGTTTTACCCCAAATAATCAGAATTCTTGGGGGAGGGGGAAAACAAGCCCTTAAAAAACAGAAGGAAGAGGTAGAGTATACACACACACACACACACACACACTTATTAAAATCCTACAATACACTTTGACTACATGAACCTATCTGAAGCTTAGAAGGCTGAGGGAGCATTAAATTCACCCTCCAGCCCCTCAATAGGGTGCAATGATTTCTCTGAATAGCTGAACCTAGAGAGAGCTTCACAGGTACAGTAAAGAGCATTTAAAACAAGAGAGGGAAACACCCAGGGATATTAGTTATTAACGCTTTAACATTTAGATCTGGGTGCAGACAGGGGGTGGACCTCGGTGGGTGGGGGGGACAGAACGCACAAGCCTCACAGCTCCCGTTCCTGGATCTTCCTCTGCCAAGGGAGAGTCCTCCCAGCTGGCAGGCCGTAGGGACAGCTTGGGCTACACCCATCTACCCGCCATCTCTTTTGGTTAGGGACCAGCAGGTGCCCACAGACACCTGCGTGGATGGATGCTTCCACATCTGGAGCCTTCCCTTGCTTTCTGTCTCCTGGCTCTTTGAGCGCTTCGCTGCCCACCGAAGCCATGCCGGATGGATGGAACGATCAGACGCAGCTCCTGCAAGGCTGCAGCCTCTCTTCCCTGCCTCCACTTTTTATTTTTTGCCCCCCCTCCCCCATCAAAAGCAGAAATTCCGCAATGACAAGGAGGAGCAAACATCAGGCTCCCGCATCACCTCCAAGGCTCCTGGATCTTTCACCTTAGGTTTGCCTGGCCGCTCTGACCATAAGGACATAAGCAGAGCCCTGATGCTGGATCAGACCAAAGGTCCATCTCGTCCAGCACTCTGTTCACACAGGGGCCCACCAGCCATCGGCCAGGGAGGAACAAGCAGGACATGGTGCAACAGCACCCTCCCACCCATGTTCCCCAGCAACTGGTGCACATGGAATCACTGCCTCGAATACTGGAGGTAGCACACAACCATCAGGGCTAGTAGCCATGGATAGCCTTCTCCTCCAGGAATTTCTCCAACCCCCTTTTCAAGCCATCCAAATGGGTGGCCATCACTACATCTTGTGATAGTGAGTTCCATAGTTTAACTCTGCGCTGTGTGAAGAAGTCCTTCCTTTTATTTGTCCTGAATCTCCCACCAATCAGTTTCATGGGACACGACCCCTTTGGGTTCTAGTATTTTGAGAGAGGGAGAAAAATGTCTCCCCATTCACAGTCTGCACACCGCTACCACGCCTCCCCCTCTCGAGCTGTCCCGGGTCCGTTTGGCCCCGTCTGTGATGCCCCCCCCCCCCAACTAATTCGCTTTGTGTTTCATATCCGCTCAAGAGGGCGTAATCCGCCTAGGGAACGCTGGATCTTGGCTGGATTAGAAGTACAGCATGAGATAATTGTTTGTGGATTGCCCAGAAAGCTCCGGCTATTGGGGGGTATAGAGGGGAGCGAAATACATTGGGAAGAACGGGAGCAGCGCCCCCCCCTCCGGCCCCGGCCTCCCGCGTGCAGCTGGCGGGGCAAGGCTGGACGGCCGCCGGGCTCCGGGCTCCGCGCCCCGAGCGCCCCCTCCCGCCTGCCCCCCCCCCCGCGCGCGCGGTACCCACCGGTCACGCCGTACTCGCCGCGGGCGGAGACGGCGCCGTCCTTGTGCAGCAGCAGGTCGGCGGCGTCGCGGATGCGCCCGGCCGGGCCCCAGCTGGGGGGCGGCGGCGACCCGCCTCCCTCGACCCCCGGCGGCGGCGGGGGCAGCAGGAGCCCGCGGCAGCACTGGAAGCACACGGCCCACGCCTGCTCCTCGTTGACGGGCTGCTCGTACGCCTTCAGCACCTCCTCGAGGGACAGCTCCTCCGCCGGCGCCCCCGGACGCCGCCGCCGCTCCTCCTCCGGCCGCGACGGCGCGCCGCTGCCGCCGCCGCCGCCCGCCGCTGCTCCGGCTCGGGCCATGGCCGCTGCTCCATCATCGGCTCCTGCAGCGACGAGGCGGGCCGGTTTCCATAACAGCGCCGCCGCCGGCCAGCCTGAGGAGGAGGGAGGGAGGGAGGGAGGGACGGAGGGAGGGCTGAGCCGGGCGGCGTTCTCAGCCCTGCCCAGCCCAGGCGGGCAGCCCACCCCAGCCTATGGAGAAGCCGCCCGCTGCTGCTGCTGCTGCCGCCGGGAGGCGGGGACGCCCAGGCGCACTCGCTCAGGCCGCCTCCCCCGCCAGGTCGAGGGTGCCGCCGCCGCCCAGAACCCACGGGGCAAATTTGGCAGGGCTGGGGGGCGGGGGGGAAGGATCCCAAAGGGCCCCGCCCCCTTTCCCTGGCCCTGCCCCCCGCTCCACGGGCTCTTGGGTGGCTTCCCAGCTTTGGCGCAGTTCCCCCCTCCCCCGGCCCCAATCCAAAAGGAGGATTAGCGCCCAGCACTTAGCGCCCAGCACTTTCGCCCTTTAGGGCACCACCGGGCGAGGCCTGTTTGGGCCGAAAGAAGCCCTACAGCCCCCAACATTCCCCAGCTGGCTTCTTTCTGTAGGGCTTATTTGCTGTCCAAGTGCGCATAGCAAGGGTGCCCTTAAACGAGAGTACATTGGTATGTGGAGCCTTTGCCACACACACTCCCCCCAGCCCCCGCTGAAATGCAGCCCTGACACCTTCTCTGGAATGCAATTTCGGCCCCAGGCCGTAAAAGCTTCTGCACCCCTGTTTAAGACCCTGGACTTAATAGCCATACCCACCTCCTTTAGTTAGCCACGTTTATTATTCATTCATTCATTCATTCATTCAATTTCTATCCTGCCTATTTGCAGAACACCCTTGGCGTTGCACACTCATTGGTGAAGCACACCCAGGACGTTCCTCCCCGCCTTCTTCCAACTACTCTCCTTAGCTGCGCCATTTACCTTCTCTCGGAAGAATGGATTCTCTTAAATTAGGCGTCTCAGCCATTCCTGCAAGGTGCTGGATTTCACCTCCCAAGGCTTGATCCTGAAATAGGTAAAACAATGCTCCTGAGCATATGCAGAGTGACTTCTAAAAAAATGATCTATGCAAACCTATTAACGTAAGAAAATATTCACATCACAGAAACAGGTTTGTATGTATGTTTCACCTTCAGGAAATTGACTCGGTCTCCACAAGACTTCACCTGCATAATTTATTTTTATTAATTCAAAAGTTTCTAACCCTATATTAATAGATCTCATCTTCTTTCTCTTAATTTAAACATCCTGGAACCGTTCTGGCAGGGTATCCAAGAGTCATTTCGGGGCAACATTTCACTACAGGGACATCCCACTGGCCAAGAAAAAGCTATTTATCCAAGCTAGTGTATTAATTGCAATTGCATGCTTTATCTGTGGAATGCAGTTGCATGAGATGTAGATGCTGGTGATAGCAATAGCAAACAGTGGTGTGCACACACATGGTCATATATGCAAATACACACCCACACATGTCTCTGTCATTTGGTAACTTTGGGGAGGTGTATTTTGGGGTTTTTTAAGAGCAGGATGGCTAATGTAGTCTTTTAAAGTAAGACCTAGGGAAGCATTTCCCAACATGGTGTCCCCCAGAGGTTTGGGATTTTAACTCCCATCAGCCGCCTAGCTGGCATGGCCAATGCTCAGGAATGCTGGGAATTGTAGTCCAAAAGACCACCAGGTAGGGAAACTCTGAACTAAGGGATAGAAGAAAGGCCACTCCCTCCCATGACAGCCAGGGCGAGGAGCCTCTTTCAGTCCCAGGGCCAAATTCAATTCTGAAGAAGCTCTCAGAGGCTGTGGGTGAGCCGTGGGTGGGGCCAAAAGCAAGCAGGGGGCAAAACAAACAGACACACACCCCAGCTTGTTTTAGTTTAAAGCACTTCCTGCCAGTCACTAATCCTTAGGCATTTCAACCTTTTAGAATAGGAGAAAAAACTGCACCCAAACAACAACAAAACCAGAAACCACCGAAGTATCAGTGGTTGAGGGAAAGAGGGTGGGGCCATTTGGAGGGCCAGGTTCAGCTCCTGGGCCCCAGGTTCTGCACCCCTGCTGGAGAGACTCTCAGCCTCTAATTTCTAACCTACTCCTCCTCTGCTCACAGAGCACACAGAATGGTTTTAGCAAGGACACCAGATTATTCAGTTAGAAGCTCCACAAAACAGGGAAATACAGAAATGCAGGTGCAAATAAATATTAAATAAATATTTAAAATAAGCTACAGAAAATCCTTTGTCAGGCTGAATAGGAAAACAACCCATTTACTCATCTTCCATGCAAAGCAAGTGTCCAGAGGAAGGGAGCAGTAGTCCAATACACTATCCAAATGGCATTCAACTAACAGAATTACAAACTGCTAAAATGCTGCATAACTTAAAAGACTGCATAGAAAAATTGATCCAATAAAACACAAGAAAATGATGATCTTGGGGGTCCAGCATAGCAACAGTTTTCTGTTCTGGGCAGCTTCCAGAAGCAAAACTCAGTTAGTGGATTCCCTGGGCTCAGTTGGAAACACAGAGCTGGCTTTAAAAAGAGAGAGATTTTGAGCTAAGAAAGAACATGTTATAATACAGAACAGCCCTGACCACCATCACATACCTACAAAACCTCCTATGAAAACTGCAATACAGAGAAGCACCAACCCAACTCCTCACTGCCACACTTGCTAACTCCTCAGTGAGGTGAGGCAGGGGGACCTTAATAAGCCAACAAAGCTCAGCTGGTACATAGTGGCTAGAGACTGAACGAGGCCACCATTTTAAAGCGACAGGCAGCCTGTAAGAGTGTGAAGGTGGCTGTGTTAGACGAAGCAAGGATGTACAGCCTTCTGCTTGAAAGCCCTGAGCAGACACCACAACAGGAAGGCCGAAAGAGGGAAATGGAACCACCTGCCTCAGAACTGGAAGCACTGCCTGGTAGGTGCCTCGTTCAGTGGCAAGCGGGATGATGGTTCTCCAAGGAATGCATGTCTCCTTGAAACACAGAGAGCAGGAGGAGACCTCATTTTGTTGCTGCCTCAGTAGTCCTTTGCCACAGGATAGTCTGCCTAGCCCAAGAGTGTTGAACCTCATACCTGTGTGTGAAATCTGGCCCACCTGGTGTCCCAGTCGAGAATCCCAGAAGCTAGGGTGACCCTATGAAAAGGAGGGCAGGGCTCCTGTATCTTTAACAGTTGCATAGAAAAGGGAAGTTCAGCAGGTGTCATTTGTATATATGGAGAACCTGGTGAAATTCCCTCTTCATCACAACAGTTAACGCTGCAGGAGCCCTGCCCTCTTTTAAACCTGGTCACTCTAGTATAGTTCCTGCAGCTTCAACTGTTGTGATGAAGCGGGAATTTCACCAGGTTCTCCATATATACAAATGACACTTGCTGAACTTCCCTTTTCTATGCAACTGTTAAAGATACAGGAGCCCTGTCCTCCTTTCCATAGGGTCACCCTACCAGAAGCACAGGTCTTCCAAGCTGCCTCCTTCGTGCCGCCGTGATGAATGGCTTACAGACTTGGGCCCTGGGTTCCGTTTACCCGGCAGTCTTCAGAGCTTGGGATTGAACATGGTGCCTGCCAGCCCTCCAGCCTCTCCCTGGCGGAATTCCAGCCTAGGAGCTCCTTAGGTAACATGCTAAATGCACTGCATGAGCCAAATATTCATCCCAGAATTGCACAGAGCAGGGCTGGGACAATCCAGGGCTGGGACAACCCAGCTGAGTGGTTGATCAAGCCCAGCTATTTAACATCCCTCTGAAGAGATGTAACTTCTGAATGGAAGCCTGGCTCTGCCACAGGTTTCTTCCTTCATCTCAGAGGATCCCGTGGCTGAGTGGCAGAGGTCCTGGTTTCCGGGCAGGAAGTCCCAGGTTCAACCCCTGGCTTTTCCAGGTAGGGCTTGGAAAGGCCTCCTGCCTGAAACCCTGGAGAGTCTCTGCCACTCAGCCATAATAATAGTGGGCTAGAGAGGGAGTTTCTCAACTGAGGAGCCACCACAGAAAGGTCCCTGTTCCTGGGATCTGCTAGACTTGTCTTGCCTAACAGCAGCCCTAAGAGCAGGGTCCCCAAAGCCAACCTTGTTGCTCAGTAGCTTCTGATGGGCCAACGTCTGCCTACGTCTCCAGATTTTTGTTTTAGCAGAAATAACTAGAAGTAGTTTATCTGTTCCAGCTTTCCACTGGTGCCCTCCAGAGGTGGCCATGTAAGCTTGGGCTGATGGGAGTTGTAATCCAACACATCTGGGGGCAGCTGGGTGGGGAAGGCTGCTCTCTGCTGACCCTGACCTGTCTTGAGCAAAGAGAATCCGTTGCTTTCCCACAATGCTTTCCCTAATCATTCAACTGCCGGCTCTTTGCTTCCACCCCTCAAGGAAATTCTTTTCCTGCTCCATCATTATTTGCCATTGCCAAATATTTACAGGTCTTTATCATCTCCTCCCACCTTTGATATCATTGCTTTGGCAACCCACATAAAACAAGGAGGTTTTATTTTGTCCTATGAGTCAAACTCAGGGATTCCAGAATTCTTCCTGGAACGTCCTTCCACGTTCCTTTCAAATGAGTATGGTTGAAGCTGCTGCACTCTGCCTATGCTCAGAAGCTCTCTTTACAAGGGTTCAGCACTTGCCAAATGGGTACTTGTACTCTATCAATGCTTAGAAGCTCTCTTTGCAAAGGTGCAAGTGCTCTCGCACTAAGTTGTGAGCTGACCCTAATGGATGATCCCGGGGGACTTCTTCTAGCAGACATGACCCAGGCCTGTCAGATGGACTTGATCCTGTTCCCAATCCCCCCCCCCTGTTTCCCAGTTTAATTGGCAATGTCCTACTGTGTCCAAGCATACCTCACATCTGGGTCACATCTGGCAACTCTCCCCACTCCCCTTGCCAGGTTCAAGGTCAATCTTTGCTCCCTCGGAGGAGGGGTATGTGTTTTCATTCATTTTATTGATTTATTTATTGCATTTCTATCCTACCCAACAGCTGATGCTCTCTGAGCGGTTCACAAAATAAAACTTAAAACCATAAAATACAATAACATAGTAAAAATTCAATATAAAAGCCTTAAGTTTAAAACAGAATAAAATCCAAGTAAAAAAGAAACAATATAAAAGCCAGAAGCAGCACGAAGCTCTAACAACACATTAAGGGTGCAATCCTACACACGTTTAGACAAAAGAAAAGAAAAGAAAAAGGACTACATCTCCCAGCATGCTCCAGCCTGTTGTACCCCTTTTTTCTGTCTAAACGTGCATAGGATTGCATCTTAACACATTTTTTTTAGACCAAAGGATTCTTTGGGGAGGCTGTTCTACAATTGGGGTACCACCACCAAAAAGACCCTCTATTAGTAGCCACCCACCTCTCAGGGGCAGCCTTTGAAGATGATCTTAGGCAAGTATATATGGAAGAAGACAATCCTTCAGGTCACCTAATATGCTCAAGGGGCAACGCTGGCACCCCCAGATGAAGCTTCTTCCTGGCCCTCCCAAGGCGTGTTTTCCTGCCCTTGGCTGAAGGAGGCAGGAGGCACGTATCTTGCCTGCAGGATTTGAAGCTCTGCTGAGCAAGCTGCTAAAAAAAATGGGGAAAGGCTATTAAAACGCCTCCTGCCAGTTCCATCAGAAGTCAGGTTTCTTAATTGGTCTCTGGGAAAGAGGAAACAGGCCATGCTTCGCTCCTCGCTGCATTTCACTGGACTGTTCACTTGTTTGACCCGTTGTTCACCAGCTGTGGTTGGGCTGCTCTGAGTGACTGACCGTGGCTAGTAGGATGCAGTTCTTCGGAGCGGGGAGGAGCTGCAATCACGAACAGGCACTTCAGCCAACCCAAATACTTTGCAGATGGGAACCCGTCCAGCCCTGTTGAGAGTAAAACTACACCATTTATTCTTGCTAAAGCCGCACGCTGTGCAGCTAACTACCTTATGGCTGCTTTGGCAAAGTGCCTGAGTTTTTTTGCTTTAGAGCAGAGCCCTTTTTGGCTCAAGAAGAAGCGAGCCACTGTGAAGGGACCGCTCTAGCGAGGCCAATAAAACAGCAGATGCTACGGTCTCTTCCAGCCTCTTGGCCTTAGTGCCTCACGCCAAAATCAGTAGGTTCCTGGGTGGCCAGGTTGTCTTCTTTAGAAGACTGGCCTGTATTTGAAAGGCTGCGCAGTCCAATTCCAGTTTAAAGACAAAGAACCGCGAGAACCGTGTGCACTCCGCAGTGAGCACCTGGACAGGCGGCAGAACAGAGAGGGCCCACAGCTCACCTGGTCACAGGCCTCCCCGCTGTGGTGAGATGTACTGTATTTCTGCGGAAATTATAGCAATGTTTTTTAAGTGTTCATTTATACATATAAATGTGCAAATTTTATGCAATTTTTTGGGGTGTGTGTGTCTTTTTTTGGGGAGGGCATGAAAATATTTGCACAAGCCCCTAATTATGCAGCAGGGGCCACCATGGATGATTGCCGTTCAAACAGATGTGTTGCAATGTCTAATTCCCAGTTAAATCATAACATAAGAAGATCAGAAGAGCCCTGATGCTAGGTCAGACCAAGGGTCCATCTAGCCCAGCACTCTGTTCACACAGCGGCCAACCAGCTGTCAGCCAGGGACCCACAAGCAGGACATGGGTGCAAGAGCACCCAGCAACTGGTATATGTAGGCTTACTATCTTTATGCCTCTGTATGTGTGTGCATGAATTCCTCCCCACACTTCTACTGACGCATGCGTAAAGCCACAACGTAGGCGTGCCAATGTTGTCCCCTCCGCGCGCAGGCGTAGCAAATGAGCCACTACAAAGATGGCGGCCGTCCTGCTCTTAGCCCAGCCCTTCTGATCGGCCACTACCAAGATGGCCGCAGCTCCGCTTTAGGAAACAGGGAAGGGCCCGCCTACAGCCCTCCTTCCTATTGGACAAGACGTTCGGCCGGCGACCAATGCGGGCGCAGGGCGCGCTGGTTGGTTGGCTGGTTGTGCGCGCGCGGAGCGGCCGCTCGGGACGCCTCAGGCCGGGCGACGATGGAGGCGGCCGCGGGGCCAGGGGAGGGCGGCCGGGGCCGGGGCCGGGGCCGGGGCCGGGCTCTCTCCGCGCTCCTGGGTAGGTGGCGCTCCGGGGCCGCCACTCTGTGTATGCTCAGAGGCTCTTTTTGCGAAGAGTGCAGCGCCTGTCCAGTGGGGAAGGCGCTGCACTCTGCGTGTGCTCAGAGGCTCTCCTTACAAGGAATGCAGCCCTCGTCCAATGGGGGGAGGGAGTTGTGCTCCATGTATGCTCAGAGACTCTTTCCAAAGGGTTCTGGGCTCAGTGGGGAGGGAGCTGCACTCTGTGCATGCTTAGAGACTTGTCTTTGCAAGAGTTACAGTGCTTGACCGATGGGGAAGGATTTGCACTCTTTGTATGCTCGGAGGCTCTCTTTGCAAGAGGTAGAGCGCTTGCCCAGTGGAGAAGGATCTGTACTCTGTGTATGCTTAGAGGTTCTGTTTCCCAAAGGGTGTAGCACTCAGTGGAGAGGGAGCTGCACTCTGTGTATGCTCAGAAAGTCTCTTTGAAAGCAGTGCAGTACTTGCCAAGTAGTCAAACATCTCTGAAGGGTGTCAGGTTGGGGATGCTTCTTTCTGGATCCTATTTTATCCTTGCAACAAACCCTGAGAAGTCCATGAACCCGTGAGAGGAACCTAAGAAGTTGTCTTATACCAAGTCAGTCTATTTGTCCATCTAGCCCAGAATCGTCTACCAAGCACCTTCTTCCCATGCAGAAGGTCCTGGGGTCAATCTTATTTTATTTTCTTCGTTCATTATTACATTTATATCCCGCCTTTTCCCCTCTGGTGTGCTCCTCCTCCTCCTCCTCATCTCTGTTTTATCCTCACAACCACCCGGCATCTCCAGTTAAAAGGATCTGGTGACTGGAAAGACCCTTGTCTGCCGGATACCCTGGACAGCAGCTGTCCAAGTAGACCAGGGCTGGGCAGACTTCTGCCTTGTCAGATGTGCTTTGCTTTTTTACCGAAACCCCTGATCTTGGGTTCCTCTGATCATATTCAGAGCCTAGGAATTTGATTTGAGAACCAGAACTCGATGGAGAAAGCCATTTTGTTGTTATTAACAATTGGGATTTGCTGACCTACTGCAAATAATCCAGAGATCATGATTTACCTTATGCCTACCCCTGAGAATCACATTAGGGCATCTATAGCTTGTGCACTGCACTATAGAGATTTCAAAATGGCTCCTAGAACTGGAAATGTTTTCCCATTCTCCATTAGGCCGCAACTAGGACATAGACAGTTCAACCCAACTTGGTCTGATGATCAAAAATGAGTTGCTTGGTTTCTCAGGCCAATATAGTTATATGTGTGTCTGTCTTCTTTTTCCCCTAGCAGGAAGATCCAAGAAACAGAAATGCAAAAGTAAAAATGAACAGAATCTGCAGGAAGCGGCTCTGCGTGTTTTGAGTTGCCACCAGAACCTGGGTGACCTTTTGCTGGAGGTGAGAGAGGAAACTTTTGCTTCTCTAGAAGTTGAGGACTGAGTTTGCGCTTCTGGTTTAAATTGTGGTGACCAGTCATGATGGCTGGGAGTGCAATGCAGACTATTAAAATTAAATATATGGGTTTGTATGCAATGTTGCTCCTACTTAGAGTAGAAGTTGAAATGAGTGGGACTTAAATTAGACTGACATTGGATGCCACCCATAGAGTGTTTCTTTCGGGGGGAGGGTGATATCTCCATAGGGAGCAGACTTCACTTACGGTGCAATCCAAAGCATGTTTACTCGGAAGTAAGTTGCATTGAGCTCATTGGGTCTTACTTTCTAGTACGTGTGTTGGGATTGTTGCCTTATTTATTTATTTGTTACATTTTTATACCGCCCAATAGCCGAAGCTCTCTGGGCGGTTCACAAAAATTTTTATGAACTAATTTTTATGAACTATTTCAGTACTACTGAAGAGGTATTTGAATAAAAAAGAAACGTGTGCACATCTTGACCAGGTGTTTTTTTCTGCCTGTTAGCTTCACAGAATGCCTTAAAAGATAGGCAATCTCCATTTCAGAGAAGTATCACATTTCTTTCTTGGACAGCGAAATGTTTGCTGTGTTAGCAATGTCCAAATGTTTTAACGCTTGTCAAAATGCTGCATCTGGAACAGGCCAGGCGAAGGCCAAAGTACTTGATACATGTGTTATAAACACAAGATGATCATCTCTCTCTCTCTCTCTCTTTACAGGTGGGGAGTTCAGGATGTAACAAGCCAGAATGTTTCAATAGTTCAGGCAGCGAAGCTTCAGTTCCAGAACTATTTGTGGGTAGGTTAAAAAAAACCTGTTTCGTTAGAGGGGGTGGCTAAAAATCAAGTCGGTTTATTCAGCAAGATAAGAATACTGATATAAACGGTCCGTTTAGTCTGGTACTATTAACAGTAACTGGCAGGAGCAGCTCTGCAGAGTTTTGTGGCAGTGATAGTTCCTAGTAGTTGTATCCAGTGTTTGCCCTACTTAGAGTAGACTCATTGAAATGAATGGGACTTAAATTAGATAACATTGGATACAACCCTAGCCCTGCAGCGTGAGTCTTTTCAGCTGGAGATCCTGGAAATTGAATCTGGGGACTTTTAAAAGCAAACCATGTCCTCAATTCCTGAAATATATTCACTGTCCTTGATTTGCTGTTTCTTGGTGAAAATTCAGCTGGTATCTTAAACAGTGACTAAAGCCGTCATGAACAGTCTGCCCTCTTAGACTCTGTCTTATGTTCAGAAGCCACTTACACGTCTGTCTCTACTTTTATGTTCTAGTCTCAGCCTTGCAGGATCAGGCTTCCACGCTGGGTGTACCCGTGGGCATCTTGTCAGCCAGAACCGCTGCCAGCAATATTGAGAAGATCTCTGCAGAATCGGGTCAAACTGCGTTGCTGAATGCAGAGCAAAGAGTAAGGGGGAAGTGGTTGTTTTCACATATGGCAAAGCTGAGAGAAACATACATGCCAAGCGCTGCTTTTTAAGTGAACATTAAACTTTGATTAGAGATACTAAAGATGCACATAGGGCTCACGCTCAATTAGAGGGTCCATACCTGTCAATTTCCCTCTGATCAGGAAGTGAAAACCCTGCTCAGGTGGGGTTGGAAATAACTTGCAGAAATAACCCGGCACACTTCTGAACTGCTCCAGATTTGCCAACATCCCAGGGATCTCCTGAATGCCATTGCCCCTTTTTCCATGCCACTCACCCCTTCTCTTTAAAACGACGGTAAGGAATGTGTGACGCACACCCCAGGTGTGGTTGGACTGCAATTCCCATCAGCTCCAGGCAGTATAAACAATAGTGAGGGCTGTTGGGAGTTGCAGTCCCCAATAGCATCTGGAAAGCCACACATTCACCCATCCCTGCTGTAAACCTTGCTTTCTTGGCTGCTGCAAGCTGCCATGGCGGGGTGGGGTGGGGTGGGGGTGGAGACGCACTGAAAACTGTTGGTGGAGGAGAAATGCCCTCTCCCTCTCAGGAGACCCTCCTGTCTGAAGGCTTATTTATTTATTTATTTATTTAAAATGTTTATATCCCGCCCTATATCATTAAGATCTCAGAGCGGCGTACAGATAAAAACATACAGTATAAAACAATAAATATGCACGGTTAAAAACAAGTTAAACCATGATCCAAGTTAAACCATGATCCATGATCCAGTCTCCAATGGGGTGGGCTTTTGCCTCCCCCACAGCAGTAACTGAATCATTTGCAGGAGAGGCTTTCCTGGCCAGGATAAGCGATCATTTACAGCTCATGGAGACTTTGAAGACCGCCCCCCCCCCCCACACCGCCAATGCTTTCCCAGTGGAGCCCTCTTGTCCTTGCATGCTGTCATTTGGAGATTTGAGTGGGGATGGTGTTAAGCTGCTGCAGCCTGGTTTTTTTTTTGCAAGCCAGATCAGAGTTTGGAGGGCTTGCAGTGCTTGACTCTTCTTTGAGGTGAGTCTGAGGAGCCTCTGAAGCTGGTCTCCAGACTTAAACCTCGTCTCCAGGTTGTGAACTCTGCCAGTGATCCCTAGTCGTTACTGACCTGGATGACTGGACAGAACAGGATTAGGCTTGATGTTTTCTTGCTAATCTCCTGAGCATGACACAATGTCGGATATTTTTTGGTTAGTGTTTGTGCCTGTGTTTTAAAGTGTGCAACTTTTAGAAGGATGCAGACAAGCTGGAGCGTGTTCAGAGGAGGGAAACAAGGATGATCAGGGGTCTGGAAACAAAGTCCTATGCAGAGAGACTGAAAGAACTGGGCATGTTTAGCCTGGAGAAGAGAAGATTGAGGGGAGACTTGATAGCCCTCTTCAAATACTTGAACGGTTGTCCCACAGAGGAGGGCCAGGATCTCTTCTCGATCCTCCCAGAGTGCAGGACACGGAATAACGGGCTCAAGTTAAAGGAAGCCAGATTCCAGCTGGACATCAGGAAAAACTTCCTGACTGTTAGAGCAGTGCGACAATGGAACCAGTTACATAGGGAGGTTGTGGGCTCTCCCACACTAGAGGCCTTCAAGAGGCAGCTGGACAACCATCTGTCAGGGATGCTTTAGGGTGGATTCCTGCATTGAGCAGGGGGTTGGACTCGATGGCCTTGTAGGCCCCTTCCAACTCCGCTATTCTATGATTCTAACCTCTAAGGTAGTGGAGTCAATTGAGTAAAGCTTTGATTATAGATGAAAATTTGCTTCTCTCACGTAGCAATCAGTTGGTGGGCCGACAGACAACCAACAAATATTCTGGGACTTGTGACAAGTTATTGTGGTTTGTTTAACCCCTGATGATCATGTGAACCAGTTCAGTGTCTATTTGAATTCATGCATTTTAAAATCTTCCACAATATTGATTGATTTTGAATTTGTGTATTTTGGAAGCTATTTTGGTATGTTAAAACAGAATTTTCCCTAATCAAAATATGATGAAGAGGAAACAATCTACAGACCCTTTTCTTTCTAGCAACATAGCTTTCTTTAAGACAGATGGTTCACTGACTAAAACCAACAACAGCCCTTGAATCAAATTGCAGCCCTTTTTTTTGTTTAATTACAGAAAAAGTTGTCTTGCTTGCTCCAGACTTTGAAGGACTTGTTAACACATAATGCTTTCTGCCATTTGCTGTTTGCGCAAGAAATATGGAAAATGCAGGTAAGAAGGTGTGTGTGTGTGGCTTCTAGAGAGAGAATTGGTGGGGGGGGGCTATATACATATGTCAGGGAACTGTTAATCACGTTACTGGGTGTTTCTACCCTCACTCCTCTTCATGCAGGAATGCTGAAAAGTACATTTGAAATGTTTCAGAGAAACGCCGGACTCTTCCTCTGATGTCTAAAAATGTTTTTAAATGAGTCAGTAGCAAACTGCTGAGTGCAGGCCTATAAACCGGCCAGTATTGTGCTAAATCTCAGCGACTGCCTCTGAACCTGCTCCTGACCCCAGTCATATTGAGAGGCCCTTTTGAAGACACCCTTGTTTACACTTGTGTTGCTTCCAAACTCTGCATTCAGGAAGGGGGTCAAGACACATCTTTTTAACGTGGGTTTTTAACCCAAGTTTTTTTTGCTATGCTTTTATTTTCTGAACTCTTTGTAAACTGCCTGGTTTGCCTTCAGAAAGGCTGTATAGAAAGGCAGTCAATCAATGCCGCTTGGATTTTGGCAATAATATAGTATAGTATATATAGTATTACATCTGCATCTCATTCCCTCAGAGCTACGTATCTTCACCCTGGCTGAGTGCAAGGCAGCAGGTGTGTCCTGTCGCCCCGTGAGGGCTATCAGCCACTGGGTTTTTGCAGGTGACTGAGTTGCTTGGCTGTTGGTGCTGGCCGTGCGTCTTTGCAGCTCCTGTGGCCTTACTGTAACCTTCCTGCCCTCAGAGCCCGCTCGTTCTGGAACTTGCGTGGCACCTGCATAGAGAGAACATCGTTAGCTTGGAAGAACTGCTGGAGAAGTAAGTAGAGGCTTGTAGCTTTGCAGTCGTTTTTGTCTTGGTGTGAAAGTGGGTCAGCGTTTTGGACCCCTGCCTGTGGCGCTCTCGCTGTGCTCAATGAGGGTGCGTGTGTGCTGTGCAGAGAGTGCCAAGCAAGGTTTGCAGTGATCCGTGGCAGGTCGCAGCAGGGAGCTACGCTAAGAGCCGAGAACCTGACAGTGGGTTCTAGATGACAAATGTAGCCAGGAAGCCTTGGCAGCCCTGGAGTCTTCGGCCAAATGGTCTAGGGCACCTTCCCCAACCTGGTGTCATCCAGATCATCCTCAGCCATCGGCCATGTTGGCTGGGAATGATGGGAGTTGCAGTCCAACACATCTGGAGGGCTGGTCTGTGCTATAGGAGGCCCCCCAGTCTCTTTGGAGGCATGGGATCAGATGCCAGCCCTGCCTGCTCTCTGAGTGCTGAAAGCTTGGACCATGTGCTTCGCACGTGCAACACCCCAGCTGAATACCTAGCTGAATGTTGTGGGGCGGTGGGAGGGGGGAAGCGCCCCCCCAGGAAAGACTAAATGGTGCAAGCTGCAGCTGCTGTTGTTGTTGTATCTTCTCAGCAATCCAGATGCCCCTGCATTGGTGGACTGGCTGTGCAGCAGCCTTTGTCTTCTGTGCCATCAGATCGAAGATCCTTCCCTGGACCCAGAGCCCCTGGGGTGCAAACTTCTTCGAGGCAAGCTCTGACTCTGAAAGCAGCGATCCCGTGGGCCCCGGCAGATTTTGGCTCCTGTGGAAACTAGAACCACAGTGTGTTGTGCCTGAAGGCAAGAGCCGTGGCTAGTTGACAAGTCTAAGAAGGCTTGCAAGTCATGAAGGCTGCCCATCTCTGCTGTTTTGCGGGATATTCTAGGCCTTGATTTCTTCCCCGCACAGTCTTTTACATTCTGATAGTTACCACATCTACTGTTCCGAGGAAACTGCTTCACTGTTCTTGCTTTAAGCTGCCTTTCTCAGCCTAAGCTGCTTCAGTTTGTGCTAACTAACACCGGTGTGACCTACAGAACTTTCTTAATCCCCTGTCAGATTTGGTGATGAGTTGCACTACTGCCACTGTTAAGCCAGACACCAGACCTTTGCTGGGGGCGGATAACTGCCTGTTTTCAATAGTGGCAGCAGAGGGACAGTAGAAGTCTTGTGGAATGTGAAAACATAGCATGAAACTGATTTTTTTAAAACCTTTTAAGGGATTCAAGGTTTGAGCATTGAAACAATCCATCTTCTGCTGATTCTTCTCTTAACTGTTCAGTGCTGTTTTAGTTTTTCGTGTGTTCCTGATGTGTTCTGATTGGTGTAGGGGAATGTTGACAGTGATTTTGTTCTTAATTTCTAGACTTTCTGATCATGTTTCTTCGTAATGGATTTCAGAAAACGCTTGAGCGGGGAAAGAAGCTGGAACAGCAGAAGATCTCTGAAGTAAGAACAGCATGGAGTCATTCATTATGATGGCCCCTAATAAAACAGTTTTCGGAGCACTGTAGATATGAGTGAAACAAGCCACAGTCCAAGCAGAAAGAGATTGGTCCTCTCTTCAGCTAGGGCAGGGAAAAGCCTGAAGCCCTGCAGAGCTGCAGCTAGATGGACCAGTGTTCTCACTCTTTGCTTTATTTTGTACCCCATCTTTTTACCAAGAAAATGGTACGCAAAGCAGCTTAGATCAAACATTTTATTAATGTTTGGTTTAAACATTAATAAAACAAATACATTAAAAGCTCAATTAAATATGCAACAATAACAGAATAAAAGCAACACCCCACTCGGTAAACCTGCTTACACGCAAATTCCTCCTTCAATTAAAAGTCTTTGCTTGCTGTAGAACAGCCTTCCTCAACCTGGGGCGCTCCAGATGTGTTGGACTACAACTCCCAGAATGCCCCAGCCAGCTGGGGCATTCTGGGAGATGCAGTCCAACACATCTGGAGTGCCCCAGGTTGAGGAAGGCTGCTGTAGAAGGATAGCGAGGGAGGGGGCAATCTCTCTCCCCCCCCCCCCATTACAGCCTCCCTATAAGACAGCTGTGTGTTTGTTTGTTCTGGAGAGCCAGTGTGGTGTCATGAGAGCTGAACTGGGACTCAGGAGATCCGGGTTCTAGTCCCCACTCAGCCGTGAAGCTCACTGGGTGATTTTGGGCCAGTCACGGACTCAACCCAGCCTACCTTACAGGGTTGTTGTAAGGGTAAAATGGAGAGGAGTTGGAGGAGAACGGTGCCTTGGGCTCCTTGCAAGAGCAAAAAGGGGTGGGATATGAATGTCTCTTCATCCTTTTCTTGCGTTACAGGGGTCCATAAGTGCCTTTCTCTTTACTTTTTTTAATTCAATGAATCTCTGTCCTTATCTTAATTAACTGACAAATACATTTCTCTTTTAAGTTAAAAATTGGAGGAGCACCCAAAGGTTTCAGTCACTTGAGCAGATCTGCTGGAAAGCTAATTGTTATATTGTGTGTGCGTGTGTCTTTCCACAGACCTGCTGTGCCGTACTTGAGAGAATGCTGGCATGTAAGTAGTGGTTATAGAAATAAATTGCATTGGGATCTAAATCACCATGATGCTTTACCCCTTTTGCTGGCATTTGTTGACATGCTGGAATGGGCTGAGTATGTAATTAGCTTTTCAACTACCTCTGCATGTGTAGGGATGGGGATAATGAATGATCAAGCGCTATAACCTAAAACTAGAGTTGCTTGGACTAAATTATATGGTAAACTTGTGCCTTGTCAATGGCGCTAATGTATTTTTATTATGTCATCAGCAGGCATCAGTTTTATTTATTTATTTATTTATTTGTTACGTTTCTATACCGCCCAATAGCCGGAGCTCTCTTAATTTTGTGAACCGCCCAGAGAGCTTGGGCTATTGGGCGGTATAGAATGCAATAAATAAATAAATATACTAAATTAGATCAATCTCTAGCATTCCAGAAAAATTTATGGTGCAAATTGAGAATATTCCGATGTAAATTTCCCTATGGAGCTTAACCTAATTTGTATAGGATTCCCCCCACACACACCGAAAACCCATATCACTACTCGCTACAATAGTAGTTCATATGCAGCTGACATTAATTTCAGGGGCGCCTGTGAAATAAGCATTCCTGGTGGATTGTGCCCCAATTACTTCTGAAGTGCAAATATTAGGGCAATCTTTCAGAACTTAAACTGCACATGCTAAACCTTTGTAAAGTGGTTCAAGGTCAGGGTTAATTGCTTCCAGTCCTCTGTTTCTTTAGTAAGTGTTCGTAGCAGCTCCAGAGTTTGAAGTGTTTTTTTTTTCTTTTCCCTGGTTGGAGGATGCTGGGAGTTGTAGTCCAACACATCTGGCGGGCAGCAAATTGGGGAAGGCAGCCTTAAAGGAGGTGCACAGTCTTTTCCTTTTGTATGCATGTGTCCCAACTGCCTTCTTCCACGTTTATTGAACATGATTCTAGCTTTCTTTCGCCTACTCACAATGTTTTGTTTTTTGTTTCTATATAGGGGTGCTTGATGCTGTAGCTAAGGAGAAGCAAGAGGATGCCTCTACACTGAAGGCGGTGAAATGCTGGTAAAGTTCTGCCTCTTTCTAGAGGTTCTGCAAAGAAATGTGCATGATTCTGAGAGCACTGTTTAACTACAGAAGTGGATGCTTTGATGCAGGGGAATAGAATCACAGGCCCGAGGGCCAGATGGAGACCTCGGGGGTTTTCTGATGGCCCCAACCCCTTCCCCTCGCTACACCCACCCTCCTCCTACCTCCGAACCTTTGGGTAGTTTCCCAGGTGTGTGCAGTCATGCCCCCCTCCCCTGTTCTAAAAGGTTGAAACACCTCTCCTAAGTAGGAGTTACTCCTGTCCCCTTCTTATCCTGAAGATATATGCAGATCAGAGGTTGTGTGCAGTGAGATATTTTTTTCCTAAGAATGTCAACTCAGTTTCTAGCACCAATTATCTGTAGACCCAAAACAACGTCCCTACTGCACCTATAAATATAACCCACTCTTTCATTTACTTACTGCTGCTAGAAGCATTTATGTGGAACTCTTGGAATGCTGAAGAAAACAGGTTTTTTTTAAGTCTTGGATTTCGTCAAGTCAGTTCAATTAAGTGCTTATCAAAGAACAAACAGTGCCGTTTGGAGATCAGTGATGCATTTATATTTCAGAAATCCCTGATGGCACAAATGTGAAAAGTAGCCGTGTCTTCTTAAACTTAGTATCAAGCAGTCTTAATGGTGTATAACCTCATATTATTCTGTTACATGATGTGATTTGTAATCTTGGATATTGACGTACTGGATGAATATTTTTGTATTTAGCAAAATGGGAGAAAATGATGGAACCTCAATGTAAAGTGGGGGCATATTTCCAGTTATCTCATGTTGGAGACAGAAATCAGAGACAGCCTCTGTCTTGCCCCTGCTTGCGGTGGAGATAGAGCATTGGACTCGATGACCCACTGTTTTGAGGCAGTATCATCATGTCTATGGTAGCTTCATCCCACATACCTGTTTCCTTCGAATTATCCCCTACAGCGCCAAGCGGTCGTTGTTGTTGTTGTTAGCTAAATCACACCCCGGGCGGCAGCGCTCCTAAAATCCTTTGCATACCAGGAAATGGGTTTAAGGAGGGAAATGTAAAAAAAATCATAAAAAATCAACGGATGACCCAATCCGATTCAAATTTGGTATGCGTAAAGCTCTCCTTAATATCTATTACTGTGCTAATGTTGATGTCTTTATCTTTAACATTTACGCAGATATAAGCATTTGTTTAATTTTTCTTTAAACATGATCCTGCACCCCCAGTGGCCGCTCGAAAACAACAAATGATTCTCTTGAAATCTAGTAGCTAAATACCTCGATTCTTTCCCCTTTATAGCACAATTAAAGCAGGATGCATGGGAGTACTTCACAGTCAAAGCTGATTATAAACTAGAAAACTTCAGAGTACTTCACAATAAAAGCAGATTATAAAATGGAAAACTTCGGAGTCCTTTGCACACAATTTGCAGTGATTGCACAGTATAACGCTGGTGTGATAAAGCTTTGGCTATAATACTATGCACCATTTATTCTGAGATATGCAGTGCCTGTTCTTTATCCACCAGGCCTGGCCAATGTTCAACTTCAGTAGCATTTGAATGGGAAATCCTAAACCGTGCGTTGTTGACATTAACAGGATTTTACAGCAATTGTACCTGTTTGATTTTCCTTTTTAATCTTCCACTTCCTGTACAAGCTTTACTCTCCAGGCTATAAACAGCAGTTGCCACCTGCTCTTTCCCCTGAGATCCCACTTTCGGGCCCCAGTCAGTCTTGGTTCCTGCAAACTGACATGCTTGAACCTTTTCCTGAGTTCCAGCTTTCCCTTCTGAGCTGCGTCCCTCAGCGGCGTTCTTTGCATTAGCACAACGCCTTCCTTTCGACAAGAAATTCACTGTATCTTTCCCCCTGCAAATGTAGCTAAAATAAATGGTAAATATTTACATATATTTTGACAGCCTTTCTGGTGACTGCCGATTTAGTGGGAAAATTGGAGCCATTAACCGTAATTCATGTGTGATGAGTCAGTGTTCTTGAGCGCTTTCTCTTCCCTATAGGCTCTGTGCGTTCGGCACGATGGCAGCCCAAGGCTCCCTTCCTCTTGAGTCGTTGCGGCCGTTCTTCAATCACACCTTGACCCAGGTTCTGACCTACAGCCCCCAGTTAAAAGGTAGGACTCCTGGGATGAGAGATGAATTCACTGTGCGGGATATGAACTTTCACAGGCCTTCAGAGGGGCTAAGTGGGGATTTCTCAAGGGCTGGCTTAAATCCTCCCTGGAGTGCACTGAGCAGTCACCGGAGAGGCTCCCCCTTTGACCCAGGGTCCAGCAGGGTTCCTGAAATGCTGACCTGTTTAATGGAGCATTGAGAACTGGGACTAAAGGCATGGGATTAGTTCTGGGGAGAAGCTCTCAGGTGCCATGATCCAGTGGTGAGTGGGGCAAATGGGGGCAGGGCCGAAGATGCCAGCCTGGTTGAGCTGTAAGCTCTCCCTGCCAGTATCCAAGCCTTTGTAGAGGCAGGTCAAGCTTTTAGAATGGGGGGGGGGGAAACTCTGCAAAATCCAGAAAACCAAAAAAGAGCCCGGAAAGGGGGAGGGGGCATCTGGAGGGCCTAGGTTGGCCCCTGGGCCTGGTCTAAGGCCAGACCGAAAGCAGCGAAGGAGGTCCCTGAAGGAGAAGCGGGGGCCCACGTGGCAAGCTGGTGTCCGCTGAAGATTCTCAGCCCTGCTTCTTAGTCTCTCTTTATTTTCAACGTTTCCTAATAGGTTTCCAGCTAAATACCCTTGCAGATTGACTGACGAAAGCAAAACACATGAATTCATCTTCCGTTCAGGTAGTCAGGCAGGCCCCTCTGTCCTGGCTGCCCTCGACATGGTGGGATTTGGGGAGCCCCCTGCTGTCCTAATTCACAAGCCTGATCCTGAAGCTCCATGCAGAGAACTTGGTTTTCCACTCATTTAGTGTCAGCCTTCCCCAACCTCCCATAACGCCCCCAGCCAGGTTTCCTTGCTGGGGTATTATGAGAAATCTAGTCCAGCACATCTGAAGGGCACCAAGTTGGGGAAGGGTGTCTTATATCATGCCCTTCCTGCCTGGCAACACTGCGTTTGCCCTATGGACATCCGGACTCTCCTTCACTGCAAACTCCTAGTTTTCCACGCGGGGACTGAGCTCTTCCGTGAGCAGCCTGCGCAAGGGAGGTCCTTGGGTTACGGCTTGGGGAGCTGCTAGAAATAACTGAGTGACCTATTTTGTGATGCAGAAGCAAAGGAAGCATTGATATTTTTGTTCTTCAGCATTGCTCTTGCCATTCTCTGAAATTAGCTTTCCCCCCCCCATCCTGTCTTCTCTGAACACAGTTTCTGATGCCATCCATCTGCAGAGAGAGTGGAGCTTTGCAAGAACCAGTTCAGTGCTCACCATGCTGTACCGCAAGGTATGTCTTCCTTGGGGGATCGGAACAAGAACACTCTGACCCAGTTTACACATAACGCTAACCCATGGTTTATTTAACCCATGGTTATCCCATGGCTTGTTGTCCTACCCAGGATGGGTCTGGCAGAAGATTGAACAAACCACGGTTTGTGTGCTCAGTCTCAGGCTGGTTGTTTCCCTCCTCCTTTGACTGTTCCCTCCCTGCATCCCACATGCCTTTGCGGCACTGTAGTACTGGCATGTAGGGTGGCAGGTTTTTAAAAAACACTCTCGCCCACTGCCTCTGTAGGCTGGCGAAACAACCCATGAATAACCCACACTTCTGGGTTCACACATAACCCACAGTTCACAAACCATGGCTTCTCTTTCTGGGTTGTTTGTGGTGAACAAACTATGGCTTATTAGCACAGCTGGCTTCGCATATCACAACAGCCCAGAATTCAACAACCCGTGGGTTAAATAAACCATTCATGTTTTGTGCAAGCCCTACCTTTTAGCACAGAGCTACCTTTTCCTTTTTCCTTTTTTTTTTTTTTTTACAGTTTGTGCTCCTTAAAATTGCTTAACTAGTTGAATTGCACTCTTTGGCTTTCATGTCACAACTCTTGTTACATGGGAGGGCCAGGATCTCTTCTCGATCCTCCCAGAGTGCAGGACACGGAATAACGGGCTCAAGTTAAAGGAAGCCAGATTCCAGCTGGACATCAGGAAAAACTTCCTGACTGTTAGAGCAGTATGACATTAGAACTAGAGAACTGGTGGGCTCTCCCACACTAGAGGCCTTCAAGAGGCAGCTGGACAACCATCTGTCAGGGATGCTTTAGGGTGGATTCCTGCATTGAGCAGGGGATTGGACTCGATGGCCTTGTAGGCCCCTTCCAACTCTGCTATTCTATGATTCTATGATCTGGGTTGCTTAGAAATAGCAAGTTTCAATTATAACAAAATTGGAACTGGCTCTTTGGCACTGAACATCAGGCAACGGAGACGAGGGAGCAAAATCATGCGTCAGTAAGATTATGTTTTGCCAAGAGGCTTGCGACACTGTGTGTTTGTGTGTAAAAGGTGGGAGTAAAAGGAAAGTAAGGATGTATCCAAGGTGATAGTCTTTGGTTTTTTAATTAAAATCAAGGAGGGGTAACCTTCTGTTCGAAGGTCTCATTAGGCCAGCCTTCCTCAACCTGGGGCGCTCCAGATGTGTTGGACTGCATCTCCCAGAATGCCCCAGCCAGCTGGCTGGGGCATTCTGGGAGATGCAGTCCAACACATCTGGAGCGCCCCAGGTTGAGGAAGGCTGCATTAGGCTCTTGTGGAAGTAAGTAGTGGAGAGAAGTCACCGTTGCATAAAGGGCAAGCACCGAATATGAAAGTTAGCAGATTCTGGATATCCCAACCTTGTGATCCTCTTTCTCGCCCCACCCAACAAGAAGTGACTTCTACTGAGTCAGACCCTGGGTCCATCTAGCCCAGTATTGTTCACACTGACTGGCAGCAGCGGCTCTCCGAGGTTTCATTCGAGAGTTTTTCCTGTCCTACCTGGAGATGCCGGGGTTTCGAACCTTCGGACTTCCTGCATGCAAAGCAGGATGTCTCCGAACTTCCATGGATTCCAAAAGGACTTCCTTGTTCTTTCCTTCTAGCTGTTTGTGGTGTTCAAAGGGGAGGACCTGATCCGTCACTTGCAGCAGGTCCTGGAGACGAGTGAAGTGAACTGGCATCATGTCCTTTCCTGTGTTTCCACGCTGCTAGTCTGTCATTCTGAAGCAGAGCCGTTGGTAAAAGGTACAGGTGGAATTTCGTGAAGATGCCCTGGCTGTAGATGTTGCTGCTCCTTGCTTTGCAAAGGCTGAAACCGAAGGAGGAAAATGTCTGTGAATATTTCTAGAATGCTGCTAGTGCAGCATTCTAGAAATAGTTACAAAGAATATTTACCTTCCTGTGAAATATTCCCGGTTTTAATATGATGCTGGCCTTTGACAAGGATTCCACAAGTTTGGTGCCACAACTTAAAAGGTCCTGCCTCTGGTACCCACCCACCAGACTTCTGTTGGCAGTGCAATGCAGTAAAGATCCTCTGATGTTGAGGGGTGGCCAGAGTGCCTGACCAGGAGAGGGGAGACCTGGGTTCAAATCTCTTGACCATGAAGCTCATAGGGTGACTTCGGGCCATTCATTAACTCTCAGCCTAGCCACCCTGAGTATGTTAGTCTGAGCTCCTTGGAGGAAGAGTTAGGGACGTTTATTCCACATCTTTCTGCCAATGCATACTCCCCACCCCACCCCCCAATAGCCAAAAAAAAAAAAAGTTCTGAAATTATGTTTAAAAATTTTTTTTAAATGATTTTTAAGGGTAGGTGCAAGGGTATTTCTTGAATTTACATTTCAGAGTAATGTCCTGAGGCAGTTTCCTCTACAGCTTTCTCACAAATCCTTGCCTAATAAAGAAATATTCCAAACCTCGTTTGGCTTCAATTTGATCTTTGAATGCAGGCTTGTAGATCCAAGTTTCCCGCATTGATATGTAAGGGGTCAGTGATTTTCCTGTTCCTCTTCTAGACCTGCTGGGCCATCTGTTGACAAAAGCCTTTGAGAATTATGACTTTGAGAATATGATCACTGCGTTCTTAATAGTCCGCCAGGCAGCCCTGGAGGGGCCTGCGATATTCATGCCGTACTCAGAATGGTTCAAGGTAAGATCAAACGGACGCTTGCAAAAAAGCACGTTGCGTCAGTGACAAGCCCGGGGGCCTGCCGGAGTGGGCAGGCTCCCTGTGAGAGGGGGCGGCTGCGGGCTTCACGCTTGGCTGGGGTGGGCTTGGAGTAGAAATGGAACATGGCTGCCTAGGCAAAGTGGGACTGTGGCGTCCTTCCCCAGGCGTTTCAGGAGTGTTGAAATGCTCATCTTCCTTATGCGCATCTCTCCACTTTGGTCTCCCTTCACCATTCTGCAGCCAAGGTTATTTTCTTGGCTCGTCGTTTGGACCATGTTTCTCCTTTGTTGAAATCTCTTCATTGGCTTCCGATCCCATATAGAATTCAGTATAAGCTCCTTTTGCTGACATTCAAAGCGTGTCCAGGAGGGGATCTACACAGCGTCATGAAGGTGCTTGCGTGCGCCTGCAGCATGCCCCGAAACTCATTGTGTAGATCCTGCCCTGCTGACTGGTTTGAGACAATGTGAGGGAGCGCAGAGCGAGGAAGGCGCCCAGGCTTCTGGGGTGTCTATATAAAGCCCAGCAGCAGCAGCAGCAGCAGCAGTCTCCCCTTGCCCGCATGCGTGCACGCACGCACACACACACACTCACACACACGCAGGTTCCACGCGCCCGCCGGCACGGCCAGGAACGCCTCACAGCCCGGTGCTCTGGGGGCCAGACTTTCCTTGCCTTGCCCTCCACACACAAACGCCTCTCCCGCCCGGCCACCCACCTAGGCAGGCAGGCAGGCCGGCCCTGCCAGCAGACAGGCGAGCACTGCAGGGGAACGGCGAGGCTGAGGCGAGGAGGACAGCGCTGCTCAGCCGCCCACCAGGGCAGGATCTACACAATGAGTTTCGGGGGGCGCTGCAGGCACATGCAAGCGCCTTCACGGCGCTGTGTAGATCCCCTCATGCTCTTGCACCTTCTTATCTCTCCTCTCTCATTCCCCCTCGTACCCTCCGTTCTTCAAATGTTATGTTGCTCTCCCGCCCAAGAGTCTCTCTCTCTCTCTCTTGCCCGGCTTCGCCCGTTCTCTCTGGCTGCCTCGTTTGCTTGGAATGCTCTTCCAGAGCAACTACGTACCACGAGTTCCACTGCAGATTTTAAAACGTGTTTGAAAACTCATTTGTTTTCAATAGCTTTTGGTATTTTAGCTTGATTTACTGTTCTTATTACTATGATTATTCCCTTATTTCTGCTTTGTGAACCCCTTTCCCCCCTTCATATGTTTTAATGTGATTTTAGATTGTAAACCTCTAGGCAGGGTATCGCTGTTTTATTTGTATATTTTGTACAAGTACATTGTTGCTGCTATATAAATAAATAATAATAATAATAATGATGTTGAGCCTCAGGTCCGTGGGCCGAATCCTGGGGTCCTGATCTGTCCCTCTGGGATTCCTCACATCGCCGCGCTCCCTTCTTCGGCTCCATGCCCCTTTCCCCACAGCTGCAATTCGTTCGGTGGTTTTGCAGCTTTTGTGCATCAACCCCCCCACCCCCACCCCATTCTAAAAGCTCGACATGCCTCTCCTACGGGTTCGCTCCTGGCAGCAACAGCTCTTAGCTTAACGCGCGCTGGTAGTTTCGATATTTCGCTCCCGTTATGCTTTGCTGTCTCTTTCCAGGCTGCCTTTGGCAGTGCCAACGGCTTCCACAGCAGCAGTAAGAAAGCCTTGGTCTTCCTCTTCAAGTTCCTGTCAGAGCTGGTGCCCTTCGAAGCCCCCCAGTACCTGAAGGTGAGAAATTAACCCGGACGGGCCCTGCCTTTGCAAAATAAGCGGACTTATTTTAACGACCGCTTGAACTTCTAGGAAATGTGAAATGGTCTGGAGTTCATTGTTCAGCGCCTTTTGGAGGGAAATTGGTGCACGTCTTGATGGGTCCCGGTAGTTTTATTGTTAATTGTTTTTAACTGTTTTAAAGTTTGTATGTTAAAAGTTTTGTATTATTGTAAACTGCTTTGGCTATTGGGCAGTATAGAAACGGAATTAATGATGTAAGTAATGCTATGTGGTGGAGCTTCCTTCTGGCAAGTCCTATATGGTTCGGGTCCAGGTTATTTGAAAGACCGTATTCTCCCTTGTGAGCCTGCCCGTGCTTTGAGATCTTCCGGAGAAGCCCTTCTTTCAGTCCCACCTTCTTCACAGGCACGCTTGGTGGGAACATGGGAGAGGGCCTTCTCGGTGGCTGCTCTGGAACTCTCTTCCCGGGGAAGCTAGGCTGGCTCCCTCCTTGATGGGCTTTCGGAAGCAGGCTAAAACTTTTTTGTTCAAGCAGGCCTTTGGAGAATAATCCAGCCCTCCATCTGTGTTAATGTTTTATAATTTTGTGTATTTTAAACGTTTTTTTGTTTGTTTTTACATTTCTTTTCTTAGGTTTTACAATGTTTTAAACTTCGTAAGGCCGCCTTGAGGCCCAGTATTGGGCAAAAGGCAGGATACAAATCAATATAATAATAATAATAATAATAATAATAATAATAATAATAATAATAATAAGCGGCTTCCCTTGTGGACGCGCTAGTACTGCTACTGCGGCCATTTGCCTTCTGTTCTCCACGTCACACACCTGAGAAGGGGATGAGCTCAGGGGCAAGACCAGCTTCTTGAGTTCAGAGCAGGGAGAAAGAGAGCAGCCCTTCTGCCTCTGAGCAGCTCTTCCCACAAGGCTGGCTGGCTGGCTGGCTCCTGCTCCTGCTCTCGCTCTGCGGCTCAGAGAACCTCGTGCCTTGGGAAGCCAGGCTGGCTGGGAAACGAAAGAGTCGTGGCCACTGACTTACCCTCGCTGTGAACTCTCTCCAGGTCCACATCATGCACCCGCCATTTGTGCCCACGAAATACCGCCCCTTCCTTCTGGAATACGTCACTCTGGCCAAAACCCGGCTGGCTGATCTCAAGGTCAGTGAAAGCGCTTCTTCCTTTCTCAGGGCAGAATCTCCGAAGCAGCGGTGGGGAAGCTTCAGTCTGCAGAGAGTCCCCATCCGGCCTGCGGTGGCTTGGGCTTCCTCTGCAGGCTCGCCTACTTCCCTCACCAAGGCCCACCCCTGGCCTGGAGGCTACCAGGCACTGGGAGAGGAATCCACCTGTTATCTCCATTTACAGGTAGGAGATACCAAGAGGATTCCTCTTACTTGGTGCGCTGCTCCCTCTTTGGAGGGGAGTGGTGCACTTTGGAGGGGAGTGGTGGGCTAAGTGCTCTGCCCACACTGCCTCATCCTCAGTGGGGGAAGGTGCAGGGTGGCAGCGCCTTTGGCCCGGGGCCTCATGGGGTCGGTTGAGCCTGTGCCTCTGAAATCATCTGGCTCAAGGAGCCTCAAACCCTGTACCCCACCCCTCCTGTAAAGAGAGAGTTTCCAGGACGCAGTCGCCTACTTGGAATCTGCTCCCCCTATTCCAGATGTGCAGGGGATGGCCATGGCCTTTCTGCAGGATAAGGAAGGCACCTTGGTTCTCTCCCGCAGAACAGCCTTGGAGCCATTGGAAACTAGTTGTGGGGCTGAGTCCACACAACGCACATACTAACCCCCCCCCCCGCCCCGCCCCGCCCCGCCCCGCCCCGCCCCCCTTTCCCGTTATCCCGCCCTCAGCTGTGTCTCTCTTTCGTGTGACACTTTTCAGGTTTCGATAGAAGAGATGGGTCTCTATGAGGATTTATCTTCTGCAAAGGAACCTGTCCAGGTACCCAAGAGGCAAAAGACCTAAATGGGGTCAAGTGTACGACCCAGACTGTGGTGAATGAAGAGTTCGGAGCTGCAGGAGGGGCCCAGGGGCAGTGTGGGGAGGAGGGCTCCCGGTTGCTCGCTTTGGCTGTCAGGCTGGCCAACTGAAGTTAGAAGCTGTACGACTCAGTTGTGTTTTATATTCAAGTCCATCATTGCCGTCCATTCCTGAGACGCAGTGTCTATTCTTACGGGAATCTCTATTATAACACTGATGAAATGCTGCTGTTTGGGAGACGGTGACCTCCCCCGAGTGGAGATCCCGTCTAACTAATTGATTTCATTAGCCATGTTATTTTACTGTGGTGGATAACGACTAGACAGACTCTTAACAGCCATCTCAGCTATAGCATGCATACTGGAGCTACAGGACAGCTATCTATTGCCTCCAGTATCGGAGGCCTTATGCCTCTCAGTACTGACGGGGACATTGAATTCCGGATCTACTTGTGGGCTTCCTGGAGGCAGCTGGTTGGCTGCTGCGAACAGAACGCCCTGCTAGAAAGGCCTGTGGTTTGATTTAGCTTCAGGGCTCTTTTTACATCTTAGAGGGGTATACAAAAGCTCCATTGAAGGTAAACTGGAGAGGGGATTTATTTCAGCAACTTATTTTAAATTTATACCCTCCACAGAATCACAGAATAGCAGAGCTGGAAGGGGCCTACAGGGCCATTGAGTCCAATCCCCTGCTCAATGCAGGAATCCACCCTAAAGCATCCCTGACAAATGGTTGTCCAGCTGCCTCTTGAAGGCCTCTAGTGTGGGAGAGCCCACAACCTCCCTAGGTAACTGATTCCATTGTACTGCTCTAACAGTCAGGAAGTTTTTCCTGATGTCCAGCTGGAATCTGGCTTCCTTTAACTTGAGCCCGTTATTCCATGTCCTGCATTCTGGGAGGATCGAGAAGAGATCCTGGCCCTCCTCTGTAGGACAACCTTTTAAGTATTTGAAGAGTGCCCTCATGTCTCCCCTCAATCTTCTCTTCTCCAGGCTCAACATGCCCAGTTCTTTCAGTCTCTCTTCATAGGGCTTTGTTTCCAGACCCCTGATCATCCTGGTTGCCCTCCTCTGGACACCCCTCCTCTGCCCTTCCACTATTTTTAAAAATAGCACCCAGGATGCTATAATGGTTATTTCTATTATTTTTTCTTTGATTTATGCTCTACCCGTTCAACTGGCTGCTGTGGCAGCTGATGTAAAATTAAAGGGACGATAAAACAAGGCAATACAGAAGAGCAATACAGAAGAGTAATAAAAAGAGCCAACGGAATTAAAGCAAACACCAAGCAACATAAAAGCCATGTACAAGGGATTCAGAGGCCTGGGAAAATAAAAAGATCGATGCCTAGCTCCAAAATGATACTGAACAAAAATAAGCCAGAGAAGAATAAGAGAAATGCTTTAGCAGATTAAAAGCCACCACTATCAACGGCCAGGGCCAACCGTTAAAACCCCAACCAGGCAAGTTAAAAGCATTTCCAAAAAGGAAGGTCTTTACTTGGTGGTAGAAAACAGACTGGCAGACAGGGCCCAATGGACCTTGGAATGGATCTTGGAATTGTTGTAGATCGCAAGCTGAATATGAGCCAACAGTGCGATGTGGCTGCAAGAAAGACAAATCCTATTTTGGCTGCATTAATAGAAGTATAGCTTCCAAATCGCGTGAGGTACAGGTTCCTCTCTATTCGGCCCTGGTTAGGCCTCAACTAGAGTATTGCGTGCAGTTCTGGGCTTCACAATTCAAGAAGGACGTAGACAAGCTGGAGTGTGTTCAGAGGAGGGCAACCAGGATGATCAGGGGTCTGGAAACAAAGCCCTATGAAGAGAGACTGAAAGAACTGGGCAGGTTTAGCCTGGAGAAGAGAAGATGGAGGGGAGACATGATAGCACTCTTCAAAGACTTTAAAGGTTGTCCCACAGAGGAGGGCCAGGATCTCTTCTCGATCCTCCCAGAGTGCAGGACACGGAATAACGGGCTCAAGTTAAAGGAAGCCAGATTCCGGCTGGACATCAGGAAAAACTTCCTGACTGTTAGAGCAGTACGACAATGGAACCAGTGACCTAGGGAGGTTGTGGGCTCTCCCACACTAGAGGCCTTCAAGAGGCAGCTGGACAACCATCTGTCAGGGATGCTTTAGGGTGGATTCCTGCATTGAGCAGGGGGTTGGACTCGATGGCCTTGTTGGCCCCTTCCAACTCTGCTATTCTATGATTCTATGACCTCCTGAAGAAGGGTTTAGGGGATTACACAGAGAAGGCCCTAGAAATCTTGCTTTAGCAATAGTGGAGATGCAGAGAGAAGAGCTCCCCTATCAGAACTTAAGGGGTGGGAAGAATGGTCTGAGAGTCTGGACTTCTTATGGCTTTATTGGCCCCTGTAGAATGTCACCAAATTATTTTGGTCGGCCCTTGTAGTTTTTGCGTTCTATTTCAGATGCTGTTTTGTGACAGACCCAGAGCTGCGTTAATTTTCGTTCTGCCTGGTTTAGCCAAAGTTTTCTTCACATTGATACGCACCTACTTTAATCCGGACACATGAAACGTATGAAATTTTGAAGACTCTCTAGGGCATGTTTACCCAATACTTTTTGGTTCTCTTTCTCTTCCCTTGTTGTCCTGACATTAATCCCATTGCCAAATATCTGCTATGCAACTGAACCGTTCATGTCTCTCGTGGGTAGATGAGACCGTCGCAAAGCCCAAAAGAGAATGCAAGAAAGATTCCATGAGTTGTAAGAAGGGAGTTTAAAAAATAATGTTTCCTCTTCTTTTGTTCAGCCGCATTGTCAGGCACTTCAAGATGCTGAAAAGGCCGTTCAGATATTTGAAAACACAGGGAAGATCCCAGCGAGTGTGATGGAAGCCAGGTATGGACTCTTTCTTTCCGCTTTCTAAAGGATTCTATTTCAATGACCTGTCAAAGAGAGCGGGGAAAGAACAGGCTTAAAGCAGGGGAACAAAAGCCAGCTCAGGGGAGCTGTTTTGTGCTTATTGCATGGAGCTGCAGGGAACCCACAAGCAGGAGCAGGCTGTCTGTACAAAGGGTCCTCGGAGGAGGAAAAGGGCCACGTGTGCATGAATGGCAGGACCCCAGAATGAGTCCTTGTGGAAGGAAGTGATGTAAAAACTAGAATGTTCATTTCCCCCTGACACGCAGACACGCATTCACACATGCGCACACACAAGCACCCATTCGAGCCCACACACACTCGCACCCGCACACCCCTAGGACACACCGCCAAGCGCTACATTCATTCCCCTTCACACTTTCCTTTCGTAAGCCCAGATGCAAAGACCTCTCCCCCTGGCCATTGTAGGGAGGTCTTTTGAACAGGCTTGAGTGACGTGACAGATTAGGTGGACCGATAGGATGTGGGCTGATGACATGTAACATCTGGAAGTATATAAGCTGTTGTCTTGCCTTGGCACAGTGTGACCCTGTCTTTGCTGCATGAGCGCCAGGTCATCACCCTATTCTCGAGAATGAACGTTTGGAGCCCAATGCCTTGCCTCTGATCTTTCGCGAGTGTTTCAATATTGGACCTTGGTGCACTCAGATTAGCATAATTTATGCAACAGAAGCATCCTGCATCGAGCCGAGACCACCTCTTTGTTTCACTGCAGCTTGCTTGAGAAAAAAAATATTGGTGGCTTATTCCCCTCCAGCTGCAGCCCACAAATCACTTGCTCTAAACCTCTGAGACTGAGGGCCGGATTCCTTTTCGGAGAAGCTCTCTGAGCCTGCGTGGTGGGGCCAAAATACAGAAAATGCTGGCCTATTTTAGCTCAAAGTGCATAACCGTCAGTAATTAGGTCTTAGAGAGGCATTTCAACCTTTTAGAATGGGGGAAAACCCTCCAACGATCAGGCCAGGGGTGTGGGAGTGGCCATCCGGAGAACTCTAGGGGGCTGGATTTGGTCCGCGGCCCTGAGCTTCTGCACACACACCCCGCACTAAAGCAGCTCCGTTGACGTTGAATGGGCCTTCTCGTTTTCTGGAAGCTGTGATGGACTGCCGTTGAAGGTGCTTCTGCCTCCCTATGAAGGCCCAGATCAACCTAATGGCCTCTCTTAGTTTTTATGGTGGCTCTCTGTGTGTTGGGCATCTTCTTCCTTATGGTGAAGCCCACCCCACCCTGGTGACAAAACAAATCAAAGGGCCATCTTAAGAGCAAAACACTCACCCACCGTGTTTCTGAGGCACTATTTTGTGGGAAGGAGAAGGGTTGCTGTTTTTATCTGCTTAATGTAAAGCCTTACAAGAAATGTTTATCTGTGCTCTGTGTTTTTCAGCTGTGATTAATCCCTACTACATCTGCCTTCTTGTGTTTCAGCATTTTCAGACGGTCCTATTATACTTCCCATTTTATTCCTGCTTTGCTTGTGCCGCGTGTGGTTAGTATCATCTTTGTTTCCCTCCATTTTTAGGTGACAAATGCAATTCTTAAAATAAATTCCTATTTATGCAAGCATTTTATTTCTTAAAATTCTCTCTCCAAATGCAGCGTTCAAATGCCTGCGTTAAATCCATAATGTCAACATGGGTATTAAATATATTTTTTAAAAAAATTGCAGCTTCCTGGAACACCCGACTCCCGCATGGCTTTGATAGACTCCCTCAAGAGGTAAGGAAGTGAAAAGCTGCTGTCTTTTTCTGGGTTTCCAGGCTTCTTCTCAGGGACGTTTGATGTTGCCTGAGGCTACTAGCCAGGTGCATTTAGGTTTGTTTCTGTGTCTACAGCACTGCAACCCCGTCCTATTATCCCCACCCCACCCCCTGAACCTCGCTGCTGTAGTATGTGCCTGTAAACAGTTCTTTGGCCCCTGGGTTCCCTTTGGATAAAATATTCCCATGTGATGCAGTATTTATGGTTTTACATTTTGTATATCGATTTTTAATGTTCAACGTTTTAATCTTTGTAAACCGCCCAGAGAGCTTCGGCTATGGGGTGTTATATAAATATAAATAATAATAATAATAATAATAATAATAATAATAATAATAATGAGAAAAATATACACCACTGGCCATGGAAGTCAAAGAACTATGGCAACAGAAAAAGGTCACAATTATTCCGTTAGTCACATCGGTCACTGGCATCACATCAAAAAACTATACAGAAAACCTTCAGAAACTGGGCCTACCAAAATATATCAACACCACCATCCAGAAAGCAGTCATACTTAAAACATGCTCAATTGTCAGGAAATTCCTGAATCTGTAAAAGACAGCATGACTTGGCAGTGCATGTCATGTTCATCTAGAAAAAGCACCATGAGCGAGAAAGAGAAGAAAAAAAATATTGCATGTTTGCTTCCATACTAGAACCTACAAACAGTGCTGAAGCATTTCATTTCATAGTTAGGTGTGTTTAGAGGTTACAAACATGACATAAGAAGAGCCCTGATGTTGGATCAGACAAAAGGTCCATCTAGTCCAGCATTCTCTTCCCATAGTGGCCAACCAGCTATTGACAGGAAATCCTTAAGTGGGACATGAGTGCAACAGTACACTCTCCTGCCCATGTGTACTGGTTCCTCTCTATTCGGCCCTGGTTAGGCCTCATCTGGAGTATTGCGTCCAGTTCTGGGCTCCACAATTCAAGAAGGACGCAGACAAGCTGGAGCGTGTTCAGAGGAGGGCAACCAGGATGATCAGGGGTCTGGAAACAAAGCCCTATGAAGAGAGACTGAAAGAACTGGGCACGTTTAGCCTGGAGAAGAGAAGATGGAGGGGAGACACGATAGCACTCTTCAAATACGTAAAAGGTTGTCACACAGAGGAGGGCCAGGATCTCTTCTCAATCCTCCCAGAGTGCAGGACACGGAATAACAGGCTGAAGTTACAGGAAGTCAGATTCTGGCTGGACATCAGGAAAAACTTCCTGACTGTTAGAGCAGTGCGACAATGGAACCAATGACCTAGGGAGATGGTGGGCTGTCCCTCACTAGAGTCATTCAAGAGGCAGCTGGACAACCGTCTGTCAGGGATGCTTTAGGGTGGATTCCTGCATTGAGCAGGGGGTTGGACTCAGTGGCCTTGTAGGCCCTTCCAACTCTACTATTCTAGGATTCTATGTTCCCTAGCAATTGGTATACATGGGCTTACTGCCTCTGATACTGGAGGTTCCACACAGCATATTAATATAGTGGCAATGCTTTCTCCATGGCCAAAATCCTCCCGTAATGTCTATTCACAAGCCCGTTCCATTCAGCAAAGATTTTGTCTAACGCTAATTGAAAGCTTCCAGCTTCTAGGTCCAGCCTATTTTATTATTTCCCTGGTCAGCCACTAAAATGGAAGCTTTTAGTTTAAAGCAGCCGTCCTCAACCTGGGGCGCTCCAGATGTGTTGGACTGCAACTCCCAGAATGCCCCAGCCAGCTGGCTGGATCATTCTGGGAGATGCAGTCCAACACATCTGGAGCGCCGAAGGCTGCTTTAAAGCAAGGATAAGGAACCTCTGGCCTGCAGATGTGACTCCTAGGGTTTCCCCATCCAGCTTGCAAACTTCTTTTCCTTGCAGGCTGGATAAGAGCTAAGAGGGCATTTAATGGCAATTATCCTTTAAGTGCCCTGTGAAGAAGAATGGAGCAGCTGCCCAGGTGTGCGTTCTGCAGGCAGGAGACCTTGTCAGCAGACAAGCAGAGGCTTGGTGCTTGAGATGCCCTTGAAAGGGCTGCTGAGTGATTCAGGCCTGCTTGCTTCCAAGGAGGCTCAGAACGGTAATACCTACACTTGGCCGACTCACAGATGGGCTGTGGCCCCGAAGACCTTTCCCATGCTGCATGCAGTTTGGCCCTCCAGCTGAGAAATACCCACTACCCCTGATTTAAAGGAGCAGCTCCCCTTAAAATCCCTAATGGTGCTTTGCCTGTCCAATGCTGCAGTCCTTAGAGAGTGTGCATGAAGCTGCCTTTGTACCGTATCATTCTCTTCGCCCCCCTGCTCACTGTCGTCCGTCTGCTGTGACGGCCAGGAGCTCTCCAGGGCCTCAGGCAGAAGGAACTTTTCCCTCACTTGCTCCTTGGCCCTCTTTAACTGGAGATTCTGAGTGCTGAACTTGGGACCTTGTTGCATGCACAGCGTGCGTCTGCCACTGAGTTATGGGCCTCCCTCTGCTGCAAAAAATATTGCAACAAACCAGATCTGGGGTGGGGGGACAACACAGGAGGACAAGACAAAAAGCACGGGGATGCAGCAATTTCCTGTAAAATTTGAATGAACAGAGGACTATTCCAGAGCAAAGGGCTAGTGTGGAAGGAAGAAGAAGTGGCAAGTTGGAGCCTGCTTCAGCGGTGGTGTAAAAATGTTTGTCTCCGCTGAAACAGGGCTGAAAAAATCCCCCTGAGCACCTACGCCACGTACCTTGAAGGATGCCGAGCTGTTAAAGAAAAGCTCTTGCAAGGTGAGAAGTATAAACTCAAACACTCTGTGTGTGTGTGTGTGTGTTTAAAGACAAAGCCCTTGGCATTTCCCCAAGTATGGTGACGTGTCTCTGCTGTAAAGAGGGGGGATGCATTGCAGTGCTGAGGCCTGGCATCTCCCTTGTTGTAAAGAGGAGCATCAGAGCCTTGCCGGGGCGATGCTGCTGGTGCTGAGCTACGGAAGAGCTTCTGAGCATGCAGAAACCTGGAGCTCAGAGCCTGTGCAACTGCAGTTGCCTGCATAAGCTGCTCTCTGCATGCTCTGGTACAAATCCTGATGTGGAGCGGATGTGCTCTCAGAGGGCCTGCCGGAGGCCTTGGAGGCGCTCCGGTTCTTTCTCCTTATTGGAAAGAGCGAAATGCTGCGATCAGGCCTGGCGGTTTGGGACCCTCCGTGCCAGGAATGAGTCGGGCGATCCAGCAGTGGTTTGGTGGACACTGACGCCTAGTGGCTGCTCTCGTCAGCTCTTGGCTTCTGAGGAGGAAATGAATCGCAGTCATCAGGCCTCCTTTTGCCCTTTAATGCAGCCGGATTGATATTGATGGAACTGCATTGCTCGTTATCTCTAAACGATCTCTGTCTGTTAGAGGTAGCCCAGGGCACTGTGTCTGTGAAGCAGCATTAACAAACTGCGCTGCTAAATTAGCCTGGAGGCTCCCCTGTGCTCAAGTGGCTGAATACTGTTTCTGTTTGGGGGTGAATTTGGTCAATTGCACAACCCCTAATCCAGTGTCCAGGACGAGTATCCTACAGCAGAGAAAGAGATAGAGATGGGGCTGTGGTCAGCCTAGACCAGCCTTTCCCAACCTGGCACCCTCTAAATGTGTTGGACTACATCCCCAACATCCTCAGCTAGCATGGCCGTTGGGGCTGATAGGGATTGTAGTCCAACACATCTGGGAGGCTGATCTAGGCTGTTGCTTTTCTGAATGCTCTGTTGAAGTCGCCTCATCAAATTGGTGAGACTTCACATTGAGAGTGTTGATACATTACAGGCTTGGCTGACGTACGTTTCCCTCCCCTTCGGGGAAGAGTCCTGAGAACTCCTGCTTTACATGCAGAAGGCCACAAGTTCAATCCCTGGCACTTGCAAGCACTCTTGAGCCATGTGGCAGGTGGATGAGGAGGAGGGCCGTTCTCTGCCTGAGACGACCCTGCAGAGCTACTGCCAGGCTAGATGGAGGAATAGTCTTGACTTGGCCCTAAGGCGGCAGCGTCCTGTCTCCTGTAGATGGATCAACCGACGTGGACACGAGCGACCTCAAGGAGCCCTTGGAACTGCTAAAGGCTGAACTCGAAGCGCTGAGCCGGCTGGTTGTGGATGCAAACGAGCATGATGGTATGTGGAGGCCATTGGGCACGTGGGGGAGAAAATAAAAATAAACGTGTCTTTTATATTTCTGTTTCTATCCTGCCTTTCCTCACAAGGAATCCAGAGCAGCTAACAACCTATATAAAAACAACACAGCAGTTGAACACTGTTAAAATTGGACCTCTATAATTAAGAATCTCTACTGGATCCATAGTCAGGATGCCACCACTGAGAAGGCTCTGCCAAGTGCAGTAGGCATCATAATCATTCCTCCTAGGCATCATAAGCAAAGGCTGCTCTGGCTGCTCTTAAATCCTGCATTAGTCAATGTTGGCGAAAGGCTGCCCTTCCAAGCGCCTGACTCTGAGCGGTTTAGGGCTTTGTACATTAGCATTAACACCATGAATCGGGGCCGCTAACTCACTGGCAGCCAATGCAGATCTTTCAAAACTGGTGTGAGTGGCTCACGTCTCACTCGCCCTTCCAAGACACTGGCAGCAACAGCAGCATTCTGCACCAGCTGCTGCTTCCAAACCATCTTCAAGGGAAGTCCCAAGTAGACTTCCCTTGAAGCAAGTGATGGTCCCACAAGGCCTGTATTGTAGGTGTGCCATGTTTATGGGCCCACTTACTCATGGGCCCTCCCACATTGGAGGCCTTCAAGAATCAGCTGGACAACCATCTCCCAGGGATGCTTTAAGGCAGATTCCTGCATTGAGCAGGGGGTTGGACTGGATGGCCTTAGAGGACCCCTCCACCTCTGTGATTCTATGGTTCTATACTATCATGCTGAGTCATGTAAGTGGGATTAGGAAGCAGGGGGGTGAGGAGACAATCTCTAGGGCAGGACTCTGCTGTTCCCTGTGTCAGTCAGTTGGACGAGGCCAGGCTAACCAGGCAGGGTTGTCCTGAAAGTGTGACTCAGGCGGCCGAGGAGCAGATAGAACCACTGTGTAGAATCATAGAATAGCAGAGTTGGAAGGGGCCTACAAGGCCATCGAGTCCAACCCCCTGCTCAGTGCAGGAATCCACCCTAAAGCATACCTGACAGATGGCTGTCCAGCTGCCTCTTGAATGTATATTCAAGCAGCCGCAGCATAGAGACAAAGGGAGTGCACGTGTGCTGCAGTTCCCTATGGCTGGCTGGCTGGCGCAGGGTCCTGGCGTTGCACCTTTTTTTAACTTGTGTACCTTGTTTGGGGGCAGCAGAGAAGAGCACAGCCGCAAGGCGCTCGCAAGACCAGGGCGGTAGATGGTTGTCTGATTTGCTTCCGTGTTCAAAAGTAGCTCTTTGTCTTGGCTAAAAAAAGACTCCAGTTTATCACCTGTTTGGGGGGGAATCTACACTAAATGCAGGCCCCCTGGCCTAATTCACTTTAGATTACTCGCGTGCGTTTGTCGTTCCCAAGTGTATCACATAAACCCAGTCATGGTTTGTTAAAACACGCCATTCCTTCTGCTGAAATCGAGCCCCCCTGTGCTTATGGGACATGCAGATGTCCTGGTTGGCAGAAGAACTGACGTGAGCGTTTTTAAAGACTTCGAGCCTTCGGGCAGCCCCTGTTGGCTTCTCGCTTGCTGCTCCTTACCTGCATGCAGGCCTTCCTGCTTAGCGCTTCTGCCCTGTGGTTGTCTGTTGCAGCAATACCAGCTCAGATTGCTGTAGTCTCTGAGAAACTGACCGGTGTTCTGGGACATGCCAAAGATGAGGACGAAGCTGCATCGCTGACTCTTAGAATCAAGCTTAACCTTTCCATTCCTGAAGTAGAAGAGCAGCATCACGGGGTACGTGCAGAGGAGTTTTGCTCACAAAAGCCGGATTTCATGATTCTCAAAAGTAGCACAGTGTTGGGAGCTACAAGAATGCGTTCTTATTTCTGTGTTTTGTCTGGAAAGCCCCTGTCAGATAACACCAGGGAATTGTAGCTGTAGTTCTGCGTGAGACACTAATATCTAGTTCTAGATTTGTACGACCGTTTTATGTATTCCTGTGCTTAGGACTGTTTTATGTATTCCTGTGCTTATTGTCTTGTGTTCTTTCAAATATTTGTGTTGTGTTTTGTATTTTGAACTGCTTGCGATCCACCCCAGAGAACGTTGGTGGTTGGGTGGATTAAAAACAAACCTGTGCATTGCTCACTCTGAATTGCATACCAACCCCAGGCAGAAATGAGCAGTGGCTGTCTCTGTTTCAGGCTGTGGATCTTCTGCTGACGTCGTTCTGCCAGAATGTCATGGCTGCTTCCTACTTCCTCCCTCCTGATAGGTAAAATAAGTTTGTGCAGTGCGGTTGAAATGCACACAAATCTCCTTGTTCGTCCTGGCAGCAATGTGACGGTGCGGCTTGTGTTCTCTGCAGGCAGGGGGCCTGGCCCTCCCTCTTCGTGAGAATGGTTTGCGGCTACCGTCGGCTTCTGCCGTCCTTGCTGGGCCGTCTCTGCCAGCTGATGCGGCATCAGGTTGGTTTCCCAGTTGTGACGTGTTGAGGTCTTAAACCAGTGGTGTTGAACCTCTTACAGCCCGAAGGGTTGAGCCACATTCCAGGGGTGGGTGGGGCTTGAAGGCAAAAGTGTGGTGTAGTGTGGTGTAGTGGCAAACATGTTGGACTGGGAGTCGGGAGATCCGGGTTCTAGTCCACACTTGGCCATGAAACTTCACTAGCTGTCTTTGGGCCAATCACAGATTCTCAGCCCAACCTACCTCACAGGGTTGTTGTTGTGAGGATAAAATGGAGAGGAGGAGGATTATGTATGCTGCCTTGGGTTCCTTGGAGGAAAAAAGGCGGGATATAAATGCAACAATAAATAAATAAGTAAATAATAAAAGGGCGGGGGCAAAATGCCCCAAATGACAGCCTCTTTTGGCTTAAATCTCTTCCTGCCAGCCGCCAACCCCTTAGGAGAGGCGTTTCTACCTTTCAGAGTGGGGTGGGGTGAAAGGCGCAAAAGTTGGCAAGCCAGGAACGGTTTACACTTGGCGAAAGGAGCTGGCGCCAGGACGATGGTGCCTCTCCGCCTGGTGAACCTTGGAGGCATTTAGGACCCAGGCAAGCTGGATTTGGCCCACAGGCCTGAGGTTCAACACTCGTGTCTTAAACAAACAGTCTGTTGAAGAATAAGAATTACCCTACCCTGCTTACCCTACCCTGTACCTGTTTGCATTCTCTTCCCCTCCTTATTGTTTTACTTTGATTTTATTAGATTGTAAGCCTATGCGGCAGGGTCCTGCTATTTACTGCTTTACCCTGTACAGCACCATGTACACTGATGGTGCTATATAAATAAATAAATAAATAAATAAATAAATATAATAATAATAATAATAATAATAATAATAATAATAATAATTTAGCTGGCTCCTTCTGTTGCCAGCACAGAGTATAGGTCTGCTTTGAAGCCCTGGGATAGCGCTCCGCCCTCCCTCTTTATTGAAACAAGTTGCCTTGAATAAAATGTCTTACGTGCCGTGTCTTGGGCATGTGTGTCTGGCTGTTTGCAGGGCTCTTCCCTAAGCGATGCTCAGGTCATCGGCCTGGCTGTCTTCGCCGTTCACTTAAATGAAGCCAAATCCTTGATCCCTGAGGTCGATGTCTGCTCCTCCCGCGCTGTCTCCACAAGGGGCCTTTCTGTTACTGAACTCTGGGATTATTTACTGGAATGCAGGACAAGAGACTCCATGGTCTTCAGCATGAGGTCAGCTTATTCCTCCATTAACTGCTCTGGATGATGCATTTTTCCTTGAGAGGAGCACGGTGCCTTATCCTGAACACATAGAATCATAGAATCATAGAATAGCAGAGTTGGAAGGGGCCTACAAGGCCATCGAGTCCAACCCCCTGCTCAGTGCAGGAATCCACCCTAAAGCATCCCTGACAGATGGTTGTCCAGCTGCCTCTTGAAGGCCTCTAGTGTGGGAGAGCCCACAACCTCCCTAGGTAACTGATTCCATTGTCGCACTGCTCTAACAGTCAGGAAGGGTGAACTAGGCAGCCGGGGAGAGCTCTTTGGAGGAAGGGTGGGATGAAAATGTAGTCAATAATAATTGAAAAAGGAATTGATGTTACAGATGGATAAAATTCAACATTTCCCCCCCTTTTGGTAGGTTTTGTACAGCAGCACTTTCATACGTTTTATGCAAGTTTTCTTCCCTTTCCCATGACGGTTTATGCTCCTTACTTCATCCTGGATTTGTAAAAAAGGTAACTTTTGTTTTGTTTTTTAAGCAAGCCGCAGTTAAACTGCACTCAGCCAAATTCCCGCATCTTTCCCCTTCCGATGTTACTGCTCAGGCATTTTGTACTGTGTTGATCTGCCACATGTGTTTTAGACCGTATAAGCCAGGCTTCCCCAACCTGGGGCCCTCCAGACGTGTTAGACTGCAACTCCCATCATTCCCAACGAGCATGGCCCATCTGGAGGGCACCAAGTTGGAGAGGGCTGGTGTAAACCCACTTGGTGAGGCAGAACCTAGAGTTGTTCTCTGGTTTCATTGAACCCGCTGGAAGCTACACGTTGTAGGATCATCCTTGAACTCCTTGTTCTGTTTTGCAGCTTCAGTACCTTGTGCCACGGCTCAGCTTAGAAGCTCGAGGAATCGGCTGTGAAGGAGGAGACGCAGCCGCGCTTCCTTGGAAAACGTTATCCCAGCCCACTCTCTGCTCCTGGAAAGCTGCTCTCTGCTTGTGGAAGCAAACGTCTTTCAAAGGACTCTTGCAGGAGAAAGCATTCCGGGTAAGGTGCTCTGCCTCTGCCTTGGGCTCCTCTCTCTCTCCTACGCCCAAACCAGGCCTTGATAGCAGTTTGGCGTCTTCCTTGCTGAGGGGCCGTTCTGCTGTCACCAGTCACAAGCGCTGACGCTAGCCAAGATTGGTTTAGCCGGGGTCTGAGCAGCCCTTTCAGTGTGAGCTGAGAGTAGAAGAGTTGTCACTATGAAAGTGTCGCACACATCTGTTCCAGAGTTCCACTGCTTGCTTCAGATTGCTTCTCTGGGAGTTGTTCTTATTCAAATAGGAAGCAAAGGTTGTGACTTGGAGACAACGGCGCACAAGACGTCATTCCCTGGCGGAATGGGAAGTCCCTGTCCTCTTCTCCCCCTGCAGCTGCTGGCACCCCTCCAGATCTTCTCCAGAGGGTCCTCCAACCCTCCCAAGCTGACTTGGGGATGGGCGGAGGACATCCCTTACGCTGGTGGATGCCGTCTCCCTTCCACTGGTGGAATAATGCCATTGGATACAACCCTATAGTAATATAATCTGATTATGATACCCACAATGAGGCACGGTGGAGAAAGTGGCCCATAGAGGCATGTAGGACCCAAACCGTTTAAAGCATTCTAGGTCATTAACACCTCAGTTTATGCCCCACAGCTGAAGCAGATGGCCTAATGGTGGCGGTGGGGGGACTTGTCCAAGGTGTCTGAAATGACCCTGTTTCTGTTTCATCTCCTGTCTTGAATCTCTCTGCCTTCCTTCTAGCTGACTCTCCAAGAGTGGGTGTTGATGGAGCTGGGAGTCCATCCCGACGAAGACCTTCTTTCTGCTTGTGAGAGGTGGGGCAGCACATCCTAACCAGACAACAGCAGTAGTGAATGTTGTCCCATCTGGGAATGGCAGAGCTACGGGCCTGGTAGATGTATCAACCAGGCAAGAGCTATTTGGGAAAGTCTTACACACTTGGTTATAAGTCTGCTTCCTTCAGCCAGCTCAATAAATCAGCCCTGGAGCCTTTCAACTCCTGGGTTACCATTAAGATGTTTCTACAAGTAGTGTTAAGAATGCCTTCTAGTCTCTCGTTTGGGTATTGTTAATAATTAGAACGTGGCATAAGGCATGCCACAGATTCACTTTGATTTTGGTCAGGGCCTGTGTGGAAAGTGGATTTGCATTCACTCAATGGGCTCTTTTGGTCACCTGCAAAGGAGTCCTGGTTTGAAGATGAAGCATCCATACTTCCCTCTCAAGGTGGGGATGTCTGGCTGGCCTCTTACTGTTGAAAAGTAAGTGTGTGTGTGTGTGTGTATGTGTGTGTGTGTAAAATCTAGAAGTAAAAAAAAATTACTGCGTGATTTGATAGAGCAGGTATTTGTAATGACACCTAAGAAATGTGTGAAAAATCGTGATTTCTGTGTCACCTCTGAGAACGTACTGAATTTTCTGTATTACATTTCTCTACAGCCAAAGTGCTCTGGGCAGTTCACAGTGAGAAGGGCGACAACATCCATCTTGGCTTCCAAGTCCGCCCATACTTGGGTAGCCTTAAGTGGGGGTCACCTGGGGGCTTTTCCCCAGCAAGTCTCTCTCTTTTGGCTTTTGATTTAATGGCAGAAAGTCTGGCTTGCTGGCTGGCTTGCTTACTGTCTGCCTCCTCTTCGCAGGCAGGAGTTCCATTACTGGGCTTTGTATCAGCGCTATCTCCCAGAGTCTGCTGCTGCTGGCGGCTGCGATGGAGACCTGAGAGGGATGTGCGCGATTCTCATTGGCACCATCCTGGATTTCTGCCAAAGGTATACAGTCCTCAGGCGGTTTCCCTTGCACAAAGATGCTGGCGAAGTCACTCCTACTGATGTGTTTGAGCAAAGCCCCAGATACCCCTGCAAAACAAATCCTAGATTGCTTCTTCTGTCTGTGATTAAGTAGCTGGATGAAGCATATGTTCCACTGTACCTACAAAATGCTTGTGAACATCTACCTCAACTGAGATTTTTCCACCTCTTTATTTAACTCCCACCCACCCACCAAAGGATCTACTTTATTAAAAGATTTGGCTTCTGGAGTTCCATTGGATTGTGTCCATACTTAGTCATACTTAGAGAAGTCCTGTTGCAATTAATAGGACTTATGTTAGTAGATTGACTTTAGATAGGGTGACCCTATGGAAAGGAGGACTGGGCTGCTGTATCTTTAACAGTTGCATAGAAAAGGGAATTTCAGCAGGTGGAGAACCTGGTGAAATTTCTTATTCACCACACCAGTTAAAGCTGCAGGTGCCCTTCCCTCTTTTAAATCTGGTCACTCTAGTATAGCTCCTGCAGCTTTAACTGTTGTGTGATGAAGAGGGAATTTCACCAGGTTCCGCATATATACAAATGACACCTGCTGAAATTCCCTTTTCTATGCAACTATTAAAGATACAGGAGCCCTGTCCTCCTTTTCATAGGATCACCCTACTTTAGACCCACTGAGCAGGGGGGTTGGACTCAATGGCCTTATAGGCCCCTTCCAACTCTACTATTCTATGATTCTATGAAATCAATGAGACTTTTCTAAGTATAACGAAGTATGTTAAATCTGGTAAAGGAGTAGGGCTAATATTGGAATTTTCTAGGGTGTTTTCAAATGCCAGATGTACCACTCCTACATTGTCGTTAATTCCAGGTCAGAGCTGGATAAATGCAATCACCTAAAGAACCCAGAAAGTTCCATGTCCCGTGGGAGAGGAAGCCCTGATATCCACTGTAGATTACAGGTGAGACAGCTGTACATGCTTACCGTCTGCTTGGACTTATTTTTCTCCTCCTTTAATCTTTTCCCATTTATCCAGGGCTGGCCTTTTTCACTGCCAACACTTCCTTTCAGTGCAAGGAATTATATGCCAAATGCAAATGTGCTTTCTAAAACATAAAGCAACATTGTTCAGTCAAAGTGTGGGAGAATTGGTTGATCCTGTGACCATCTGTCCTGCCGTCAGCTGCTGGCGATAGCTGCTGGCGACTGAGTTCCAGACACCGTGTTGACAAGGGTGCATGTGCACTTGTGCATGGAAACAAGGTGTTTTACGTGCTACTTTTAGCTTGTTGGAATGTTACCTTATAAGGGAGAACAAGATACCAACATGTGTATTTGCAGTTTAACACTACGCATGTAAATTTTATTGAGTGAATTTCCCCCAAAGGGTGGGTGGGCCAGGCAAAAGCAATCCTACTTCCTTAAGCTATTGTTCACATAATCACTTTCATGCTTACAGTCTTGCAACTTGGAATGGCCTCATCCAAAGCAGGTGTGTTGTGGGGACAAGAGAGGTGGTGCTATGTGCCACCAGCAAGTCCCTTTTGGTTGCAGATGGAGGCTTCTCTCCCCAAGTTCTTCTCAGAGGCCCTCAGTTATACTTTTCTGCTCCTGGTTTATGCCTCCAACTAGCTGCAAGAAATGACGATGACGCTCAATAATACTCCACCTTGCAGGCTGCTTTCTGGCCTCATCATGCAGCGCTCACATGGGGACCGTGTAGTGTCCATGCTGCTTTCTCGTGCTGTTTGGATTACAAGTCTTATTCTTTGCTGCCCAATGCCTGAGAGGAGAGAGCAGTTTTAACCTGGCAACAAAAAGATAACGTTGGTGCCAGGCGGGCTTCATTGGAGCGAAATTGGGGAGCCACCACTGAGAAGGCTGTCTCTCGTTGCTGTCCTCTGAGCCTCCCTCGAAGGAGGGCCTTGAATATATAAATGGGCTGCTCTCTCGATTGTAGGAGATGCTGCTGGAGCTGGAGTTGGAACGCAGGAGAGCCCCACTTGACGCCCGCAACGAAGAGGAGTATTTCCTGTTCCAGGTTTTCCAGAGGAGGCTAAAAGCTCTGGGGAATGGATCCGCTGTGGGCGGACGGCTGCTCCGGCATCAGGAGCTGCTCCTTCAAAATAGGTGAGTACGTAAGTACTGCAGGCAAGTCCTTGTCACTTCAGGGCTAGTTAGAAGCACAGCTGCACAGAGGTCCGTGGGCTGCAACACTTCCCTTGCGACTTTCTCCTGGGCTCCGCTAACATGGGCAGGGAGAATATTAAGAATCGTCCGGACTTGGCCCTGGTTCTTCCAGCGCTTCTGTTCGGATCGCCGTTGGCAGCTTGGCAGGAGTGCGGCTCCTCTTTCGGCCTAAGGGCCAAATTCCATTCTGGAGCAGCTTTCGGGGCCCACGTCCCAGTGGTGCACGGGTCTGAAGGGAAAAGGGTTGGAGCCCAAATATAAAAAATACTGGCATATTGGAGCTCCAGGCTCTTACTGCCAGTGGAAGAGCCTTAGGGGAGAAGTTTCAGCCTTTTAGAATGGTGGGGTGGGAATAATGCACAAAAGCTGGGAAAACCACCCTATGGTCAGTGGTTGGGGGGCGGGGAAGGGGGTGTGGCCGTTTGGGGAACCCCTGGGGCGGAGGTTTTGCCCCCTGCATTACCAAGCGCCCTCTTCCTCAAAGCCAGAGAGGAGGAGGAGGAGGAGGGCAGAGCTTTGTCCTGAAAGGAGATCCTTTGTGTTCAGGATTCTCCTGGGTCTCCCGCCATCGATCCTCACCGCAACCCAGCAGAAGGGAAAGAAAATCGTTCTGGACTGTGAAGACTTCTTCTCTTTTGTAAACACAGAACTGGTGTGTACCTTTTCCCTAAAGAACAGTGGGGCGCCCGGTAACGGCTGCAAACTATGACTTTTGCAGTCTGGGAGTGTCAGAAGGGTCGTTGTCGTCGTCGTCGATTCATTTAAGCTGCTTCTGGGGACTAAAGCAGACTGTGGTTTTAATCCCAGCTGCTGATCTTTAGAGTCTGCACGTCTCATTCTAGCCTACTGTTTCTTGGAGATCAGCACTGCGTGGGAAAGGGCCTTCCAGCCCTCTTTCTGTGGCAGCCTTCTCACGCCTTGCCTGCTCTCCCAGGCGCAGCAGCACCCCGAGAGCAGCTGTGCTGCCAGCAGCTGGACGGGAAGTCTTAGCCGTGGGCCTAAGGGCCGCGCTGTGTCCTGGTCGTTCACGCTCTGGCTTGGAGTTCGTCGTCTGGGTATCTGGGGAATGTGTTCCTCATCCCCTACGATGCTTTATGGATTCATTCTCTCTCTCTCTCTCTTTAAATGCTGTTACAGAGGAATCTCTGCTCCAGAGGCTGTGCGCTCCCTTACGACATCACTGCTCATTTCTTCAGGGTAACAGCTCACATTACTCTCCTACATGTCTCCCGCCGTGCGACTTGTTTACAGGGAAGCAACTGAACTCCCCAACCTCGATCTACTTGTGTATTAAGAGCAGATGTGCACTCTAGTTGTGGGTGGGGATAGTGCGAAAGAGATAACAATTAGGGTATTACGTGAACATCCATTCCTATGCTTATTCCTGTTGCAGCTTCTTATTGTAGGACAGTGGAAGACGAGCAACTGAGAGGGGATCTACACATCGTCGTGAAGGCGCTTGAGTGTGCCTGTAGTGCGCCCCAAAACTCATCGTGTAGATCCTGCCCTATACTGGCCAGAAGAGGTGGAGGAGGACGAGGAGGAGGCGGCAGCGGCGGCCCCGCATCGCCCCTTGTGGGGATGGGGCGAAAAGTTTCTGGGCTCGGCGGCTTCACTGGGGAATCCGGCCGCGTCCTTGCCGCTGCCGCCCACCTCCCCGCCAGCCTCCTGCTGCCGGCGAAAGAGCCGCCCCACCTTCTTCTGCCGAGCTCTCCGCCCCGGATGGCTCTTTCGCCGGCAGCAGGAGGCCGGCGGGGAGGTGGGCAGCGGCGGCAAGGGCACGGCTGGATTCCCCAGCGAAGCCACTGAACCCAGAAACTTTTCGCCCCGTCCCCGCGAGGGGTGATGCGGGGCCGCCTCCTCCTCCTCCTCCTCCGCCTCTTCTGGCCAGGCTAGGCAGGATCTACACGATGAGTTTCGGGGCGCACTGCAGGCGCACACAAGTGCCTTCACAACGATGTGTAGATCCCCCCTGAGACAGGGCAATGATAAGGTCAGGCAGCGGAAGAAGAACTGATGGGTGTATCTGGGATACCCAAAGGGAGTGTTGGGGGAATTGCTTAGGTGAAATGGCAAGAACGGGGGGGGGGGGGGGGGGGCTTTCCGCCAAAGTTCAATTTCAGAGAAGCTCACAGATTGCGGGGGGGGCAGGGTGTGTGTATTCCTGTGGTGGGCGGGGCCAAGAGAAAAGGGGCGGGGCCAAAGTACCAGCATGTTATAACTTAAGCTCTTACTGCCAGTCACTAAACCTTGGGGGGGGGGCATTTCAAGCTTTTAGAAAGGGAGGGGAAACTACAAAAGCCAGGAAGCCACCGCATGGTCAGCAGTCAGCCGAAAGGAGATGTGGCTGGATTTGGCCCGCGGGGCTGAGGTTCAACATCCCTGCACCAGAGTTACTAGGCAGTCGTGATGGGCAGCGTCCTATTGCCATTGTATGCAGCTTCTAAGTACTTTAGAAGAATGCAGGGCTCGGTTCAAGAAGCCATTGCTTCCCTGCGGCGTCATGTCAGTGGGACGCATGCCGTTACTTTGCCCTAGAGCAGCCTTCCTCAACCTGGGGCGCTCCAGATGTGTTGGACAATCTCCCAGAATGCCCCAGTCCAACACATCTGGAGCGCCCCAGGTTGAGGAAGGCTGCCCTAGAGGGTTGCATCCAGATGTCCTTGCTGTCCTTCAGGGCCTGCTGAGCGCCAGTTTGGAATGTGATAACGCTGCGCAGGAGGTGACGGCTCTTTTCACATCGTGTCAAGCCAGATGTCCTGTTATCCTTTGTTCTGCAGCGGTAAGAGACCCGTGATCTTGATTTCATCGTTTAATCGCCTCCTTGGAAGTATTCTAAAATCTCTTGGCCCAAAATACAATGCAAATTCTGCTAATGTATTGTGAAGGGACCCAATAAGCTAGCATCTTTTGGAAACTATTGAGGTGCACTCCATTTTTTTTTTAACTGTAGTAACCTATCCTGGGAAGACCCTATGCTAAAGTATTCAAGTTCAAGCGTTTGCCTTCCAAAACTTCCTATTAGCTGTTGGTGCAACCACATTGTAACACCTTAAAAGTGGCTAATTGTAGACCCAGTAGGTATATTGTTCTAAATTGTTTAAGTGATATATTATTCTAAGCCACCTATTTTAAAAAAATCTAAAAGATGGATTATACGTTTATTAAATAAGTGAAGAAGGGGGAGATCTGATTGGTTCCTTGGACAGGAGAAGTCCTATGTAGGAGTGGGATCTAGAAGTGCAATTTTTAAAAAGTGGCTGACTTCTCCTGTCTTGGCTCAATGAAGCGGTGGTGGCAGAGGTTGGAGCCCGTGCTTTGCTCAGAGTGGAAGAGACTCTTCAGAGCGCCCCTCGCACCGGGATTGCAAAGCCTTCGGGAGATACAGTCCTCAGTTAGTGGGTAAGTTCAAGAAACCCTGTGTCTGTGCAGCTATAGAGCTTGGGTGTTGCATTCATGCCTCCCATCCCGACTATGAGGAGGTAAGTTCGGCCCTGGTTAGGCCTCATCTAGAGTATTGCATCCAGTTCTGGGCACCACACTTCAAGAAGGATGCAGACAAGCTGGAGCGTGTTCAGAGGAGGGCAACCGGGATGATCAGGGGTCTGGAAACAAAGCCCTATGAAGAGAGACTGAAAGAACTGGGCATGTTTAGCCTGGAGAAGAGAAGAGAAGATTGAGGGGAGACATGAGAGCACTCTTCAAATACTTGACAGGTTGTCTCACAGAGGAGGGCCAGGATCTCTTCTCGATCCTCCCAGAGTGCAGGACACGGAATAACGGGCTCAAGTTACAGGAAGCCAGATTCCGGCTGGACATCAGGAAAAACTTCCTGACTGTTAGAGCAGTACAACAATGGAACCAGTTACCTAGGGAGGTGGTGGGCTCTCCCACGCTAGAGGCATTCAAGAGGCAGCTGGACAAGCATCTGTCAGGGATGCTTTAGGGTGGATTCATACATTGAGCAGGGGGTTGGACTCGATGGCCTTATAGGCCCCTTCCAACTCTACTATTCTATGATTCTAAGTTTGGGGAGAAAGTCAGGGTTGAAATCTATTACTTTTTATTCTCACCTTGATAAACTTGGTTTAGTCTGCTGTTGACGTAGATCTAGGTGTATAAGCATAGAATCATAGAATAGCAGAGTTGGAAGGGGCCTACAAGGCCATTGAGTCCAACCCCCTGCTCAGTGCAGGAATCCACCCTAAACATCCCTGACAGATGGTTGTCCAGCTGCCTCTTGAAAGCGGCCTCTTGAAAGCAGCTCACCTTTTCAGCCAGGTCCTGCACCTGATGAAGTAGTCCATCTTCTACGAAAGCTCAAGCCACAAAAAACCAGTTGGCGCTCACGATGTTAGAGTGTTCCTCCCTGACCCCTGTTTTGGCTCTCCCATCTAGCTTCCTCTCATCAGAGGCAGCATCCCTGGTCTCTGACACACCATGGATTTCTGCTGCCTTCCTACATTTTACTGTTCAACAGCAAACGGTGCATGAAACGACAGGAGAAATGCTGAAGCGGTTGGGGCCTGGAGCAGAACAAGTAAGAGGTTACATTGTGAAACTTCCCCTCCAGGATGCTTTTCAGGTGGGGTGGGGGACCTTCTGTGGGGTGTGTTTGAGTTCTAGCCGAATGCAACCACGGGGCAGTGCCCACGATGACACGGAGGAAGGCGCTGACCTGCTGGCATGGGGCATTCTGAGAGATGGACTCAGTGTTTGAACTTCAAGACAATAGCTTATACGGTGCGTGTTTTGTGTGTTTTAAAACCGGCAGCTCCTGGTGTTCCTCCTCTTCTTTTCAGTCATGGATCTCATCTCGACGAGAGTAGCACCGCAGGTAAGGCCACCTTTTCCAAGCATGCTTGCTGCTGCAGGGAAGTAGAGGAAGGTCTGATGTCCTGTCCTTCATTGTTGTTTGACTTTCACAGGAGCTACCTTGATTCAATTTTGTTCAAGGTGGTGGTTTTAACCTATAAAGCCTTACCTGGCTTGGGACCACAATACCTGACGAACGCCTCTCCCAACATGAACCTCCCCGTACCCTGCGCTCAACATCTAAGGTCCTCCTCCGAGCGCCTACTCCGAGGGAAGCTCAGAGGATGGCAACAAGGGAGAGGGCCTTTTCAGTGGTGGCTCCCCAATCCTGGAATGATCTCCCCAATGAGGCTTCCTTGGTGCCAACATTGTTATTTTTTCGGCGCCAAGTCAAGACTTTTCTCTTCTCCCAGGCATTTAACAGCATTTAACAACATATGCTGAGTTTGTTTTTAATAGACCCCAGAAATTTTGTTGTTTAAATGGATACTGTTTTATTCTGTTGTTTTTATATTTTTGATGTTTTTAGATTTTGTATACTTTTTAATGTTCACTGCTTTTAACTTTTGTAAACCACCCAGAGAGTTTCGGCTATGGGGCGGTATATAAATTTAATAATAAATAAATAACATTGGCATCATTTAAAAAGCACAATAGTCTGTTTGACGCTTGTCCTCAAAGGATGCCTGTGCTATAATGGGTTGCTCGTATAAACCTCGTTTCTACAGATGAGCAAACTGAGGCTGAGAGGTCGTGGTTTCCTCAGAGCCACCCAAGGGCTGCCGTTCCCAGGGGCTCTTTGGATGGCAGGAACCAAACCAAATGGGCTCTCATGTGCATTTCTTTTGCAATTTGCAGGAAGGACTGGATGCTCACAAAGCCTTGGATTGGAGCTCAAAGGTGCTCCGGTGCTTGGAGGGGCGCAGCGGGCCCTGGCTGGCAGTCTTCAGTTCCGCGGGGAAAGGTACGGGCGTCGTTACATCCACTCCAGTTCTTGGTGTACACTTGATAGCAGCGCTGTGAGAAAGGGTTGGCCCTTCTAGGCCCCTTCCAACTCTACTATTCTATGATTCTAAGGCAGCCTTCCTCAACCTGGGGCGCTCCAGATGTGTTGGACTACAACTCCCAGAATGCCCCAGCCAGCTGTGTTGGACTACAACTCCCAGAATGCCCCAGCCAGCTGGCTGGGGCATTCTGGGAGATGCAGTCCAACACATCTGGAGCGCCCCAGGTTGAGGAAGGCTGTTCTAAGGTGTGATGGACCTGCTGCTGCTTGACTAAGATCCCTGTCTCTTCTGGCATTGCAGGCCAGGACCCTTGTCAAATCCTGCGTGGTGCTGTGTCGGATCAACATTTGAGGCTGCTGCCATTTGCCTTCTATAGGTAAATTTTAGAACGGCATTCTGCATGTAACAAACTTACTTCCTGAGGAAATCCAGGTCCGTGGGAAATGGTCAGAGAAGGAACTTGTAAGGGCAACTTCTGGTTTGGAAGCAGTTCAGCGCTGGCTTAGCCAATTAGTATCTTATTTCCAGTAGCACTTCTCAAAAAACAACAACCCTGCAATATCCCCAAGTTCAGAAGAAAGTATTTTTCTTCTGCTGCTATCTATTTTATGGATTTGCTTTTTTAAAAAAAATGCCTTTAACTTTTGCATTTTGGTATTTTAGTGTGTTTGTGATTTGTATATTGGCCACTTTGGGTGTTGTTTAAAAAGACAGAGGATTTAATAATAATAATAATAATAGGTAACCACTTTCCCTGCCCTTAGAGGGATCTCATCAGTTTCCCTTGGATTTAATCCCGTTTTGCTTCACCCAAGCGCTCTTCCACCCTGAGTCGAAGTCTAATGTGAACCGCCCAGAGAGCTCCGGCTATTGGGCGGTATAGAAATGTAACAAATAAATAAATAAATAAATAAAGCTGACTTCACAAGCCAAGAATTGCCATTTTGGGGTCTGGGGAACGGTCCCCTGCCTCAGCAGCTCTTCTGCCACAACTAGGCGGATGCCACCAGGGTCTGTAAGCAGTGCACAAGGGGGTGAGCTTCTCCCAGCCCACCCAGCACCTGAAGATCACACACCCCTCTATCAGCACCTGGGGGTCCCGGTGCCCCTTCCCCTTAAAAATCCCCCTCCAGTCCTGCCAAGGCTGTCCTGGCAGAAAGAATCAGCCCCTGTTCCCATCCTCCGTTTTCCTAACCCCTGGTTTGAATTTTCACGTACTAAGTAGTGTGGTCCAAGAGGCTTGATATCACTTTGCCTCCAGCATGGCGTGGCTACGCGAAGTCAGGAGGAAGCGGGACTTGGCCACGTTCTGCCTGCTCCGAGCACTAACTTGTGCTTTCTTTATCAGCCTCCTCTTCACCTTTGACCCGGAACAGCTTATCGGAGGGCAAACGTTTCTGCATGTTGCCATTGACATGTACACGCAGTTGCTGCAGCTCTTTATGGACGGGGCGACCGTGGCAAGACCGAGCCAGCGAGAAGGGAGGCTGCCTGCCCGTGAGCCTGTGAGCCAGTTGTGGTGTCGGTCCTCGGCTCCTTCCATCGCCACCACCCTCTTTCCTTCCTAATTGTCCTGTCCGCAGTGTATATTTACCTGTTGTGTTGACTTTCATGACTCATGATTTGGACTCTGCCAGCTCATACTTGGCAGACCTGGGACAGATGAGGGCTCAGTGGTCCGTTCGTGGAGCGAGTGTGTGAGAAAGGGAGAAAGACGGCAGCCGTGCTTATCAGCTTTGCATTTCACCCCCTTTTGCTAGCTTCAGGGAGTAAATAAAGTCACATGTTCTGAAACTAGCCTTTTGCTTAAAGGCTGCAGAGAAAGATGTCTGAATAAGGCTAGTTTCAGGGGGCCCAATTCTTCACCCTAACTGTCCTAAGCAAGGGTTTAAAGCAGAGACAGATTTAGGTTAAACATTAGGAAGAGGTTTCTAGCTGCTGGAGTGCATAAGAACATCAGAAGAGCCCTGACGCTGGATCAGGCCAAGGGTCCGCCTAGTCCAGCACTTCCGTTCACACAGTGGCCAACCGGTACTGGAGTTACCTGCCCACTGGGGAGGCTGGAGAATCCCCAAGTCCAGGGCACTCGCTTGGAGAGGACACCCTGCTTCAGGTCAGAGTCAGGTCTCTCCATGTGGTGCCCTTGGCCATGCTGTCCTGGGATGATGGGAGTTGTAGTCCAGCTCATCAGGAGGGCTCTTAATGTGAGAACAAGCTGCGGTGTTGCTTGAACTGCTTTTGTCTTCCTCAGGAGGATTCTTTAGCGCTGATAAAGAGAGCACGGCGGTTCCTGCTCTGTGTGATCCCCCGGTGCCCTCGAGGGAGCGTTTCCAATATCCAGCAGGTGAGTGAAGGTCTTTTTGCCAGCTCAAAACTTCAGAAATTTGGGGGCGTCTGTCAGGGCAATGACTACAATTCTGCAACCCCACGTCACACTTCCCTGGCGAAGTCATCCCCTGTCAGTTTTATATTGGAGAGGCCGTTGAATGCATTTTAAATGCAGCATTTAAAACAAAACATCGCTTTCCTATAGAGCAGCCTTCCTCAACCTGGGGCGCTCCAGATGTGTTGGACTACAACTCCCAGAATGCCCCAGGCTGGGGCATTCTGGGAGTTGTAGTCCAACACATCTGGAGCGCCCCAGGTTGAGGAAGGCTGCTTTAGAGGGAGGAGCCATATTCTAGCAACTGGCCTCTGACGCCAGCCTCTCCTTCCCTTCCCAGTTACTGGACCTCTGCGGAGTGCTGGACCCTGAGATCAAGGCTGCGCTTGAGAACAGCAGTGCAGGCGGGGATCTGTTTGATGAAGAACCGCTGCTTTTCTAATAGCTGAAATCCAGCCTGGGCAGAGTGGCCTGCTGGCCTTCCACCTCCGTGCATGCGCGCGCACGCTCACACGCACACACACTCACAGAAAAAGTAAACATGCGTCCCAGGGCCTAATCTGCCCACGGTATTGTGTAAATAATTTATTACAAGCATAACCATGACTTTGTAACAATAAAAATTAAGTTACAAATGTTCTGGTTTTGTTTTTTGTTTTTAGATTGGCTTTGGGATTTAATTTAAAACACATTGTCTGGGTTTACATTGGGGCTCCATCATCTTGACAGCCACGCTGTCTGTATCTATGGGCTTACACACCTTTACAACAGGTGTGCCACCTTTCTGACCTTGATCATCACCCCATCAGAGGAAAGGCAGGGCAAACCTGTTCCCTTTGGCAAGACGGATGTTCTGTAAGACACTGTTGCCACCATGTGGGACACAAGCAAAAAGAGAGAGAGAGAGAGAGAGAGAGAGAGAGAGAGCGTCATCACAGCAATGGAAAGCTTTTCATGAGCAAAGCAGAAGTGGTTTCCACAAAGCCCCTTTTCCGAGAACCCATTGAAACATACATGTAAAACTCCCCCTTGAGGGTGGCGGCGTCCGCCAGGCTGGGCCAGGGTGCTCCCCTCCAGCTGCGCTTTCAGGTGGGCTCCTGTTGGGTGCTCAGTTCAGCTTTTACAGGCTGGCTTTCGGCAATCTCCAAAGCGGCGTCCGGTGGGGCCTCGGGCTCAGCCGCTTTGACTTTGTCCTGCGTCTGGGTCAGGGGGTGCACCATGGACATGTGGACGTTGAGGTTGTGGGCCTTCTCAAAGCGCTTCCCGCACTGGTCGCAGGCGAACTCCAGCTCCGTCTCTGCTTTGTGTTTGGTCATGTGGTACTTGAGGGACGCACGCTGCCTGCACTGGAACCCACAGATTTCACACCTGGAGGAAGAGAAGCAGCGGCGAGTGGGCGGTTGCCCCTGGGAAGGGCCAGCTGATGGCCTGGGCAGAAGAAGAACCCTGGCCTGGGTTTCAGGCAGGTGAGTCAGAACGCGCTCAGAATTTACCTGTTTGATTGGGACCCTGAATTCTGAGCTGCATTTGGTAGCACATCTGGGAAAAACTGGCCTCTAGACTAAAGATTGGATGTCTGGAACAAAAATTCAGGAAACTGGTTGGGCTCTGATGCCAACTCTTCTGCGGAAAAGGAACAATGTTTGCTATAATACGCGCGGGTGGTGGTGGTGTCTAATCTTTTTCAGCCTGAGGGGCACTTTCCATTTTGGAGAAGCACTCAGTGGCCACGTTCCAGCTGCAGAGGGGGAGGGCGAGGGGCAAAATACCAGCCTCTGGTAGCTTCAGGCTCTTCCTGCTAGTCACTAAAGCCTTGGAAGAGGCATTTCAACCTTTTAAAAAACTGGGAAGCCACCCGGCGATCAAGGGGAAAGGGTGTGTAGCTACCTGGGGACCTCCAGAAGGCTGGATTTGGCCCGTGGGCCTGAGGTTTGGTACCTCTGGTATAATGGGACACTGTACTGTTCTTTCTGTTACAAACAGGAGTCGGTCCTGTTGTACCGATCGGCGCTTTTACTAGACATAATTTTATGGAGTTAATTCTCCATCACTCCAGCGCAGCCCACCTGCAATGGTGTTTTCTACCATCTTGGACGTATCTCATCTTTCAGGGCAGGTGAGGCCAAACTTCCCCCAAAGGGGCAGCCCTGGGTCCTTTGCCATTCTGTGGCGGAACGATGACCAGTCACAGGTAATTGTGCATCTTTAAGGCTATTACTGTTTGCAGGAAATGTTTTGCGAAACGCCTGGATACAGTAGCACCGTTCCTAGGGGTGCTGCTTCCTCATTACGGCTATACATGTGAATACCCCACCCCACACAAACCGCAATCCAAGAGCCTAAAATGTTACTTCTCCCTTGTAAGTTCTCCTTATAGTGCATCTCTCAGTGGCCTTTATTCACCCCCCCTTAATTAAGGCATAAACATGCTGCTTTTCACAACCTGAAGCAACAGTGCTGTGCACCCCATTAAAGCGATGCAACCTGTCCGTAAATGGGCAAGAAACAAGTGCACCTACTGGAGAGGTTTTGCTCCTGAGTGGCGCATCTGGTGCACGGAGAGGTGTTTGCGCTGCTTGAACGTCTGGCCGCATTCGTCACAGATGTAGTTCCGCACCTCTGCAATTGGAGAATGGAACCAAGATGAAAAACTCACTACAGTGGATCACAAAACGAAAGGCTGGGCAATACCCCAAGGGAGTTTCCTCCATTCCTCCCAGAAGTTGGTAAGATTAAAGCACTTGCGGTGCACCCCATCTATTATTATTTTTTATTTGTTTAAAAATTTTCCAGGCCACTTTTGAGGGGTTTTTAGGTAAAAAAAAAAACCTTTCAAGGCGACCGTACAAAAAAGTGTTTATGGAGCTGAGTGATTTACACAATTTGCAAGCAGGTTAATAACCACACCATTCTTTATTGTCATTCATAGAATCATAGAATAGCAGAGTTGGAAGGGGCCTACAAGGCCATCGAGTCCAACCCCCTGCCCTGTGCAGGAATCCACCCTAAAGCATCCCTAGCAGATGGTTGTCTAGCTGCCTCTTGAAGGCCTCTAGGGTGGGAGAACCCACCACCTCCCTAGGTAACTGATTCCATTGTCGTACTGCTCTAACAGTCAGGAAGTTCTTCCTGATGTCCAGCCGGAATCTGGCTTCCTGTAACTTGAGCCCGTTATTCCGTGTCCTGCACTCTGGGAGGATGGAGAAGAGATCCTGGCCCTCCTCTGTGTGACAACCTTTTAAGTATTTGAAGAGTGCTCTGACGTCTCCCCTCAACCTTCTCTTCTCCAGGCTAAACATGCCCAGTTCTTTCAGCCTCTCTTCATAGGGCTTTGTTTCCAGACCCCTGATCATCCTGGTTGCCCTCCTCTGAACCCCCTCCAGCTTGTCTGCATCCTTCTTGAAGTGTGGCACCCAGAACTGGACGCAATACTCAAGATGAGGCCTGACCAGGGCCGAATAGAGGGATGCGTCATTTGGGATGCATCACTCCGAGCAGGGCAGTCCTCTCCTTTCCTTATAAAGCTCCCATCTGTCTGTTGTGAGCGCAACATACCAGTGTGAATGAGCTTCACATGACGTTGAAGGTACCGGTCAATCATGAACACCTTGTTGCAACCCGGGTGTGGACAGGGCCTTTCCCGCACCTCTTCATGATGTTCCTTGATGTGCTTCTAAATCCGAGGAGGAAGGGGTTAGCTTCATGCAAATTATAATAGTTCCCAGAGGGGGTGGGGTGTGTTAGTTCTCTGCAGCGAAAACAATGGAGGGGCTTGTGGCACCTTGGGGGCTTCAGGCTGCGGCCCAAAGGCCTTTACCGTGAACCGTCAAGGGTGCCCTGATCCCCACCACTGAACTCCCTGCTGCCTGCACGCTCCCCTTGCTAGCCCAGAAGTCCTCTCACGGATCGCTCCTTCCTGCCAATGCTAGCGATGAGGAAAGAGCAATAAAAACCAGGACCACAGTGGGAGGGGAGAGAGAAGACCCTCTACTCCCTCTGCCAGAGCTCTTCATACAGTTCTCTGGAGGGGGAGGGGGCTTAAGCCAGCGTCACATGCAGCCCTGAAGGCTGGAAGGTCGGGCACCCGTGCCTTAAAGGTTAACAACTTTATTTTGGCATAAGCTTTCGGGGACACTGTCCGCATGCATCTGGTGAAGTGGACGGCGTCATGAAAACGTATGCTAGAGCAAATTGGTTAGCCTTTAATGTGCCACAAGACTCTTGCTTGTTTTTACACCTATTGGCTACCCCACGTTCACTAGCAGGTTCGCAAAAAAGGGCAGTTTGGTCGTCTCCTCCCTGCTCTGCGCTTCCTCCATGCAGGTTTGCGGTGACAACCCGCACCTGTGACAGCAGTTCTAGGTTTAGAACCACAAAGGAGGAAGTTGTATCCTTTTAATCAGTAAAACTGGGATCTTGTATATCAGCCTTCCTCAACCTGGGGTGCTCCAGATGTGTTGAACTACAACTCCCAGAATGCATTCTGGGAGATGCAGTCCAACACATCTGGAGCGCCCCCCCCCCCCCCCGGTTGAGGAAGGCTGTTGTATATGAACCTTTTTAATTAAAAGCCCGGGTTTCTTCCCCCCCCCCCCTTTTCTTTATGAAATAGGGAAAGTTCCCACAAAATAATGCTGTCAGCCAATTAAAAAGTTATAAAGAGTTGGGCTAATTTTAAAGTTAGATATTTCTCATGCATGTTAGCAAATGCCACAACTTCATTATTGGAAGGAAATGTGGCGTCTTTAGTCATGTTTTGCTTGCCAAATTTGTACCGTCACGGAATACCCGTGGCTTTGAAAATAAAGTCCCGACTAGGGGCGTTTGCACTGGGAGCAAGCGAAGGGGCTCCTCGCCGGTCTGCACGTACCTTCATGCCATCTGCTCCTCTATACACAGCTGTACAGCCCTGGTAAGGACACTTATAAATAGTGGGGAGCTCCTCCCTGAAAAAGCCGAAGAAAACATGAGACCGGTGAGAGGACGCCCCGTGCTCCGGTGGTCTCGCACCTCTTGAAGTTTGGGGCACGTTACCTTTCACACTTGATCTTCTTCTTCCAGCCTGGTTTAGGTCCTGGCTTCTTCCTTATTTTGGGCTCTTCCAACTTCGCGTCTTTGCTTTCTGCTTTTCTGTTGTTGGGCACCCTTATGGGGAAGGGACACAAAACCGTCACTGCCTCTCAACTGAATAGGTATAAACGCTATGATACTTGCGGAGAAAAGAGAAACTTTTTGCTCCTCACACAAGGAACAAAACGGAAGGAGGGAAGAACATTTGTGGCTCTGCTCTTCGAGTGTGGAAGTGGAGGCAGGAGGCTGAACTCCACCCTTAACGGTGGCCTAAAAACCATTTTGAATTTATAAAAATAAAAATTCCTTTAAGAGAAAGCCCCCGCGTCTGTCTTGAGCTGGGCCCCTGCGGGAGAAACCGAGGCCCCCTACCTCTTTTCTGGGTAAGGCTCGAAGGAGTCGTCTGAAGATCGCGCTCTCTTGTCGTTCTCGTCGTCGCTCGAGGAGTCACTGAGAAAGCAAACAGGCCCTTTTCTAAAGCGGAAGGCGAGGGGGAGCGATTGCTTTGCGTTCATAGGGATAACAGGGGGAGCAATTGAGCAGGCGCTGCAAACCTAGGAGCGAAGTCTTGCAAGCTGCCTGGAATTCAGGGAACACGCAGCTCCGTTTCTCCGAAAGGCGTTGGCACAGCTCCGTGGCCAGACGCCCCCCTGCCACGACAAGGCAAGCAAAGATGCTGCCTCACTGTGTGGCTGGAAGGGATCCCCAGGAGTCTGGCTTTTCAGGCAACACCCGAATAAGTGGAAGGCAGCATTCAGGCGGTTTTAAAGACAACAAAACCAAAAACAGGCTTCCAGCTCGCATCGTTGCCAGGACCAGTTTCCAAACTGACGGTGGTGCCTGCCAAAGGTTTTGAGACCAGAGGGGGATTCTTGAATGACTTCCAAGGGATGTTTTTTGGAGCGACTGCCAATGGCTGTACAGATTTGTACGTGTCCCCAACCCAGCCCAGCCCATCACTGAAAAGAACACATCTGATCTTATCAAAGCCCCGAAATGTACCACTGAATCATTTAAAGTACCTTTTCAAGGTGTAAATGTGCAGATTTGGGCTTCTCAGCTTAAGACACATGAAGCTGTCTTAAGACAAGTCAAATCTCTCGCCCACTATTGTCTGCTGCAGCCTTCCCCAACCTGGTGCCCTCCAGATGTGTTAGACTACAACTCCCATCATTCTCAGCCAGTATGGCCAATGACAGCAGCAGTATGAAGGGCACCAGGTTGCGGTTGGGTCCTGTGTCAGGCTGCTGCTCTCCTGGATCTGAAGAAGGCCTTTCCCAAGACCTGCTACGGATTCCTTTCAAACTGGAGATAGCGAGGACTAGGCCTGGGCCCTTTTGCATGCAAAGCCGGGGGCTCTGCCATTGAGCTACGATCCCTGCTGAACTTGGAGGTCAGCAATGCCCCGGTGGATGGCAAGGCTCCTCCAGAAACAATAAGGGAAAAACGGTGTCCGTGCCAGGAAGGTGACTTTTTATCTGCAACATACCACCATCACCGATCTGGGTGAGTTTACTAGCTGGCAAGCCATCGGCAAATTCCTCTGTAACGGCAAGTCTGCTCTTCATTGCTCCGTGGCCACCGGTATGCTCAGAGGGCGGTGAACCTATTTCCCAGGCTCTTGACGATGTCTTATATAACTCTATCCTGAGGGAAGGCATCAATGGGCCCACTGGCTTCAAGGGCGAACTGATGGCTCCAGGCTTTGGCAAGGAGGCACCTGGGAGCGTTGGCTAATCGGTGTCTCAGCAATTCAGCTAACAATGTATGAGCACCAACAGGATCCCAGTCTCCCTTCCCCAGGAAGGAGTATCGTCAGAGTTTGCGATGGGCTCAGCCTCAATGTCCAAGCTCAGGCCTGGGAAAACCCATGAATGGGCAACCTTTTCCACTCAGTGACTATAGCCAGCCCCTGTGCAGCTAGGAGTACCAGAAAAGCGCTTCCAGGACAGCAGCTACGGTCTCTGGGCAGATGTGAGCTCCAGCAACTCTGATTTTTGTGAACCGCCCAGAGAGCTCCGGCTATTGGGCAGTATAGATGTAATAAATAAATAAATAAATTTTACTACTGAAGTACTGACTACACTAGGATCCAGCTGGTTGATCTGACTGAAGCAAGAAACAGAAAAGAACCCAGGTGGGTTTTCTGAGCGCATATAAATGTGGAACCGAAGGGAAGTAGCCGCTCTGTGCTTCTCACATTCACAGACAAGATGAGGTACAGTGACGCAGTTTCACTGGGGAACGTTTCAAAACACCGAAGACGGCAATGCAAGCTGTACTTACAAGACGAACGACGTCACCGACCGTTGTAAAAGCCACCTTTCTGCCAGCCTCTGCCCCGGACCCCACCTCCCCAAAGGGACCGCCAGTGTCTTGGCCCCCTTCAGTAAGGGATGAGATCCCTCGACAATCATTTTCATGCTTGCAAAGACAACATTTCAAACCCACTCTTCTCTCACCCCTCAGAAAGGTCACTGAACTCGTCTTTTACCCGCTCATCCGATGCTGCAGACGGAAGTGGCTTCTCGCTCAGCGGTCCTAGGAAGAGGAGGAACGTCAAGTGTTACACAAGGCAGAGGGGGGGGCACAACCCCTGCAGAGTGGTTCTTATCGCACGAACGGTCCTTGACACCCGAGACTACTGGCTTGGGCAAGGGGTGGGGAACCAAGTGAACGGAGTGGGAATTGAAAGTAACAAAGAGAACAGCTGGGCTATAAAACGGATGTGCTGACACTCAGCTCTGTAGTGGTGGCCACCAATTTGGATGGCTTTAAAGGGGGGCTGGATAAATTCCTGGAGAACGCTACTGATGGCTACGTGCTACCTGCAGTATCTGAGGCAGTAAACCTATGTACAGCAGTTGCTGGGGAACATGGGTGGGAGGGTGCTGTTGCACCATATCCTGCTTTGTGGTCAACAGCTGGTTGGCTGCTGTGTGAACAGAGTGCTGGACTGGATGGACCCTTGGTCTGATCCAGCATCAGGGCTCTTCTTAGGTTCTTAAACATTAATTCCCAAAGGGTTTGAATGGCTATCACTCCCTTTCTGCAAGACCAGAAATGGTCTGTTTCGCGGGTCTGCGTGTATATAGGTCTACATGAGGTTGCGACCCTGGATCCTGGCCGAAACCAGGAGTTAGACTCTAGGCTAAGACTTCTGAACCTTTTTCAGTATGAGGACTGAATTCTTCTTGGGAGAAGCTCTCGGGGGTCGCATTCCAGTGGTAGGCAAAAGGCGTTGGGGTAAAAAAGACCTGAAAATACCAGCTTGTGTTTGCTTTAAGTTCTTCCTGCCTTGGGAGAAGGCAGATCAGCTTTTTAGAACTGGGGGGGGGGAGCGTGGAAGATGAGGGAAGCCCACAAACGACTGGCCGTCTGGGGAATGCCAGGGGAGAGCAGGATTTGGCCCACGGCCCTGAGGTTCTCCACCCCTGTTCTAGGCCACCTCTCTTACCTGGGCTACCATTGAGAGGACAGGCTGGCTGTGGCAAGCTCTCCTCCTGCACAGGCGCTTCGGGGGGCCCTTGCAAGGTAGGCAAATCCTGGCTCTCTGGCGCCTGGCTCTCTGTGCTCAAGGGAGGCGAAGCAGCCTGCTGGCCGGCTGCCGTCCTAGCGGTGCCGTGCTGGGGCTCTGGCGGTGCGCCGGCGGCTCCCGAGCTCTGGGCACCCACCCCGTTGCCCGTCGGAGGCCGCGCGGCGCCCTTGTTCAGTTCCCATTTGACGGCCAAGGCGTTCTCCACCAGCAAGGCGCTGCAGTCCGAATCCGTGCTCATGACGTAGTCGTGGCCGTCTGCACAGCCCCACACGGCTCGGATGATCCCGCAGTACTCGGAGGAAAGCACACTCTGCAGGCTCGGAGCGGTCCGGCAGCTCTCGGCGTGGCTGTGGGTCCACATCACCAAGTTGCGGAGGCACTGGGGGCTAGACGTGATCAGGTCTGCTGTTCGCAGGGAGAAAAAGAGGGCAGGGGGAGGACCAGTCATATGCAGTGAAAAGGGCAGAATAGCGTGCCGGCAGGGACTCCGCCTGCATTCCAAGGGGGATCGGATCCCCAACTCAAGGAAAGAGCAGCCTGTCTGAGTTAATTAAAAAAAAAACACATTTGAGAATGCTGAACAGAACCGTTGGTCTTGTAGTGGATCTAGCTGTGCCTGTTCCAGAATAGCTGTGGGTGCTTCCAGACAGAGGGGCCTGAGCGCTAGCGATCCAGAGGCCCTTCTGCAGCCCCCCCCCATCTTTTTTTCCTTAACAGATTTCCCACAGTAAGATAAAAGCTGGAGAAAGCTGAAGGAAAATGGGAGACTTTCAAGCAGATAATGATGTGCAGACTTTATACTGTTAGTTTTACCCTACTCTGTGCCTGTTTGCATTCTCTTCCCCTCCTTATTGTTTTACTATGATTTTATTATAAAATCATAATGCACCATGTACATTGATGGTGCTATATAAATAAATAATAATAAAAATAAATAAATAATAATAGATTGTAAGCCTACGCGGCAGAGTCTTGCTATTTACTGTTTTACTCTGTACAGCACCATGTACATTGATGGTGCTATATAAATAATAATAATAATGTCTGGAATCCACACACACACACCAGTTAAATTCCGTGAATGAGGCAGGGTCGTTGCACATTAAAACCATGTCTGGAAGCACTTAAACATTTGGCAATAGTTTCTTGGGACCCCAGACTCTGGCCTCATCCATCAGCCAGAGAACCAGGAAGCACTGGCAGGCTGCACCCCCGTCTCCCAGGATGAACATTACAGCAAGGAAGAGTCCAAGCCAGCCCCATACCTCGGCCAGAGAAGGAAGAGCTGACAGGAACTTGCTTTGCTCTTCCCTACCTGAAAGAACATCTATGAGAACTTTGAAACCAAGGAGTGGTGCCCGAGTTTTTCCTCCTCCCTCCCAATCCTTTTTTCCTTTTGTGCCATGTCTTTTAGATTATAAACGTGAGGGCAGGAACTGTCTCATGACTAATCTCTGTAAGCTGCTCTGGGAGACTTTTTTGGACAGCCAAGAGGGGTAAAAATGCTGTAAAAAAATCACACCCATTTTCTATTTGGAGAAGGATTTGGAAGAGAAGCAGCACATGAGGATTTTATGTCTGAGCATCTGCATCTGTAGTCAAGTCACCATCACAACGACTACGATAACAACGTGGGTCAGAATGGACCCACCCAACAGCCAGCCATTGCTCGGAGCTGACTTGCCTCAACACATCGGCCTGATGTTGTGAGAACGGCTGCCAGAAGAGTGTTGGAAAACTTCCGGAAAGTTTTAACAGAGTCCTCACTTTTTGCTCGTTTCCTTATTTCTTTTTTAAAAATCGTAAAAATTCAAAGTTCATGCGTGTTTTACCCCAAAGCTCAAGCGGGATATAAATACGGCTGTATATATTTAATTACAGTACCATATGTAGGTGTTACTGAGTCCTGCCTCCTGGAAACCTCAGTTTTCATTTAAAAATATGGGCATCTCTACTTTAAAGAAAAAAACCCACATCCTTACAAGGCTTCCCCCCTTCTTCAGCTCTTTCCACAATTCATTAATGCAGCCTTCCTCAACCTGGGGTGCTCCAGATGTGTTGGACTACAACTCCCAGAATGCCCCAGCAGTCCAACACATCTGGAGCGCCCCAGGTTGAGGAAGCCTGCATTAAGAGGTCCTTTAGATGGCAAACAACAGCAATCCCATGATTTGAAGGTGAGCACAGTGGAAGGGCCTTTTGTCTTTGGGAAAAACATGGCAACCATGATCTACATTGAGAATAAAATGCAGAAGAGCCAAAATCCTCCCACTTACCCAAGCAAGGAACCTCGCCAGCAGCAGCAGCAGCAGCAGCAGCAGCAGCAGGCAACGGAGGCTGGACAACATTGTTCCTGTACACAAAACAGAATGCAGCACAGTTCAGATGCCGCCCAGAGAAGACCGGTCCTTATCTAAAAGGGTGGCCATTTCAAACTGCTCTGCGCCGTAGCTGTTTTCAGCTGCAAGAGGGGCAGCTGTCCTAGGCTGTTTGGCCTCGCACATAAGACCACGCAAGTTCCTAGCCCACAATGTGCTACACTAGGCCAACCCATTTGTGACACATCCCTCTTCTAGGTCCACCAGTGTCTGACTGGCTGCATGGCAGGTCATTCTTCCTGGCCACAGGTGAGCGTGTGGCTGTCGATAAACCTCAGGCCACCAACCCCCCCCCCCCGACACCTGAGAGGGGAGAATGCTGCTCAACCTACTTTCCTGGGGACTTGAGGTGTCCCGCGGGCGAGACGTTCACCTTCTGGATGAAGGCTTTGAGGACGCTGCGGCACTTATAGAACTGGGCGTGGCACTTCTTGCAGACAAACTGGGGCAAAGACGGGTCTTGCCGGGCGGCCACCCCCACCAGCCGCTGGAAATCCGTGAAGAAGACCTGGTCCAGGCGCCGCTGCTTCTCGGAGCTCTCGCCCATCACGGGGACCTTCCCAAAAGCGTTCCGCAGGCTCCGTGAGGAGAACTTCCCGTGACACAGCCGGCAGAAGCCTGTGCTCAAACCCCGGCCCACGCCTGCAAGGATTACAGGGAAGGAGGTCAGCTGGGGATGTGCAGAGGCTGCCTACGTAATGGGCGTGGGGGCACCTTTTCCCGAATTCTGATCTGGGCGAGGTCTTGGGGTGGGGGGGCTGCGTTCTGTCTGTGGCCAAAGGCAGAGCCTAAAATGTGAACGCTGCCGATTTTAAGCCTACTCAGAAGTAAGCAGAACTGAACTACTTGGCAACGGTTCCAAATAGCATCCCAAAGTAGGCCTGAGAAGTAGGCCTACTTATGAGTAAGCAGGACAGCCTCTGCATGTCTACTCAGAGGTAAGCAGGAATGGCTCACTCAGCTGGCCATGCTGACTGGAAATGATGGGAGTTGTAGTCTGGCACATCTAGAGGGCACCAAGTTGGGGAAGGCTGTCTTAGAATGTGTTTGATAGGCAGTGATGTGTAGTGGTTAGTGTACCCAGTCAAAGCAACGCTCGGACAAGGAGCATGCTGGGTGACCCTTCCTCCCTCCCTCCCTCTCAGCCTAGTCCACCTCCCAGGGCTGTTGTAAGTCAGCTTGAGCTGCTCCCAGGAAGGGCGGGATAAAAATATAGCACACATTATTATTTATTATTATTTATTTATATAGCACCATCAATGTACATTTAATCCAGACTGGCACTGTTGGCAGCCAGTTCACTCTGCATGTCCCGATCCAGCAGAGGTGGGCAACTTGTGTCCCTCCAGATATTTTGGTCTACAGCTCTCATCATTCCTCAACATTGGCTATGCTGGCTAGGGCTGATGGGAGTTGTAGGCCAAAACATCTGGAGGGATACAAATTGTCCAGCCCTGCAATACAGAAGATTGGACTGTTTGGCTCAGAGATGGCTCTAAGGTAGCTAGGAAGGTTCTTGACTAAACTGCCCACCGTAGCCCAGTGGCTCCTTCTCCAGGCTCCTTGAATGTACCTTTAGTTCCTATGTCACACATGACAGGTACACCTGTCAGCTTATCATTGAGCAGGGAGTTGGACTCGATGGCCTTATAGGCCCCTTCCAACTCTGCTGTTCCATGATTCTATCTGTGTCTCACCTGGGCATCCGCTCCAGGTGCTCCTGTGACCAAAGTGAGAGCAATGCTTCAAGCTGAACATTAACCCCTGCCTTGCCAGCAACAGCACCACCGCCTGGTGTCGTCCGGGCTTTGGCATTTGGTCTTTTTTTCTAAAGCGGGGCCTGCCATAGCCTTGGCTGGGAATTGCAAGGGAAATGGGAACAAACTCCTTCCGTGTTGCCATTTGCTTTAGACGCAAAGTTCCGCACTCGGTTTAGGAGCAAGATTTGCAAAAACAGCTCCCTCGGCAGGACTTCCGGGTTTGAAAGAAGCAGGGCTCCCGTCCCAGCTCCAGCACTCCCCCGAAATGATGTCAGCAGGCTTTGTCGCTGCACCAGCCAATCGCAATCCTCATTTCCTCAAAAGTGTCACAAGGCCACCTTGCATGGAGGCGCAGCGCCTCCAGGGGAGCTGAGTTTTTAAAGTCACACACACACACACACACAAACACAACCCTGGGGCCAAAAGCCAAGGGGCCAAGGAAAGAGCACCATCTCCCAGGCCCCAATTTCTGTCCAGTTGCTCTTTCTAGCATCAAACGGTCTTTCTCAGGTCCCTGGGATTTTTCACGCCCTGCGAAAGGCCTCCCCAAGTAGAGCAAAGGTGACCTCTCAGTCCCTCGCCATAAGCAGGACTGTGCTGGATGAGACCAAAGGGCTTCTCGTGTCCAGCAACATTCTATTTGGGCATCTGGTGCCCAAATAGGCAGCCCACAAGCAGGACACAGGTGCAACAGCACCCTTCCCACCTTTCCCCATAACTGTCTCTACAAAGCCATATTAAAATCCACTCGTCATCCAGGCTTCCGGCATGCGTTCCGCCTAACAGGGGCCTGGTTGTGGATATTTGGGGCTTTTTCAGCACCTCTGATGAGACTGTCAAGGAATTGAGGACTGCCTTGATTTCGTCTGGTCTCTTCTTGTGCCAAATAACAAAGGTTCTCCTAAAATAGCCTTCCCTAACCTGACGCCCTTCAAACGTTTTGTGCAGCTCCCATCAGCCCCAGCAGGAATAGGCCAATGGCCAGGAATGCTGGGAAAGGTAGTCCAAAACATCTGGAGGGCACCATGACGAGGAATCCTCCCAGAGTGCAGGACACAGAATAACGGGCTCAAGTTAAAGGAAGCCAGATTCCAGCTGGACATCAGGAAAAACTTCCTGGCTGTTAGAGCAGTACGACAATGGAACTGATGACCTAGGGAGGTTGTGGGCTCTCCCACACTAGAAGCCTTCAAGAGGCAGCTGGACAACCCTCTGTCAGGGATGCTGTAGGGTGGATTCCTGCATTGAGCAGGGGGTTGGACTCGATGGCCTTGTAGGCCCTTTCCAACTCTGCTATTCTATGATTCTATGAAGGGTATCCTAAGCCATTTTCTCGAAGCTGAACTGGTGAGACTGAAAGGAAAGTAATTTACCCAAGAACCTACAAACAAGGCAGACATGAGCTCCAAAACACAGGACCATCCTTTTGACCCCAAATAAACGTGGTGCTGGAGGGCAGCACTTCACTTGGCAGCTTGCAAGTGTCCCGACTAAAACATAACTAAAAATCAGGATGCGCAGGGAGCCTGGAGGATGCTGAAAGTGGTGTCCGTGGGCACCGTGCTGGAGATGCCAGCCCTAAGCTGTCCTACGTAAAACAGGGAGATTGAGTTGGGCACGTTCATCTGTTCTCGGGCCAAGAATTAGCCCAATAAATGAGGGTGGAACCAACGCGTGCATTGAGTCGATTTGCATTCCTGCCATGGGTGTTGTGAACCAGCTACAACCCCTGACATGCATGTTGGCACAAATTGTATGAGTTGACTCTGAGGGCTTCCAGGAATCCATTGAGTAAATGTGGGGCAAGATGGTATCCATGTCTGAAGGAGAATTGTATCCACATGCCTACATTTGCACATCACAAAGACAGTGAAGAGACACAATGAAGAGACTCTTCATTGGACAGACCTCTGACTGACAGCTGTCCAGGGGAACTTGGGGCGAGAATAAAACGGAGCGTTTCCATGGAAAAGACCGGGGCACTTTGAACCAGGAAGGATGTTGGCTCCTTGGTAGCCCTTTTCAGCGCCTTCCTTGCCTGCTATACGTGGCCTTGTGCAGAATTATTGTCAGCAAAAAATAGAGCAAGCCCAGGACAGCAATGTGAACAGAGAAACCACAAGGCAGAAGAAGGATGGCTATTCTATACCTCTTTCAGCAGTCTTGCCCAGCCTGGTGTCCTCCAGATGTGCCAGACTGCTGGGAATGATGGGACTTGCTGTCCAACACACCTGGCGGCCACCAGGTTGAGCATGACGGTCTTCCAGGTCCATCCTCCCCACACACCTCTGTGGACTTCCCTTGGGCATCGGGGTGTTTGAGGGAAATCCAGATCCTGGCTTGTTTCCGGCACATCCCTTGACATCCCAGTGGCCGGGGCCAGCCCTGCTGCTCCCACAACCAAGCATTGCCTCTTTCAGGGGATGCAAGGGAGCAAAGTGCCCCAACAGCCTCTGTGGTGCTGCAGCTTGTGCCGGGCTGCAACGGCTAGCTTGCACAATGATTTGGGGCTGGCCCTGGGGGCAGAGGGCCGCTTAGCACAGCTCTCCCGGCAGCCCCCAGCCAGGAACGGAGCTGGGAGTTGTTGTTCAAAACATCTGGAGAGCGCCAGGTTGGGGAAGGCTGTGAGCAGAAGTCGGCATTAAATCCAACCCAAAGCTTCCCAACAAAGGGCTAGTGGTGGCAAAAAGGCCCGGCGCGGCTGGCCTCAGGCTCTCAAGAGGAAGGAAAGCCGCAAATGGCAGGTCGGGGTGGTTGAGCTGCTGCCTCTCTGGAAGGCAGGAAGGCTGCCTGGGGGAGGGGTGGTGTTTGGTTTCCCCCCCCTTTTCCCTCCTCCTCCACGTTCCTTCTGGGTCCTGTCTTTTAGACGGTACGCCTGTGGGACGAAGGCACAGACTACCCAGCGACGAAAGAACGTCACTCTGCACATGCTCTATTCCTACCCCCGCATGTGAAGAAGGCCCTTCCCTGGCACTGGAAGCAGCCAGATCCGAGAGATCATCAAGCCGTAGCGAGGCTGCAACCCGTGGAGCGCCGGACTCGGAGCGGGCGGAAAGGCAGCTCCAGCAGCGGGGCAGAGCCGGCGGGGCGCCTGCCTCCCTCCCTCCCTCCGTCCCTCTCGCCCCCTTCCCTTCCCTTCCCTTCCCTCCCCTCCCTCGGGGAGACCTCTCCGCTCCGCAGCGGCCGCCCGGCCGCCCTCCCGCCCGGGGCGCACGACCCAAGCCCCGAGGGCGCCCCGCGCCGGCTGCGCTGCCTGCCCGGCGGCCGCCCTCTCCGCTGCGCGCGGCTGCCCGGCCTTGGCGCAGGGCGCGCTCGCCCGCCGACCCGCCCGTGGGGAGGAAGCCCGTCGCCGCCGCCGCTCACCCGCGTCGCCTGCCGCCGCCGCCGCCACCGCCACCGCCACCTCCGGGGCCGGCGCGGCCCAGCGCTCCGGCTCCGGCGCGCTGTGCTGCTGCTGCTCTTGCTGCTGCTGCTGCCGCCGGGCGGCGACGGGGCGCCCCCGGCGGACCCGACTGCCGGCGTCCCGGCTGCTGGCCTCGGCTCCCGGGAGCTGCGGAGCGGCCCTGGCCCCCGTGGGCGCGCCCGTGGGCAGGAAGCGGCCGCGCCGATCCCGCTTCATGGCCGCGTAGCAGAGCCCGCACCGCCGGTCCCGCGCGGCTGGCTGGCTGGCTGGCTGGCTGCGGCTGCGGCTCCGGCCCCCGCCGTGCCTCGGCTCGGCTCCGGCACGCAGCGCCCCTGGCGGACGGAGGAGCCCGGCCGGCGCCAGCTCCGCCCGCGACGCCACCGCGGACCCCCCTCCCCTCCCCTCCCCTCCCCGGCGCGCCCGGCTCGCCCCTGGAACCCGCAGCCGGAGCGGAGCAGCCCCGAGCAGAGGGAGCCGCCCGGAGGACGGAGGCGCCCGAGCCGGCTCCGCCCGGGATGCGCAGCAGGGACGGGGCAGCGGGCCCAGCTGGGGCAGGGACGCGCGCGAAGGCAAGCGACGAGACCCCGGGGTCCGAAGAGGAGAGAGGTCGAAAGGAAGCGTGCAGGCAAACAGGGCCCTGGGTTGCGCCCGAAGACAGTCGCTCGTTTTTAACAGCTTCGGTTACTGGTCATTAAAAGCACTGGCAGAGAGAGACGCCTCTGGCTGCCGGACTCACATGACCACTAAGCAGAGACGGTGCCAGGAGACCTGCTATGGGGACGGTGTGCTATAGGTGGTGGTGGGAGCGGCACCACATAAAGGGCCTTGTGTGTGGTGGCTCCCCAACAGACTTCTGATGTGATGGAGCTCCTGGGAGAAGGACCTTCCTGCGGTGGGAGACGGCTGGGCTGCTCTCACTCCTTCGCTACCTATAAAGGCAGGACGGATCAATTGTATAAATGTGCATCCCACCATTCCTGGTCCAAACGTTCCCACGGCAGCTTGCAGGAGAGCAGCACTGAAACCGGACAGCGATCACACAGCAACAGATAAAACAGCAAGATAAAAAGCCTTTGGAAACAATTTCCAGCAGAAATTAAGCACCTGGGATGGGAGACTAGAGAAGCCCTTTGCCTGGTGCCAAAACACATCCGGCTGAGTTGGGGCCAGACAGCCCCTCCCTGCGGAGAACAAGGGCACCCCGGGGAGAAAGGCCTTGACCCATTCGCCACCCAAACCACTTCCGACAGACAGCCTCGGTGTACGGACAGCCTCCTGTTAGGAGGGGGCAATTTTCACACACTCACTCACCCCTGGAGAGATGTGGCTATTAGAGAAACTCTCACAGGTGGGCCTAGAGCAGGAGCAGGAGTCCTCCAGACATTTTGGCCTACGGCTCCCATCACCCCAAGTCAGCATAGCCAAAACACCTGGAGGGCCACCAGTTACCCTCCCCGATCTAAAGAAATGTTCCAGAGGTCATAGGTGGAGCTGGGGTCACAGTTCACCCCTGGGTCCCTGTGGTTATTTGAAGGCACTTTTCTCATGCTCCATGTCATCAGCACAGGAGCAGAAATATGTAAGAGGCTATATAAGGTGCGAACTCACCTTCCTCAACCTGGCGCCCTCCAGAAGTTTTGGACTTCAATGCTTATCAGCCCCAGCCAGCATGGCCACAGTGGTCAGGAAGGCACCAAGTGGAAAAGTTGGTCCTAAAGATCTGACTGTTAGGATGGGTTTGGGGCGGGGGGGGACATTGCATTTGCAACACAAAAGTGCCTCTGAGCATGCTCCAGGTTTATAGGATGACCCCTTTGGGCTCTAGTATTATGGGACATATTTTTCTCCCCCTCTCATAATACTAGAACCCAGGGTCATTGGTGGAGATTCTGATGGTTTTAATTTTTGTGAACCACCCAGAAAGCTTCGGCTATTGGGCGGTATAGAAATGCAATAAGTAAATAAATAAACAGATAAAAGAAAGGACTTCTTCACACACTACATAGTCAAACTATGGAATTCACTACCACAAGATGTAACGGTGGCCACCAATTTGGATGGCTTTAAAAGGTGGTTGTGGTTATTGTTATAATAACAACAATAAATTGCATTTCTATACTCCTGCATAGCCCACAGAGGATTGCTGCCAGAAACAGCCTTTCCCAATCTGTTGCACTTGTGTCCTGCTTGTAGTTTCCCATGGGCAGCTGGTTGGCCACTGGGCGAATAGAATGCTGGACTAGGTGTAGGGAGGTAATGAGTCCTGGGCCCAGTGCTCTTCAACATTTTTATTAATGACTTGGATGAGGAGGTGCAGGGCTGGCGCTACCGTAGAGGCCACTCAGGCAGCCGCCTAGAGCACCAAGCTAAGAGGGGCGCCAGGCGTCGCAGCACTCATGCGTGTTGTTGGCTGTGAGCCGGGCCGGCCCAGCCCGAGGATTCAGCTGGGCCTGGGTGGGCGAGGTGCTTCTGCCCAGCTGAAGCGAAGCCAGGGACGCTGGGGTGGGGTGGGGCTCCACGTTCGGACTTCCGCCTGGAAGCTGCCCTCCAAGAGCCGCTCTAGCTGCCCAGAAGCCGCCCTCCTAGAGCCGGGAGGCCGCCGCCAGAAGAAGCAAAAGCACGTGGCAAGCTCGACCTTGGCCCAGACTCTGCCTTACTCCCGAGGAAAGGGCACCAGGTCACCTCGCCTCTCTCCTCAAACAGGCTGCGATGTCCAGGCAGGCGGGCAAGTGGGACTCCATCTCCCTTCCCCCAGGAAAGCTAGGGACTTGTGGACTCCTCGCAAGGCAGATTCTCCTGCTTCCGATCCTGCGCGCATGGATCAACGGGACTTGCATCCGAGAAAGCGTTGCACCGGGAGGCACCAGTGCGGCCTGATCTGCCTATGCCTCCTTACTCGGAAGCCTTATTCCCCCGAGTAAACGTGTGGAGGGGATCGGGATGCCAGGCTGCGTAGCGGGTTGGCTCGTTCCCAAATCGAAGAGAGCCAGTCCCAGCTCTCTACTCGGCGCACACGTTCGGACTTCCACGCAATTTGGGTGTGTGTGTGCAAGTAGCTCGTCTTGCCTAGGGCACAAAATAGTCTGGCACCGGCCCTGAGGAGGTGCAGGGAATGCTGATCAAATTTGCAGATGACACAAAATTGAGTGGGATAGCTAACACCCGGGAAGACAGAAACAAACTTCAAAGTGACCTTGATAGGCTGGAGTGCTGGGCTGAAAACAACAGAATGAAACTTAATAGGGATAAATGCCAAGTTCTACATCAAGGAAAAAGAAACCAAATGTACAGTTACAAGATGGGGGATACTTGGCTCAGCAATACTACAAACGAGAAGGATCTTGGAATTATTGTACATCACAAGCTGAATATGAGCCAACAGTGTGATGTGGCTGCAAAAAAAGCAAATGCTATTTTGGGCTGCATTAATAGAAGTCTAGCTTCCAAAACATGCGAGGTACTGGTTCCACTTTATTAAGCACTGGTTAGGCCTCATCTAGCATATTGCGTCCAGTTCTGGGCACCACAGTTCAAGAAGGATGCAGACAAGCTGGAGCGTGTTCAGATGAGGGCAATGAGGATGATCAGGGGTCTGGAAACAAAGCCCTATGAAGAGGGACTGCAACAACTGGGCATGTTTAGCCTGGAGAAGAGAAGATGGAGGGGAGACATGAGAGCACTCTTCAAATACTTATTATTTATTTATTTATTTATTACATTTCTATACCGCCCAATAGCCGGAGCTCTCTGGGCGGTTCACAAAATACTTGAAAGGTTGTCACACAGAGGAGGGCCAGGATCTCTTTTCGATCCTCCCAGAGTGCAGGACACGGAATAACGGGCTCAAGTTAAAGGAAGACAGATTCCAGCTGGACATCAGGAAAAACTTCCTGACTGTTAGAGCAGTACGACAATGGAATCAGTTGCCTGGTGAGGTTGTGGGCTCTCCCACACTAGAGGCCTTCAAGAGGCAGCTGGACAGCCCTCTGTCAGGGATGCTGTAGGGTGGATTCCTGCATTGAGCAGGGGGTTGGACTCGATGGCCTTAGAGGCCCCTTCCAACTCTGCTATTCTATGATGCTATGGCTCTTGATACGATCCAGCACGGCTCTTATGTTCCCTATTCCCATGCGAGCATGCATTGAGCACCCAGAACATGCTCAGAGGCACCTTTGTGCTGCAAATGCCATGATCCCCACCCCCGCAAACAGCCAGCTCTTTCGGGACAGCCTTTCCTCCTGGTGCCCTGCAAATGCTTTGGCCTGCCACATCCTGCTGCTTTGAGGGTTTTGCATCCCTCCGAGACGCAGAGGAGGCGTTTCGGCCATTCCCACTGGTGAGTCAGTCCAAGGCTGGCCCCTTCCTAGAAAAGCACTTCTGCGGACCCTCCCCCCTCCCCCCTCCTCTCCCAAATATTGTCTTCCTGCGCCCCACTGCAAGGGGTCCTGCCTGTGGAAGGCGCCCAAAGGAGGAGCCCCCACGGCGCATGCCCCGGGCCAGCCAGCCAGCCAGCCAGCCAAAGGTCGCCCTCGCTCCCTGCTCTGCTCGCCCAGGGAAGCCCTCTGCGAGGTGCCGCCCCGCCCTGCATGCCGCTGGCCAATGGCAAGGCAGTAGGGAGCCCGCCTGGCAAGAGCCCCGCCTCCCTCCGGCCTCACCTGCCCGGCCTCCGGCGCCCTAAGTCGTCCGGCGCCAGCTGCTCCTCTGTGCCTACGTCGCCCGGCTGGGGAGGTTCCGGGCCAGCCATGGCTGCCTCGGCAGCCGCCGCCGCCGCTTCGGACCCAGCGGTGAAGCCGCTGCAGGGCGCCATGAAGCTGGCCAAGGGCGCCCTCGAGCTGGACGCCGGGGATCGGCCGCGGGTGGGTGAGACGGCGGGGAGAGGGGCGGTGTGCGCGCGCGCGTGTGTGTGCGCGCGGGGTCTGCGTACGTGGGGATGCGTCTCCCGTGTCATCTCTTGCGTGGGCAGGGCAGGGCAAGGCAAGGCCGGGCCGGGGTGGCCGCCTCTCTTTCCGTGGCTGGCCCGGACCCTGGCCCCCCCCCGCATTCGGGAGAGGGGCGTCGGGAGGACCCCTGGCCACCCCCGCATTCGGGAGAGGGGCGTCGGGAGGACCCCTGCCCACCTCCGCGGGGCAGCAGCCGGGCAGGGTCGGGCCCCTCCCTCCCTCCCCTCCCCTCCCCTCCCTTCCCCGGTGGACAAAGAGCGGGGCCGGCCGGGCTTCGTGCCTTCTGCGCCAACGGCCGGGCTGCGCCCCAGACCGCGCCCTGCCAGCTCGCCCCTTCTCCCCGGGGCTGCCGTCCGTGGGTGGGGTCCACCGCCCCCCTGCCCCGGAGGCCCCCTGTCCCGGCACGCCTCTCTCTGCCCCTTCTGCTCCTCGCCGTCTGCTTCAAGCTGCTAGTCCCCATGGTGGTGGATGCACTCCGTCCCTTTGCCCCGTGGCCAGCTCACGGCCGGGTGCTGGTGGTGTTATTTAGGTGGCAACATGAGTCCACCACAGTCTTCCCCGATCTGCTCCCCCCCCCCCCCGGCCAGATAAGTTGGACTGCAACACCCATCGTTCTCAGCCAGGAGTGCCAGTAGTCAGGGATGCAAGGAATGTCATCCAAAACATCTGGAGGGCCGCAGGTTGGGGAAGCCTGATCCACGGGGTGCTTCATATCATAGAATCATAGAATAGCAGAGTTGGAAGGGGCCCACAAGGCCATCAAGTCCAACCCCCTGCTCAGTGCAGGAATCTACCCTACAGCATCCCTGACAGATGCTTCTCCAGCTGCCTCTTGAAGGCCTCTAGTGTGGGAGAGCCCACCACCTCCCTAGGGAACTGATTCCATTGTCCTACTGCTCTAACAGACAGGAAGTTTTTCCTGATGTCCAGCTGGAATCTGGCTTCACCGACAGGTAATGGAGCACAGGGTCTCCGTCAATAGTGGGGGATGTGTGGCCCTCCAGATGGGCTTGGACTCCAATTCCCATCAGCACCAGCCAGCATGAGCAATGTTTAAGGGTGATAGGAGTTGGAACCTGGCAACATCTAGAGGGCCACAACCCCTACCCCCCCCCCCCCGGTGCAAATAATCTCAATAAAAGATCTTTTTATATTGTATTTGTGTTTTTAGATTGGTGGTTGTTTTTATGCTCTTCATGATTTTAATTTTTGTGAACTGCCCAGAGAGCTTCAACTATTGGGTGGTATAAAAACGTAATAAATAAATAAAATAAATAGCCAGCCTTGTCTAGCCTGGTGCCCTCCGGAGCTTTCAAACTACAACTCCCATAATTCCTGACCTTTGGCCATGCTGGGTGAGTGGGGGGGTGCTAGGAGTTACAAGCCTTTTCCCTCTCTGAACATGCATAAGATCGTGCCCTTAGTCACCTCCTTCCACCACAGACAGCACCGAAGGGCCGGCCCAGCTCATGCCTGCCTCATGACTCGATGGCCTTGTAGGCCCCTTCCAACTCTGCTATTCTATTCTATGCCCCTAGCATTGCTCTGCGTATGTGGTTGACAGCTGCAGCTGCACAACAGCCTGTGTTTGACTGAAAAGTGAGCAGGGGGCAGAATGAATGAGTAGCACCAAGATGCCGGAGGGCTGCCTGGCGGCCCTACGCTAGCCTGCTGCCCTTGGGTGTAGTGGAGGACACTGTCATAGGAACAGTTGCCCTGGTTTGCACGATTGAACCACCCATGGTTAACCATGGGTTGTTCATGAGTGAGAGTGAGTGTATTGGCCTCTGCCCATTTCTGCTTTCATAGGTTGCTGTTGTGAAGTCCAAACTCAGCACTCTGGATTATTTAGGGTTAAAAACCCTAGAGTTTTAACCCATAGTTTGTTGTTGGGTTAAAACTCTTGGTTGTTTAACCCTAAACAACCCAGAGTGCCTGGTTCATATGGCATGACAACAGCCCACAAATGAGGTGTTCCTGGGTTGTTCACGAAGTGTTTAATCCAGAAATTAGTGTGATGTACAAACCAAGTCCTTGAGTCAAAACAAAGAGAAAGGCAATAGCTGGTGGATGACACCCCAAAAAAAATGCTGTAAAAACTCCAACTGTTATGTATAACAATTTCAAATGAACATTTCATGATATATTTAGATAAAATTCCAAACTGTTGGGTTTGACTGCTTTGCAGCCTACTGGTTTGACCAAAGAGTGGGCTAAAGTTTTCATTTGTTGATTACTGTTCTTAAGCAGCCTTTTGGCATGAAAAAGGAAACGCCTGATAAGCTGACATCTGACGTTTTTTCCTGGTGAACAATTCACTACGTTTGGCCCGGACAGAAGTGAAACTGTTGTTTAATGGAGGAAGAATTCACATTAGTACTGGAATGGAATACCCCATCTAGTGCTTCTCTGTGGAGATCCCCAGAATGGGTACAATACCAGATGCTCGGCCCTAGAGTCATAGAACCATAGCATCATAGAATAGCAGATTGGAAGGGGCCTACAAGGCCATCGAGTCCAACCCCCTGCTCAATGCAGGAATCCACCCTAAAGCATCCCTGACAGATGCTTGTCCAGCTGCCTCTTGAAGGCCTGCAGTGTGGGAGAGCCCACCGCCTCCCTAGGTCACTGGTTCCATTGTCGTACTGCTCTAACAGTCAGGAAGTTTTTCCTGATGTCCAGCCGGAATCTGGCTTCCTTTAACTTGAGCCCATTATTCCATGTCCTGCACTCTGGGAGGATCGAGAAGTGATCCTGGCCCTCCTCTGTGTGACAACCTTTTAAGTATTTGAAGAGTGCTATCATGTCTCCCCTCAATCTCATCTTCTCCAGGCTAAACATGCCCAGTTGTTTCAGTCTCTCCTCAAAGGGCTTTGTTTCCAGACCCCTGATCAACCTGGTTGCCCTCTTCTGAACACGCTCCAGCTTGTCTGCGTCCTTCTTGAATTGTGGAGCCCAGAACTAGACACAATACTCTAGATGAGGCCTAACCAGGGCCGAATAGAGAGGAACCAGGACCTCACGTGATTTGGAAGCTATACTTCTATGGATTTGGAAGCTATACTCCCTGTGGAATCTTAGAATGTGTATCACTTTATGTGCATATTATAAGCTTAGTCCAGCTTTAATTTAATCCTCCTTGTTTATTTAATTTTTATGGGTGTATTGTTCTTTCCTATGCACACTTGAATGTTATGTTAATGTATAATAACACGCTTCTTTGAAATGGTCTTTCATAACAGTTTGGGCATTTCTTGGTGTTGCCCTGAGTTGGTCCATCTAGACCAATATTGTCAACACGGACTGGCAGCAGCGGCTCTCCAGGGCTTTATGCAGGATTTTTTCTGGCTCTACCTGGAGATGCTGTCAGGGATCGAACCTGAGACCTTCTGCAGGCCAAGCAGGGCTTCTTCTGCCACAGAGCCACGGTCCTGTCCCATCCTCAGCGTTGAATTAAGATCTGACTGCCAATCCGCTTGGCTTCTGCATGGGCCGTGCAGGCATTTGCTTCCAGCCCCCGGTCATCTTGTGGGTTTTGAGGCGGGCCTTTCCCAACGAGCGTCCTTATTTATTTGGCTTCAGGATATGATCACCCCAAGTGGCAATATTTACATTTAGGGCAATAGCTCAGTATCAGAGAAGGGCGCCCTAGGGATCCGGCCGCGTGCCCCTCGGATCGCAGCAGCATGTCTTAGGCTGGCCCTGAGGACGGCGCTACTTTGTTACCGGTAGACCTCGCAGGACTTGCGCCCACTGGACTGAATTTCCCCGCTGTCTCCCTGTGTTTGCCAGGAAGCCTATGTGGAATACCTCAAGAGCATCCAGTTCATCTCCCAGGTCCTGCTGGAAGACGCAGCCAAAGGTGGGCCTCGGTTTCTCTGCGGCTGCTTCAGGGTGGAGGAAGGGACTGTGCGACCGGTGATGGGGAGCCTTCGGACGTCTGGCTCGGGGCGGGGTTTCCTTCCCCTTGAGATTGACGGAGGCCCCACGGGGTCCCTGCTCTCCTCCCCTGTAGTGGACGGAAACGATGTGACGCCCGACACCCCCAGGATGCTGAAGGTGGCAGAGCAGTGCCTGGAAAGGGCCAAGAGCAGCGTTGCCAAAATCGGTGAGTGACAGGTGCTTGTCTTCTACATGCCTGCTCCCCCCCCCCCCGTGCCTGCTGTCTCCTCCTCCTCCTCCCAGTGCCAGGCGACCAGGTGGGAGGAGGCTTCTTCGTTGCTAAGTTGCTGTCCCTCAGGGCCCTTTGCCAGGGTACGATGGAGAGGCGGACAGGGGGGCGGATTCTTTCTGAAGCAGCCACCTCCAGGAGAAGCAAAACTTCCCCCAATCAGCCCTTAAGGCAGGCGTGGGCAACTGGTAGCCCTCCAGATGTTTTGGCCTGCAACTTCCATCAGCCCCAACCAAGCTAGCCAATGGTGAGGGATCATGAGAGTTCTTGTGGTTGTTCCTCCCTGTTCCAGGCAAAGCAAAGACCAAGCTGGCGGCGGAAAGAGTTCTGGGCCCTGCTCCTGTCTCCCGACACCGCAGGGTCTTCTCCGATGAAGGCGGCAAGCTGCTACCTTTCCTGCCACCCGAGATGTTCCAGAAGCTGCAGATTACAGAAGTGCAGAGCGCGAGGAAGTAAGTGGGGCCTTGCGGGTGGGTTTGTGCTCAGCCTCAGAGGGAGGGCTGGTGGATCGAGGCCCCCTTTGCGCAGTGGGAGGGCTGGATCCCTGGCAGAGACCGGCGTGCATCTGGCGTGCCACGGAAGGGGGGCTGCAGCCCCCTAAAACACTTCTCCTTCCTGGGCAGGGAGCTCACCCCGCTGGAGGAGGCGTCGCTGCAGAACCAGAAGCTCAAGGCCACCTACGAGGCCCGGCTGGCCCGGCTCAACCCCAACCAGGCCATGCAAAAGACCTCTCTGGCAAGTGGGACCCAGGGCGGGAGGCGGGCTGGCAGGGCCGGAGAATGGGCCTCTCCAGGATTTGGAGTCCCCATGTGAACCCAAGCACTGCAGTAGTGCAGGATTTTGGAGGGCAGGTCACCTCCGAGGATGGGATGGGGCAGCTCATCTTTCTGGCTGAGGAGGTGCCCTGGGCGTGGGCACAGCGCATGGCAAAGCGCTGGCTGGCGCTCTCGGCTTGGGTCTGCTTGCTGTGGCTGTGCCCTCCTCCCTTGCTTTGGAGAGTGGCAGCACCCAGAGGTGCACGTTTCCCACTGCTGGGCTGTGCGCTCACCGCCGTCTGGCTTATCTGCGTGCTGCCTTTCCGTGACAAAAGAAGAAAGAAGGGGTGCTCAAAATAGCCTGCCGTGGCCCAGTTCACATGTCACAACAACCCAGAGAACTTTTTAAGCCTTCGTTGTTGTGAACAAGCCAGCCTGCTGGTGCCTGCTGCATGACCATTCCCACTGTGAGTGGGATCAGCCAAACAGCCCAGGGACGCTCCATCCCTGGGTTGTTTGTTGTGATGTGCAAACCAGGAACTCTGGTTTGTCTCTCTCCAAAAGCTCTGAGTTCCAAAAGCTCAAAAAACAGTGTTTACAGCACTCGAAAAAAGAAGGAAATATTATTGTTCTTGGAGACTAGGAAATTCAAAAAGAACATAAATTGGCTCCTGAAGAAGGAGGTGATTCCTCCGAAACGCATAGAGCATAATAAATTTGCTTCTGTCCTGAGCACCGGAGTTTGCCTCCTCCTTTGCCATCTCTCCATACAAGCCAGAGAACTAACCCACGGTTTGTTCTTGTATAGCCACTTCCGGTCGCCACAGCAACAGCTGGGCAGTTGCCCCTGCTCACTTGTTCACAAGAACCCAGGGGTTGGGGTTGTTGTTTTATAAAAAAACACCCTGGGTTGTGGGAACAACGATACGTAGCAAAAACTGACGACTGCATTGACCACTTCATAAGGCAGCACGGAACGTCGTAACAAGTATTTCGTCATCCATGGAAAAAGGGGCCCAGTCAGATTTTGCGGGTGCGTCTTCAGTGGAGGGCTTTTGAGCCCTATTCCCTCTTTCTTCCTGTCCACACACACACACACACACACACACCCCGATCACTCCCGTCTCTTCAGTGTATTGAGCTATTTCTTCAGTGCCCATCTCTGCTTCACAGACTCTTTCGCTGCAACGTCAAATGATGGAGAATTTGGTGGTTGCAAAGGCCCGGGAAGAGACCGTATCCTTTGTGCTCTTGCTGCAGGGGAGGTGGTGGAATCGCCCTTCAGCTGTCCTGGGGTGGGGAGGGGCTCCTGAGCCGCCTGGCCCTCTGAATTTCGGAAGCTGCATGATGGTGCAACGTCTCTCAGGGATGAAACCTTGCAGCCCTTTTTGCTCCTGGGGGGCAGGGGCTAGCCACACCCACACCCACCCACCCACCCACCCACACCTGGCCAGATTCTCTCTGCTCTGGAGCTATTCGGTGGGGGTGTTGTATGCGAGACACTTCGTCTAGCCAGGATGTCAATATTTGTGTCTCTGCTGTCCTGAGGTTTTCAAGGTGAGGGAAGAAGGTTGACAAACGGGCACCCCTGCCGAGAGATGCTACAAAGAGAGAGAGAGAGAGAGTCAGGAAACCGGGGAAGGCGCTTGGCCGCTTTACCCTGACGCGGGGTGGGCTGGGGGCAGAGTCCTGGCAGACTTTGGGACGGGCGTGAGACATCTTGCTGTTTTAAATCTGTATGAACCTCTGCATTGCTGCTCAGTTTTACCCTGGTTGTGCTGTTCTATTGTGTTTTTATAGTGTGGTTTGTTTCATACGTTGATGCGCGTCTGCTGGTTTTAACTGTTGTGAACTGCCCAGAGAGCTTCAGCTATTGGGTGGCATAGAAATGCAGTCAATCAGTCAACCAAGGGAGCGGCTTCTTCAGCAGAATGGTCTCTCCCTCCTGCTCAAGGGCTTTGGCAAGAGTGGAGAGTTCCGGCAGGCCCCGGAGCTGGTCCTAGGAAGAGGAGCCCAAAGGGCCTTCTGGTCAGCTGTCCAGCATCCCGCGGTGGCCAGCCAGGGGCCTGCAGGCAGCCCACACGCAGCTCCCCACGGAAGGGGCCCCTCCCGGCGTCGCTTCCCAGCAGCTGCTCTTGGGTGGCTTTCCGGCCTGGGGAGGCTGCCCCTGGCCTTCAGCACTCCTGGCCGTTGACGGGCCACCTTCTCCATGAATTGGTCTTGCTAGGTGACTAGCCCAGCCTTGGCCACATTTGGCATCCTCCATTTGTGTTGGACTACGACTCCCCCCACAACGTGGCCATGCTGGCAAGGAGTGATGGGACTTTTAGTCCAGCACCTCTGGAGGGCACCAGGTTGGGGAAGTCTGGGATAGATAATCCCAGGTCTCTCTGGCCAACCCTGGCGGCTCCTGGGGCATTCCCACGTTACCTGTTGTCCTGGTGACGTTTGAGAACAGCTAAGAGGAATCCCTTGCAGGGCGGCCCTGTGCTGGTGGGTCACAGGTAGAGGGCAGAGGGGGGCTTCTTATTCGAACGCTTACCCTGGTTAAAAGGGGGGGGGTGCAGGAAAGTCAGAACGTCATGAACCGAGGCCCCTTTGCCAGGGGTGATGAACCTGTGGCCGGACTACAACTCCCATCACGCTGGGTGGGGCTGGTGGGACGTTTGAGCCCCCATCCCTCTCCTTTGCCCTCCTAGCTAAGCTGGAATAGTGGGGAGCGAACGGAGGCCCTGGGAGGGTGGGGGAGTTGCCTTGGGGGAGGGCCACAACAGCTGGGAGAGGTGAGACGCTGCCACCCACACCTGGAGGGCGCCAGGCTGGGGGAGGCTGAGCCCGAGGGGAGCGCCTTCCAGCCCTCCTCTTCCTGCCTCCTTTTTTTTTGTTTTGGTGCTTGAGAGGCCCCCCCCACTGTCCTCTTTCCCCCCTTCATGTTGCTGCTGTTGCTCCAGGTTCAATGTGCCCAGTTTGCTCAGTCCTTCCTGCAGGATTGACCCCGAAGGCCTCCTCCTCCTCCTCCTCCTCCTCCTCCTCCTCCTCGCTGCCTCTGCCACTCCCCACTGCCCCTTTTCTCCCTTCTCTGAGTGGCTGCGAGGTCGGGGGCAGACCAGCCGGACCTCCGTCCCTGCCCTCCCAGGGAGCCCCGTCGACCCAGATAACTCGAAGTGGACTTTGTCCTGCATACGGCCGTGTTTACCTGGCTGGCAGCAGGTGACCCCTGCTGCTGCCGCCGCTGCTGCCAGAGGACTGGGCCTCTGGATTCCTTGGGGGGGGGCGTGGTCCCTTTGGTGGTGGGCGTGGGGGGGGGGCTGCCGCGTTGCCTGTGAAACCTTAACTCTGCTCCACCCCAGCTCCAGAGGAAGATGGAAGAGCGCCGGCTGAGGCTGCAGGAGGCTGCCAACAGGCGAGTGCATGTGGCTGGGCCTCTTCCCCCCCCCCCCCGCCCCACAGACCAGGAGGGGAGGGCGCGGCCCCCTGCTTCTCCCTTGACCCTCGCGTGTGCTTGCGTCCCTCAGGAGGTTCTCCAGCAACGCCGTGCTGACCACAGAAGAGCAGGAGCAGCGGGCCATCTACGCCGCCGTGTTGGAGTATGAGCAGGACCACGTACGTGGGGGCCGTGGGGGGCCGAGGGGCTCTGCCTGCTTGTCCGCCTTGCGCCACCGAGGCTCCAGTTTGAAAGAATTCGTGGTTGTTTTTAAGCGGGCCCCCAGGAGAGACGGCGGGAGGCCTCGGCATGGGACTGGGGTGCAGGTTAACGCGCCCCCCTCTGGGCTCTAAGGGGAGGGGGGCGCTTGGGGGCTCAGGGGCTTGGCATTGCTGCACGTCCAGCACAGCCTCGAGGAATTCTTATAAGGGGAAAAGGTCGGGAACGCCGCGTTTATTTGTGTTCAGATGTAAAAATCAGATCTCTCTGTGTCTCTTTTGCACACAAAGAAGGGCGCCAGTTGCCAAGGTGGCTGCTCTGGCGTTGCCTGTGGGAGCCTGGAGTGGGGAGAGGATGCCGAGGGTGGGGCTGATGGTCGGCTCGCTGCTCTGTGTGGGTGCAGCGCTCCTGCTCAAAGAGGCCGGCTCCGGCCTTTAGCCCGTCCGCCCGCCCTCTCCCAACGCCTCCTGGCAGACGCCTCCGTTAGCTGGCCTTCAGGCCCCTGTCCAGAGGGAGGGCAGCTCTTCAAGGAGAGGTCCAGAATGCCTGAGGTCTCCAGAGTCGTGGCCCTGGCCAAATTAATCCCCCCCGCCCGCCCCGGGACGCTGGCGTGCCGCAAAGCGAAGGGCTGCCTTCCGGCACCGTCTTCCTTTCAGTTCAGAGTCACGGGCTTCCTGCGTTGGAGCCCAGAGCCCACCGCTGCCTTGGACTTAAGTTTGTGGGCCTGTTACTTTTCTTTTAATTCCACCGCTTTGCCTTCTGGGAGGCGAGTGCTCTGTGACCAGCCGCAGCAGCCATTTTGTGAGAGCACCCACGACAATATCAAAATTCCAAATGCGCCCACCCGCCCCAAAGGGCCGGGGGTCCTCTGCTCTGCCCTCGGGGTGACAGTCTGGAGGCGGCACTCGCTTGCGGCATCGGGCCTCAGGGCTGTTCTTGGTTTGAGGGAAATCGGGCTCTTTCATCTTGGGCCCGTGGAGCGGTCCTTCGGCCCGTGTCTGGCCACGCGTGGTTTTCTCAAAGAGGCGTCATTGTCTTGGAGGTCTGCTCTGGCTGGGGGTCCTTTGCAGGAGATATGCGCGCCGTGCGCGTGACGGAGCAGCGGCCACGGGACGCCCTCCCCGTGGCAGAGTGTCGCTCTCTCACTTTCACACGCACATTTCACACGCGCATTCGTACGACGTGAAGTTTGAATAGGGTGCAATTGAACTTGTGCAAAAGGCTGCTCTGACCGGAGGGTGTTTTCCCTCCTCTGCTCTCCCCCGCAGGAGTGGCCGAGGGCGTGGAAGGCCCAGATGAAGAAGAGCCCCGACGACCTGGCCCTGGTGCCCAAACTCATCTCCCACCTCCTCAGGTACGAAGCGGGCGGCTGCAGCTTCCGCCCTCTGAAGGCTTGCTTTCCGGAGCTCTCCCCTTTGCAGCTGCCGAATGCCGAGGAGAAATGGGATGTCAAGGATTGGGGCCCAGGGGGCGGGGGGCAGGAAAGTGGGCGTTGCGATGAACCGTAGTCTGAGCGCCTTTCAGAAGCTTTGACTCCTGAGTGACGTCCTGGTCTGGGTGTTAAGAGAGAAGGGGGTGCTGTCCAGCAGTCCTCGTTGCTAACGGGGCCTTCTTCGTGGTGACCCCTCTTCATTAATGAGGCCCCTTCCTTCCTTCCTTCCTTCCCCCCCCCCAGCTTTGCAGATCACCCCATCTGCCAATTGCTGAAGAAGCTCCAGTGCTCGGTCTACAGCCGCCTCTATCCGCTCGTGAGCCGGAGCCCAGCGGACGACCGGCTGGCCGGGCGGGTCTCCCGCGGCTTGTCCCTCTCCTCCTCGCTGGACGCGGAGGCCTTCCTGCCGCCGGCTCCCGAGGGCCGGCGGCTGCGCGCTTCCCAGAGCCTGCACTCCATGTTCTCCGTCCAGGAAAACAACAAGCTGAACCTGTGCCACAGCCTCTCCGCCACGCCCTTCATCGAGGACGAGGGCCTGAGCGGCCCGTGGCCGAGGGAGGCCCGCAGCCCCGCCGAGGGACCCAGCCCCGCTGGCGGAGAGGCGCCCCCTGCTCCCCTGGCCGACAGGGAGAGCTCCTTCGAAGACCTCGAGCGGTTCCTGTCTGCCTCCGAGGCCTGGCCCTCGGGGGCCCTGCGCGAGACCCCGGCTGGGAGGAAGGGCTCCCGGCACGAGCACCTCAAGGCGGTCGTGAAGGAGATCCACAACTCCGTCGGTGAGCGGCTGATCCATGTTGGGGGGGGGCAGGGGACTTTGGTGTGTGGAAGCACAGCGGGGGTGAGGAGACCCACTTCCACGGGGTGGCTGCAAGAAAGCGTAGGGGAAGTGGTGACGGCCACCCATTTGGATGGCTTTAAAAGGGGGTTGGATGAACTCCTGGAGGAGGAGACGGCTCTTGAGGGCTACCAGCCCCGACGGTTGTGGGCTGTCTCTATTATCCGAGGCAGTAAGCCTGTGTGCACCAGTTGCTGGGGAACATGGGTGGGAGGGTGCTGTTGCACCGTCTCCTGCTTTGTTAGTCTCTGGCCGACGGCTGATTGGCCCCTGTGTGTGAATTGAGTGCTGGACTAGAAGGACCCTCGGTCTGATCGAGCATCAGGGCTCTTCTTAATTCGAGGCCAGGAATTCTGGCCCCGTCCCTGCCACGCTTTCGGCCATTCCCCAACTCTTTCATTTTTGCTTATACCGACCGTTGATTTAAAGTAGTAATGGACTGCGTATCCCATCTCTGCTGAGTACATAAGCAGAGCGAAAAGTCCCGAATTCCCCAGGCCAACACCCTCCATGTGGGTTGGACTGCAACTCCCATCATTCCCAGCCTAGGAATGATGGGAGTTGCAGTCCAACATGCCTGGAGGGTGCCTGGTTAGAGGAGGCTGAGCCAGTTCAATATTCCGCAAGGCTCTCTGGACACCAGAGGGCAGCCCTGCCTCGGGGGCCTCCGCCGTCGGCAGCTCTACCTACCTGTGCCTGACGCCTGCACCGGTCCCCTTACCACCACCACCACCCCGAAAAGGTGTGTTGCTCTGTATTTGGGAGGTTCCACTCTCCCCGCCCCCCCACTGGTGGCTGATTTGTGGCACCCGTGGTCCTAAGAAGAAGAGCGCTGAGGCTGGGTCAGACCAAAGGCCTGTCTAGTCTGTTCGCACCGTGGCTGCCCGCAGGAAACCCACGAGTAACGGCACCTTCTTGCTGCTGTTCCCCAGAAACTGGCATTAAGGGGCACGTTGCCCCTGATCCTGGGGAGAGCAGATGCCCACCAGTCGTGACTAGTAGCCCTCGATGGCCTCACGCTCCGTGGATTTGCCCAGTCCTCCATGGAAGCCCTCCAAATTGATGGCCATCACGACCTCTGGTGGTAGCCCTAGTTTCACACTGTGCTGGGTGGAGAAGCCCTTCCTGTGATCTGTCCTGGATCTCCCCACAAATCAGCTCTGTTGGAGTTCCAACCTTCTGAGCAGCAGGGCAGACAAGAAACACCCCCACCCCCAGATCTGGCGTCCCCTTGCTAGCGCCCCGTTGGCGGATGTCGGGCCTACTGGTCTCGCCCTTCCCAGGCCGCCCCGCTCGAAGAGTTTCTTTCCAGCCTGAGCCCTTTCTCTCCCCAGACAGACTTCTGTCGCTGACTTTGCTGGCCTTCGAGGGCCTCAACACGGCGGCCTCCAAGGACCAGTGCGTGGCGCGGCTGGAGGAAACCTTCTTTGCCCCGCTCTGGGCTCCCCTCCTGGCTGTCTACAGGTGAGCAGCGGGACGTCGCTTCTGGTGGAAATCGCGCTGGCCCCGTGGCGTCGGCCGCGTTGGCACTCTTCCTGGCGCATCGGCGGCTGCGAGGTCTTGCAGTAGCCCTGCCCTGGGGGGCAACCCAGCCTCGGATTGGTGTGGGAGGGCAGGAAGGAGGCCGGATGGTCACTCGACCCGGCTCCTCCCGCCCACTGGGTCTCGGGCACAAGGAGTCGGGTCGGGTTTGCGGATGAACTGAGAAAGGGCAAACGCCGCTGCTCTTGAGATCGCCTGGCATTGCAGGCTTAGATCAGGCTTCCACGACCGGCCGCCCTTCTGGTGTGTTGGACGACAACTCCCAGCAACCCCCAGCCAGGTTTGCAAGCTGGGGGGATGCTGGGACTCGTAGCCCAACACGCCACAAGGCCGGCTTGAGCGGCTTCTGCTCCCCTCTCTCTCCGGCATTTAGGAATGTCTACAAAACCCGGGAAGCGTCCCTGGCCAGGAGCATGGAGCTGCACAGGAACAGCCCCCCCGCCGACCTCGGCATCGCTTCCAAACTCCTCCCCCAGGGGAACCGGCCTGGCGGGGGCAGATCCGACCCTTACGGCGCCGCTGTGCAGGAACTGAGGCTGCTTCCTCTGGGCAGCTGCCCTCAGAAGAAGCTGGAATGCATCGGTGAGCAGGGACGGGAAGGAGGCGATCGCTCCCCCAGCGCACTCGCGGCCGTCCGCCGGAAGCAGCCCTGGGGGAGCCTCTGCAGGGGTCTTTCGCAGATGCCGGGGCCGAAGCGGGGGCCTTCTGTGCCCTCCGCAGGGGCTCCGCCTCTGAGCTCCGGCCCTCCCTTGCTGGGGGTCAAGGGCCACGCGGAGTCGGTTTGCCCCACGTCCCGCCTCTTCTGCCTTGCAGTGCGGACGCTGCGCATCATCTGTGAATGTGCCGAGGAGTACTGGGGGGGCTGCGAGGCGAAGGCCCAGCCGGCCTCGGCTGCCATGTGAGTAGTACCACCGCAACCCGGGCCCTGGCAAAGGGGCAGCCTGCAGGGTGGGTGGGTGGGTGGCTAGGCAGACGCGTGCTCGGGGCCGGGTCAGACGTGGGCTGTGAGAAGGGTCTGCCCCCTTTCTCGGAAGTGGCAATGATGGGGGGGATTTTCCCTTCCGACAAAGGCCGTCCTCGACCTTGGGGGGGGGGAGACGTCTGCATCTCCAGGCAAAGCCATGGTGTCAGGCGCTCGGCTGCAGGCGCTCGGCTGCACGCAGCGGGGTGGGGTGGGGGGGCTGGCTGTGACGGATCCCTTCCGACAGCCAGGCTCCCTGCTGGGCCAGACCCGCGCGTCTGCTGGGGGCCGGGGCTGAGCCGGCCTGTCTCGGGCCTTGGGATCTGTCACAGAGACTTAGCCGGTGAGCGACGGAAGGGTGGAGGAGGAAACGAGAGCTGGGCCGACACCGCAGCCGGGAGCAGGGGCGGGGTGGTGGTGTGTGACACAGGACTGGACCTGGTCAGGGTTCGAGGCGGATCCTGGCTGCACCGGGCCAGGCAGGGCTCTGAGCCGCGAGACAAGCGCTGAGCCAAGGGAGGAGAAGGCCTCCCGGGGAGGAGGGCAGCGGAAGCTGCCTTATCCTGACTCAGGCCCTGGGTCTCCACCCGGTAGCCTGCACCCTCCAGGGCCCTCCAGGGCTCCAGGCAGGAGTTTTTCCAGCTCTAGTAAGGGAGGGTTGAGCTGGAGACCATCTGGCTGCAAAGCAGGAGCTCTGCCACGGAGCTTTGGCCCCTCAGAGCAGGCACCCTTGCAGGGTTGCACCATCAGGACCGCTCCATGGCGTCTCTCTCTGTCCCTCAAGGCTGGGGCAACTTGCCGGCTGGCTGGCTGGCTCCAGAGCCCCCTTTGGACAACTGGCTGGGAGGGGGGGACCACTGGCGAGTGTGTGCCAGAAGTGGGGGCCCCTTGGGCAGCAGGCTGCCCTTGTGCCTGTCCTCGCCCCCCTGCCTTCTCGTTCCCCTCGTCCCTTTTGCTGACGCCAGCTCCTTCCCACCCCGTGGCCTTGCTGAGATGCATCTTGCCCCTCAATCCTTGCCAAGGAGGCGCCCTGCTGATGGACCAAGGAGCCTTCTCTGCAGAGAGATTGACCCCAGCAAGAGGGTGGGGGCTCCCCACCCCTTCCCACACAAGGGTTCTCACACAGAGCTCTGAGTTTGGGGTGTGTGTGTGCTTAGACATGAGCACCTCTGTAGCCATGTCTTTGCCATCACAAAGCGTGTTGGGCAGGCGAAGGCCTGCGCGTTGCTGAGCCAGACCGCTTGCCCCTGGGCGCAGCGTGTGCTGAGCCTGGCCGTGGTGGGGCGTTTGATCCTCCTCCTCCTCCTCCTCTTCCCCGCTGCAGTGGGGCTGACGACCTCCTTCCCATCCTGTCCTATGTGGTGCTGAAGAGCCACCTGCCACAGCTGGTCTCGGAGTGCGCTGCGCTGGAGGAGTTTATCCACGAAGGGTAGGTGCTGCTGGGCCCGTTGGGGCTTCCTCTGGAGGCAGGATCGTGATCGTTGGGCCTGTTCAGACAACTCGCTAAGCCATGGTTAGGCGGCTTTTGCAGCAACCGGTTAGTGAGCGTCTTTAAACCATGGTTATGTAGCCACCGTGGTTAGGAACGGTTCACACGAGGCACGCGAAGCCATAAGGTTTAGCTCAACACGCTTTCACCACCGTGTCGTCTGAACAGGGTCAATGACTCCCCAGGGCTTCAGACAGTTTTCCCCCTGGAGGTCAAACCTGGGCCTTCTGCACACACCACCTCCACACGTGTCGGCACACAGCGGCCATCGCAGGATCCCTTCCTGCGCCAGTTGTCTTGAGCCTGGGCCGGTGCACCAGCTCATCCCGCGCCAAGTGGTGTGCCGGCCACCCCCACCCCACCCCTCCCCCGTCCGAGTTTCGGCTGCCTTGCATGGGGGCTGAGTCCCAGCACCGCCACCTCGGGCTGTCAGCTCCACTTACACGGCTTGGTAGCTCCCGAGATGGAGCAAGTCGTGGCCGGCATGTGGGCGAGACGGCTGAGACATAACCAGGCAGGACAGGCGTGCAGGGGAGGGCGGCTTGGCTCAGGAAGGGGCCGGAGCCTCACTGCAGCTGTGGAGGATGCCTCGTGGCCGGGCCTGGGCTGAGCCGGGCCTTTCGAGGCTTTGCTCTCTCTCTCTTCCACCTGGGCCGTGTTCCCTTTGCAACTCCATGCCCTTCAGAACTGGCGTTGAGCCCCCGGCAGCTATCCTGAGCCAGACTAGAGGCCTGCTGCGTGGTGACCGATGGACCGGTCACGAACTCCACTGTCCCGCCTCTCTTTAGCTTTCCCCTCCAGACGAGTTGGACTGCAATTCCCATCACCCCCCTATGCTGCCATGCTGGCTGAGGAACGTAGCCCAACCATCAGGAGGGCACCAAATTCAGGAAGGTCACAAAATGCACCGCTTTCGGCACCGTGGGCCCTCCAGTTCTTTTGAACTACAACTCATCATCTCTTGCCATTGGCCAAGCTGGCTGGGACTGATGGGAGTTGTAGTCCAACAGACCTGGCTGCCTAGCCCTGCACTAGTTAGTATATCTTTGCCCCTTTGCTTCCTGAGCTGATGTAACACAAAAGATATGTAAACTGCAAAAAGCTGAACAGGGAAAACTGGAAAAATACAAGTAAAATACAATGCACGCACCCCCACCCCCATCAAAAAAAGATTAATCACAGTGGCATTAACTATTAAAAGACAGGTGGAACAATGCTCGCTTCATTATTGTTCTGTCCCCTGGCGGGACTTGAAGCACGACCAGCTGGGCCTGTTTGTTATCTGATTAAGTGTCTTTGCTGCCTGCTGTTCCGTCTTGAAAGACTCCGGAGGGGAGCGGAGCAGCGCTGCAATGTCGTTCCACCACTAGCCTTGCACTGATTCGCAGGCTCGGTTTTTGTTTTGAATGTCTACTTGAACTAAGAGTTCTCTGCGACTATAGGTCCCCCAAAAGGAGGCTGTGTGTGTGTGTGTGTCCCTTCTGGATCGGACCCAAGGTACATCTACTCCATGGTTCTGTTCCCCCTTGTGGACAAGCAGGTGTCTTTGGGGGGCTCCCAAGCAGGTGTGGAGGGCAACGGCGGCAGCCTCCCCATCCTACTGCTGAATGTTCACAGCATCTGTCATCCAGGTGTTTGCAACTGCTTCTAAAGCGGGAGGCTCCATCTGGCCCTCGTGACTGAGAGCCACGGGACACCCTCCACGAATCCCTCTCACGCCCTCCTAAAGCCGCCGAAGCGAACAGCCGCCTCCACATCCAGTGGCAGCGGGTTCCACAAATTTAACTACAGGTTGTGGGAAGGAGCGTTTGATCTTGCCCGTCCTAGATCTACTGCCAGTCAGTGGATTTGCCTTAAATGCTCATATTCTGAAGGAGAGAAATCCGTTTCTCTCTCTCCACCCCCCCCCACTATATATAGCAGCCTCCTCCAACCTGGCACCCCCAGATGTGTTGGACTGCAATTTCTATCATCCCCAGCTAAAACAGCCGTTGGGGGAGGATGCACTATACTATCCATTAAGATGCTCCACCTTGGCTTGAAAAGCCACAAAAGCTTGAGCTGCCTCCCTTGAGCATCCCTGGTCCCTTCTCCCGCCCCCCCCCTCCGGATGCTGAAGGGGTGGGCCTCTTTTTTCCTCACAGGTACCTGATCGGGGAGGAAGGGTACTGCCTGACGTCTCTGCAAAGCGCCCTCTCCTACGTGGAATCCCTGCACCGGCCCGTCCTCGAGAAGTAGCTGAGCTCCCGGTTAGGTCGCTCAAAGGACCTCCATCCTCCCTGGCACGGGATTGCTCCTCTCCTGCCGCTCTGCTCCCAGGCGAGATGCAGCCGGAGACCTTCTCTTCCAGAACGGGCCGCCGCTGCCGCCGCCACCTCTCCCCTGCCTGCTGAAAAGGCCTTGCAGCGCTCCCTGGGCCTTGACCTCTGTGCAATATTTCTTCCCCTTTTTTTGCAGGGGGACGGGAAGGCTGGCACCCTTTGTGTTAACTAGAAACGCCGTCAGATGTGCCCCTGATCCTCTCTAGTAGGAATAGGGTGGGATCGGTCACATCCTTGGCTTTAAGGGATGGTCCGCCTGAGCCTGGAGTCTGTTTGCACCCGTGAGCGTTCAGGGAGGGGGAGGCTGCGTCCCCTCTCCCACTTCCCTGAGGAGGATCTGCAGCTCCCTCGCCACGTTTGCTGCCACGTCCAAGGGAAACGAGAACCTCTGCCCATTTCCTGCAGCCCCCCTTCTAGCAAGCGTCAGCCAGGTCGGGCGTGGGCTGCCCCTGGATCTCTTCCCCCCCCCCCATCTGCCTGACCCCTCTTGTATTTCTGCTTTCACTCCACGGGTCTACTGAGGAGGGGGATTGTCCCTGTGAAGTCCAGAGGGCAAACCTTTCTCCTGCTTGACCCGGAGCCACTGCTGGAATTTTAACTGTGAGTTAAGGGAACTTTGTGTGTGTGTATGTGTGTGTGTGTGTGTACATGTTCACCTGCACTTGACAAAGGGGATGAGATTGTCCACTCCCCACCCACTCCGAAATGTGATCTGTGTAGGATTAAGAGACTGGGAGTTTTGTTTGGCACTGTCTGAAGATGAAGGGATGGACCTTAAAAGAGAAGTGTGCGTGCGTGCGTGCGTGCGTGCGTGCATGCGTTTTCCTTGTCAGGGTTTGCGTAGTAATACTGAACGTGAGCTCGCAGCCAGAGGGCAGGGGCCAAGCAGAGAGTGAGCAGCTGTGATCTCTGGATGAATTTGCACAAATCCGCTGGGACTTTTTCTGGTGCTGCGGTTGAGCGAAACGGCAGCTACATTTCATGGGACAGCCGTCTGAGTCTTTGGAAGAGCCCCGCGTTCCCTGTCTGGGTCAAAGGGGACGCTACAAGCCCCAGGATGGAGGACGTTTGGGCAGGGTGGAGGGGGAAGAGTGGGTGCGGTCCCCCCCCTTATGAACCACAAAGCTGAGTGTGGGGGGTGGGGGTGACACCAGCTCCTATCCTGAGAAGGCATCCTGGCTTCTGTTTGGGGGGGGACGACAACATGGGGAGCACTCAAGCCCTACGCTGCAGGAACCCGGCTGCTGCTGCTAGTGGCACTTCTCGTGTGTGTGTCCCCCCTGCCCCCCGCCAAGCCATCCGTGGCCCTGGAGGGTCAATATCCGGTTCTTCTCCTGACCAGTTTCCCGGCTTCGCTCTCGGAGGCTGTTCTGTAATAAACACTCCTGCCTGCTCCACAAGTCGTGTTCTTTGGGAAGTGGCGATGGAGGGAGCATGGAATGGGCGGCGGGTGTGGGTGTGTGTGGGTGTGCGTGCACGGCGTGAGCACTTTTCTCCAGGAGCATTTCCCCTCTTGAGGACAGCATCAGGGGATCTTCTGGCCAGCCTGATCATTACACGACGCTCATTGGGAAGCGTGTCTGTCTCAGGCCGGGCTAAACCAGGAGTGGGGAGGCTCAGGGGTCAAAGCCGGCCCTCCCCGTGTCCCAATCTTGCTCCCTGGGGTTCCCCAGACTGCCCTGCCCCGTTTCCCTCAGGCCGCTGCTCTTTTAGTGGTTCTCTGGCTTCTGTGCGGTTTTCCGCCTGTGCTAAAAGGCCAAAATGTCTCTCCTAAGGCTGAGTTCCTGGCTAAGGGCTTTACGCTGAATGCAGCTGGGTCTTTTTGGCCAGAACCCCCCCCCCTCCTTGCCCAACCCACCTCTGGACTGTGGCCCCGCGAGCAACCCTGAGTTGGAATTGGGGCCCTGGACTGAAGGAGCCCCGAGCCCCCTGTGCTAAGAGTTTGCCTTTTGCCCCAGGCTCCAGTTGGTGGCTCTCGGGGTTCTACAGCCCAGTAGATGCTGCACGCTTGCTTGCTGCCGGCCTGCTTTTGGCCCCAGTGCGAAGGCCTCACAGCATCGCCATCCCAACGGCGACCCTGCAGTGGCACCTGCTAGTGGTTTTTCATTGCTGCTCCCCCCGGGAAAGGCAGACGCCCAACCTGCCCCTGAACCTGCTGGAGGCCATCTCTGGAAGGAGGAAGAAAAACACACTGGGCAGCATTGGGGGTTTCTTAAATACAAGAAGACGTTTATTAGGAGGTGCAGCACAGGACACGACCACCGCCGTCTCGCAGGGCAGGAAGACGCAGGGCTCCTGGCTGGATTCCCAAAGGCAGGGCTGCGGGCGGGACGAGGCCTGGCAGGCAGGGGTCGTTTGCTCTCCATAGAACGGGATATAGGGGAGCCTGCAAAGGAGACCGGGAGGGCTGTGCCGGAGGTAGAGGGTCCATCTCTCCCAAGGCGGCTCCTGGTTCTGCTTTAGGAGCTACTACATTTACCTGTTGAGGCAGAAGGCGGCCAGGGATGGTGAGCGCAAGAGGGAAGGGGGAGGATTCAGCAGCCAGGTGTGTTTCTCAGATATGCAAAGGGGACTTGGCGGACGGCCTTCTCCTCCTGCAAAAGCCCCCACCCCACCCGGAGCATGGCCACCTGCGCGCCCAGCCACCCTCTCCCCTTCCTCAGCTAGTGTGGCTGAGTCTCTCTGCCCCTTAGCCCTGTTGTAGTGTAGACCGTAAGCCCTTAGCGCAGCCTTTCCCCAGCTGATATGTTGGACTACAACTCCGGTCAACTCAACCATGCTGTCTGGGGATGATGGGTGTTGAACCTCTTTCGGCACAAATTCAGTTTCGGAGAAGTTCTCAGGGGGCAAAGGCCAATGGGGCAGACCCAAAACTACCCCCATATTTTAGCTTCCAGCTGTTCCTGCCAATAACTCGGCCTCAGGGGAGGCATTTCAAGCTTCTGGAATGGGGAGGACGTGCAAGATTTCAGGAACCGCCATGGGCTCGGAGGTTTTGAGAGAGAGAAAGGGGCGATGGACCTCTGGGGAGCTCCAGATGGGCTGCGTCTGGGCCTGACGTTCCGCACCCCTGCTTTAAACGGGCGCCCTTCGCATGACGCTGATGGTGGACCGGGCGGAGCAGAAGCAGCCCGGCTGCCCGTCCATCACCCACGCCAGGGCAGTGGCACCCCCGTTCCCTCCCCAGCCAGGGCCCCCAGACACAGAGAGGATCAGCACAGAGTGGGAGGGCCTACAGGTGGGTTGCAGCAGGAAGGTGTCCCGGCTGGTGCCTCAGAACTTCCCCTCTCTCGCCAGGGTCTTCAGGTCAGCCGGCGAGTTGGCGCTCAGCACTGTGTGCGAGACGGTTCTCTTCTCCACCAGTGAGGCCACGGCCTGGCCCACCTCCAGGTGGCTCACGTAGCCTGGGCCCAGGCGCTCCGGCGTGGTCACGCCCATGTTAAGCTTCACCTGGGGAGGCAAACGGAGACCGTGCCGACATTTGCGCCAAGGCAGGCCTGAACCGGTCCCCTGCAACCGCCCCGCTTCAGCCAGGACTTCCTCTGGCCTCTTGGCCTGAGACCTGCTGCACCATGGGCAGCAGGAGACCTTCGTTGGTTTGATTTTATGCCCCGCCTTTCTACCAAAACGCGGCACCCGAGGAAGCTTACAAAAACAATTTAAAATCGATTAAAACAATAAAACCCATTGGCCCCGTTCAGACAACACGCTAAACCATGCTGCTTAACCACAAAATGGTTAATGGAATGCATTAACCTCCCAACTCACAGATCCACAACACAGATGGAGTGGACCCAGCCTCCCCAGGAGGGAGTTTAGTCCCACTTTCCCCAACCTGTCACCCTCCAGATGTTTTGGACTACAACTCCCATCATTCCTTGCCAGCATGGCCTTTCCTGTCACCATTGCAAAGGTGCTGTAGATGCTGAGCACTCTGCCGTTTAGAGAGCTGGGAATGAAAAGTTGCCCCCAGCCCTAGAAGCAGGTAGAGAGCTGGCCAGGGCTCGAAGCCAGAAGCCAATTCTAGCAGCCCTGACCCACCACCCACCAATCAGGCACTGACCTCATTCAGCTTGCAGGGAACATCTGGGTACTCCTCCCGCACCACGAGTGAGAAAGCCAGCGCCCCTGCGGCCCCCAGTGTCAGGAAGCCTGTGCCCGGCTTGAGGAGACGCTCACCGGCCCCTCCTGGAACAACAGAGGAGGCACCTTAGCTGCCTTTGGGAGGGAGGAGGAGGAGCCAGCCAGGGCTGCACTGGGAGGGACCGGAGCTCAGTGCCAGAGCAGGTGCTTTGCATGCAGAAGGTCTCAGGTTCCAGCCCCGACCTCTCCACCAAACAAGGATACCTTTGCAGGTGATGAGAGCGGCCCCCTCTCTGCCCAAGACCCGGGCGAGCTGCAGCCACTCAGAGAAGGCCACGCTGGGCAAGAAGCAGAAACAGTCTGGCCTGGTGCAGGGCCGTGTCTGGTGCAGCTGTCTCGGTGCTCCCAAGTGCCCCAAGTGTGCATGGGGTCACTGTCCGCCCACGTGCCCAGACGCGCCAAGCTTAATTACCTTTCCACCTACCCAGACGGAATCCCCGAGCAAACCCCAGGACTCCTTTTGGGTAGGCGGAAAGGTAACGGAGGCCTCCGAACACGTGAAGCGTGGATTTCTGGGCAGCCCTACAAGCTGGCTCCAGCACCAGTTCTCTCCCAAAAGTGATGGACTTCAGGCCGGGCGTCTCACCTGTAATGAAGGTGTAGGATCCGTTGGGGTTGTCCTTGACCAGGGGAAAGAACGCCTTCCAAGCCGTGAACGTGCTCAGCAGCAGGGTGTCCAGGACCTGCAGGGGGAGAAGAGTTGCCGGGGCACCGGTGGTCATGCTCCACACTGAAGGATCCGCACCAGGGGTCTTGAAAGCCTCCAGGGGGGTGGGATATTCACCCACGCACCCGCCCCGCTCACTCAGTTGAACGTGCCTCAAACAAGCTCCTCCTAATGTTTCACGTGCATCGGCCTTCCTGTGCCTTCTCGTTTCCTGCCTTGGCTTATTCTTTAAAACTCAAAGGCTGATGCTTCTGGTGCTTCTGTCAAGTCAATCATTCAGTTTTGTTGCCTATAACCAGAGGTTCTTAGAATTTTACAAGAAAAAAGACTGTTTCTGTCTGTCTGTTCCTCTCTCTCTCCCTCTCTCTCTCTCTCTCTCTCTCTCTCTCTCTCACACACACACACACACACACACACAGGAACAAGCCAATCAAATCAATTCATCTTATGCAAGTGTACAGGAATAGGTTTTTTTTAAGGAACTTTGCTCTAATCTTTGTAGTAACAGCAAATAAAGTTAGTTGACTGGTTACTGGAAGTTCTGTATCGGCAAGTAGTTTGCACATTTGCTCTGCTAAGGTTCTACCAGACAAAGGTGCAAGAAAGCTTTTTCCTGGGACCGGCGTACAGTTCACAGAAGAGCGTATAATGAATAATAGCCTCTACATATACACAGATGTTGAAATATGGAAACGTGCGCACAGCTCCAATCCAAACACGAAGAAGGCATGCGCAGGAAGTACAGTTCTGCCAATGCCTTCCGTGGCTCAGAGTGAGGGAAGGGAAATCGCTCACCCTTATAAAGACGGCAACACCTACTCAATCCTGTTTGCTGGATGACTTCCACAAGTTTCTTCGCTTCCTGTGAGTGTCACCGAGGTCTAATTTAAACCGTAACTATTGCTTCCATCAGCCTTCCGCCCAGAGCTGCCCTCCCTCCCTAGTCCAGCGTGATGGAGGAAGTGCCATTGCAAAGGCCGGGCAGAACGTTCTCCGTGTTGCTGTTGCTACAAATGTCATGCCACATTTATACCACCTTTCCATACAAAAATGCTCAGCGCTATATACAAGAGAAAGTACCAACAGGTCCAGGCTTATAACGTAACATACCATTACCACAGAAATGTCACAAAGAACGAAACAAAAACCTGAAATATTCCCCATATATATTTATCTCCTACTTGAAGACCCTCCCTCGCTGCTCACCTGGTGCAGCTCCTGGAGTGACTGGGTGTGAGGGGGGCCCCCTTGCCACCAGCTGAAGCCCAACGAGGACACCACGTCCGTCACCTTCCCAACGCTGTTCAGCAGGGCCCCTTGGGCAGCTGCGGCTCCTTCTTCAGACCCTGCACGGAATAAATACGGGAAGGGGAGCAGGACAGACCAGGCAGCTGCCGCCCAACCACGAACAAATCACTCTCTCCCTCCTGCAGCCTCCTGGCGACGGGAAGGTCTCTGCGTGCCGGAGGACTGCTAGCCTCGCTGCAATGCCAGCGGACCGGTTGAGATCCCATGGCCCCCCAGCTGGCGTGGGTGAGTAGATGGGTGGGTGGGCACAGTGGGGGAAACGGCAAGTTGATACTTCACAGGATTAACTCCTCCGGATAAGGAAACGATGCCTTCGTTTTCTTAACAATCTCTCTCAAAGCCGGATTTCGAAAGCCAACTCTGAAACCCGCCACAATTCAAATCCTGCAATAACATTTGCCCTATTCGTGCAAGGTGCCCTTTGGGCTCTGCTCCTTGCTTTCGGAAGGAGCAGCCCCCCACCGCTGGACGGTGCGGTCTGCCCCTCTGCCTCTTGGAGCCGGTTGGCTGCCTCCTGCCTTGCCTTTTCTAGCCCCTGGTCCCCAACCATATAGCCTAAGTCTTCCACCGCTGTGCCTCCATCCCATGCCCTGGTTCTTTCTGGACCTTCGCGTGAGCAGTGGGGTTCTCTCCACCGTCCCATCCAAGCCCCCTTCCCAGTCTTTGTGGAGATAAAAACGTAGGGCACGTCTCTGCCCACAACGGCAGCGGCGGAAACACCAGCGCGCCATCCCAGAGAGCTCACAAGAGGCCTGCTTGCAGAACTGTGGCTGTGCACCTCCCCGTGGCCTCACCTACGTTGCCAACGAGTGTGTGCAGGTGGTCGCAGGTGGATGCCGGCAAAAAACTCCTCAGCTTCTCCAGTCTGCTTCCATCTCGGGAAATGACGGCAACGTGGAAACCTGCATGGACGACGACAGAGCATCAGAAGAGCCCGTGAAATGCGATCATTGCCGAGATCTGAACGATTGAGGGGGAGCTGCTGAAACCTGATTCAGGCTTGGGTCTTGGGACCTGTTTTTAACAACAGGGCTCACGCCTGGGACACATGAGACAAGGGTATGTCTGGGCATGCACAAAGTGCACTTTTCATCACAGAGTAGCCCCAGAACCCAGCCACCCTCCCTGAGTTTAGGAGATTAGAGCTTCCATGGTGGGTTTGGGCTGCAGCACCTGTTTTCGTAGAAAGGCACTGCCGGATTACAACACACCAGGATGCCAGCAGGGAAAGACGGCGGATGCAGGCTTGACTGTGGAGCTGCAATGCTCAAACAACCCGTCATGTGTGCGTTCACACCTGCATATATGAACCGCCCAGAGAGCTTTGGCTATTGGGCAGTATAGAAATGCAATAAATAAATAAGTAAATAAATATCTGTACGCACACACACACACACACACACACACACACACACGAGTTGCTGGTTCTGGAACCCGGCTCTCATCAGAAGGGATTGGGCAGCATCTGCCTTACCTTTCTCCAGCAGCGCCTTGACGATCCCCGACCCGACCGTGCCAGCGCCACCCAGCACCAGCACCAGCCGGTCCGATGCAGACATCCTGGCAAGGAGAGACCAAGTGTTCCGCTCAGAAGCCAGCCGCCGAGTGGCAAGTGAGACTGCGGTCCCCAAGCAGGGGAATAAGTAGGGAAAGCCCCCAAGAGTCCCACCTCCAAGGAAGGCAAGGCCCGCCCACCCTCCGGTTTCCCCACCTCCCGGCCCTGTTCACCACACGCCTTGGGCGGAGGCCACGTTGGTCTCACAAAACGGCAGGCACAAAGCCAGGGCGATCTCTCCCAGAGTCTGTCTTGATGGAAGGGGGTCGCAGGCCTTCCAGAGTCCCAGGCGGACCAAACTTGGAGAGCAGCAGTGGACTGGGGCTCTCACAGATCGTGGGCCTGTCATGTGGCTTGTGGGAGGCCGTGTCTCATCGCCTCCATCCTCGAGGGCATGATGGCAAACTCAGTGGCCAGGAGCCTGGCTGCGTTTCAGACCTGACTTGGGCCGGAGGAAGAGCAATAAAAGAAAAGAGAGCATGGGAGCAGATTGTGCAGGCAGACATTGTGAGCCGGGGATTTGAAGAACCACACTAGTGCAAAAGGACTAGTGCACCCCTGGCCTCTTTCGGGAGTGTAGCTGGGGGGTGTGTGTGCCCCTCCTAAATTCTGTGCCCCCTGGAAATCATTTAATAAGTTTACAACTGCACCTCGTATTTTGGGGGGTGCCCCCTCCCCCAAACTGTTAGTTCTGGAGTTCTGGACTGACTGGATTGCTTTCACTTTGGCTCAAAACATGCCAGTGGTGAGTGGTGGTGGTTGTAACAGGGAAAATGAGCTGAGAGAGACGCTTCCATCTGACTCAGCCTTCCTCAACCTGGGGCGCTCCAGATGAGTTGGACTGCATCTTCCAGAATGCCCCAGCCACTGATCTGACTGGTTGGAGCAACATCTGGCACCAGCCTCATCATCTGGGCATCCCTGCCTGCGGTCCGAGGGCGCCACCTGGTGTTCTTAGACTGAAGCAACCCAGATGGGGCGGGGATAATGGAGCCGGAAGAGCCCATTTCAATGCAATTTGGGCCCAACCTGGTGCCCTCCAGATGTTTTGAGCCAATTATTTATTTATTGCATTTCTATACCACCCAATAACCGAAGCTCCCTGGGCGGTTCACAAAAACTACAGCTCCCATCAGTCCCAGCCAGCATGGCTAATGGTCAAGAATGCTGGGAGTTGTAGTCCAAAACATCTGGGAAGCACCGGATTGGGAAAGGCTGGGCTAATTGGCTACATTCTTGACTTTTGGCTCTTCTGATATTTCTTTGACATATACCTTTAAATATATATATTTAAAGGCTTGCTCTAAATGGTGAAAATCATTGTGCTTTGATTTTAAAAAGGTGTTTTTTCTCTCTCTTAAACAATAAATCTCCTAAACACGTTTTCTTGGGAGAACAGAGAAATAAAAGCCAGCAGTTTACAGGATGACTGTCGTCCATGTTTGCTGTTTTCATTCATACAATAATGACCGGCGGTTCGTGCATGTTCAGGCAGAGAAGGGTCCTAGAACCCCCAGCATGCCTGGTTGGGTCATGCTGGGAGTGGTAGGACCCTTTCCTTTCAAAACATGCCTGGGATTGCACCCCTACCATTCATTTCCTACAGCCTCCCCCCGAGTAGTCCAATGCACCAGGAGGGCGCTGGGTTGGGGAAGGCTGGTTTCTTGCGACACCTACATAACGGAATACAGGTGATCTCTTTCGCTTTTCTGTTTGCCTACTCTTCGTAGCACAACACAGCTTCCCCAACAGGGTTACGTCCAGAAGTTTTGGACTACAGCTCCCAGCCTTCGCGACCATTAACCATGCTGGCTGGGGCTGATAGGAGTTGTAGTCCTAAAAAAAAAAAAAGATTGGCGCGTACCAGGTTGGGGAAGGGTGTGATAGGATAAAAAAAGAAAATTAAAGAAGCCAGAAAATCAGCGTCTTAAAAAAAAAAAAAAAAGAGGCAAATAAAATAGAAGTAAACCCTCTTACGAGGAGAGCTGCAGCAGCGAAGCGGTTAATGGTGCCCGGCGTGACGTAACCTCCTCTTGGGGCGTGGCCAAGGAGAACCGGAAGTGGCGGGAGCGAGCGCGAAGGAGAAGGGGCCGCGGAGCGAGCTGCTGGCAGGTGAGCGGGTCGGGTCACGAGTTCGAATCCCAACGGGCCTGGGTCGCGGGGGCGGCTTAGGGGGCTGGCGCTTGGGTGGGTGCCAGGGCGCCCCGTGGGGCAGGGAGGGCACGGAAGGGGGTCGCTCACCGGGCTCCAGCCCCCAGCCCCAAATCAGGGGTGCCCCATCCTGCCCCCTTACCAGGGATCACCCTCCCTCCCTCCCTCCTTCCTTCCCGCCCCACAAATCAGGGGTGCCCCATCCTGCCCCCTTACCAGGGATCACCCTCCCTCCCCCCCTCCCCCCCACAAATCAGGGGTGCCCCACCCTACCCCCTTACCAGGGATCACCCTCCCTCCCTCCCCCCCACAAATCAGGGGTGCCTCATCCTGCCCCCTTACCAGGGATTACCCTCCCTCCCTCCCCCCCACAAATCAGGGGTGCCCCATCCTGCCCCCTTACCAGGGATCACCCTCCCTCCCCCCCTCCCCCCCACAAATCAGGGGTGCCCCACCCTACCCCCTTACCAGGGATCACCCTCCCTCCCTCCCCCCCACAAATCAGGGGTGCCTCATCCTGCCCCCTTACCAGGGATTACCCTCCCTCCCTCCCCCCCACAAATCAGGGGTGCCCCATCCTGCCCCCTTACCAGGGATCACCCTCCCTCCCTCCCTCCTTCCCCCCCCCACAAATCAGGGGTGCCCCATCCTGCCCCCTTACCAGGGATCACCCTCCCTCCCTCCCCCCACACAAATCAGGGGTGCCCCATCCTGCCCCCTTACCAGGGATCACCCTCCCTCCCTCCCTCCCCCCCCACAGAGCGCTTCATCCTCGGTCCCCCTCCCAAGGCTGTTGCAGCAGCCACGACCAAGAGCCCTGTGGCACCTGGAAGGCTGCGGTGGGTAGCAGCATCTACGGGATCTCTCCCCTGTCCTCACAGCCTTTTACATTTAAAAAGCTGGCATAGGTCGGTTTTAAATAGCTCGGACTACAAGCCCCCATCATCTCCAGCCAGAGTGGCAGAGGGTGGTGGGAGTTCCGGCCCTCTGACACATCTGGAAGGTGGCTTTGGGCTGTGAGCCTGTGGGCAGCCGTGCAGGTGTGCGCTCGGCTGTAGACCTCCGCGTCTAGTGCAGCAGGAGGGAGGCCTGGCAGCCTCCAAGGAGTCTCCTGACTTCTGGCTTCGCTTTTTGGCTGAAGCCCCCCACCACCACCATTGCCTGCATCCCTGCAATTGGCTGCCTTCAGCGCCTCCCTTTCTCTCCCCCCCCCCCCACAATCTCAGTGCCATGGAAACCCCCATCCTTGGAACTGCACAACTTCCCTTGCCTTTTTGAGCGCATCCCCCCCCTCCCCGCCTCAAACACACACATGCACACGTACATAAACCACACTGAGTTTGTGGCAGTATTAGGGTGACCCCCGCACTCCCATTTCCTGACCCACCCTGAAAGTGAAGCCCCCCTCCCCCCCCCCCCGGTGCTTGGCTGTCTGATGGGTGGGCTTGTTACCTAGGGGACGGGTGCCTGGTAACACTCAGAGACTCCCTATCTCTGCCCCCTCCCCCCGCCCCCGGCCCTTCTGCTGGGCACGGTGCAGGGGACACGGTCCGTTTTGAGAGCCTTCGGTCCATCTCGGATTCGAAAAGGCTGGGATAGAGACTTGCTTTGACCTGCGTTGGCAACAACAAGGCTGCCCTGGGACTATAGGTTAATTGCAGGGCTGCTTAAGAGTAATAATTAAGGCCCATGATGAGAATTGTGATAGATGGCCAAAGCCATGGCAAATAAGCGTCAGGTGTGGTGGCGGCTGCGGCATGTTTTGACCACACACACAAAAAAGCCCTGGCTGATGGAAGCCTTCAGAGAGGGAGAAGCAGGTAAGATGTTTCAAGACAGAAGCTGGAGGGAGGGAGAGGTCAGTGGGGGCAGAAAGGAAATGATCCCCCCCTCCTCCACTCACACACACACACACTTCCTCTCGGGTAGGCGCTGTTTCTGCCGGAGAAAAACATGCATCTGTGCCATAGGTCCTCTTATTAAAAACAAAGGAACAGAACAAAATTTAAGGAGCAACAAGAACAGGCCCTGTGCTGCAACTTCCTGCAACTGGGGCCCTCGAGAGGTGTTGGACTAGAATTCCCATGATTCCATGATGTTGGCTGGGGATTATGGGAGTTGCAGTCCCACACGCCTGGAACGCCCCGAATTGGAGAAGGCCCCTATGCTAGTGTTGCTGCCAGAGGCCATCCTCCCTCCCTGCTCCCTCTGTGGGAGCCTGGGTGCTGCTGGGGTTTCAAGTTGGAGTTGGGCCCAGGACTTGCTGCTTCTCCCGCTGCAGGATGAGTCCAGGCGCGGCGCTGCAGGAGGAGTACCGCAGGTGCGTGGAGAGGGACTTCCGCAGGGGCCACGCCGGCGTCTGCACCGACGGCTCCCTGAAGGAGCTGCTGAGGCACCATCTGCTCGAAGACCCGGAGCTGCACTACGCCCTGCAAGGGGGGGACCCTTTTGCCACGCTTTCCGTGGCCTTGCGGGGCCAGCTGGACCTGGCGGCAGCGCTCCGGAATCTCGGCAGGGCCTTTGAAGTGCTGGAGCTGGCGGCCGTCAACCTCTACTTCTTCCCCTGGCGCAAGGAATTTGGCACCATCAAAGTGAGCCTTGCTGGGGCGGCCGGGAGCGGGAGGGGGCCCCACGGTGGGGGGTGGGGGGCCTTCCGTGGCGAGGGAGCAGGCGGCTCACCGGTGTCTTTCTCGGCAGACCTTCTCGGGCGTCTACGTGCACGTGCTGCGGGGAGTCCTGCCGGAGGCCGACCTCGCCCGGAGCTTCCGCCGCCTGGGCTACGTGCAGAGAGACGACCTCCACCTGGCGATCTCTCAGTTGCCGCCCGGGCCCAGCCTGCTCTCCGCCGCCTGTGGCTTTTTTGCTGCCAGGGTGGAGTGCGAGATCCTGGGGAAGCTGGTGGAGATGCTGGAGCCCTGCCTGGTGGGCGCGGGAGACCTGCTGCAGGCCCGGAGGGAAGCCAAGGGAAGCCTGGAGGCTTGCGTGGCCAAACTGCAGAGCCTGGTCCGGCGGCCGAGGGGCCGAGAGATCCGCCCGGAGCCGGCTGGCGGGGCCGACCTGTACAGGGAGAGCCCGGAGGGGCAAAGCACGTACCGGGAGCCCTCGGGCGCCAGGCTGCCGCCACATCCGCTGCCCCTCTGCGAGCGCACCAGCCCCAGGCTGCGGGGCAGAGACCTTCACCTGTGGAGCCCGCTAGGCCTGGCCGAGAGCAGGAGCAAGGGGTGGCCGTCGGGCCCGGAGCAGCCCTACGGCAACGGGGCCCTGGACTCCTCCGAGGGGCCCGATCTCGAGACCTCCTTCTCGTTCATCTCCCTGAGGCGGGAGCTCAGCCGAACGAACGACGCGGACTCCTCCATGCAGCCGGGAGGCCGGTTCTTGTCTCCTGGCGCTCACTACGACGGCCCCGGGCCCCAGCCTCATGGAGCCAGCGGTCCGGCCTCCTCCTCCTCCTTGGCGAGGCAGCCGAGGAGCCCCCAGCTCAGCCCTGCGGGCACGCGCCGGGCTCAGGCGCTGTTTGCCGGGATGGGGGCCGGCCCCGAGCCGCCCCGTTACCACCTGCACTCGTGCATGCGCCCGGGCGCCCTCCCCTCGTCCTGCTGCAACACCTGCCGCTTGCTGCACGGCGGCGGCTGCGACGGGGCCCAGCTGTGCTGGAGCAGTCACCACGTGGAGGAGCTGCAGAGCGAGAAGCAGCAGCGCCTCTGGCTGCAGCGGACCGAGGTGGACAAGTTGCTGCACGAGGGCACCGGGGCCTGGCAGTGAGGCCAGAAGGCCCCGTGGGTTTCGGCTGGACTTCGGAAGGCCCGGCTCTCTGCCCTTCCTTCTGGTGCTGGATCAAGAGCTGAGCCGTCTCTCCACACAGCCCTCTCCCAAACTCATCTGGCAGCACTTTCCCCCCACTCCCACCTTGAAAATGGGTGGCAGTGGGGGAGAAAAACCGCCGCTGCCACCCAGCCCTGTACAGCGCTGGGGTCTGCTTTTCCTCCCAGCAGGACTGACTTGCAGGTCCCACATCAGGCTTCCCCAACCAGGAGTCCTCCAGATGTAGCCCAGCACATGTGGAGGGCGCTTGCTTGGGGAAGGCTCTCCTAGTGGAGTTAGTCCGTCTGAAGGATCCACTGCTAGACCAAATGCCCCAGTGATGTCCGCTGGGCAAGCGAGGGCTTTCCGCAGCCTTTTCCCCTGGAGCGTTTGGTCCGGATTGCAGCGCAGTCCCTGCCTGCCGACGAGAGTGGCTGCACCCTGCTCACAACAACCGGTGAGTCCAACGCTGGGGAACGTATTTGCCAGGATCCATCCTTTGTAATACTGGGACACAGAAATGTTTTACAAGATGCACGGCTCCTCTGGGCGTCTGCTCCTTCCGACATTCCAAAACCTGGCAGCGTCCCTCGCCCACGTTCCAAAATGTGTAGAGGGAAATTGCGTTGGAGGAGAGGCTCCTGCCTCCAAGCCTCCGTGCCTCTCCTCCTGAAGTAGGCTGGCGGCAAGGTCCCTTTTCTTCCAGCGGGCGCTACTCTGGCGGGACCATCCTTGGGGAAGGCCCTGAGGTTGTGCAAGGTCAGCGGTGTGTCCTTCGCCATCTCCCTGGTGTCTCACAGAAGATGCAATTGGAAATAAATGAAGTAAAAACCGCCTGGTTCTCTGGAGTTCCCCTGTCCCATTTGGTGGGGTAGTTTGAAGCATGTGCGAGATGGTTTTCCTTCTAAGCTGGGACCCTTGCTGGGAGGAAGCCAACCGGGGAGTTTAGCTCAGTGGTGGCGCACCTGCTTTACAAACAGAGAGTCGGGGCTTCCATTTTTGGCAGCCTCCCTTAGCATGAGAGCGCTGGGGAGCCAGGATAATCAGCCACATGGGCTAGTTGTGCAAGCGGTCTGCCTCGGTTTAAGACCGTTTTGAACGTATGTCAGCGTTTCCTGATAGTTACAGGCAAGGACTAGCCGAAGTAGGAATCAGCAAAAGTAATTCAGCCGCTGGAGTTGTTTCCAAGGCTGTTCCGAAAAAAGATAAAAGATACAAAGCACACACACCCTGCCTTTCTCTTGAGTTTGGCTGCGGCTTTTACACAAAGGCAAGGGGGTGGGTGGAGGCGAGAGTGATGGGCCCAGTCTTCCTCCGTGCTCCTGGGCTGACGTTTCTGCCTCCTGGCACCATTTTCAGCTGCCCTGCAAAAGTGGGATCTCGCTCCGGCAAACGTCATGTGGATCAGCCCCGTCTCTCTGCTGCCGGCTGCCCCGACCGACCGTCGCACGTGGGCAGCCGCTCGGCATGACGGAAGTTTGTTGCTAGGCTGCAGAGGCACCAGCGATTTCGTCCTCTGAATCAGAACGGGAGACTGCCCAGGCTCACGGCCCCGAGAAGGGGCGCTGGTCGCCCAAGTTGGGAGTCCCTGGCCTGCCCGCCCACCCCGTCCCCACTCAATCGTTAAATTGAGCCTGATGCCCAGCAGGGTCCCAGCAGCCCATCAGAGCGGCGTCTCACGGGTGCAAGGAACGGCGTGGCAGCAAAACGCCTCTGGCTTCTATCAACGTAGGCGCTGGTGCCTGGGAACGTAAAACATTTCCTGAGCTATATATAAGGCTGCCTCCTAGGGCTCCAAAGTATTTCGACCCCAGCCCTGTCTATAAGGCCGAGGTGCAGAAGCACAGGCCTGGGTGGTTTTGGGGTGGGGTGGGGGGAATTGGTCCTCCTCCCTTTTTGCCCTTGGTTTCGCACACCGTTGGAACGCAGCTTCTCCACCATGGAGTTTGGCTCTCGGGGATGGGAAGGTTTGACACCCCTGCTCTAAGGGATGCAGCAACGTGAGCAGGCGCCCCCTCCCTGCCCCTTTCACACGAGGCACAGATCGCAGCAGAAGCCTTTATTGGGAGGAGGCAGCAGCCCCCGTTCGCACCATCAGCAGAAGGGCAGGGCAGGCGGCAAGGGTGGACGGAGGCAGGGATCCTGCCCGGCTTGCTCTCTTGCAAGGAAGCTGAGCCGGCAGCCCAGCCGGCTCCGGTGCAGTTTGGCAAGTTGACTCCCCAGCTGCTGGCCCGCGTGACCCAGCAAGGGAGCAGCTCCTGGGAAGAGCAGGACCGTCCCCCGCCGGCTCCTGGCACTTTGCCCCGACGTTGCTGGCAGCTCCCAGCACGGCCTCTCCTCTCCTCCGTCCTTTAAAAGAGAAACAGGAGCGCCAAGGTGATGCAGGCGCCATATTTGGGAGCCCGCGGATCAGCCCTCCCCGACTGGGCATCCTCCAGATGTGTTGGACTATAACTCCCAGCATCCCCAACACAGCTGGAGGGCACTTGGTTGGAGAAGGCTGCTGTGCTGTAGATTCTTCAGCTGTGCTCTCCTTTCCTGGGCTCCGGCAGCCATAGGCCCTAACCCCCCCCCCCGGTTTGCTTATTGGTGGTTTGCAAAGTGTTCAGCTACCCCTAAACGCTACCCTGGATGCACCCGGGAGGCAAAGAAGGCGCAGAACGGGAGCCCGGAGCGCAGGGTCCTGCTCCCGAAGTGCCTTGGCTGGGGCTGCCTTTGCTGTAATGGTTGAAAGAAGCAAATTTCTTCTCCAGGCGAGAGCTTAGAAGCTGGAGGTGACCTGACTCCTCGCCTCTTCGGGGGTCGGGGAGAATGGGACGCCAAGTCCCTCTTTGCCCTTTCTTGTAACTAGCAGGAGCAGAGTACACTTGTGCAGATGTTCATTCCAGGAATAGGCTTTTCTTGGTGCAGAAGCTTCGCTTTGACATGGCCACCCCCAACCTTGTACCCTCCAGACGGGATGGACTGAATGCTGTGCATTTCCTGCCGTGTTGTCTGAACGCAGCACGTTTTCCGCAAGGTGTCTTGTTCACTGTGGTTTATTTTTCTTCAACAAACCACCTTGAGAACCCCGTGTCTTATTGTTGGGTTGTTCATGGTAATCAACGAGTCACACTGCACGGTTAACAAGCGACCCTGCAGACAACCCGTTGCATTCAGACAACATGATAACCTGCAGTTCAACAACCCACACTAGGGTGGGTTAGCATGCTGTGTGAATCCAGCCAATACTTTCTTGCAGGAGAATTTCTTTCACTCGCAGGCAAATTGAACTGAAGGAACAATTGACCCAAACTCACAAGATTCATCAATTCACTTCTCCTTAATTGAACGGCAAGCCTAGTTCAGTCTGATCCTGACGGTGTTTGTACTTTCCCGGAAACTCCCCCAACGATGGAAAAGGAACCCAGATCTTGGGGATCTAAGTTTGTCTGCCAACCTGCGCTCTTCTCTTGCAGAGGCAAGCCCTGCCCCACCCATGCTCATACCTGTCCAGGTGCGCTTGGGCGTTGGCATCCTCAGGGCCGGCTGCGCTTGCCCGTGCACTCGGCACCAGCACTCGGGGCAGCCCGCTTGTTGCGGTGGTGAGGGAAGGTTGGCATGAGCTCTGGCTCGCAGGCTGGGAAGAGAGGAGATGATTCAGGCCGCCAGGCCGGGCGTGGCGGGCGCTCAGCAAAGGGCGTTGCGGGAGGGACTTACGCAAAGGCTTCTCCTTGAAGTAGGAGCTCTCCAGGCAGTCGCCGGCTGTAGCCCTGCGGGGGGGAGGGACGTTACCACGAGGGGCTGATCCCCACTTTCCCTGCCTCCCCACTCGTCTCCACAAAGGTTCCGGCTGTGTTAGGAACGCCGGTCTCCTGCGGCTGCTCTGACGTCCCATCCCGAATATGCATCTGCCAACCAAGGCCCCCGGCCACGTGATGCCCTGGACGCAAGCGCCCCCAGGGACAGCCACGCTCCCCTTACCGTGGAGACGTCCACTGTGGGTAAGAGCGAGCCCTCGGGAACCCTTGCCTGGCACAGTCGCTGGAAGCGGCCAGGAGGGCGGGCAAAGTTCACCCATCCCGCTCCGGTTTCCCGTTTGCTATCATTGGTGCTCATCCCCAACGGTCCGTAAGTGGAGCTGGGCTGCCTCTTAGGGGTGCAAAACTTTGTAGCAACCGGCAGCTCCGTGGATTGATCTGGACCTTCGGAAAGCGTTGGCATCAGCTTGACCCGAGTTCCACAGGTCGACAACGGGGTGGTGCGAAGAGGCGCCTCGCTTCGTTTCTCTTTGAGCCTGCGGTCTGTCGGATTCTGCCGACGACCCTGGCTTGGTTTTGGGTGGTTTTTTTTTTGCATTTTTAGAGTTTTGGAGTGGGGGATACTTCTGCCCTTGGTCATTTTAGTGCCCCTTTTCTAGCCCTGTCCCAAAGCGGGCGATCGTATCCATACCCCGAGTTCCCGCAGCCCCTCCTCTCGCACAGCCTGGGCTGCTCACCGTTTCTTGGGATCGTACATGAAGAGGAAGTTGAGGAGGCGCAGGCCGGCCTCCGACAGCCACGGGAACTTGTGCTTCAGGTTGTTGTAGGGCTGCTTGCGCAGGGTGTACTGGCTGACCAGCGGCAGCTTGGAGAAACCCTGGAGGACGCAGAGAAAGGCGTTAGGAGAAAGCGCTTGGCTGGAGCAATGGAGCATGTGGCTTGGCTCACTTACAGGAGCCAAGTACAGCTACAGCTTGCCGGAATCTCTTGCGGTGCCCCTGGGTCCTCAGAAGCTGCCTTATCCTGAGTCAGACCTGTGGTCCATCTAGCTCAGTCCTATCATAGAATCACAGAATAGCAGAGCTGGAAGGGGTCTACAAGGCCATCGAGTCCAACCCCCTGCTCAATGCAGGAATCCACCCTAAAGCATCCCTGACAGATGGTTGTCCAGCTGCCTCTTGAAGGCCTCTAGTGTGGGAGAGCCCACAACCTCCCTAGGTAACTGGTTCCATTGTCGCACTGCTCTAACAGTCAGGAATTTTTTCCTGACGTCCAGCTGGAATCTGGCTTCCTGTAACTTGAGCCCGTTATTCCGTGTCCTGCACTCTGGGAGGATCGAGGAGATCCTGGCCCTCCTCTGTGTGAAAACCTTTCAAGTCTTTGAAGAGGGCTATCATGTCTCCCCTCCATCTTCTCTTCTCCAGGCTAAACAGGCCCAGTTCTTTCAGTCTCTCTTCATGGGGCTTTGTTTTGAGACCCCTGATCCTCCTGGTTGCCCTCCTGCTGCCTGTCGACACTGACTGGCAGCAAAGGCTCCCCCAGCGTTTCAGGCAAGAGTCTTTCCTCGCCCCTCCTGCAGATGCTGCTGGAGATGGTTCCTGGGACTTTCGACACGCAAAGCAGGAACTCCAGCACTGAGCCGCAGTCCCTTTTCTACCTGATATCTTAAAGCTCCCTGTAGCGTGGGTTGCACGGGTGGATCTGTTGGGAAACAGCCTTGTGTTTGGGGAGGGGGCCAAGCCGGAGGGCCTTTCGGCCGCTTGCAGTCCTGCAAACGCTGCGAGAAGAGGCCCAAAGGGCACCGGGCCAGGAACACTCACAGGCCAGATGGTCTCGTTCGGCGTGCCCAGCAGCTGCACAATCATGTCTATCTGTTGGATTTCGGAGCTGCCGGGGAGCAGCGGCTTATGGGCCAGCAGCTCTGCCAGGATGCAGCCCACCGCCCTGCAGGGGAGACTGGGAGTTAGCACCAAACTGGGGCCCCGGGCAGCCTTCGCTCCCCACGTGTGTCTCGGGTCCTTCATGCAGCTGCGGGACCCAGGCCCAGCAGCCTTCCTGCCCCTCCCCTCACCCCAATCACCACACTGGGGGCGGCCCTCTTTCCTCACCACATATCGATGGCGGTGGTCTGGGTCGTCGTCCCCAGCAGCAGCTCAGGAGCTCGGTACCTGCGAGGCGTAAGAAAAGGAGAGGGGGGCGTTCCGAAGGGGCCCCGGCTGCTGCGGCTGCTGCTGTTTTGGTTCCAGCCAACCCCCAAGGGGCCAGAATGCTGCACTCCGAAGGAAGCGGAAGGCAACGGGCGTCTCTTTAATGGACGGGCAACATACGGAAAGGGCGTTTTGGGTATGTGTGTGCTGCGATAGTTTATCCCAGGGGTGGGCAACTCCTGGCCCTCCAAGTGTTTGAGCCTACACACACACACACATCATCCACTAGGCTGCCTAGGAATAATGGGAGGTGTTCCCAATCCCCATTTGGTTCTGGAATCACAACTTTCGGGTGCCCTCCAGGTGTGTGGGATTGCAAGGCCCATCATTCTGTTGGCCATGCCAGCTGGGAATGATGGGGCTTGCAGTCCAACGCCCCTGGAGGGCACCAGATTGGGGAAGGCTGCAGCATCATATGCCTTCCAGCGTCTGGCAGGTGCGGGACATGTTCTTGTTTCAAGCTTCTCCGGCACCAAATCCACAGGGAAGCAGTGAAGCCCTTTCCTTCCCCATCAGCGCCTGCGCGGCCACCAAGCAGGAGGGCGGATCTCCCAAGAGAGTCTACGCACCAGAGCGTGACGACTTTGGGCGTCATGGGTTTCACGGGCACCCTGTAAGCCCGCGCCAGGCCAAAGTCCGCTAGAAGCAAAGAGGAGATGGGTCAGCCGTGCTACAAACCATCCATCCAGGTGTGTTGGGGAGGACGCTGGGGTGGGTGGAAGAGTCGGCAAGAGAGGCCAGCACCTGCTAAGGTCTCACCTGTCTTCACGCATCCTTTGTCGGTCATGAGCAAATTGGACACCTTCAGGTCTCTGTCGTTGGAGGAAAGAAGAGAGGACAGAGGTGGGGAGATTTGGCCTTTCCCAAATCTGGGCTTTTGTAAGCAACCTCTGGACCTGTAAGCTGTGCATCCCTCACAGCTCCAGCTTGATACCTGGTCCCTTCCCTTCCCTCACCTGTGGATGATGAAGTTGTCATGCAGGTACTGAAGGCCCTTGAGGACCTGAAGAATGATGCACTTCACCTGTAAGGGGCACATGAATGGAGCACCATTAAGGGGGCATCACTGCTTTGTCCTGTGCCAGGTTCTGTGCTGGGGCTGGAGATACAGAGGGTGCATTCGCACATAATGATAAGCCATGGTTTATATTAACTATGGTTGGATGCTTTAGCTATGAATCCCCGTGCAAATGAGCGAGACTATTTGTTTCCCCCGTTTCTAGTCTATTTCCCTCCCATTTGTTTTGCCAACCTTCAGAGTAGTTTTGTTTTCAGGCTGTGTTTGCTGGGCACCTCTGCTTGGGGGCAGACAGCAGCACAAACAAGCCATAGAAAAGCCATGGTTCTGGGTTCAGACATCGCAACAACCTATGGCTTAAACAAGTCAGACTTTGTAAGCCAACAACAAACTCATGGCTTCTCTTTTGGGTTTGTAGCAGGTCATGAACCATGGTTTGTTATGGGGATGGGCTTGGACAGGACAGATTTCCACAAACCACACCATGGCTTAGCCTTACGTCTGCACCTGAGGCAGTGAAAGCAAGTAAAATATGTTTCTTGAACTGACCTGGAGCATGTAAATGGCAGAAACCTTGCTAGCCCAACCCATCCGGTACAGAGAAATGACATTTCTGGGATTACACTGTGATTTATTGTCCTTGTATTTTATGGTTTCTCCCCTCTTTCATGAACTGCCCAGAGAGCTGCAGCTATTAGCTGGTATGGGAATGCAGTAAGTAACAAAAGTGAAGGAGGCGGCTGTTGCACCCTGCTTCGTGGGTCCCTGGCCGATGGCTGGCCGGCCACTGTGTGAACAGAGTGCTGGACTAGACGGACCCTTGGTCTGATCCAGCCTCAGGGCTCTTCAGATGTTCGTAAGCCACTTTCTTGTTCCTTTCGTTGTCATATTGCTTAAACTAGAAAGCACTTCCCCGCCTTTTTTTCTCCTCTCCTTCCAAAATGTGGTTGTGGCCAGAGCGTTGCCTTCAGTTCCATGAACTGCCCCCACCCACCCCCATCCCGGTCTATGGCAGCTCCGTCATTCTGGCAAAGAGAATGATCCCAGCCAGCAAAACGGGGCAGCTATTTGCCCAGCTGCACCGGCTGCCGTTCGGCCTGTACATACCTGAGCTTCGGAGAAGGGAGCCTGCATGTTCTCCAGGAGGCTGGCGAGGTCCTGCTCACAGTAGCCCATCACCAGGAAAATGCTGCAGCGGAATCACAAACACACAGATGCGCACATGCTCGTTTCTTGTTGCGGATGCAAAAGGATTAAAAGACAGCGGGGTCTGCAAAGACACATCGGGCCGCCTTGGGCGCTTGAGCCGTACTCTGGAGCAGTGGTGCAGCCAGGTAATTTTAGGCCCTGGATGCAACGGTTTTACGGTAGGGTGACCCTATGAAAAGGAGGACGGGGCTCCTGTATCTTTAACAGTTGCATTGAAAAGGGAATTTCAGCAGGTTCATAACTCTGGTGACGAAGGGGGAATTTCACCAGGTTCCCCATATATACAAATGACACCTGCTGAAATCCCCTTTTCGATACAACTGTTAAAGATACAGGAGCCCGGTCCTCCTTTCCATAGGGTCACCCTGATGTCCTCCATGCCAAGCGTGGTGGGCAGAAAGGAGAAGCCTCCTCTGAGTGGCACTATGAGGGGCCTGAGAAAAGCCGGGCAGGTACCTCTCCAGGTGGTTCCCCACCACCACCTCCTTCAGGTCCACGATGTTGGGGTGCTGGAGCTTCAGCAGAAGGGTGATCTCACGGAGGCTGCTGATGGGGATCCCTGCGGGGGAAGAAGCCCGTTGAGAGGCTGTTTCGTGACGGAACCCAGCGGCCGGTTTCTTGGAGCCTTCCACTGGTCTCCCATCCGCTCACCGTCTTTCTCTTTGTCCATCCGCACCTTCTTCAGGGCCACAATCTCATCGGTCTGGGTGTCTCGGGCGCGGTCTGAAAGGACAGTGCAAACAGAGCTCCATTTTCCTGGGAAGTCACCACCCGCCTCCGCCTCCCCGTCAAGCAAATACAGACCAAGAAGCAGCCCCTCCCTGCAATTCAGGTACCAGCTCCAAGGCGACGCCTGTCTTAAGTGGCTTGACACAACACACTTTCTCCCATATGTAGGCTGCAATCCTATACACACTTACATGAGAGTAAGCCCCATTGTACTCTACAGGGCTTACTTCAGAGTAGACATGTATAGGATTATGCTGCTAGCTGCTCTTCCACCTGGATTTATCATTGTCCTATATGGAATATGAAAATACTATAAAATATATAAAATGTAATAAATAAATAAATACATTACAGGAGCCCTGCTCTCTTTTGTATCTGGCAGGGCTCCTGCAACTTGAACTGTTGTGATGAAGAGGGAATTTCACCCGGTGCTGCATACCTACAAACGATACCTGCTGAAATTCCCTTTTCTACAACTGTTAAAGATACAGGAGCCCTGGCCTCCTTTCCAGGAGGTCACCATAGTGTTAGCTGCTCTGGGAACCTGTTTAGCCAAAGCACAGGATGAAAATACTATTATTATTAGCGTTATAACTGATTGTTTTTTTTAATTTTTTTTTAACCAAGGTTAGCTTGAATTTGTTTTTTATTATCTTTGGCCTCCTTCAACTAAACCAATAACATCGGTAAGTCAACGGGGCTGTCCTGTCACTGGAAAGATTTCAACGAGGCCAGCATTATGGATCTTTCACTGCCTGGAGAGGACGTGTGCGTTGCCAAGACCAAGCCGCTGAGATTCCCAATGCTGCCCAGGACCCAACGAACAGCACTGCAAGACTGTGGGAGCCACAGCACCAAGGAACCCCGGTGGCTTTGGAAGGTGGGTCCCCAGTCCACCCTGGGAGTGCCCCAACGCTCAGCCTCCAGCCACCGATATGGATTCTCCAGCCGCTTGGGTCATGCGCAGCCGGTTCCGGGTCCTGTGCCGCGTGGTGGCGGGGACACAACTCACACACGATGCCGTAGGTCCCTTCTCCGATCCGGTTGAGTTTCTCGAACTCCTTCACGCTCCGACATCTTCCCAGCTGGAAACAAGAGACAAGTCACAGCACCAGCTCTTGTTGGGCCCTTAACAAGATGCTGCTATGGGCCCAGGGGCATTAGCAAAGGCCAGCCTCATTGGAAGGGAGCAAAGCCTACTTCAAAACATAAGAAGAGCTGTGCTGGATCAGGCCCTTTCGGGTCCAGCATTCTGTTCACACAGTAGCCAATCAGATGCCCACAAGTAGGACACAAGTGCAGCAGCACCCTCCCGCTCGTGTTCCCCAGCAACTGGTGTACATAGTGACACTGACTCTGCTACTGCATGTAACATTTAGCCATCGTAACTAGCAGCCTTTTCCGCCCCCATGAATTTGTCTAGCCCCCTTTTAAAGCCCTTGAAATTGGTAGCCATCACGGCGTCTTGTGGCAGCGAATTCCACAGTTTAACTGCATGCTACGTATAGAATAAGTCGTTCCTTTTATCTGTCCTGAATCACCCACCAGTCAGGTTTTTGGAACAGCCCATTGGAGTTCTAGTATTATGAGAGAGGGAGAAAACGATCTCCCTATCCAGTTTCTCCACACCACGCATAATTTTCTGCATCTCTATCATGTCTCCCTTGCCTTCTTTCCAAGCTAAAATGTCCATGCGGAGTGAAAGCTATAAGGCTTTAGAAGGATATTACAAGTTATTACACATTATTCCGTGTCCAGAGTGCAGGACACGGAATAAGGGGCTCAAGTTAAAGGAAGCCAGATTCGAGCTGGTCATCAGGAAAAACTTCCTGAATGTTAGAGCAGTACGACAATGGAATCAGTTGCCTGGTGAGGTTGTGGGCTCTCCCACACTAGAGGCCTTCAAGAGGCAGCTGGACAACCATCTATCAGGGATGCTTTAAGGTAGATTCCTGCACTGAGCAGGGGGTTGGGCTCGATGGCCTTCCCAACTCTACCATTCTATGATTCTATGAATATCTGTAACTGTAGACATGCCTGGTTGGACACTCCCAGTCAGCCGGAATCTGACTTCCTGTAACTTGAGCCCATTATTTCGTGTCCTGCACTCTGGGAGGATCAAGAAGAGATCCTGGCCCTCCTGTGTGTGACAACCTTTTAAGTATTTGAAGAGTGCTCTCATCTCCCCTCAATCTTCTCTTCTCCAGGCTCAATATGCCCAGTTCTTTCAGTCTCTCTTCACAGGGCTTTGTTTCCAGACCCCTGATCATCCTGGTTGCCCTCCTCTGAACACGCTCCAGCTTGTCTGCATCTTTCTTGAATTGTGGAGCCCACAACTGGACACAATACTCTAGATGAGGCCTAACCAGGGCTGAATAGAGGGGAACCAGTACTTCACTGTATTATTATTTTTTCTTTTTAAATACATTTCCCTTCTCTACAACAAATAGTGGTCATTCCCAAGCAGAAGTGTTTAGCTTCAGAGTAGCAGAGTAGCAGAAGCAAATCCCATGATGATGCTAGGATTTCAACGAGTTTAAGATGCAAAACTGCACATTGTTGTTGTTGTTATTTAAATTAGGGTTGGCAAACTATGTATTTGGCAGGCAGGGGGGTTGCTCTAACATATCAGGAATGTGGAAGCAGTTGAAAAGCATGGAATGGCAGTGTGTGCGTGTGTGTGTGTGTGTGAGAGAGAGAGAGAGAACATAAATGTTAGTGTCCCAACTGAAATAATAAACATGGGCTATCTAAAGTCTCCCCCATCCCTACCCATTTCAGCCCAAGATCTGAAGCCACCCACGTGCGCCACCGGCCCCAGTTCCATCCTGCCTCTGCATAAGTTACCAAGGACACATTGTTTGCCCACCAACATGTGCAGGAAGTAGGGAGGTGGCGTTTATACATGTGAGCCGTGCACTCTGTGCTTGCTGGTGCGTGCGTGCACAGCTGAGATCCTGTCGCTCTCACTTGCAGGCACGAGCCAAGCGGTCCCTCTGCACCCCCACCCCACCCACCCACCCCACGAAGTGGAGCAAGCATGCAAAAAGGGGGGTGCGGGCCACATCCCCATCCCCATCCCAGGGGGTTCCTAGGAGCTGCAGCCCCACGCCTCACCCTGTGCCCTGGTGGCACCGTGAAGAAGCCGCTGCCACGGAGCCGCTTCAGCCGCAGAGTCTCCGGGTCTTGCTCAGCAGAGGCCCCCTCTGCCATGACTACTGCTGCTGCTGCTGCTGCTGCTGCTGCGGCCTTCCTCTTCCGAAAACCACAGGCGCAGGGAGGCCAAAAGGAGGCCCTGTGCCTGCCACCTACTGGTCACAACGGAGATCTCCCCAATTTGCAACAGTAATTACTCTCTTCCCCAACTTGGTGCCCTCAAGATGCTTTGGACTGCAACTCCCAGCACTCCTGGCCAGTGGCCATGCTGCCTGGGGCTGATGGGAGCCGAAGTCCAAAATATCTGGATGGTGCCAGGGTGGATGGTGGTGGGGAGATCCTTCAAAGGTGTGCCCCAAAGCTTCCTATTCAACACTCCAGCAGCCTCCAAACCCTGAGGCTCACACACAAAAGAGTCCCTGTTGTGCACTAAGAGCCACTCAGTCCTAGGGTGACCCTATGGAAAGGAGGACCGGGCTCCTGTACCTTTAACAGTTGTATTGAAAAGAGAATTTCAGCAGGAGTCATTGGTATATATGGTATATAAATTCCCTTTTCATCACAAAGTTGCAGGAGCCCTGCCTTCTTTTAAATCTGGTCACTCTAGTATAGCTCCTGCAGCTTTAACTGTTGTGCTGAAGAGGGAATTTCACCAGGTTCTCCATATATACCAATGACACCTGCTGAAATTCCCTTTTCTATGCCACTGTTAAAGATACAGGAGCCCCGTCCTCCTTTCCATAGGGCCACCCTAATCAGTCCCAAAGGACCTGATCTGCTGTTTGCCTCCATCCATCGAGCGATACATGGATCAAAATCAAGGCTACCTATAGAGCAAGGGATTCATCGTGGGCAGCCTCAAACCTCACTAGATCAAGACATAAACGTGTGGAAGCCACAGGGAGCCGCAGAGGTTTGCCAGAGAGAGTGGTGATTATCTATCACAGCCTTTCCCAACCTCTGCAACTCCCCTAACTCTCAACCAGTGGCCACACTGACTGGGAATTATGGGAATTGTAGTCCAACACAATGTGATACGCAAAATCCCTTTGAGGTGATTGGTGCCAATTTTCAGATTTATTTGGTCCAGAGTTTGAAAACCTTTGTGGCTCTTTGGGAATATTATTACTTTCTGAAGTGGTTTTATGCCCGTCTCACACTGCTGTTTTAATGATTGAACTGATGCACTGTATTTATTTTTGTCCTGTTATTTTGACTGTATTTTGTTTGTTTTCAATCTGAAAACCGCCTTGGGGTCCTGTTTCATTGCCAAAAGGCCCAGTATAAATTTTCTTAAAGAAAGAAAGAAAGACAGGCAGAGCCGTATTATCAAATGTTTTAAAGTGTTCTTGCTTGCCGTGCAGTGGTTGCTATAGTAACACTGAAGCTCCTAAAAGGTGCTTGGAATAGAAGTGAAAGGAAGCAGAATGCTCCGTCTGCCAGCTTGTGCCTCCAATTATGGCCTCTGTGGACTTACAAGCTCAAATCCTATCAAGATCAACGGAGCCCTAAAAACATATATCAGGATGAGAGTTCAGTGCCGTTTCCTGGGTTTGGGGTATTCAAGCGAGCTTCGTCTGGCAATCCAGGAATACATGGACTTAGGGAGGTGGCTTGTTATTATTAGTATTTACTGAGCACCATCCATGCATGTGGGTCTTTACAAAAAATGAGAGGTCCCTGCCCCAAGGGGCTCACAATCCAGAAAATGTCACAAGGGAGACGACAGAGGAAATAAAAGGAAACGGAGATAGGTTGTAAACAAGGGACAACGATGTGATTGTTGCAGTTACACGTACGGAATTAGCTGCAGAACCTCCAACACATCTGGGGACTCAATCTGGCTTAATGAAGTTCCCCAAATAGCCCCTCCCCCTTTGCCAGACCACTGATCGTTGCGTGGTGTTTTGCATGTTTTCTCCTCGTTCTAAAGCAGCCTTCCTCAACCTGGGGCGTTCCAGATGTGTTGGACTGCATCTCTCAGAATGCCCCAGCCGCTGGCTGGGGCATTCTGGGAGTTGTAGTCCAACACATCTGGAGCGCCCCAGGTTGAGGAAGGCTGTTCTAAAGGCTGGAATAACTTTCTAAGGGCTTAGTGACTGGCAATAGGATCCTTAAGCCCCTGTTGCCTTCTTGCCCCCACTGGTATGCGGCCCACGAAATTGAATCTGGCCCTCAGGTGAAAGGTTCAGCACCCCTGCGGTCCGCTGTGCAGACTAGGGGGCTGTACCAAAGGCATCACATAGAGATACTCATGGTGGGTCATGCCTTGTACTTGCACCGCCCCTCACCCTCTCCTGGGGTAAACGCAACAAGCAAGTCCCCTGAGTCCTTAGCTAGGGTGACCATATGAAAAGGAGGACAGGGCTCCTGTATCTTTAACAGTTGTACGGAAAAGGAAATTTCCTCTTCATCACCACAGTTAAAGCTGCAGGTGCCCTGCCCTCTTTTAAATCTGGCTGCTCTAGTATAGCTCCTGCAGCTTTAACTGTGGTGATGAAGAGGGAATTTCACCAGGTCCTCCATGTATACAAATGACACCTGCTGAACTTCCCTTTTCTATGCAACAGTTAAAGATACAGGAGCCCAGTCCTCCTTTCCATAGGGCCACCCTATCTTAGCTGCAAGTGCCCCAATTCTGCCTGCACCTTCTTTTGCAGGATCGTGGCAGCTGAGCATCGGCCCCTGTCCCAACAATACACAATCATCCATGCAGATACTGGTCTCTTATTGACTGGGAATCTTCAGACATTTACCAAACATATTTATTTGGAAGCGAACATCCAGTTCCCTCATTTACATTTGGCTACGCTTTGTCCCTCCTCCTCCTCGTCCAAATTTGGCTGTGGAGGCAAGGGAAAGTGAAACCATGAAAGGATTCATTGCGATGGATTCCCATTTATTGAGAGGGGGCCCAGGGCTGGGCTGCTAGATTTCCTGGAGGGTCCCCAAGATCCCCCTGAGTGCCGTCGACTCTCCGGTGGGCGCACTCACTGCTCCTCTCCCTCCGCAGTCTTATAAGCGTCTACTGTGCTGGGCCTCGAGTGCACAGTATACGGGCCATAGTCTTCCGAATCCCGGATGGTTTTTGTCTCGGGGAGTTCGTCCGTATAGCTGTTCAACAGCAGTTCCTCAGAGGGGCCGGTGACAATGATCTTAGGGATAAGTTTTTTCTTCTTGGCAAGTTTATCAGCAGATACTGCAAGGAAGGGATGAAAGATGAAAGCGTGAGGTATAAGCAGGACTGAGCACCAGACTCAGGGATGTAGCAACAGCTTAAGGCACAGCTTTCTCAACCTGGCGCCCTCCAGATGTGTTGGACTACAACTCCCAGCATCCCTGGCTGCAGTCCAACACATCTGGAGGGTGCCAACTTGAGGCAGATGCCGTACGCCATTGTCATCCTCCCGGTGCACTGCCGCCTCTCTTACCTTCTACTTGCATGACATGCGGCGGTGTCTTCTTTACTGCTTTGGATGTTGAGGGTTGAATGCTGGAGTGCATGTGCGGGCTCTGCTCTTGGAAGGCTTGCTTTCCATCTTTCGGCTTGCTGCTCTCTGTATTTCTGTGACTATGAGCTGCGAAGGAAACATTATAAAAAAAGAAAGAAGGGAAAGATGAAACAAAGCATTCTTTTCCCTTGCTAGATGCTGTTAGGGTGGGCCAAAAGGACCCCCATGCAAAAGACCCCTTTTCTGGGGGGAAAGTATACCAAGCAGTCAAAGCCGGGCAACCAAACCCGTCCCTTCCCCCCTTCCATTTAATAAAGAGTAATCAGAATGCAGTTGGCAAATTGCAAAACCAACGCTGCTATGTTTCTGGTGCCAGGTTAAGACTTTCCTCTTTGCCCAGGCATATGGCAGCACATCTTAATCACCCACATGTTTAGGTTTTTTTTTAACGGTTTTTAATGCTTTATGTGTGTACGTTTTGTGTTTTAGAATTTTAAGTTTTGTATACTCGTTTTTATCTCAATTTTAGAATTTCTGTAAACCGCCCAGAGAGCCCTGGCTATGGGGATGGTATATAAGTGTAATAAATAAATAAATATTGCTCAAGGTTGCTCTGCACTTTCTAAACTCACAGAGCTAGTCCCTAATCTGCCTGGTCAAGGGTAACAACTTCCTAAACACAGCTTCTAAGGCTTGGATCCCGGATCCATGTTGTCATATTTCCAGACACTTTGGCGCACTGCTTCTTGTTATCATGAAGCCCACCCCAATGGTCAGCAAAATTAGCTTCGCCTTGCATTGCAAGGGGGGGGGGGGAGGTTATCTGGTACAGTAAGTTACATAACCAAGGCATAGTTGTCACAATATTATGTATTGCTTAGCTGTTAGAAATAGTTTCATTTATGGAAAATGTATAACTCTGCAATCAATAAGGGAATGAGCCATGAGGTCATCAGGAGGGGCATGGAATGCTATAAAAGATGTTGGTTGTGGATGATGGGTGGAGAAGCTCAGCTTCGATCCGTTGAGTGTGTGTTTCCTCCTATATGTGTAGTTCAATAAAGAAGTAGTCACTGCATCTGGACTTGTCTGGTTTTCCTGTTCCCTCCCTTCTGGTTGGGTTCTTTTACCCTAACAATGCTAGGTCTTCGCCAAAGACCGACATGAGAAGCATCTCGTGGGAACAGGCCAAGGCTCTGTCCTGGGGTGTGCAACCTCAGGCCCGAGGGCCAAATCTGGCCGCACAGAGTCCCAATTCAGCCCTCCAGAGTTCCCCAGATGGCTCCACCTTTTCCCCAACCACCCAACTATTTTTGGGGGCTTCTGTACCTTTTTCCTCCATTATAAAATGTTGAAATATCTCTCATAAGGCTGAGCTGCTGTCTGCAAGAGCTTTAAACTCAAATATGCTGGTAGTTTTAGCATTTTGGGTCTGCTTGCTTTGGCCATGGCCACCACAGAAATGCAGGCCCAGGAGCGCTCATCTGAATTTTGTCTAATTGCCATTATTTTCAATTACTTTTCAAGTACAACAGTGCTTTAGGAGAACGGGGCCTGTTCTGAACTCATAGTAGTTGTATACTTATTATTTTTGCCACTTGTGTTCTCAGTGCTGTAGAGAATCCACAGGGGTTGCACAACTGAGGGACGAGAGAGAGAGATGAGGTTAAGGACCAATAACGAAAGAGGTTCCAGGCCAAGACTTCATCCCAAGGACTGGGTTTGCACAACACAACAACCCCATCTTGGGTGACAAACCAAAGTGGTTGTTATGTCATGTAAACCCAGACTGATTCCCACAGGATGGCTTCTGAGTGAGCAACAAGTCCCCCTAACAACCCGTGGCTTGTTTTAGAGGTTGTTGTACCTGCACAGTGGGTTGGCGTGTTGTCTGAAACTAGCACTGCTAACCCATCGTGGGTTGCAGGCATCGAGCAATCTTGCTTGTGCTGCGGTGACAGCCTCTTCACTCACACCCAAGCAGCACTTGGGAGGGGCTATCACTTATTCGGAAACCCTTTTTAAAAACACTTTTGTGCCCTGACATTTGTGCAAAACTGGGATGAAATTATTATTTTGGCCCCAGCAATAAGCACCTTTTAAAAATAAAATAAAAAATTGTGGTCGGTTTTTGTGTGTGTGCAACTGCCAGGGAGTGCAATTGCAGCTGTCAAAGTATACACATAGCTTTGCCTTGTCAATGACCTTGTATGTTTCAGCTGACAAAGTGTACTAGGAGACATACAAAGTAATTGACAAGACAGGGCAGCAAATATGCTATTTTGACAGCTTTTGAAATCTGACAGGTGGGCGTGGGGAAGGGAACCAGATTGGCCCTTTAGCAAAGTTATCCTTAAATTTTAAAGTTACTCTTGGGGTTACTAAAGTTACCCCGTCCATCCCACCCCTCCCAGGTCTCCCCTAAGGGTGATCTAGGGTCCACCCCACTTTCGGAGTTCCCTTTTTATTGCAAATGGGAGCTCAAAAAATGGTATTTTGGCCCTGCCCTTTTTGACTTCAGCGCTGTGTGACATTGGAATGCAGACCCTGAGATCTTCTCCAAAACTGAATTTGGTTGAAAGAGGTTCCCTGATCCTGTGATAAATCCCACTCCCCTCGTCAGGTTTAATCCTGCCCAGCCTCATTCCCTCCCTCCCATTAATCACCTACTCAGGATGAGGCCAAAGTCAGCCCTTTTGTGCCAGCCTTTGTTGTGAGCTTCTCAGAGGAGACCCAGGAGAGGCCATAGTCTTGCACAAGGCGTTTCCAGTGATGAAAAGGAGTGGCACATTGTTCTTTTTCATGCAAACCAGCATGTGGATGTGAATGAGGGAATGAGTGGGTGGTGAGTGGGTTGGTGGGCGGGTCTGTTGCCCAGCGAGATGAGCCAGCTCATCTTCAGTATCACCCTAGGTCAGCCTTCCTCAACCTTCCTCAACCTGGGGCGCTCCAGATGGGTTGGATTGCATCTCTGCAGAGCTCTGCTGGCTAGGGCATTCTGGGAGATGCAGTCCAACACATCTGGAGCGCCCCAGGTTGAGGAAGGCTGACCTAGGTGTCCTACAGCTCACAAGGGGCACTCCAGTTTGCTTTGAGAATTGTGAAAACCCCCCTTTTTTCCAGATGGGGAAAAGCACGGAAGAGGCAGCCATTATCCGACTGAGTAGATCAGTTTTGGAACTAAACATGGAACCCAAGAGACTGACATTCGGACCTCCTGGTTCTCAGCATGTTTACAGAGAAGTCTCCTTGATTTCCATGGGATTTGCTTCCAGCATGGATGGTTGGGTCTACATATGCAGCAGAATGACGTGGGAACGAGGTGGTAGAATGGACAGTACCTGTCCAGGTGGGGGAAATCAGATGGTCTCTAGCATTAAATAAATAAATCTCACCAAAAGTTTAAAAAAAAATAGGAGAAGGGGAAGTGCTAATCAAAAACCTTTCCCAGCAATCTGCTTGTTTTCTACACGGGGGGAGCATCCAGAAACAGTACCTCCTCCCTTCAGCACAATCCATTCTGCTACCGCTGGATCCTATGGCCTCATCCTGCTGCTGCTGCTTCTATGTAGCAACCAGGCCTCTGTCTCTCACCTGAAATTGGCATTTTCTCAAAACAGAGAGTGAAACCCCTTCTCCTGCCTGCACTTTAAAAGCCCTTAAACCACACAGACGTTCTCCTGGCTTGACCTCCTTCCGCTGATGCCAACTGACGCTTGGCACTAACCTGTACCCTTCTTGGCTATCTCTCTGTAAACAAGAACATTTTACCTCCTGCCAGATCTTCATGTTTGCTGTGAGAGCGCCCCATAGATGAGCCAACAGTCCTTGCCCCCCCTCCCTACATTGGCACAACTACATCCTTGCTTGCACTGCCTGGATGCTTTTGTGACTCAGCATCAGCCAGTGCCATCATCATCAGAGAAGCAGGACACCAGATGCCCCCACCAAAGGAGGGGCTTCGGTTCAAGAAAGACCCTCACGGCACCCGCTCTCCTCCTCCTCCTCCTTCTCCACTGTCCTCAAAGTCAGTGGACCCTCTCAGACCCACAACAAGGTGTGTGTGGGAGCAGCACCGAGGTCTGGATGAGCGCTGTGGGTCTGCACCACGGTGACGGGGCTCCGCAGAACCCAACTAGAAAAGGGAGCAGCCCTGCCAAAGAAATGGAGCCCAGAAACTGGTGAGGTTTTGTTGCGGGTCAGGTTTGAGGAACCCTAAAATAAGCAACAACCCTGCCCAACTATTCTGTTTTTCTTTTCCTCAAGCTCTTTTAAGTCCCCCAAAAACGGAGTTTCAGCAATCTAAAAGCTGCCACATGTCTCAGCTGGTCTAAGAAAGTGCACACACCAGCCTCCCCTAAACTGGCGCTTTTCAGAAGTTTTGGATCACAACTCCCATCATGGGGATTGCAGCCCAATGGCCATGCTAGCTTGGAATCATGGGACTTGCAGTCCAACACATCTGGAGGGTGTCAGGTTGTTGTTGTTATTGTTGTTGTTGTTATTATTACTATTCCCACCAGAAAATCACAAAGAATGTGCAAGCTTTCGAGATCTCCAGCTCTCTTCACCAGGCAAGGTGTTACAAAAAAAGTTGGGGCAATGCAGGTAGAAAGAGCCAAAGGCGTTATTAGGGTTCTTGATTCGTATGTGGGCCTCTTATATATACATATATGCAGAATTGTGCCCAAACTGCGCACGTGGCCGTGGTTGTTTGCACAACCTCTGGCTTTCTCCTTGTTGCTATAGGAACTGCCACCTGCAGGCACGTGACCTCCCGCAGCAGCCGCGGGGCCTTCCTTCTTCGATGTGCGCATGCGCCGTCGAGAACTAGTCGGTATGAGATCACGTGCGCGCGAGAGGGAGGAGGCGGAAGAAGCTGCGGACAGCGAGACCGGAAGTGGGCGGGGAAGGATCCCGGAAGTCCTGGCAAGAGAAATAGTCAGAGGACTCAAGCCAGGATGGACGGTGAGGGGGCGCTTCTTTCTTTCCCCCCTTCTTCTCTGGGGTGGGGGTGGGGGTGGGGGTGACGTCAGCCTGACCCAGGGTGGGGAAAGGGGAAAGGGGCGGGCGCCTCAAGGGGTGGGGGGTCTGGTCCACAAGAGGATTGGGGGGGATTCCTGGGGGGGGTAATATATGAAGCAGTGACGTCACCTGGGCATCTCCCCTCGAGCCCCCCCCTGCCCTTGACCCCATGGGAGGATTATGGGGCTCTGTCTGTGTGTGTGAGTACGTGCGCTTTCCTCCTCCCTCCCTATCCCTTTTCCTTTTGTGTTGTGCCTTTGAGATTTTTCTCCCAGGACTGCCTGATTTCTAGACTTTGTGAGCTGCTCTGGGCACCTTGGCTGAAGAGCAGGATAAAAACGCATCTGTGAATAACTAATTATCAATAGCATGTATATATGTATGGCGTGAGTGAGTGTGACCTGGGGGTGGATTCTCTGATGTTTAGCAGAGATCTCGGCTGAAGGGCTCCCCTTCTGGGCCTGTCTTTCCGCCTACCCGTTAGGGTTGTTGGCTTCGCTCCACTACCACCCTCCGCCCCAAGCTCTCGTACTTTGAAAACGCACACTTTGCACACTCATGCACATGCGACAGGTGAAGATTCACCTCTTCGGGTTCTGGCTCAGGTACCTTCCCAGAAGGTGCTTCCTCTAGCAGTGCGTATCTAGTCTGTGTCATTTGGTGCCATTTCCTCTGCTTTTCCTCTGCTGGCATCATGGATGGCTTGGTGGGTGGTCCTGGCCAATGGATTAGACTAGATTGTGCCTTGGTTTTGCCTTATGATGCTGCAAGCGAGGGAATCGAGTGTTTGGCCTTGATTTGCTGAGGATACCCTTGATATGGCAGACTTTCCTTACTCCTTGCTTTACATGATCATGATTGTGTTGTTGTTGTTTTAATTTGCAACTGTTGCATGGAAGATCCTGCTTAAGGAAGGGGGTTAGACAATGCCCTTCTTGCCCATTGGTATTATGGAATCCCCCAAGGTATTCTGCCTTCAAGAGACAAGCTTGCACTGGCCAGAAACCGGACTGTTCACCCTTCTGTTGATCCTCACCAAGGAATCACTTTTATTGGCCAGGCAAAGTAAGACGGCACATTCAGGGTCTTCAAAAGTGGACCTTTTAGTAGCCTCTTAGCATATTTTCCGCAGTTCTCACATATCATTTCCTGTTCCTGCCTGGCAGGCGGGTGACACAGTATCTGCACTATTTATCTGGGCGGCACCTTGGCTGGAGGCAGAGCAGGGCTTTCATGCAGGTAATTGTCCTCCCAGGCGGCCCGAGAGGCCAGAGCACGGATGAGGCACACGGCTCTTGTTGTCAAAGCTAAGCGCTGAATTCTGGGAGAGCGCTGTGGCACTCTCGAGAGAGGCTAGCTGGTATGCTGTTGCATGAATGTTATTATTTTATTTGGATAATTTATACCCCATATCATCTGTCTCAGAGTTATTTGCCTCTAATTAATATATAGCTTGTGAAACTCACGAGAGCCCAAAAAGTTTGTCTCCCAAGATGCCACAGCTACTTTCTTGAATTAAATAGCTGGAAAATATTATATTTTTAGCTACACATGTAACAGTTTTAGGACCTTGCGCCCTGTATAGAGCTGAAGGTATTTCATGTTCCTAGTCTTCAGTGTAAGTTTTAGACATGCATACAGTTTGGCACATGGGATCTTTCTAGATCTGTGGAAATGGTTTCTGAGGAACACCAAATTTGGACCTCTTTAGGGCAGAAGGAATGTGGTGTGTGTTAAAAATAATAGGAGTGAATACCCTTTCTTCTGAGACCCCCTTTTATTCCTAAAACATTCCAACTATTGTCGTTCTTTTCACAGATACACTTTTCCAGTTAAAGGTGAGTGATGCTCTCTTTAATCTCTAGTGAGGGCTAAATATTTTTATTTAGCCTTTTTACAGCAAAATCTGTAAACGGGTGCACTCTTGTCATGCTGGACTTGTGTAGGCAGCTGCTAGGTTTCAGTCAGGGAGCGCTGTCTTTCTCGGCCAGACAGTGTTGCTTTCCAGGTTAGCGGGTTAATCTGTGGTTGTGTTGGGGACCCTGGAAATGGCAGAGCCTGCGAGATCACCTTGAGTTTTGCTTTCCCCACAGCTGTCCATCCTGTGTTCAGTGCAGGTGGCTCCTACTCTGTCTTGTAAAAAATGATTGATCTGCTACAGTACTCCCAACCCCTTGTCCTTGTTGTATGTGAGGCTTGAGATATGTGACTTTTGAGCATGCCATGAACACAGCATTGCTTGAGATTCACAGCCCTGCAATTAGAATCATAGAATAGCAGAGCTGGAAGGGGCCTACAAGGCCATCAAGTCCAACCCCCTGCTCAGTGCAGGAATCCTCCCTAAAGCATCCCTGACAGATAGTTGTCCAGCTGCCTCTTGAATGCCTCTAGTGTGGGAGAGCCCACCACCTCCCTAGGTCATGGGTTCCGTTGTCGTATTTATTTATTTATTGCATTTCTATACTGCCCAATAGCCGAAGCTCTCTGGGCGGTTTACAAAATTAAGACAATTCAACAAAACAGTATAAAACCATAATATAAAATACAATATAAAAGCACAACCAAGGTAAAAACAGCAGCAATGCAAAAATACAGATTTACTGCTCCAACAGTTAGGAAGTTTTTCCTGATGTCCAGCCGGAATCTGGCTTCTTGTCACTTGTTATTCCGTGTCCTGCACTCTGGGATGATCGATAAGAGATCCTGGCCCTCCTCTGTGTGACAACCTTTGAAGTATTTGAAGAGTGCTCTCATGTCTCCCCTCAGTCTTCTCTTCTCCAGGCTAAACATGCCCAGTTCTTTCAGGGCTTTCATAGAATCGTAGAATAGCAGAGTTGGAAGGGGCCTACAAGGCCATCGAGTCCATCCCTGACAGAGGGTTGTCCAGCTGCCTCTTGAAGGCCTCTCGTGTGGGAATAGAGCCCACCACCTCCCTAGGTCACTGATTCCATTGTCGCACTGCTCTATCAGTCAAGTAATGGCTGTTTTTACTTCTGGTTTCCACATAGGAAGAGTCCTATTGGATTTATTTATTTACAACAATTATGTACTGCTCAGTTATCTAACACAGATTCCAGAGCGGTGAACATAGGTATAAAACAGTAAAAGAAAGAAGATTAAGAAAGCAAATTAAAATTATTCAATAAGTCTTTATTGCAGGACGTCCCCACTTCCTCTCCCTCCTTCTAAGCTAGACAGTCCCAGCCGTTGTAACTTTTCCTCATAGGGGAGTTATTCCAGCCTTTTCCCAGCTCTACAATTTCCTTTTTGAGATGCAGCAGCCAGAAATGTATGCAGTAGTTAGTTCTGCCTTGCGGACATCCCCTCCTCCTCCTCCTCCTCCTCCGGAGTGTAAGATGCTGCTGACAACATGACTCTGCTGTGAAGTTTGCCAGAGGGAAATTAGCGCTGCACAAAGTGCGTTTCCACCCGAGTCCCTTTAATAGCATTAGGTTAGATGCGCCCCCTGAGTTGGTAATGGGATTATGTGCCATGAGATTGAGCAGCTCACGCTCCCTCTTGATCGGGGCTAATGCAGAACGATGGCCAGCTGCGGGGAGTCCGTGTAGATCCTGCAGGCCGTCGCTTCTGCCTACTGACCTGCTGAGCCCCTGCTTCTCTCTTTCTAGTTTACAGCCAAGCAGCTGGAGAAGCTTGCCAAGAAGGCCGAAAAGGACTCCAAAACCGAACAAGCCAAAGTCAAAAAGGTGATGGAGCCGAACGCCCGTGACGAGAGCCTGTGTCAGAGACAAGCCTGGAAGGCCGAGGGCCCTGGAGCCTCTGTGCTTCTCTGCTCTTTCCGCTTCTAGCCCCTCACATTAAGGGTCTCTGCAATTCCTCTCCCCCCCGCCACCAGCTCTCTCAGCTGTGGGTCTTCCTTTCCTGTTTCCACTCTTGATTTCTTTTGCTGCATTCTGTACTTGAAACAGCCTGTTCCTTTCCCCACAGTGGCTCCACTTCCGCCTTTCCTCCTCCTCTTCCTCCTGCCTCTTCCCAGCCCTCCTAGCTTTCCCCTTTGCACATCTGTCCACTGCAGCTTGTTCCTCCATTAATCCCTCTTCTCTCCCTCCACTTCTGGTGTGCCTATATAACGATGTCTATTGTAAGCGCCCCTAGATAGGGACCCTTCTACGTTCTGGGGCCTGTTGGCACTTGTAACAATAATACGAGAAGCACGGAGTTGGGGGAGAGGCCGGGGCCATCTGGCGTAGGCAGACGCTTGCCCATGGGGAGAGTGCTGCTTTAACTCCATCTTCTTGATTTAAGTCTTTATTCTAGGATGTCTGCAAGTGTGCTTCCACGAGGGCTAGAAAGTTACCCTTCAAAAAATGGTCTCTCGCTTCTAAGCAGGATGCTGAGCTTCACATCTTCAGGCCACTCCAAAGAATGATGGCCAGGTTTTTAAACTGCCTGGCCATGCCCTTCCCTGCCAACCCCCCCCCCCCCCGGGGTGTTCATCAGTTAGTATGAAAGGCTGCATGTGGGATGCTGTTGCTGGCAAAGGCAAAGGTGCTGGCTCATGGCAGGTGGTGTTGGGCTTTTAAGGCTCCGCTCCAAGCGGGTGGGTCCTGACCGTCTACCCCTTTGTGTGCTCCAGGCTCTTCAGCAGAAGAATGTGGAATGCGCCCGTGTCTATGCGGAGAACGCCATCCGGAAGAAGAACGAAGGCTTGAACTGGCTCCGCATGGCTTCCCGAGTCGACGCGGTGGCCTCCAAGGTCCAGACGGCAGTGACCATGAAGGGGGTAAGAAGACGCGCTTCAGCCCGGCCGTCGGAACAGCCGCAGCCCTTCCTGGCCTTTTCCCTGCCGCTTAAGACTGCATGGAAATGCCTTAGAGCAGGGCTGTGAAACCCCTTTCAGCCCAAGGGCCGGAGGCCAGTTCAGAGAAGCTCTCGGGCAGGGGAGGGGTGGGCACATTGCAGTGGTAGGTGGGGCCAAGGGGGCGGAGCTGAAAATACCTCAAATACCAGCATGTTGTAGCTTCAAGCTGATCCTGCCAGTAACTACCCCTGGGGCGGGGTGGGGAGGAGGCTACACAAAAGCCTAGAAAACCCCCAAAGGGTGTGAGCCTAGGGAATGGGGGCAGGGCATCTGGGGGACTCAGGAGGGCTGGATTGGGCCCCCAGGGCTGAGGTTCTACCCCCAGAGTCTGACTGGTGTCTTACCTAGCACTGTTCTTCCTGACCAGCGGCACCTTTTCCTTTTCACCACTGGAGGTCTTTTCCAGCTCTGTTACCTAATTCCATTTCACTGTAGAACCTCATATGTAACATGTAACGGCATCAGCAGGTGTTGTGCCACCTTAACTCCTGCACTGCTTTCCAGAGGAGCCACATTGAGAGGTGCTGGCAGGTGGGACGCTGCTTCCCCCCCCCCCCCCCCCCCGCCCAGCCCCTTCCCCTAACCTGACTCTGCCTTCTGCTGTATTGTTAAAAGACAGCCTTCCTCAACCTGGGGCGCTCCAGATGTGTTGGACTACAACTCCCAGAATGCCCCAGCCGGGGCATTCTGGGAGTTGTAGTCCAACACATCTGGAGCGCCCCAGGTTGAGGAAGGCTGTTACAAGAGATGAAATGACTGTTATGGTTCCTCGGGACCGTAGTTACTAATTACATTTTCTTACGTTTATATCCCACCTTTCCACTGAAACGGCACTCGAGGCAGCTAAGAAGAAAATACAGATACAATATAAGAGACTTACATTTAAAATGTAAAAACACATCCAGCCATTAAAAGTGAGTCCTGGTGGGCCACTGACTGTCTGGCCGGCCCTCCTAGGCTCTTACGTGGCCTTGGTTCCTGCCCAGGGATCCCTGCCTCCTCAATCGTAATCCTAACCTGAGGATGAACTCTAAGCCTCACGTGCCACTGAGACATCTATGTAGCCACAGTATGCAAGCAGTCCTGCTGGCCCACTCAGTCTGCCTGGCCCTGCTAGGCTCTACTGTAGCCACTGTTCCTGGTCAGGGAGCAATGCTTAACCCTAAACATAACCCAACAACTAACCCTAACCCTAATTTACCACTGAGAATAGCCAATAAACATCAGTGTGCAAGCAATCCTGGTGGTCCCCTCAGTCTGTCTGGCCCTGCTGGGCTCTTCCATGGCCCCTGTTCCTGCCTGGGGAGTTGTGCGTCCTCAACTTTAATCCTCCAGGACAGAGAGAAGAGCCTCTCCCACATATTCTTAAATATGAGCTCACTTATATGTGAGAATGTGGTCTTTCCTGCTGCCCTCTCCGCTCCTTGCCACTGTACCCAGTTCTTTCTTTACTCCTTGCAATGGTTTCCATCTTCTCAGCCTGACCTCACCTTGATGTTTGAGCCATGCGTCTCCTCGCAATCTGAGCTTCCAGAACTGGAGGTGATGAAATAACCCTCTGGGCCTCCCAGGTCAGGACCGTCCTGGGTGTCCTCTGCACTTCTGAAACACTCATTCTCTGCTCATTTAATTTTTCTCCGCTTGCCTCAGCTTTTGCTGCTGCCGCACCCATGACCCTAACATTCAAGCCCTCTCCCGGTAGTAGCCCCAACTCTGTGGGGAAGCGCCATTTGCTTCTGCTCTTTGAACACACGAGTGCATTTCCTGATTCTCCTGCAGGTGACTAAAAACATGGCCCAGGTGACCAAGGCCTTGGACAAAGCTCTCAGCTCGATGGACCTGCAGAAGGTCTCTGCCGTGATGGACAAGTTTGAGCAGCAGGTGCAGAACTTGGATGTCCACACTTCGGTAAGTGCTGCATCTTTGCCAGGGACAAGAATGGGGCGTCTGTGCTGGAAGGCTCAGGGGGGCCCAAACTTTTCTTTCTCCAAACTGCACGGAGGAGAAGAGGGTGCCCTCTCTGTCTTCCTGCCGGGCGCTTGCAGGAGGCGACAGCAGCACAGCCCTGCTGTAGGGAGGACTCGGACGTGTGGGCCCAGGTTCGGCTGGATCTTCTCACTTCCTGTTTGCCCCTCGCTGAGGTTCTGTCTTGCGGCTCCCGTAGGTGATGGAGGACTCCATGAGCTCTGCCACTACGTTGACCACGCCCCAGGAACAAGTGGACAGTCTGATTGTACAGATCGCTGAGGAGAACGGGTTGGAAGTCATGGACCAGCTGAGCCAGCTGCCCGAGGGGGCCTCGGCTGTGGGCGAAAGCTCCGTGCGTTCCCAGGAGGATCAGCTATCGCGAAGGTTGGTTGCTTCCCAAGTGTCATGTCTAACCCTAATACCCCTGTGTCGGGAGAAGGTGTTTCAGGTAATCAATCAGAATCAGCTTCAGAACTAGAAGACGCAGTGTCAGACAGCAGCTAGCCGTGCCAGTGGGGGAGGAAGCTCTCACGGGAGAGGCCTCAGCTGGGAGTCGCCCCCCTCCAGAGCTTATCTCTTCAAGGACAAATTCTACAAGCTCAGTGAAAAGGGAGGGAGCTTCCGGGGACGAGCTAACTGATGCTAGGGTCTGCTGGAACCTAAAAAGCTCAGCGCAGACAGAGGCTGTGAGAAAGTCGGAGAGATTACACCAGAAACTACCACCGCACCAGCCGCTTTGAAGTTATGGACATTTGAGATGCTATTTCTTTTCTTTTTGAACAGACAATTGTCTTGCTTAGTTTGCATAGTTTTGCCTAGGGGGTCGTTTCACAGCAGTGGCCTCTATACAGGTTAAAGAGACATTTGTTGCTTGAAATAAAGCTTTGTGGATCACTTAGCAAATTCCCTCATTTCTCCTCCCATTGAAAGCACTAGCAACTGAGAGACACAACACCAAGGGCCCATAGGACTGGAATTCCTACCTTCCAGGGACCGACAGCTGTGGCAAAGTCTTTAATGTATTCCTAAACTTGCCATATCCTGACACCTCTCTTCCATCCCCCCCTCATCTAACTTGCTTAGAGTGCAATCCTATACATGTTTAGAAACCCCTAATTACAGAGGGGAGAAACTCAAACAGCATAAGGGGGGGGTAGCAAGGGGGCATGAAATGCTGGATGACTGTGGGAGGAGGAGGAACAGATGGAAAGCAAGGAGGGAGGGGGACTGGAATGGTCTGTTCCGAAACGAGCCTGGCTGGCAGGAACACAGGGCGGTGAGGGGGTGGGGGGTGGGGGTGGGCGGAATTCAGGTTCCATTTTGTCTACGCTAAAAATACAACTCATTGATCATTTCAGTTGCTCTTTTCTGTACCGGTTCCCAGAGGGGTAACAGACATGTTAGTCTGTTGCAGCAAAAACAACCAAGAGTCTTGTGGCACCTTAAAGGCCGAGAGATTTATTCCGGCGTAAACTGTTGTGGATAATGTCCGCTTCGTCAGATACATGAAGTGTCAACCTCAAATTGGTAGATTTGTACGCATTTGCTGGGGGGGGGGGGAGAGAATGTAAACCATGCAGGCAGAGGGATTGAAATGCCAAACGCGGCGACAGTGATCGTGACCTGAGCAGCGGCCGCTCACAAAAGGTTGTTGACTGATGACACAAACGTCATTGCAATGGTAGGAGATTAACGTATGTGGTGTGATTTTAAAAACCCCGCCTTTGTCCTTATTCAAACTACGGGAAATAGAATTGAATCTCTTGATGTATTTTCGATCACAGACATTCCTGTTGTCAGGTTCGTGTCCCCGGACCGTCTTCAGTTCATTCTCCTTCATGAACGTTCTTCCACTCTGTCGTGTTTCCCTTTCCAGGTTGGCTGCCTTGCGGAATTAACACCCTCCCACCCTCATGGACTGTTGCTTCTGCCTTGTTCACCTATGATTTGCAGGGTTGCTGCGGGAGGCTCCCCCGCCTCCCCTCCCTCCTAATTCTCCTCTTCTGTGGCCAGAAAGAAGATGGGTCCTTCTGCTCCTCCAGGCCTGCTGTGCTCAGCAGGGGACTTTGCCTCCTCGCAGGGTGATGGTATCCACTCTCTAAAGAAGCAGCAACTAGCGGCAAACGTCTGTGCGTGAGCTTGCCTGGGGGGAGGGGGGAGGGGGGGAGGAAGGGCAACTTTCCTGGGACTATTCCCCCTGCCTCCGCCATTTCTTCACTTTTCAACCTCCATCGCCCTCTTGTGTCTGGAGCTCGTTGGATGAGAGGAACAGGAGCACATAATTCAAGCCCACGCAAGAGCGAGATTTTTGACACGCTTTAAGAGGACCACGACTCTCCCCGGTGCCTCATGCGTTCGGCGTGGAGTTTGTTTCCCCGAATATCAGTTGTTGGCCTCCATAGCTGCTGTTTTTGGGGGGATGGGGGATGGAGACCAGGCCAGTTGGAAGCACAGCGAGCCTGTCAAGGAGGCGGATGTGTCCGTTCTCCTGGGAGCTGCGTATCCCTGCTTTGGATTTACACACTGTTACGTGGCCTTTGGAAACAGGGCTACTTTACTCTCATTCTCCTCTCCCCCCCTCACACTACTGTCCCCCTAGACCCTCTTCTCTGGCCTTTGCTTTTGTTGGCATTGTCTTTTCCCTCCAAAGAGCTCTCCCTGGTCGTGGACTGTCTGTTCTGCTTGCCCTGGACTGGCATACACCTTTCCCAAAAGACACCGCAGCTGGAGGGGAGGTCCTTCACGTACAGAGATGCTTCGGCCGTTTCCTCCCTTGTCGTATCGGTGATGCTTTGGCCTACTTGTTCTGAGGCACCCCTTCACTGATATCTCCACCCACCCCCTGCCACCCCCATGAGACTCAAGACCTCTCTGGGTGGAAACAGCCGGGTTTAACAGGCTGACGGTCAAATACCGGCAGTGTTGCTTTGGCCCTTCCTAAGTGTGTAAAAAGCCTTCCCCTCACCTGGTGCCCTCCAGATGTGTTGGACTGCAGTCCCCATCACTCCCAGCCAGCATGGCGATGATAGGAGCTACAGTCCATCACATCTGGAAGGCAGCTGGTTGAGAAAGGCTGGCGTCCAAAAAACAAGAAGTCCCCACTTCAGAGCTCAGTCTTCTCTAAGGCAGATCTTGGGGTGGCAAGCGGGCAAATCGTTTGCCTCCACCGCTGTCATTTAAAAAGGGGGGCGCTTTATTTTATTCTCTTTCCTCCCCGCCGCCTCTCGGGGGGGCCTGGCCTTGGGCTAGTGCGGACCCTACTCCTCCAAGCTCCACTTCCTCTAATAACCCTTCTGGCAAGCCTTTCACGAAGCGGCAGATTCTCTCTCTCTCTTGGGAAAATTGTGTTCCGTTGCCTTTTTTCTTTTTAAAAAAAATTAAAGTGAATGCTGTCAGTTCTTCGATGCTGTTTTGAATAAATATATATCTTGTTGGAAATCTGTAGTCGCCTGGCAGTTTACAGACCCGTTGCTCACTCGGAGCAGTAGCGGTCTTGGGGTGGCTGACTTGGAACTGCAGAGAGAACGGCTGCCTTGCAGAGGTCAGCCCAGTCAGTGCTTCCTCCAGGGCCGGGGGCTCTGAGGGCTTTCCCATTCTTGCTTCCTGAGAGTCCTTAATCATAGAATCGTAGAGTTGGAAGGGGCCTACAAGACCAACCCCCTGCTCAATGCAAGAATCCACCCTAAAGCATCCCTGACAGATGCTTGTCCAGCTGCCTCTTGAATGACTCTAGTGAGGGAGAGCCCACAACCTCCCTAGGTAACTGATTCCATTGTCGTACTGCTCTAACAGTCAGGAAGTTTTTCCTGATGTCCAGCTGGAATCTGGCTTCCTGTAACTTGAGGCTGTTAATCGGTGGGAAAGGCCTCGGCCAACCAGAAGCAGCCTTAGACAGAGTCAGAGCCTGGGTCCGTCTAGCCCAGTCTTGTTGACACAGGCTGGCAGCAGCAGTAGCAGCTCCAGGGGTTGCTGCTGGGGACCAACCCGCCAGGGACCTTCTGCTCACAAAGCCGGGACTCCCTCCGTGAGCTGCGGCTCCTTCCCTTCTGGCCTGGGAATTCAGCCCTGCCTGCTGGAGCGTGTTCAGAGGAGGGCAACCAGGATGATCAGGGGTCCGGAAACAAAGCCCTATGAAGAGAGACTGAAAGAACTGGGCGTGTTTAGCCTGGAGAAGAGAAGATTGAGGGGAGACATGGTAGCACTCTTCAAATACTTGAAACGTCACACAGAGGAGGGCCAGGATCTCTTCTCGATCCTCCCAGAGCGCAGGACACGGAATAATGGGCTCAAGTTAAAGGAAGCCAGATTCCAGCTGGACATCAGGAAAAACTTCCTGACTGTTAGAGCAGTATGACAATGGAATCAGTTACCTAGGGAGGTGGTGGGCTCTCCCACACTAGAGGCTTTCAAGAGGCAGCTGGACAAGCATCTGTCAGGGATGCTTTAGGGTGGATTCCTGCATTGAGCAGGGGGTTGGACTAGATGGCCTTGTAGGCCCCTTCCAACTCTGCTATTCTATGATTCTATGCTCAGACTGGCTCGGAGCCCAGCAATCGCTCTGAAGGACCAGCGGGAGTGTTTGGCAAGCTCTTGGAATACCTCTCAGCCAGCCACCCAAGCTGAAATGGCAGGAGGGTTCCCGCAGGCTGCTTCACGTGCACGGCAGCAATCGCAGGCGCGTCTCTCCACCCAGTGTGTCTACAAAGTTCTGTGTAACGTGCGAGAGACACCCTTGAAGATTGTGGACCGCATGTCAGCACTCTAGCAGCCAGCTACAGACGAAAGATGGCCTTGACAGGAAACGGCACAAAGTGGTTTCATGATTCCGCAGTCCGTACAGCCTTCCTCAACCTGGGGCGCTCCAGATGTGTTGGACTGCATCTCCCAGAATGCCTGGGGCATTCTGGGAGTTGCAGTCCAACACATCTGGAGCGCCCCAGGTTGAGGAAGGCTGTTAGGAGGACATGGAGCAGATGCCAGAGCAGCCAATCTTCCCCTCTACCTCCTCCTCCCTCCCTCCCTCCTAAATTGCCTATTGGGGAGGAGGGTTCTGCAATAAATGATTCTGCCACTAGAGGGCTTCCTCTACCTTAAAAATGCCCCTTGTTTGCCTGTATTCTCAGTTCAGCCTCAAGTGTGATTTAACCCTGGTCAAAGAGTCCTGTAGGGCAGGGAACCTTACACAGTTGACATCATGTGCATTAGTGGACAAATTGGCTAGGGCCATCTTTGGGCAGCTATAGCTGAGTATGCGATCAGACAGAGCCACGTGGTATGGATCCATGCTGGCTCAGATCCCATCAGGTTAGACTTGGACGTTCGGACTTTTTGCCTCAACTTGCCTCACTTTGCTCTTGATTACACTGGACCACATCTTCTATTTGCATGCCTCCCCCCCCCTCCCAGCTTGGAGAGACCCTTTTGCAGCTCCTCGCAATCGCTTTTTGTTTTAACCACCTTAAGTAATCGGCAAACTTGGCTATTTCGTTGCTCAAATCATTTATGAACGATTTAAAGAACAAGTTCTTTAACCAGTTACTGATCTCTAAGAGGACCTAAGTTTGGTGAAGGACCGAAGTCTAAGTAGCAAACCTGCTCCTGCTGGATTCTGTGCCCACAGAGCTCAAAATCCAGAGCCTGCCAGGCAGTACTCCGAAGTGCTGAAAACAAACGCTCAAGTTTCTTGCAGCTTTTCCAGTAGCCTTAATGTTTAGAGTAGAAAAGAGGGGTGTGTGTAAGATTAGGCAATTGATCATAAAGTCACCCCACAGTCTTTTGGCAGCAAGACTCTGGAAATAACTTAATTGAGATGATTAAGTTTAATACTTAAAAGGTTGTCACCCAGAGGAGGGTCAGGATCTCTTCTCGATCCTCCCAGAGTGCAGGACACGGAATAACAGCTCAAATGACAGGAAGCCAGATTCCGGCTGGACATCAGGAAAACCTTCCTGACTGTTGGAGCAGTATGACAATGGAACCAGTGACTTAGGGAGGTTGTGGGCTCTCCCACACTAGAGACCTTCAAGAGGCAGCTGGACAGCCATCTGTCAGGGATGCTTTAGGGTGGATTCCTGCATTGAGCAGGGGGTTGGACTCGATGTCCTTGTAGGCCCCTTCCAACTTGCCTGTGGTGCTGGGTATCCCCTTGCCTGTGGTGCTGGGTACCCCCCCCCCATCATTCCTTTCTTCCACTTTCTGGGAGGAGGGAGGGAGGAGAGAGGCCAAGAGGGAGGTCTTCCAAGCGTGTCTCTGCTCTGCAGGGGAGGCTTGTAGGGCCAAGCAGGGGGTGCTAGAGACGGAAAACGGGTTACCCCTTCCACCCTGGTGCTGATCCTCTCCCACGCAGAGCCTCTGCGCTGCAACCGGGAGACGAATCCCTTCTCTCTCAGGTCTGTTTGTGCAGGTGCCTGCTGCCGCCTCCACATCAGAGACAGGCTGTTCTTGAAATGCCAGCGGAAGCTGCTAATGAGCTGGTTGATTAGCTAATTAATTGGCTAATGAGGAGTGCTTGGACGAAGGCTGTGAAACAGGAAGGCAACAGCTGCCTGGAGGTCCATCTGTGCCTGGGTGCGAGCCGTGCACCTCGCCAGGAGGCAACGATGCTGCTTGCTGGAGAAGGTGCCGACCCTTCAGCCCCACAGAACTAGATTTTGCCCTTGCGGGGAGAAATTGTCCCCTTCCTTGAGTTGGGGGCCGGGGCCTTTGCCTTCAGCCAGTGGAGGGCTCTAGTGGAGGGCTGTCAAGACCCCCGCAAGCTTATCTCAGTTGTTCCTGCAGAAGACTTCAGAAAGAGTCCGGGGCAGCTCGTGTGACAGCCTTGGGTTTGTGTGGGGAGGGGCCGTAGCTCAGTGGGAGAATCCCTTGCTTTGCAGGCAGAAGGCCCCAGGTCCAAGTGGACCAAGGATTAAGGCAGCTTCCTGCGAGCGCAACGCCGAGGAAAGGCAGAGCGTTCTCCTTTGGATTGGAACAGAACTTTTACTTGCAGCCCAGCGTGTGCCAGGCACTGCACCATGCGTGATGTGATTCCCCATTACATGAATCCAACCTGGAAAGAGAGAGAGAGAGAGAGAGAAAAGGCCCTGGGACTGAGCAAGGAGGAGGAAGGACGGGAAAGAGCAGCAGCAGGAAACCGGACTACTATTTTGTTCAGTGAGAGGGCCCAGCGGGAAGGAGGAGGGAGCTGAAAAAGAGAAGAGGGGCTGGAAATGTTTCTGTCCACAGTTCAGTTGAATCTGCAACGTCCGATGGTTTGGGCGAAGCCACGGCAGCGGTGATGCCCGCGGAGTGGTGTGAGGGCAGTCGTGGGCCTTTTGCATCGTCACCAGCTGCCCTGCAGGATCCCAAGGGGCCGCCACGGAAGGAGGTGCCAGGCTTCTACAGGAGCAGCAGCAGCAGCAGGGCGAGGGCGAGGGCAGCAGGCAGCAGCCTGGGATGGTCCCCGCTGTCGGGGTACCCGTAGCGGGTCCGGCAGGCCTCCTCCAGTCCCTGGAAGGCGATGGGCGTGTCGTCGGGAGCGATCGCATCCTTGGCCATCTGGTCCCGCACCTGGCAGAGGAGAAGGGCCGGTTCGAGTCAGTTGGGCCGTGTCGTGGCCACGGCTGTGAGATGGCCCCCACGGGGCAGCTTCCCCAGGGGTGCTTCGTGAGGGGCAGGGGCGCAGCGCAAAGCAGAGGCTGCCCCTGCTCCTGCCCCAGCCAGGCCCTGCTGGCCTCGGAGGCCTCACCTGCTCCACTTCCTGGAAGACTCGCAGCAGGTTCTCGGCCAGGGCGCCTCTCACCTCCTCCTCCGTCCACTTCCGCCTCAGCAGCTCTGCAACTAAGTCTGGGTATTTGGAAACATCCTCCAAGCCCACGGGGACTCTGTGCGGAGCCGAAGAGCACCAAGGCAAACACAGGGAATGAGTGGCAGGTTTCCCCTAGGAAAACCCCTGTAGCCCCAGTGGGAGGAAAGCCCTAGAGCCCCCTCCCCTTGGTGCTGCCCGGGGGGGGGGCGCTCAGTAGCCCCTCCTCCCATGCTTGTCTTGCTCTGGCAGACCATTGTCTGTGACTTCGCCCGGGTGCAAGAAGCCCAAGCAGTGAGGCTACTGAGAGTCCCTTGGCATTTACGGTGCATCTTCAAGGCAGTTTTGCTGTGTGTGTGTGTGTGTGTGTGTGTGTCACACACGCACATCATGGACATGCCGTGCTCGCTGCCTCTGTGCGACTGCAGATAGTGGCCGCCAACAATCCCCCAGCAGGACTGTTAATCCTGGGCATGAGGCTTGGGTATCTCCTATAGCCAGAGAGAGAGAGAGATCTGTGTGTGGCCTGGCCAGGGCCTGCCCCATAAGCTGCCTGGGGTTCTGCCTGCAACATGCATCCGTCCTGCTGTGGGTACCTGGTCACGCCATCGTAGTCTCCCCCAAAGCCAACGGCCTTCGGCCCGGCCAAACGCTTTATGTAGTCCATGTGGTCTGTGGACAAAAAGGGAGGGAGGTGAACGAGCCCTTTGCAACCATTGCTCCCTTCTCCCATATCCCACCCCACCTGACTCACCTGCTACCTGAGAAAGGTTGGCTTTGGGGTTGCAGGAGACGTAGTCATTGTAGAAGTTCACCATCACGAGGCTGCGGGTCTCGTTCTACAGGAAAAGGCAGGAGGGGCCAGTGCTAAGGAAGCTGGTTCTCTGGCGTGCAGGGCAGCTCCCTCTGTCTTCCCGTTACTCAGAAGTAGAAGTCCCTACCGCTCTGCTCTCGACCCACCTCCCTTTCCTAATCTTTCCCTCTGGGGCTGGTGAGCCGAGCCGGCGATTGAGTGGAGGAAGGACACAGTAAAACGAAAAAGCACCCACGAGCCTAAATTGATCCAACTTCACCTACAGCTGCAGAACAGGGAAGAATTTGGCCATTGCTTGCTTGAATGTGCTGTTTGCTTGGGAATGGAATCATTGTGGTTGTGAAGGCAGATGAAAATATTGTAAACAAACGAGATATTAATTTGCATGTGTGCAAATGTAAAACTGATTATTACAGCTTTCCCAACTTGTGTTGGGTTACAGAAAAACAGAAGAAGAGCCCTGCTGAATCACACCAAGGCTACACCTGGTCCAGCATTCTGTCCATCTGCTCCCAGGAAAACCACAAGCAGGACATGAGTGCAACAGCACCGTCATGCCCATGTTCCCCAGCAACTGGTGTACACAGGCAGTCTGCCTCGGATGCTGGAGGAAGCACATCACCATCAAGGCTAACAGTTATTGATAGCCTCCTTCTACAGGAATGTATCCAGACCCCTTTTCAAGCCATCCAAATGGGTGGCCATCACTACATCTTGTGGTAGTGAGTTCCATAGTTTAACTCTGCGCTGTGTGAAGAAGTCCTTCCTCATTTGTCCTGGATCTCCCACCCATCAGCTTCATGGGATATGACCCCTTTGGGTTCTAGTATTTTGAGAGAGGGAGAAAAATGTTTCCCTCTCCACATTCTCCACACCAGGCATAATTTTATACACCTCTGTTACGTCTCCCCTGAGCCTCCTTTTTCCAAGCTAAACAATCCCAGATGTCGTAACCTTCCCTCCTAGGCGAGATGCTCCAGACCCTCGATCATTTCAGTGCCCTTTTCTGCACTTTTTCCGGCTCTATAATATCCTTCTTTAGGTGCGGCAACCAGAACTGTACACGGCATTCCCAATGTGGCCTGCACCGTAGATTTGTATAAGGGGAGTGTGATATTGGCAGTTCTACTTTCAATTCCATGCTGGCTGGGGGCTGATGGGAGCTGTAGTCTGCCGTAACTGGAGGCCACCAGTCCAGGGAAGGCTGGCCAACTATGAAGGGAAGGGAAGGGTTGGAAAGTGGCCACAGCAGCTGCAGAAGACAACCGGTTGCTGGCTTCTGCCCTTCCTCGCCTGAGCTGCCTCCACACTTCCAAGCCCTTCCTGGGATGAGTACAAGCAGGCGCCTGCTGCCACGGTCTTGCTCACCACTCGGAGGAGGACGTCATCGGGTACGTTGCGCCGGTGTTTGCAAACGGCGTAGGCAGAGGAGTGGCTGAATATGACGGGGGCTTGGGAGATAGCCAAAGCATCCTTCATCGTATCCACCGAAACGTGAGCCAGGTCCACCAGCATACCCAGGCGATTCATTTCCTTGACCACACGCTGCGGGGCAGGGAAAAGAAAAACGGGACAAGGTGCAGGCCTGTAGGAGGCAGAGGGGCGGCTGGCTTTGCTTTTGCCTCCGGTTTTCACGATGCGGGGTTTGCCAGATAACCACGTTAGAGCAAAGCCCCTCAAGTAATTCTATATGTGTCTACTCAGAAGTAAGCCCCATTGAGCAGGGGGTTGGACTCGATGGCCTTATAGGCCCCTTCCAACGCTACTATGATTCTATGATTGGTTTCAAGGGGACTTAAGTCTTCATCCCACGTACCTGTTTCCCTCGAATTATCCCCTACAGCGTAAAGCTGTCGTGGTGGTGGTGGTGGTGTGTCCCAAGAAAGTGTGCATAGGATTATATCCAAGCACTTAAGTATCATTTCCCATCTTTTATCTATCTATATATCTATATCTATCTAAAAGCCCAGACTGCTCCTCCAAGCTAGTTATAGTGTTTGCCCTCTGGCGCCATCTAGCGACGTTTCTCGGAACTGTGGTCTTCTATGGAAGTTGCAAGTTCCGAGAAAGACCACTGCCAGGAGCTTCCGGCCTAGCAGAGGGGCCCAAACCCACTAACATCCTCACCAGACTGCTCCGCTACACCTGTCGTATGACGGGCTTTTTTGCTAGTCTATACATATCTAAAAGCCCAGACTGCTCCTCCAAGCCAGTTATAGTTTTTGCCCTCTGGCGCCATCTAGCGACATTTCTCAGAACTGTGGCCTTCTAGGGAAGTTCCAAGTTCCGAAGAAAGCTCACTGCCAGGAGCTTCCGGCCTAGCAGAGGGGCCCAAACCCACTAACCTCCTCACCAGACTGCTCCTCTACACCTGTCATATGACGGGCTTTTTTGCTAGTTGATTAATAATTAGTTACAATAAATCAGTCATAGCAAGTCCCTGTTTTTCTCATACCTACTTTTATCGTCCCCAGTCTGAAAGAACCTCCAGATGTGTTGGAGTTCACATCACTCCCCAGCTGCAGTCCCACACATCTGGAGGGCGCCAGGCTGGGGAAGGCTGAACTAGTTGATCCTGCTAATAGAGGTTTGCTAAATCATAACGGATGCCCACACGACACCCAGGTTTTGATGCTGAGCTCAACGGGTCTTGTGAATCTGTCGTGCATCATACCAATGGCGTATCTTTTCTCCACTTCGAACATGAAAGACCTCTTTTCACAGAAGTGTAAGATTTTCGCCCCAGACGAGGTTCCACTCACCTCCCCAAATTTAGTCAAGCCATTGTGGACGGGATGCTCTTCTGCCGTATCCACCAGCCAGTTGTCAGCCCTGCCGGGTGAAGCGCACATCAGGTGAGATGGGCAAAGGAGCAGCATGGGGACGGGGGCTTTACTGGAGCTTCTCAGTGGCGCTCTGACGCCCATGGTTCCCTCTGCCCCAACATTGTCCTATGGATCTCTCTCCTCCCGTAAGGAGTGGCAGCTGCTCCATCTTCCCTCACCCCAAAGGTGTGACTGGTCCAGAAGAAGAAAGGTGAGTTGGGGCTCTAAACCGGCAGTCGTTTTGCACCTTTGATCAGTACCAAGGGCACTGCAGTCTGCATGTTCTCAGAGGCACTTGATGAATGCACTGGGGCTGAACCCAGCTGCTGGGGTGAAGCTGGTGAGGTTGGGCACGCATCCAGCCCTCTGAGCCTTACCAGGGTGTGTTGCAGCTGTGCGTGAGGGTCATGTAGCGCACTCCCAGCTGGTAAAAGGTGCGCAGCACAGCCAGGCTGCTGTCGATGGAGTGGCCGCCCTCCACGCCAATCAGGCTGGCCACCCTGCGGTTGCTGAAGGCCTTCCGGATGCCTGAAAGAGAAGCAAGCCCAGCCTGGAGAAGTGGAGGGGGACCAGGACAGTTGGGGGAGAGGGAGGCCCTCAGCTCTGTAACCCAGCCTCTCCTCACTCACAAAGACCCCCTGCTCACCCAGTGTGGGCTGCCACAGGAGGCAAGTAACAGGGAGAGCCTTCTCACTTTGGCACATTTGCACACATGCAGATTTGGCACAGCCCTCTTCGAAAGGGTTGCAGCTCAGGTTGGGCTCCTGTCCACGACGGAGGTGTGCCCAGCCTGGTCCATTCTTCCCCATCCAAGGAGCAGCTCCCTTACCTGGTCCATCTCTCCCTCCCTCACCTGTGCTGTCAGTGACACAGTCAAAGACTTCTGGGTATAGGTGGCACATCCGATGGACGACATCTATCTGCTCCAAGGTCCGCTTCACGGCGTCTTTGTTCTGTGTCTCACAGGGCACATAAGCTGCCCAGAACTGAGCAAGGAGAGAGGAAAGCAACAGGAAAGTTTCCAATACTATGAAAACAGCCTTTTCTGTGCTGCCTGTGTGTAAGCTCCACAACTATGGAGTCAGCTGCAGGGATGTAATGGAATGTCAGCAAACATTCTAACTTTGGGGTGGAAAGTGAGGAGAACCAGTCGGTCGAGTGCCAACAAACTCAACAGTCGCTTTGGCCAACAACAATTTCACACCCAACACAGGGTCAGGAAGAGTGGTGTGATATCTGCAGGAAGGAAGTGGGCATACAGGGAAGTTTGTTCCAGCCACAGATTGAGTCTCGCAGCTGGGAGCTGGAAAATAGCCTGAAAACATAACAACATCTTTATTTACTATTTACTTTTCTTTTTTCTTGGAAACCTTTGTCTGAAAAAGGAACCTGTAGGTGTTGGAAGCTTGCAAATTGTCCAAATTACCAAATGGTTCAACAGAAGTGTGAAATGCAGCACCTATTTTATGTGTTTCTGTGCACATGGGTGGCGATCTCTCCCATTGGGTCCCCTACCTGTGCTCCCACATGTCCAAGGTGCAGTTTCTGGATGTTGGTGTGAGTGCCTTGCAGCTCAGTCAGGTTGGCTGACCTCAAGGAGAGCTGGTTGTTGAATTTTTTCAGCACCTGCCAGGGTAAGTCATTGTGCCTAGAATCAGAAAGAATAATACCTGATGAGTGCGGGGGCAAAATGCCCCCCACTAGAGAGCCAGTGGGTGTGTGGGTGTCCTGCTTCTTGCAACAGAATCTCATGCGTGATGTCTAACAGAAGAGAGGCGCCACCTTCACCAGCTTAGTGCCCTTCAGATACGTTGGACAGCAACTCCTAGAGTGACCATGCTGGCTGAGAATGATGGGAATTGCAGTCCACCACATCTGGAGGGCCCCAGGTCAGGAAAAGCTTCTGTAGCAGTTGCAGTGTGTGAATCTGGGTTTATATCCCTTTGCCATATGTTCATATTACATTCAATATTAAAGGCCTGTGAACAAGTTAAAGGAAGCCAGATTCCAGCTGGACATCAGGAAAAACTTCCTGACTGTTAGAGCAGTACGACAATGGAACCAATGACCTAGGGAGGTTGTGGGCTCTCCCACACTGGAGGCAGCTGGACTACCATCTGTCAGGGATGCTTTAGGGTGGATTCCTGCATTGAGCAGGGGGTTGGACTCAATGGCCTTGTAGGTCCCTTCCAACTCTGCTATTCTATGATTCTATGATTCTATGAAATATTTCTTGTTCGAGAGTATGCCAAGCAATGGCGAATATTTGCTGATCTTTGTTCTCTCTAAGCTGATTTTTTTTGTTTCCTGCAAGCTCACGTCTGTGATTTTGGGTGTTTCTACATTAGGCTTTTAACCTGCCACTTTACTGAGGCTTCTGTTTCCGGATTCTTTGCAAGATTAAGATCGGCTCTTTTACATGTGTCCTCCGCCAAGGGGGGGTTCTTCTTCCTTTCCTTATGATCCATTACATGAGCACTAGGTGGCGCTGTGGTATAGTGGAATTGAGCAGTTACAACTACGCTTTATCCCAGCATTCACAAATAATACCAGACTTTCCTCATTAGAAACTCCATTTTAACCATCCCTGCTAAAATGGTTGCAAAGCACAGGAGGGACTCTGAGGGGTGACCTACAAACTACTGTAAGTGAGGAATCGCAAGCGCGCAATACATGCCTTATATAGAAAGGCTCTTGAGTGGGTGATCAGAAGGCAGGTACACAAAACCAGATATACGTGTAGATTGTTCTGAATTGCCTTTTCCTGTCATAGAACACCTCTGTGCCTTCTTTTCCCACGGAGATCATGGCTGAGTCAAGCACACCTGTCTGTCTTGCTCTATTCACAGAAACAAAGAGCAAATGACAACACCCAGAAGCTCTAGCGATCTGGTCTCTTCTATTGTCATTTCTAAGCTCCATCACACACGCTCATACCTTCGCTTCTGCCTGTGTTTTCTTTCCTCGGTTACTTCCTCTTTCAAAAGAGGAAGCACAGAATGAGCACAAGGCCCATTGAGTCCGCTGTTCTAATGGTGCTGCTTCTCCTGCACGTAGCAGGAGAGAGCAGCAATTCTGAGTTTAAAAATACATTGGACTTAGAGCTTCCACATGATCTAGGGTTTAAGTTGTTCTTCTTGGAGAGGTCACATCCTGGCAGGAAGCCGGGCAAGAGACACAGCAACCAACCACGTACTCTATGAGTTCTAGATGTGCTTGCTTGTGCTACAGAACTGGGCTGAAAGGTGGTTTCTCTTCAGAAAGAAAGTGATTGAAGATTGAGGGGAGACATGAGAGCACTCTTCAAATACTTGAACGGTTGTCACACAGAGCAGGGCCAGGATCTCTTCTCGATCCTCCCAGAGTGCAGGACACGGAATAACGGGCTCAAGTTAAAGGAAGCCAGATTCCAGCTGGACATCAGAAAAAACTTCCTGACTGTTAGAGTAGTACGAGAATGGAACCAGTGACCTAGGGAGGTGGTGGGCTCTCCCACACTAGAGGCCTTCAAGAGGCAGCTGGACAGCCCTCTGTCAGGGATGCTGTAGGGTGGATTCCTGCACTGAGCAGGGGGTTGGACTTGATGGCCTTGTAGGCCCCTTCCGACTCTGCTGTTCTATGATTTTAAGATACAAGGGGTAAAAGGGGTAGTTTTACAAACCTGCTACTTTTTTTGCATCCATCATTTTTAAGAGAATGCAGCTATGAAGGTTGTGAGCAGCTGAGCTGTGAATAGTGAAGTTAAAACTATGGAACTCACTATCACAAGATGTGGTGATGGCCACCAATTTGGATGGCTTTAAAAGGGGGGTTGGATAAATTCCTGGAAGAGGAGAAGGCTATCAATGGCTGCTACCCCTGATGGCTATGTGCCACCTCCAGTATCAGAGGCAGTTGCTGGGGAACATGGGTGGGAGGATGCTCCTGCACCTGTGTCCTGGTTGTGGGATCAGACTGCGAACAGAGTGGCGGACTAGATGCACCCTCGGCCTGACCCAGCAGGGCACTTCTGATGTTCTTAAGTGCAAGTAGTTTTGTGAAAAGCCCATAGGAAAGAGAAGGTTAGAGGCAGGGGCTCAACGTGGCCATGAGCGGGTATTGAAGAACTACGTGGGTCATGAGTGTGAACACCACCACCACTCCCACGTGGCAGCCCGAGCCTTTGCTATAGTTGCTGTAAAATGCATTCCTCAAATTAATCAGGGCATTAGACGTATTTCTTTGCAAGGGAAAGATAACATAGATTTCATGAGGCAAAACGTTTGGAATCCTTTGGATGCAGATGCCAACATTTGCAACAAGGCATGGGGATTTCATGTCAAAGGACTTTGTCCGGCCAGGACACAGAGAAGCATTTCTCAATGAGAGCCGAAACATCAGCTGCAAAGTTCTTCCAGATGTTTAAGATTTAAGAGTTTTAGTTTTCCGTGCCTGGGGACCAGGCAGCACGAACGAATGGGTGGATTTGCCTTATAGCAGCCTTCCTCAACCTGGGGCGCTCCAGATGTGTTGGACTACAACTCCCAGAATGCCCCTGGCTGGGGCATTCTGGGAGATGCAGTCCAACACATCTGGAGCGCCCCAGGTTGAGGAAGGCTGCCTTATAGAGAAGAAAAAGAACCACACAGCGCGTCTGCCCCTCCATTTAAGACTGCCTCCCCAAACTTGGTTCTCTCCAGATGTGCTGGGCTATTACTTTCAGCATCCCCCAGCCAGGGATGCTGGGAGCTGTAGTCTACCACATCTAAGGTTTGGGAGTCAGGAAGTCTGCTTTAAGGACTGGCTGTTCCAGCCGAACAAAAGGATTTTCCATATATGACCTTTAGGGGCAAAGTGTATCATGGGTAGCTAACCTGGGTTTGCTCTAGTGTAATGTGTGAAATGGCCCTTTGGGCTGGTTTGTGTATGCATGTGTAGGCTTTGTTTCCAGGGGTCTGGAAACAAAGCCCTATGAAGAGAAATAACTGGGCAGATTTAGCCTGGAGAAGAGAAGATTGAGGGGAGACATGAGAGCACTCTTCAAATACTTGAAAGGTTGTCCCACAGAGGAGGGCCAGGATCTCTTCTCGATCCTCCCAGAGTGCAAGACACGGAATAACGGGCTCAAGTTAAAGGAAGCCAGATTCCAGATGGACATCAGGAAAAACTTCCTGACTGTTAGAGCAGTACGACAATGGATCTAGTTCCCTAGGGAGGTTGTGGGCTCTCCCACACTGGAGGCCTTCAAGAGGCAGCTGGACAACCATCTGTCAGGGATGCTTTAGGGTGGATTCCTGCACTGAGCAGGGGGTTGGACTTGATGGCCTTGGAGGCCCCTTCCAGCTCTGCTATTCTATGATTCTGTGTTCATTCCCCGAAGGACCTGCTGAGAACCTCTTATCAATTATATCCCTTCTCTGCTCAACTCTTATTTTAGTATGGTTGGCAGGGTCAATTCCCATAGAGCTTCAGTCTTTTGCCTGTCCCTTTCCCTTGCAGAAACGGTAAAAAAAAAACCATTAGCCTCTTGTGACTGTGGAGAAAACAGGCATGCTTTCCTGGCAATTAAAGGCACACTCCGACGCATGTTCAGACGGGGAAAGAAACACACACGTACAACACCCGGCTGATCACTGCCAGGAGCTGTAGGCCTTTTTCTGTGAAAACGTGCATTGGATTATGCCTAAGCTAGTTATCCCAAAAAGAGTCACTAGGAAGTAAGCCCCATTAGACACAAATGGTATTTAGGGAAACGAGAGAAGGGTAAAATCCAGACATAGCGGCTAGCAAGTTCGTTTCTCCTCCATTCCTTGTGCAGAATGCGATCAGAGGACAGTTTCCAAAGGGCTCTTAGTCACAGAGTTGTAGAAGTTGGCTTTTGCTGGTTTAGCACTTGATCAGGACGTCAAACCTTGCCATGCTTTGGGACAGGTGTGCCAAGCTGAAGTCTAGTCAAACCTGTCTTTATTATGCATACTTCCCCCCCCCCCCACTCCTAGAAAAACCTTCGCACAGTGTTCATCCCCATGAGCTGCTTGCATTCCACTTGCAATGCTCTGATTGCTTTATTGGCGGCTGGCATTGCTGCTTCTGCAGCTGTTTTAGCCCGACTTGCTAACTTTGGGGCATTTACCTTCTGCTCGATTTAAGCCCCTGAGTAAATCCCCACCACCCCATGGAGCTCCTTATTTTCTTTCTGACAACTGAGGGAAGAATCCAAAGTCTCTGCTTTGGGTTTTGGCCTTGAGACAGGAACAGGGGACCCTGCTGTCCTTCCCACAAATGAAACCCGTTCTGCGAGAATGGCGCCTTCGCAGTTGTTGTGCCGAAGAGGAAACTCTGCGCAAACTTTGCCCATGGCATCGCGAGTCTTTCTTCTTTAAAACCCTAACCAGATCCCCTTCAGAGGGGACATGCAGTCTGCACGTCCTCAGAGGCACTTTGCCAAGACTTCTCTGTTTCAAACTGCTCCAGCAGGCTCAGCAGAACTCTCTGACGTCAATGCCAGGATTTCTGAAATGAACAGGTGACTCCTGAAGAGCCCTGAGACTGCCCCGCCTGCATCAAGACTTGCTCTGTCAGGCAGAGGTGCAGCGAGGGCCGGGCTTTGGGGCCAAGGGCCCGGGCCCTGCAGCCATGGGGGCCTTCACATGACCACCCCGAGAGCAGCAGAGGACGGGGACAGCGCAAACACCTCAGCACCTAGGCTGGCAAACTCCATGTTATCCTTGTAGTCAGTGCCAGCTCCAGTGATTTGGGGGCTCAGGGGCAAAGCCCCCCCCCTTGGCCCCCCTCCCTCCCTGAGCCTGTTTTCATTGTCCTCCTGCTCCTCCACCTCTTTCTCATCACAGCTACAATCCGTTTGCTTGACAGGCAGAGAGCCAGGCAGGATCTACTACGCTTCTGCTTTATAACGGCATTGAAGTGCACTGACAGCCGTTGGGGCCCAGGACACGTTCCATGGACTGCTTTCAAATGGCTTTCATAGTGCTGTATCTTGCTTGGGGTAGATGCTGCTGCTGCTGCTCCTCTTTCTCACCATCACCAGAGCGAGAGGCAGGTGGACAAGCAGGCCGCCACGGGGAAGAGCAGGAGCAGGAGGAGCCGGTCCAGAGGTCTCCTGTCACTGGGCCCCTGCTGGGGTGTGGACCCTCGGCACGTGCCCCACCATGCCGACCCTTGACCCCAGCCTTGCTTGCAGTCATGATGGTTTACGCGATTGAAGTGGAACTGCACAGGCTCAGAGTATTGTCTTCCTTCAATTCATTAAGTTCAGGCTCTAAGATGACTTTGCCTTCCTGGCAGAGGCGTAAGGACCTTGCCCTCTTCCAAGGCCGGCCTGCTTCGGCCTTCGTGTCATGCTCTTCATTCCAGGAAGATGTGCAAAGTTTCAATGACACTCAGGGCAATAGCCTACCTGTTACCCCCACTAATGATTAACTCAGTGAGCATTTTCTCGATAAGAAAGAGGAGGTGAGCGATCTGGAATGCTCCCCGTGGGGACTCAGGTGTGGCTGCTCTAAACAATAGCTCGCCCAGACAGCCGTCAACGCAAGCCTCCGGAGCAGGCCGGGGGGAGCTCAGTGCCTGTGGGGGAACATTCCCTTCTGCAAACCGCTGTTCATCTCGTTCTTCCGCTTTCCTAGCAATATATTTCCCCCTGTCTCTGGAGAACAATGCATGACCCAGCCTTGCATTGTTGCAAGGTCTTTCTTGAAGGCACTAAGTTGGGCCAACCCAGTTTGCACGTGCCCCGTTGCATGGCACTGGATGCCCCCACCCAGCGAGCCATGTGGGCAGCTGCTCCCTGGATGAGCTCAGGATGACCTAGCTGGAGGGGGGGGAACTCTGTGGCAAAGGGGCAAATCTTTTGATGGTGGCATCTGGGGCACCTGGGAGTGGCCAGCAGCACTACAGCTACTCCCCACGACTCCACTGCAGGGGAAAAGCACAGAAAGGAAGCCTTACCCATCTATCACAGGTGTCACGTTCATGATTTGGTCTGCCTGCAGCCGAAACACATCTGCCGAGCAGAAGGAGAGGCAGGTAAGCAGCAGGCTGGTGGCCAGTGAGGACATCCTGGAGAGTGGCGATCTGGGCCAGGTGGCTCTGCACCTGGGCTCCTCTGCTGAGACTTCCTTTAGGGCCCTCAAGCCAAGCCCCGGCGGGATTCCAAGAAGCCTCCCTTGAAACTATTCCTGTAAACAGGAACAGCCAGGCAGAGGCTGCTGAAGGGGTGAGCGTACCCCTCTGCAGTCAGTATGTAACTGCTTGGGAGGAGGAGCCGCGGAACGGTCTTAAACACCTGGCTTCAATCTGCATTTCTTCTGACTCCACCTTGGCCGGGCGTGTGGAAACAGTTTCCTTGAGGAGCGGCCCAAGCACGCTCGCGGAGAAGCGCTCTTGTGGCCTGGCATACTGCCTCCTGGAGATGCTCTGAGTAGTGATGGGGGACTTCAATTACCCTGATATCTGTTGGGAGACAAATACTGCCCAAAGCCACCCTTCCAAGAAATTCCTGACATGCGTGGGTGAAAACTTTCTCCTACAGAAAGTGGAGGAAGGAACTAGAGGATCGGCAATCCTTGACTTGATATTGACCAATAGGGATGACTTAGTGGATAAAGTGGGAAAGTGACCACATCGTACTTGAATTCTTGATGATGAAGGAGACAAAAGTTGAGTGTAGCCATACACGTACTCTGGATTTTAGGAAAGCTGATTTTAATAAACTCAGAACTATGATAAGTAAGGTCCCATGGCAAGTGAGCCTAATGAGAAAAGGAGTGCAGGATGGGCGGGAGTATTTAAAAAAGGAAATTTTAAAGGCACAGTTACAAACAATTCCAACAAGGAGAAAAGATAGAAGACAACAGAGGAAACCAATGTGGCTCCACAAAAAGCTTAGAGATGACCTGAAAACCAAAAAGGATAGATATAGGAAGTGGAAGGAAGGCCAGGCTACAAAAGAAGAGTACAGACAGGTGGCGCAGAAGTGCCGAAATGGCGTCAGGAAGGCTAAAGCTCAGAATGAGCTGAGATTAGTGAGGGATGCTAAAAGCAATAAAAAGGCTTTCTTAAGATATGTGAGTAGTAAAAGGCAGAGGAAAGAAATAGTGGTTCAACTGCTTAATGAGGATGGCAAATTGATAACAGATGACAAAGAAAAGGCTGAAGTGCTCAATTCCTACTTTGCCTCAGTCTTCTCCCAAAAGCGAGTCTATGACCCCACTGGAAAAAGTGAAGCAGAAGTTGAGAGGGCAGGATTGCAGTTTGAGATTGATAAACAAATCAAAGAACACTTAATTTCCTTGAATGAGTTCAAATCTCCAGGGTCCGATGAACTGCATCCAAGAGTAATGAAGGAGCTAGTGGAAGAACTCTCAGAACCTTTGTCTATTATCTTTGCAAAATCGTGGAAGACAGGTGAGGTGCCAGACGAATGGAGGAGGGCTAACATTGTCCCTATCTTCAAAAGGGGCAAAAAGGAGGAACCTGGGAACTACAGACCAGTCAGTCTGACATCCATCCCTGGGAAAATTCTGGAGCAGATTATAAAGAAGTCAATCTGTAAACACCTTGAAATCAATGCAGTGATTACTAGAAGCCAACATGGAGGATCGAGAAAAGATCCTGGCCCTCCTCTGTGAGACAACCTTTCCAGTATTTGAAGAGTGCTATCATGTCTCCCCTCAATCTTCTCTTCTCCAGGCTAAACTTGCCCAGTTCTTTCAGTCTCTCTTCATAGGGCTTTGTTTCCAGACCCCTGGTCATCCTGGTTGCCCTCCTCTGAACACGCTCCAGCTTGTCTGTGTCCTTCTTGAATTGTGGAGCCCAGAACTGGATGCAATACTCTAGATGAGGCCTAACCAGGGCCGAATAGAGAGGAACCAGTACCTCACACGATTTGGAAGCTATACTTCTATTAATGCAGCCCAAAATAGCATGTAGGACCAAGATACAATATGTGAAGAATCATATCCTCAATTGATCTGTCCTTTTTTTATCAGTAGGAGAGGCCTTCTGATAGAAATGGCATTTCATTCAGCCAAGAGACATGCATTTTGTACTTTGGTGTATGTCTTCACCCTTTGGTTCTGGTCAATGACCGTAATAAATTTATTCATTCATTCATGTCCTCACCCAGCATGTCATCATGGGCAGATAAGCAGCCTTGATAGCACCTGTAAATTAATGTTTGAGGTGTGTATGTGTGCGGGGGTGAGGGGGGACGGCTGCAAAAGGGACACTAATCCCTCCCTCAAACAAAATGCAAGCAAGTGCAAAGTTATGCACAGTGGGACCAAAAAGTATTTCCCAACTTCATGCAATATGCTGATGAGAACTGAGCTGGCTATGACTGACCAAGAAAGAGATCTTGGAGTTGTGGTGGAAAAGCTCGAGGAAAATGTCCACCCAGCATGCGGCTGCTGTGAAAAAGGCAAATTCCATGTTAGGCATAATCAGGAAAGGAATCGAAAATAAAGCCTCCAAGATCATCTTGTCGTTATACAATATCTATTGATATTGATAGAAGGTGTTTCCCCCCTAATCCTAATTGCTGTGTGGAGGGGGGAGGAATCCCACCCCCTGCACAGAAACTAAGCTTGAGGGGGGGTGTGTGTGTGAGAGAGAGAGAGAATCTCTTCTTGGCACTAATGAAAGGAATTGTTTCGTGTGTAGGTGGGCGGGTGGGTGATTAAGCTGAGAAAGAAAAGTTCCAATGGCACTAATGAACACAGGTTTCTGGGGTTTAGTTATTTAATAAATAAATAAATAAATAAATAAATAAATAATTTATTTATTTCTTACCCGCCTCTCCCTCTGGATCGAGGTGGGAAACAACATAGAATACAAAAATATTATAAAATACATAAAACTGATTAAAACATATAAAACTAAATACATTATTAAAATAACAGGCAGACATCTTAAAATACGACTGGATAGGCCTGCCAAAAGAGGTAAGTCTTTATTGCTTTTTTATATTCAGAAAGACTGTTAAGTTGGTGTATCTCTCCTAGTAAGCCGTTCCACAGTCTGGGAGTGGCAGAAGAGAAGGTGTTGCTCTAGGTTTAGCTGGCTGAAGTAGATTCTTCCCAGAGGACCTGAGTGTACAGGGTGGATTATATGGGAGAAAGCAATCCCGCAGGGAGACTAGATTCAAACCATGTAGGGCTTTAAAGGTGATGACCAACACTTTAGACTTCGCCCGGAAACTAATTGGCAGCCAGTGAAGAGATTTTAAAGCTGGATCTGGGCCTGCACATCACAGGCTCAGACCCAGCAACACCCAAGTCTCCATCTATCGATTTCTGGTGAGTGGCTGATTCTCTCAGGCTAGTAATATGAAAGGCTGATGGGGTTTTTCCATCCTGATAGCATCTCTGTGAAAAAGCCACTAACTGCAAGAAAAGCTCCTTCACAACTGTGATGTGGTGGCTTTTTTTCTTGTACGTTTGTGGGCATCATGAAAGTATGTCAGCTCCTCCCCCAGATCCGCTTCTCTCTCCCCATTTCTACTGTAGGAACCCAGCAATTGTGCACACATTTCAAATTATTTATTTTTAAAATTGAGCTTAGGGTTTGCCTTGTTGTGCTGACATCCATGATGGGGGGAAATAGGCTAAAGGTGTGTGTGTGTGTGTGTGTGTGTGTGTGTGTGTGTGTGTGTGTGTTTTGCTTGTTTGCTTTTAAAAAGTTTTGCTTGTTTGCTTTTAACTGTATAATCTACCTTTCAGGAAGGGCTCGCCCTGGCCTCCAGTTCTCAGCGTGGATGCTGGGGCTTGTAGGACTTCCCCCCCTTGTCTAAACATGTATAGCAGCCTTCCTCAACCTGGGGGAGCGCCCCAGGTTGAGGAAGGCTGATGTATAGGATCACACCCTAAATTAACTTGCAGAGGCACAGGCTACCGTTAGCCCCCTCATCAACCCTTGCCACCAGCAGGCCCTCCCATTAGGCGGAGTGAAGCAGCCGCCTCAGGAAGCTGATTTGGGGTGTCATGAAATGGCAGCACACTCTCCGTTATTTACGGAACCATCCTATGGCCCCGAGGAGCCGTGGGATAGTTTGGATTCCCAGATCCGAGGTTGGAGACAGCGCTCCGCCCTCAGAGCTGGAAATTGGAGCTCCAACCTGCCCCAACCTCGTCCCCCTCAAACCAACTACAGAAAGAACCATGTTGGCTGCTCTCCAAGGTCCGGAATTCAACCTTGGAGGAGGAGGGAAGGGGGCATTTTGGGAGAAGGGGAGAGAAGAAACTGGAGAGGCCAGCCTGTGAGCTATCCTCAGCCCTATCCAGCCACCTTCCCCGCAACCTTCAAGACGCTCGTCCATCTAACAAAAATGCAGGGGGCGGCGGAAGGAGTGGTGGAGGCAAAGATCACCTCCGCTGCTCCTCCTGACTGCATAGGATGGCCGTAAGCCTCCAAGTTCAGAGTCCTGTTGCTTTAAAATGGTTTATAATTGATAGATATTGTATCTGTTTTTTATGGTTTTAGATTTTGTATATTTGTTTTCAATGTTCCGTGTTTTAATCTTTGCAAACCGCCCAGAGAGCTTCGGCTATGGGGCAGTATATAAATGCAGTACATAATAGCAGTGACAACTGTTGGGGCCTAGGACACACACGGCACATACAGTTTTCAAACTGTTGACAAAGTGTAGATCTGGCCTTACAGTCACCACCGCACCATAGGATTGCCCCCTTAATTTTTTACGATGGCATCTTTAATCCTCTATGATTACTTGTCTTTTAAATAGCTAATTGTATGCTCAGTCCTTTTGTATCTAATTTTTGTTGGAATGGTCTATTGACTGCAATAAACTGTTGTTGTACTGCATATACAGTTGTCAAAACTGTTATAAAGCGCTTTAAAGCAGTAGTGCAGATCAGTCTGAAGACATGATCCAACACTTCTGTTAGATCAATGTTCTTTTCACCCAAGGACGAGATCCAAACAGCCCTTAAGCATGACTCCACCATTCCAGCGACAGAGGGTTCAAAAGCGCTTTATTGATTAGTAATCAAGGCCTGATCTCTTCAAAGGGAGCAATCAGACAAAAGACATAGGGAATATGGTACAGTATTTGAGCTTTCAAGGGGCAGGGCCCAGTAGCAGCATTAACCAATCAGAACATAACACTGAGGCATAGCTAATTATGCTAATCAGTTCTGTAAACAATACCTTTGGCCTGACAGTAAGTTATAGAAGTTAACTTCGACACAGACAGCCGGAGCCAGAACTCTTGTTTATATTAGTAATCAAGGATGCAAGGGCGCACACAAGGAGACATTCTCATACAGGGCATTATGACATTTTGCTTGGTGTGCAATGGAGACTTTACACTTTCCTATTAAAAATGGAGGTGGTTATGCTAACACTTCTGCCTTTCCCGTGGATTTTCTGTGTTGAGGAAAGAGATGGAAGAAGCGATGCAAAAATATATATATATGGGAGGGTTCTAAGCAGAAAACGATGGGGTCAGGACTCCCCCCACCCTGTGAAATTCTCCGGGAGCTTCCAGACGGAGAGTTCCTAATGTTTGTGTTCTGAAGGCATTGTGCAGCACTTGCGTCTTCCTTCTTTTTCCTTTTCACTTAACGGATTTTCCAGAGCAAGAAAAACGATGGAAGATACGTTGGGGAAACCCAGGAGGGTTACAAGCAGAGCCGGCATCAAGGGTCGAACTGGTTGGGCCCCTGTCCAGAGCCCACCCCTCAGCAGGGGCCCACTGACAAGCGCCTTGCGGAGTGGCTTCTCTCTTCGCCATGTTCAGCTGCTTCTCCCCGGAGCCCAGGCAAATGTGGTGGTGAGGACGAGGAGCAGCAGCAGCAGGTACCCCTGGCTCTCTGCCTGCCAAGCAAGCAAGTGGGAGCAATGATGGGAACACCAAAAGAGCCCTGAGGCTGGGTCAGTCCGGGGGTCCCTCCAGGCCAGCATTCTGTTCACACGGCGGCCAACCAGGGACCCACAAGCAGGACGCGGGTGCAACAGCACCCTCCCGCCCACGTTCCCCAGCAACTGCCTCGGATATAGGAGATACCGAAGAGAAGGAGCAGCCGGAGATTGTGCTGCTGGGAAGGTAGGTTCGCTTGGGGGAAGTTCCAAGCAGAAGATGATGACGATGTCTCCCCCCCCCCGCCCCCAGTCAGGTTCCATGAAAGAGGCAGAGCGGTGGGACGTGAACAGCCTCGCCCAGAGGCCCCCTACTCACCCCAGTTCAGTCGATGCATTCAGGGCCGTATTATCTTTACATTCACAATTGCTCTTTGCAATCCGTGCCTTTTGTCCTTGAAACCTGGGGATCTACACTACCGCTTTCAAGCGCTTTATAACAGTTTGGACAACTGTTGGGGCCCAGGACACACTGCATATACAGGTTTCAAAACGTTTTCAAAGTGCTTTAAAGCGCTTTAAAAGCAGTAGTGTAGATCCCCCCCCCGGGCACCTCTGGCCCCTGCTGCTGCATTTCAAAAAGTAAAGAAGGCCTTGGTGCTTCTTTGGAAGGAGGAGAGGCTTCTCTTGGGCTGCTCCTCCCTCCGGTTGGAGTCCCCTCGGGCGGGCGGGTGGGCGGGAGGGTGGTTTCCTCTTTGTTGCTGGAGTGAAGGAGGCTCAGCTCTGCGTGCCGCACACTCCTTCGGCTCTGCAAGATGTCTCGGCTGGATGTGACCGAGAGCTTTGCCGGCATCCGCCTGCCCGGCCACCTCCACACCCAGGAGTCCCTGGAGTTTGCCAGCACCTTCCCGTTCCGCCACTCGGATGTCCTCCTGGTCACCTTCCCCAAATCAGGTAAGGAGTGGTGTCCGGGGCTCTGCCAGGGAGTGGCTGGCCAAGGGAGCCAGCCAGGCCCTCGGGAGAAAGACCCCGGCCCTCCGCAGGCAGCGACGGACGGACGGACGGGGCTGGACACCCAGGGGCGGGCAGGCAGGCAGGCAGGCTGGCTGATGCCTTGCCCAAGAAGAACCGGAGGCTCTTCGGAAGAGTGTCATGCAGCGTGCCCATTCCAAGTTGGGCGGTTAGAACATTGCGTTGTCTTTTGCCCGGGCTTTGTGGAGTTTTAAAAACATCTGCAAGAGCGCTTTGGCTACAGTAATATCCAGGAGGCTGCCAAAGACGGAGTCAGACCGTGGCCGGGTTCAAAGGATCTCTCTTAACTATAGGAGAAAGGGCATCCATGTGCCAGATGGTGTTCACTGTAAGCAAGTGTAACGTGATGCCCATTGGGGCAAGCACATGCACACAAACCCTGCTTCAAGTATAAGCTGATGGCACATGAGCCGGCGGTGACTGGCCAAGAAAGAGATGTTGGGGTTGGGGTGCAGACAGAGCTCGAGGAAAAGATTCACCTAGAGTGTTTTGGCTGTGAGAAAGGCAAATTCCATGTTAGGCATAATTAGAACAAGAATTGAAAATGGGGGTGTGCTCCGCTCTGTTATGGATCCCCGGATCCAAAGCGGAGCGGGCCGATCCGGACCTCCGAAGCCCGGTTCTGAATCGGATCAGGGGAGGTCGGTTCAGCCTGAAGCGGTTCGGGCCTGATCTGGAAGGTCCAAAGCGGGATCCGAAGTGGTTCAGGGAGGGGGTGCACAGGGAGGGGGTGCACAGTCCTAATTGAAAATAGAACTGCCAACATCATTCCCCCCACCCTTATATAAACCTGTGATGCTACCAGACTTGGAATGCTCTTGCTTTTCTGTGCGTTCAGCTGCACTCAGGTTCATGGCATGAGCTGCTTTCAGGATCTCAGACCTTCATGGAAGAACTTCACACAAAGTGTGCTGAATCAGCCTCTCGATTTTGCAGCCTTAGCTGGGGGCTGCAGGGTTTTTTTGTTTTTCGTTTGCCACTTTTTCCCAAACTCACATCTGCAGCAGGAAGTGGGGCTTCAGAAGCAGCCCACGCAAATAAGCCACCTGGCTGAATGGAATCCAGATGGAGAGCAGCACCCTGGCAACAAGCGTCACGCGGGGCTCTGTGTTCCACGGCAGCCGGCCACGTCACAAAATAACGCTGACCTGATTTTCCAACTTGGGGTCTGTTTGACACCGGCTGTGGTGAACTTCACAGGAAGCTGCTGCTTCCATCAGGTTGACCCACAGGCTCTCTGGTTCAGTGTCGTCTGCTGCACTGGCTTTCAGCAAGGTCTCAGGAGAGGCATTGATTGCATGAATGCAATTCTCCTGCACAGCCGATTGCGGTATAAATAGTGGCTGAGGGGAAGACTCGCAGCTGTTGGGGTGGGAAGGGGACATGTCCCCCCCTGTCTCTCAGCCCAGTGCCTGTCAGAAGCAGCTTTTAGCACTTCAGTGGCGGCCCCCGTGGATGCCAAGGGAGAGCTTCCCTTGAAATGCAAGTAGGAGAAAGGGGACAGTGGGTGGGTCGTGGGTGAAACGCGCCCTCTCCACGGTTCCTTGGCCTCTTTCCCAGCCCTACCTACCTGGAGAACATAGGAAGCTCATCAGTGCTCCGACTTGCTTGCTTGACAGGCAGAAAGCCAGGGAGCAAGAAGATGGCGGTCTCTGCTGCTCCTCCTCCTTTGCACCACCACCACCGTGGTCCGGACCAGAGCAAGACAACGGAAAACAGGAGGAGCAAGTCAAAGGGGCTCTTGTCAGTGGGCCTTTTCCGGGATGTGTGGGCCCTTGACAGGTGCCTGACCATGACGGCCCTTGACACCAGCGTTGATTGTTAGATTGTGGGATATTTTGTATGCCTGCAAGACATGGAGAATTCATGCGTCAGTTCTTTGATTCATGCTAATTCATGCTTTGAATCTTAGAACATCCCTCCAACCACTAAAACTGAGAAGGCAACCTGCTTCCTCCCTAACCCTAATGTACCACTGAGACTTCCAACCAGCCACTAAACTCCAGTAGGTAAGCTGTCCTGATGGCCCACTCAGTCTGTCCAGCCCTGCTAGGCTCTTCTGCAGTCCTGGTTCTTCCTGGCCAGGGACCAATGCCTCCTAAACCCTATCCCTAACCTGAGGATTAATCCTTACCCTAACATACCACCAATCAAGCTGACCAATTGTTACACCTGACATGTCTGTCTATGTTACGTGTTCACTCCCCCATAAGTCCAGTACTGTTGGTGATGGTCCCTCACCCTACGCTGTACGTTAGTCCTCTCCAACCTGGTGTCATCCAGAAGTGTTGGCGTACACCTCCATGGGCAATGGGAGTTATAATCCAACAGTTCTGGAGGACACCATGTTGGAAAAGACTGCTGTAAGAGAATTTGCTTTTTTCTGCAAAAGACGAATGGAGTCCCCGTGGTCAAGATGTCCATAGTTAGAGCAGCTGTCCCTGGAGATCCTGGGTGGTTGTATGCTGGAGGTCTTCCCACACTGACAGTTCTCCCCTCCCCTCCAGGTACCACCTGGATGCAAGAGATCTTGACCTTAATCTACAGCAGTGGAGACCCTCACCCTGCGAAGTCCATCCCCAACTGGGCCCGGAACCCCTGGCTGGAGCACATTTACTTCAAAGACGTTCTCCAGGAGAGGGAAGGACCCCGCCTTCTCACCACTCACCTGCCTCAACAGGTGATGGCAGCTGCCCTGAGGAAAGCTAAACCTAAGGTACTTATGGGGAGGTTCCACAGCTGGCCAGTTTCCTTGTGACATTAGGGGCTCTCTCAGGGGTTAGGTCAAAATGACGAGGCCCGAGGGTGGGTGGAGGGGGCCCACCGAGCCATCTCAATGGTGGAGACCCAAAGTCCATGAAGGAGGTATAGGGAATGGTGCGCTGTACATTGGTATAATCGTTATTTATTTATTATTTTATTTATTTATTTATTACATTTTTATACCGCCCAATAGCCGAAGCTCTCTGGGCGGTTCACAAAAATTAAAGCCATCATAAAACAACCAACAAGTTAAAAATACAAATACAAAATACAATATAAAAAGCACAACCAGGATAAAACCACGCAGCACAATTGATATAAGGTTAAAATACAGAGTTAAAACAGTATAATTTAAATTTGAGTTAAAATTAAGTGTTAAAATACTGAGTGAATAAAAAGGTCTTCAGCTGGCGACGAAAGGAGTACAGTGTAGGAGCCAGGTGGACCTCTCTGGGGAGCTCATTCCACAACCGGGGTGCCACAGCGGAGAAAGCCCTCCTCCTAGTAGCCCTAGCCAACAGTATAATTAAAGGGCTCATGGGAGTCACTGTGCTCACACCAGCTTCCCTGCCTTGCCTGATTACCTTTAATTAAAAAAAGAACAGAATGGGAGGCTGACAAGCTGCAAAGCAGAACACCGGTACCAGCACCACCTTTATTTCCAAAGATGTCTCTGGAACTCACAGTACTATTTCTGTTCTTTGCAGGAGCAGGTATGTGATGGTTTGGCAATTGCTACTCTGTTTCCTGGCCAAGCCTCAGCCTGCTTCTTGTGAAATGGGTGTTGGAGCAGGACATTGTGGGTTGAAAAGAGGGCTTTTGTGTTTGGAGCTGTGATCTTATAATAAAAATAGAGATAGATGCAACAGGTGAAAACTTATCTGTCTAATCAAAACAAATGCCAGCCAAGGTTTTGCCATAAGGAGAAACACCATTAAAAATAGAAGAAGAGGGGTGTGTGTGTGTGCAACTGAGCCTCCCAGGGCAAAGAATCCCAAGATTCAGGTGCTGCCAACTCTGATGAGAATGGGAAGGTGCTGGTCTTTTCCAGGCGGGCTGTCATGTTGTCACCAGTGGCCTTTTCTGTCTGTTTCCCCCACAGGTGATCTATCTGGCCAGAAACCCCAAGGACGTTCTTGTATCTTACTATCACTTCCATAGGATGGCCAACTTTTTGCCTGACCCTGGTTCCTTCAACGAGTTTCTCCTCTCCTTCTTGGACGGCACAGGTGCGTGAGACGACCTTGGCACCTCCACACCACAGTCATCATACAGACTGGCCTGAAACAGATTTCACTGCCAAGGTTCCTCTCCCTTCTCCACCCTCACCCCACCCCCAAACACCTGGGAATGAAATAGTTTTGAGATGGTGCAGATAATTCTTGCTTAAAGAGTACACAGCATGCCTCAATTGCTTGAGTCAGCTGGACCTCAGCAGGGTGTTTTCCCTGTTCACTGCTACTCTCGATCCCTGGCAACTCCAGGTATGGCTGAAGACACCCCTGCCTGAAATCCTGGAGAGCTGTTGCTGCCAGTCAGTGTCAACAGTACTGGGCTGTAGGGGAAAATACAGGGAGGGGTCTGATGCAGGATAAGGTGGGTTTCCCTGTTCCTCTGTGGGTGATCTGGGTTTATTTTAGTTAAGAGCAGAGACACCACACTGACAACAAAGGTCCGCAGAGTTAAAGGCGAGAGCTGGACCATAAGGAAAGCTGAGCGAAGGAAGATAGATGCTTTTGAACTGTGGTGTTGGAGGAAAATGCTGAGAGTGCCTTGGACTGCAAGAAGATCCAACCAGTCCATACTCCAGGAAATAAAGCCAGACTGCTCACTTGAGGGAATGGTATTAAAGGCAAAACGGAAGTACTTTGGCCACATAATGAGAAGACAGGAGACCCTGGAGAAGAGGCTGATGCTAGGGAAAGTGGAAGGCAAAAGGAAGAGGGGCCGACCAAGGGCAAGATGGAGGGATGATATTCTGGAGGGGACAGACTTGACCTTGGGGGAGCTGGGGGTGGCGATGGCCGACAGAAAGCTCTGACGTGGGCTGGTCCATGAAGTCACGAAGAGTCGGAAGCGACTGAACGAATAAACAACAAAACAACAAGAGATGGTGAAGGATGGTGCTCTTGAAATTTTTGTTAGGCCATGGTTGTTATCGGGTATATTTTTTTCATGGCAGAAATACTACTGCCATTGCAATGCATTCCTAGGGCGAGAAGAAATTCAGTTCAGTTCATTTTGCATATTTATTTATCACCTTTCTATGGTTGCCCATTGATAGATGTTCTCTGGGAGAGTCACAGCCACTGTTGTTAAAAAGCCACCACCAAACTCAAAAGGATGAGATTTAAGGGTCACAAGCTGTATAAGAATATGGTGGTATAAGGCTTTTTACTTGAGATCTACCAGACAGATTTTGCTCATTTTTGTTTTAAACTGAAACTGGAGCAATGTAGACTTGCAGAAAATTTTGAAACATTGAAAAATTTCAAAGCTTTGGGAAGCTCAGAAAAGGAGGGGGGCAGAGGGAATTTGGCACATGTTCCCCCCTCCACATGTTATCCCTCCTTCCTCTTTGCCTCATGGGAAATGTAGTTCCTCAGTGATCAACACTGACTCTTTTAAATACACAAAGTAGAGGGAAACAGCCAAGCATACTTTCATCCACTCAGTCTCAGATGACTCGTGCCCGTTACGACATGGGGTTTATACTAGTAACACAGCAGAACCAGAAGGCACTACATATGAATATCTTTACAATTCAAGCATTTGTTTCAAGAAATTCTTATCTCAGTTTCCCCCCCACAATACCTTCAAATTTGGTGATTCTAATTGTTAGAAGAAAAGCGTAACAAGACAAAGGATGTTTTGTTTTAGCTAAAAGTACCACTGCAACATTTTCCTATGAATTTCTGTTTAGGAACCACATACCATATGTAGCACTACGACATATGTATTCAATTGAATGAGCGCATAGCTGTTGTTTAAGTGGAATGTTGTATTTGTCTCGCTCAAGAAACTGAGAAGGCATAATTGCAGACATAATGGTAAAGGGGCTTTATATCATGCTAGAGATGGTAAATCTCCTGCCTGTAGGAATTTGTCGTGTCGCCAGTAAGATGAAAGCAGCAAGGACCTTGTTTGCTCCATGTCCTGAACCACATTTTCAGCTCCTCTGCCAGCTCTCTTTGCACCAGTTCCAAAATTCTGTAACTTAGATGATAGGTGTCCGTACTAAATGCTGACATTTTTGACTTCATACTGAGGTCTCCTGTGCTTTTGTCCTTAACCAGTTTTTTTTTAAAAAAAAACATTTTTCAGAAGACCGTTTCCCATTTTCAGAGAATTTAAAACAACAATTCAAGGTTGTCATGCAAATACACAACATATTAAGTAACAGTGCTATAATTCCAGGAGGCACACCCTCAAGGACTGTTTTTTCTGTGGGACTTCCAAATTTCTATCCTCTAGCTGAGGAAACACTTCCCTAGCAAACACCGATGAGAACGTAGAAATCCACTTTCCCCTTTTAATCTTGGCAAAGTTCAGCATGACTTGCCGACATCTGGAGGAACAGAGTTTCCAGGAAATCACAGCTATGAAAAGCATCTCCCAAAGGAAATAAAATTTCCAACTTGCTTGAACTTGGTTCTCGGGAGGCCCTTTATTAAGTTGGCGCAGCTTTCTTGACAGAGATGTGGGAGGCTCCTGCACCTGTTGAATTTCTTCCTGCTGCTCAGCTGATGTTAAATGCACAGGAGAAGCGCTCTCTCTTCTTTTTAATGGCAACTCTCTCTGTGCTAGGAGAGAGTGCCCTGCCCCATCTCCTCCCTCCAGCCTTCTGCATTAGAAGGGTGTGGGTGGGGTGGGGGAACATTGAGTCAGAACATCACTTCTAATTGGGAACATTTTACGGTTTGACTTGGCTTGGGCGTGTCATCAGAGCCGCTTGCTGACAGGCAACACACAGAAAGCTCAGCACTCTGGCACGGGCTGCATCGGAGGGCCCCGGCGGAGGTGTGGGGGGCAAAGGGGCTGCTTGAGGTGTCTGACCCTTCGCTTCTCCCCTGCCCCACACAGTGCACTACGGCTCCTGGTTTGAGCACATCAAAGGCTGGCTCAGCTGCCAGGAAGAGTTGGATGTTCTCTACATGACCTACGAAGAGCTCCACCAGGTGAGTTCACTGACAGACAGGTACAAGTCAGGGATTCAGCTGATATAACCTTTGATTGGACCTGCTGTTACAGGTGTGTGCTGCGCCTGGGGAAGCATTGGCTAGGAGGAATTGAGCAGCTTTGTGTAGGCTGCACACGGAGAGAGGTTGGATGGCGAGACCAGGCGAGTCATGCAGCACAGGTGGAGGACATGGGGCCCTCCAGACGTCGTTGAGCTGCAGCTTCCATCATCCTTCACCACTGGGCGATGCTGGCTAGGGCTATGGGCTAAAACATCTGGAGGGCCACAAATGCCCTTCCCTTGTTATAAGCAGTGGCGTCAGATCTTCCATGGCCCTCTGGCGGGAGGCTGCAGGAAGGTACCGGTGATCAAGCTTTTGCCTTACCTCCTCTGCCTGCTTCTCCTGTAGGCAAGTCATTTTAGGCATCTCAAAGAGGCATAGATAAAGCAGCTACCTGAATAAAAATATGGCTATCATAGAATCATAGAATAGCAGAGAGGGAAGGGGCCTACAAGGCCATCTAGTCCAACCCCCTGCTCAATGCAGGAATCCACCCTAAAGCATCCCTGACAGATGGTTGTCCAGCTGCCTCTTGAAGGCCTCTAGTGTGGGAGAGCCCACAACCTCCCTAGGTAACTGATTCCATTGTCACACTGCTCTAACAGTCAGAAAGTTTTTCCTGATGTCCAGACGGAATCTGGCTTCCTGTAACTTGAGCTCGTCATTCCATGTCCTGCACTCTGGGAGGATCGAGAAGAGATCCTGGCCCTCCTCTGTGTGGCAACCGTTCAAGTATTTGAAGAGTGCTCTCATGTCTCCCCTCAATCTTCTCTTCTCCAGGCTAAACATGCCCAGTTCTTTCAGTCTCTCTTCATCTGTGGCTTCAATCTATGGCCTTTGATCTATGGACTCGATGGCCTTATAGGCCCCTTCTAACTCTACTGTTCTATGATTCTATTACTGTCGGGAAGCTCGGCCTGTGGAAAAGGGAACATTATGAGAAACATTCTAACTCAATAAGGTTCGTGTCCAGACAGGTCAAATCAACAAAGGACAAGTTGGGAGATATCTATAAATCTGTACGAGTAGAAACAAAAGGTCTTCTAATATGAAATAGGATTAAAAGGGTGTAGTAGCCAGTTGGAGTACATTAAGCATTCACATCCCATATCTTGTTCCAGTATAAAACTTCAAAAGTAAAGGGAAGATACTGGGTGGGGTTGCCTCTGGCAGGCAGTAATCTATGCAGGCAGAAATCTGTATTGTCAATGTTTGCCCTGTGTCTTGCCCTGTTTTCCTTTCCTGCTGAAACTTTTGTCAACAAATACCATGAAATCAATTTCTTTCTATAGTTGTGTTAAATGCACTTGCTTGGTGTTAATAAATGTTTAAAACATAATCCATGATGATCCATTTATAAAGTAACCGTGTTGAGTGTAAGATGACTCAAGTCCTTCTCCATATGAGGGAAACCACATCTTCTTGGAATCAGATATGGACAGGACGTAGGAGCCTATGACGATAACAAGAGGTCTGCTTAGTGAGACTTATTCCCCATGAATTCTTCCTGCCGCACTCTGACCCTCAGGATCTGGAGGGCTCTGTGAAGCGACTGAGTGCCTTCCTGGGCCGTCCTATGCAGCCAGGCCAGATAAATGCGATCGAGAGGCATTGCAGCTTCACCTCCATGAGCAAGAACACCATGGTGAATTGCACACTTGTCCCCCGTGAGATCATGGATTCTAGCAAGAGCCAGTTCATGAGGAAAGGTGAGTGGGCAGAGGGAGTGAGAGGGAGGGAGGGAGGGCGTGCTGAGGGGCATGGGCAGCAGAAGACAAGGCCAACCATCCTGGCTGGTGCCCAGCCTCTTGGGCAAGCCACGGTTCCCCCCACCCAAGGCAACCAACCTCCCTCCCCACGTTCCTTGCTCCATAGAATAGTAGAGTTGGAAGAGACCTCTAAGGCCATCAAGTCCAACCCCCTGCTCGATGCAGGAACCCACCCTAAAGCATAAAAGACAGATGGTTGTCCAGCTGCCTCTTGAATGCCTCTAGGGTGGGAGAGCCCACAACCTTCCTAGGTAACTAGGGAAGACAAACCTTCTGCTCTCTTAGGTATCGTGGGAGACTGGAGGGACCACTTCTCCTCCCAGCAGTGTGAGCTGTTCAACAAGAAATACCAGCAGGAAATAGGAGGCCGCTGCCAGCAATTCCAATGGACCATGGACTGACCGCAGCGTGATCTGGGAGCCAACGGGGGGGCAGGCTGGTGCTTCCTGGTGTGTCCCGATCGCTGCCAGGGGACTGCCACTGCACAGAGGCTTCGCACGCAACTTCCCTGTAGCTACCGCTTAGCGACACCTGAACAGGCTCAGAGTCACGCCCACAGCCCATGCAGGCAATGAGTGTTTCCCCACACGGCTTACAGAGCTCTGCTATCGAAAGACCTGTTTTGATTGAGATTGAAACGGGAATGTCCTTCCTGCAAACTGCAAACTCCGCCAATGAGCTGGAGGTGGGAACCGTGGCGATGAGTGCAGTAGCAACTGCCTCGTGGGCTCCCTCTCCTTTCCCAGGGCTTGCAAAGTAATGGGCCCAGGTGCCTAGAAGTGGGGCAGCCTCCCCACAAAGAGCAGCACATCTTTTGGAAGGGCAGGTGGGGTGTGGGGAGAAGAGGGTCTCGGGGTTTGCGGCATCTACCTAACCCTGCTCTCCCACAAAAAGTTCTAGCCCTGCCTTCCTCAACCTGGAGCCATTGGCCACGGTGTTTGGGGATAATGGGATTTGTAATCCAGCCCATTTGGAGGGCACCGAGTTGGGGAAAGCTGTTCTACTGTATAGCCTGCAACAAGATTGTATACTGGATCTGGGACCTCTTCCTGAAAGGCTGATACTGCTCATTGCATTCAGGCAGGTGATTCTCCTGCAACCACGTCTTTCGACTCCCTGGAGCCAGCCTGAAGGTGCATTTGTTTCCACCCTGGCTGTTACGGTGTCTCCTCCCATGCGTTTCATTTTAGACCTGGGTTGTGGGGGAAACAATTCTGTGATGAAATGCAATTGCAGGCCCATCTCGTCCCATGTGGACCAGCAAAGCTCCATCGAGGCTTCTAAGGGCCACTTCCTACTTGCAGCTTCTGCCCTTGTTTTGCGTCTGTCCAGCAAGCGGAAGAATAAGTTAAGAGTAATACCTCACTTTTAATAAACCTGTACCCAAGACTCAGCTAACTGTTTGATCAGCACCATCTCATGGGTATTTTAAAGGTTGCAGGACCTCAAGGAAGTAGCAAAGGGAAAACCCGGGGGATTCTGGGGTGTGGGGGAGGGTGAGTAGCAGCAACAAAAATCCACTAAAGCCCAACCATCAATAAACCTGTACACCAGCATGCCATAACTCCCAGAGTGCAGGACACGGAATAATGGGCTGAAGTGACAGGAAGTTAGATTCCGGCTGGACACCAGGAAAAACTTCCTGACTGTTAGAGCAGTACGACAATGGAACCAGTGACCTAGGGAGGTTGTGGGCTCTCCCACACTAGAGGCCTTCAAGAGGCAGCTTGACAACCATCTGTCAGGGATGCTTTAGGGTGGATTCCTGCATTGAGCAGGGGGTTGGACTCAATGGCTTTATAGGGCCCTGCCAACTCTGCTATTCTATGATTCTAAAGGAAGTCCAACTTTTCCAGGGCCCACACTGGTTGAGGATGGTGGGATTTGGAGACATCCAGAGGGGACCCATTTGGGGAAGGCTACATTATCCAACTCCAAAGCTTATGCTGGGACTTTGGGAACCCTAACCCACATTCCCAAATTATTGGTATATTTAAACAACACACAAGTCAACCTTTTGACAACGCTAGGAGAAAACAAGAATTAGACCAGTGATAAGTTGAAAAACATCTTTATTTAATCATTCTAAGTTTTAATTTAATATTTTCTCTCTCCTAGGAATACACCATTTAGAGGGGAAAGCAGGGGGCGTTGGGGGCGGAGAAGGGATTTTTATTTACACCAAGAACGCCAAATTACAATAGAATTTTTAAAATATTTGGATAGCAATAAAATATACTTCCCCCCTATAGTGCAATAGCTACAGAGTGGGGGGGAAATGCCAAACATAAAGGATAGAAAATATTGCGTGTGGAATAGGAAACACAGATAAAATGGCTATTGACAATCCATCATGAACACAGACAGCTTGATTTCCGAACAATATCCACGCCTGGGATGCTAAGTCCAATTTGCTTACAGCAGAAAAACAGTAGCACGTTTGCCCTTATTCCCACCCCACCCCTGCTCAAAATGATCACTTGTACTTATATTGGGGTGGGGAAAATATCTGTATAGACACACACAGAGAGAGAGAGAGAGAGAGAGCGCGCGCAACCGAGACTGAGCTTGGTCCTCTACACATAGTGGTGTGTTTCTATGCACTGGAATATTTATAGGGGTTGGGGGCCGGGGAAGCAAATGAAGCAGAGACCTTGATCTCTCCAGTCTCAGTTCAAGACACTCAAAGTCTAGTGTATAAAAGTTAAGGAAAGGAAGAGAGCAGTGGTTAGGTGGGTGATGTTTTGTTCGTAAAACCTGACAGGGCAGCAAGAGGGTGTTGTACTGGGAAAACACAACAGCCCCACGAATGCCTCCAAGGCCCCACAGTTGCTTGGGACATGGATCTGGTCACACAAGTGTCTTCCCTCCGATGGGGTGAAATCAACCTGTTGACATTTCCCAGTGAATTTTTGCAGCCTTATACTATTCCTGGGGAAGTTAGATCTCTGTCTCTGGGGTGACTCGCCATAACCTGGTTCACCGCTTTTGGAGGAGATATTCTAAGAAACGTCAGAGATGTGAGACCTGCCAAAACATGTAAAAAAAAAAAAAGCCACCAAGCTCAGGTTGAACATCTTTATCTGGTCTTTCAATTTGAAATTCCCATTTGTTGTGTCGCAGAACCCTGCATTTGCTGTGAATGATATTAAACTTAGGTAGGCTACACACAGTGCACAGGAAATGTAAACCTCCGCAAGAGGATGTGGCAAGGGACAACACACACACACACACACACACACACACACACACACACACACACACACACCCCTTACAGGGCCGGCCTTTTACATTGATCCCAGCCAAACACATTGAAGGGGGAAATGATGGACTAAAACTCTTAAAACTCAAGAGGCCAGCCACTAAAAAGGACATTAAAACCAGGCTGTGTCATCTTACAAGTCATGGCACTTACACTTCCCACCCAACCCAATTTTTTTTTAAAAAAAAATCTTCCTCCCCTCTCCTGGCTTCTGAGTCTACTTTCCATGGTGTTCCAAGCTGGTGCCTTCTCCAGACGTGCTGGATTGCAACTCCCGTCATTTCCAGCAAGGTAGCTGGGGCATACTGGGGTTTGTAGTCCAACACATCTGGAAGGCACCAGGTTGTAAGGGGGTGCTGGTCTCATGGAACAAAGAAGTTGCTCCGGTGCTTGTATGGACAGGAGGGGGGGTGGAGGAACAGAAAGAGGCAGAGATGGTCCAGAGAAGTGAACTTCACTGATCCTCCCAGCGTTCCACGTTCATCCCAGATGCTGTTGTCACCATGGACTGTGTTTCCCCTTCTTTTCCTAGAGTGGCTCCACCTACGAGTCCAGCCTTTTGCCTACAGCTGCTTTGCCGCCACTGCCCAGCGCTTGCCTGGCTTCTTGGCTGACAAATGGCCCGCTGCCTGCATCCCTGATCCATGCTGGAAAAGCAGAGAGCGTGGGCAAGTCAGGGTCGGGTGCGGCACCATTCTCTGTTCCTTGGGCGTCTCGACGGCTCCAGGTTGCGAGAGAACCAAGCCAAGCCAAGCCAGACTTAAGCCAAGTCCAGCAGACACCATCCAAAATGGCACCCGGCCCACGTGTCGTGGCTTGCTCTGTAACTCCTGAAGTCCCACGCGGTGCATTCTTCTGCCAACACACTTGTGCCATGGACCCGAGGATGTGGCGAGGTTCCAGAAGCGTACGGGGCAAGGAGAGCATGGCTGGGGGCTCTACAGCTTGGCTTGGCCTTCTTGGAAGAGCACGAGGCCATTGGAAGAAGAAACGCTGGAAGAGCAGCCCGTGGGCAGGTCCAGGAGCTCACTGCCCCGCTCCACAGCACAACTGACGGTGGGGAAACAGGGCTGCCGTCGCTGCTCCCGCCTGGCTCGACAGCACAGCTTACTCCCGATCCTCTGGAATTTGTGCCGGAAGTTCCTGTTGATCCAGAAGTAGACAAAGCAGTTGAGGAAGCCACTACCCGTGGGGAGCCACAAGGCTGCAAACTCCACCCATTCATGGACTCTCTCCTGGGTCAGAGCTGCAAGCAGACAGAAGGGAGTCAGGAGTCAGTTTCACTCAGGGTTTCTTCCCTTCTCCCATGTTGCCTGCAAGCCCAGCCCACCCTCATTCTAAGGCGGGGTGTGTGTGTGTGTGTGTGTGTGTGCAGGGCAGAACCCCAGGGCGGCCTGTGGACCAAACCCAGCCTACCTGGGGGCTCATTCTGGCCCTCTGGGGTTCCCCAGAGAGGGCCACATCCCCTCCCCTATCCCCAACTTGGGAAGTTCCCTGGCGTTTGCAGAGTGCTTTCCACATCCGAAGCAGTTGAAATACCTCTTCTTAAGGCCAGCTGCTGGCAGCAAAAGCTTCAAGCTAAACTTGGCTGGTATTTTTGGTATTTCCCACCACAGGAATGTGCCTCCCCTCCCAACCCGAGGTGCCCTGAAACTGAACGAGGTCCTCAGCCTGACAGAAGTTTGGCATTTCTGATCTAAGACAACATTGTCTAAATTTCAGCCGCTCAACCCTGTGCATGTTTACTTCGAAATGAGTCCCGCTGAATATAATGGGGCTTACGCCTGAGTAAACCAGCATAGGATCGCAGCCTTCGTATTGTGCACGTCTATAAGTTCACATGGTTTTGCTCCTGCTGCTGTTCCTCACCACCCTCAGAAATTCAGAGGCTCCTGGTAGTCCCAGGGCTCCCCTTAAAACACCACCCACATCAGCCCCGGCTCTTTGGGAACGGAGGACTTCTCCAACCATTGGCAGAGCCTTGCTCTCAAGTGCTTCGTCACCCCTCAAGCCCTTCCTATTTGCCCTGCATGCAAAGACCCACCCAACTTTTTCTGAGACCCAATTCCCAAACACAGAGCAAATTGTAACAATAATGGCGTCCGCATTTAAACAAATAAAAATTGCAGGTTGACATCATTCTTGCTTTGCTATTCGTCTCGCGCAGTCTTGCGCAAGAGACCCGGCTGGCACCAAGTGTAAAAGATTGTTTCTAAAAAGCAAGATTCTAGACCACGTTGTTGCAAAAAGACATTCGAATACGATATACAGGCCATGTTTATGGAGTTTGTGATTATTTTTCCCTTGTGAATACCCTGACGTCGTTTTATTTCTGCGAGTTGCTATCCTGACCATATTTCTGGGTTCAGCCCGCTCTGTGAAACCCTGAGAATGGACGTTGCTCAGCCTTCTCCAACTTGGGGCCCTCCAGATGTCTCGGATTGCAACTCCCATTATTTCCAGCCACCATGACCATTGGCTGGCTGGGAATGATGGGAGTTGCAGTCCAACACATTAGGATGGCACTTGGTTTGGGAAGGCTGCTCTCGCGTGTCTTTAGCATCTGTCTCTCTAAATGCATGTAACGAACCCTAAGGCACTAATCACATATTACAACTCATGTGCTGATTTTAGAACTGCTGGTAGCCCACCATAGGACCACCATGTTTTCCCCAAGGATGGTCTCTCTATTAATCATCCTTTTGACTTTTAAATCAATCAAGTACAACTTACTGCAGAATAAACCAAGAAACCATGGTCCCCAATGATTTTTGGGTCAGTGGGTGCATGTGGAATTTTGAGAGAGTGTCGTGGGTGTTCTCACAAAATGGCTGCCATGGGGGTGGGGCTTGCCCATTTATCAGATGGCTGCCATGGTGGGCCCGGCCATTCACAACACCCTCATTTCCTAGAAAAACACACATAATCAAATAAAAATCATGGGTACCATGTTGGAGACCCTAGAACCAAACAAAAATTGGGGGAGAGGGGGAGCCTCAGGCAGCAGTTCTTGGGAGGAGAACTGGGGTGTTATAACCATGACCCCCCTCTACTTTTTGTCTGTGTAAGACCCTCGCGCGGCCCCCTCCCCTGCCCTCTGTACACTCACAATTGTACAGGATGGTGACTATGCAGGGGCCCCAGCAGACGTAGAAGGCTATGACCACAGGCAGGAGAATGCGGGCTGCGGTGTCCAGTTGCAGCAGGCGGAGCCTCTTTGGCCCCGCCCCTTTCCCCGAGAGGGCCCGGCTCTTCCCGCGCCGACGCTGCGAGCGGGCCACCAGCCACAGGCGCAAGTTGGTAAAGGTGATGGTCCCTGCGGCCGGGCAGAAGATGGCGCCTGCTAGCAAGACGGCATAAGCCGTGTTGGAGCCATAGTCCGGCTCGCACAGGAGCGCTGCGGCCGAGAATCGGACCCGCAGGATGGCCGCGGGGGCCGGCACGGCCAGGGGCACCAGCAGCAGGACCGGCACCAACCAGGCAGCCGCAATGAGCGTGGCCACCCGGCAGTGGCTCAACAGGCGCCCGTAGTGCAAGGGAAAGAAGACGGCCACGTAGCGCTCCAGCGAGACGCCCGCCAAGGAGTACAGGGAGGCCCCGAAGATGGCGCAGTTGACGAAGGCCACCGCTCGGCAGTAGGGGCTCTCCCCGCCTGCAGCCCCCTCCGCCACCCCCGGCCCCAGGACCAGGCCTTGGTACAAGTTGAGGGGCACCACCAGCAGAGCCGAGGCGGCGTCGGCCGCAGCCAGCGAGAGCAGCACCAGCCGGCTGCTGCGGCTCCAGCCAGACACGGACGAGGCGATGACTGCGATGACCGCCCCGTTGCCCACCATCACAAGAAGGCCCAGGGCGCAGATGAGGCTGGTTTTGACGGTCCAGCTGCCGCAGCGCTGCCACAGGCCGCCACCGCCATCGCCTGGCCACACCCCGGGGCTGCTGGCTTCCACTGGAGGGAGCTTCCGGAGGGCACGTTGCCCTGCAAGAGCCTCTGGCTGCTCCGTCCCACCGGCTTGGGTCACCCCCTCCCATGTCCGGTGGGGAGTCTGCTCTCCAGGGATGCCCCCCTCTTTCCTTCCACTTCCCGCTCCTTGCATGCCCAATGGCTCCCCCTTCCCAATCGGCTGGGCCACGTCTGACCCCCCGGCGGAAGGTGCCCCCCGGGCCTCTTTCCATTCCCCCTTCCTTACGGCCAAGGCAGCAGCTAGCTTTGGCAGCAACAGCAGCAAGAAATAGCAGATGGGGCTGATGGAGAACATGGCTGCAGAGCAGCCCTCCTGTCCTCTGAGAACTTTAGGGCTGAGCTTGTGTGGAGCAGGGCCTTATATAGACTCCTTAGGAGGAGGCCTCGTCAAGGTGCTTCCTCAGGCTGCAGCACAGAGAGCAGCGAAGGAGGCGATAGCTGCAGGGCCCAGGAAGAGAATCAAGCAGGTGCACCTGGGACTCTCTTTCCAGACTGCCGTTGATCCAGGGGATCTCGCACAGCTGGGGGGGGGGCTTGATGTTTCCTGGGGCACTGACTGGTATCACCCCCCACCCCCACCCCACATGCACTTTCTGTACCCTTCAACATTTTTGTTAATGACTTGGAGGAAGAAGTAGAGGGAATGCTTGTTAACTTCACAGATGACACAAAATTGGATGGGATTGCGAATACCTTTGAAGGCAAAAACAGAACAGAAAATGATCATAATAGGTTTGAAGACTGGGCAGAAAATAGCAGAATGGCACATAAGAGAGCCAACTGCGAAGTGATTGCTTTAGGAAAGAGAAATCAAAAGCACAGGCATGAGATGGGGTTTTTATCTGCCTTGCCAACCGTATGCGTGACACAATTGCGGAGCAGTAATTGATCACAAGCTGGAAATATTCAGCGGTGTGGTTGCAAAAAAGGCAAGTGCAAATTGTAGGTTGCATCAATAGAAGAATGGTCCCTAAATCATGGGATGTGTCCATTTTACTATGCACTGGTCAGACCTCACCTGGAATGCTGTGTCCAGGGCACGAGGATGCTGGCACTTTTATGCTCAAATCCTTTTCTAATGGTGCCTAAGATGAAGTTTGTGGCACCCTGGGTTGACACACCTCCATCAAGCTTTCCAGCACGACCTCAAGGTCTCTCTCTTGGTCGGTCACTACTAGCTCAGATCTTATCAGGTTGGACTTGATGTTGGGATTTTTTTTTGCCTCACTTTACAATCAGGCGATGAAGCCAGCTGCCCACGGAGGTGCTGGGCTCTTCCTCGCTGGAGGCATTTAAACAAAGACCGGGCAGCCATCTCTTAGGGATGCCTTAATCTGGATTCCTGCACTGAGCAAGGGGTGGGACCCTATGGCCTAAATGGCCCCTCCCAAGTCTAGGATTCTACGCTTCTCCTCTGTTGTAGCACACTGAAACCCGGATCGTACCCAGGCAGAAGCAGGTCCTGCTGGGACCTTTCAGAGCACAATATTATGCAAAGTGAGGTGCATTTAGAACAGAGGTGGGAAACCCAGGGTTCTCCAGATGTTGTTGGACTACAACTCCCATCATCCCTGACCCTCAGCTGTGCTGGCTGGGGCTGATGGAAGCTGGAGTCTCCCACACTAGAGGCCTTCAAGAGGCAGCTGGACAACCATCTGTCAGGGATGCTTTAGGGTGGATTCCTGCACTGAGCAGGGGGTTGGACTCCATGGCCTTGTAGGCCCCTTCCAACTCTGCTATTCTATGATTCTATGATTCTTTATATCTTGAGGGTCAGCAGCTGCACCTTTGAGCAGGAACTGGGGCCTTGATTCTGCAACACCTCAAGGTGAAGGCCTCACCTTTGATGTCAAACTTGCTCTGGCTGCTTTTGTGGCCCCAGCAGGAGTGTTGATGCAGGCTGTTGGTCCTGTGGGCTCTATATGGGCCTAGAGGACCCATATGCAGCTGAAAGAACTGGGCATGTTTAGCCTGGAGAAGAGAAGACTGAGGGGAGACATGAGAGCACTCTTCAAATACTTAAAAGGTTGCCACACAGAGGAGGGCCAGAACCTCTTCTTGATCCTCCCAGAGTGCAGGACACGGAATAACGGGCTCAAGTTAAAGGAAGCCAGATTCCGGCTGGACATCAGGAAAAACTTCCTGACTGTTAGAGCAGTATGGCAATGGATCCAATGACCTAGGGAGGTTGTGGACTCTCCCACACTAGAGGCCTTCAAGAGGCAGCTGGACAACCATCTGTCAGGGATGCTTTAGGGTGGATTCCTGCACTGAGCAGGGGGTTGGACTTGATGGCCTTGTAGGCCCCTTCCAAGTCTGCTATTCTATGATTCTATGTTCTGGCACATCCGCTGTGGCTTCAGTGTCGCACTGGTGATGCCTTCTTCTTGGTCTGCGTAGGGCTGGGTATCATTCCCCCACTTCCTTACTGCTGTCCCGCAATTGCGTATTCCTTCTGCCCTGCTCTGCCCACACTGGACCTGTGCAATGTTTTGTATACAAGAGACCACACAGCCCATGGTGCTGTGCTGGGCCTCTCTGCTTTGTATAAGAGGCGGTGGTTGGCTGCTGTGGTGTGAGAGAGACCCCATAGCCCATGTGCTTAACCTCTCTGCTTCATCTGCAAGGTGCGTTAGATGAAGGAAGAAAACGCTGCCCCTTCAAAGCCAGTGTCCATGCTGGTGGGGCATAATGGGGGTCGTAGTCTGGCAGCTGAAAGGCATAGCTGGTCTACTCCAGGGGACTCAAGCAGTCCCCTGCTACCTGGCCCGTTTTGACTGGAGCCGCTGTGGGGGATTGAAACTGGCGGCTTCTTCCTTCAACGCCGGCGCTCTCTCTGCTCCTCCCCTGCTTGAGGCTTGCAGCGAATACATGAATACACGCGCTTGTCTTTATTCTCTCCTTGATACCGGGGGAGCAGGGAGAAGAAGCTGATTTCATCTGTCTTGCTTCTAGAGACACAAGTGTCATGTTTTAAATTGGAACCTTGTCCTGCCAAACGATGAATGAACGTTGTCAGGGGATGTCACTCCATAACCATAATTGACTCTTGCCTGAGCACCCACCCACCTTTGGAGAAGTCTGCTTCGCTCTCTCCTTTAAAGAAAACAAAACTCTCTCTCACTCTCTCTCTCACTCTCTCTCCTTTTGTATAGCTCCCATTACCTTTGAGAGGGCTTGGGCATGAAATGCTCCCAAAGGATTTGGTCCCCAGCATTTATTTTCGGGGCATGTGCTAGAATGTCTTGAAGGAACGAGATCTGCAAATATTAAAGCCCCTTCCCCTGTCTTCTCTTTGGTATTTTGATGGGTGAGAACTAGAAGGAGGAACCTAAATGTTCTTGGATGTTCAAAAGTCAGCGCATGTGCGTCCCTTTCAAGTGGTGCCCTGGACATCTGTTTCCGCCCGTGCCTTTATCATGAAAGCAATGCTCGGTGCTGCCTTCCAGACGGGGCTGGGGGCTCCCCGGGGATCCGCTGCTCTCTCACAAGCGGTGCCTCTGATCTCCTGGAGGCGACGCTCCCTTTCAAGTCTGCCGCAGCCCAGGCGTTGAGCCTCCATTGATATGGCGTTGTGGCTGGTCCCTTTCAATTCTGCCTAATTTGCCAGCCGGCGCTGGGCCTTGCGCGCGGGGGAGGGGGTCTGCTGAGGGCCTGGGGCGAAGCGCTCTTTAATGGAGCGGCCTCATTTGCTGCGGGCCACAGCAGGGTGCCGTGTGGGTGGCTCCAACCTTTAGCACCTCTAGCCCTGACCTCATTTGCCTCCAGGTAAGTTGGGTTGCAGGAGGCGGAGAGAACTCTTGATCAGCAGGCGTGGGGAATCATCCCGTGCTGGGCCCCCATCCGTGATGGTTGCAGCAAAACGATGCTGTGGGGAGTCCCACGAGCTGAGCTGAGGGCTGTCATCCCTCGAGCCTGTCCCTGCTCCGCCTTGAGCGACTGGGCTCTCACACGCCCTTGCCTCGGGCCCTGCAAAATGGTCTGTGATCTTTCCAGCTTCGTGAACATGAAAGCACCGGAGCAGCTGTGAAACGCCGGCAGATGTAGATGCAGGCAGATCTTTGGGGTGGGATGGCAACACTGACGAGGCTGCCTCACTGTTATGAGGCTTGCAAAGCAAAAGCAGGCTCCCGTGTTGGCGGAAAATATCCAGTTGCCTTAGCCTGGTTCAAAAAGAAGGAGATTCAACACTCTCCTTAAGCAGCACATTTTATTTCCAAACTGAACAGAGACCGAGGAAATTGCTCCTTCTGTTTAACTAGGAGTGTTGAACCTCTGGCCTGCAGGCTCACCGGGAGGCCCAAACTGGCCCTGTGAGGTTTCCCAGGAAGCCTTAACTCTGCCCCCAGTCCTAACCCTTCATTCCCCTCCTGAGATCCTCTTCAATACCAGGGCTTTGGCAACACAACGCCATTCCTGCCATGCCTCTCATTCGTTTCTGAAGGCGTGCAAGCACAGGCCCCGTTGCTTCAGCCTGCTTACCGAAGAAGTGGGGGTGGGCTGTGCGTGTGCAGCGAGCAAGATTCATCTCCCCAAAGGCTGAGCACGTTCCCCCTTCCGTTCTCTCTTTGGTGGCAATTTGCTCCCGTCTTTGGAAGAGCGGACGGAGGGAAACGTTTTCTGTGAACTCAGTGAAGCAAGGGAAATGCTCGGGTTTCTCTCTAACGCACTTGTTGACAACTGTCTGCGTTTGAAAGATGCAGTCAGATGTTCCTCCACGGAAAGGAAATCTATTTCCCTTTCATAGATCATTTTGCGCTCTGTTGGGCACAGGATTATGATGATTTTGGGGGGCGCAGAGCAATTTGTGAACACAGATGCACCCTCATCCAAAGGAATCACTCGGGTGGTTCTGTGTATGGAAAGTGGGCGTGGGGGAGATAATTGGGCCGCTGATGCAGATCGCCAGGGATGCTGGTCATTGTACATTGATGGTACATTGTACATTGATGTACATTGATGGTGCTATATAAATAAATAATAATAAATAATAATGGTCTTGGAGGCTTCACTTTGTGACAACAGCTGGGAGGAGGGCATTCTAGGAGCAGGGCCTTCTCCGCTGTGGCACCCCGGCTGTGGAATGAGCTCCCCAGAGAGGTCCGCCTGGCGCCTACACTGTACTCCTTTCGTCGCCAGCTGAAGACCTTTTTATTCTCTCAGTAGTTTAACACTTAATTCTAACTTACATTTAAATTTTACTGTTTTAACTCTGTATTTTAATCTTATACCAATTTCTGCTGCGTGGTTTTATCCTGGTTGTGCTTTTTATACTGTATTTTGTATTTGTGTTTTTAGACTGTTGGTTGTTTTATTATGGTTTTAACTTTTCTGAACCTCCCAGAGAGCTTCGGCTATTGGGCGGTATAGAAATGTAATAAATAAATAAATAAATAAATAGCTGTATGCAAATCTAGTTGGGGGCCACCAGGAGGCAGCAGAATCCCATTACAGTGACTGGACAGAGAAGACGGAACCCCAATAAGGGAAAAACCTGGCTTGCAACAGTGCCTGAGTGTCCACCTTTGGGGGTCTGGATGCAGCCCTTGGACCCATCCTTAGCTTAGGGCTCAGCCAAGGGACCTGTGAAAGAATAACAGGATGAGTGTGCGCAAAGTGCATCTACTGTTTCCGGGAGCCCCCCAGCCCAATCCCTGTTTATCCTAACCAGTCTGGGCTGGTCTTCCCCTGAAGCACCAGTGTGAACATGGCAAAGCTGCACACATCACATCTCAACAACAGGAAGTGGCTGGGGGCAGTTGCTGCGCCTCACACTGCAGAGCCCTGAGCTGCCTGGCCCAGTTGGCTGCACCTCTCTCTTGCAGAGGTGTAGTACCTCCAGATATGCACACCTACCGAAAAACCCCACAAAACTTCTCCACCTTCTCTCCAGTCCAGTGGTGGTGGGCTGCCTCTGTCCCCTCACCCTACTCGGTCTGCGTCTGGCCTCATCTCACCCAAAGGCGCTCCTTCTTCCTTGAGCGCCCCCAGATGCTGAGTCTAAGTCACCTGGAGGGCACCTGGCTGATCTAGGCTATCCTGTTTCCCAGTGGTGAAGGATAGGATTTGAACTGGCCCAGCCCTTAGTTTGGGATGCAGAGATGCGGTAAACTCCGCTCCTCATTTAGGCGGCTGCTGTAGCGCTGTGTTGAGCCAGGGAACCATGAACCAACTTTCTGCTTCATTGCTGGGTGGGGCAGGAATGCGAAAGAGGAAGGGTTAGGGTTGTGGTTACAGCCGGGACAAAGTAGCCCTGGATAATGGGATGGTGGCTGCAGAATGTGCATTAGCCTGAACGTGGAGACGCACGGGCTGCGGCACACATCTGGATGTGCGGTCTCTGCTTGCCTCCGTGCAAAGCGCAGAGATGTCCACAGGAACGTGTGGAGAAGTCTCATGAGAACCCCCTGCTGCTCCTCACCCCTTGCCCAGGACAAGGATGAGGGACAGCATTAAAAAATGATGCTGATGTGAAGTGGCGTTAAAAATGTATCCCGATGATTGCATTAAGCATCCTTGCATTACTTACGGAGGCAAAGTGCTCAGCGCCTCCCCAGGGAGCCTGCTGAGCAGCCATGGAAATCGGCATGCCTCCGGCCAGCTGGATGGGTCTGGCTTGTGCTTCCAAAGGACATCAGTTCCACAGTGTCGCGCCATTGTGAGGCGGGGCAGCTGCATCGCTCCAGAAAACTTGGCCTGTGCTGGGCAACGAAGTGCCATCTACAGAGGCGGTGGGTGGCTTAGCCCATCCATAACGTCTTCAGGGAGAGCCCCTCGGAGCTACAGAGACTGGCTGGTGGTGGCTCCATGGCCCCAGAGGTCCTAATCATAGAGACAGCTTGGGGCCACCCAGGGGTGGTGCTTCATCACAAGAAAAAGCGGTGCCGGGGCTCAAATCTGCCCAGAGACCCCTAGACCCCCTATGAGCCGTTCTTCCTACATAACCCCTAAGCCAGCCTTCTCCAATCTGCCACCCTCCAGATGTGCTGGACTACAAATCCCATGCTGGCACGGCATGATGGGAGGCACCAGGCTGGGAAAAGCTGGGTTCGTGCTGATCACTCCATGGTCTTTCTGACCAGTGAACCAGCCAAACAGTGAAGTGAGCAGCTGCTTGAGCGAGGTCAGGCTGTCTGCTCTCTCGCTGCGCCGACAGGTAGCACAGCGAGGCATCCTGACTGGTGATTCTCCAGAGACAGAGAAGGACCTGGCTCAGGGCAAACAGAAAAGGCTTTCAGCAGGGGAGGGGAGAGCGTGCTGCAAGCGTGCGCAAGGTCTTTGCCAGGCAGAAGGGAGAGAGGACCCAAAGCCCCGTCACATTGGGTTGCACGTTGTCGAGGTGTTCTCCACCCCTGGACGGCTCCGCGCGCGCAGCCAAACACAAAGCACTTCTTTTTCGGCAAGGGGACGTGCCAAATTGTGGTGCACGCTGTTGGCAAATGGCTCAGATCCGCATGCCTAAAGAGAAGAGAGGGCAGGCTGGGCTCATTCACTAGAGCTCTGTGATTGAATTGAAGTTTTCAGAGTCCCTGAAGGAAGGGGGGGCTGTTTGCTGTTGGCGTGTCAGGGGAGGTTTGGGGAGGGAGAGCGCATGCCTGCCCATGCACCCTGCAATCATTTCCGCTCCCCGCCTTAATTGCTGCCTGCAATTAGCCATGTTTTGTGTCCCTCTGAGCGCAGCTGGCTTGTGCTGTGGCTGGACTCACAATGCCGCTCCAGACACCTTCCCGCCTTGCCAAACAGGGTGCTGCCGGGGGAGCTGTGTGCATGGATGGCCGTGGAACGCAGGAGACCCAGTCCGGGAGGGGAGGGAGGGGGAGGGGGAGCAGCTAGCCTGGATTGAAACACAACTTCTGCACACCAAGCCGGGGACCCTGTGATTACGGAGGGCCGGGTTCCCACAGCACAGTAAGGCGGTGTGCTGGGATGTGGTGTGAACAGGCTGAGGAAGGAAAATTGGGCTGGGGGAAAGACCCATGCCAGTGCTGGGTGTCTGTGTGTGTTCCTTCTCAGTGTGCCGTGCATTAAACCAGGGCCTCTTTCAGCCCAAGGGCCAAATTCCATTTCAGAGAAACTCTTGGGGGCTGCATTCCAGTGGAGGGTAAAGGCAAAGGAGGCCGGGCCGAGAAGACCAGCATATTTTATTTATTTATTCATTTATTTATTGCATTTCTATACCACCCAATAGCTGAAATTTTCTGGGCGGTTTATCTTAAAACACTAAGCTTTAGGAGACACATTTCAACCTTATAGAATGGGGGGGGGCAACTGCACAAATGCTGGTCAAGGAAAGGGGAGCATGGTCCTCTGGGCTCCCCAACAGAGCTGGATTGGGACCCTTGGCATCAGGTTCTTCCCCCCTGCATTAAGTGAACGACTTATGGGATGTATAGGACAGCCTTCTCCACCCTGCGTGCTCCTCCAGATATGTTGGGCTACAGCTTCCAGCCACCCCATGAAGGGAGTGCCGGAGGGCCACAGGTTGGCTGAGGCTGGTATGGAATTCGGGATACAGGAGAAATTTGTTTCAGTTCGGTTTGGATCAGGGTTTACCTAGTTCCCACTTTCGGGGCCAAACTCAATGTGCGGTTGAAGTCCGTACGTTTCAAGCTTGCCATGTGATTCATGGACCCTGCTTTAAAAAAAAAAAAAGAGAGTTCGACAGCATGCATGAATTTGAAAAATGTGCATGAAAAATGTGCATAAATACACTTTAAGCAATAGGAGAAGGATGGGTATATTTCCAAGATGTGCACAACTGATGCATACATTCCGGGGGGTGGGGGCGGAATATGCTTGGATTTTCATGAGAAAAGGAGAAACAACACCAAAGCTTGCTGTCTGATGCAGAGTTGGAAGAAGCTTCAAAATAGAATTCGGAGCACTTCAGCAAGTTCAAGTTTTGCTGATTTGCTGATCCCTATATAGAATATAGATTTGGACAAGAAGCAAAGCCATATAGCTGAAGGCTTTCCCTAACAGCAGGGTCACAAGTGAGCCGCATGCAGAGTGCAGGTGTCTGCAGTGCAGGTTGCTCCAGATGACTCAGGCAAGTGAGCCAAGCCACACACAGGACAGGGGAGGAGAAGAAGAAAAAAGAAGAGCCGGGGGCGGCATGGCATGGGAGAATAAACCAAGCAGGCTCACAGCGTCTTGTGGTGAGGATCCTTCCTGCTTCCAAAGGTTGGGATCAGAACCAGAGTTTGAGCTCACCCCCCACCACTATTGTTCCAATGGATAGTTAGTTCTTCTTTGGGGTGGTGTGTATCTCGAGGGCATGTCGGTCTCCAGTGCTGGCAATCCTGGTCCTCCAGAAGAAGCAGGGGAGGGGGAATTAGAAACCCACCTTCTGCTGAGTCAGACCCTGGGACCCTCTAGCCCAGAATTGTTGACACTGACTGGCAGCCAGGGCTCTCCAGGCTACAGGCAGGAGTTTTTCCAGCCCTGTCTGGGGATGCTGGGAATTGAACCTGGGGTGCAAAGCAGGGGCTATGCACTGTCCCTGCCCAGGCCATTGAACAGGGAGTCCAAGCCTCCATTGCGTTCTCTCTGTATGCCCATTAACTGCCACACATTCATAGCAGTCTGGAGCCAAAGGGGGTTGGAAGGAGCTCTCTGGCAGCCTCCACTCAATCCAGCCACTTAGCGCCGTCAATTTTCTACTTAACCCTGACCAGAGATTGGCATGAGCTCCAGGGCTGGCAGCTGGATGATGGTATGGCTGGGCAAGCAGACGGGTCACATCACCAGGCACGCAGAGCCTTTGGAAGTTGGCCGGCATTTCTGGAGCACTCGCCATGGCCTCGTGGAACAGCTGGCCTGTGGTGCAGGGCGATCCTGTTCTCAGTATGCAGGGCGTCCCAGCTTCAACCCCCCCCCCTCACACACACAGAGTTCCAGTTAAAAAGCATCAGTAGCCGGTGATAGGAAAGGTCCCTGCACCAGAGGCCCTGGAGGCTCACTGCCAGTCAGTGTCCAAATCCTGGGCTAGATGGGGAAATACGCTGACTTAGCATCATAAGGCAGCTGATTCAACAGCACCAGGGTGAATGAACAAAAACACTGAAAACTACATGCAGATGGTCCCGGGTTCGATCCCTGGCATCTCCAGGTAGGGCTGGAAAAATTCCTGCCTAAAACCCTGGAGAGCGTCTGCTGCCAACCAGTGTTGACAACACTGGCCTAGATGGACCAAAGTGGATAAGCTGGCTTCCCACGGTCCTATTCTGAGACTCCTAATTCTCTCTGTGCTGTCTCTTGGCCGTATGGACATGTCTCCATCCGGCACCTTGAAAGTATGTTCCTTTTGGAGACAAACACCACACACGTCTCTGCTCTGTACCATCCTGCACCCTCCCACAATGGATGCAGGCATCCTTGAGAAGGTCAGACATCTTGCAAGGGCCCCTGGTCCTCTCTGCTCTGTTTTGGACCAGTTATACCAGCTTCTGCATCTTGCAGATGTTCATGTTGGATAGAGACCATTTGCGTTGTGTGTTGCCAACAGCTGGGCAGAAGTAGTCTTCCCAGACATTAAGAGCAAAGGTTTTTGCAACAAGGCCATGGCAGGTGAAGTACTTGATCTGAGCTGCCAGAACCGAGTCCACTTCTTGACCCACACATGCTGCACAAGATTTCCTGTATGAGTTGGGTGGTGGTCATGTGTGCATAATGTGGTCTTCAAGACAAAGTCTAGACTCCACAGCGAGGCCAGCTCCAGATTTTGGAGAGCAAAACAGTCTCAAGACACTCTCACTGGCATTGTCACCAGCTACTCTGGTGCCTCCTCCTCTTCCTCATCATTGCTGCCACTTGCTTGCCCCACAAGCAGAGAGACTGGGGCAGGCAGGCAGGGGCATCTGCTGCATCCCCCATCGTCTGAGCCAGAGCAAGAGGCAGGTGGACAAGCAGGTGGCCATGGGGAAGTGGAGGAAAAAAGGAGAAATGTAATAAATCAATAAAATCAGTAAGGAGGAGCAAGTCCCGGCTGCTCATCCCACCTTGCTGGGATGTGGGCCCTCAGTATGTGCCCAACCATGCCTACTTTTGATGCCAGTCCTGCTCCATGACCTTCTGGCTTCTTCCAGTTGAGTCTTCTAGCTGTTCTGTCTCTTCTCCCTGCTCTCCCTGGAGCAAGTGCACTTGGCTGGACAGGCAAGGTTTGTGGGCCGTTATACCTAGCTTTGGAGAACTAGCTGGCTGGCTGGCTTCCTTCCATCATTGGGCCAAAATTGCCATCAAGCTATCTGATAGCCCCATCACATCTACTGAAGGTTGAAATGCGCAGCTCCATTTGCTCCTCTGTTTTCGCTACGAAGTCACTTCCTGAAATCAGGACGTAATTAGGCCCATTCAGTCTGGTAGGAGAGAGCAGCAACTGGACTTTTTTTTGGGGGGGGGGTGTTGTTGCAGCGCAACAAAGGCCAGAAGGGATGGAAGATGAGCGAGAGGCAGACGACATCATGTGAGCAATGGGAGAGTGCCCAGTAACGAGTGTGCAGTAAAATGCTTGTTGGATGGAGCTTTGAGACAGGAACCCAGAAGCTACGGCTGTGCCGTCTCTTCCCACACCCTTGTCTCTTCCTGCTTTTATAATTAGGAAAGCCCTGGCAGGCAATGCTGCTAATTAACTGTTAACTCACGGACAGGCCATGGACCTTTGGGCAAAGCATCAGCCCTTGGCAGGATAATTATGGCTAATGGCCTCGGCCATTAGGACTAAGCAGGCAAAGGGATTTACAGGAGACTCCAAGCAGGGTCCAGTATATGAACTCTTTGCCTTCCCTGATTCCCAGGTTAGGAGAGTTTTTTTCTTCTTCTTCCTGTTCAGCTCTGGGTGTCTTGTATGGAAACCCAACATGGTTGGATTCAGCGGGTTGCTATGTTCGGGGTCTCAAGCAGACATTGCATTTCATGTAACAATCTGTTTGTTTTGGAAAGATCAGATCTTGGTCTGTATGAGTTTTGTGGAGTGGTTGAAACTTTAGATCACCTTCTCTGGGATTGTTTGATATATAGTGTAGAACGGGGCTTTCCTATTGCTGAGCGCCAGAGTTTGCAGGGCTGAGGGCTTGTCTTTTGAGTCTGTTCTACAACGTAAATATCTTAGAAAAGTGGTCCTTAAAATGCTATGGAGATTTGTTAAAGTTACAGGCAATAATAATAATAATAATAATAATAATAATAATAATAATTATTATTATTATTATTATTATTATTATTATTATTATTTTATTTCTTACCCGCCTCTCCCTTTGGATCAACATCAGTACAGGAATCAAAATTCTTGATTTTACATTGATCTGGGTAGGCCTGCCGGAAAAGGCTAGTCTTTAAAGCTGCCTTAAAATCACAGAGAGAGTTAATTTTACGAATCTCCTCCGGCAGGCCGTTCCACAATCCGGGGGCGACAGAAGAAAAGGTCCTCTGGGAAACTGATGTCAGCCTAGTCTTGGCTGACTGAAGTAAGTTCTCCCCAGAGGACTTACTTCATGTAAGTATGTGGGGCGGACTGTATTTATCCTTGCTTGTAGGACTTTGTTGTGGGTTTTTCTGGTTTCCAGTAGGTGGTGGTCATGGCTTTAACTCCCAGAAGAAGGAGGAGGAGAATACTCCCAGCTTGGAAAGGTTTACCCATGTCCATTGAACCGTATGTACACAAAGTGGAGGAGCCACAGCTGTGGGGACTGTGGCGGAATGGATGCATATAACCAGTGTTGCAGTGGCGCTCCCTGGGTTGTACAAACAGGGATCATGACTGCATGAGCCATTCTCCTGAACCTTCCCTGTACCCTCTGGTCATTGCTGCAGTCCTCACAGTAGCTGGAGGTAAAATGGATTTTCCAAGCTATGCCCTGTTGTTGCGATGCAAAGTATTGGGCAGAGAAGGTTTGGTCATGAAGGGGCAATTAAGAACTATTAGCTTTACGAAAGAGCTGCCCCTGGTGCAGGTGAAACCTGTCAGAACTGGTTTGTTGATATGGATCCACTCCGCTGCCTGCATTTTTGGACTCTCTTCCAGGACGCATGTCAGCACTTCAAGAGGTATCACTCACACCACTGCATATAACCCTTTCAAACGTGACAGTGTGCATGTACGTACACACCTGTTTGCATCTTCCTTCCATCGCGGGTGGTGAGGCCTACAGTGCTTTGCTCAACCTGACCCACTGAGGCAGGGCTTAAGCCCAGCTCAACGCCCAGCCTGCTATTCCTGGACCCTGAGAGGGGCAGGTCTTGTTTAGTGTGGTGAGGGGCAACCCATAAGTGGTGTTCTTCACTGAGCCAGCCTGGTGGCTTCCGCATACCAGCCCACAGACAGAACCCTTTCAGGGCAGAGTCAGGTTCCACCGAATAACGCCAGTGTAGGTTTGTCACAGTGCAGACCTGCCAAAACGGCATTAAGCTGACCTCCAGATCCACTCTGTTCCCCTCTGTGCTTCCTGCCTGCCTAACCGTCATTTTGTGGTCTGGCTAGTCTGACATATATCCAATCTCTGCGGTCTCAGATTGTAGCATCTGCAGTCCTGGGTAGGTCCCTGCAAGGACAGTTCACCTTCATTCAGCACAGAGCAAAGAAAACAGCGCCTGCCCGGTCTCCCTCCATCCCCCCCCTCCTTCTTTCTTTCTTTCTTTCTTTCTTTCTTTCTTTCTTTCTTTCTTTCTTTCTTTCTTTCTTCCTTCTTTCCTTTCCCATTCATATCTCTCTCACTCTTCCCCTCCTCCCTCCCTCCCTCCCTCCCTCCCTCCTTCCTTCCTTCCTTCCTTCTTTCCTTCCTTCCTTCCTTTCTCTCTCTCTCTCTCTCTCTTTCTTTCTGCCTGCCTGCCTGCCTGCCTCTCTCTCTCTCTCTCTCTCTCTCTCTCTTTCTTTCTTTCTTTCTTTCTTTCTTTCTTCCTTCCTTCCTTTCCCATTCATATCTCTCTCACTCTTCCCCTCCTCCCTCCCTCCCTCCCTCCCTCCTTCCTTCCTTCCTTCTTTCCTTCCTTCCTTCCTTCCTTTCTCTCTCTCTCTCTCTCTCTTTCTGCCTGCCTGCCTGCCTGCCTGCCTCTCTCTCTCTCTCTCTCTCTCTCTCTCTCTCTTTCTTTCTTTCTTTCTTTCTTTCTTTCTTTCTTTCTTTCTTTCTTTCTTCCTTCCTTCCTTCCTTCCTTTCCCATTCATATCTCTCTCACTCTTCCCCTCCTCCCTCCCTCCCTCCCTCCTTCCTTCCTTCCTTCTTTCCTTCCTTCCTTCCTTTCTCTCTCTCTCTCTCTCTCTTTCTTTCTGCCTGCCTGCCTGCCTGCCTCTCTCTCTCTCTCTCTCTCTTTCTTTCTTTCTTTCTTTCTTTCTTTCTTTCTTTCTTCCTTCCTTCCTTCCTTCCTTCCTTCCTTCCTTCCTTCCTTCCTTTCCCATTCATATCTCTCTCACTCTTCCCCTCCTTCCTTCCTTCCTTCCTTCCTTCCTTCCTTCCTCCCTCCCTCCCTCCCTTCCTTCCTTTCTTCCTTTCTCTCTCTCTCTCTTTCTTTCTTTCTTTCTTTCTGCCTGCCTGCCTCTCTCTCTCTCTCTCTCTCTCTTTCTTTCTGCCTGCCTGCCTGCCTGCCTCTCTCTCTCTCTCTCTCTTTCTTTCTTTCTTTCTTTCTTTCTTTCTTTCTTCCTTCCTTCCTTTCCCATTCATATCTCTCTCACTCTTCCCCTCCTTCCTTCCTTCCTTCCTTTCCCATTCATATCTCTCTCACTCTTCCCCTCCTTCCTTCCTTCCTCCCTCCCTCCCTCCCTCCCTCCCTCCCTTCCTTCCTTTCTTCCTTTCTCTCTCTCTCTCTCTCTCTCTCTCTCTCTCTTTCTTTCTTTCTTTCTGCCTGCCTGCCTCTCTCTCTCTCTCTCTCTCTCTCTCTCTCTCTCTCTCTCTTTCTTTCTTTTTGGTGCAAGGCTATGGATGAAGCCATCTTGGGCAGGGGGAGGGGGAACCAAGAAAGGAAACAGAAGAATAGTTGTTGCCCAAGTGTCAATGAGGAATAACTTGGCTCAAGAAAATCAGCATTTGGAGTTTCATCAGGCCTCTGCTGAAGGAAAAGCTGGGACCAAAGAAAGGTGCCTGCCAAAGGTTCTTCATGATATTTCTATCTCAGCTGTCCACCTAGGAGCTTAGGGTCATTTGTGTGATCTCCCCCCACCCTTCGACACACCCACACACATCCACATTCATCCTCACATTCTTCTTCCCAGTGGGAGGAGGACTGTCTGGGGAGACTGGGCTCCTGCTACTCTGTTTCTTCTTCTTCTTCTTCTTCTTCTTCTTCTTCTTCTTCTTCTTCTTCTTCTTCTTCTTCTTCTTCTTCTTCTTCTTCTTCTTCTTCTTCTTCTTCTTGATGTGCTGCAGTGGAGGGGAAGGAAACCTAGGAAGAGAGGTGGATTCCAGACTGTTGCTGATTCACAGGATTTAACTCAGAGCAGGAATGGGATTGCCGGGGGGGGGGGGGGCAGAGGAAGAAGAGCCAGACTCCCCCCCCCCCGAGGTGGCCCACTCCGCGGTGATGAAGGTGGCCCCAGAGGGAGTCTCCGGTTCCTCATGCTTCAAGCCACATCTGCTTCAATCAGAGGGGCAGGCTCCGGAGTGAACTGCATCAGGCTCAGGGGTTACTATGGTGACGTCTATTATCCCTCTTTATATAGAGATGAATCAAGAGCTATAAATAAGAAAATCTGTAGCGGATTGATCCGGGAAGGGTGGCACGTGGCTGGGGCAAAATGGATGAGGGGGAAATCTGGCACGCAGAATGTTTTGGGACCAGCTCCCTCGGAATTTCAGAAAGATCTCAGTAGACAGATGGGTGCCTGGGTTTGGGAACATGAGTGTCGGTTGCAGGTTGCATTTGATGCCGGTTGGCTTTGGTTGATCAATGAGACCAGCTTTCCCCAACCTGGTGCCCTCCAGATGTGTGGGACCACAACTCCCAGCATCTCCAAGCCAGCTGGGAGTTGTAGTCAGGAGGGCACCAGGTTGAACAAGGCTGGGTTAGACCATAGGGAGCAAACATCAGAGACTGCATTCAGACAGACAAAGCCAAAGAACCTTAGATGCTCTTGAAAGGACTTTATCTTCTTGAACTCAGCCGGATAGATATTCCTTTTTAAAAAGCATTGTGTGCACCTGCGTCCAAACTGGCCATTCAGCAAAACCTGAGCTGGACAAAACCTAATGAGTGTGTCTTGCCAAGGGGGCCTCCAAAACCCGGAGCTGCCGCTGGTGCTGGTTATGCAGACCCTGATCCACCGAGAGCTCTTCATCTCTCTGGATATGGAGCGAGCTCTTTCCCTTCCCTTCCGCCCTCCTTTGTGGGCCAGCCCTCTCTCCTTAGTGTGCTTGTTTACCTCTGAAGAGATCTTGGGGCTTAGCTGGCATGTGGCAACGCGTGCGCCAGAGCTGCTCCTTTGAGAAAGTGGGCCGTGCTGCACCGGCAAGCTCTGTCAATCCAGGCCTGCTCTCAGAAGCCAGTCGGCAGTCGAGGCAGAGATGGGTCACTTGAGCAATTTGGCGTACTGAGCGTGGAAATCTCTGACTCCAGCAGTTCTGCAGGAGCCATGGGGTTCACGCGCGCCCGTTCTCTGCAGCAGGTGCTTTCCCATCAGACTTCATCCCTGTCAGCACGAACGCTTCTCGCTTCAAGCCACATTTATTGTTAGAACAATTTGAGCAATTATCCCGACAGTCAGAAATAATCACTTTGTCCCCGTTGAATAGAGCTGTTTTGGAGTGAAAGCCCATCTCCTTTGTTGTGTGGGGGAGTGGGTCAGGTGAGGGAGGGCCGCAATTGTGCTGATGCTGGATATCCAGCTCCGAGGCTGACTGGCGAGGGGGCCTTGGACATGCCTGCTTCTAGGAGGCAGTTTGTCTTTCCGTGCGGGGGGGGGATCATTTGCAGGGGGTGGACTTGCATTATATTTTCACAAGCTTAACAAACTCATGTTCAAATGGAAGGAAGGCTGCGTCTTAGAGCATAACCATGTGCCAAATTGTTTGGGAGGAAGGAAGTCCTTCTTCAAACATTGCATTATGAAACTCACAACCACAAGTTCTGCTGATGGCCGCCAGCTTAGACAGCTTTAAAAAAGAACAAGACAAGTTCAAGTCTGCTCAATGGCCTTTAGCCCCATTGTGGCTAAAAATGGAGCCTCCATATTCAGAGGCCAACAGCAGAAGAGGGTTCTTGCCTTCCAGCCCTGCTCATGGAAAGGGGGAGTTCTGGGAATTGCAGTCCAAATTGCAAGGGCACCAGGTTGGGGATGTCATCCTTATGCTTTTAGAAGAAGCCAGGACTCTTTTTGTCTCCTTGATGCTAGGGACTAAGAGCTCATCACAACAAGGCATTTCCCACTATTGGTCCAGATGTGGTAACCATGTAATGCACAAATATATTTGCACCATAAAATCCAAGTGACAGCTGTGGTCCTTCATCAGCAACAATCCAGTGTCCTCTTGATGGATATTTCCTGGATTTTTCACTTGAATAGAATTCTTCTTCAGAAAATACCTTCCTGCATGGAAATAATTCCCATGGAGGGCAAGACCAGTGTGGGGAAAACCCAAAACTTGCTGCTGGGAATACCTTTACTGGGTCAACTGAAAGGTCACGAGGTCAAGAGCAGGCTTTTGGATTCTTCAGAACTGTTTGTCAGGCTTCATGTTTGGTTTTACGTCCTGCCTGAAGAAGAACAGTTCTGGAGAGCACAAAAGCTTGCTCACAACCTTGTGGGGCGTTAGTTGGTCCTTAAAAAAGGTATTGCCCTAGAGCAGTTTGGAGGCTTATTTCCCCCCCCTTTCTTTTCTGATTGACATTCATTGCTATCTGCACGTTGTGTGTGTTTTGGGGAGCACATGAGAAGGAATTGGCGACAGTATTTCCCCACCCACCCCGTCCATGGTACTGGGTGCTGTCCAAGGTTCTGAAAGGACTGAGACTTCTTTTCCAACATGGCCTAAGCCAACAAGATACTTCAGCTGCCAGGAATGCATTGCACAAATCCGTCTCTCTCTCTCTGCCTTGATGACGCGGCCTCTCTTCAGCTTGCATTAAACCTTTCCCTTGAGTTTTAATGCTTCCATTATGTGGTGCTGTATTTATTGCAAATGCTTTGAAACGGCCTTTTAATCGCACTGGGATGGTGATTGGATTAGAGTTCTCTTCTCTCGGCACTCATGCGCAGCCTGACAGGGTGGCTGCAATCAAGAGTTAGTGTGTACGTGATTATCTGTGCATGCTTTGCAGACAATCATGATGTCTATTGAGACTAGAAATGAAGGTGGAAAGTGGAGTGTCCCCACCACCACCACCACCACCACCACCACCACCATGGAGAAGTGTATCAAAGGAAAGGAGTGAAGGAATCACACAAATCAAAGTTCAATCTTTAAAATATATGTTTTGGCAGCCTATTATCCCTCTGTTAACCATGTAAGGCAGCCTTCCCCACCCTGGTACTCTCCAGATGTTTTGGACTTCAACTCCCATCAGCCCCAGCCTGCATAGCCAATGAACAGGCATTCTGGGAGTTGTAGTCCAGAACGTTTGGAGGATGCCAGGTTGGGGAAGGCTGGTGGAAGGAATCCCTTAGGCGGAGGCATCTAGAGACTGAAAGAACTGGGCATGTTTAGCCTGGAGAAGAGGAGATTGAGGGGAGACATGGTAGCACTCTTCAAATACTTAAAAGGTTGTCCCACAGAGGAGGGCCAGGATCTCTTCTCGATCCTCCCAGAGTGCAGGACACGGAATAACGGGCTCAAGTTAAAGGAAGCCAGATTCCAGCTGGACATCAGGAAAAACTTCCTGACTGTTAGAGCAGTACGGCAATGGAATCAGTTGCCTGGTGAGGTTGTGGGCTCTCCCACACTAGAGGCCTTCAAGAGGCAGCTGGACAACCCTCTGCCAGGGATGCTTTAGGATGGATCCCTGCATTGAGCAGGGGGTTGGACTCGATGGCCTTGTGGGCCCCTTCCCACTCTGCTATTCTGTGATTCTATTGTAGTGGTGCTTTCGCCCCTCCCTGCACCTTGCAGTTAATTTTACTCCCTCTCTTGAATACAGCAGGGGTTTTTTTAAAAGAAGAAGTGGGGGAGGCTAGTGGAGACATTCAACCTCTCAGGACGCTCTGCTGCCAACCTCAAGTGGGTTATTTTTGAACAGAAGCATATCAGAGGAAGACTGCAGCGTGAAACCAGTGAATTTCACCAGTGGCTTGAACTGGGATAACAGGTTTTTTAAAAAAATCACACTACATGTGTAAATTAACTTTTCAATGCCAGGATGTTCATGCTATCACCAATGCTGCTCTGTGAAAGGTCACTGTTAAGCTTTAATGTAATTGTCACTGTCTGTACTGTTTGCATCTCACTGTTTACACACACAGTCTCCCCACCACTTAGAGCAGCCTTCCTCGGCTGGCTGGGGCATTCTGGGAGTTGTAGTCCAACACATCTGGAGCGCCCCAGGTTGAGGAAGGCTGACTTAGAGTAATGCTTCGTGCACCTGACGATCTGCCCTCTAGCCCACAAAAGTGATGCGATAACAAACTGGTTACTTTTTAAGGTGCCACAAGACTAATAGGAGATAATTAAGAGGTGATACGGTAGCCATGCTCACTGGGAATGATGGGAGTCCTTGTTGAACACATGTAGGGGGGAATTGGGTTGGGAAAACCATTCTACCACGCTGGCTTCTGCTGGTTTTCAATTCCAGTTGCCCTTTTAGGGCTAAGCAAGAGTGTCTCCACAAGCAGACTCAGCTGAGCGCTTTTTCACTTCCGTGTGACACATGGATGATGCTGTGAATGAGGCAAAGGGTACAGTAGGCTCTACAGTGCACTACCCGTCTGTGCATATCTTCTGGTGACTAGGCCAGATGTGGTCACGGGGAGCGTGCACGTGTGGCAGCCTGGTCTTTGCCATACAAGAGGTGGTACAAACGTTGACAAAACAGGAAGTAAATCAACCCTGCCGTTTCTCGTGTTTGAAGAAGGGAACCCGGTCTAGCCTGGGTTTCAGGCTCTCTAAGCACCTAATAGCATACAAACTATATTGCTGGACTATAAAAAAGGAGGCAAAACCAATCAGAGAGAAGCTGCCTTTCAGCTTTCTTTAGCACTTTCCTTGTCGGCATCGGCTCTGGCATCAGCCTCTATCGTGCGGCCCTTGCTTTCCATCCCTAATTGGCATCACTGGTCCAAACCAGTAAGTGGACAATCCCATCTCTCCATGTATTGTGCACCTAGCTAATGGAAGCATCAGAGCACAATTCTAAGCAAGGAAGTGTAATGAGCCTCGTTAGCCCCAGAGAAAGCAATATCCCAGGTGGACGTGACCCGATGGGCACAATGACATGCCCAGGGGTGTAGCAGAGCCCAGGTTTGCAAGGAGGTCGAAGAGCAGGGACGTTCTGGTTAGCAAGGGCGACGTCACCTGCCACCCTCCCCCATCAGAGTTCCCTGGTCCCTCTGAGCTTAGCTGCAATTCCCACAGTGGCTGAAAAGAAAAGATGTGTTGTTGTGAGAGATCCCTGCGGTGATGCAAAGGATGAATTGGCTAGGCTGCTATGTACTGCTTGTCTTTGGGGTGGTGGTGACGGACACACGCACACACACACACACCTCAACACAGCAGCCTATATTTCTCAACTCTCCTTAGGGATGTGGCTACAGGGCTGTCACGATGCATGCATGCCTTTCGAAATTTTCCACCGGACATGACTGCGCCATAATCCTGTGCACACCGTTATGCACATGGAAAGCACATGTATTTCAGAGGAATCTGTGAGTATCACTGTGCACAAGGTTACAGAAGCTTGCGTCTTTTCTGCCAGAGGTTTAAGATGTGGTCAGTTCTGAAATGTAACATCACCCATCTGCTTACCAAAGCTAAAATACCCCATGTATGGATGTGTTCACACCAGCGGTTTGCTGTTGCCAGTGCAACCGCCAAGCATCCAACAGCAAATCTTATTTTGCAGCTGCAAATGGCTGTGCTGCACAAGCCAATAGCCATTGCCCAAGACTCCTTTGGGGCGTTGCAAGGCATCCTGGGAAGGGGGCCTCCTGGATGGTACATCCAGGGGACCCTTAAACAATCCCTGCCCCCACAATGGCTTGAGACACTCATGCTCTTAGTTTTTTGGGGGGACAGGCTCCCGCTCCACTTCTGTGTGTCATTGTTGCTTTGGGGGATGCTTCACTTTCCCCATCAAAAAGGTACAGAGCACAGGGGGAAAACAGAACATCTCCTTTTATTTGGCTGCCTCCCTTGGTACATTAAGAACAGCAGACTTGTCATGCAAACCTTAGGCAAACAACGACATTGTAGCAAAAGACAACCACGTACCACATGGAGGAACAGGCAGTGCCGGGCACGAAGCCTCCGCTGGAACCCGGCTAGATTCATGCACAGGGAGGGGCAGTGACATGGACGGAAGTGGAGCAGCCACGTGGCTGAGACTCAGCTCCTCTTAGGCGCTCAGATGTGGCCATGCCCCCACGTGCCTTGCAGAGGGCAAGCCGTGTCGCCTCCCCCAGGTGAGTCTGCACACCAAGGGAAGGTGAGGGATCCCAGCCAGCCACTCCTGGGGACCGAGGAGGAGCGCTGGGTGCATTTCCCAGTCAAAATGGCAAAGCACAAAGCGGTCGCATCCGTTCTTCCAGGGTCTTTGGACACAGGATGCTCTGCAGCTGCCTCAGATCACCCCCCTCCTGTTGGCACTATCACAGCAAAAAAAGCAAAAAACACAACCACCAGCAAAGGTCCTGGGCGTATCTGCTGAATGGGATGGGGCCCTCCCCCAGGGGGATGTCCCCAGGGCAGGGCAGCGCCATCTCCAGCGGCCTCTCAGCCCAATTGGGGGGGGAGGGAGGGAGGGGTGCGGCCTCTGCTGCCTCTCCATCCCCTCCCTGCAGCCTCTGCTTCATTCATGCAGGGCGGGGGAGGGCACGTTATATGGAAGGCTATTTTCCTCCTGGGGGGGTGGTGGGGACACCAAAACAAGCCAAGTCAGGGCTACCTGGAGCCTCTTTTGGGCAAGTGTGTGTGAGAGAGTGAATGAATGAATGACATGAGGGATAAAGCTAATTTCCCCTCGACTGTGCCCTCCACACCTTTCCCTGTATTTTCTCCTCTGAAAACCAACACAGGCGATGCCATCTGCCCACCTGTATCCCCTTCTCTCTCTCTCTCTCTCTCTCTCCCCCACACACACTTCCCAATGAGTGGGTTTCCTCTAGTTGTGCTTGAGACAGCTCCCAGCTTGGCACTAGTCGCCCTCCTTTCCCAAGGGAACTTTGCCCACTGCGTGTCCTGCCAGGGGGTGGCCCTCTGCTTCCCTCAGGAGAGGTGGACACTCTTAGGACTTGCTCGCGTCCAGAGGGCCAACAGGAGTCTCTGGTCGTGCTGCTGGAGAGAGGCAGGAGGACGGTGTTGCAGCGGTTGTGATGAGGCCTGGCAAGGAAAGGCCAGCAAATGTGACTCTTCTCTGGTGCTGGCAGTAGAGTGTCCCCCATCTTGCATCTCTGGCAGTTTTGCGCTCTCTCTCTCTCTCTCTCTCTCATTCACGGGAGGGAAGAATGTGCTGGCAGATGAAGGGCAGACAGACAGACAATGCGGCCGGAGCCCAAGAGGGCCCCACGTCACTGAGGAGAGTTCAGGGTGGAGTCAGGGGTGCTACCTTTGGGGCAACGGGGCGGCAAGGCCTTGTAGCTGTAATACTCCACCACCTGCTTGGGCACCTCTGCCAGCACGCACTTGGCCAGGGCCGTTGGGGAGGCCTGGAATGCAAAAGAAGCAAAAAAGGCGAGTGGGTCTCGTCTCTCTTTCCCTTCCTCCCCCCGAAATGATGGTGGCAGCTCAGCGCATTTCCGTGGCCGTTGGGAAGGAGAGTTCTTTTCTGTTTGGCCCCTGGGATTGGGCCCAAAAGGCCACAGTGTAAGCGGCTCAGTCACCTGGCTTTGATGCATTTGGAAATCTGGTATTTTGGGGGCCCACAGCCTGGGGAAGGAACCACGGCCTTGCAGGGGATGTTCCACGTGGTTTGTTCTTAGTATGTCCTGCGTTGGCCACGGCTGCCCACCAAGCCCTTCCTGCATCCTCTCAGTGCCCCAATAGCTCTGTGGTGGTGGTGGTGGGGCGCTTTCTCTGTCCCTGTGGTGGAGGCTAAACTCCTTCAAAATACTGCCCAGAGGGAAAAGGGGAGGTTGTAGACCAGCTGGACCCCAGATTTTGCTTGGAATGTGCACTGCAAGCATTCGGAACCTCTGAGTGCGTGCAAAGGGTTTTCCTCTCACGACTGAATTGCCGTGGCTCAAGTAAGGAGAGTCCCCCATCCTGGGGGAAATGCTCCCAGGCCCAAGGGTGTGGCTTGAGCCCCAGCGTCTCTGCCCCCTGAAAGGAGCAGACAGAACCTCCAACCCTCCAGAGCTCCTGAGTCTGCTTGTTGTGAATTTAACATTTCATTATGCAAAGATCCTGAAACCCGGCAGAGCCCCTGCCCCCCTGCCCCCTGGAAGTCAAAAGCTACCGCTTTGCAGCTCCCTATATCGCCAGGATGGAGCGGGGCAGGTATGCCGTCTCGAGGAGGGGTAGAACCTCCCCCTTCACCCACGACGCTCGAGCTCCGTGCACTAATTGCTTCTGGCACTTCTCGGCACTTCTGGCACCAGGACCTGAAGGGTTAATCCCACTCCACAGCGCCCTGGCTAAGCAACAGACAGCTTGTCTCCCGAGGCCTAAATTACTGACAATCAAACCCAATTAAGCCTTCGCAGTGGCCGAGCATCTTCTGCCTCCGGCTGCCAGAAATACCCAACTATGGATTTTCCTCTCTGGCTTGTGAGATGATGCAGACGAAGTGGGGGGAGAACGTCCCCAGCAGGCCTGCCCAGGCCCTACGCCTCGCTCCCCTGGGTGGGCGGCCTGCTCAGATGGGCTCCCGGGCACCTCCCCGGATGGACACTGGGCCAGGGAGCCTCCTCTTGCGCCTGGGAGAGGCCTTTGGGTCAGAACACGAACTCTGGCTACTCAAAGAGCTGGAGAACTCTGTTTCCCGGTTCTTCCCACAGCTCAGTGGTGAAGCACCTGTGTAGCACGTGAAAGGTCCCAGGCTCAGTTCCTGGCCTCTCCAGGTAGGGATTGGGGGGGGGGACACCTCCCGGAAACCCTGGGCAGCCACGACCACAGAAACCCTCTCAGCCCCAGCGCCGTTTCCGCAGCCCAGTGGTGGGCGGGGCGAAAAATACCAGCCTATTTTAGCTTAAAGCTCTTACTGCGTGTACCTGAGCTTCAGGAGACGTATTTCAGGCCTTTAAAGTGAGGGGTGTGTGGAATTGCCCAAAGGCTGAGGGAAGTACCAAATCATGAATGGACAGGGGAAAGGGGTGGGTCTGAAGCAAGCGAGGGTGGCCAGCTTGGGCCCCTGGGCCTGAGGCTCAACCCGGAACTGAGGCGGCGGAGGAGAGTGCGTCCGGGCCACGGGGTGACTTACGTTCTTGAACTCCCGGAAGGGGACGAACTGCACGATGTCACGGAGGACGGGCTCGCCCTTGGGGGAGCGCAGGACGCCATCGTCCCCGTCCAAGATCTGCATGTCGGTGAAGTCGGCGTTGCCCACCCCCACAATGATGATGGACATGGGCAAGTACGAGGCCCGGACGATGGCCTCCCGGGTGTCTGCCATGTCGGTCACCACCCCGTCTGTCAGGATCAGCAGGATGAAATATTGCTGCCGAGAGGTGCAATAAGAGATGTGTAATAAGCAAGGGAAGTGCAATACACACGATGTCCAATAAGCAGGAGACCTGCAATAAGCAAGATGCGCAATAACTGTGCAATAAGCAAGCGGGCTCAGGGGAGGAATGAGGAGATGCCCTGGCGTGTCCAGCCCCAGGAGCATAACTCAGGTTCACTGAAGGGGTCTGGAATGTGGCTCCTCAGCCGGCAGCCTTAACGGGCTACACACTGCCTCTCCTTTGAGGTTCATCAGCACTTCCAAGTTGCTACAACCGGTCGCCTGAGCTGTTGCTTATTTTTTCTCACCATCCAGAACTGACGCTCCAACACCAATCTCTGTTCTCATAGAAGGGCCTTCTCCAACCGAGTGCCTTCCAGATGGGCTGGACTGCAATCCCCATCATCCCCAGATAGCATGGCCATGATGGGAGTTGCAGCCCAACAGGCTGTCCTGAGACCTCAGTTCACCTCCCACCTTTGTCGGGGAAAGCTGTTCACTCGGAGTTAGCACTGGTGCTGCCTTGCTCCCCTGTGCCTTGGTCAAGGAGTCCAGCTTCGGACACCTTCTCCTCAGAGCTGCAGCCTGAGCCACAGTGTTCCTGTGTGCATGCAGAGGGTCAGGTGCAGGACTCTGAGCAGCACAGGCACAGTCCAACCTGGTGCCCTCTAGATGTTTTGGGTGACAGCTCACAGGATTCCTGATTAGCCATGCTGGCTGGGGCAGATGGGAGTTGAAGTCTACAGCACCTGGAGGGCCCCAGGTTGGGGAAGGCTGATTGATAGCAAGTGAGCGGCTGGGCAGCTCGCCTAGAGATTGACTTGACAGTGCTGCAAAGCGCCGTGAGCTTTCCGTAAACACCCAATGAGATGCGACAGGCGTGCAGAGCCAGGCACAGAGAAAATGCAGGTTGTGGGGAACCAGTACAACCCTTTGGGGCAGCTGTTCCAGATGGTCCCTGTGCCCCATCATCGAACACCCCAAGAGAACGATGGTCCCTTCCAGCCCCCGAACCTCATTTTGGCCTCCTTCCTCCTTCGCTCAAACAAAGTCAAGGAAGTGCCATTTCTGGGGGGGGCGGGCGGTGGGGGGGGGCTTCTGCCTGCCTTCAGCTCAGGCCTGTAATGATGCATTAGCGGCTGTCATTTATTGATAGGCTTGGCAGCAAAGCTTTCAGCCATTTAGCGAGCAATGAGCAGGCGAGATCCCAGAAGAGGAGAAACACCGGGCCCTGTCCCTCAGCCCCCGAGTACTTGGGGTGTGTAAATAATGAAGGAGCGTTCCGCCAACGTCCCCTTCGCCTGCCCAGTGCTTTCATGCATGCAAGCAAGTGGCCCCAGAAGTCCTCCAACAGCAGTGGCAGGGCCGTTGGGGAGGCCTGGAATGCAATGAGTTTCCAGTTTGCTTGCTGGAAACTCAGCGAAATGTCCGTCGGGCCCAAGGCTTCCCGTGCGGTGCCAAGCTTCCAACACCCACACAGAGGCGAGAGCAGCCCTAACCACTCTACGCCTTCCCAGAGCCAGCTGGGCTGATGGTGAGTCACTCACCGAAGCTTCCTTGGTTTGCTCCTCATCCGCCGCTACCTTGGCTACCTTCGAGATGATGGGAGCCACGTTGGTTGGGCCATAGAGCTGGATCTTGGGCAAGCAGTTCTGATAGGACTCCACCACGCCCTGGATTTCTAGCAAGGGGAGGGAAAATGCTGGTTAGGAGGCAGCCACAAGCAATGGTCCACAGAGGGGGCCTTCCTTCGGACACAATGCCATGGGGCAACCAGTCTTCCCCCAGTGGATAAGGGGAAAACCTCAACCTAAGGAAACAGGAGGGGGGCATCTTCCTGCCTAATCTCTAAAGGCCACGAGGTGTGGATCCAGTGTTGGCCTCTACGCATCAATCGCTCCTCCAGGGAAAAGTGTTCTGAGCAAGCAGGCCCAGGGTGAGGTTGTGCTCCTCTGGATGGTGGCAGGAAATCCCTGATGGGCGCAGGCCTTGGAGTGGTGCTGCGGGTGCAGCCATTGCCTGGCAGGGGTCCTTATATTCCGATTAGCTCAACAGCGCCCTCTAGAGAGCCTGGTAAGTAGGCACCATGCAGGGATGCCTGAATAAGCTTATCTCACCATCATTTCCTCCAATAGGCAACCCCAAACCGAAGGTCTTTTTTTTTGTTACAGTTGACTAACTAGGTCAAACTGGTGGGCTCTTTTGAGAAGTAGGTTTAGGGTCATTAGGAGGGTTGGTCCAGCCACTAAGTTTTCTGATTTGATGGTTGCACCACTGACATTCGAAATAGAGGGCATCACATTACTAGACAAAAGAACCATCCTTTTCTGCGAAGAGGCTGGCTTTTACTGAATTCAGATTCCCATATTTATTTATTACATTTCTATACCGCCCAATAGCCGAAGCTCTCTGGGCCATTCACAAAAATAAAAGTGAGTTTGTTCGCACTCCTGGTGAGCCTTTGATATAACACATAGCCAAAGGCCAGCACGCTCTCTCTCAAACCATCCGTTCTGTAATGAACTCTGCATGTGCTCTGGAACCCAAGACTCTCCTCAAGTAGGTAACATGTAACGAGAGTGACTTTATTGATTTCATTTTGAATTCTATATCTGATCGTTGCCTTACCTTGTTTCCCACCCACCCCGGTTTTCCAGCTAATAAACTCTTCTTTTTACATGTGACTGCATCATTTAAAAAGAAAATTTCTTACTAAAAACTCTTCCTCTCATGAAGACTGCATGGTTACGAAACTACAACGTGTACTCTTAGGAGTTTCAGTTGCATTCTGTGTTTAAACAGAAGAATTTTAAGACGTTGAGATTGTTATTTTAATATTGTATTAAATAATACTTTGGGTGGGTGGGTGGGGTTTGAACCTTGTAAAGAAGGGGTCCACCAGAAGGGAGAGACACCCACCCCTCCCAGTCCTTAACGATAAGGGAGGAAACCAAAGTAGCCCAATTGGTTCCTTACCTTCACACTCATCGTCATCAGGATTGAAATTAATGGCAAAATCATGGGAGACCTGTACAGGGAAGGGAAACACGTCCAGGGTCAAAAGCCATCTCCCTGTGGCCCTTTCTGGCCCTGGATCTGATTTGGCTACAATACTGCAGGGAGGCTCCTTCGTGGGTATCGAGCCGCCTGCCTCCCCCTTCCCCGGCCCCAGCTATCTATAGTAACATGAGCCGCTTTGATGATTCCGTGGGGGGCCCTCCAAGCCCGGGGAAAATGACATGGAGGAGGAGGCTCCCCTGCTGGAAAGCATCAAGTGGACGGACAGACTGACAGCTGGCTTCGCTATTCTGGAAGGTTCAGAGCTGTCAAGCTGTCCGTGGGGCTCCTCAGCCAAGGCTGTGTGTCTGCAGGGTGGGAGGTTGGGCAGGTGGCGTGGGAAGGAAAAGAGGAGAAACCACGGCACAATGGGAGCATGGCAGTGCTGGCTATAATTCTGCGCTTGTCCTGAGGCTCGAAGGCAGCGGGAGCCGGTGGGCAGTTAGTCTGCGGCAGCCAGAACAGCAAAGCGCCCTTAAGGTGTCCCAAAGATGAATAGATTCACGGTGGCCAAAGCTTGCATGGGCTGGAACCTTCCACAATATTCCATCGTCATGTCGCTATCCTTGAGGAAGTCAGCTGTAGGCCATGATGAAAGCTTTGACCACAATAAACCCATCAGTCATTGAGGGGCTACAAAACTCTTTGCCGTTCCTTATTTTATTTTGTGGGCAGTAGACTCAGGGCAGACAACAGCAAGCGCTCCTTCACCCAACGTATCTTTTGTTCGTGGAATCTGCTGCCACAAGCCTGGACGGGGCTTCAGCCGGAACTAGCTTCTGGACTCTCCTTACGTTCTTAATGGCAGCCCGTTTAGACAAGAGAGTCGGCCTTTACTCAGGCCTGGGGGACCCAACTTCATGCCCCACTTTGGCGTGGCCTTGGGATTCCCCAACTTTGGGGCTGGTGGACGCACGTAGAATTTTGAGAGTCTTGAGGGTGCTCTCACAAAATGGCTGCCACGGTGCTTGTGGAGCCAGTTACAAAACACCCATTTCCCAGAAGGTAAACTGGTGCGGATAAAAGAAAAGCCACTTGTTCAAAAAGCTGAGTCCAAGGCAGAGGTGGGGGTCTGAGCTGCAAAACACACAACCACCCTTTTGAACCCACAGTTTTCTGTTCCAACACCAATTACACAGAAGGCAAACTGGTGAGGTTCAGAGACAAGAGACGTGGCCAAGAAACGTGGCAGAGGTGGGGGTCTGAGCCCCAAATGCCAACCCATATATTTGCCCCCACGGTGCACAACAAAATGCCCATTTCACAGAAGAAAAACTGAAGATGCTCACGGAGAATACACACAGGGAAAATACACACACACACACACACACACACACACACACACACACACACGCCGCACACGTCACTCCCAAAAAGCCAGAACAAAAAGGAGGCAAGCACACGTGCACGCAGCACAGGCTAAATGCCCGCCCCCCTCAATCTCTGCCATCCCCTCAAGCCCCCAGGGGGGCTGCCCCGATCCCAGACCTTCCAGGGTGCTCCGCATCCAAAAGTTCACCTTGTTCTTGTTTCGGGGGCGGCTGCACACACCTCAGAATGAAGCGCTGAGCTGCAGCCTCTCCCTGAGTTTTGGGTTCCCCCCCCCCCAAGAATGTCCTTGACTTACCTCGTAGTTGGGTGGGATCCTGGCTCCAAAGCCTAAAGCCGAGAATTTCTTATCGCTGTGGAGAAGCAGGATTCCAGAGGTCAGGATGGGCCCTGGGCTGTGTTTTCCTGTGCTCGTGGTTGGGCTGGGGCGCGCATGAAGGGGTGTCCCAGGGAAAGGCTGTGAAGAGCCAGCCGCCCAGCCGCCCCCCTGGCCCAGCCTCCGGCTCCAGCTAGAACATGCTCAGGACATCCGGCTTTTCCGTGCAAAGGAGGCTGCTCCTCAGGATCCCCCACCTTTCCTTGTGGGAGAGAGGATGCCAGTGTGGCTCTCCTGGAATGCGCACGGCTTCGTCGGTGACCCCCGGGGTTAGCTCCAAGAGCCAGGCTAGACGCAACGTCACACGCATCTTCACATTTCATGTGCGTATGTTTGTGTTTAAAAAGAAACAAACAAAATGAAAGTAGCAGCTCCTTGTGGGGAGGCTGATAGTGCTCAGAACCACAGCAGGAAGGGAGGTGGGCTTTAACCCTTTCCTCCCCTGCTGTGGGCTTGATGAAAATCACTCCTCTGAAGCTGCTATTTGCGTTGGCAGAACAGCTCCGCTTGCACCAGTGAGAGATTTCCTCCTGGCACAAACAGCATCTGCAGAGGAGCAATTTGTGTCAGGATCACGGGAGGGACGGAGGGGACACCCCCCCACACACACACACCCCTCGCTGTCTGCTCTGATCCATATAATTAACAGCCCCTCCCAGCATCCATTTGCATTTTTTAAAGTTTATGTTAAATGCAAAGACACTTTTAACGTCATGCCTAGTTTGGACCTGGCTCTGCCCTTGAGTGCCCCTGTTGATTCCAGGGACTGTCCCTGCCATACCAACTACATGGATGGAGGCCCTACCGCCCTCGGATGTTGAACCTTAGGCCTGGAGACCAAACCTGACCCTCTCCAAATGGCCAGGCCCCCTGAAGGCTTAGGGACTGGCAGGAAGAGCTGAAAGCTCAAATGCGTTGGCTCTTTTGTCATTTTGGCCTTGCCCATTTTGCCTTTGGATGCAGCCCCCGGACAGCTTCTCTGGAATGGAATTTGGCTCTCGGGCTGGAAGAGGTCCAGTGCCCAGGCTCTGCGGGCTTGTTTGAGAGGGGGCCTCTTCAGGCCAGGCTTACTCCCCAAACCAGTGTGAGAGCCAGTGTGGTGTAGCGGCTGAAGTGTCAGACTGGGAGTCGGGAGGTCCGGGTTCTAGCCCCCACTCGGCCATGGATGCTCACTGGGTGACTTTGGGCCAGTCACAGACTCTCAGCCCAACCCACCTCACAGGGTTGTTGTTGTGAGATAAAATGGAGAGGAGGAGGATTATGTACGCCGCTTTACGTTCCTTGGAGGAAAAAAGGCGGGATATAAATGCAATCAATCAATCAATCAATCAACCATGTGGCTGTGGCTGCCCCTCCTTGAACCTGCCCAGCCCAGGTGTCCCTTAGGCAGGGCTAGAGAGCAGGAGGCAGAGGGTCTGATCCGTGGGCCAGGGCCAGGAGCCACACGTCGGCTCACCTGTCATAGTCCTGGCAAATCTCTCCCACGGCTACCAGGGCCTTCAGGTATTCATTGGGCTGGTAAGGGTTGATGTAGTGGAGGGAGCAGCTGTTTCGGGGGTCTCCGTTAGAGGCGGTGAAGTCAATTGCCACCTGCAAAGACGGAACGGCGAATGTCAGAAGAGCCCTGATGCTGGATCAGACCAAGGCCCCATCGATCCAGCATTCTGTTCCCATGCTGGAGGAAAGGCTGTTGCTTTCTCTACAAAAGGCCAGTGTGGTTGTATGTGATGATGGTGCCATACTTCATACACAGTTGTCCTCCATGCTGGATCATCTTAGCAGCCTCCAATGACTTGGCACCTTCTAGATGTGTTGGACTACAACTCCCAGCATGCCCAACATGCTGGGAGTTGTAGTCCAACACATCTGGAAGGCGCCCCAATTCGATGGAGGCTGCTATAGTGGAAACGGCCCTGTTTCCTGCATTGGACAGCAACACTCCAGGCAGGAGTGGCGTCCTGATTTGGTGCCATTCACATAACCAAAATACTACAGGTGTAAAGATACTGCCATGCTCCCCATCACCCTGTTCTCTGAGTGCATCACTTACCTGGGTTTGGTTCCCTTTGGAAGGGGTTTACTGGAGGCGGATTGGTGTGGTGTAGCCTTCATATTGATTTACCAAAAACTGCTTAAACCAGAGGTAGGCGGCCTGGTGCCCTCCAGTTGCTTTGGTTTGCAACTCCCAGCCAATGTGGTCAATGGTCAGCAGTTATGGGAACTGTAGTCCCAAAAGAACTGGAGAGAGCCACATTGCCTAGGTTTGAACGCTCCAACAGACCGCCAATGCCTGCTGGTACCACTGTGTTCCACGGAGACACCCTGAGATGCTTAGAGACCCCAAACGCAGCTCTCTCTGCGTGTGTCTCTCTCTCTGGCTCACTCGAGCTGCAGCCGGTCCTTCTCGTACACAGGGACCTGAAGTACAACATCGGTAGCCGAGGGTGGGGAGGTTTGCCTTTTGTCCCCTTTCTGATATTTCCTAGCCTTCCGGATGTGGGGGACTGGTCGAACAGTTCCCATGGAAACCGATGGCTGGGCTATTGACAGTCTTTTGTCACATCAAGGCTGGGCCTAGGCATTGGTTCAGGCAGGGCAAACCGCACGGTCGGCCCTGCAGAGATCTGATTCACAACACGTCTTCCTCTTAGCAAAGTAGCTCCTTCTCCTGCGTCTTCTTTACTTTCACACTTCTCCCAGCGAGAACAGAACAGGAGTTCAAAAATGTGTTCATTAGACTGAAATAACTGTTTATGCAGGCATGTTACTTTATAATTCTTTCCAGAGGGGAAAGGATGTGCAATTCCTGGGACTGAACCTGAAAGCATGTATTTATTTATTTGTTTATTTGTTTATCTATCTATCTATTTATTTATTTATTTATTTATTTATTGCATTTCTATACAGCCTAATAGCTGAAGCTCTCTGGACGGTTCACAAAAACGCTATCTGGCATGAGGCAAAGAACCCCCAAATGCCAGGCAGGCAGGCAGCCTTTACGGGGTCCTGTCCCACCCAAAGGAGCAAACACCGAGGGGGCCTCACTAAGATCCCCGCTCTTCCTCCAACAGAAATTCTTGCCAGTTTTGCAGAGAAGCCAAGGGAGGGCTCAGAAGGAGATCGTTTAGCCAAGCAAACTATTTGGCTGATTTTATGGGCTAGCAAGCGTCCGTCTCCCCCTCCTCCTGTCCCTGCCAGGCAACCAGCCTCTTCACTAAGCTGCTGGATCCACCCTAATATATCCTGGGTCTTGGCATTTGGCTCAGAACGTGACATGATGCCAGCATGGGACCAGGGCTGGCTCTGGGTATTTGGGGTCCTTGGGCAAGACACCCTCAATGGGCCCCCACCATTAGAGTCTACCTTCTTACCAGCACTGTCACCCCTCCTCCTCCTCCTCCTCTCCCTCCTCCTCCTCTCCCTCCTCCTACTCCTCTCCCTCCTCCTCCTCCTCCTCCTCTCCCCCTCCTCCTCCTCTCCCCCCCTCCTCCTCTCCCTCAGCTTTGCTATCATCTGCTTGCTTGCCAGGCGGAGGGCCAGCAAGCAAGGAGTCAGTGGCATCTACTCTTCCTTCTTCTCACCACCCATCATTGCCTGAGCCAGAGCGAGGGGCAGGAAAACAACGGTGAAGAAGAGGAACTTTTCTCCGTGGGAAGCTGGCCCTTAGCAAGGGCCTGAACATGCCGGCCCTTGACACCGGCCCGGCCAGAGATGTACAAGAAAGAGGAGGAAGAGGAGCAGCAATACACGGCCCCATTTCTCCACCAGGGCAGCCCAGGCAAGAGTTTTGCACCGCTTGCTGCCTTGATCTTGGCTCCTGCGTTTGCATTCACCTCTAAGCCACAGTGCTGGTACACAACAGCGCTTGGCACACACGCACACGCACACGCACACCCCGATGGTGGGCTTCTCATTGCTGGGATTGTGCCCGGCTCGTATCCCAGCTAGCGGGGAGGCATGGAGCCAGCAATCTGTTCCTTGAATGTTCTGGGATCTGACTCACTCCAGGAAGGAGATGCTCTTTCAAAATGCAATCTGGGTGCGGGTTGTTTTCAAGGCAGAAATCTGTGCAAAGCTGCTGCAGAGGACGTCTGACAGCAGGGACTGTGAAAGGCTGAGGAGGAAAAGGAGCTGCCCCCCCCCCCCATGCCTGCCTGGCCCCACACCAAAGCCCCGGGTGGAGGTAGAGCCAAGGACCGGGAGCTGGCCTTTGCCGAGAGAGAGAGCCGCCCTGCCCAAGCCTGGGATTGATTTGCACACGAGAACTCCGCTGCCAGGGCCTGTGGTGTCCGTGTGCACAGGGCCACGGCTTTCCTGCATGCAAAGTGGCAGAGCTCCTGCCCATCTCCCAGCATAAGGGCCCCCTCCCTAGAAGGCTCTCCCTGAAACCCCGAAGACCACCCCAGGAGCTCCAGATGAGGCCGGGGGAGGGCGGACCGCTCTCCTTTCCCCCACTAGCTGCAGGCACCTTGGCTCATGAGAATTTGCCACCCTGTGCCAGCTGGGGGTGGGGCGGGCAGGCGTCTCTACTCACTGTGAAGTGGATCTGGCAGCCGCCCATGATGTAATCCAGGAATGAGTAGACCCTGTGGATCTTCCAGACAAACAGCATGTCAGCCAGTTCCCTGGGCCAGCACAGCCAGCCTTCTCCTGCCACCCTGCAAGCGTGGGCCGCCTGCCCAGGCTACGTGCCCAGGTGCGGGGAGGGGCGATGCAATAAGGCACGGCCCTGCTTAGGGATCGGTAACCTAGCAGGGGCCAGAAGGGTTGGATGGGGGAGGAAGGCTCAGGCACCCGTCTCTGCAGCCCAGGACACGCTGGCGGTGGTGGTAGCCAGTAGCACAAGGCTCCCTGATTCTGCTGTGCTGCGGAAAGATCTTGCCACGCCATGGAGCCACTCTCCACCCCATGAATCCCCCTCCCCTCCCCTCCCCTCCCCTCCCCAGGGCTCCGTGTGCCCCTTCCTCCAGGGGAAAAGGGAGCCATCCTGTAGTTCCTCTCTGCTCACCTTCAGGTCTAGGAGAATGACCACGCCGGAGTTTTTGTAGTTCCGCTTCTTCAGTTTGTATTTTGGGTTCATGCAATCCCACTGGATCTGTTTTTGGAGGGAGGGAGGGAGGAAGGGCGTGAGCAGAGATCCCAGCCTGACACAGCACCCTTAAGAGAGGGGCGCACTGCTTTCTCCCCAGGCCAGTATCCAGGCAGAACGTCTTGGTGCTCAAACGTGGCCTTTGCAAGAGGGAGCATGTGGCCTGGCACTGGCCGGACACAGGATGTGGTACTGAGCGCAGGTGAAACCTTCCCACATCCGTGCCAGCCCTGGCACTCACCCTTCCCAGAGCTTGTGCATCACTGCACATCACTACCAGATTAAGCGCACAACACGTGGTGAAACGTCACTGAGTGGAACCAAGAGGGGGCAGAGGGGGAGACCCCCTTTCCATGCCCAGTGCACCCATCATGCTGGGCTGACATGGATGTAAGAACGTAACGTAACAAGAGCCATGCTGGGTCCATCCAAGCAGCCAACCGGATGCCCCAAAGGGCAGCCCACAAAGAGCACAGGTGTGCAATAGCGCCGTCCTGCTCATCTTCCCCAGCGCACTGCCTCCAATACTGGAGGGAATCTATAGCCAACATGCCAAGCAGCGATTGATAGCCTTGTCCTTCATGAACTGTTTTGTGTTTTTTTCATCACTGAATTAAAAATGTACAGAGACCCCGGACAGGACGCGGGGTCTCTCCACACACCAACCTTGTTGCCCCCTGTTGCTTTCTGCATCTCCTCAAAGGTTGTGTAAAACTCTCCAATGAAGTCGTGTTTGCCTCTGGAGTCGTAGTCAAATACAACACACTGCACACACACACACACACGCACACACAGAGAAAACCACTTAGGATCGCCGGAAGCTGCCTTATTAATGACATTTCTATAACGCACAACCGCTGAAGCTCTCTGGACGGATCACAGCAGTTGGGTCCATCTAGCCCAGTATTGTTAGCACTGACTGGCAGCAACGGCTCTCCAGGGTTTCAGCCCTACCTAGGATCCGAACCTAGGACCTTCTGCATGCAAAGGAGGGCCTCTCCCTCTGAGCTACAGCCCAATTACTCCATGCCAAGGGTGAGCGAGTCGCTTTCTGCGGTGGAGCCGGCCTCCCTCCCCTGCTGCCCCTGCCCGGGCCTGCAAAGGCCCCCTCCTCCCTCCGCCTAACCCTAGACTCACCCTCAGCTTCCGTTTCTCCTCACAGCTGCACAGCGAGTTCAGAGAGACTTTGAAGGGCTCCCAAATGGGGCTCAGGTTGTTCTTGACAAACTGTGAAGAGCACAGGCAGAAAAGAGGCCCTGATTCACCACAGCCAGGTAACAGGGAGAGCTGCGCTGTCTTCTCTGGGGGCTGTTGCCACACACCTGTGGGCCATGCGCTCTCCCCTTGGAGATTTCCCAGAGTCAGAGCCTGAGCATTTTCCAAAACATGCCTGGGGACCTCTGGGCTTGGTTTGCATCTTAATGGCTAAGGCTGAACTGGGATGAAGGGACTTTTTCCATGCAAGAACCCATTCTAGTATTGTGCATTTCCGGGGTCACTTGATTTTTCTGGCCTTTTCGTTTAGTGTCTTTGGTGACCTGGATACTTTGGGATGGAGTGAATTAGGAAGGAAGAACCGAAGCTATTTTGGAGGTGAAGGCGCCTGATTAGCCCATTCAAAGGCACGAGGCACCTTCTATGGAGCCCGGCCGTTGGTCTTGGCAGCCAGGGGAAGAAAACTTGTGGGCCTCCAGCAGTCTTGGACGGGAACTCCCAGCATGCTGATAGAGGGGGCAACCAGTTGCCCCAATGGGAAACCCATAAGTAGTGCAACAGCACCCTCCTCCCATGTTCCCCAGCAACTGGTGTATATAGACTTACTGCCTCTGACACTGGAGGTGGCACATAGCCATCAGGGCTAGCGGCCATTGATAGCCTTCTCCTCCTCCAGGAATTTGTCCAACCCCTCTTTAAAGCCATCCAAATTGGTGGCCATCGCCACATCTTGTGGCAGTGAATTCCATAGTTTAACTATCCACTCAACAATCAGTTTCATGGGATGACCCCATTGGGTTCTAGTATTAAGGGAGAGGGAGAAAAATGTCTCCCCACCCACTTTCTCGACATCAGGCATAATTTTGTACACCTCTATCAAGTCTCCTCTATCTCGTCTTTTTCCTATACGAAACAGACCCAGGCCCTGCAACCTTTCCACCTGGGAAAGCCCCTTGATCACATTAATTGCCCTTTTCTTCACTTTTCCCAGCTCTACGATATCCTTTTTTTAGGGGTGGTATCCAGACGGGCACACAGCATTCCAAGTCTGGTTGCAGCATAGATTTGTATTAGGGCAGGATGACCTTGGCAGTTTTATTTTCAATGCCTTTCCTGGAATCAAATCAGTTTTATTTTCAATTCCTATCATCATCATCATCATCATCATCGAATTTCCAGGTACCTTGAAATTCCCCAGTAAGGGGTTCGGAAATTATTCCAGAAGCCCCCCCCCCCCACTCCCCCCCCAGCCAGAGCCAACATGAGGATTAGAGCTCAGCACAAGCAACAGCCCACCTGACTTCTCCCTCGGTAGGACCTCCGTCAGATGGCCAGCAGGGCTGAGGATCTTGGGGAAATCTACCTTTTCGCTTGGCTAGAAACTCTTACCTCAGTGCGGTGCACCAGCTGCTCACTCCTGTCATCATTGATCCGGTAGATCTCCAGGAAGGGATCTGATTTGCTGAAGAGATCCTGCGGAGAGACAGGTCAAGGACCCATTATCTTGATGCAGGACGAGTGTTCCAGTGGAGACCTCTCAGGGTTGTTGGGAAGGCAAAGTGTGTGTGTGTGTGTGTGTGTGTTCGGAGGACCTTGAATCTTGTCTTTTCCTCCTTGGGGGAAATAGGGGGACGCAGACAAGCTGGAGCGTGTCCAGAGGAGGGCAACCAGGATGATCTGGGGTCTGGAAACAAAGCCCTATGAAGAGAGACTGAAAGCACTGGGCATGTTTAGCCTGGAGAAGAGAAGATGGAGGGGAGACATGATAGCATTCTTCAAGGACTTAAAAGGTTGTCACACAGAGGAGAGCCAGGATCTCTTCTCGATCCTCCCAGAGTGCAGGACACGGAATAACGGGCTCAAGTTAAAGGAAGCCAGATTCCAGCTGGACATCAGGAAAAACTTCCTGACTGTTAGAGCAGTACAACAATGGAACCATTTACCTAGGGAGGTGGTGGGCTCTCCCACACTAGAGGCCTTCAAGAGGCAGCTGGACAATCACCTGTCAGGGATGCTTTAGGGTGAATTCCTACATTGAGCAGGGGGTTGGACTCGATGGCCTTATAGGCCCCTTCCAACTCTACTATTCTATGATTCTAATAAATAGATAAATGGGATTGCATGCAGATTGGCTGGCCAGGATAGCAAACGCTGGAAGGGGACTTACCAACAGACCTCCCAGTGAAATGCCCCCCACCCTTCCCAAAGTGCTACACCAAATGCCCCCTCCGGCCAGGCGAGTTTTCTGTGCCCTCTGCACACACACACACACACACACTCCATTCATTCAATTTTTAAATAACTTTTATTTATTTATTTAAATTCATTTTTAAAAAGCACATTTGTAATCCCATTTCCAGGACGTGCAGGCACGAGTTGCATGCATGATTAATCTATCCCCAGTCATATAAGAGGACAAATTTGCTCCTGTGGGCCCGGTGACAATCCCTCCTGCACATCCCTTTCATTCGGTGGTCACTGGTGCGGTCAATTTCACCCACGCAACTATTCTGTCCGGTAGCTTAGTGGGCCGTTCAGATAGCGGAGGCGGACCCCTGCCCTGCCACAGCCTGGGGCCTCAGGCGTTGCCTGGATCTGCCCCTAAATCTGACCTTACCACTACCACCACCACCACCCCACCTCTGCATGGAACTCCCTGCCTTCCACAGCAACCTCTGCCCAGACAGGAATCTGGGAAGCTGCCTCGGACTGAGTCAGACCCTCGGTCCTTCCAGCCCAGGATTGTCAACACTTGATGGGCAGCAAGGACTCTCCGGGGTCTCAGAAAACCTGGAGATGCTTCCGGGGACCCCTGAGCTATGGCCTTCCCCAATCTGGTGCCCTCCAGATGTGTTGGACTACAATTCCCACATTCCCCAGCCAGCCATGGAGGGCATCAGGTTGGCAGGCTGCATTACCCCTTCCCAAACCCCCTCCATGCTGCCGTGTCCCACTTTACCTCTCCATTCTCCCCCGTCTGCCTCTCTCCCAGGCCCAAGGGTCCCACTCCCCTGAATGCCTTGGGGGGGGTCAGGGGTTGGGCCCTGCATGGACCCCAAGTACCTTGTCATCCAGCTTCTTTGCCCGGAAGAACAGTTCCACAAAGCCGTTGTCCCCAGAAATCTCTTCCGAGGTTACCTGTTGGGCAGGATGGGGGGGAGTCAAGATGGGGAACCCGTCAGAGGCCGCCCCTGTGGGGGTAACGTGGGGCCCAGGAGCACGGAGGCCAGAAGGGAGTCCCCAAATGTCCACATCTGTGGCCAAGCTGCAGGGCAAGGGAAGGGGGGGGTCACACTCACTGTAATGGTGGACTTGCCGGCATACTTCCCGTATTTCAGGAACAAGGGCTTGCTCACTCGCTTCTGGGCCACGATCTGCAAGGGAGAGTCGAGCCATAAGCCCGTGTCTGTGGGTGTTTCTCTGCCTCGCTCCGTGCCTTCCCTGCAAGCACAAATCCCAGGGCCCTGCAGGCCAGGCCTCCCCCACCCCCAATGCCACCCACAGAGCAGCAGGTGATGACGGGATCAGAAGCAAACTCCATTCCATACCTGCTGCCGCGATGGTGCTACAATGTAAGTGCGTTTTAAATGCAAACCTGCACGTTATTACTTTTTAATCAGGGTTGGCAAACAATTCTGTTGGTGTGGTGGTTTCCAATGTACTGGGAATGTAGAAGCTGTTTTAAACCGTGGAATGGCCGTTGAAGGACAGGAAGAGAAATGTGAACGGTGTGCTTCACAACTGAAGTAAGGGCCACGGCCATCTCAAGCACACACCCCTTCCCCTAAAACCATTAAGTCCGGGGTCTAAAATGACCCACGGTGTGGCTTAGTTCGCTTTGCAGGAACTCTTCCCCTTCTCTCCCTGCCCTGCAGCCCCCTCAAGGGCAACGCAGTCCTCGTGCACGGCTGCTCTCTGCGCGCGAACGGCTGACGCCTCTGGCATGAGTTTGCCTTTTAGCCTCTCTTGGCACAAGGAAGCAGGAACATCCGGGCAGCGGTACTTTAAGCCCTAAGGCGAGAGATGGCCAAGCAAAAGCAGCCCTGGAAGTTGGGCGTCTGCCTTGGAAGTCCCTGGGTGAGGTCTGGGGAGGGGGGGGGGCGAGGGAAAGGCCCTCTGCACATCCTCAGGCACTTGTTGATCTTCATACCTAGTGGTAGATTTCTTTTATTGTGGCTTTTCTCCTCGAATTTTATTTTAATTGTTGCTTTAACACATTTTTGGTACACTGCCCTGTAATTTGCTATTGAGGGGTGGCATATAAATATTTTAAGTAAATAAATAAATACGTTGCATGCAACAATACTGCTCAGGGATGTATAATGGGGCACAGCAGGAGAGCCGCACAAGGCCTCTGCCTGCCCAAAAGCAGGATGAGGCGGAATCTTGCAGCCTGCCAGGAGGGGGGGCAGGGCGGTGGGCGGTGGGGGGGGAGAGGGGGGGAGATGCAGCGTGCAGGCGTGAGGAAGTTGCTCACCGCCTCGGGAGACGTGCTCATCGCTGCTGCAGCGCACGAACCGCCCAGCAAAGCCACAGGTGGCTGGCAATTGCTCGCAATTACCCGCCTGCAGCGAGCGCGAGCCGGGAGCCCCGGCACTCCAGGCCTGCGTGCCGCATCTCGCTTTTAAGGGAAATTGCTGTGGAGGAGCTGCGAGGAGGCAGGTGAGCGGCAGGTCTTGCTAACGGCTCACAAATTGGTCCTTCCAGCTCTTGCTTGCCTCTCTCTCCCTCTCTCTCTCCTGCTTTTGGAGGAAGAGAGAGCGCCTCTGTGCTGCTAACTCCGCTGGTGCCGAGCTGCCCGTCCTTTGCTGGCCCAGCCTTACCTGGCCCACAGTACATTCCATGCCCCCCAGGAAGTCATCATCATGGGTTCCAATGCTGGTGTGGCCATGGATGTCGTAGACCTCAAAGCGCAGTTTCTGCACCTCCTCGAAGTAATAGTCCACCATGAAGACCTTGGCAAAGACGGGGTTCAGGTTGCTTTTGATGACCTCTGACCTGTCCACCTGGGAAGCACAGAAAGAAAAGCAAGGACTCGAGAAGGTGCGGAGGGCCGTTGAGATGTTGATTAGCCCAACTCCTAGGTCAGGCAAAACCGTGGCGGCCTTGGGGATCTCCAGAGGTTCCTCACCCCTGCTTTAGAAGCCATTGCTTGTGTACACGTGGCCAAACGTACATTGGCCTTTTCTACCCTGGAATAAGAGTACTTCTCTTTCTTTCTTTTCTGTAAGAAGATGACAGATTCTGGGGCTCTGCTTTGTAAAAAAAAAACAACCATATTAAATAGAGAAGGAAATATGACAGCCACAAATCCACAGGACCGCTCCCCTGAGATGCCCTGATAGAAACATCAGCGCTCTTCTGGATTAACAGTAAAATGATGCTGAAGGCAAGAAGAAGCTGAGCCCTCGTGCCTCGAGGTGGGGAGAAAAGCAGAGAGAGGGTGGGGGGAAAACTTTGCCTGCCCTTTATCTCTGGCTCCAGAGGGCTGGTGGTTATTTGAGGCAGCTGATCGCATCTGTGCTCCCTCTTCCCTTCTTAAGGGATGGGAGCTGCCATCCTATCCGCTTGACGCTCTTATGGAAACGGAATAGAATTTTGCCTAAACCTTCGGAGAAAATGGAATCGTGAGTGCGGAGAATGCAGATGAGATGCTAATGAGCCATTTCCCAGGCACTGAACCCAGTTTCTATGGGGAGGCGTCTTCTTCTTTTTTGTCAGGATGCCAGGTTTGAGGTTGGGGGTGGCGTGTGGAGTGTCAGGGGACCACCTGATTCCCTCAAGCAGCAGGGAGGCGCCGCCGAAGGCACCTTACCTGCCTCTGCGCCCTCATCCAACCCTCCCCTCCCCATGGCTCACCTGGTCGAGCCCTTCACCCATCCTTCTCTTGTCTAAAGCAGGCTGCAGGAACTCGGGGCCTTTCCACACAACTCCTGGGACAGGGTTCATGCCAGGGCTGCCCAAAGGCATTTTGCTGCCCAGAGCATAGCATCATAGAATAGCAGAGTTGTAAGGGGCCTCTAAGGCCATCTAGTCCAACCCCCTGCTCAATGCAGGAATCCACCCTAAAGCATTCCTGACAGATGGTTGTCCAGCTGCCTCTTGAATGCCTCTAGTGTGGGAGAGCCCACCACCTCCCTAGGTAACTGATTCCACCGTTGCACTGCTCTAACAGTCAGGAAGTTTTTCCTGATGTCCAGCCGGAATCTGGCTTCCTTTAACTTGAGCCCGTTATTCCGTGTCCTGCACTCTGGGAGGATCGAGAAGAGATCCTGGCCCTCCTCTGTGTGACAACCTTTTAAGTATTTGAAGAGTGCTCTCATGTCTCCCCTCAATCTTCTCTTCTCCAGGCTAAACATGCCCAGTTCTTTCAGTCTCTCTTCATAGGGCTTTGTTTCCAGACCCCTGATCATCCTGGTTGCCCTCCTCTGAACACGCTCCAGCTTGTCTGCATCCTTCTTGAATTGTAGAGCCCAGAACTGGACACAATACTCTAGATGAAAAACTGGCTGCAGTCACCGCTGAAGCTGACTTCAATACTGGCATGGGAATACTGTCCGGCACCACACCTCCAGCAACAGGTGAGTGGGGCCAGGACAGGTTGTGCAGCCTACACACCTCCATCCTCCAACAGAATGGAACAGCCAAGGAGTCCAGGAGGAACACTCAGGAGGCTGCCACTGCTCCCCCACCCCCCAGCATCTGCTGCCTGAGGCAAGTGTCACCCTCTTCCTAATGGTAGGGCTGGCCCTGGTTCATATCCTATAGGCAACAGTAGTGAATCTGTCACAAGCAGGGGCAGCCCAAGACGTTCTGCCTGAGGTGAAGGACGGGACGGTTCTGCGTCTCACTTGTGGCCATCTGGGGAGCCCAGGCAGGACAGACTTGGCCCACCGGCCTGAACTGGTGGCTCATTTCGTCCTGCCTTGCAGAAGGAAGTGAGGTTAGGTGGCTCTTTGGGCCTTCCCAGATCTACCTGCAATCTGAGACATGATCTCTTCCGGCAGGCCTCCCCAGTTGAATTTTAAGATGCCTTTTTAATGGTGTGCTGCTTTTAATGATGCACTGGTTTTAAACGTTTGGATTAGTTGTATGTATGTTATAGTGTTTTTATTTGTGTTGTACCCTGCCTCGATCCAGAGGGAGAGGCAGGTAACAAATATATTATTATTATTATTATTATTATTATTATTATTATTATTATTATTATTATTATTATTCATGAGGGACTTGATGTGAGCCAGGGCTCCAAAGGGCTGTTTGTGATCCAAGACCAACGAGGACTACATTCTCCTCCCTCCCATCCCTGGCCTCCATCATTCACCCCTGCTGCCAGGAAGAGACAGGAGCTGCAGACTACCTGGCTGTCCAGGTGAGGCGATGCCTTGTCCTGCCCCACCCCCAGGGACCAAAACATCTAGCACTACTACCGTACTTGGCCAGATTTGGGGGGACGCGGGCAAGCCATATTCTCAACATAAAACCTTCTAGGAGCAGCACTTGGAAGAGTGCCCCTCCCCAGCCAGAGTCTTCACTGCCCACCACTACTTTTAAAATAAAGACAACTTATTCTGCAACTTTACAAAGAATAAGTGCACAAATTTGCTTCTTTTCCTGACCCTTACCCCATCCTCCTCCCAACCCTGGCTCTTGCGTCATGTATATTGGATTGTAAGCCCCTGAGCAGGGACTGTGCTATTATTATTATTATTATTATTGTTATTGTTATCTCTTTCTCGCTCATGGTGGTTTTTCTAGATGGACGTGACGGGCTTTGCCAAATCATGCTATCTCTTACTGATTCAGGAATTTCCTGAAAATTGAGCATGTTTTAAGTATGTCTGCTTTCTGGATGGTGGCATGGATGTATTTTGGTAGGCCCTGTTATTATTATTATTATTATTATTATTATTATTATTATTATTATTATTATTATTTCCTACAGTGCCCAGAAAACTTTATTTGTGTTATAAATAAGTAATCAGATCACGAAAAGGAGAGAGGCAAAAACAATGCAGAGCCTTCTGGCACCTTGGAGCCTAACAGATTTAGGGTGGCCCTAAGCTTTCAGGGGCCCAAGTCCCCTTCATCAGATGACTGAAAAATCCACTCCATCAGATCCACAAAAGTTGTGCTATGAGAACTGTGTGTCTTCAAGGCAGCACAGGAGGCTAACGTGGCTGTTGCTTATTTATTTATTTATTTATTTATTTATTACATTTCTATACCACCCAATAGCCGGAGCTCTCTGGGCGGTTCACAAAAAAAAATGTTGTTGCAGCCCCTTTGGAAACTGAGCGAGTGCAGAGTGCCTTTCTCATGCCGCCGAGGACTCCGTATATAGGGGAGGACGTCCGGCTTTCACACGAGGCTTTAATCCTGCCTCATTCACCGGGGCTCCAGCTGATGACCTCTTCTGTGTTTTCAAACCACTTCTTGCATTTTCTTTTCCTAACTATGGAAACTCCATTAAGGAGAAAAGACCGAGTAGCTGCTCAGCACCTCCTGATTTGTAACCGCTGGGAAGTATCCTAAGTGCCTGTGTTCCAAACAGCGTCTCTCCCTCTCTTGTGTAACTGCAACAAGCAACAGACCAGAAAGAATGAAGAGCAAAGGGGCCAGTGAGTGTGCACATCTGTAAGCACCACTGAAATGAATGGGAGATGTGCAAGAGTTCTTCTCTTCATTTGTGCAGGAGATGTTCCTGGTGGGTTGTGTCCAAATTCCATTTCTTTTTCAAGATCACCCTTGATCTCTAGAGCTGAGTCAAAGCCTCTCTTCAAACGAGCCACCCTTTCTTTAGGCAGGGAAGAAGGCTCGCTCTCTCTCTCTCTCTCTCTCTCTCTCTCTCTCTCTCTCACACACACACACACACACACACACACACACACACCCCAAGTTTCTCACATTGGCAGGGAAGGCAGCAAGATTAGCCTGGACAATGCCTCTGCTTTCCCTATTGATTACGCAGCGGGCCTCCCATTTGCTTGCTCAAACCCTGATTTCATTTGAGTTTCAATGAGCCAGCCAGTGGGACGCACGCTCCGTGGCAATCAATTTCCCTAAAGCTCCTTTATCTCATGAAACCTCACCAAATATCTTCCCCCTAATGAGCGGGGATTTATTAATTAGATGCCATAACTGTCAGCTCTAATCTTCTCGAAATATACTGTTTAGCTCATCCTGCTTCCGCCCCTCAAAAAGGCCTGTGTGCTGAATGCCAAGAGCCAGCAGCCAACGACGCGGAATAATGGGACGAACAGATGGGCAGCCTCCATCCCTCTTACTCTGGCTCAGGGGTGGGGAACTTCTGGCCCGTGTGCTTAATCCGGCCCGTGGAGGATCCCAATCCAGCCTGCGGTGGGTCGAGCTGGTGGCTGGGATCCTCTGCTTCCCAGAGAGCAATTCGGTTGTTCTCTGACTAAAATGGCTTTAGTGTGACTCATAGAACAGCCAAGAGTGCTGACAGAAACCAAAGACGGGGCTCGGAGCGGGTTTGGTTGTACTCAGGAAGCAAGGCTTTGGAAGAACAGCTTGAGCTGCTCTGGCTTGGCTGGATTCTAGCAGGGCCAGGTGCCGGCCCAACCCTAAGGCAGAGTGATGAAACTGCTTCAGGTGACGGATGCTCGGGGGCAGCTGGACTTTCCTCTTCAGCCTCCCTAGCAGCCATTCCCCTCTCTTGGAGGACAGAGCTCTGTGTCTGTCCTGCTGCCTCTGTAAACTAGCCTGCTGCCCTCGCATGGGGTAGAAGACTCCGTCTCACTATCAAGGAAAATGCAGTTGGCTTCAGCACATGGAGCAGAGAGGGCTGCCATCTTGGCCTGCGTCTCGGGCAGCAAAAGACCTTGGGGTGGCCCTGGATTCTGGGGCCTGGATAGCTCTGCAGTGGGGATGGCATTGCCTTGGCTGAAGTCTAAGGCCAGATCTACACCAAGCAGGATATGGCACTATGAAAGCAGTATATAAAAGGCAGGAGCCACACCAAGCAGGATAAAGTGGTCTGAAAGCGGTATATGGTACGTGTCCACGGGCCCCAACCGTTGTCAGTGCACTTCAATACTGCTACAAAGCAGTCGTGTGGCTCCGGCCTTTTGTATACTGACTTCATAGTGCAATACCCTGCTTGGTGTAGATTAGGCCTCAGTCCCTCTCATTCCTTCCCTGCTGTAAATAAATTAGGGTGGCTGCAAAGGCAGTGACCCCCAAAAATGGGGAAATGCAGCACACACAACAGGGGACACAGATTTGCATGAAATTTGCACGTGCTAATTTATTTGGGCAGATGCAGATTTAGACATAATGACTACAATTTGACTAGAAGAAACGCAATATGTGTCTCTATTGCGAGGATAACCCCGGTTGTGGAACGAGCTCCCCAGAGAGGTCCGCCTGGCGCCTACACTGTACTCCTTTCGACGCCAGCTGAAGACCTCCTGATTCTCTCCGTATTTTAACACTTAATTTTATCTTGAATTTGAACTTTGCTGTTTTAACTTTGTATTTTAATTTTATATCAATTTTGCTGCGCGGTTTTTATCCTGGTTGTGCTTTTTATACTGTATTTTGCATTTGTGCTTTTAACCTGTTGGTTGTTTTACTATGGTTTTAATTTTTGTGAACCGCCCAGAGAGCTTCGGCTGTTGGGCGGTATAGAAATGTAATAAATAAAATAAATAAATAAATAAATAAATAAAACTGTGACCAGGTGACAAGTGTGCCTGCTCAGGTGCCTCACTGTTGAGGAACATGTCCAAGGTCCTGCCACTCTCCCTCCTTATGGTTAATTCCTTTAAACTGTACTTGGACTAGATAGCCTTCCAATAGAGGACTGTCCTCTGTAAAGGACGATACCCTGCCCACCCCACCCCAAATAAATAGATCTTTGCAAAGACACTGGCACATACCTTCCATTTTTGGTTGCACCAAGGCAAGTGGTCCACCCTGCAGACACCGTCCCCCACTCCCCAGCCACGAGGGAAGAGTGAGCGGAATTCCGGGAGAGCCCCAGGGGACAAACCCCATCATCCACATGGCTGCCTGGGGTGCCTAGCAAGCAGCGAGGTGCCAGGCCTCATTGCCAGCTGCCACGAACCTTTTTGTGCACTGAAGCCTGAGCAGCTCTCAGAGGAAGTGGGAATCGTGGCCACGTTGTTCTGCTGCGCAACGATTTTTAAATAACCTGGAGTCCTGATAAGGTAACTTTATCAATGTCAGGGCAAAACACCCCCTTTGGGACACGAGCCAAAGTGTTTTTCCGTGGCTGTTAACGTGGGCCAGGCCAGCGAGGCTCCCTCGAAAAGGCAGGAGCCCATTTCGGTATTGATTTTTGCCAGGCCATCTAAGTGCCAGCAGTGTCTTTGCCCTGTCTCTTTCAGAAAACAAATGAGCCTCGTTTAGAACCAAGCAGGCTTGTTCCAGGAAGGAAAGTTGTTCTACCCGCAGCACACCATGGATCTCTGCCTTCTGTGGGGCTGCTGCATGGGTGGGTGGGTGCACGACCTCAGGGGCACTCCTAGAGGTTCACTCAGGGTGCAACCCAATGCATGTAGAGATGGAAAGAAGTCTTTCAACTCGGAGCATTCCCCAGCTCTGGCTGCACTATACTTATCTCCTCACCCTGATTTTCTAAGGCAACTCTACCCCAGAATCTGGGGCAAGCTGGCCCACGGGCTCTTTTGCAATCCAGGGCAAGGAATGATTTGGTTCGGACCAGGCAACCCTCCCTCGCACTTTGGAGACAACCTACTTTAAGCCCTGCTTCCACGCTGAAATCTGCTGCCCCATTTCAGCTTTTGTTCCGCTCCGCTTAATCTTCCTGATGGTTTCTTGATTGGCAATTAAAATCAGCTTTCCTGAGGTGAGCTGAGCTTGCAAGATCAATTAAATGTACCACATCTACACCAAGCACTTTGAAAGCAGTCTGAAAACGGTTCAAGGCCTGGGCCTCAAGAGCGGTCACTGCACTTCAATACCGCTACAAAGCAGTCGTGTAGATGCAGCCTAGGTGGGTGGGACACCTTTGGCTCAGAGCCTGGCTGAATATGATCTTTGGGAAAGTTTTCTTTAAATAAATGAAATGAAATAATCCTAGCTTTGGGGAAGGTTCCGTCAGTTTGCCTCTCTTTGCAGTATGTGCCTTGCTGTCCTTCGGGTGTTGGGCCTCACATTCAGGCAAGAATTGTGCAGTTTTCTAAAGACCAAAGCAGAAGGATTGAAGACCGTGATGTGGGCAACTCTGGCCCCTGTCGTGTAGGACTTGATCCTACATGAAAAGGGGCAGTCACTGTGTGTGTGTGTGTGTGTGTGTGTGTGTGTGTGTGTGTGTGTGTGTGTGAGAGAGAGAGAGAGAGAGAGAGAGAGAGAGAGAGAGAGAGAGAGAGAGAGAGAGAGAGAGAGAGAGAGAGAGAGAGAGAGTTCCTACAGTTAAGCTATCCAGAAAGCTTTTAACATCCCTCATTCATCATGCAAATTGCAAGGGGAAAGAGAATTAGGGAGAAGAATGCTATCACCCTCCGACACACGAGGTCTTGGCTTGCCAGTACCCAAGGTTGGCAGGAGGCTCCTTTATCATCTGGCCAACTTCCTGCCTCTCATTGTCCCCATCCCACCCCCAAAATAATCACAGTCCTGCAGGGGACTGTAAGTTTGTCCGTTCAAATATTCAAACTTTCCCCATACTGCCTGCATAGAACTGAGCTCTCAACAAACGCCTTGTCAGAATTATTTGCAGAGAACTTGAGCTTCTTGTCCTGCACAGCATCGCTAGCTCTGCATAGAAGGGAAGAAACCTGCTCTGTAGGCAGATGGTCCCAGGTTCAATCCCCAACATCTCTAGAAAGAGCTGGGAAAGACGGCAGTTTGAAAACCTGGAAAATAGCTGCCAGTTCGAATGGACCAGCGTCCTGCAACCAGTTGCCCTCCAGATGTGCTGGACTACAGCTCCCATAACCCACAACTCAGACAATACTGAGCTTGATAGATGGATGGTTTGATTTGTTATAAGCCGGCTCCAAATGGCCCAATGACCCACCACCACCACCTGAAGACCCAAAGACATCCTAGGTTCCAGAAGCATCCCACAGCTATAGATCTGATCTTTCCGGGGGAGAACAACCCCTTTCCAGGACAGGTTGAATTCCAGTCCCAGAGTCTTTCTACTGGCCAACAACACAGCTGTCTTGTCTGGGTTTAACTTTGGCTTCTTTAGCCTCATCCAGCTCATTATGGAACCCAGGTGATGTTCAAGGGACCCAATCCTTCCTTGGTGTTAGGTGACAAGAAGCAATAGAGCTGGGCGCCATCAGAATATGGGCGACCCCCTCACTCCAAAGCTCACAGTGGTTTCAAGTAAATATTAAACAGCATGGGGGACAAGAGAGGACCCTGTTAGATGCCACAAGCCAAAGAGCATGGAGTCCAACAGTAATTCCCCAGCACCACGTTCTGGAGAGAAAGGAACAAAAGCAGTTCCCTTCTTGTTGGGGCATCAAGGAGATCCACCGATGCGTCTGGCATAGCACCCTCCCTCCCTCCCTCCCTCCCAGGGCCTGATGCTGCCCCTGAACACAAGGTTCATCTCCAAGAAGCGGAAGGCAAAGGTGGCCCATCTGGCGTTCTTGGTTGCCCTTAGTGCAGCCACAGCACCATTGGTGGTGGTGGTGGGGCTAAACCGACCACTTCCGCTTTCCCACTCCTGAGCACGTCCTCTTGAATGGCCTCGTGGTGTGCTGGCCATCCGCTGGCTCGCCGTGGGACGCCAGGTGGATATTGGCAGGCCTGGCGCACGTGGCGCCAGAAGCCCCATCAGCCTTTGTCTCCGATGTATCAGTGCTGCCCCACGTCCTCCAGGAGAGGTAGCCAAAACGTTCGCTCCGAACCAGAGAAAAGGGCTTTGAATGCTTCCAAGGGCTCATTGTTCCGAGTCTTCCAGCCCACCTGCCTGGCCTTTATTACCATCGCCGGCTCGGAGACTCACACAGAGGATGACAATCATCTGCACCAACATCTAACGAGCATCTGAAGCTACAGGCAATTAACCCTGAAGCTGTTACAAAAGAGCCATGTGCCGGGAAGCGAAGCAACGAGAGAATCAGCCTGAGACGGCAGCAACCAGAATGCCAGGAGCGTTTGCAAGCACAAAAGGAGACGAAGGATTCCAGGCAGGAAGAGGCTGGCAGGAAGCCCAGGAGAGAGAGAGGAAGAGAGGGAGGCCAAGGAGGCGGCCGTGGGGTCTCCGTGAAAGCCAACCTGAGGGTCAGCAGCAGGGCAAGCCGAGCCCAGGACAGGCAGCGGGACAAAGAGGGCAGAGTCGAGCCCTCTTATCCGGTGGGTACAGGTCCTCCCGTGCAGATTCGATCTCAGGGCTTAGTCTGAAGTTTGGCTCACTTAGGGTTTGACACCAGAATCTCTCTCTCTTCAGCGTCAAGGCTCACATCTAAGTGATGTGAGGTGATGCTGGAGAGAGTGCCTCTAAGCATGTCAACAAGGGATTTCGTTCACCAAACTGAGTTATCGCCACCCGCTTTCACACACCTGGGTTTCAGAAGCAGTGAGCCCAACCTCCTGGCATCTTGTCCGTCTAATGTGGGAGCAGGCAGCTTGTGGCCTTTCAGATGTTTTGGCTTACAATTCATCAATGGTTATGGCTAGGGCTGCTGGAAGTTGCAGGCCAAAATATCTGGAGGGCCACAGATCTGATCTAATGTAAACATGGAGGGCTTAGAATCATAGAATAGCAGAGTTGGAAGGGGCCTACAAGGCCATCGTGTCCAACCTCCTGCTCAATGCAGGAATCCACCCTAAAGCATCCCTGACAGAGGGTTGTCCAGCTGCCTCTTGAAGGCCTCTAGTGTGGGAGAGCCCACAACCTCCCTAGGTCACTGATTCCATTGTCGTACTGCAATAACAGTCAGGAAGTTTTTCCTGATGTCCAGCTGGAATCTGACTTCCTTTAACTTGAGCCTGTTATTCCGTGTCCTGCACTCTGGGAGGATCAAGAAGAGATCCTGGCCCTCCTCTGTGGGACAACCTTTTAAGTATTTGAAGAGTGCTCTCATGTCTCCCCTCCATCTTCTCTTCTTCAGGCTAAACATGCCCAGTTCTTTCAGGCTCTCTTCATAGGGCTTTGTTTCCAGACCCCTGATCATCCTGGTTGCCCTCCTCTGAACACGCTCCCGCTTGTCTGCGTCCTTCTCGAGTTGTGGAACCCAAAACTGGACGCAATATTCTAGATGAGGCCTAACCAGGGCCGAATAGAGAGGAACCAGTACCTCGCGCGATTTGGAAGCTATACTTCTATTAATGCAGCCCAAAATAGCATTTGCCTTTCTTGCAGCCATATTGCACTGTTGGCTTCAAGAAATGCAAATGCTATTTTGGGCTGCATTAATAGAAGTATAGCTTCCAAATCACTTGCGTCACTTCTAGGGCATGTACAGCATCTCGCACGGGGTGGGCAGAAGTAGATTTCCAGATGTTTCAGGCTTCATCTCCCAGAAGCCGCTGCCACCAGGGCCAACAGTCAGGAACGCAGAGACCTTCAGTCCAACACGTCTGGAGATCTACCTTCTGCCCACCCCGGTCTAGCACATTGCGGCATGCCATGCGTACGTGGCTTTGATAGCATTGTAAACACCCACCTCTCCATAGGAATGCAGATTCTCCCGCCCACGTCGATCCCTTTTAAACTAGTGTGAACAGCATGCTGTTCGTGGAACGGCTTCCCGATTTCCTCATTAAGCTGGGATTGGAAGGGCATTTGACGATATCTGATGTGCCTTTTAACTGAATGCGGGCTTTATATATTTTTTACTCACCGGTTCACTATTGCTGTTGTTTTACCTGCTGCTTTACCTGTTGTTGTTGTTGTTTTTATTGTTATTTGACACGAGCCACCTGGAGGTGCACATAGAAGGTGGCGCATGACTCCCACAAACAGACAAACACGCAGATTTCTGGCAGTGAGGCTGAGAAAGGCTCTTGGTTTCCTGAGACTCGGGGGAAATGCTCCCACTCAAGTCAGGGGCCAGATCAAGCTTCACCAGCCTGGTGCCCTCCAGGTGTGCTGGACTACAACTCCCATGAGTTGTAAACTCCTGCTCCTAGCCACCATACCCCAGCATGTTGCCCCTTTGTCTGGCCCCACCAGGCGGGGGTGGGGTAGGGGTAGGGGTTGGGCACTGTAAATGTGACCTGCAAAATCTCAAACAATCTTATCAACTGAAACCGCTCTGATGCAAACTTCATCAGCTGGCATCTTTTGCTCTGGCCGCTGAAAGTCCCCTCCCCAACCTCCAGGCTAGAGATTGTGTGCTGCTCCGGAAAGCCAAAAAAAGGGCTCAAGACTCAGGGCCAGAAAAAGCTAATTCAGGACACATAAATAATTCTGAAGAGAGAGGCTCTGAACATGTCGTGAGTGTATTTCTCCCCCAAGGAACCACAGCTCAGCCTGCTGCATAAGAAAGACAAGGTCAGGCACCATCTTAGTGCTTATAGTTCAAAAATTACAAGTAACTTACTGGGCTGGGACCCCTGATTGCCTTTCCAATTTGAAAATTCACACAGCCAGCCCCAGGAAGCAGAGACTATTTCACATAAACAGAGACCAATTGCAGAACAAAGAGCCTTTCTCCCCCTCCCCAACACACGCAGTTACAAAAGCACTTGACTTGAGCATTGCTTAAGTGGTTTTACTATGGATCCACTTGTATTTAATCCCGTGAAGCACCATATAATAACACGAAATAGCACCATGAAGCAACACGGAATAATGGGCTCAAGTGACAGGAAGCCAGATTCCAGCTGGACATCAGGAAAATTTTCCTGACTGTCAGAGCAGTATGACAATGGAACCAATGACCTGGGGAGGTTGTGGGCTCTCCCACACTAGAGGCCTTCAAGAGGCAGCTGGACAACCATCTGTCAGGGAAGTTTTAAGGTAGATTCCTGCAATGAGCAGGGGGTTGGACTGAATGGCCTTATAGGCCCCTTTCAACTCTACTATTCTATGATTCTATGAACGAGCTCTATTAATACTAAGCTAAGGATCTAAGAGCAGAATCTCCAGACAGACCTTTCAGTGCACGTGCTGCTGACACTCCCAAGGGATTTCCCTCTAGGTTGGGAAAAGGCATCAAGGTGGAGCTCAACACACACAAACACAATGGGTCAGATCCAGATCTAGGTACTAGCAGAAATAGACATCCCCATCTCCCCAACAGCCCCCCCAGACCCCTGAAAATGCTACACAGAGTCCTGGAGGACCATGATGAATGGGGAGAGCTATGGTGCAGGAGGAAAAGGCTCCCCCAAAATTTGACAGAGGTACCTTCCATGAGTGGAGCCCTTCTGCCCATGGAAGGCAGTTCCTGGACCCCACCCTCTGCAAGGTAGGACCGTCCATACAATAGCCCCCCTTAGGGCTTAACCTAAGCAGTCCCGTCCATCATAGCATCCCACAAGCAAAGAACAGGTGTGACTCAGAAAGCTCTCCGGACGACTCAAGAAAGTGATCCAAGCTGCATTTAGGAGGAAGCCAAAAGGTCCACAATGTCTGATCAATTAATTGGTGAGCTTAATCAATTAAAATGAATTGGCTAAAAAAAAAGTGCTCAAATTAATAAGGCTTCTGCTTTTTTTTAAAGCTTTTTAAAGATAAGTAAGTTTATGCAAGTGCTTATAAATACTGCAGACGGCAAATGCCAACTTAAGAGGAATTTGCATTCTCTCACATAGGGCAGAATATGCCCCTTCTAAGATTTATGTCTGCTTTGACACACGCGTGCATCCTCTAAAAGCCAGGGAAGCATGCTCCTTGCTCCAGAAATATGCTTTTTACCCACATTTAAATTGATGTAATTTTAATTGCTAGATTAATCGATCGATCAAACAAAGCTCCTATGATTCATTTCTTTAATTGGTTGTCAGCCACTAAGCCAGCTGACTTTGGGGTGGGAGAAGAAGTCCTTCTTGACCCCGAGGACAGCAAGGGCTCTCTGAGCCCCGCAAAACGCAGCCGGCTGTGACTCTTCCCACAAAGAAATTGTGCTGTACTGCCCCTCCCCTCCCCTCCCCTCCCCTCCCCTCCCCTCCCCTCCCCTCCCCTCCCCTCCCCTCTCAAACAGGTCCCTCAGAGCTGCCATGGAGAAGCCGACCATCTCTCCCATCTCTGGAAAGAAACGCAACCAGCACAGGGAGGCAGAAAACCCGTCCAGATCCGCCCGTCTGGTGTTTTCATTGTTTGGTGGTTTCCCAGTTTTTGTGCAGTTTTCCCTCCACCCTGAAATGTTGAAATGCCTCTCCTAAGGCTTCGTGAGTGGCAGGAAGGGCTTTGAATTAAAATATGCCGGTGTCTGGGGCCCACCCCTGGAATCTGGACCCCGAGAACTTCTCCAGAATGGATTTGGACCCTGGGGCTGAAAGAGGTTCAATGCCCTGCCCCAGCAGCTGCTACGCTAGAGGGGGACGGCAGATCCGTCTTTCTGCTCTGTATCTGGTGTGAAAACCAGAACCAAAAAGGAAGAGAACACCTAAGCCTGGTCAGAAAAAAGGAGAAACAAATTCTCAGGATGCAAACGCTTGTATTGCAAAAGCTTTGTAATAAAAACACTGTATCCTGAGAATTTGTTTCTTGTTTTTTTCCTGCTCTGTATCTGGTGTGGACAGGCTGGGGTCCGTTTCTGATTCCCATGTTCTCCTCCTGGGCCTTGCCCATCGGGTACAGTCTAGGCAACAGACCTGCAAACTGGGGCTTGCAGGTTTGACTCCCTTAATTCATTTGCTCAAAGACGCACGGCGGGCCTCTCCCATCCACAGACTCAGGAAAGACAGCAGTTAAATGCAGGGTCTTAATCGTTCAACTGACTTAACCCTGGTCCCCAAAAGCCAGCCAGCCCCCACAGCCAAGTCCCAGAGTGCTTCTGGAAGAGGCTCAGGCTTTGGCAAGCCTTTTACAGGGGTCCATAAAAATCGGGCAACCACCAAAAATGCACTCTGTCAAGTACATGGCTTTGCGCCTAAATGTGCAGCAGGAAGATGGAACGCCTCGGAGCATGCCCTCCGTCAGTCCTCAAGGCTGGCAGCCTTCGCCAACATGGTGCCTTCCAGATGCTAGGGACTTCAATTCCCATCAGCCAGGAATCCTGGCAAATGTAGTCCAAAGTATCTGTAGGGTCCCTACAGTCTTAGCGGTCTTGAAGACTGGCGGAGGGCATGTTCCTGGCGGCTCCGGGAAAGGCAGTGCTAAGATCAAGAGAAGAAGGTGGTCGAAAGGGTAGGGCCCAAACTGGCCAGATGAGGAGAGGGAGGCTGTTCAGGGGTTGCAGCAGTGGCACCCTGAGCTCCTAGCATCCCTCCTTCATCAGGAGGCAGGCCACTCTGTTCTGCATCGTAGAGCACCAGGTAAGCCCGACCGTCTGCCTAACAGCTCCATCCTAGATACAGATACAGACACAGATACACACACACACACACACACACACATATATATGTCCACTTTGCTTGCCTCCCAACTCCAACCATCCATCTACCCCCAAGCCTTTGCCTACCTCCATCCACTGCCCTTGGGACTGCATGAGGAGCACCACGCAGGGATCCGATTTGTTGAGGGTGTCTCGGTCGAGCAGGTGTTTACAGCTGACCCGCAGCTCCACCTTCGAGACGCAGGTGGCAGAGACAACGCCCAGGTTGGCCTGGGACGCTGGGTCCAATAATTCATTCATCCTCGCCGGGGTGGAGGACCCTAGCTGGGTGGCTGCAGCAGGTAGCAAAAGCAGAACACGGTGGCTGAAGCGCTTGGGCAGCCAGGAGCATCCACAGCCAGACCTGGGGTTGCGGATGGCAAGGTCCGCTCACTGCGTGGCGCAATCAAGGAGTCCGGCTTGCTTTCAGCACCGGGGAGTAGCCAGCTCCAAGCTTCACCCTGGGAGGACGTTTTGCCTACAAGGTCTGCGTGGTCAATGCAATCCCCGAAGCAGGCACAGCAGAGCCTGTAGGGGGCGCTGCCACTTACTTCGTTGGCCAGGCAGCTGCCAAACGGACCCGATTAAGAGGGTTTCCTCCTTGCAAATTAAGAAGACGTGGTTTGTTCTTCTTCTTCCTCTCCCGGATGCTGGATCCAAATCAGCCTCCTTCTTGTTGCTGGCACAGACCTAACCTGGGTGTGCATATGCACTCGGCCTCTCCCTGGAGGAATTTTTTGGGTGGGGAGTAGAAGGTGGCAGTTCTGACTTCTGGCCTTTGTCGGTCTTTGGGTCTTCAGAGAAGAACAAGGAGGTGCGGGATGGAGAAAGAGAAGGGGTTCCTTTCCCAAGTCACCAAGAACAGAAATAAACCAGCAGTTCCCTGGATTCCTGGATGCTGGGTTGAGACAGCCGGAGACGGGGCAGAGACTTTCCCCGTCACCAGAGGAAGCATCAAGTGTACCACGACCCCAGTCTTCTCCGACTCTTCCCAGGCAGAAGAGGAAATGCCAGCCCACGGCAGAAAGGTGTCCCCGGTGTCTTTGTGCAAGGACGAGTGGAAAGGATCACTCAGAAAGATGCCTACAGGATAGAAAAAGGAACACAGACTAGATGAATGGACAGCTTGCATTATTAAAAAATATCCAAGAATTAGCACACAGCCATGAACATAAAAAGAGCTCTACTGGATAAGACCGTCAAGTGCAGCACCCTACTTTCCATGGTGCCCCTCCCGCTCTAGGTGCTCCCAGGAAGCCCAAAAGCAGGGCTGGAAGAAAACGACCCTCTCCGGGAACTGGTATTCATTCAGAGATATGCCTCTGAGTTTCCAGGGGTTCCCAATCTTTCTGGATGGGTGGGCACATTTGGAATTTTAAAGAAGTATCATGGGCACTGTCACAAAATGGCTGCAATGGGGGGTGCCCATTTGCAAAATGGCCACCGTAGTGGGCATAGCAAGTCATAAAACATCCATTTCAAAGAACCAGAGTCTATGGCTGTGATTGGGTTTGAGCCCTAGAACTCAAAACCACGCTATTAAACACACCATTTCCTGCTCTAACATTTCACAGAAATGCAAGCCAACTGATTTCCCAAAATCACCTCTGAAGTTAATTTATCGCACCAACTTTATTGAACAGGCAAATCTGCCCCCATACTCACTGCATAAGAAGCTGATATTGCAAACACACGAGAACCACACACATAAGAGTCTTTCAGGGTTGCCCCCTAAATGCATACCCCTAAAATCAGGGGCAGCTGGTGACTTTGTTGGGCACTAAGGGAGGTGTGCACGGGCCCCAGGGCACCCCAGACATAGAGCTGTGATGACTAATAGCTGTGATTGTGTCACGAACAGTGAAGAAAATTTCACGTGAATGTTCCAATTCGTCACAGCAATGTTGCAGAAGAAGAACGCAGAGGTTCTCCTGGAATTTGTTCAGCCCCTTTCTGATCTCGCCATGTGGCCTATGGCGTCTCAGAGCATCCACACCAACCTCACCATCTTGGCCTCTGTACTGGCCCTTTTCCGCACCACTTGAAGTTGGCAAATGGATTTCAGCCAGCATTTTACCCATCCGGTCACCTCAGTCAGGGGACCATGAGTGTTTTTTGAAAAGCCTCCTCGACTGGGCCCACAACAAAAGAGAGTGCACTTCTTCACATGATGAAAGCACTGCTAACCTATGGAATGCACTGCCGTTTGACGTGGCGGCCGGTTGTAAGCTTAGATGGCTTCCCAAGGGGAATTGGACAGATGCATGGAGGAGCCCTCTGTCAGTGGCCCTTGGCAAGGATGGGGGCAGTTTACCACACTGAATACCTGCAGGAGAGGGCTCTTGCCTTCATGCCCTGCTCTGGAGCATCCATGGGGCATCAGTTGACCACTGTGGGAAGGGCTAGATCAGGGGTGAGCCACTTGGGGGCTGCCAAAAGTTTGGCGACAGAAGTGACGCAGCCTTCCCTGCAGAAAGAAAAATCTTTACATTAGATCGGGGTGGACAACTTGTAGCCCTCCAGATGTTTTGGCCTGCAACTCCAGTAGGGCCAATGGTGAAGGATCGTGGGAGCCAAAACATCTGGAGGGGCACAGGTTGCCCACCCCTGGGCTAGAAGGGTCTTTGTTCTGATCCAACAGGGCTCTGACATCCTTAATCCACCAGATTCTTCCCTGGCTGGCTCTCTCCTGGCCCACGAAATTCTCCGCGGCTCTCTGGCTCAGACCTTCCTTGTCCTGGACACACCATGCTCAGCTCTACCCTGGGGCAAGAATTTTTAAGATCCGAAATTGCCCACTTCACCTCCACCACCTCCAAATCATGCACCTACATGGACGTCAGACACAGTCACCCAAAGAGAAAAGAAGGAGACAGCAGAGCCCCCGACATGCTCTTGTGCTGGGCTCTCCGGTGGCACACCTCGCACTGTGCACCTCATGGGAGGGTTGTTTCCTGGGTGGGGGCTGTGGGGCCCAGGAACTCCCTGAGAGTCCTTCTCTGGCACCGTTGCCAACAGGCACTGGACCCTCCGCCTGATCCAGCAGGGCTCTTCTTCTCATGGCAACGTCCCCTGCCTGGGTACTGTGGATCTGCCAGGCTTTATCCCATCTCCTGGGAGTCTGGGCGTGGCTTGGCTCTTCTCCCTTTCAAAGGTGCTGGCTGTTCTGAGGGCAAGGAGTGGGCGGGGGGGGGGCTTTCCTCCTGGCCACTGCAGGGCCTTGTTTGGACACTTGTTGCTGTTCTGTGAGGTTACGTAAATGGGCGTGCTGTGCAAGGGGGGGTTAGAGAGAAGGGGCTGAGCTGTGGCTGGAATTAAACTGGGGAGGGGAAGGAAAGAAAGAGGCGGGGAAGGAGAGAGGGAGAGAGAGAGAGAGAGAGACAGAGACAGAGACAGAGACAGACAGAGAGAGAGAGACCAAGGAGAGTGGGAAGGAAGGAAGAGAAAGAAACAGAAGGAAGGAGGGAGACAAAGGGAAAGCAGGGAAAGAAAGAAGGAAGGACAGAAAGGGAAGGGAAGGAAAGAGAGGAAAAGGAGAAAACGGGAAGGACGGGAGGGAAAGAAGGAGAGAAAGAGAAAGAGGAAGGGAAGGGAAGGCACTCCAAGCAGCACATCATGAACGGGAGCCAAACGACCGCTGTGGGACTCCACCAGCCCCGTGCTGCTGCCTCAGTTCCTTGATGGAAGGAGGAGAGATGTGAGAAGAGCCCTGGCTGGAAGGGGGGGGGGCAGCAGGGAGAAGTCTTAGGAGGAGGAGAAGCTCTTTCCATAAATTGGGGAGGACACGAGAGGAGCCACTGGTTTCTCCAGAACCCAGTTGGGTCGAGCACCTGGGCAATCCCTGTGCCTTCTTTCCGACCCAGGGAGGGCTTCCTGGCTGCTAAGGCCCCCCAAGTCAGAACAGGTGCTGCGTTCTGGTGTCTGGGTGCGTCACTACGCTCCATCGTCTTCCCACTTTGCCAGAACAGCAACAGAGTTTCCTTTGCATAGAACTCAAAACTTATTCTGGCAAAACTGACCATTCCTGGGCTCCAGGAAGACCCAGGTGCTTGACCCTGGCACGGCTGGGAAGTGGAGAACAGCAGGGGGGCCCATGATGGGGAGGAAGTGGGGGGGGCTTCTCCCTCGCCAAGTAAATTGCACACAGCTGCTGCCTGGATTTGTCAGCGCCTCCGGATTGACAAGGAGACCTTTGGTGCACACATCTCTCCCCCACATGCAGCGCACATTAGCTGGCACATCCTGATACTGTCATGTGCACACAATCACATGCATGTGCATCCATGCTTCACTGGCACAGTCCCCTATGTAACACACGTGCACACAGAGTTGATCATGTGTGTATGCTTCTGTCAACGTTCCCACATGTCTGCTGGGTTATTAAGCTTGCTAGATTCTTCTTTTTTAAAACACCAAAAGAGGAAAAACACGTTTATGAGACACAAGCATAAAATCAAAGCTACTTATGATTTAGGACCCATCAAGCTACGGATTACACTCTGACATTACACACTCATACAGAACTGTGTATTCCTACAGACATGCACATATTCATGGCTGTTTCTGTCCTCTCCCTCTTTTGCAGGTGTAGTATTCTTCCTATGCCGCTGTCTCTCACACACACATATGCACAAGCTTGAACACCTTGATGTGTGAACAGTGCTGTGTTTTGCTTTGCTCCATAGGAACAAATCAGCGAGGTGCGGATCCACTTTCCAGCACGCTGCCACTCACAGCATGTATACCGTGTACTATGGTGTACAGTTTCCCAGAAACATGAGCAGCGATGCCTTAAAAGTAACACCTAAAGTGCTCTCCAGATGTGCATTTACTCTGGTACAGGCACACAAAATGGCTGGGAACACACTCTTGTCCACACGGGTGGACACCCACCTACCCACTCACCCAACCTAGATACAAACACTTCCTTGGTTTGCGTGCAGAGTTCCAGCACCCTAACACAGTTCCCTGGGCACGTGAGGATGACTGGCCACACCACAAAAAACCTGCCAGCTTGTGCGAAAGGGCGGGCATGTGCCTGCTGCTGCCCCAGCGTCCACGCGCCTCCGTGGCACATGCCTGCAACTTCGCTCCACACATCCACCCGTTGGGAGTTCCTTTGCACACGCGTGTATTCCAGACGGCTGCCCCTTGGAGCAGCTGAGCCCTCCGTTTCTTGCCTGCCCCGCGGAGCTGGGGCGAGTTCAGGGCAGGAGCGGGGGGGGGGGGCGTAGTGGCCGCCCTATTACCCCGGGCAGCTACTCTTGCGGAAGTCCCGGCCTCCCTCCCTCCCTCGGCTCTCTTCTCCCCAGCCTGCCCCGGGCTGCCTTCGGCTTCCCTCTCCCCAGGAAACCCACTCGGGCCGCCTGCGGGGACGCGCTCCGCCCGCCAGCTGCCTCCCCGGCTGCCCCGCTCACCTGCTGCCTGGCCCGGCTGCCCGCGCCGCAGCTTGCCTGCCCGTCCGGCGCGCGCTCTGGAGCCTCCGTTGCGCGCTGCGCTCTGCCGCCGCCGCCTCCACCGCCCGCCTGCGCCCTTCCAGCAGCGGAGCCCGACGAAGAGGCAGCCTCGGCGGCAGCAACCACCACAACTCAGGCATTAACCGCTTCGGTGCCAGCCCGGTCCAGACACGTGCCGGCCTCGGAGGGAGGGAGGAGGGGCAGGGGCGCCTCTGGGCGGGGGTCTCCTCTCCTCGATGGGGCCCCGACTCGTGCCTTGACGAGACCCGAGAGCCCCCAGCCGCCCCCTCCGCCCGGCCCTGAGAGCAGGTGGCTGCGAGCAGAGAGAACCGACGGCGCTACCTCCGCTTTCCCGGCTCCTCGCTGTGTTGCCAAAGGGAAGGAGAAGAAACGGAAGGCCAAGAGCCTGCTTCTGCTACTTCCACTCAATCGCAACGCGCCAAGAGGAGCCCGAATGGATCGGGGCCGCGCCCCTGGGTGCTCCCGTCCCCCTCCCCCTTTCCCTCCAGAGCAATGGCCAGCGCTGGTTCCGTGGTCCCAGCCCCCAGGCACACCGCTTTGGCGCCCCCTCCCCCTTTATGGCCAAGGAGTGGAACCGCCGCCCCCTCCCCAAATCCCACCCTTTAAACTCCCCTTGAAGAATCGGCCCGGAAGGCTTAAGGTGCGTTAGGGCAGGGAGACGGGTTTGGGCCCTTTGGGGGATGCCGATGTCCTGCCCCAGGGCCAAGAGCCGCCCCCTCGCCTGACTCCGGGGCTGCTGGCGTTGGGTCCCTTCTGGGGCTGTCCACCCCACGCCACCCCACGCCTGGGAAGCAGCAATGGCACTACTGGCCCCCCCTTCATTAGCCAAGCCTCCCTCGCAGTCTTGGGGGACCTCCCACTCTTCCAGTTTGCCCCCGGTGGGAGTCAATGGTCTCCCTGCCTCAGTTTCCCTTCTTCTTTTATGCCAGGTGCAGAGAACGTGGCACCTTTTACTCAGCACTTCCTGGTCCCTTTTCAGTGTCCAGCCACTCATCTGGCCTAAATAGCTTGCTTATTTATTTATTTATTACATTTTTATACCGCCCAATAGCCGAAGCTCTCTGGGCAGTTCACAAAAATTAAAACCATGAAGGACATAATAAAACAACCAACAATTTAAATGTAAGTTAAAATTTGTTGTTAAAATACTGAGAGAATAAAAAGGTCTTCAGCTGGCGACGAAAGGAGCACAGTGTAGGCGCCAGGCAGACCTCTCTGGGGAGCTCATTCCACAGCCGGGGTGCCACAGCAGAGAAAGCCTTCCCACCTTCCTCTGTGAAAAACAAGTTGCAATCCTATGATCATTCTGGGCAGAGCGCCAGCATTGATCTCTCTTGCCTGGTGGCTCCAATTCTGTTGTTTTCCTTGTCAGAAGAACATCAGAAGGGCCCTGATGCTGGATCAGACCAAGGGTCCATCTAGTCCAGCACTCTGTTCACACACAGGGGCCAACCAGCCATTGGCCAAGGACCAACAAGGCAGGACATGGTGCAACAGCACCCTCCCACCCATGTTCCCCAGCAACTACTGGTGCACACGGGCTTACTGCTTCGAATACTGGAGATAGACTTCCTGGGATTTTTTCTGGGCTGGGCTCCACTTCTCTGCCCAGAGAACTCTTTCACTCTGCAGACTGGGAATATTCATGTTTACAGAAGAAAGTAAAATGTGTACAATCCCCTCCTCTATGAAATAGGTATTGCAGGGAAGTGGGGGTGTTCCCGGCCAAGGCAAGGGTGCACTGGAACTGGGCCTCATGTGGACAAAGCTCCAGGACCTTTTGACTTGCAGGGATGCTGATGTCATCTCCCGCCCCCTCAGCGTTCTCTGGTCCCTCTGAGCTTAGCTCACAGTAGCTAGGGGGAAATGTATTCTTATCAAAACTACACACACACACCCCTCTAAGAGTTAGATAGAGCAGGGGGTCCCAGCCAAACCTTTTTGGGTAAAGAACATCAGAAGAGCCCTGCTGGATCAGACCAAGGGTCCATCTAATCTGACATTCTGTTCACACAGTGGCCTTTTTTTTCTAAGCTAAACAGTCCCAGACATTGTAACCTCCCCTCTTAAGGAAATTGCTCCAGCCCCTTGATGGTTTTAGTAGCCCTTTTCTGCACCTTTTAAAACTCTACAATATCCCCTTTTATGTGCAGAGACCACAACCATTGTTGAGCACATTTGGAATTTTGAGAGAGGGTTGTGGGTGCTCTCACAAAATGGCCACCATGGGGGGTACTTTGCCCATTCATAAAATGGCTGCCATGGTGGAAGTGGCCAGTCACAAGATGCTCATTTCCCAGAAAGCAAACATCAGGAAAAACTTCCTGACTGTTAGAGCAGTACGACAATGGAACCAGTTACCTAGGGAGGTGGTGGGCTCCCCCACTCTAGAGGCCTTCAAGAGGCAGCTGGACAACCATCTGTCAGGGATGCTTTAGGGGTGGATTCCTGCATTGAGCAGGGGGTTGGACTCGATGGCCTTGTAGGCCCCTTCCAACTCTGCTATTCTATGATTCTAAGATTACAAGGAAAGAAACTTACAGAGTTATTCATGGGAGCTAGTAACCTGCAAGTGTACATCTGGCCACATCTTCTGGGTGTGTGTGTGAGAGAGAGAGGGCCTGCCCCACAATTTAACTAACGGGGATCTCCCTAGCACAAGATAGCTCCGCAAAGTTAGTATTAATACTTCAAATTTGGCCCACTGCTAAGCACCACTCGCCAGCACCCCCTTGGAACGGACTGCATCTTCACCAACCATGCACATCACCAACCGGCATTGTAGTCCACACTGTTTCTAGGAAGGAGGAGAGGACATGGGCCCAGGCACGCACAAGCACACGCAAAGAGTTGCGTTCTGTGAAAGGATGAAATTAGCCACTATTTCAAGGTATTTGCAATGCAAATGCACTGGATGAGCATATTGACGTAGGACAACTTTTGTGGGAGCTAATCCACTCCGTGCTGGCAGAAATAGGCCAGGCGCCTCTTGGTTCGGCATGGCACACGCAGGGTGATGTACGTTGGAGGGATTTTACACAGTGGGGTTCACATGGGCCTCTCTGCACCCAGCTGGGAGGCAACAGGCTCAGATACAGAGAAGGAACTGGATGGAGCAGGGAAAGGGGGGAACCACGCAGCAGTTTCCATTACAGTGTCAATCGTGGAGGCCTCGTGGGCCAGTTTACAGAGCTCTGGGGGCTGAATTGGAGCTGCGGGCCGGACGTTCTGCACCCCTGAGTTACAGACTCCCTGGTGGGCTGTGGACCAGCTCAAGAGGAAGGGGAGGCAATGTTTTGGACTCTCACTGGAATATGGGGAGCTTCCTTATACAGACTCAGACCATTGGTCCATCTGGCTCGGTATTGTCAACACCAGCAGTGCAGAGCCACAGGGTAACAAGCCAAATCAGGACTCTGAGATTAGCCAGAGGGCCAAGCCCCCTTTCCCAGGGCCACCATTTGCTAGGTGGCTTCCCAGCCCTCTTTCACCCCCCCCCTCATTCTAAAAGGCTGAAATGCCTCTCCTGAGGAAATGATACTCTGCAGGTGCTCAGAAGCACTCTTGTCTTGATCCCACCTTGCAAGTGTGTTGGGTGGGGTGGGGTGGGGAGAAGCTCAGTGAATGCACAGCAATGACTATATAGGCCTGGAGATGAAGCTAAATTATGGTCCTTGCTGCCTGACTCTGGGTCTCTGCCACCAAGGTGGTGGTGGACGGAGGTGGGTGTGGGTGGACGTGGCAGGTTCTCTGTGCCCCCACTCTCCTGGAGGAGGGCCCTGCGCTAGGCTGCCACTGCCCTCTGCTGGGCGCTGCGGATGCTGGCCAGGAAGGAGCCGGACTCCCATGGAGAAGAGGTGCAGCCAGCCCCTGCCTCGGCACACCAGAGCGAGCACTCAATGTCCCACAGCCGGCGTCCTTGGAAAGGCAACGGCCCTGCCTTAGGCCCGATCAAGCTGCTACCACCATATTTGGTACATAGGAGCAGCAGGCGCCACCTTCAACTGAGTCAGAAGCTGGGTCCATCTATTGTCAGCACTGACTGGCAGCAGCGGCTTTCCAGGGCCACAGGAAGGCGTTTTTCTAGCCCTACCTGGAAATGCTGCCAGTCATCGATGAACCTAGGCTCTTCTGAGTGCAAAGCAGCGGCTCTCCTGCCCAGCCGTGGCCCTTCCACACATCCCAGGACCCCAAGCAACCACTCCCCCCAGCTAGCATGAATGAGCCCCCGTTGGCACTCAGCCGGTTTCTGACACCAGCCCCTCTTGGGCATCCTCTGCCCTTGCCTCAGTTTCCCCAGGTAAAACAACCTGAACAACAAAACCTTTATTCTCTATCAGAAATCTGCTCATGTAGAGTCTTGGGGCTGTAAGGCAACAGGAAGTTCCCAGTTTCAAAGTACACAGGTGGCCCCCTCTGCCACTGGATGTTCTTAATCAACCCTCCCTCCCTCTCTCTGCTTCTCTCTTCCCTATCTGCAATGTAACACTGGCCTACCTTACAGGGTTGTTGTACAATGTCTTCCCAATAAACCAGTATTTGCCAATTGCAGTCTTACCTCCCATTTCCCATCCACCCCTCTCTTTGGTGCCCAGACTGCTCTTATGTCTTGTCAAACCTGCTAAGGTACAAAGCATGTGACACAGCCCTGGATGTACGTGTGTGTGTGTGTGTGTGTGTGTGTGTGTGTGTGTGTGTGTGTATGAAAGAGAGGGAGGGAGGGAGGGGAGAGAGAAGCTGTTTCAGAAATCTCAGTAGGCTTCGGAAGAGAAGAACAAAGTAACCTGCGAGATCTGTAAAGCGCGGAACGTCTTCTGGGAGGAGATGAAAACCGCCACAGCTCACGGTTCACGAATGGGCCACATTGCAAGGGAGGGTTGAATCGCGCTTGTCTGACTCTTAGGCTTCGGTCTTTGCACGTGCACAGCGCTAAAGCCGCCGGGGTTTGTGCAGAGGAGGACCAGGCCCAGCTGCTGTTCGCCTCTGTTTTCTTCGCTGCCCGTCCCTGTCGCTCTCCGACCTCCTGTCTTTGCTGCTCCTTAAGACACCTCTTGCCTGGATTCCCAGTGCTGTGCAATTGACGACAGAACGGCAAACAGGGGTGGGCCCCCGGGAGGTCTGCTTACCTGTACCTCCTCCGAGTGAAGAGCCGTGATTCTATTTAGCAGCTGTGCAGCAGCGCTTCAAGGTGGCCAGAGGGCTTCCCGTCCATCCTCTCCGTGCTCCTTCCACCTTGGTTCAGAGAGGGAGCAGTGTTTCCATGAAACGTTTGTCCTTCAGCACTGCTCTGCCGCACAGACGCTGAACCTCTTTCAGCCTGGAGACCCCCTTTCATTTCACAGAGGCTTTGCTGGGCAGGGCCAAAGAGGCACAAATATGCCCGCATCATAGAATCATAGAACAGCAGAGTTGGAAGGTGCCTACAAGGCCATCGAGTCCAACCCCCTGCTCAATGCAGGAATCCACCCTAAAGCATCCCTGACAGATGCTTGTCCAGCTGCCTCTTGAAGGCCTCTAGTGTGGGAGAGCCCACAACCTCTCTAGGGAGCTGATTTCATTGTTGTACTGCTCTAACAGTCAGGAAGTTTTTCCTGATGTCCAGTTGGAATCTGGCTTCCTTTAACTTGAGCCCGTTATTCCGTGTCCTGCACTCTGGGAGGATCGAGAAGAGATCCTGGCCCTCCTCTGTGTGACAACCTTTGAAGTATTTGAAGAGTGCTATCATGTCTCCCCTCCAACTTCTCTTCTCCAGGCTAAACATGCCCAGTTCTTTCAGTCTCTCTTCATAGGGCTTTGTTTCCATTATTATTTTTATTTATTTATTTATTTATTATTATTATTATTATTATTATTATTATTATTATTATTATTATTTATTTATTTATATAGCACCATCAATGTACATGGTGCTGTACAGAGTAAAACAGTAAATAGCAAGGCCCTGCCGCATAGGCTTACAATCTATTTATTTATTTATTTATTTATTTATTTAGCAGACCCCTGATCATCCTGGTTGCCCTCCTCTGGTCACGCTCTGAACATCTTGTCACTTCATGCTCTTCTAGCCAACCATGAAGCCTTAGGGGAGGCATTTCAAGGTTTTAGGATGGGAGGTGGTGGCACAAAAGCTAGGAAAGGGGGTTGGGGGGAAGGGCCACCTGGGGGCACCCTAGAGGGCCAGATTGGAGGAGCACATTTGGCCCTTGGGGCTGAAGTTCCCCACCCCAATTCCACCCATTATCTGGGGCATAAGGGACAATTCTTCCCAGCAAATTCATTCATTCCCTGAATCAACACATGAATCAAAATGCACGAGAGGAGGCGTTCTGTTGTGCATCGACAGAAACGTGGCCAGCGTCTGCCACGGGCAGGAGAAAGCAGGCGACACGGGAAGGAGGCTCTTCCTGGAGAGACCCACCATGCTGAGCCGACCCCACCTGTGGCCCTGATGCACAGGATGTTGCTGCAGCCACGTGCCGTCTCCATCCAAGAGCAAGTGTGCAGCCTGCCCGCCCTGCCCCCCACCCAGCAAATGTTCTGCAGCATCTCCTTTCTGAATTCTCCGGTTTCATTCTGACGAACGCTGGTGATTCAGTGCTTGCCTGCCTGGATGCTTCATAATCCACGTGGGCCTCTGAAGATGCCTTCCTTCACCAGCAGCAGAGACTGTGTTATTCACTTCCTGGGAGAAGGTCCTTGGCACAACCGCCTTGCCGTCACCTCTCCGACGTGACTCTTCATCTGGGCAAATGAACGGTCCTCTCTTGCCATAGGATCTGTCAAGGACTGGGCAGGGGCGGTTGTTGCAAGGCAACGTAATCCAGCTAGACCACAGCACTATTTGGCCTTAAACCAGGGTCAGACCATGAGTCCATCTCAACCCCTACTGTCTGCCTGACTGGCACCGTCTCTTGGAGGTCTCTGGTAAGGGCCTTTTGAACTGGAGATGTTCGGGATGGAACCTGGGACGTGGTGCAGCCAAAGCAGGTGCTCAGTTCCACCCCTCGAGGCTCCTTTAGGCTGAACCTGCCCACCACCAACAGCACCTTCTTGCAATCAACAGCGTCGGCATATCCAGAAGGGTCCTCAGGCAGCTGCAGTGTCAAGTAGACACCTTGTGTTTCAGGGGCCGAACAAGGCGGCCTCCGGGACACGCCCTCCTCCTGAATCCAGGGTCAAGACAAGAAGGAAGACCTCTGGCCCACCCGGGGGGCCAAATTCCCCAAATGACCACACACCCTATCTGCCCCCTAACCCACCCAGCCCTGTTTGTTTGCTAATTTCCTGGATTTTGTATGTTTTCCTCTCCCATTCTAAAAGGATAATAACCAGGTGCAGCAGTTGAGTGATGCTGAGACTGGCCTGGGATTAAAGCCCTGCCACTGAGGCATTCCGCTTAGCAGCCCACCACCCACCAGCCGCTCCCTGCTTATTGGGAGGCGCTGAGCTTCGGGTCCTGCAGAGAGGAGGCTGCAGCAGAAGAATCCTCGCAGTACAAGGAGAAATGCTTTTGAGGGGTTGGTGCGCCTGGCCAGTGATGCTCCTTCTCCAGGGGCAACTGATAGGAGATGGATGGTTCTCATTAGCCTACGGCCTTTATTACCTCCATCCATCCTTAGTGAGGCAAAGGAAGGGGCTGCAGATCTGACGGATGGACGGACGGTCTCTCACACAGCAGCTGTGCTTGAGGCTCCGTCCAGTACTGGCTCTAGGTTTATCAGCCATTTCGGGTTGTGTCGGTTTATGCCCCTCCCTTCCCCAGAGGCAGAAGGGCAATCCAGGCACCTCTGAATCCTGCAAGGAAACACACATCAAATACTGCTGAAATGGCTCCCAAAGTAGAAAGCTGGCATCGCCATAGAAAAGCAGCCTGGGATTTTCTTTCTAACCCTTTTTCGCTCTGCTGGCTCTCAGCCGAAGAGGGCACCCACGTCCTTCTAAGTGACCGCCCCTCATGCAAATCCCCCCATGATCATTTATCATGTTCACCCCGTACTGCATTCAGGGCCGGCGCTACCATAGAGGCCACTTAGGCGGCCGCCTAGAGCGCCAAGGTAAGGGGGCACTGACCGCCGCACCCGGAAGACGCTCTCCCACAGCACTCTGAGAGGGTGGCTTCCGGGTGCACTGTTCCCAAGCCACCTGCCCCCCCACTCCAGCATTCTGGCTTCACTTCGGCTGGGCGCCCACTCAGCCGAAGCGAAGCGAAGCCATGCCCGCCCCCTCCCCCCCTCCAGCATCCTGGCTTCGCAACAGCGTGCCCAGAAGTCACTCTCCCAGAGCAGCTTCCAGCTGGGTGCACCATTCCGAAGCTGGCCCCCCCGCCCCCCCACCCCAGCGTCCTGGCTTCGCTTCGGCTGGGCGGGCGAGATGGCACCCCGCACCCAGATACGCTGGGGTGGGGTTGGGTGGGTGAAAGCAGCTCACCTGCCTAGGGCGTAAAATAGTCTGGCACCGGCCCTGACTGCATTGGTCATCCTTTGTCAGTCCCTGTAACTCAGGTGGGGCACCTCCTCCCGCCCCCACCCGTCCAGGGCTGCATTCTCTCCAGGTTAATCTATTGTGGGTCTTTTCAGCGCCAGGCAAAGAACCTTTTATTCTCCCAAGCATTTTGGTCCACCAGTTTTGGTTCTTTTTTAAATGCGTTGTTGCAGTCTTCTCTAACCTGGTGCTTTCCAACGTTTTTCTTTGACTACAATCCCCATAATCATTGTGGTTGAAACTTGACACCTTGCACATTGCAACTGATGCGACAACACAACCAGGTCTTGAAGACCGAGGAGCATGGCGCACATCCAGCTCTATGCCACGGGTGATGGGAAGCGATCCTTGCCTCCAGCAACAGGACCCGTAATACATTCATAGGCCCCGCGCACCGCCAGGGCGTTTGTTTTAACAGTGAACTCCTGTGGTAGTTTGCATGTTTTATTTATTTCAGGTTATAAATCCACCTTCAAGGCCGCTTAGAAGAAGGAAAAATATTGTTGTTATCACATTTGTTACACCGAATGGATTCCAGGGCCCCATTCAGCGTAATGAGCCAGGGGTCTTCCCAAAGTCCGGACCACAATACCTGACGGAACGCCTCTCCCGACGTGAATATACCCGGTCACTACGTTCAACATCTAAGGTCCTCCTCCGGGTGCCTACTGTGAGAGAGGCTCGGAGTGTGGCAATGAGGGACAGGGCATTTTCGGTGGTGGCCCCCAGACTATGGAACGATCTCCCTGACGAGGCTCGCCTGGCGCCAACGCTGCTATCTTTCCAGTGCCAGGTTAAGACTTTCCTCTTTGCCCAGGCATATGGTGGCGCATCTTAATCACCCATATGTTTAGTTTTTTAACGGTTTTTAATGCTTTATGTGAGTATGTTCTGTGTTTTAAAATTTTAAATTTTGTATACTCATTTTTATCTCAATTTTAGAATTTCTGTAAACCGCCCAGAGAGCCCTGGCTATGGGAGCGGTATATAAGTGTAATTAATTAATTAATTAATTAATAAAGCAGCCAGGCTGGCTTACTGCACTGTGGAGTCTGCTACGTCCTCTAACCAGGGTGCTCCCATGAGACGACTAAGTCCGGAATCTGAAATGGCCCAAGTGCCCCACTGAGTGTGTGGAGGAGATCCTGGGGGTTGAACAGAGTCCATTTGCATACAAGGGCAGTGGCGGGGGGCTTTACCATTGAGGGACAGCCACTGCTATCTGGCGGGGGAGGACAATGAAGGGGAGGCATGGGGCTACTTTTAATCGGAGGCTTCTGCCCAGCGCCGTGGGCTTTGGCCTCTGCTTCCCCATGCCATCCACAGGGTGCTGGCACCTCAGTTGCACCATTGGGGCTGTGAGGAGGGCCCACGACGCATCCCACCCTTCCGTGCGTCCGTTTTGTCCTGTTGTGCCCCAGGAGAGCCGGCAGGCAGGTTAATTATAACAAATGGCTGCAATTAGCAGAAGGGAAATCAATGCAGGAAAAATTACCCTCCACCGACCTCTTATTTTTCAACATGGGTAATTGGCTGGGAAACAAGTCAGCACTTCGGAGAATGAGCCCCTTTCCATCAGTTGTGTCCACCACCACCCTCCTCTCTTTCTCTCTCTCTCTCTCTCTCTCACACACACACACAAACACACACACCAACACACCTTTATCTGATCTGAAAATGAATACAGATGGATGTCCAAAAGACTTTTGACAAAGTCCCTCACCAAAGACTCCTGAGCAAACTTAGCAATCATAGAAGAAGAGCAGAATTCTTCTCCCTCTCTCAAAATACCAGAACCCAGTGGGGTCATCCCATGGAGCTGATGGGTGGGAGATTCAGGACAGATAAAAAGGACTTCGATGGCTGGTTGGCCACTGCGTGAACAGAGTGCTGGACTAGATGGACCCTTGGTCTGATCCAGCATCAGGGCCCTTCTTCTGTTCTTCTGTTCACAGTGCATAGTTAAGCTATGGAATTCATTTCCACAAGATGAAGTAATGGCCACCAATTTGGATGGCTTTAAAAGGAGATTGGACAAATTTACCGACGCTAAGGCTATTGAAGGTTACTAATCGTGATGGCTCTATGACAGTTCCAGTGTCATAGGGAGTAAACCTATGTACACCAGCTGCTCAGGAACATAGGTGGGAAGGTGTTGTTAGACTCGTGTCCTGCATGTGGGTTTCCTGTGGGACAACTGGTTGGCCAACAGAATGCTAGACTAGATTTGGGAATCTACACGTCGTTGTGGGGGCGCTTGCATGCGCCCCCAGTGCGCCCCCACAATGACTGTGTAGACGGAGGAAGAAGAGACGGAGGAAGAGGCGGCTGGGGAAACGGCCGCGTCTTTGCCGCCGCCGCCGCCTCCCCGCCGGCCTCCTGCTGCCGGGGTAAGAGCCACCCAGGTCGGAGAGCTCGGCGGCCGAGCTCTCCGACCTGGGTGGCTCTTACCCCGGCAGCAGGAGGCCGGCGGGGAGGCGGCGGCAGTGGCAAGGACGCGGCCAGTTCCCCAGCCGCCACCTCCTCCGCCTCTTCCTCCGTCTCCACAGTCATTGTGGCGGAGCACTGGGGGCGCATGCAAGCGCCCTCACAACGACGTGTAGATTCCCGGGGCCTTGGCCTGATTTAGCCTGGCTCTTCTTATGTAGTTGTAAAGTGCATTGAGAACCAATGCTGGCTAAAATAGTGGTAGAAATTATGATAAATAAATGCAATCAATCAGCCTCCTCTCTAAAGTTGCGCAAACATTTCCCCCACGCATATCTCCATTACATTTGCACTGCATCACAGGCAGCGTTAATGTTTCTCTTCATTTTCTGAATGGGAGAGACGTGAGTCAGGGTATAAAACATTCACAATTTTTAAGCTGGTCTTGCAGGCACGGAGAACCGGACGGTACAGGTGACAGGTGGCAGCTTTGGCATGAAAGGGGGGAAATGTCTTCGACAATACAAAATGTTCATTGCTTTTACATTGAAAATACTGCAAATTGCCTGGATAAACACCCAGCGGAGTTAATAGAAGCATTGTGGACTCCTGCTCATTTCCATAGAAGCATTTTGAATTGACAGACAGATCCCACAATTGACGGATTTCAGCCGCATCCCCAAGTATTTATCTGTTGAGCGGCAACAAACCCCGGCGATGACTCACTCCTCAGCCGTCCTCCTGCCTCACTCGTTCCCCTCCACTTTGTGCTTGTTATATAGTTGCTTTGCTTTTAAAGAAAATCCGAATGCGAGGTTGATCAGTCTGCAATTTCATCTGTATTGTTTTCAGAAGCGTCCTCCAACATCTGAAGGTCATTTTTGAATTTGAAAAGTGTCCTCTGGAGTGCCTGTGCATCACCCACCTTTGTGCCACAGGACCCTGTCCCTGAACGCAATTACGTGGAAGCACATTCTAGATGAAGTTGCATGACGTGACTCAAACAAGGGCGAGCGCCCTTACCGGAAAAGCAGAGGGATACGTCTAATTCTAAGTCAGCAGCATCAGCTTGGCAAGGCAGCCGCCTCCCTGCCCCCCAAGTGATAGGAAAATGGGGTGCAAAGAGCATGTGCAGAAAGTTTTCACCCCCACCCCCACAGGGTCCTTGCATTCAGCACACATGCTATATACTGCTACAACTTGACTATGGGGTGCAAGCCCTTTGCATGTCATCAGAGGGATTGATTGTACCTGTATCAGTCATGGCCGCAGGCAACAGAGGAAGAGACAGAGCAAGTGCAGGCTAGGGAGCTCAGAGGTTACAGTGGAGGGCCCGAGCGGTGGCCCGCGCTAGCCATGAGGGCAGAAGCTGCTTCGGCTGTTGCTGGCCATAACGTAGACCTCCTGCCGCAATATCTGTACCCTGATGGCATTATGTGACCAGCCATGTCCACCATGGTAGCCATTTTATGTATGTGCAAAAGGTCAATCACAAGTCCCCAACTTTTTTTTAGGTCGGTGGGCACAATTGGGATATTGAGAGCGCGTTGTGGGCACTCTCACAAAATGGCTGTCATGACAGCCATTTTGCGAGAGTGCCCACAACACTCTCAACATCCCAAATGTGCCCAACGACCTTAAAAAAAAAAAAATTAAAAAAAAGGTTGGGGACTTGCGATTGACCTTTTCACAAAGCTGCTCCTAAAACCTGTCTCAAAATCTCCGGACAACAAAGGAGCGTTTCAGCTTAGCGCATTCCAGCTTGGTTGTGTGAATCAGTTGGCAGCCTTGCTTGTGAGGCTGCAAGTTGAACCCTTGCCCCTCTGACCTGAGTGGGGCCTTCCTGGGGTCGACAGAGCCCAGATGCTTCCCCCATCTCACAGCAATGGCTCATGGTGCCTGAGCCATGCAGCTGCCAGAGAGCCAGTCTAATTAATGGGCTCAGTCAAAAGGGAGGCGTTTGCTAATTAAACGAGTGTTAACAAGAGGCGGCAAGCCAAAGGGGAAAGTAAGGGATGCGTGGAGGAACCCAATCAGTAGCCCAGCCTGGCCAGAAGATGGGGATCCCATGGGCAACCGATGCTGCAAGGACTTCCTTGGACAACATGTGGCTCTCCAGATGTTTTGGCCTATAATTCCTATCACTCCTCACCATTAGGCATGCTGGCCAGGGTGGTGGGATTTTTATTACATTTATATCCTACCTTTGCTCCAAGAAGCCCAAGGTGGCATACCTGGACCTCCTCCTCCTCTCCATTTTATCCTCACAACAGCCCTGCGAGATAGGTTGGGCTGAGAGTCTGTGACTAGCCCAATGTCACCCAGTGAGCTTCCGATTTCCAGAGTCCCAGTCTGACACCCTAGCCACTACACCACACTGGCTCCCTGAAGTCATAGGCCAACTTCAGAGACCATTTGGAGGGCCAGAAAGTGTCTCACCCCTGCCCTAAGTAATGCTCCTCTCCAGCTGAAAGGCCGTTCCCTTATCTACAAGAAGCAGAAGGCGCTCCAGGCATAAAGCTGAATGGGGAAGATTCAGAACAGTTAAGAGGAAGTCCCTTCTTCACACAGTGCACAGTTGAACTATGGAATTTATCTTCACTACACTTCCCATACTTGGCCACCATGGGAACAGGACACTGGAGGAGATAGGAACATGAGAAGAGCATACAGCAGCTGAACACCTGGTGTTTGCCTAGTGCTCTGCCTAGCTGTTTTCAGTGCTGGGCTTCCCCCCAAGGCTGAGGGAGGGAGACCCCCAAATGCACAGGGCTATACAGTGAGAAAATGGGTGAGGGAGAGAGAGCCCACCGGGAAAAGTCCTCCTGCAACTTTTGGGAAGCCCCTTGTTCCATCACATTAGAGAGAGCAGGGGTGGGCTCTCCCACACTGGAGGCCTTCAAGAGGCAGCTGGACAACCATCTGTCAGGGATGCTTTAGGGTGGATTCCTGCACTGAGCAGGGGGTTGGACTCCATGGCCTTATAGGCCCCTTGCAACTCTACTATTCTTTGATTACGCAGAGTAGCCCCTTCCCATCTGCGTTGCCAGCCTTAGCAGGTGCCAAAGAGTCTGTCCAGGATATCCAGCAAGAGAGACTGTGCTGGCTGATCACAGCGGCAGCAGATTTTCCTGTCTCTAATGAGAACAGTTTGCAACACTGGCTGCTTCCTGGAGAAGCCGCCGGAACGCCAAGTCCCCCTTGCCATTTGCTTCACAAGGCCTGCTGAAGCGCATCATCCAAGGGTGTTCTCCAGAGGGATCCAGCCAAAGTACGAATTCAGGAGATTCAGGCGGCGGCGTTCAGGGCCAGGAAGTCAGGTTGGCTAGCGATGCTGAAACTATTTGACCTTTCCTGAAGCATTTATTTGTATCTTGCTCTCCACTTGTGGCACAGGGCAGGAACGGGGTGGGGGTGGATGAGTGGCCCCTGCCCTTTCTCGTAGCACAAATGTTAATTAGTCAAACGCACACATAAAACCTTGACCTTAAGCCTTTTCTCTTTCCCATTGTTGCTTTCAAAGCACAATAACGACTAGTAACACTGATCAGTGAACCAGAAGGGTATTTTCAGAAGCCTTTGCAGCTCCTAAAACCTCTTCCTGGTTGGAGCCCCTCCCGGTTAAAAGGGAGAGGAAAAGAGCTGCCCCCATCGCCACTTCTTGTGCTGAGTAGCTGCTGCCCAGGAGATACATTCACAATTGCAGCATCTTACTTTACACAGCCTGGGTAGCAGATCTACTTCTTCACATGCAAATAGTTCAACTGTGGAATTCAACACCCCCAAGGCGTAGCAATCAGCACCATCATGGATGGCTTCAAGAAGCTTCACGGCTACAACTTGTGAATGGGTACATGCAATCTCCAGTAGCACAGGCAGAATGCCAGCTGCACTTCCAGTTGCTGAGGGAAATGAACAAGAGGTTGCTATTGCCCCTGTGTCCTGCTTGTGGTTTTCCCACTGAGGCATCTCTTTGGCCACTGCAGGAACCGAATGCAAGGTTAGATAGAGGGACCCTTGGTCTGATCCAGCACAGCTATCCTGTTCTTATTTTGAACCTGGCAAATCACTCTGTTGAAGTGCAGGGGAAATGCGACCCAGGGGGTGAGGCAGGCCAAAGAACCAGAGAGACCCTAAAGCCAACAGGTCCACTTTTATTGCTAATAAAAGTAGTAATGCCGGAACTTATTGCTGCAGGAATTCTGTTGAGGGCTTCACTGCCACCATGTGGAGATTACATGAGCTTGCAACAAAGCTCGTGTATCTCGGCATGTCTTTCAGATATCTCAGCTTGGCTGCTTCGTCGTTTGAAACTTAATATGGCAAAGACTGAATTGCTTGTTTTTCCTCCTAAACCTTCTCATCTCTCATTCTCTCTTACTGTCAATGATGTTACGCTTACTCCGGTCAAGGAAGCTCATAGCCTTGGCTTTATATTTGACTCCTCGCTCTCCTTTATTCCTCATATTGAGGCAGTAGCTAAATCTTGTCGATTTTTCCTGTATAATATTGCCAGGATTCGATCATTTTTGTCTGTCTCTTCTGCCAAGACGCTTGTTCATGCACTGGTTATTTCACGGTTGGACTACTGCAACCTTCTTCTCTCTGGCCTTCCTTCTTCTCACATCAGTCCGTTGGTTTCTGTTCACCACTCTGCCGCAAAGATCATCTTCTTGGCTCGCCGCTCTGACCATGTTACTCCGCTTCTGAAATCTCTTCATTGGCTTCCAATTCACTTCAGAATCCAATATAAACTTCTCCTGTTAACCTTCAAAGCTTTTCACGGTCTAGCTCCTTCCTATCTCTCCTCTCTCATCTCACACTATTGCCCCGCTCGTGCTCTTCGCTCCTCTGATGCCATGTTTCTCGCCTGCCCAAGGGCCTCTACTTCCCTTGCTCGGCTTCGTCCATTTTCTTCTGCTGCCCCTTACGCCTGGAACGCTCTTCCAGAACATTTGAGAACTACAAGTTCAATCGCAGCTTTTAAAGCTCAACTAAAAATTTTCTTTTTCCTAAAGCTTTTAAAACTTGATGTTGTGCGGACTTTACACTGTTAGTTTTACCCTACCCTGTGCCTGCTTACCCTACCCTGTGCCTGTTTGCATTCTCTTCCCCTCCTTATTGTTTTACTATGATTTTATTAGATTGTAAGCCTATGCGGCAGAGTCTTGCTATTTACTGTTTTACTCTGTACAGCACCATGTACATTGATGGTGCTATATAAATAAATAAATAATAATAATAATAACTCTCCAAAAGGACCTGCTTGGATGCTGATATTAGAGCAGCCTTCCTCAACTTGGGGTGCTCCAGATGTGTTGGACTACAACTCCCAGAATGCCCCAGCTCTGGCATTCTGGGAGATGCAGTCCAACACATCTGGAGCGCCCCAGGTTGAGGAAGGCTGTATTAGAGGGTCCCCCTTTAAAAACAAAGATGCTCCAGTGTACAGCCACAGCCGTGACAGGCAAGACTCAGCTCCCAAAGAGGTTCAGGATTTCTTCAGCTTGTGCCTTGTCCAGATACCATTAGAGGAAATGGGAAGCAACAGCAGCAGCACCGCCTCTCCCATCATCAAGGCTGGCATTGACACACATTTCAAAAGGCGGATTGAAACACACGAAGGCTGGCAGGATTCCAAACAACAGACACACCTCCTGTGCAAACTCCCACCTCCTACTAGGACAAGAAAAAAACCCGCCGCTCACACGTAAATCTGGCCCAGGTGCAGCTCAAGTGCCGTCGAGCTGTAAGATCTTGAGCCAAACTGAGAAATCCAGGTTCAGTGTCCCCCTGAGTATACCCGGGCCATGTACCTAAAGGCACACCTATGTTCCAGTCAAGTCTCCACCAGTCTGCTCAAAGAAACCTAAGTCAATATCCTCTCTTGCCGTGTCTGTGAAGGGTTTTATCATGATGTGCTGCTCAGAGCTTTGGAGCAGGCAAAAGTACTTTGGGGGAGATTTGCAGCTCTTACTTGTTTCAAAGATCAGTAGCATGTCATGAGAAATCTTTTTCCCACCCCAAGAACGCTCGCAAGGAACGGGGTTGGGGGGAGAGAGAAGAGAACAGACCCATGGCAATCAGACATGGTTTGACTAGTTGAGACAATGCAAAATTCATGGGCCGATTCCCAGAAAGACACCACCAATGCTCTCCCAAGATGCCCCTTCTTTGTCATCACTCATCTAAGGGTTTCTTAGGCACAAAAACACCTATGGGCTGCAGGAACGCCACCTTGTCAGGGTAGATGTGTTCCTCCACCTTTCATATTAACGAACGCACACTCATTTTCCCCAAACCGAGCCCAGCTTCTATGGATCAACTAAGCATTGCCCCACTGTGGTGTAGTAAAGATGAGAACACAGCAGCCCTCCACAAAGCAGCCAGGAACTCCTGGAAATCTCTCAGCTGCAACCCTGTAATCACAGCCACATCCTTTGGTGGCTGTTAGACTTGGGAGGTGAGATGCAGAGAAAGGGGGGAGACCTCGAAGGTCCAGCTCAGCTCACTTTTGCTATCCAGAGCACCCATCGTTGCCAGCAGCAGAGCGGCTGGTTTCACAGGGGAACTTCTAGGTTGTAATCCAGTAATTACCGCACCCCTGACACGGCCCTGTGGGGGCATGGGAGTCAGTTCTGTCTCCCACATCCCTTGCAAGCTCCTCTTCTTATACCACTTTCTGCTGAACCCAGTCCCTAGGCCAATTAACTACCATATTTCTTCGATTCTAAGATGCCATCGACTGTAAGACGCACACCAATTTCAGTACCACCAACAGAAAAAAAGCTTTGATTCTAAGAAATAATAAACGCACCTGCGATTCTAAGATGCACCGTTTTTAGAGATGTTTATATGGGGGGGAAAGTGCGTCTTAGAATCGAATACGGTAGCTCGATATCTGCCAAATGTAGCCCGTGTTACTTCAAAACAAGTGGCCGAGTTCTGGTAGGCTGCCTCTAGAGCGAATGGGATGGGATCCAATTAGAAGTGCCTTCCCTTCCTCCTAAATTGCCACAATCGTGAAATGGGAGAGCCACCATACCCGGACCACTATTGGACTGGCAGTCTCCAAGAATGAGACAGGTGAAGGGGCCACGCTCCTGTGGCCCAATTCCCCAGCCCACGTCTCCCTTCCCTGTATCTCGACACAAGACGGCACCCCACAGTTCCAAATATGCCCCTCCTTTATTGACAGGCCCTGAACAAAGAGTTTATTTCTTCTTTTCCACATCTTGCTCCGCCGCTTCCTTGGCTCGCTTGGCCCGGATGCCAAAGAGCCGAGCGTTTGCCCGGGCCATGCGCAGGCTGGCAAAGGCTTTGAAGTTCTTCTCATCCTCCGAGATAACTCGGGCCTTCTCTTTTTTGTAGACCTAGGAGAGGCAAGAACCAGGTGGTTACTCACGAGCACATGCTGAAAAGCCACTGCTCTCTTCCTCGCTTCTGAGGCACCAGGAGCAGCCAAGAAGGCCAATATTTCCAGCATGCTCTAGTGCCCCATCTTAAGAGACTGAAAATACAGTTCTGCTTACACCCAGTCTCAAAGAAGGAAGCAGAACCCGGGAAGGGAGGACAACCAAAGTTAACGTTGGGAACTCACTGCCACAAGAAGTGAAAGGATCGCTACTGGTTGAGATGGATTTCAAAGAGGAGTGCACACATTCATGGAGGACGAGATTTAGCCACAGCTTCTAGCCTTTGTAATTTGAAACTATTAACATCCTGCCTTCTAATGTATTAGATTTCCATGGCAGCGTGTTTATTTACTGCATTTTTAGCCCACCTTTCTGCAAAAGCAAGCATGGCAATTGCCAATTCCAATGTACTAAACAATGTCATTTATTCAAGAATGACAGAACATTCAACCACTTAAACTGTAACTTTAAGGAATCGTTCTAGAATAGCTAAGAAACTCAGACTCTCTCAAGGGACTATTTCACTTAACGCAGCCTTCCTCAACCTGGGGCGCTCCAGATGTGTTGGACTGCATCTCCCAGAATGCCCCAGCCAGCTGGGGCATTCTGGGAGTTGTAGTCCAACACATCTGGAGCGCCCCAGGTTGAGGAAGGCTGACTTAACACTTCAAGTAGAAGCAGGACATGTCCCGTTGTTAAATCTAAATTTGAGGGGACAGAGCCAAGGAAATCCAGAGACTGGAGATTACTTACATTTTTGATGGGCATAACTGCTCCAGAAAGCTGTGTGGCCATCTTGAGCTCTTCTGCCTGTGGAGAGAAGAAAGGAACAATGGCAAAAGTCAGTAATAAACTACTTATTTCAACCCAACTTTGGACAACAGGAAAAGCCCTCGCTTGAGTTGTGTCACAGAAGTGCTGGGGGAGGAGCCTCTCAGGATCAACTCGAAGGAGATGGATTGGCTGATGGGCTGAGTTTCAATCACGCAGGGGCCCAAAAGTTTCTAACTTAGCAATTCCAGTACATATTTCAGAATACTATTTTAAAAATGTACTGCCCATTTGCCCCCTCTGAAGAAGGTGTCGCTCAAAGAGGCTTACAAATTATAAAAAGCACAACACCCTGTAATGGTCTAAACCAGCCTTCCTCAACCTGGGGCGCTCCAGATGTGTTGGACTGCATCTCCCAGAATGCCCCAGCCAGAGTTGTAGTCCAACACATCTGGAGCGCCCCAGGTTGAGGAAGGCTGGTCTAAACAGACCTACTATACTGTCATCACCCCAACTTTGCCCCAACACCACTGCTTCTTCCCCAATGTAGGCAGCTGCACTGTCCTTAATAAGACAAGGAGTTGGGTTACAATGCATGTACTTTGGATACTGGGGATATAATTAGAAGCTCTTTCGTTCCCCGATCCTGGATATGCACTCCTTGGAAGTGAAGTCTGCTTTTTTCTTGCGTGCCTTGTATCACAGCCTTCGCCCCAGGAGAACCGTTAGAAAAGAGGGCCCTTTCCACCCCGATACTTACTGAGCTGTCTCCTTTCTTGGGGGCAGAAGGTTTCCTGGGAAAGAGGATGAGCTTGGAGCGATATTCCTTCAGCCGCTGCACATTGGCCTGCAGGGCTTCTGTTGACCTGTTACGGCGCCTGGGATCCACCGAGATACCGACCGTCCGGGCAAACTTCTTGTTGATGCCGGCCATCTAAGGAGAGCACGATAACAGGACCCTCAATTAAAAGACAGTTGTGCATCGCCATCCCTAACCCTGCTGTGGAGTCAGAACAGTCATCAGCTGGAAAAGGGTTCAAGTCACAGTCATCACGGAGACTACAGAGATTCCGGAGACAGTGTCATCATCTGACTGTAAGCTCTCACAGGAACACGAGCGGTTTGCAAGGACTAACGAGAGACAAGCGTTGCCTGGATTCCAACGCGCTTGGACATTTTTTTGCAAGACTAAACTCTAAAGGGCTTCTTTTTCCCTTTTCTTTTTTGCTGCCTGAACATCCTCCTTCCGCAACTCACTCCGAACCAGTGGGGATTAGTACCATAACTGCTAGCCTTCAAAGATCTCAACGCATTTCTTTAAGAATACCCACCCCACTAAAACAGGTCTCAGTTCACCAAGAAATCTGATCTACTTCAACCAAGTTGACTGCTTATACAGGAGCCTCCTCAGCCACTGTATAACACACATCAGACTCTCAGAGACTCCAGTATCATAGATCACAGGCGAAGAACCTCTTTTAGTCTGAGGGCCAAATCCAATTTCAGAGAAACTCAACACATTGGTGGATATGGCTGAAGGCAACGTGGCATGGCCAAAGTACAAAAAAAACCAATGTATTTTAGCATAAAGCTCTTACTGGCAGTAACTAAGGCTCAGGAGAGGCATGTTAACATTTTAGATTGGGGGAAAATGGCACAAAAGTCAAGAACCCACCAAACAACTGGTGCTTGGGGGACCAGTGATGGAGCCAGGGAAAGGTGCGTAGCCTTCTGGGGAACTCCAGAGGGTTGGATTTAGCCCCCACACCTGAGGTTCTGCACCTGTCACGGATATTCCAAAAACAGAATCACCAGTTGTTTTCATCGGTTGTGGGGGGGGCACCCACATCCTTAGACACCTGCCCTTTTTACTCACTCTCAGCTCCTCCAAGCTGAATCCTCTACCGGCACGGACTTTCGTATGGTATCGCACAGTGGGGCATCTCACGATCGGTCTGATTGGTCCAGATACTGGACGTGGAGCGATACGACGAGCCTTTGCCTGGCGGGCCTTCCTCCTGGGTGAAGAAAGCAGCACAAAGAGGCTGTGTCAAAACCCTTCCTTCTCTCCAGCTAGAATCCTACCTGGGCTCCCTTACAGATAAAGCCAGGGAGGCAGCCAGAGCAAGAACCGAGTTCTATCTAAACTCCCAGTGGCAGTAACACAAAAAGCTACAGCCATCAGCTTATATGGGTTCAAGGGATCATCAAAGGAGTACAGCGATTCCAGAGAATGGTCATCATTCGGCTGAAGCACTGAGCAATGCTTGCACTCGCTTGCCTTTTGTGTTATCCAAGTCTACTGGTTGTTTCCTGAAAAATCTCGCCCAGAGAACATGCCACGCAGAGACTCAGCAGGGCACAAGACCTCACCTGCGGATCTTCCGGGCAGGCTGGTTGAACCACGTGGCCACTCGTCTTTGCCAGTCTTTGTGGAAGTGGGGCTTCAAGATCATGCCATTCCGGCTGGGCGCCATGACTGCTTACGTCCCTGAAAACACAAAGAGCCTAGATTAGACTCTTCACAGCCACAGTTCTAACAGCATACAAAATAGTTTATTTTGTAAATATTTTACAAAATATTTTATTTTATTTTCAAAGTGCTGGTTATGACCTATAAAGCCATATATGACTCGGGTCCAGGTTATTTAAAAGAACGTATTCTCCCTTATGAGCCTGCCCGTGCTTTGAGATCTTCCGGAGAAGCCCTTCTTTCAGTCCCACCTTCTTCACAGGCACGCTTGGTGAGAACATGGGAGAGGGCCTTCTCGGTGGCTGCTCCAGTGCTTTGGAATTCTCTTCCCGGGGATGCTAGGCTGGCTCCCTCCTTGATGAGCTTTCGGAAGCAGGCTAAAACCTTTTTGTTCCAGCAGGCCTTTGGAGAGTAATTTGGCCCTCCATCTATGTTAATGGCTTATAATTTCGTTGTGTATTTTAAACCTGGTGTTTTTTTAACATTTCTTTTCCTAGTTTTACAATGTATATTTTAAACTTTGTAAGACCGCCCTGAGGCCCAGTATTGGGCAAAAGGCAGGATACAAATAAATATAATAATAATAATTTATTGACCCTGAGAAGTATTTTGGAGACAGACACAAGGGTGGGTTCAACATGAACTGGCAGGGATTCAAGGTTGGCCTCCCCTGCCCAAAATGACATCCACAACACACCACGTTGTGGTGGAAGCCAAAGGGTTTGGATTTCTCTCTGGTGTCAATGGCTAGAAACAGGATAGGTAGAATGCAGGAAGGACACCAAAAATCCCTTTCAACCACCACTGATGAAGTTGCTCCCCAGAAGTTAGAAAAGCATTTCCTTTTAATGCCTTCAATGCTTACTCCTTTTCTATGTCAGCAACTTAAGTTATAAAACTGCTGTTAGAGCTTTCGGATTGACTAAATATTTATTTACGGGCTTCAAAATTTTGTTTAAATTCATAATGCCCTAAACCAGCCTTCCCAACCAGGGACCCTCCAGATGTGTTGAACTTCAACTCCCAGCAGCCAGCAATCCCAGAGCAGTTGCCTTAAACAGTTGGGAGGGCAGCAGGTTGGGGAAGGCTGCTGTGAGCAGCTTCTGTATGGAACTGTTAACATTTTAAGCTACTATATGGGCGTCTAACACATACCTTATAATCAACTTCTGACCTTTAAAATGCACATTTACATACACTGTTTGGATTTCAAATTGTGAACCATACAAGAAATTTTGATTTTGCTCTATGAAATGTTTATGGTTCATGTTGTGTCTATTAGCATTACCATACATCTTAATTTAAGAATAAGTTTTCATTTAAATCGCACTGTGTGATTTAAATGAAATCACAGTCCTTGATTTAATGAAATTCACAGGCCTTTCCAAATACAGTAAGCTAACTGCAGGGTTATAAACATACATCAATAGACACACTGGAACCCTACACACCCAGAACTTTGATTTTCAAGAATGCATGTAAACATGGCTCGTTGTTTTCTGACATGGATACTAATAAAAGAGGACAGTCAAGCAAAGTACTGGAGTAGTTCTAACAATTCCAGCGAAAGGAGGAGAGGAAAAGAGAAACACCAGAGTTCAGATTTATCCACAGAAAATTAAAGCTGAAAACTATCAGAAAAGGAGATGCTGCAAATTCATAGCCTTGAAAACAGAGGTGTTAACAAACAGGACTTGTCAATCAATGCTGGAACGCTGCAGGAGGGTGTCATGTTAGACGGAGGCTGCCCCTTGATCCAAAGAATGCAAAACTAAGACAAGGTCTGAACTCCTCAACAAATGGCCCATGTCCAGAGCATCAGGCTAGCATCATCCCCAGAGACAGCTGCCTTTCTGAGGTCCCAGGTCTCTTCTAGTCCTGCCACCCAAGCTCATTTTATCTGGAGATCTCACAAAGCAACCCAGAGCCCTTCTGCATGTGCTCCGACACTGAGCTATGGGCCCAAACTCAAAAAGATGCTTCGGGTCAGACTATTAGCCCAATGCCATCAATTCTGGAGTAGCACTGGCTCTTCTCCTGCAGATCTGACATGCCTGAGCCTGGGACCTACTGCATGCAAATGCAGCACCTTCTCACTGAGCTACAAAGCTGCCTCCAGACAGAGTCAGACCACCGGTCCATCCAGCCCAGTCTCCCCTGGCTGGCAGTGGCTCTCCTAGACATGCCGCTACAGATCCTTGGGGCTGGCAATGCCAGGGCTCGAACCTTCGATGTAAAACACTTTCTGCACCCTACCCACTGAGTTATAGGCCTACGCACCATGCCAGCCCATGCCGATAAATGGGATTTCTTACCTACTTCTCATTATAAAGAGACACATAAACATATAAAAGCCCAGCACCACCTTCTGCCCACGAAGCACGTGCTTGGCGCCTGGCTGCTCCTGAGGAACCCACGCAGTGGCCTTGTATCACAAAACCTGCTGCACCCCAAATGGGTTGGACTTCAGCTCCCATCAGGTCCAGCCAACATGGCCCAGTCTTCACCAGCAGCCATTCAGCAGGCTGTAACACAGCCTTCCTCAACCTGGAGCGCTCCAGATGTGTTGGACTGCACGTCCCAGAATGCCCCAGCTGGGGCATTCTGGGAGTTGTAGTCCAACACATCTGGAGCGCCCCAGGTTGAGGAAGGCTGCTAACAGAAGGAGCTGAGAAGGGAAGCTAGGTCATTCCAACAGCCCTGCTGAAAGACACGTGTTCCCCTCCCCTCATCCCGTTTTCCTTGCGTGTCTGCCTTTTTAGATTGTAAGCCTGCCGGGGCAGAGAAGTCTTGCTTCACTGATGGTTTGTAAGCGGCTCCGGGAGCCTTTTTGGCAGAGGAGCGAGATAAAAAACACTCAAAATAAGCATATAAACAGCCAGAAATGTTGGGAGTCCAAAACTTCTGGAGGGCACCAGGTTGGGGGAAGCTGCAGGGCCATGCGCCGCTTCGTACCCCGAAGGCCAAGCCCGGCACGGCTCTCGCTTAGTGCCAGGCTCGGCTCGGCTCCCACCGACCCCGCTTCTGCCCTGCCCGAGCCCCCATAACCCATCCGCCGCAACCCCGAGGCCCCCCAGGATCCACCCGGCTGCCTCAGAGCTCTCCCGCCTCGACGCAGTCCATGGATGGCGGCGGATAATCAACGAGGCCTCCCACGGCACAAGAACTCACCTCCCGGGAAAGAAAATGGCCGGCCGGAAAAAGAAAGAAGAGCCGCGAAGGACGCTGGGATATCGGAGCCGCCGCGCGGGGCCCGGCCTCAGGAAGTCGCGACGATTCGCTCGTTGAGGCCAATCAGAGGAAGGGGACCGCCTCTCTCGGCGTCAACTCTTCTATTGGACACGTCCCCTTGCCCTTAGCAAAGATGGCGCCCGACTTAAAGGGACCGCGGGCTTCATTCTGCTGGCTCTTCATGCAGCTGCCTCGGGGCAAGCCAGAGAAAACTTCCGAAGGAATGCTTACTCAGATATTATTATTATTATTATTATTATTATTATTATTATTATTATTATTATTATTATTATTATTATTATTATTTATTTATTTATATAGCACCATCAGTGTACATGGTGCTGTACAGAGTAAAACAGTAAATAGCAAGACCCTGCCGCATAGGCTTACAATCTAATAAAATCATAGTAAAACAATAAGGAGGGGAAGAGAATGCAAACAGGTACAGGGTAGGGTAAGCAATAATAACAATAATAATAATAATTTTATTTATTACCCGCCTCTCCCTTTGGATTGAGGCGAGGAACAACATTAGAACAGGAATCAATACATCTTAAAAATTCATGATTTTACATTGATCTGGATAGGCCTGCTGGAAAAGGCTAGTCTTTAAAGCTGCCTTAAAATCACACAGAGTTAATTTTACGAATCTCCTCCCGCAGGCTGTTCCACAATCTGGGGGCGACAGAAGAAAAGGTCCTCTGGGAAACTGATGTCAGCCTAGTTTTAGCTGACTGAAGTAAGTTCACCCCTGAGGACCTGAGTGTGCGGGGCGGACTGTATGGGAGAAGGCGATCCCGCAGGTAACCTGGACCCAAACCATTTAGGACTTTAAAGGTAATGACCAACACTTTGTACTTTGCCCGGAAACTAACTGGCAGCCAGTGGAGTGATTTTAATGTTGGGGTAATATGCTCACCCCTAGATGTACTGGTGACCAACCTGGCTGCCATATTTTGAACTAGTTGAAGTTTCTGAACTAGGTACAATGGTAGCCCTATGTAGAGTGCATTGCAGAAGTCAAGCCTTGAGGTTACCAGCGTGTGCACTACTGTCTTTAGGACTCTTAAGAAGGGGCGCAGCTGGCGTATCAGCCGAAGCTGATAGTAGGCACTCTTGGCTGTCGCATCTATCTGGGCTGTCATTTGGAGCGACAGATCCAGGAGCACCCCCAAACTGCGAACACAGCCTTTCAGGGGGAGTGTAGCCCCATCACTGTATGAACAACAGTGCTGGATCAGATGGGCTCTTGATCTGATCCATCATCAGGTTTCTGCTTATGCTCTTATCTTGCTTAATAAATCAGTACCAGCTAAAAGTTTTGCTTTGTTTATAGATTAGTTCCACCGGATGGTTCAGATCTGAATGCACCTCAACGTCTCATCAGAATGGGTCATCCACACAATGCAATGGCAGATTGTTAGCCATGCTGGCTATAAGGGGTCTCCCTTGCAGGATACCTCTGAATCCTGGGGTGGGGGGAGAGCAACAACACAGGATCGCACCTGTGGGCTTCCCGAATGCACTTTGTCATCTGCCATAGGAAGCTGGACTAGACAGACCCCCCCGCTCTGACCTGGAAAGGCAATTCTGCCATTTTTATAGAGACATAGAGCTAAGAATGCAACCTGTCTGTACTCTGCCTGAATGCCCATTACTAAGGGAGGGTCATAGGAGAGTGTCGTGTCACTTTCACGCCCTGCCTGCCTGGGCATCTGCTTGGCCACTGTGGAAAATAGGGTGTTGGCCTGCGAAGCAGCACAGCACTTACGTTTATTTATTTATTTAAAATATTTATATCCCGCCCTATATCATTAAGATCTCAGGGCGGCGTACAGATAAAAACATAACAGTATCGTTTTATACTGTATGTTTTTATCTGTACGCCGCCCTGAGATTTATTGTTATATATGTTTATTGTTATAACATATATAACAATAAAGATGTTAATGCCCTGCCCTGTATGCAAGTCTGCTGACAACGACTACATCACAGAGCTATTTGGAATAATAAATGAAAGCATTGGCCCTAATAAATATGTACTCCTACACTGTTCAGATGTGACTAAGCCCAATGCAATCTACCTAGAGCAGAAGGGAGCTAATAGCCACCTACATTTGTCAGGAACAAAGTGTGGACCGGATGTAAGAGACCTACAGCCTAATTGTTGATGCTCAGAAGCCAGGCTGTCTGTCAACCTATGCATGTTTACATGGAGATCTTACGGAGTTCAATAAGGCTTGCATGCAACAGTTTGTACATAGAATTATAGACTGTGTAACACTATGAAGAACTTTTTAAAAAACCTCTGTAGGAGCAGACAAAGTTAGTCAGCAACAAGCAAGGTGGGTCCTTTGGAAAATGACATTTTCTATCTACCAAGTCTGGGTGCCTCTCCACTATTAGCATTAGGAAGGGGGCAGGGGGATAGAATGCATTGCCTTGAACAGAGAGTATAGCGAATCACACATACTGGAAATGGCAGACCTTAAAGTTATGGATTGTATTGCAATGACTGAAATTTCGGAAGTGATGAAATAGGTATCAAATAATAAATTAGCGGGTGGTGGTTGAATTTTGTAGCAAAGCTCTATTTTTAATAGGTGGACAAGCTACAAGCAGTTGGAATGACTGCGAAAGACTCCATGTTTAGCCTGGAGAAGAGAAGATTGAGGGGAGACATGAGAGCACTCTTCAAATACTTAAAAGGTTGTCCCACAGAGGAGGGCCAGGATCTCTTCTCGATCCTCCCAGAGTGCAGGACACGGAATAACGGGCTCAAGTTACAGGAAGCCAGATTCTAGCTGGACATCAGGAAAAACTTCCTGACTGTTAGAGCAGTACGACAATGGAATCAGTTACCTAGGGAGGTTGTGGGCTCTCCCACACTAGAGGCATTCAAGAGGCAGCTGGACAAGCATCTGTCAGGGATGCTTTAGGGTGGATTCCTGCATTGAGCAGGGGGTTGGGCTCGATGGCCTTGTAAGCCCCTTCCAACTCTGCTATTCTATGATTCTATGATTCTACTGCAGACTGTGCTAGGTTATGGTTTCACAAGTGCAGTAAAGCAGGGTCTGTGGATAGGCAGGAGGAAAAACAGACAGAAAGAGTTGGGAAGAAGCAAGAAGGAGAATCCTGGTGGCCATCTCTCTCCAACCTGGAACTTAGTAATAGTAGGGTGCAAGATGGGGGTAGGATGTTAACAGTCCCTTTAATTCAAGAGCCTGCAGCAGGAGCAGTTTTTACATTTTATTTTCTTGAGATACAGCAGCCCAGTGAGAAATCAAAACAAGCCCTTCCAGTGTAAGAAGTTAAGAACACACAGATGCCCAGGACATAGAACAATGAATTTACTTCTCTGCTCCTGAATTTCTTTAAATATAATGTTGCCATACAGCCCAAATGTTAACCATTCATGTGCTAAAGTTGAGTTATTGTCAGCGGGGTTTGGTTAATCCACAGAAAATATATTGACCACGATTCAGGAACAATGTACCTTGCCTCACATTTCCATTTACAGACAGCGATCCGGTGCAGATTTCTTAACCGACCACTAGATGGTACACGCAGATCACTGGAGACTATTTTGCCAAGGCCCACTGGGGGAGATGGAGAATAGGGCTGCTTACGGAGGAGGTGGAGGAGGACTGAAAGGCTAGCTTTTCTTCTTTACGTACAACATCCCATTTTGAAATATATATTTCAGAGGATCACACCCCCAACAATTGTAAAGAGCAGCTCCTTCCACACTGAGGTAACTCAGAGGGAGAGAGAGTGAACATGATCACCCCATCTGAGCACAAGGGAAGATACCAAAAGAGTAAGCCTGAGAACTGCAAATTAAATGTTGGCAGGAGGAATATCAGGATGTGGGTTGTTCAGGGATACAGACAATAATCCTCACGGAAATAATCCCCATTAAGGGGTGGGGGAAGAGAATGAGGGAGACAGTGCAACCACCATGTGCTCTCTCTCTCTCTCTCTTTCTCTCTCTCTCTCTCTCTCTCTCTCACACACACACAGCTGTTATTGCACGGTAAGGAACAGTAATCCCTCCTTTCCCTTTGCCCTGCCACAAGCTGCTCCGGACACATGTTCAGTCTAACGGCTTCTGTAAGAACCAGATTCTCACAGAGGCTTATGACTTCTCTCTCTTCTCAAAGTCAATCTCCAGAACCCCACCAGCATAGGTTTTGTCTGCCCATGGCTTTGTAGCTAGGGCCCAGACCGGATAACAGAGGTCAAAGCAACTCTTGAGTCTCCACAGCCCACAAAGAGACGTGTGCAAAAGAGAAAGGCCCTGGTACCAAAAACATGGGTATATTGGGGGCCTGTAGTTACATCATTGCCGCTGTTAGGACAATTGAGGGATCTCGGGCATATGCCACTACCAAAAAGTAACACAAAGCAGAGAACAGCAGCTGCTGTCCCATGAGGACCAGGCCCTGCCCAGAATGACTGCACACACTCCTGTCTCAGGTGAATAATAAGGTGACCCAGAGGTGCAGGGGGCCTTCCCAAATGAGCCTTGAAGATGGTAACGGTGCATAAGTCCTGTTGACGACCTCAGACATCCCACTCTGCTCTCACTCGTTCTCAGAGCAAGGAAAGCCAAACCCTAACTGCATATCCCATCACAGAATTCCATCAGCACGGCCAACGCAGGCGAGGAGGGACTCTTCTTGCACAGTTAGTTCAGAAAGGAAGCCTCTAGCTCACTCCGCATCACGAACTGGCTTCAAACAGGTCTCAGGTTGGGTTCCTCCTCCTCCTCCTCCTCCTCTTGGCCGTGGGACTGCTGGGGTGGCTCTTCGTCTCCTGTGTCTTGCTTGTCTCTCTCGTCGTCAATCCAGCTCTGAGGAGAGATCATTTTCTTGGGCCCGTGCAGGGGAGGCCCAATCAGGGCTTCAATGTCATCATAGTTGATCACTTCCTTCTCCAGGAGGGCATTAACCAGCTAGATATGGAAAAGTTAGCAGAAGGTAAACATACGCATAGACACAGGCCACAAGCAACAGACACACGCAAACACACATACCACAGCCAGAGAAGTCTAACAATAGAAATGGGGCCTGATGTATTGCAGCTCAGCCTCCTATTGGTGGAAGCAAGGACCAACTTGCCACAGGATGGAGAAACAACTGGGTCAGAAAAGCACTCTCAGAGCTGTGGGGGTTTTGGGGAAAGGTATTAGCAGCAACTAGGGTAAGTTTTAAGGTAATGTTTTTTGCTTGACTCTCAAGGGAAGCAACATTTTTGAGAACTGTGGGCCAAATTTGGGAGTGAATTCACATTCTGGCATAGAGGTTTCTATCTCTATATGACAGATCCCATCAGGGGAGTGGGAAACATTTAGTCATAATCATAATAATATATTTGTTTATTTACACAAATAAAAACACCATAAAATACATACAACTAATTCAAACGTTTAAAACCAGTGCATCATTAAAAGCAGCACACCATTAACAGAAGTATCGTGTATGTGGTGCCAGGAATGCACAAATATAAATGAACTTTAATGTATTTATTTTTGACAAGTGTGTTTATGTGTGGGTGGTGTGGTGGGGTATTTGGGTACTGTCGCATCAGGACTCCCGGCCCCCAAGAGGGTAGCTTGCTCACTCTACAGCTCCAGCCATGTGCCTCTGCCTTTGCTTCCCCCGTTCTCTCAAAGCCTGAAAATGCTCCACGCCTCACTTTGCTTCTTGGCGCTATAAGGTGAAACAAAAGGCCACGACCCGTCCCGATAAGAGCGGCAGCCAACACTGTCTCCAGGACTCCGCAGAGGAATCATCCTAACAAGTGATCCTGTTTCTTCTCTTCATTCACTCCCAGCTGAGGAGTTCTTACATGTTCATTTATTCTAGTCTTTCTCCGAGGAACTCAGAGCAGTATTTTTAGCTTCGCAGGCGGCACATGAGGCAAGTTCGGCTAAAGGGAAGCCGCTTGCCCGTGGCCAACCACTGAGCTCCAACGACTGATCAGGGAGCTGAATCAGGGCCCTCCCTGCCCTCCTTCACACACCCACTCAGTCCTCCACCCCATATGCTCCGACATTAGGGCACAGGCGAGCTTTCTTACCGCCTTCAGTTTCTCCCGATTCTCCAGCAGCAGCTTCTCCGTGCGTCTGTAGGCTCGGGCCACCAGCATTTTAGCTTCCTAGAAGGGAAGCAAAAGCCAAAAGATCACCTTGGAAAGAGATGGAGCAATAAGGATGGGCCAGGGGAGATCGAGATTCTGAATGGCAGTGCATCTTACCCCTTCAGTGAAGACACTCCAGAGAACCTGAAGGCAGGAGGCCCATGAGTGGTGGCACATTACATTTAATCAAAGAATCATAGAATAGCAGAGTTGGAAGGGGCCTACAAGGCCATGGAGTCCAACCCCCTGCTCAGTGCAGGAATCCACCCTAGAGCATCCCTGACAGACGCTTGTCCAGCTGCCTCTTGAATGCCTCTAGTGTGGGAGAGCCCACAACCTCCCTAGGGAACTGATTCCATTGTCGTACTGCTCTAACAGTCAGGAAGTTTTTCCTGATGTCCAGCCGGAATCTGGCTTCCTGTAACTTGAGCCCGTTATTCCGTGTCCTGCACTCTGGGAGGATCGAGAAGAGATCCTGGCCCTCCTCTGTGTGACAACCTTTTAAGTATTTGAAGAGTGCTCTCATGTCTCCCCTCAATCTTCTCTTCTCCAGGCTAAACATGCCCAGTTCTTTCAGTCTCTCTTCATAGGGCTTTGTTTCCAGACCCCTGATCATCCTGGTTGCCCTCCTCTGAACACGCTCCAGCTTGTCTGCGTCCTTCTTGAATTGCGGAGCCCAGAACTGGACGCAATACTCTAGATGAGGCCTAACCAGGGCCAAATAGAGAGGAACCAGTAGGGCTATGCCATGTAAGATCCAGCTGGCACCGTCTTTGCGCTGGTCACTTGCTACAGTTCCTACAAGAGATTTGGAGCTTTTTCTAGCGCCTGCTCTAGAAAGTCAAGGAGCAGGTTTTCGTGAGTGGAAACACTCTCCAGGATGGGTGAGTGCGTGGGGGAAGGGCCAGATTCATTAGGTTCCAGCTCTTTGTTAGTTTAGAGTTTGACAAGCACTCCCCAAGGACTGGGGCATATTTATTTATTTATTTATTTATTTATTTAGAATATTTATATACCGCTCCCCACTGAAAAAATTTCGGAGCAGTGTACAAGGTAAAATGAAAATAAAAACAGAATAAAACAGTTAAAACAAAATTTAAAAAGAAGCAAAAAACAGAAATCCAAGGCTGCATGTTAAAGAAAGGCTTCTTGGAATAAAGATGTTTTCAGAAGGTGCCGAAAGGAGTACAAGGTCGGAGCCTGCCTGACCTCCAGAGGCAGGGAGTTCCACAGGAGGGGCGCCACCACGCTGAAGGCTCTGCCCCTGGTGGACTCCAATCGGAGGATGGATCTAGGTGGAACCACCAGGAGCAGATCCTCGGATGACCTCAGTGACCGGGCAGGTTGGTAAGGGAGAAGGCGCTCTCTCAGGTATCCTGGTCCCAAGTTGTCCCAGCATATGGAAGACTAGGCTGAAAGCAGCCAAGACATCTGAGGCCTTCTGCATGCAGAGCAGGGGCTCTGCCACTGAGCTCCAGGCCGTTCCTTCGAAGAGCGGCGACCACCCTGCAGGTGTGTCTGGGTCAGCAGTTACAGCCTCACACCCTGGGCCTTGCTCCCCCGTGAGAAGCTGCGAACGGCTAAGAGGGATCTGGCTTCAGGAATGGTGGCAATCTAGGACGAACACTTACGTGGTCCATAACTTGCTGGAGCCCCTGGCTGAAGGGACGCCGCCCAATCCCCGGGGCATTTTCCAGGTCTGGGAAGGAGAGGTGCCCAACATTGGGCGCCATTCCATATTGCTTCACCATGGAATAGGCAATCTTGGTTACTTTCCTCAGGTCGTCCTGTGCCCCTGGAGCAAGAAAGGAAGAAAAGGAAGACAGTGTGCGTGATGGCGCAAGCGTCAGAAGCGTCAAGCTCTTCACCCTCCTCTTCAGGAGGAAGCGTCCGCGGACGCCACAAGCAGGGCAAACGGAAGCCTGCAGCACAAGAAGGCCAGGAAGATTAAGCGACACCCTCTCGCCTTTTCTGTGCAAGGAAGGGCTTCCTGGGTCTGTCCGCAGACTTCCTCACCTGTAGTGACTTTATTGAAGGTGATGGCTTCTGAAACTCTCCCTCCCAGGGCCATGCACATCCGCTCAAAGAGCTGATCCGTGGTAAAGAGGTATTGGTCCTTCGGCAGGATCTGGGAAAAGCCCAAGGCAGCATTCGTGCGAGGAGCTATGGAAACCTGTGGCATAAAGAAGGGGGATTTCAAGCTGCCCCCCGTGAGCCCCAATCCCTGCATCCCGTAATCCGATCTCAGGGCAGGCGGCAGGTCTACCTTCAACACGGCCTCGGTGTGCTCCAGCAGCCAGCCGACCAGAGCATGACCTGACTCGTGAAATGCCACGATTCTCCGCTCCTCCTGGGACAGGATCTTGCTCTTTTTGGCCGTTCCTGCAAGAGAGGGCCGATTGGGGGAGGGAGGGGGAGAAAAACACTTTCCATTCACCACCATTTTATTTTAATCCAGGAGGCGGGCGGTGAAAACAAGAGGCTTTTCGCTCCTCCGTTCGCTACAGCTCTGCTCCAAGCTGTCAGAGGATCCCCGTCAGCACAGCCTCATCATGAACTGAGACTTCAGAAAGCCAGCAACAAGGCTTGCTTCCAAGGATAGTTGCGACTGGCTCCTTTTGGCAGCAGCACAAGCCCCACTGAGTCATTTCCAAGGACCTAAACATCACTTAAGTTTTAACAGTCCATTTAACTCTGGCCTACAGAAACAAATCTATGCATCAAAAACACATCCACGTCAAGGGTCAAAGCATGGTGGTGCAACCCAATTCAATCCCTCCCTGAAGCAGCTAGCAGCTTTACTATATAGGCTAAGGTCTGCTTCTACCAATAACAAGAGAGTCTTATTACATCTTAAAGAAGAACACATTTATTATGGCATAAGCTTTCGTGGACTGCAGTCTACTTCATCAGATGTATGAAGTGTTATCCTCTAACTTACACACACACACACACTTGGCAGGAGTGATGGAGTAAACAGTGTGGTCAGAGGGAAATAAAATGCAGAAAGTATTTAAAAGGTTTTCCCTGATGCACAACTAGATCCATGATGACTGCAAACACAACACTTCTATGCCTGTACATGGGAGGAGGTTCCCAGTGAAGCAGGACTGAGGCTCAATTCATGCCACTCTGACGATGGCCCTGCAAAACGGGTGCTGCAGCTATCTACGGAAACCAGTGATCACGACAGAACACTTTATCATGTGGCTACACTCAAGAATTCCAACCCGTAAATGCATCCCAGAAAGAGGCCTTACCTGCAATGACTCTCTCCACCGCATACTCAAAGTTGAACGTATCGATGGATTTATGACCCTCCCTTGCAGCGTGAAGAGCGGCCTCGTTGCAGATGTTGGCTATGTCAGCTCCTACAGGCAGAAAGACACACACACTCCCCTGGTCTCCTGAACATCAGAGCAGGAGACCATCAAGTGCAAGTCGCTCTCCCAAAGCAGGATCCTCTGAGGGCGGGGGGGAGATCAACCCGTGCAGTCCAGATTAGGGCATTATAAAAGGTATCTGACAATGCACTCAAGGGGGAGGGGGAGGGACACACCTGGAGAGCAGGCAGCGACTCCAGGCATCTCTACCATGCAAGCCAAGCTCTACCACTGATGACAGAAGGCAAGAAAGTGCCACCCTCCCAGTTCCACCCTTTAGCCACAGCTATCTCTTGTTGCAAGGAAACAGAGCATGTGGCTTGCAGGGTGGTGGCTACATGGCACCTACTGCCTGACACTCTGCACTAGCTTCCTCCAACCTGGTGCCCTCCAGATGTTTTTGACTTCCAGCCAGCATGGCCAACAGCCTGGAATGCTGGGAGTTGTAGTCCAAAGCAGCTGAAGGGCACCAGGTGTATGTGTGGGGGGCGCTGTTCTACCCCATCTGAATGCGAGCTCCTCTCTTCTCTGGTGGGGCCGAGGGATCACTTTTTCATCCCTGATGGCAATGCCCCAAGATCTACTCACTTTGGGCTAGGATTTTCCAGTTTATCAATTCCGTTATTCCTTCATGCCAACTAGTAGCATTTAGGTGACTTACTCCAGCTGTGGACCTGCCCTGAGTACCCCTTTTTTATCACTGTGCAACGAAGGAGCATTAAGCCACCATCGACAGCAGGCAAGGTTTGAGAGGGCGTGGGAGCTTCTAGTATCCGACAAAATTTCTTCTTTAATTAAAGGCAACCTGAAGTTCAGTTACAAGGATGTCTCTTCAGAAACATGGTTGCCTTTCAGTCGCTTTACTAAAGCAAAAGAAAATCCGATATTCCAGGCCTGAGAACCGACACTCCAGCACATCTATTGTGCGGTTGGCATAATATATCTGCCTTATATCATTCTGGCTATGTAACACACTTGACAATCTGGTTCCGAGAAGCTATGCTCCCAGTATTGGGTTTCAAATTGTACCGGTTGGTTTCCACACATTTTTCTACATTCTCTGTATCCAATGCAACCTTCAAATGGAGTTCTCTTCAATTAGCTTTGTTTCTCCATCATTGTATGTTTTAAAAACCTCTCCAGAAATAATGTTTCTAAATAGAAAAGAGTGCAACGGAGGGGGGATTTGGAAGTGAGGTGGAAGGAGCTGCTACAGAGATGGAAGCCATGCCCCGCGTTTCAAGCAGGAATGAGCTAGCAGGCTGCTGTGGCGGTTTATGCGGGAGTCTAATCACACAGGCGGCCGGCCTGGCTGCCCTCACTGAGATGCTCCACAGGGGACAGCAATGAGTTAATCAGGCACAGCCCCAAGCTGGGCCTAGCAGAGGGTGAAGCTAGCCTGGGCTTGGCCTGGCCCGTTTGACTCCTCTGACCACAGCCCACACGAGCTTCTCCAGGGAGGAGAAGGAACATCTGTTCCAAGTTTGAGTGTGTGGGTGGTGTAGGGGCTGCTCAAAGGAGTCATGGAAGAGGCAGAGCGGGGGCCAACTAGGGCGGGTGGTGGGTGGTGGAATAATATGCAGACTGCACAGTCCCTGCACAAACAGGAGACCCAGGGCCACGGACTCGACAGCTCTGTCCTAAGATTCAAGTGTAGCTTGGAAAAGACCAGGGGCCAAGAAAGCAGGCAGATTCTTAATTCAACCCTCTACCAAACAGTGAACATGTTTCATGACTGTAGAAACCTTTTCCTAGCCCACTGCACTGATTTCCAGCTACTAAATTTTCAGCAGAAGCAGCAGCAACTACCCCACCGAAACCTGGGTGATTAGTTTGCCTTCCCATGCAGGAAGAATAAAACACGCCTGGAAGCCGGTCGGATCCATGGATTTAACACAAGGCCTGCAGGTATGTGCCCATGTGTCATTTCCATGCAGCCTTATCACGGCACTGGATGACTCGGACCCTCTTCTCTCTCTCTCTCTCTCTCTGCTGGTAGAATGCAGCAGAGTCAGAGGGAGGGAGGCAACCAGGCAGGAGGTAGCCAAGCCACACATGACTAAGTGCGCTGCAGAGATTGCATCAAACCACACGGCAGCCAAAGAAGGGAAGGGAAGCCGGAAAAGCAGCTGCTCTCACGTACCACTGAACCCCGGAGTGAGCTCGGCCAGGCGCTGGGAATAAAAACTGCCGGCCTGGGATAGCTTCAGACCCTTCAAGTGCTGCTCGAAGATCTCTCTCCTCTCCTGCAAAGAAGAGATGTGGGTTTGGAAGCTGCGGATCCTGATGAAGGACTCCCGTGGACACAGAAAAGAAGATGCCGGTCTCACCTTCTTCTCTAAAAGCAGGAGCGGGCAGAAGGAAGCCCACTGGGCAGTTTCCGGTGGACCGTCTACCTATGGCAGGGATGGGGAACCTCAGGCCAGCGGGCCCCGTCCAGCTCTACACGGCTCCTCACATGGCCAAGCACCCTTTCTGCTGGCTTCAACCCACCCTGTCCCTTTCTCCCGGCCACCAACTGTTTGGTGATTTCGTGGCTTCTGCAGTCCCACGCTTTCTGAAGGCTTAGTGACTGCCAGGAAGAACTTTAAGCTAAAACAGGTTGGTATTTTCTGGTGTCTGGGGCTCAGTTCCTTCGTCTCTGGCCCCGAATGTGGCCCCCGAGAGCTTCTCTGAGTGTGGCCCCCGGTTCTCCCCCCTCGACCTACGGCCTGCTGGGATTCCTGCAAAGAGTAACGGACTTCAATCTATTCTTGCACAGCGCTCATGGTATTTTTAAGCAAGAGCGCAGACCCAGGATCACTTAGCCTAGACAAGCTATGCCTTAACTATCTGGAGAGCCTCAAGGAATGCACTCTCACTCTGCAGACTTCACACACACACACACACACACGGGGAAAACAGGGATTCTAGTTTTAAAGAAATAAGAAGTCGTTCATGCAAGAGGGAAGCTGGCCTCCTCCTGCTCTAAAGATCCGACCCAGGTCCCGTCAGGCTTGCCCAGGTCAAAACATCCCTTTGCTATCCAGAACGTAAGACAAGCAGGTTGAGCGCTCAGCTCGTCCACACTGCACATCCCCTCCTCTGCTTGGGGGAAAGTAACCAAGAGGGAAAAGGGGGTGTTGCGGCTGCACAACATATTCTAACAGTGCTGTACCAGAAAAAACAACAACACTTCTTTTAGGCTGGTGGGTGCAGGGGGAGAATGTAACGTATTTCTAGGCCACTTTTAAGAGTAAAAATCCTCTCAACGTAGCTTGCAGAATAAAAGCAAACAATAACAATATAAATAAGAATAAACCGCGGTCAAGGAGCGGCTGGACTCTTTGTTGCTTGTGCTGAACAGAAGATGCCTGCCTGTATTCCGTGGCCGTGCCACCAGGGTGCAGCCTCTCTCCCGCCTGCCTGCTCTTCCAGCCCCTCACCCCACACACCGCCCCGGCCCATATATCCACTGCTTCGTTCAGATGCAGGACAGATGTAAGGAGACTTGCAAGAAGTCATTGGCTCTTTCCTCCAAAGGTCATTTCTTTTGCTATCCCCCCTTCCTATTAGGTTTGATTTATTCCTCACCGTTTTTACCATCACAGCAATTGCACTGGGGTGGGGGGAACAGGGCTTCGCAGATGCTACCCCCTCAGCTTGAATGAAGGGGGGGGGGGGCTAGATCAGCTTGGCCGTGGGCCAGCGAGTGACTCATTCAGCTGGTTCAGGCGCTCCTGATGAAAGCAGTGGGCTCAGCTGCCAGGATTTCCTTCCCTTTCCTCCTTCAGGGCAGCTGCACAGCTCACTTTTCCGGTGCCAGATCATATCAGGCATTTGAGGTATTTTAAGCAAAAACCTAGAGGAGCAGGAGGACGGTGAAGCCCCAGATGGGAAGAAGAGGAGGAGGAGGAGGAGGAGGAGGAGACGCTGGGGCTCGCTCCAAAGAAGACCCTCGCTTCAATTTAGGGCCTGGCTTACCGCCCGAGCGGATGTTTGAATCTGTTGCAGTGTTTTAAATCTTTGCATTGCTGCGAGGTTGTACTTTGGGTTTTACCTTTATTGTGTATTGCAGTTTTAAACTTTTATATTTCCTCTTATGGTGTATTTTATGTTTTTAATTGTTGCGGACTGCTCAGAGACCTTCAGCTATTGGGTGGTCTAGAAACGTAATCAAATAATTGATGCGAGTGTGGAGGAAAGAAAAACGTAGGCGCCCCCTTCCCTCTGGGCTCTGCTTTCCATCGTGTGCACCGAAAGCTCCCCCTGGAAATCTCACTTGTCTTCTGGAAGCAACATAGGGCTCTTTTTGCCTGGCCAGCAGTCAAATGCATAGGGATGAGCAGGCAGCTATTTTAAGCCTTCTGCATATTTGCTTGTTTTAAATATGTTGGACCACAGAGATCTTAATTTAAAAAAACAACAACAGAAAGATAAAACACCTAAGACTGAAGTCAGCCCATGTCTTGGATAGAGGTCTAAAATCATGCATCTAGACGGCTTCTGCATCAGTTCTCTCTCTACCTGCACATATGCAAAAGTGAATGGGATCATTTGGGACCGTCCCTAAGAGCACCACAGCAAAGGCAAGAGGGAGGAGATGCATTCCCGAAAACCATCGTGGCAATTCTCACAAAAGGTGGCTTCCGCGAACCAGTTATTCCCCTTACCACAACGGGGATTTTCTTTCGCAGTGACCTTGCGTGGAGATCCTTGCGTCGAGGGACACAGATGGTTGAATGCTGCTCTTTCAAGTGCAGGCCAACGTAAGCTCAGCAGGCCTGACCTCATGGGTTTGCTCAGCTCACGTTGGCCTGCAAATCTGAATGCAGATCGAACCATTCGCAAAAGCGTGACGCTGCTAGAGCTCCCACAGGAGGCAACGGCAACATCCTCACAGCAGGAGCACAACCACGGTGCAACTCTGTCACAAGCCTCGGGTTGAGGGCAGCAAGGACAAGCGAAAACGCTCCGAGGACTAGTAGCGCCCACTATCCCCTGACAAGCCTTTGCTCTGATGCAAAACGATGACCGCTCAAGTCTAAGAGGCGCAGCAGAAAGGGAGCCCAGTTAATACCTGCAGAGTGGGTAGATCAATAAAAATGTGACGGTCCAGCCTCCCGGGTCTCATGAGTGCGTTATCCAAGATATCTGCCCGGTTGGTGGATGCTAGCACTATGACGTGATCTGTCGTCCCCATGCCTGTAAAAGTGGAGAGAGACACAAATGGAACGTGGCACCCACGCAGGCAGGCAGGTCCAGGGAGATAACCCGTCCCATTTGATGGGCAAAGCCGCAAGGCAAACCTACAGGCATTTGAATACAGTTTTGATATGCTGGTGAGTCATAAGAGAAGGGAGGCTGCAACGGAGCAGGTACTTAGGGCCTTCCACAAGAAAACAAGGACTCACAGGAGCGACAGAAAGGCCATTCTGCCAGCAGTCCCAGGCCCTGGACTCTTATTTCTTCTTCGAACAGTTCATTGCACATTTTATACAGTCAGGTGAAAACACACGGTAATCTCCAGTCCTTGTATTGCAGAGGCACTGAGCCCCTTCAGCCCCGATGTTTCCAGCATTAGTGCACCCCATTTCTTAGTCCATTAATGTGCCTTCCCACAATATTCTCAGCCACTCAACAGCACTTGGCATTTCTGGCACTTGTGGGCATATTGTGCATACCATTTTAGCAGCAGCGAACATTTGCCAGAAGCATGCCACCTAACCTTTAAATGGCGCTCCCACAGCTGTGGGGAGATGCAGCCGTTTCAAGATGCGCGAAGTTGCATCCCAAACTCTTGGAGAGGGAAAGGTTTGGCCAGACTTGCTTCTTCCTGAAAGGCCGCACTAGAAGTTTGGGCAGAAGGGCCGTGTCCTCTCCACAGTGCCTGAGAGATGCACACAATAGCCCAGCCCAGAGATTAATCCTCTGGATAATCCAGAGGGGGCCATTCCTGCTGCATGCAGCTACACACTGGGCCTCTGCTCTGTCTCCATGCAGGACACTGTTGAGGCAAAGCTGCAGGGGAGAATCAAGCACAACCGTCCTCCGGTTTGTCACTGCGCTTGGCAGGACAGCAGACTAAGAGAGAGAGAGAGAAGCTGGGAGTGCATCTCTTGGGCTATTGGGCGGTATAGAAATGCAATAAATAAGTAAATAAAATAAGCTGCTTCATTCCAATGGCAAGATTAACGCATGCGGAACACGAGCCTCTTTGCTCGTGGGAAGAAGCACTCCCAGGACAGATCCGACAACCAGCAGATGCATCACCAAAAATAAGCTCCCTTGCACTCACCACAGGCACGCTGTGGGAGCGGGGCCCGAGGAGCCTGCAGCCCCAGAGCAAGCCCTTATAGTCCCACGCTCCTGGCCAACTTCCTCTACCATGCCCCCACCCTCACCCCAACCAGGGTGTGTGTGTGTGCTCAAGAATGAGAGAGGAACGATGTAATTAAGGAGGAAGACGCCAGCTGAGGAGCTGCCTCCACCCCCACCCCACCCCACCCCCCACGGCACAAAGGGCAGAACCAAAGGAAGCAACGCAGGGTCCAAGAGGGTGCTCCCCAGTCCATGAACTCACAGTTCTCTCCACTGACATCTCCAGTCATCTCCCCTGGGATATTTACACCCAAAGGAGTTTTCATCCAAAGCATGCCAAATTTAACAAAGCCGACACCACTCCTTTCAGGGATGGAGAGTAGTTGTCTGCTTGTACACATTAGCCAGGAGCAGGGAGATGTCTGGCCATTTTGCATACGGCTATTGAAGCCACTTGGCTCTTGGGGAAAGCATTGGCTGCCAACCTGCAGCATTTCAAAGCGAGGCTCAGTCCAAAACTTGGAAGGGCCCAAGGTAGCCCTGTGAGTAGAGAAGAGACCAACCCTGCTCAGAGCTGTGGGCCAGACAGCTAACGCTATAGGCGCACGTGCACATCACACACACACACACACACACACACGCACGCTGAGCTGAGCTTGGCTTATTCTCATCAGCCAGCATGCAGCAAAGGGGAGCTGTAGCAGAGACCTTTTTTAAAGCATATAGATTCCCTTCATTCACCCGCTTACAGATACACTAGCAAGATAATGTGGCCGCATCGATCTACAAGGCAAAGCAGGCAGTGGCTGGTTTTGCCTGCCACAGCACAGGTCATCGTGCTTAGGCCAGATGGAAGCTTCTGCTTGCTCCAACTCAGGGTCCTTGTGCTGAAGCCTCGCTCCAGAATCAGCCGCCAGCTAAAGCAGGGGTGCAGAACCTCAGGCCCAGGGTCCAAATCTGGCACTCCGGGAGTCCCCAGGGGGCCACGCCCCTTTCTTCCAAGACCACCTCCTCCCCCCCCCCCAACCACTTGGCGGTTCCCAGCTTTTGTGCAGTTTCCCTACCCCACCCACCCCTCTCCCAGGGATTAGTTACTGGCTGTAAGGGCTGTAAACTAAAGTATGCTGGCACCACTTTTGCCTTTGGCCCTGCTCAGCCCAGGAATGCACCCTCCCGAGAGCTTCTCTGAAAGGGAATCCAGTCCTCAGCCTGAAAGAGGTTCTGCACCCCTGAGCTAAAGGCAAAAGCTAGCCAAGGCTTGCAAACTCTGGCCTTGTTCCCGGAACCATCCTGGGCTTCTTAGCATGAGCCTTCCCCTAAACGGCCTGTTCCTTAAGCAGAAAACTCTATGGCTACAAACACACCTGCACCCATGGGGCGGGGTGGGGTGGGCGCGGAGAACAGCCAGGGTGCTGCATTTCAGAAAGAGTCAGGTGCCCATCAACGGACGCAGCCTTGATACCTTCAGCCCCTGCCTTGGCTTAATAGACACAGCAGTGGCAGTAACACACAAGGAGTTTGGCATGTAATAAGAAACCAGCAGACACTGCCAAAACAAGGGTCTCTCTCTAGTGGCCAGACCGAAAAGCAAGCAGGACGGGCCAAGCGCTCTTCCTTCCCAGAGATTATTTGGGTTGAAACACAGAAGGAAGAGACTGAGGGGAGAGCAGAGGGGGCTCACTGTGCTGCTTCTGCCCCTCTGGGACAAACGCGTCAAAAAACTGATCAGGCCTTGAAGTCACCCATTTGGGGCAGCATGTAGCTAAGCTTAGTTTCAGTGACCAACACTCCAGAGGTATCCCACAACTGTGTCAGTTCTCCCTCTTCCTGGCAGGCACGAGTTCATTAAGATGGACAGAGCAGAGAAAAGCATCACACCTGATCATATCATAGAATAGCAGAGTTGGAAGGGGCCTACAAGGCCATCGAGTCCAACCCCCTGCTCAATGCAGGAATCCACCCTAAAGCATCCCTAGCAGATGGCTGTCCAGCTGCCTCTTGAAGGCCTCTAGGGTGGGAGAGCCCACAACCTCCCTAGGTAACTGATTCCATTGTCGCACTGCTCTAACAGTCAGGAAGTTTTTCCTGATGTCCAGCTGGAATCTGGCTTCCTTTAACTTGAGCCCATTATTCCATGTCCTGCACTCTGGGAGGATCGAGAAGAGATCCTGGCCCTCCTCTGTGTGACAACCTCTTAAGTATTTGAAGAGTGCTATCATGTCTCCCCTCAATTTCTCTTCTCCAGGCTCAACATGCCCAGTTCTTTCAATCTCTCCTCATAGCGCTTTGTTTCCAGACCCCTGATCATCCTGGTTGCCCTCCTCTGAACATGTTCCAGCTTGTCTGCGTCCTTCTTGAAGTGTGGTGCCCAGAACTGGACACAATACTCTAGATGAGGCCTAATCAGGGCCGAATAGAGAGGAACCAGTACACATTAGCCAGGAGTGCTAATGATCTTTTTGATGATTAGCCAGACTCATCAAAAAGAGTCCATAAGTCCTACAAGTATTTGGGACAACAGGTAGGAGCTTAGCCGAGAAGTCCAAAAAGAGGGGGGGGGATATCAAATTCTCCAGGATGGGTGGAGTTTTCCTCCTTAAATGGAAAGAGGGAAAATGCTTTTAACCACCCCCACCCCACGCGCAAGTCAAGTAGGAAAGCAACCAGAAGAGCAAGCCCGAGCCACCCGCAAGGGGGAAACTAACCGTCCATTTCTACCAGCAGCTGGTTTAAGGTTTGCTCTTCCTCTGTACTGGAGAAGCCAGACATATTTGTGGCACGCTTCTTCCCCACCGCATCTATTTCATCGATGTAAACGATGCAGGGGGCCCGGGCCCGGGCTTCCTTGAAGAGGCTCCGCACACGAGCCGCCCCAAGTCCTATAGAAAGACAAAAGGCGGGGGGAGGAGAGACAGTCCTTTCGGAAGCAGGCTAAAACGTTTTTGTTCCAGCAGGCCTTTGGAGAATAATCTGGCCCTCCATCTATGTTGATGTCTTATAATTTTGTTGTGTATTTTAAATGTTTATGGTTTTGTTTCCCCCCACCCCACCCCATGTATATTTTAAACTTTGTAAGGCCGCCTTGAGGCCCAGCATTGGGCAAAAGGCGGGATACTAATACTAATACTAATACTAATAAGGGCTTCATAATGTGCCTTCACAAAGCTCCAGCTAACAGCTCCCTGGGACTCCATCGGCCTGAGAACCAAAAGGCACTGAGAGGCTTCACCCTCTGCCTCCCAGGATAAATATCAGAGCAAGGAGGAGACCAAGCCTGCCCCGTACATCGGCCAGAGAAGGAACAGCTCCAGGGAGCTGATTCTGCCCCTTCCCTGCCAGAAAGAAGCCCTATGAGAACTTTGAAACTAAGGACTGGTGCCTGAGTTTTGCTTTTTTTCCCCCTCCTCCCTCCTAATTCTTTTTCCTTTCCTGTTATGTCTTTCAGATGGTAAACCTGAGAGCAGGGTTACGAATCACGTTACGAATCTTCGCAAGCCACTCTGGGGCGCCTTTTGAACTGAAGAGCAGGATAAAAATACTATGAACAAACAATACACCAGGCAAAGTGGGCTCTGGCCTCAAGAGCTTTGGCCACAGTCCGTCCGCCTTTAAGATGCCCCAGGATGCTTCTTGTGGCTGTCTGCCAGAGTCACCACGGCAGCTTGTTGCAGGGCTGCCTTTTGCCACGAGGAAACGAGAATGATATGGTGGTAAGCTTAGATAGTTTTTACAGCATGGCTGTGCATCATTTACTGAGATTGTGAATTGTTTACAATGATAAATTTTCATTATTTTTTCTTTAGATAAACCCTGGTGGGTTTCTTTCTATTGTAGCCGTGGCTCCTTCTGTAAACTTAGTGGGTGAGGCCAATATTTTCTGCTTTGTTTGCATTCCATAATAATACGTTATTGCTTATAAATGCTGAGTATGGTGTTTTTGAATTACTTTTCAGCGTTATACTGAAGAAGAACCCACGAAACAGCAAAATAATACCGGAGTACTGTTTATATAAAAGACGCTTCATGTGAATAGTTCACCTATGTATATTGGATGTTGATATTGCAGGCTTTGTTAAATATTGTTGAAGTGCCTGTATTTTGTACATTTGTAAAAAATTCTGAAATATTCATCTATGAAAGCTATTTTGATACCCTTGTGGTTTGAGTGGTATCACTCTTATTATACTGTTGTTCTTTCCAAACCACAGCCTTCTATTTTCCTTATTTTGCCACGTGCCAACAGAGCCAGAGAAGCAGCCAGAACCCAATGGCACTTTGCTGGTGATGGCAGACCAGGAAACAGAAGCCCAGAAGCAGCTTTGGGCTGCTTCTACAGGACAAGGTTGCTTTCTCTGAAACGGTTCTCTCTATAGAGCCACTGCGCCTCTGTGGTTCAAACTGAAGGTTCCAGCAGGAGAGGTTCCATGGTGAGACATGTGACAGAAGACTGGAGCAGGACAAAGGAAGAGCAGGAGGAACGGTGGTAAGAGCAGACAGTGAAATCCCAGCACACGAGCTGTGCCCGTGAGAGCTTTAAGGGCTTGCTAAAGACAAAGCAGCTGAGAACAGAGCTCTCCTCCTAGTGAGCAATGCACCTCCAACGCCCACATCACACACTTCTTCTTAGCTCTAGGGAATGCTGAGTAAATCCTGTCATTTTTTCCTGTGTAATATTGCCAGGATTCGATCATTTTTGTCTGTCTCTTCTGCCAAGACGCTTGTTCATGCACTGGTTATTTCTCGGTTGGACTACTGCAACCTTCTTCTCTCTGGCCTTCCTTCTTCTCACATCAGTCCGTTGGTTTCTGTTCACCACTCTGCCGCGAAGATCATCTTCTTGGCTCGCAGCTCTGACCATGTTACTCCACTTCTGAAATCTCTTCACTGGCTTCCAATTCACTTCAGAATCCAATATAACCTTCTCCTGTTGACCTTCAAAGCTTTTCACGGTCTAGCTCCTTCCTATCTCTCCTCTCTCATCTCACACTATTGCCCCGCTCGTGCTCTTCGCTCCTCTGATGCCATGTTTCTCGCCTGCCCAAGGGTCTCTACTTCCCTTGCCCGGCTTCGTCCATTTTCTTCTGCTGCCCCTTACGCCTGGAACGCTCTTCCAGAACATTTGAGAACTACAAGTTCAATCGCAGCTTTTAAAGCTCAGCTAAAAACTTTTCTTTTTCCTAAAGCTTTTAAAACTTGATGTTGTTCTGACTTTACACTGTTAGTTTTACCCTACCCTGTGCCTGTTTACCCTACCCAGTGCCTATTTGCATTCTCTTCCCCTCCTTATTGTTTTATTATGATTTTATTAGAATGTAAGCCTATGCGGCAGGGTCTTGCTATTTACTGTTTTACTCTGTACAGCACCATGTACATTGATGGTGCTATATAAATAAATAAATAAATAAATAAATAATAATAATAATAATACTTCCACAGAGCCCTCTTCCAGCAGGCACCATGGACACAGATCCCATATAGGCCTTTTGATCGATCAAGAAGAGGAAGCTGTGTCAGGACAAGTAAGGAAGGAGCGGACATCTGGCCAGCTGTATTGTCCCGAGTGGATGCCTGGAACCTTTCTCAGGCCTCTTCCCTGTTGGTCGAGAGCCTTAAGTCAAGTTCTGCGCCACAGAAAGGCAGATTGCAAAGAAGCCCCGGCCTCCTGTACAGCACCTCAACGGCTCAAAGTAACTGCCAAGGAAATGAAGAGGCCAATTCAAGAAGCAGTCACTCAAGGCGGAGATAAATGACCTATATCAACCCGCCAATTCATCGAGATCTACAGATCAGGGCTTCCTGGTTGTCCTGTTGTCTGCACAGGTACACCTGACAACAACCGGGGAGGGCCTTTTCTGTTGTGGCACCCTGCCTTTGGAATCCTCTCCCCTTGCAATTCGAGAGGTGCCATCCTTGACGGCGTTTAGGCGCCTTCTGAAAATGTATCTGTATACTCAGGCATTTGATTATTTTAATACCTAGCTTGGTAGACTGTCTTTGTTGTTGTTGTTTTTCATCTTTGTATTTTATTTTACCCATTTTAATGGATTTTGTACACTGCCCCATGATTTGATAACAAAGGGCGGCATGTAAATATTTTAAATAAATAAAAATAAAACAAAGTGTCACACACCACCATTTCTCAGTGATCCCAGCCTGTTTCCTCAGGGCTTACCTCCGATCACCTCCACAAACTCAGAGCCAGCTATCGCCAGGAACGGCACCTGTGCCTCAGTAGCTACCGCTTTGGCCAACAAAGTCTTGCCACAGCCTGGTGGTCCGAGCAAGAGGGCACCTTTGGGTACTTTGGCCCCAAGCTGCAGGTAGCGCTCTGGGCTCTGGAATCAAAATAAATGTTTGTAAAGCGATGCACTCGCTCTGGATCCTCACCTCCAGAGGGAGCAAGCCATAATCAGGGCTGTTTCCCACACGATAGCAGCCAGCAGAAAACTCCCTCCAGCTGCTCTTAGATACTGTGGAGCTAAGCATTTTGGGACAAGTGCTTGCTCAGCTCTTGAAAACCCACACAAAAGGCCCCAGAGTGGTCCAATCCCATGGCAGGGATCACACGGCTGCCTCATGGGCTCCTCCCCCTCCCCCTCCCCCTCCCCGGGGACTTTCGCAGTTCTTACCTTCAGGTAATCCACAAATTCCCTGACCTCCACTTTGGCCTCATGCAGTCCTGCTACATCCTTAAAACTGATCCCTTTCCCAGATTTGCCATCCACGATGGTGAAGCGAGCCATTTTCAGCTGGTTCTGGGAAGGGAAGGAAGGAGAGAGAAAAAGTTCTGACAGTCCAGGTAAAAAGGGCCAGTACAAAGCCCTGGTTTTCATGAGTTTGGAGGAATGATAATTCAGACATAATCCCATGCAATGCTACCCCACAGCAGTGCCCACAAGCCGTTCTCCCCAGGGCAGAGCTTCTTCTTCACACTTCTACTTCCTGCTTTAGGTAACAAGGGCTGGGGATCTGTTGACTCAGCTGCTGCCTTGATCCTCATGTTTGATTAGCTAGTAGCAAGCTGGAAGGAAGCCTCTGGTGTAGTTATTGCCATCATGCTCCAGCCAAAAATCTACAGAGTGATCAGCTGTATAAAGTTCTCTAGAATCCTTGTCCCCTAATTATAGCTTGGCGGACTGGGCTGACAACCCCTCCAGCAGAAAAGCGGCATGCTCCAATCAAGCACGCACAACTCCAGACTCTCCAAATGCTGCCCCAACCAGGGCGATGGGGAGGGAGGGGAGAACCGAACAGAGACTTCAAAAGCAACCGGCCTGGCATTCCAGCCTCCTTTTAGCCACAGTGAGAGACAAAAACAACAATTTACGCTAAACAGCCTCTGCATAACTGCTCATTATCCTTTGCTGAAAACAGCTACTAATGTTGGCTTTTCATCTGAGCTTGCAGCAGGCCACATGCTTGGAAGTGCCAGGGGTGCCTGTGATAGGGAAGGCAATGCACCCACCTAAAGACAGACAAGAGCAAGCACTGGGAACTCCACAGCCCTGAAGTCAAGAGAGGAGGAGAGACCCGACTGGGCTACTTTATGGTGGAACTCCCCACCCCCCCCCCCGCCCACGGCCCCAACCCAGAAGTTCTAGTTGAGCCGTGCTGCCCCCCCCCCCCCCGCCAGCCCTTCCCAGGCAGGCAGCGATCACCAGCCTCTCCTCAGCTGACCGATCGGCAGGGGTTTGGCAGACGCTGAGAGGGGGGCATGTGACAGGAGGCACGGAGGCCAGCTCACAGCACAGTCCAAGAGCTTAGGCAGCTTTAAAGACGGAAAAGTTATTTTGCTAAAAGTAAGGGATTTGCGCTCGCTGCTGCATGCGAGATTTGCTGGCAAGACAAAGGCAAAAGAAATGCCATTCCCAGCTGCAAGTCATTAGCAAAGTCTTGAAAAACAGCAGAGAGAACTGCCCTGTAGATTCCCTAAGCTCAGCTGCCCCAGCCTAGAGGCAAAGAGGACCCCCCCCCCCGCCCCCCGCAAGCCCCCTACAAGCAAGACCAAACACTGCACAGTTCCGTCAGCTGATAGGAAAAGCAGCAAGATGTCGCAGGGGACCGCCCAGTCTCTGGCCGGGCTTAGTTCTCATCCGCTGTTGACTTAGCCGGGGGAAGGAGGGGGAGGAGGAGGAAGCTGGGCCCACCCAAAAAGGAGAGCCGCAGGCAACAAAGACTACTTACAAAGGCACTGAAGCCGCCTTCCCTTCCTGCCATCCCAGCCAGGCGAAATATGTACCACAGGATGCCGACACCCACAGCAGCCATGCCCAGCGAGTAGAGGGCGCTGCAGAGAGAACAGTAAGCTGGGGTCAGGCCGAAGCACATGGAGCACGGTGCAGTTTGTGGGCTCAGCAAATACAGCCGGTCCGGGGTCTGTGGGACAGGGGAGCAGCTAAGTGAGAGTGTTAAAGTGGGGGACTGGAGTGGGGGAGGGATTCAGGCCTGGGAGCCAAACGTAGCCCTTCAGGGTTCCCCGTCTGGCCCCACTCCCTTTCCCCCTAACCACCAATCAGCTTTTGCAGCCTTTCCCCCCATTCTAAGAGGCTGAAACGCCCCTCCAAAGGCACTGAGGCCTTTAAGCTACAACATGTTGCCCGTTTTTGTATTTTGGCCCTGCCCCTTTTTCCTTTTGTTGTTGTTGTTTTTAGAAAACAAACGAATAGATTTAAACCAAAGAGGGTAGGGAAGGGAGTTTGACAGCACGGCCAGTTCTGGGGTCAGTGTGAACACACTGTGGGCTCCATAATGTCCCAACGGGAAAATGAGGCAACGTGGAAAGGTGGGAACAGTTATGGCCTTTGCAGCTAATAGGCCAGACCAAAGGGGTAAACAGAAAGAACAAGGCCCTGTGGGGGCTAAAGCCCGCCTCCCGGAAGCCCCCAAGCCTTGCGTTTGCCTATCGGCTCCGACAATAACCCAAACTGGGCTGAGTTTATAAGAACAATCCCCAGCTGGCAATATTTTGCCCAGGAAAGTCTTCATAGCCTCCTCAGAGAAACATGCACGGCCTCGGAGCAGACTGGCTGACAGGCCTCCTTCCATTCTTATTACGGGGGAACCTCTTCAGCCAGGGATGACAAGATTCCATTCTTGAGATGTCCGGAGTCACTTTTTGCCAATAAAAGTGTCTGTCTTCAATAGCAGAACAAATAAGCGGCAGCAGAAAGGAGACCACAAAGAGGCTTGTCTCTCATTATCATTAAGAAGGGCACACACCAAGTTCCAGCCAGCACTCCTGTATCCTTTTGAGGAGAGCTTCTGCCCCCCCCCTCCGCCCCCGTCTATCTACTTTTCAATTCCCACTTTGGCTTTACGCTAGTATTAAAAGCTTTCGCCTTTGCAGAATCCTTGTGACAAAGGATCTTGGGTTCCGCATAACAAAAGTCTACATATATTAATGGGAGCACTTGCTTCTCGCTGACATTTTGGGTTTTATTATTAAAACAGTTTCTGCTCAGCGTGGAGCTATGAGTCAGTGTCCGCCTGAGGTACAGTCGGCCGTTGCTTTAATGGGCAAAAGCACGGAGTTTATTTTTATAAGCCAAAGAAAATACCAGGTGGGAGGCTTGCTCAGGATCTAATGCATTATCTCCATCAGACCTGAGACACTGTGACCGTTGTCATGTTCAGCAGGCCACCCTGACTATCCACTGGGAAAATTGATTGGTGCACTTTTCCACAGAAAACTACTTCCGTAAGAAATCTACAGCTCCCTGGGGCAGGGTTCTGGATGCTCACACTTGCAAGCCCTCTCCCTGCTATTCCCGTGGAAGTTAAATTCTCACCTGGCAGAGTTATGCATTACATTGTGGGGTGGGCAAAACCACCCCAACTCAGGGGCTGCCTGGTGTACGGTGGCTGCTGGTGCCCCAGCCAGGGCTACCAAAACCCCTTAGGATCTGTGCACTCAGCTGTGGAAGCAACAAAGATGTGCAGAGGTAGTGGCTATGGGACAGGTGAGGAACTTGTGGCCCTCCAGGTGTTTTGGCCTACAACTCCCATCATTCCACACCATTCGTTAGGCTGAGTAGGGCTGATGGGAGCTGTAGGCCAACATTTCTGTAGGGCCCCAAGCTACCCAGCCCAGTGCTCTGGGGAAGAAAGGCAGGCAGGCAAGAGAGGCGATAAGATGCCTTGCAAAGTAGGAGGTGCTCCCTCCTAAATTCATCATACTTTCCAAAGAAGCCGGTGCGCTTGTAGGAGACGGGGATCCTGTCCTTCAGGTCAATGTTGAGCTCTTCCTCAGCTGCCCGCAACTTCTCCTCAAACTTGTCAATGTTTGCTACCTGCATTCTGTACATTAGGGCAAACCTCTGGAGACAGAACAAAAGTGGACAACATTACAGCAAGGAGGTCACAGCCAGGACACCTCTCAGCAGGGAACAGCAAAGATGGAATAAATACTGCTAACAGTGTAAGTGGGGGAATTCCAAGGGAAACCAAACGCAGCTGCTGGGCTAGGAATTAACAGCACCTAAAGCTATGCGAGCACCTAAGATGGCCAAAAATTCCAGGTTAGTTTATGCACAAAGGTGCTTCTGTACAAATCAGAGGAGGAACTTAAACCATGCAGAGGACATAGCTCAGTGGTAGAGTGCAGGCTTTGCATGCAGAAGGTCCCAAGTTCAATCATAGACTCATAGAATAGTAGAGTTGGAAGGGGCCTACAAGGCCATCCACTCCAACCCCCTGCTCAATGCAGGAATCCACCCTAAAGCACCCCTGACAGGTGGTTGTCCAGCTGCCTCTTGAATCCTTGGTGTCTCCAGGTAGGGCTAGGAAAGAATCCTGCAGAGACACTTCCAGACCATGTCACATAGATCACGGGCTTGATGCGATATAAGGCAGCTTCATAGGTTCTTATCACAACCAGCAATATCCATTCTTACCAATGTTAATTGCTTTGTCTCTCAATCTGCACAAACTCACAAGGCCACACAAGTTCCATTGCTTCTGGTACCTCCACCAGAAGGTTATGGATACCAGTAAATCTAAATGGCTTGGGCCCAGAGGACCTAAAGGACCACCTCCTACCACATGCTCTTGCATCTGATCGAGAGGCACTTCTCTGCCTCCAGACATGGATGGATGCTCGGTTAGCCAGGATGCAGAAGGGCCCTTTTTCTATGACTGAAATTCATGGGCAGCTCATTGGGACCTTTGCCTTTCTAGCTTCCAGCTTTTTTTGTTCAGGCAAGCCTTTATTAACCTTGATATTTTAAACCAGCACTGATGCTTTAAAGGTCTGGTTTGTTTTTAAATTGAATTAATTGTTGCTGGTTGTTTATTGCTCTTTGAATGTTGTTAGCCACCCTGACAATTTCTCTGATAAATGGAAAGGCAGGATATAAATTATTCTAACAAAGAAAATTGAGATAAAGTGATCCAGAATATTCTGACTACATAGCAGCAGTTTGTTCAGTGATACAATATCTTCTCAATTCCTGGAGTTCTTCCAGGGGCAACTCTTGAACCCAAAGTTATCAGGCCGAGACCCAACATAGGCTCAAATTTTGTATCTTAACATTGAGTCTAAGAAATTGACTCTTAATGGCTTGGATTTTATTCTACACAAGAGGCTTTGGAGATTTCGTTTTAGGAGACTGCTCAATGACAGAAGCTCAGTCACTGGTTTTGCTACTCCTCAAATCATTTAATGAACCCAATAGCAACACTAAATTTTCAGGTATTTTCCTTGATATACCAAAGAGATGAAGAAGATGATTAAAAGATTCAGGAAAGCATTCTTTATGTTCATTTTCAAGTACAAGCACGAAGTCTAGACCGCTTTATGCTTATGGGGAGAAAAAGGAAATTAGGAAGGAATAGATCATTTCCCCCCCAAAACACCTTTGATTTCACTATACAATAGATGGGCTTAGTTTGGTGTAGAACTGTGCAGGCTTTTGAGTCTCACAGAATTGTTAACCAGCCAGAATTTTGACAGAGATCTATGAAACTCAAATGTTTGCTGAATTTCTGCTATCTATCTTGAAGCTCAAAGGCCTGCATTCCCCTTCATTGACCAAAGCTGGCCACATGACCGCCATTGTTTAACTTATTTTCCAACACTTTAAGGATTGATCTTGCTGAAAGAGACACTCACAGGCCGTCCAAACACAACTGCCCCTGGATGCAAGTAGATTTCCACAATTTCGCTCTCTGGTACCACCTGAACTCGCTGCACTTCCCCTTTTGCCAGCATCTCGTGCACAAAATCGTTCCAGGATATGTTGCCCCCGCTAATGTTCACGGAGTTCAGCAGGCTCATGATGACAGCAATGATGATGAGGGTCCTCAAACGTTCCCGATACATCTGGTCTTCCCTCTCCCGGCGTCTCTTTTCCTCTTGAGAGAGGAAACATCAGAGCACATCAAGGTTAGTTTATGAGCTGGAGAACAGATTGATTATGCCCCAAGTCACAGACCTCCCCCACCTCTCGCCCCACCGTCAAACACACACACAATCTGTTTTTTGTTCCACATTTCAGCTTTCCTAGGAAAAGTAAGCTGGGCTAGAAGAGGCAGCATCTGGTTTGCAGTGCGAGATCACATTACAGCCCCCTTATCCTGGGACTGAATGGAGAGAGGCCAGGAGCAAGGTCATACAGTGAGGTTGTCTATAAAAGGCCCATTTCAATCCAGGCACACAGCACAGAAGCAGAGCATGTTTATGGAGCTGCCTACCTGGAGTTCCAACATTAACACTAACCCAGGGAAAGTTTGCATTCTATTAGCCAGCAAATATTTGCTCTAGCCAGGTCCAGCTTTTCACATTTAGTCTGAGCAGACTAGGCAGCATGTACAAAGCAACCAACATTGCACAAGAAGAAGAGACCAGGAGATGCACCTCTTCTCAGGAACTATTCTAAACATACACAAGAGAAGGCAAAGCTGTGAAAGGGATCTTCTGAAACGTCATCGCAAGAAAGACAGACGCAGCGATGCACCTTTGCACCGACTGCACAGCCAACAGGCTTCTTCTCAGTTCCGTAGAGAAGTCTCTTCCCCATATGCTCTGCATTAATTTGCACTCATTTCAGGCAGGAGGGGAAATTCAGTCGGACTCCTGCACTAGGCCCTTTCAATGGAGACAGACAGACTGCACAGTAGCGGCGCTTGATAGCTTGCCGCCTCCATCTCCTCGCTACAGCGTGGTTCTTCCCTCCAGCACTCCAAGCCCTGCAGTCCAAGAGTTGGGCAAAGGTATCCCTAGATCTGTGGGACATCACCTTGGCGGTCACATCTGCACGTGTTCAACATATCCTAGCAAACCCTGAATGTATGTCATTTTTCAAACTGCTTAGAAGTAAAATGTGAAGAAAGCTTAAAAACGCCGCAGTGACTTTAGAGCAGTCTTTCTCAACCTGGGGCACTCCAGATGTGTTGGACTACAACTCCCAGAATGCCCCAGCCAGCTCTGCTGGCTGGGGCATTCTGGGAGATGCAGTCCAACACATCTGGAGCGCCCCAGGTTGAGAAAGGCTGCTTTAGAGGCTAGCTCTCATTTCACGGCCCATATGCAGGCCGATGCCTCCCTCTCTGATTAGGCCTGGATATTCCAAAGGCTGCCCCACCTTGCCAGCAGCACATCCCATAATTCATTTAGGCTCCAAAATAGATGATGTCTGTTTTGTTGGGGATTCTACCTGCTGCAGCCCAGATTAGATTCACTGGCACGTTTGTTAACAAAGGCATTTATCTGAGAGCCCCAATCACCAGCTAAGCCTGACATACAACAAAAACCAAGGTGCACAGATCCAGCCCTATCCACAGTCCCAAGGAGGCCGCCCGATCAGGCATTCAGGGCCATATTTCACTCATGCTCTGTCCTGAGTTATCCAACGGCCCCACAAGAGGAAAAGCAGGACTTTTCTGATAAAGCCACTGTTTCCCAAACGGCAACAGCAGCCTATTAGGAACTGTACCCTGCCTACTCCTCGTTCATCGACTCCTACTGCCTCACAGTTCTGTGTTATCAGGAAAGCACAGCTAGAGGAGAAGGAGCACATTTATCACAGAGTCACAAGCAAGCGCCCAATGAAGTTTTCAGCTGAGAGAAAGCAGCACTGTCAAGGAAAAAATGAAAGCTTAATGGGTGGTGGGAGGAGGTGAGGAATTGCCACAGCAGACAGAATGACAAGGCCCAGATTTCCCCAGACACCACCCTAGGAAGAGAGGACTCTCAGGAGCCCCAGAGGCATACCAAAGATGTAGGTTTCTACTGGAGGGCTGGTACCCTGCAAGCAGAAGGCAGCCTGACCCTAGCATCCTCCAGAGCCACACTAAGAACCGCCCACCCACTTCTGACTAAAAGGAGATCTGTTTTGCAGACCAGCTCACTGGCTGTCTTCAGGAACTGCCAAGACTAAAACTCCAAATGACACCTAAGAGGTTTCTGGTTCCAAATGCTCATTTTGTCTGATTAGAAGTTCTGTACAACTAGAGAGTTTGCATTAACTGTACACTATTGGCAAAGTCCATAAAACTGTGCTAATGATATGGCTTCAGGATTCCACAAAGTATGTCCCACACATCAAGCCCGATTTCTCTCTGAATAAGTCCATTACCCACTCCACCAAAACAGAGGCAAACTAAGGAGACCAGTGGAGCTTACCTGGACGCCTTTCTAACCTTGTAGGTCCCAGCACTGCCTAGCAAAAGCTCAACAGGATCTTACAATCCGCACATGCAGACCCCCTGAGTCTGATTAGCCTGTATTTGAAAGCCATGGCTGTCAGGTATAGGTACAAGGCCGGCTTTGTACCTATACCTGACAATGGCCTCCCCTCACTGACAGACGGAGGAAATCCTGATCAAGTATTTCTCCCTCCTATGTTTGGGAGACAATCAAAACAGATGTGTCCCATATGGTCTTTGATCGGAGTGAGGGATTTCCCCCCCATGACTTGGAGTTCTCTCATAAGGAGAAGTCAGACCAGAGGCTGCTGCAAGGAAACTCAAAGCAAAACTGGTTGTCACAGACCTGACCTGAACTCCAAATGCATCAGAAAGCTCCAGGAGGAACTAAGAAGGAGAAAGAGGCCTCGCACCGCTCTGCGTCTCGCTTAGCTCTGTCCTCCATCCTCGCCAGCAGAGGCAGCCACTTTTGTGGAGTGGCGTGCCTCTCCAACACTGCCGAGCAGCCACACTAAACTTTCCATAAATAAGTCATCTCCTAGCTGGAAGAGCCACTTGCAGGCAGCAGCTGTGGGACCCATTCCAGCCTCAGGAAGCCTTCATGAAGAAATGATTTGCCATTAACCCCAACGCTGAACTCCGTGATTAAAAGCTTGCAAGGGCTGCAGTGACAGGCCACAGAACTCTTTTTAAATAATTACTGCTGGGATGATCTTTCCCCTGAAGACACAGAGGAGGACGCAACCTCCCAAAGTCAATGTATCCATCCATCACAAGAGGGGAAGGGGCCACAACAGCGCTCACCCGGGTCATGGTTTACTCAAGCCCCACACCTTCTGGCCAGGAGGCTCGCTGTACATGTTTCGTGCGGTCTTTCAGGCACCAGAGAGCGCAGGCTCTTAAGAGGCATTTGTGTGACTCGCCCAGCAAACAGACTTTCGCTTCCTGAAGAGCTATTTGCTCTGTAGCAGAGGGCTGTCAGTTGGGAGATAGAAACGGCAGGCAGAAACGCTAGTCCTACTCTGAAGCAACTGCTTAACAACTGGGGCTTCACTGTGACCACCAGCCTGAGTTCTCCTTGCTCAATAACATTCATGCTACAATATCAAGTTTACCAGTAACTACCACTGCCTGTTCCATTTAAATGGTTTGGCTCAGTGGACACAACAGCAGCTTTGGATCAGGGAGTCCTGGATTTGTTTTCCACCCTTGCATGACCTCCTTCCACCCCCACCCCACCCTGTCTTAGTTCCCAATCTGCAAAATGGGTACTGCAGGAACTGCTTCGCAGGTTTTTTGTTAGGGCATGGCCCCAGCTAGAAACTAAGATCCTACACAGTGGCTGAGTTCAGACGACACAAACATCAATGGTTGTTTCCCATTCTGTTCCTATTACACCCACACCCCATTGATTAGCGTGTCATCTGAACTCAGCCAGTGAGTTGCAAGCCTAGAGTACAGACTAAAGGTTTACTGGAGGAGGAAATAGACTGCAACCCCTTGAGCCCAGTGACAATAGGCGGCTTGCTTGTCCCAGGTTCCATCCAAATTGCCCTTTGTAAGCACACCAGAAGGATTGGCCTTCACAGGTAGGCGCAACGGGGGCAGAGGTTTCCTCTTGCTGTTTCATCAGCACAGTTCGCATGAAAGAGCAGGAAGCATCCCACCTGGGGCGCTTCTGACACCTTTATCATAAGCCAGAAGAGCAGCGCAAGGACTTTGCAGCCACGAGGCAGTCCAAATGCGAGCATGCTGCTCCCGGGCCCAGCAGCTTTTCTAGTCTCTCAACACTGGGAAATGCACACACATGTACTCTATGAAGGACGAATCTCTCTCTCTTAAAATACAGAGTCAAATTACAAGCAAGGAAAGCCAAAGGAGGTGGGGTGGGGTAGCAGAGCCACCAGCGCTGCTTAGCTTCATCCATGAGAACCTGCTGAAAGCTCCAAGGGAGGGAAGTTAAACTTGGGGGCACTGTCAGGTCAGCTCAGGCTCAAAATGCAGGTTGTGTGAAAAAAACAAGCCACTCTGAAACAGAGCATCTGTAGGAGGCCCATGCGATCTATTTATAGATCAGCAGAGCAGATTTTAAAGGAGACACATCCTCTGCCATGGGGAGGGGGGTTTAGGACAGAATCATCACTGCACGATGCACAGACATACATGAAAGGGCTTTACCCTTAAAATAATGTTAAATAAATAAAATAGGGTTTCCCCCCCAGTCCTGCCACACACGCTGATCCGCTTAGAAAGGAGACAAATATGCTGAGGTACACGCAGCTGTTGCGGATGCCAGGTCCATGGTGCCCAAGGTGGATTTGCAGATGCAGCAGGATGAGGCGGAGGAATAGGCTGCGACACTTTATACCACAAGTGGGAAATATGACTTCTGAATGCTTCCTTACGTAAAAACTCACAACAAATTGGAGATGAAGGCATCAGGGACAAAGCTCCTAGCCCGGCCCTTTGTGCTGGCTTTCTGTTTGCAGAGATTTTTATTTATTTTTTTATGAAAGGGAGATTTTAAGAACGTGAGCATCAACTCAGGTTGAAGTGGTGAAGTCCATTCTGCCATCTCATTTTGCTGCATGTGCAGACTGGAGCAAAAATTCCTCAGTGCAGTTCTACAATGATTTTAAAAGGTTTTCAAAGTGTTCTAATAAGATAATGGATGCATGCATTAGCATATAAATACATATGTGGCTCTTAAAAAAAAATTAGGAAAGGTACCCCTCCCCACTCACACGTCTCATTTACTAATTTTTTAAAAGACAACAACCCAACGAGCAGTGTTTCCCCTCTCCAGGACTAGAACTAATGTATTTTAACTGCATCCCCCTGCGCCCCCCCCAACATACACAGCAGCGTGAGTAACACCCCCCCACCCACTCCTTCATTACATTGGCATGGTTACCCAGCTACTTAAGCCATTGTGGTAGTCAGAGAGAAAATAATCATTCCAAAAGATGCTATGTCAGTGCAAAAACTAACCAGTTAAGAACGTTCTCTATGTGAAGACTCTTAAAAGCTTGACCTAGATCAATACAGCATTCCCCAATAGAAGAGTTAAATATTAGCTCCTAAACCATTTTAATATTTGGACTATATTAAAGTACATACATTCAAAATCACTCAGCAAAGCTACAAAGAAACACAACAGCTTTGTTTCAGGGCAAAGACGACCATGTTGCACATCAGACTCAATCGGTTTAGGTAGAGATAATACAGGTCTGTTTTTTAATGATGCAAAAACATCTGAACCAAAATTGATGGCCAACAGTTCCACAACCCACTGAAGGAGAGAAGACGAAAACTCTTCATCACGTATGACTAGAAGCGCAGTGCAGATGAAGTGTCACAAAATCACCATGCCCACTGAAGTCGCTAGCACTATGTCCATACTGCACATCAATAAAAGTACAGATCCTTTCTTCCCCTTTTTGGCAATTCCTAGCAGGGAGCTTCATAGCAAACAAGATGTTGGTACTTACCCTCATCTTCCTCTGGGGACTTCCCTTTGGACCCTTCGCCACTGCTGCCATTGCGCCGAGAGCCAGAGGTAGAAAAATAGTAAGTGCCACCTATAAATAAACAAAGTCAAGGCTGCATCTCTCTCATGTGCTGCCCAGGGTGGAGCCGAGAGTTCAGAGCATCTCACCTCTCAAGGTTTCTAGTTTGTTTGTTTATTTATTTATTACATTTATATACCGCCCCATAGCTGAAGCTCTCTGGGCGGTTGTCATGGTTTCAAAATTCTGTTAAGCAACTTGTGAGCAATGTTTACTGAACTCTTACACGTCAGGGTGGGGAGGTAACTGGTATTCTCCATTAGCTCTGCTGGGAGACCATCGGGCTCCTCCCTCCCTTGGCTGTCACCCGGAAGTAGCTATTTCTTCTGGCTGAGAGAGATGGGAAGCAGGGCCACCCCATCGGCTCTGCTCACAGGCCAGCTGCACTGCGCTCCTCCTCTCCCTCACCTGCCTCCGTTCCAGCTGGTCATTCTATGAACGACTGTGCAACTGTAAGAATGTGTGCCCTAATTCCCACCCTCTTCCCTCTCAATCTCTTTTTCCTTGTGTGTCCTGTGTTTTAGACTGTAAACTTGCAGGCAGCTAACACTGATTTTATTTATTTATTTATTACATTTACATACCGCCCCATAGCTGAAGCTCTCTGGGCGGTTTACAAAAGTTAAAAACAGTAGACATTGAAAAAGTATACTAGGGTGGCCATATGGAAAGGAGGACAGGGCTCCTGTATCTTTAACAGTTGTATTGAAAAGGGAATTTCAGCAGGTTTCATTTGAATGCATGCAGCACCTGGTGAAATTCCCTCTTCATCACAACAGTTAAAGCTGCAGGTGCCCTGCCCTCTTTTAAATCTGGTCACTCTAGTATAGCTCCTGCAGCTTTAACTGTGGTGATGAAGAGGGAATTTCCCCAGGTTCCCCATATATACAAATGACACCTGCTGAAATTCCCTTTTCTATACATCTGTTAAAGATGCAGGAGCCCTGTCCTCCTTTTCATAGGGTCACCCAAAGTATACAAAATTTAAAAACCACCAGAAACATAAAAACAACAGTATAAAAACAACAGTATCCATTTAAAAACAACAGTACTGGGGTCCGTTAGAAAACAAACTTAGCGCTGTTAAATGCCTGGGAGAAGAGAAAAGTCTTGACCTGGTGCCTGAAAGATAACAATGTTGGCACCAGGCGAGCCTCATCAGGGAGATCATTCCACAGTCGGGGGGCCACCACCGAGAAGGCCCTCTCCCTTGTTGCCATCCTCCGAGCTTCCCTTGGAGTAGACACTCGGAGAAGGACCTTAGATGTTGAGCGCAGTTTACAGGTAGGTTCATGTCGGGAGAGGCATTCCATCAGGTATTGCGGTCCCAAGCCATGTAGGGCTTTATAAGTTAAAACCAGCACCTTGAATTGGGCTCGGAGATGTATAGTATAAAGTCTAATATATGCTGAATATATATATTCAGTTGAAGAATGGGGTAAAACCGTTTAAAACAATAAATAATCAAGGCTTCCATGGACTAAGAGATCGCTTTCTTTGTGACATGCCACTAGGTAGAAAAAGGAGGAGAGGAAAAGAGAAAGTAGCTACAGGATCAGAGAAAATAACTGCCTACCAAAATGTCAACCAGGAGAGGCTGCCGGGGGGGGGGGGGGGGGGAGAGACCCTAGCGTGAGACATGGCCCTTCCTTCTGCAGGGGAGGGGGTGCTGTCTATACTGAGTGGGACCTAAGACAACCATCCCTTGGCTTCCTCATGTGGTCTCCATGTGAAATCCTCAGACTTTGGGGGTGGGGGAATGATTCGTTTGCTCAATGTGCTCTGAGTTCAGAACTTGCATGCCAATGGCATGAGTCTCAGACTGTGTTTGCACACTCCACTTTGAGCAATGCAGGAAGTGATACACTTAAGATTTCAAGAAGATTGTGGGGAGATAGAAAAGAACAATGACCCATATTCTGGCCACTACTGTGGCAGGAATGAGCTCTGGGAAAGTCACCATTTGTTGTCAAGGCCAGGAGAAGGCTTTCCTTACTCACCCAGAAGTTTCCAGAGTTGGAAGGGGAGAGAGTTTCTTTTCACTACAGACTGAGCAAGTCCTCCAGATTTGGGAGAAAGCAGTTGTGACAGCAGGCTCTGAGGAGGAGACAACAGAAGAGTTTAGCTCAGGGAATGATGCAAAGAGAGACCTTGGAGAACACACAGCACCTTTAAGCTATTAATGACCAGAAAATTAGAAATGAGATCCAGTTCTCTACCATGTTTTTATATGAAAAGTGGCCAAAGGTTATGTAGATGCCCAATAGCAATAATGCCCCATTTCTGGTGACATCTCTTATGGCTTTCTAACAAAACACAATTCAAGCAAAAGATTTCCAACAGGGCACTTGCTCCAATACAAAATTTACTATCCATAAGGCCAACAATAGCCAATTTATCCTGGATTCTGGAAGCACATTCATAGTGCCGCTGTGAGGAAAATGCTAAAGCAAGTGTGGATTCTATCTACTCTTAAGTCAAGCCAAGTATATCTATGGAACACACCCACTTTACTACTTTCTCTCCCACCATTTTTACAAGTTTTACTATAAACACACTTCGGGAGGGTAGGAAGAAGGAAAGGGCAAAATTCAAGGACAGCTCCTGTGTGTGAGCCTAAACCATTACAAAGAGGGTCAGCTCACCCTGCGTTGGAAGTTGTGATTCTAAGAATGCCAAGTTATGACTTAAAAAAACAGAGTCATGCCTAGTATGAGCCAGTTGGACTGGGAGTCAGGAGATCCGGGTTCTAGTCCCCACTCGGCCATGGAAGGTCACTGGATGACTTTGGGCCAGTCACAGACTCTCAGCCTAGCCTACCTCACAGGGTTGTTGTTATTGGGAGGATAAAACGTATTTATTTTATTTATTTATTTATTACATTTTTATACCGCCCAATAGCCGAAGCTCTCTGGGCGGTTCACAAAAATTAAAACCATAATAAAACAACCAACAGGTTAAAAGCACAAATACAAAATACAGTATAAAAAACACAACCAGGATAAAACCACGCAGCAAAATTGATATAAGATTAAAATACTGAGTGAATAAAAAGGTCTTCAGCTGGCGACAAAAGGAGTACAGTGCAGGCGCCAGGCGGACCTCTCTGGGGAGCTCGTTCCACAGCCCGGGTGCCACAGCAGACAAGGCCCTCCTCCAAGTAGCCACCTGCCTCACTTGCTTTGGCAGGGGCTCACGGAGAAGGGCCCCTGCAGATGATCTTAAGGTCCGGGCAGGTACATATGGGAGGAGGCATTCCTTCAAATAACCTGGCCCCAAACCGTTTAGGTTATGGAGAGGAGGCGGATTATGTACGCCGCCTTGGGTTCCTTGGAGGAAAAAAGGCAGGATATAAATATAAATAAATAAAATAATATGGAATTTGTCTTTTTCACACGCTTGTGTCGACATTTTCATCGAGCTGTCCACCACAACCCCAAGATCTCTTTCTTGGTCAGTCACCGCTAGCTCAACTCCCATCAGCTTATACTTGGGAGATAGGATTTTTTGCACTTTACACTTGCTTACACTGAACCACACTTGGCTTTTTGATGCCCATTCTCCTAATGTCGAGAAGTCCTTTCGGGGTACTTCACAATCCTTTTTTTATTGTTGTTTTAACCACACTAAATAATTTGGTGTCAGCAGAAAACTTGGCGACTTCACGGCTCATTTCTAATTCCAGATTATTTACGGATAAACTGAAAAGCGTTGGTCCCAATACAGATCCCTTCGATCTCTGGCCAAGGTAGCTTTTAAAACTTGATTTTGTTCTGACTTTTATACTGTTAGTTTTACTCTACCCTGTGCCTGTTTGGTGCATTCTCTTCCCCTCCTTATTGTTTTATTATGATTCTATTAGAATGTAAGCCTATGCGGCAGGGTCTTGCTATTTTATTGTTTTACTCTGTACAGCACCATGTACATTGATGGCGCTATATAAATAATAATAATAATAATAGCCCAAGGTCACCCAGTGAGTTTCTAAAAACTTTTCTTTTTCCTAAAGCTTTTAAAACTTGATTTTGTTCTGACTTTTATACTGTTTTACTCTACCCTGTGCCTGTTTGGTGCATTCTCTTCCCCTCCTTATTGTTTTATTATGATTCTATCAGAATGTAAGCCTATGCGGCAGGGTCTTGCTATTTTATTGTTTTACTCTGTACAGCACCATGTACACTGATGGTGCTAGATAAATAATAATAATAATAATAGCCCAAGGTCACCCAGTGAGTTTCTAAAAACTTTTCTTTTTCCTAAAGCTTTTAAAACTTGATTTTGTTCTGACTTTTATACTGTTTTACTCTACCCTGTGCCTGTTTGGTGCATTCTCTTCCCCTCCTTATTGTTTTATTATGATTCTATCAGAATGTAAGCCTATGCGGCAGGGTCTTGCTATTTTATTGTTTTACTCTGTACAGCACCATGTACATTGATGGTGCTATATAAATAAATAAATAAATAAATAATAATAATAATAATAATAATAAGTGGGGGATCTGAACCAAAGTCTCCCAAGTCCTAATCTCCCCACTTGAAGCACCCTCTTTCTTTCTCTCTCTCTCTCTCTGGAGACAGACAGGGGTTGTAGCACCCTCCAGATGCGTCCAACTATAACTCCCATTACTCCAACCACTGGGCATCGCTGGCTGGGGGATAATGGGTGTTGTAGTACAAAATAAATCTGCAGGACACCAGCTTCGGGAAGGCTGCTTGTTTGAGGGTGAGGGTTTTAATGGAATTGTTTTAATGTGGGTGGAGGGTTTTAATGGAATTGTTTTATATGTTGTTGTAAAGCGCCTCGATGCCAGAAACGGTGAGGCGGCGCTATAAAAATGCTTTAAATAAATAAAATAAGTAAATAAGTCCGTTGAAACGAGTGGGGCTTAGTTCCGAGTAGACGTGGAGGCACTGCCGTTCGTGAAGCTTCAGAAGGCACGATGTAAACGGATGGCAATAATTAGGAGGAGGAGGAGGAGGAGGAGGAGGATAATAATAATAATAATAATAATAATAATAATAATAATAATAATAATAATAATAATAATACATAGATAGATAATATTGCAGCTGCTGTTGCTCTCCTCTGCCCTTCCCAGGAGAGGAGCTGGAGGATTGGGGGCGCTTTGGGGGGCGCCGTCCCCCTCGCTCCCTCCCTTACTCCCTCCCGGCGGTTTCTGAAGGGCCACGATCCCCCATTCCCTTACCTCCAGGCCTTCGCCGCCGCCGCCGCCCTCCTTGGGAGTCCTGGGCCAGCCGCTGCGCAGAGCCCGGCGGCCGGCCGCAGAGAAAGCCCTGGGCCGCAATGCGCAGCGGCTCCCCCGGAGGAGCCACAGCAGCGAGGCCGCCCCGGTCATACTCCCAGATCCTGGGTTATTCAGCCCCTCGGGGCGGAGGGCCGAATCCAGGCCCAGGCCGAGCGAGAAAGCGCTGAGGAAAAGGCTGCGGCGGAGGCGGCCCCCGCCATCTTGAAGCCTGGCAGCCGCTCGCCGAGCCCGCTCTCAAGATGGCGGCGCCGTGGCCTCTGGCCCGCTGCCTCCCTTTCCCTCGCGCCCCTGAGGGAAGCTCGCTCGGCGGCCCTGGCGGGCAGGAAAGTGGGCCTCGCTGCAGCCCGGAGCTCGGAAAGCAGCCTCCTTCCCTCACGGATACTTTTGGAAGCTTTTATTTCTTCTCTTTTTAGACCCGGTCAGAGGAGAGTATTTAGGTTACCTAGGGTGACCCTATGAAAAGGAGGACAGGGCTCCTGTATCTTTAACAGTAATGTAGAAAAGGGAATTTCAGCAGGTGTCAATTGAAGAGGGTGAAACCCCCTCTTCATCACAACAGTTAAAGCTACACTAGCTATAGTAGAGTGGCCAGATGCAAAAGAGGGCAGGGCTCCTGCAGCTTTAACTGCTGTGATGAAGAGGGAATTTCACCCTCTTCAATTGATACCTGCTGAAGTTCTCTTTTCTACGTTACTGTTAAAGATACAGTCCTCCTTTTCATAGGGTCACCCTAAGGTTATCACCGTTGCGTAAAGCACTACAGCACCATTTAAAAAAACATAACTGTTTATTTCCAGTTCTGGGGGTGAGGTGGGATAAGATAAAACCCGAAGGGGCACGATCGGACTTTATCCCTGCAAACCATTTGGCTGAGTGTTCCTACTGCGTCTTGCATTGCCATCCTGTGCATGAATACTGAGAAGTCTCATGGACCCCAATGGGATTTACTCCCTGGTCATGGTTGCGGCCTACATCATCATCATCATCATCAATAAAAAAATTATTTATTTATTTATTTGTTACCCGCCTCTCCCTCTGGATCGAGGCGGGGTACAACACAAATTCAAACACCATAGTCTAATGTCTTTTTTAGGCCACCTCAGAAATCACCCCACAAAAAAATGTGCAAGCTTTTGAGATCTCCTGTCTCTTTATCAGGCAAGACAATTACAAAAAGCAAACCTTGCGGAAGGGAGGATCTCTCTCACACACTCTGATAAGTTGCAGCAGCCACACATCCACTTACTTTCCGCTGAATAGGTGTGGAGTCATTTCAGCTACATTTGAGAGAGAAAGAAGTTTTAGTTGCTCATCTGTGGAATGGGGCCGGCAGCGTTTCCTCCAGTGACTTGAACTTGACACTGATGAAATATACACAAACCCATTAAGATGCTATACTTGGCTTTAAATGGATCTGCCTACCCACTGTAGGTAGGTTTTCGTATCACTGCTGTGTAAAAAAAAAAATCCTGCTATGTACATTGCAGAGAGCTAATGCAAGGTCAGGAACTGTTCCATGAGCCTGTAACTACTTTGTAGTTGTACTAAACTGCAAGCTTGCTTTCTGGAGGATTTGTGGATTCGAGAAAGATCTCAAAACCCTAACAGAGGGGCTTTATTTTCCTTAATGCAACAAGCTATTTTTAAAAATATATATATTATAGTATTTATACTCTGCTCTTCAGCTGGTTCACAGGCTTTCAATATGAAAAGACACAATAGAGAAGAAAAAAAGGAAATGGAAGGGGAAAGGAAAACAAGAAAATGCAGGTGGAAATCCTTGATGTTACATGGTCATTATAGTTCAAAAACAGGCCTCAGCAGTCCTCCAAGAAAGTAGCCTGGTGCTGCAACCTTCTTCAAAATGGCTGAAATGCAGTTGGAAATGGTTGGTCTTATGGGGTGGGGTCTCAGCCTTCTGGAGCCTAGTTGAATCTGCAGGCTTTGCCTTACTCCCACCACTATGGGGAAGGCTCAGGACCCCCAGATGGTACCACCATGCCTAGAGCAGATGGTGCTTCTCTTCTTTGTGAAGAGGGGAGGGCCCAGACCAGTTGATAAAAGCACCAGCAAGTACAATTGCTTCTGCACCACATGAACTTTTCTTTAAATATGCATCATACTAGCATTATTATTATTATTATTATTATTATTATTGGCATTCCTATACAGTTTTATGTCTGCAGTGTTGGAAGATTCTTTATCGTGTAATAGAATAGAAAGCCTAAAAACAACTGAATGCTTTTATAGAAACTTTGACAACACTAAGAAAGAGAGCACCCATTGTTAAAAGAAAGAAAGAAAGAACAAAAGTGGGTGGATTCATAATCACAGCATACATGTATTAATTCTAGTTCCAAAACTGGGTGTAGTAAGTTTCAAATTTGCATGTGGGACACATCAGGCCTATTAAAAGGGTGTTAGTTTCATTCAGTGACTCCTATTTAAACTGTACACCATACACACACACCCTTCAATCCCTTTAGGGCTCCCCAAACAAACAAGGAAAGGTATTATTTATAAAGGCATTCCTAATAAATAAATAAATAACGTGGGATTCAAGTTGCAAAATAATAATAATAATAGATTAGGTTGAATAAGCAGGAGACACTTAATAGTTGAGCAGTAGAGGGAAAAATTACTGTTGATATGGTTACGGTTAGAAGATTATGGATGTCACCTTCAGGTTAATAGCATACATTTATGTACAAATAATTTTATAGCCACAGAATTCTGCTTGAAGACCAGATCTGCAATGCTCAGAGGCTTTTTCACAATTTCACTGACAGGGATCATTCAGACTGCTCTTCCTTAAACAAATTGTCCCTTTCTCTTGAGGCAACACAGCAACAAACACCAATAGCATTGCAAAAAGGCAATAGAGTTGAAATGCTCTTCCTTCTGCTATGGATGTATCACAGCAACCATCTTTGTGACAGACACACCCAGGATGTTAACTGGTTTCCTCTGGTCTCAGTAAACTTTCTAATCAAGTTGAGAACCTGCTAAATAACCTCTATGTCACATATGAGTGCCTGTCTGTATTTCTGGTTTAACTGACAGTTACATTTGTAGACATAAAATTGAAGAGGCTATGCTTGATTACGATGGTGGACGGACAAAATATGCAACCTAAGAGTGGGTTGTGACTGACTGAAATATGGGACATTAACAGTGATAGCACCAGCAAAAAAAAGGGATGGAGAACCAAAAGGACAAGGTGCATTTCTGTGGGGTGGGGATTGCAGCTTTATTTGATTTTCCAGTTTATGATTAAGTTACAATTTGTATGTGAAAAGTCGCTTTCCTTCAAGTAACCACAAGAGTTCAGCAGGTGTGAGGGGAGTTTTTGTCTAAATGTGTGCTTTGCCCCCACCCCGGAACGATATCTGGACATTAAGGATAAGGTCAGACTAAATAAACAGGTGGTTTATTTTTTAAAAATATATACACTGATTTTCAATATAGGAGCATAGGCAGATATTGGATTTCAGTCAGGAGTGAAGTACTTGAGGTTGAACCTGAGATATTTTGCATGCAAGGCATGTGCTCCACCACAGACATTCCCCAAAGACATTTGGTCCTTTTCCATTCAAGGTGCACTTAATTTGATTAAGCTATACCTTGATTAAACCAACAAAATATTACTAATGTACAATATATGCCAGCAGAATGCTATAAATCTACTGCCCCAGTCAGAATGATACTAGTTTTAATGTACTGGATTTTTTTAATCTGTTACTGATTTTAATTTTTTTAATGTTTTTAATTTTACTGCAAGTGTAATTAATTGTACATGTTTTAATCTTGTAAACCGCCTTGAGTCCCAGTACTGGGGGAAAGGCAGGATATAGATATAATAATAATAATAATAATAATAATATGATGATGATGATGATGATGATGATGATGATGACGATGATGACTAATTCTGGATCCAAGTCAGTGCCTGGTAAGGTCTCTCATAATGCCTTCTACCTTGTTCTGGATGAGCACTCATGATACATTATTAGAGTTGCAGACCTATCTGTTTTAGCTCTGAAATAAAGCTTAATTGCAACAGTTCAGAATTCAGCTGGAGATGTATCACATGGATTACATAATTGCAAGCATTACCATCACTCTCTGAATGTATGAAATGTAACCTTGAAAAAGGTGACTTCATTCAATGCCCTTTCCATGGTAATAAGGTTCCTTTTGGGAACATATCCAATATTCAGACAACACAGATACAGCCTGATTCAGGCAGGCTTTATTGGGATATCCTGCAGCTATGACATCATGGGAGTATATAGGCCAGGAGAAGGCGGTGTTGTGAAAGTGATTTTACTGCTACTGAAGGAAGTTGGTCAAGAGGAGGGCAGGAGCTGTGACAGTTGTACAATAAGAAAATTCACAGGTGAGCTGTGTGGTGTATTGTAAGCTGCACAATATAAAGACTTGTTCTCCTAGGGCACAATCCTACACATGCTTAGATAGGGAAAAAAAAGTCCTACAACTATGCCCTCGTCAGGATGGTTTTTTTTCTGTCTAAACATTCATAGGATTGTGCCCTTAACTCAAGAATTCACTTCCTTCAGATCTTGGTTTGTTAGGCAGATGCACTCTAACAGCTTTCATGTCAGAGATCAATTCTACAACTGTCCCTTAATGAGCCTTTCCCCCTGCCCTCACTGAAAGGTCGAGAAGTTTTAGGATGTGATGAGGCTAGGCAAGGAGGCAGGAGGACAAGAAACATAACCCTTGCTCATAACAACACCTGACTTCAGTGGCACTGCTGCTGCTGCTACGGCAAAGTAAGGGGTTAGGAGACCAGAGACAGCCAATAAGTCAAGTCAAAACAAGCAACTGCCAGTCTGTTGCATCCAAACCAAGCAAGGTACATAATTTTGTGACCCAAGAATAGCAATTGTAATAGGAGGCTATCACTGGATCAATGCCTCCTGCTTAGAAAATATACACCAAGACACTTATCTGTCCACAGGAGAGTGTTTGCCTGTGGCAATAACATATTCTAGTGATACATTTGTGAATTACTCCATTTTGTGCAACTACAGCTATGCTTTGGGAGACTAAAATTTTAAATTTTAATGTGGGTTGACGGTTTTTAATGGAAATTGTTTTATGTGTTATTGTAAAATGCCATGGTGCCAGAAATGGCAAGGTGGCACTATAATTTTAAAAAATAAAATAAAATAAAATTAAAAGATGTACAATTAAAAGTGTGCAGGGGGTAACCCACAGAATTGTATAGCTATCCGAAACTCCTAGCTGGGTCCTTTGTCAACATAAGCTAGTTAGTATATATTTGAATTCAGCACTGCAGAATGTAATACCTAGATATTCATACTCTTTTGAGCCACGTTGAATTTTAAATTTGCAACATCAGGGGAACATATTCTAAATAGTAAGATGTCTTCCATAGGGATTTTGAATGAAAGCCTTTTGCTCCTATAGCATTTAGAGAATATTTCACAGGAGATAATTTAAAATAAACCTGCAATGCTTACTTAGGAGTAAATCCATTGAAATCAGCAGGGTATATTACCAAGTAAATATAGATTGGATTGGACTGCATGTCATCTATTATTGTATAGATGTCAATTAGTCTGCTTCTAAAAAAGACCAGCCCTGTTCTGTTTTCTCTCTGAATTTGTAATGATCTCATATCATTATCAACAGGCATGGTTTTAAACGAAAGCCTGCTCTATGTTAGGCAACAGTTCATTTAGAAGAAAATCCCACATCCAATCACTTCTCCATCATCCTATATCCTAATATCCATCATCAATGCTATCAACCTATATCCCAATATCTACTGTTGAAATCCAACTGATAAAAAACCAATCTCACACAGCAGGTGTTAAATTAACACAGTAAGGGCACAATCCTATACATGGACAGACAGAAGAAAGTCCTACAACTCACAGCATTGCCAGTTGGGGAATGTTGGGAATTGTAGGACTTTTTTCCTGTCTACACATGTATAGGATTGCACTCTAAAGCTAGGAAGATTGTGATATCAGTGGTATTGTGAATGGTGACTATGCTTATAATTGTTTACATTAATATGCCCCACTGTTTACAATTATTATTTGCTATACTCATGTGTATAGGATAACACTTCATACATCTGATTTAACTTATCGGGACCCTTAAATTCTTCTGCAAAACATAAAAGCATGCACTGTCAGAATGATCTTCTTAAATAACAGTCCTTTGCCACCCTCATGGGAGCTTGAAGTTTCGTATTACAAGCTCTCCAACCAGAAAAGGCATTAAAGTTTCTTCAGAAAAATTATTAGTGCCAAAATCTATTTAGGGAGCAAAAGCTTTCATCTATTAATTAATATTTGGCAACAGAAAGAACATGTAACCTGCACCCAACACTGCAGAGATAAATGAACTAACTCTAGGGGGATAATTTATCTTCTTTGCTTTGAGGGTGTGAATTATATAGTACCAAGAAGGGAGAAGCTTAGGGACAAAACGCAGAGCAGAGAACACTACAGAAAACTTAGGCGTGAAGTCCTTATGCATTCTCATTCTTTTTGTACCCCATAGCAGGTTAGCTGCGGAGGTAAAGCCTTCGTCCATCAACCACTGCAGAAGCAATTAATAGGTTTGCCAAAAGAAACCATACTTGTTAGAAATTCTTATCCCTCTATTACGAGTTGAAAACTGTACCCAGAAGAAGCAACTGGTGTGCTATCTCATTCTTCACCCCCCACCCCCATTCAAGCCTGAAATGAAGCCTGGGCAAGCCTAACAATGTTTGGCAACGGCAGGGGCGCGCATGTCGCTTTTTGCTCCCGCTGTAGCAGCAGCCTGGAACAAGATGCTTATAGCTGAGCTTAGTAGTACAAAGCCTCCAATGACTCAGAGGTGTACAAGGAGGCCACTTTCTCTTCCAGTGCATGCTGCAAGCCAAACACATGAAGTGGCCAAGGAAACAGGGCACAGGCAGAGATGGTGAAATCGAAATGCTCAGCAGCAGTGATGTAGCCACCCACTCTGCTGGTCGCAATACACTCAGTGCATGTGGCCCTGCTTCTGAGGCCACCGATGAAAGCACACACACACGGAATCCAGAGATTTAGAGGCTGCAGTCTTAGGTGAGCTTAATTGGGAGCACGGCCCATTAAACACAGTGGGATTTACTTCCAAGTAGACAGTCTGAGATTGGGGTTGTAAGGCATGCACTGGCCTGGTTCAGACAACACGCTAAACCATGCTGCTTAACCACATAAATGGTTAACAGAATGCATTGACCTTAATGCATTCCGTAAACCATTTTGTGGTTAAGGCTAAGCAGCATGGTTTAGCGTGTTGTCTGAATCAGGCCAAGCGATTTGCTTTTTTAGGAGGGGAAAGAAAGGAGGAGGAATCGCGACCTGGATTGTCTTTGGTATTCACAGGCTGAGTTCAGACGATACGCTAATCAACTGGGGTGGGGAGTAATAGGAACAGAATGGGAAACAACCGTGGATTAGCGTGTCGTGTCGTCCGAACTCAGCCCGTGTTTATTTTGATTTTTTGGGGGTTTGGCAAGGGAAGAGCCCTGTGAGTTAGAAGAGTGGAGGAAGGAAAGAAAAGGCTCTACGAGCTTTGCGGGGAAAAGGCACTAGAGCTGACTTCCACCGATTAGGCCCTGAATTGGTTACCCCTGGCAACCACCGTTCAGGGAACTGGGGAGAGAAAGAAAAGCCCTCCGCCACGTGACCGCCATCACACGCCTGTCATCAACTACGCGCTAATCCCGTTGACCAATCCCGCAGTTCGCCCGCCCACTTCGTTTTAGAGCCCCGCCCTCCCGCGCCCGCGCGCTGGTCGAAAGCAGCGTCGTTTCTTCGACCACGTCACGCGCGCTCGCGTCACTGCGATGGCGGCGGCCTCCGCCCCCCCTTCTCCGTCGCCCTTGCGCCAGCCAATGAGGCGCGCCGTACCATCGGGCCAATGGGGGAGCTGGGCTCTGGCGGCGGCGGAGGAGGCAGCGGCCGCGGCGGCCGCGGAGGCTGTGTGAGGGAAGGGAGGAAACGGCGCTGGCTGAGGCGGGCGAGCGGACGCGGACGGCGGGCAGGCAGGCAGGCACCAGGCAGCGAGAGCCGCCGGGAAGGCGGGAAGGCAGGCGGCCGGGCGGGCGGGCCATGGAGCGGGCGGGCCGGAGGAGGCGACGCCGGCACTGCTGAAGGCCCGCCGCGCCTCGCGCTCCGCCCGCCGCCGCCGCCCTCAGGCGGCCCGGCGGCAGGCAGGCGAGTAGGCCTCACGCACTCGGCCTCCGCAGCGGAGATCCGGCGGCGCTGGCGAGGACCGCGCGCGGGTAAGACGCTCGCGGTGGAGGAGGAGGAGGAGGAGGAGGAGGGGAGCGGCGGTCGGTCGGGCTCAAGGCCTACCCGCCGCTGCGAGGAGGGGGAGCGAAGTCCACAGAGGCGCCGCCGCCGCCGCCGCGCAGGGGGGCGGGGGAGGCCGGATGTCGAAAAGGCGTTTGAGAGGGGCGGGGGCGGGGAGGCCACTGGGGGGCAGAGGAAGGGGCTCCGCTGCCCTGCCGGGGGTGGCTGGGCAGGACACGTGTGTGTGTGTGTGTGTGTGTGTGTGTGTGTGTGTCGGGGAAGGGAAGGCTCGCAAGGGTCTCTAGTTACAAGCTGTAGGGGGGGTGGGGGTGGGAGAGTTAAAACACAGCCCACCAGGCGCACACAAAGAAGGGCCGGGTGGAGTGCGGGGGGGGGGGTCGCGTTGAAGGGCGTTGAGATGAGAATCAGGCTCGCCCAGGTGCGGCTTTATTTTCTCCCTCCCTCCTCCTCCTCTGGGTGGGGAGGGGGACTTGGTGTAGCCAAACATCGCTCGGGGGGCTTAACCCGGGGCTTTGGGCTGGCTGGCTGGGGGTGGGGGCGTTGAGGACAAGGCGGCGCCCTTCTCCTTTTGGGGAGCGCGTGTGAGGGAGAGAGGGGGTCATGGGGGACGACCTCGAGGTCGTTGGGCTGCTGGTCAGTTTCCCTGTAACGCTCTTCAGGCATCCGTCTCTCGGGATCGCATCAGGGTCGCCCCACACTTCTAATTGTCTGCTGGGGGGGAGGGGGCTCAAGGGTGCGTGTTCTGATGTGCTTGAGTGGCTGTAGGCATAGAACTGGGAGATCCGTGGTAGGCATGCTGTACAAATTGGGGGATCGCTTGTTTGTGTCGCCCCCCCGCCCCCCTCACCTTGAACAGAAGGTATTGTGGAAGGGGTCATGCAGAAGGAGGTGGGGTGGGGTAGCAGTGTGCAGAAAGGAAGGATACCAATGACAGGTATTAGTTTTATCTCTGTGATTGTGTGTGTGTGAAATGGGATACGGTGGGTAGGAGAGTGGTCATGGGGGGAGGGGAATGACACACAGCTGGAACGTGAAGATGGGATATAGTGCAAAGAGAAGCTTTGTAACTGGAACACAGCTGCTGAAATAGAGGTGTGTGTGTGTGGAGTGGTGAAGCTGCAGAGGCAGATGGCGCAGAATTGATGTGGGAATCGGAATCTGGTGTGATCCACAACAGAAAGATGTGGAAGTTAAGGAACTGATAGCAGGGTAATAAGTGTGTGTGGGTGTGTGTCCACCCAGGAGAAGGGGGTTATGATAATTATTAGAATAGATGCAGTGAGAATTACTTTGCCCTGGTAATTTCTTTTCTACATTTCATCAGCTCTGGGTCAGCATTAGCCCTGTGCATGTGTAGAAAAGAGCTGATCCTCCCCAAGGCGAGCTGAGCTGCATTTATGTTCTTGTTTAATCTCTAAATTACTTAGTCTCTTCCTTGGGCTGCCCCCCCTTTCCTTTCTCTTAAAACAAGAAATAAAAAGCAGCTGTATGTCTCCAAACAGAATTTAAAACCTTCTTCCCCCTCCCATAACCTAGCCTCTTAAGAAAGAGGATTGATTACATGTTTAGAAAGGCAAATCGTTTCTCCCCCCCCCCCCCAAGAAGCCTGGAGGAGCTGAGCCCTCCAATGCCCTCTGCCCTTTTCCCAGAGAAAGCAGCTGTCTTGTGAGGGATGTGTGCGTGTGGACTGAAAATCAGGCTGTTCATTGAGACACAAGGACTGGTGTGTTCAGATCGGCTTCTAGTTGTGGCTGTGTTTTGATATTCAGTTGCAGGAAGGAACTTCTGTCTCCTCTTCCTCCCCTCCTCCGTTTTGTACACAAGATCTCCCTTGTCACCAGGAACCTAGCCTTATAGAAAGTGAGCAGATCAGTCACTGTCTTTTAAAGCCAAATGCATCTCTGGGGATTGTTCTAGAAACTGAATATGGACAGAATAGCCTAGGCAGGCAGGCAGGCAGGCAAAGATGGTAGTAAAGTCAACCAACAGGATTATCACATTGGTGTTTGAAAATTTTGTACTTGTAATTCCTAGAAGTAGTTCAGCTTTGTTGGGAGATGGTGTTTTTGCTTCTTAGTTTTGCCAGCTGACAGTTTGTTGTTAATTTTTCATCATGGCCCCTGTGTTGTCAATTGTTCCATTTCCTCAGACAAGCACCCTCTGAGAAACATCAATAGAGGTGTTGATTTTTGAATGCATTTTAAGTGTTTATAGCCAAAGATATTTTGATTAAAAAGGGGATTGTGGATAATTAAAATGAAATGGCTCCCAGTGTTGCTGTGAAAGGGAATTTGTAAAATAGGTTGCCTTGAGAGGCTTTTGATGGGTAAGTCTGGTTGAAAAATAAGGTTAATTCTTTGATTGGGGAAGTTCTTTTTATTCCGTGTTAGATACTTTTGAGAGCCCCAAAGTAGGATTTTGTGGTCAGAATGAGAAAAAAGTATAGGGCTTGTTTTTCATACAAGGCCACAGTTGCTGGATTTCTGCCATTACCGACTTGCTGCTTAATCTTATGAATATTGCAGGGGGACTTGCGATAGAGCAGCAGGGCTAGAGAAACACATGCAGTGTATATAGTGCAGCCCAATGTTTACTGAGCACGTGGTTCTCTCATAACTTCCCTCTGGCCTTCAAGAGTTAACAGGTTAAACTGGTTAAACAGGGCAACATTATGGAGGTTGTGCTTGGGAAAGCACTAGTAGCTCTTTGACGCCAGAAGTGTGGATGAGAGAACTGTCATAGGTGGCCACTGTAGTGGCATCTGCTCTGTCCCTATGGCAGAGGGACATGTGTGGTCTCCTAGAAGCAATTTTTAGTCACCGAAGTTGCAAAGAGTTCCTTATTAAAAGCTCAAGTTAACTGCACACTACAAGTGATGCTACGTTATGCTGGTAAATGGTGCTTAAGAGCTTGTGGGTTATCCTTTCCCCCCACACAGATGTGCACATACATGCTAAAATAGTCATATGGTGGCTCATAGCTGTGCAGCTTTGCTTTTGTGCTTGAGGACTAAATACTGAGAATTGTCAAGGCCAAGCTATTCAGATGCAGGGCTCCTCCTGAGACTGAGGTTGACAATATATTTTATATATGTTTGGTTAAGGCAAGTACAAGATGTGCTAGTAGAGAATGAGAGAGCTGTGTGTATAGTGGTCTAGGGAGAGCCATAGAACACCTGCATGTGTAGCTCTGTGCCTATAGCAGTGCAGATGCATAGGAGGGATTTACTTGCTTCAGGTGGATATTAAATTACTTGAAAGGAGCCTCATAATATTTTCAGGATAGGGGTTTTCAGAATTGGTGCAATTTGAATTGCATTGAGATGACAGAATTCCTTGAAGATGATACGGTTTGCAAGAATGGGCTTCTTTTTTTATTCTGTTATAGCATTCCGAATATTACAGGCCTGTACTTTTTAAAAACTAGGTAAGTCTTTCAAGCGCACACGAATTCAAAACCTTTATTTTTTAATTTTTTTAATCAATGTAGATTCTTTTTTTTAAGCTACTCTTTTCTGCTTTGATATTGAGGTAGGCTTCTGTTCGGCCTATTTCTGCAAATAGTTGTAAATATGTCAAGGTTAGGTAGGTATTTCATTTCCTGTAAATAATTTCCATAGATTAAAACATTAGTCTTTGTGCGCTGCTATAGGTGAAAGACTGACTTTAGCCATCAGCCTTTCCCGTTAAGAGGAGCAGGCAGCAGTGAGACAAACTGCTATCGCAAGAGAGCAATCGCGTATGTTAAGACTGATGCTGCAGGGATGAACATGGCATGAATGCTGAACTGGTGGTGAAAAAGAAAACCTGTACTGTCATTTTATTTAAACTTGACATCTGTAGCATTTTTAAGAATAAACATGTTTTGCCAATTCTTCTTATGTCAATTGCAATATTTTCATTGGGCAAACTTTCTTGGGCATCCTTCAGTGAAAAAAAGATGCCTTAACGATTCTGGTAAATCTTGCTGCTTTGAGTAGGCGCTGAAGGCAGCAGGGATCTTTCCCCAAAGAAGGTGTTGTTGTTGGTTTTTTTGGAAGTATATGTTTCTTGCTGTTCTTTGTAGCATTTGAATTTCATGATAGACTACAATGGTATTTTTGAAAAGCGTGCTAGGATTTTGTGAACATTGCAGTAATTTAACAATTACTTCAGGGGCAACCTATCCAAAAAATATGTACGTAGCTAGATGTACTGATATTTGAATCAGAGCATCTTGAATAGAGATATGAAGGCCAGGAACAACTCAGGAAAAAAACATTTTTCCATTTTTCCTCCCAAGGACCATTTTTCTTTTTCTTTTTTCTGAAAAATTGAACAGCTTTGGATGATAAAAATATTTTCTTTTAGAATTTTAGACAATATGTTCATATATTGTTACCTAGCTTTTACTCCTCACAAAATGAATTAAAAACACTATGTAATAATCATTTTATAGAAAGTCTAGAGGTATAAAATGTCTAGAAATAAAGCCATAGGGAAAATGTTTTTTTTCATCCTCTCTGTAAGATTCCTAGATATTTATTTCTTCCATTCCTTATTAAAATTATTGATCTTATGTATTTTTTTACTGATAAACATTTAGGGATACTCCAAGTCTTGCTCAGTTTCCCAACATGTGAATAGAGTCACCATATAATATGGAAGAAAATGTGCATTCTTAACAGTTCAGGTTTTGTTCCAGAGTCTTGAATTTGTTCTGGTTAGAGGCTGTAGCAGTCAATTAATGCAGTTCTGTTCTAAAACCCACACATGAAAAACAACAACAACAACACTGTAGGTGATCCTGCCACTGACCAGATGGAACAGAACAGCATGTGGGTTATCCCACCTATGCTTTTTTAAAAAAACAACATCGAGGCTTGGGTCTACAGAATTCACTGCCACAGTTATTAATAAAGTTCTCAATTACACCTCACCACTAGGAAATACTGCCTCAGCTATACAAACTTTTAGTGGTTACTACTTGGTAGCCTAGTTCCTATGGTGTAAGCATGGGATTGATGCTACCACTAGCGACCAACTTTGAAAATGAATAAATATATTAGGGTTTTGGAAATTATTAACAAAAGTGGATAAAATGTCAATTTTCTAAGAATAGGTTGCTAAAGGTTAAATATGGTCGCTTACAATTTCTAAACTGAATCTTTCCCAGCTAAATAAAATCTCAATAGCTTTTCCTTCAGATCAGATTTCCCTAAACTTTAGCCCACAAACAGGAACAGGTTGGGAATTTCCCTAAAGTCTGTTACAAATACGTACACCAATCTTCCTCTGTCTCCAATTCTTCCTGCTTCTTCTGGCTTCTAGGATGATTCAGATGTTTCAGGGACTGTTCTCTCTGGTCAGACATTAAATAGGTTTGCTCATAAAATTATCATGTTTGGTATATTAAATTTAAAATGTGGCTTGTTCAGATAATACTTAACAAATTTACTAAATGTTTACTTTTACAAGATTTTAAGTATAATGTTAATTTTATTACCAAACCAAGTTAACCAACAACATCTGGAGGGCCACAAGTTTCTTTTTCTGGCATTAGATAATAAAGCTAATTCTGAAGTGTAAATACTAGTAGTCAGCAACTGTAGGCCCATGGGTCAAAACTGCCCTTGGGAGATGCTGCCGGGCTTCTTGTCAGCCTAGATTTGGAAGAGGTTTGGGGAACATGGTATCTGTGGTAAAGAATTTAATTGGGGGTTGGGTGGGATTGAGACATTTGCCCACCATGCCTCACTTCTCAAAATGGCCGTCCAGAAAAAGTGGTTGCTTATCAGCTTGGTAACAGTGGCCCAGTTTGAGACCTGCGGTGGATCTGGTGCAGTCAGTGTGCTGGGGTAGTTCCAGAGGGTGGATGTCTGATCATGAGACAGCAAGTATAAGTTTGGCCAGACCTGACAAATTATTACATATACTGTAAAATAACCTAAGGCCCCAGTCATAAATACTCCAGAGTAAATGTCACAATTGATTTTAGTTGAATTTGAGTATGCATTAATGGCCTTTAATTTGTTGTATTCTTAAAGTCAGAGGTATTTACATTCACTGTTGCCAACTAGCTGTGGATATGTTGACTTGCTATCTACCTTGTGAATCTTTGCAAATATACTAAAGTAACATGCAGTCTGATACTATATATGTTTAGTTGGAAGGAAGTCCCACTGTGTGTGATGGGGTTTCTCCCATGTAAGTGTGCATAGGATTGTAGTGTGGATCAGATCAGTGTGCTTAATGAATGGAAAACACTCTGTCTAGAAGTGTCCAAATGTTTTCAAGATCTACCTCATAGTTTATTCAAGATAAATCCATCAGATTTTCCCTTAATAGAGTTGTTTCGTTATTTGTACTCTATCCTTCAAAGGAATTAGAAGTGAAAAAGGAAGCATAAATAATGGTGGGTCTTCGGTTATCAGCAATGCAGATAACTTCTTACATAGAGTCTACATGCCATTTTAATTCTCAGAATTTTCTCAGAGATTTTAGGTATGCAAAGAGTAATCAGTGTTGCCTAGAGTGGAAAAAGGTGTTCCAGTAGCATGTTTTGGCAGTATGGCATCCAATGTTTTTGGGCTGCCCCTCTCCTCCCCCCGCCCCCGGAAAACTTGGTAAATATGCAGGTGGGTCTTGCTATCATAGAAGAAAATACCAAAAGTTAAATATCAAGGCCAGGTCTGGTCATTTATCCTTCTTATAAATTGATGGCACCATTATATCCTCCTTGTATGTTCTTCTCCAAGGCTTTTGTTATGACCTTTAGTTAAACAAACCTAATAGGTGTTACAAAAATTGTGTGAACACCTTAATTATATTTCATTATAGAGTTGTGAAATATAACTCTGAAGAGATGATACTTTCCTATTGTGAATGCTTTGGATCTAATTTACAATTTTTCTTTTCTTGGTGTTGCAGTTATATTACAAGTCTTAAGTGAACTGGGCTCCTCTTTAATAAACCTCGCAAGTTCAATAAAGTTAGTTCACAGACTGAGCAGTACTGAAATCTGTCAATTTTCTAGCAAGCTCTGATCCCTTTTTAGCTCATTATGGGAGCGAGTCCATTCTGTTCAGCATAATATCAAATGTAAGTATAGACCAGAAATAGGCACGTTTGGGGATTTTGCAGACATTTCCTCATAAACGTTAAAAATCTGCAACAGTCTTTAATTTTAGCAAGTAAGAGCTGAGAGAGAAATTTGCAGCTCAGTATTTTCTCCCTATCCAATCAGGTCAGGTTTGCAGTCACTTTCAGGTAGAGATGTGAGACACGCACATTACTGTCTGTGTTGCCCCTGCCATCTGCCATCAGTTTGCTGCACTGCCCTTGGCATTTATATTCTGAATTATTTATCTTCAAGGAGTGTGTAGGCAGTCTTTGAAAGAAAATCAAGAAGAGTCTCGTTTGTTAAAGCAAAATTATTTCTTCATATAAAACAGTCTTACTAGCTTTAAATGTAGATATTTCTCAATTGCTTAATAATGCAGGGCTTTATAAAATAACCAGACACTGTCCAGTTTTTATTAATGCTTTTGATCTTCACTCATTGTTAAAAGGTAAAATCCTGCCACTGTTAAAGGCAGGATTTTATCTTAGTGGTGAAGTGGTTTAGAATGTAAGAAATTCAGCCTTGGAAGTTTCTGCTGGAAAAAGACGAAGTTAAATTCCAGGAATGAATTGGGCTTTCCCCCCAGTATGGATGTGAGAAAAACAACCCTCGTTTTGCAATGCCCTTGGACTTGCGTTATGACTAGAAACTACTGTAGTGATTCTTGTTTACACTACTTTTCAAATATGGAGACTGTAATGTTAGCATCTGGAGGAAGTTTCCATGCAACATTTGCATTTGTTTATGTAAGGCTTTGTGCAGTGGCTGGCTATCTATTCATAATAATACCTTTATACTGATTAATATATTAAAATCTCTTAAGTGGTTCACAGTAAAATCCAATATAACATATAAACAAGATAAAATAATAAATAACTAATAACACTACAGCACCAAAAAGAAAATAATGAATCCGGGTAGAGTATAAGATCCTTGAATCTAGTCTAGTATCCTGTTTCTCACAGTGGCTGACCAGATGCCTCTGGGAAGCCCATGAGCAGGACAGCAAGGCAGTATCCTTTCCCCTGTTTCTTGTTCCCCAGCAACTGGTTTTCAGAGGAATGCTGCCTCTGATCCTGGAGGTATAATATAGCCATCATGACCAGTAGCCATTGATAACCTCTTCTCCATAAGTTGTCTTGTTTTTCATGATGGTTACCATATTGCTTGCTGAGTCTCATAGAATCATAGAATAGCAGAGTTGGAAGGGGCCTACAAGGCCATCTAGTCCAACCCCCTGCTCAATGCAGGAATCCACCCTAAAGCATCCTACGTCTTATGTACGTTCCAGGCCAGTGGATGATTTAAGCATGTCATAGAGGATTGATTTACTTCATGGCAAGGCATGCTGTGTTCTGTTCTAGTTTTCATTTTCAGTTAGGTAGGATTATACATTCAAGGTTGCCTGGTGTAGATCTGTGGCCATTCCTACTAAAATATGATAACCGTGTGTGTGCTAAACATTTCAGTGATATTCAAGTCAGCCTTATATTTGTAAGTCTACTTTTAAAAGACCTTATAAGTATTTTCTGGAAACTGGTTGCTCTGAGTTTACTATAAAATTTAGCTTAAGCATTGGGCTGCTTTTAGATTTGTCAAAGAGGGGTAACTGGAAACAGCTCCCCCACCATGGTAAGTGATCCTGCTCTGATTGTGGCATATAGCAGGGAATGCTTGTAATACATTTAATGGCTTCTGTGTAATACGTAATAGGACCAGTTCTTTATTTCTAGTTTGCTTCTACTGCTTTCTGAATCAAACTAATGCTTGCTAGATTTCAGACACTGCCGACAACTACTATTTTACCTTGTTTGAATGTATTGCTGGTGGAAGCCAGGTGCTTCCTATACTTAATCAGGGCCAGCTATCACCTTCTGCCCTTTCCCCCCTCTTCCCCAGGGCATGGGCATTTCTGCTTCTGGAGGTGCTTCAGTAGTTAATTGGAAGGAAGCTGCCTTCTCATTTAAAGGTGTCCAATTTGAACTCTCAAGTAGTCAGGTATAGGTGATGACACAATACAAGCTTCAGTGCAAATATTTTGTGTCTGGTCATTGGTTTGCACAGTTACTTTTTGCTGATTCCTAACTTTCCAGTTTTTATGCCAAAGCTGTAGTAATCTCCGATGACTTAAAAGGTAAATCCAATATTTGTACTCACATTTCATTTACTCGTCTTGCACCAGTTATTTTTAGTGAACATCTTAGAGCTTTTAATTTCAGAAGAGCTGTTTTTCATAGAATGCTAATTGCATATTTCGGAATCTGATATTTTGAACATTATTATGGGACTTCACTTGAAAATGCCCTTCGTGGTCTCTCTTTTTAAAAAGCTTTCGGGATTAGATCTTTGAATATCAGCTTTGGTTGTGAAACACACTTTTAAGGCAGGCAACCGTGCTATTAAATATGGATCTGTGACGTAAAGTTTCTACTCTGTTTGGGTTCCTGCTGTGGCATAGTACCAAGATCAAATTCAGTATCAGGTGACCTGACCCTATCGATCCACAATAATGGAAGCACCCACTGTTTCTCTGAGTGGCAAAGGCCTACATCATATCCTAGGTGTAGCGTGAAAGGATAATTTAGGCTTTGCTTGATTCAGTCCTGATCTGCTTCTTCCTTGCGTGATGCCCTTAATGAGGCACCTGTTTGGGCCAAGGAAGGCAAGTACTGTGGCTAGGTTCTTGGCTTTGGCATTAAGTGTCCTGCCAACTTTGGGCCCCAAAGTGCTCTGGCAGCAAGAGTGCTGCATCACATGATTAGGCTCTAAGGAGTATTTATTTTTGTGTACAGTAGTCAGTCTAGCAACCTTTAACACATTTAAAAAGGAGTATTCTGTCGCCATGTGAAGCCAAGCTGTCTCCTTACCAACCTAGATTAGTATGGGCTCTATTTGCTTTGGGAAGAAAAATAGGGAGTCATTTTGAACATACAAAAAATATGACCGTGTTCTGAATCTTAGCAAGCTGGAAACAAAGTTTACCCAGCAGAAGGAAGTTACTATAGAATCCCAGTACTGAGAATATCATACTGTCCTGACAGTTTTGGAAGTGTGTGTGTGTGTTATTGGTATGAGTTATATTCAGACTTTTAAATATAATTTGTAAGAGAACATGGAGGATAAGGCTGTCAATAGTTTCTAGTAAGGATGAGTATACGGTACCTCCAGTATCAGAGGTAGTATGCTTATATACACCAGTTGCTAGGGAACATGGGTGGGAAGATGCTGTTGCACTCATGTCCCTGTTGTGGGTTTTCTGTCAACAGCTGGTTGGCCACTGTGTGAACAGAGTGCTGGACTGGATGGACCTTTGATCTGATCCTGCACTGCTCTTCCTGTGTTCCTAACATACAGATGTTTTCTGAACAACTAGATGCATCTTAAGACATTGCTAAGGCTGAGCTTGCGGGGAGCAGTACTTGTGAGAAATCTGGCGGAGCAGGCCTTAACACACACTTCATTATGTAAGGTTTGCTTTTCAGAGTGAACTGTGCTGCAGTACTATTGGTCCTCCTCGTCGTCTTCCACAGCTTCTATGGAGAATTTTGTATCAAAATTCTGCCCTATATTTTTATAGGTTAGTGAAATAATGCTGCAGACACCTGTCTTAACTACTACTCTCCAGTGGGATAAACTGCAGTTACCGTGCTTGAATATTAAGCTTTGTGGATGATAATATGCTCCTGATGTTGTCCTCTGAACAGCTTTATAGATGGGTTGGAGTGGATTTCTCGAGTTCGAAGAAGCTCTTCCAGTGTAATAAACAGTTACAGTCCTGATGACTCATGCAGGGGGGAAGGAAAATAGTAGGAGTGCATGTCATGTGCGTTCAAGGCTCTACTAGTTTTCTGAACATGTTTGCCAGGAATTTTCAATACTCCTTTCCTCACAATGCTCCTCAAAATGGTCGAACTATTCTCAGCTAGTAGTGTGAGAGGCTGAAATTGTCTCCTAGAAGTGCTTTGTAACTTAGAACTGCTTTCAAATACTTGTGACTGCAGATTTTGTTTGACTGTGTCTGTAACATATGCACCTTTGTGAGGGCATGGCCCTGAAAAGCAGCCACGAAACACTTAAAATATATGAAGCATGCTTAAAGTGAGCAGCTTAATATCCATTCGAATAGTGACAGTTCTGTGTCAAAATGGGGGATGGGTGCATAAATCCTAATCTTTTCACATAAGGTTTCCCCTTGTAGTGATGTGCAAAACCAGTTTCATTTTACCCAAATAAATGCATATGGAAAAACTCCCATCAGTAGTTAAGATTACACAAATGACACATCCTTGTGCACATTTTAGGTCTGCTAATGTCTGAAATCAGTAATGGACTTGTACAGATTAGGGCCAATAAACTGAAACTCAATCTAGGTAAGATAGAGGTACTGTTGGTGGGTTGTTCATCTGACCAGGGAGTGGAGTTCTGCCTATTCTGGTTAGGATTGCACCCCCTCCTTAAGACGTTGAAGCATTTTTTACCAGTTCAGACTGGCTTGTCAGTTGTGTCCTCTCTAGGACAGAGCGAGTCCGCCAATGGTTACCAATGCTCTGGTGACATCCATTTAGACTACTGTAATGTGTTGTTCATAGGACTGCCCTTAAAAACTGCTTGGATCCAGTTGGTGCAAAATGCTGCAAATAGATTATTGACTGGGACTGGGCAGATGGAACATTTCTCGCCCATTTTAAAGCCGCTACACTGGTTATCAGTTCATTTCTGGGCACTGTTCAAAGTACTAGTCTTGATCTTTAACGCCCCATAGGGTAGGGCCCATGTACCTTAAAGACTGTTTGCTCCCATACCAATCTACCCAGATGTTAAGATGTTTTTTTGAGACATCTTTGGCTTCTTCTGCCTTTGGAAGTAGCTCCTTTTTTTGGTGCCAGCGCCTCCTCTTGTGAATGCCCAGGGAGGCTTGCCTAGCACTGATATTTGGTATTGGACCTTTTTCATTTGCCCACATTTTGTTCTTTTTGTTTTAATAGGTATAGTGTCCAATACTGGACATGGTATTTGAGGTGAATACAGTATTCATATACTCTAGCGTAATTTATTATTTTTCTACTGTTCTAAAATGTTTTTATGAGTTATTTTTTATTTGGTTTGATATTTTTGTGAGTTGCTCTGTGTGCCCTTTATGGGATTTACAAGCGGTGTTTTTTAAAAAGTTACAAATAAACAAAGGATTGTTCACTTTTATGGTCACATTTATCAGTTGACGATCTGAGCAAAATTGTGGATGAACAGTTTCATTGTATGACCTTGCCATAAGTTTCGTGTCAGTGTAATTGACAGAACTGGTCTACTGTTGTGTGATTTTCTTTTCTTTTCTTTGTGGAATACTTGAGTTTTCATACAGCTATGACTCTTTAAGGAGGAGCTATTTAAAGTATAAGTCCTCAAACAATAAAAACAATGTTTTCTGGTTCCAGTGAAAATTATTTCAAAATTCAAAGCATCTTAATATCTAATTCAAAGCCATATGTTCTTCCAGGAAGCAAATTACAAGCACATTCAGCATCCATTGTCTACAGCAGTGAAACTACAGCCTCAAAATACCCACATTACTTTTTTTTTTTTTTTAAAAAAATCGCCATTAAAAAAGAATGGCAGCAACTCCTTGGAGTGTTTTTATGTTTTTATTTCCTTGAGTTTTTGCGGGTTTAGGGGTGTTTGTACCAAATGAGGGAGAAAAACAGTGGCTGCTAAATACCTCATGGAAATGATTGTGTTTAATTGTTATTTATCACTTATTTGTCAGCGTGCAAGGTGTGTATTCAAGGGTTCCATCAGGAGCCAATGCTTCCAGCCTTTTGCAAGTATTGTCATGGAGTATAATTTTCGCTTAACTGTAGTTTGCTTTATATATTTTTCCCCCTGGTTGTCATGGAAACTCAGTCCAGTGTGGCACTGACTGCTAACAAGTGCTAGGTTACATTGCCTTTTATAATGGAGCTGTGTTAGTCATGCTGCAGTTTTTCAGCAATAGAACCCTGGCTGTTTGGAGATGCACTTGATAAAATTATAACATGATTGCACCATTTTGAGCATGTTTCAGAAATGTAAATGTCAGATATTTTACAAGCAGTTTCTTTTGTTATACCAGAGTTGGGTACCTCAACTGGCTCTTGGAATCTGTGTAGCATCTGTTGATAGGATTTAAAATCTTGTATTATATATTGCTGTAATCAAATAGCTTCATTTGAAGCATTTCCTTCCTTTTGTCGTGGAACCTAATTAGAAGACTTTAAAGTTTTGAAATCCCAGAGACAGTTCACATTTACGTTTGTAAAAAATATTAAAGAATTAAAGTACCTTTCTATTTAATACCTTTTAAATAGTATTAATGATAAAAGTAGCAGCTGGCTTGTGCTCTATTGGGTCAGTCTTTCATCCTCAAAAGCTCTATCTTTTGTACTCTATGGAGAAAGTGGTGCCATGTTGTTGGTTAGGTATTGCTGTTAGGGGGAAATTTATTCCTCATCAGATTTATACAGCTTTTCTTAGTTCCAGTTGAAAAAAAAACCCCTGTCAAACTTGGAATATATTTAACCTTCAGGCCATTGAGTTTCTTTTAAAGCAGTGGAGTTCTTATGCAAAATAAATCAAAATGAAAACTGCATGTTCTCATAGACCGACAGAACAGACCTTGTCTCTGCTTGTTAGCACAGAAGGGCAAATCGTGGCCTATAGTACACAGTTGTTGAAGCGTAACACACAGTACGGGCAAGGAAATGGTTCTGCACAACAGGCCACTTTGGGAGAATACATCAGGAGATGGGCAAGTTCATATTCAACTTCGCCCTACACTGGCCAGACCTCAACTCACTGGCCAGACCTCAACTCAGTTTTATCCTGGTTGTGCTTTTTATATTGTATTTTGTATTTGTGTTTTTAACTTTTTGGTTGTTTTATGATGGTTTTAATTTTTGTGAACCGCCCAGAGAGCTTCGGCTATTGGGCGGTATAAAAATGTAATAAATAAATAAACAAATAAATAAACTCAAATACTGTGTCTAGTTCCGGACACTACACTTTAAGAAGGATTCAGATTATTTGGAGCAAATTCAGAGAAGGACAACAAAGATGATCAAAGGACTCAAAACAAAATCCTACAAGGAAAGATTGAAGGAACTGGGTATGTTTAGCCTTGGGAAGCAAGGACTGGGGGTAGGGTGGGGTGGGGTATATGAGAGCACTTTTTAAGTACTTCCAGAGTTGTGACACAGAAGAGGGCTGCAACCTGTTCTCTGTCATCCAGGAGTATAGGACGCAAAATAATGGGCTTAAGTTACAGGAAAGTTGTACATCGGAAAAAAATCCTCATGGTCAGTCAGAATAGTCAGACCATGGAGCCAAGTGGCAGGGCTGTCTGTTGGTGGAGGTATTCAAGCAGAGACTAGAGAGCCATCTTTCAGGGATGCTTTAAACTGGATTCCTGCACTGAGCAGGGTGTTGGACTTGGTCTAAATTGCCCCCTCCAACACTATTGCCCTGCTTGTGCTCTTCGCTCCTCTGATGCCATGTTTCTCGCCTGCCCAAGGGTCTCTACTTCCCTTGCTTGGCTTCGTCCATTTTCTTCTGCTGCCCCTTATGCCTGAAACGCTCTACCAGAACATTTGAGAACTACAAGTTCAACCGCAGCTTTTAAAGCTCAGCTAAAAACTTTTCTTTTTCCTAAAGCTTTTAAAACTTGATTTTGTTCTGACTTTATACTGTTAGTTTTACCCTACCCAGTGCCTGTTTACCCTGTGCCTGTTTGCTTTCTCTTCCCCTCCTTATTGTTTTATTATGGTTTTATTAGAATGTAAGCCAATGCGGCAGGGTCTTGCTATTTACTGTTTTACTCTGTACAGCACCATGTACATTGATGGTGCTATATAAATAAATAAATAATAATAATAATAATAATAATAATAATAATAATAATAATATGATGCTATGGTACTTCAAACCAATGTGGTAGGCACTAGGTCATTCATAATGGATGAGTCCTGTATCTGTTTTTGAGCCTGCTGGGTAAGAATGACCAAGAGTTGTACTAGCTGCCCACCCTTGATAGTCAAGATCAATTCATGATTTAGGCCTTGAGAAAAATGTATGGGCATAGAAAATACAATATTGAAAAGTAGCATAAATTTAGTGCCGTTGTGTATTCAATCCTGTCACCACAGACATGTGAGCTGTTTTTACAGTCATGAGTTTTTTTAAACAGTCCTGAAGGTTTTTATGAAGTTGTGGGCTGCATAAATGCCTCAGCATGTGTTTTGTGGGCCTTGCATTGCTTGGAGCTGGCATAGACTGTTCCTAATATAACATTTTTTTTAGGCAACCTTAGGCCTGGTCTAAGATGAGTTGAAAGTGTTTGTGTAATTTTTCTGCCCACTGTTGATAGTCAAAGGAAATATATGCAGGAAAAAAGTAGTTCTAAATCTTTTATAGCATTATACCTGGACTCCATAATCTGCTTTCTGGTTATGCTGAGTTGTAAAATTTGCCCTTACAAGTCCCACTTCTCTTAACAGCTAAGTAAATTTTGAAAGTGCTTTCCATAGTTTTTGTAAAGAACATTGCCATTACATAATTTAGGATTAGGGGTGTGTAGTCATAGATGAACAAAAACAAAAATAAGGAGAAGTTGTGGTTGTCTTTAATTTTGAGAACCTGTTTCCATTTTTGTTAATAAAGCATGGTACTTAAGATCAACATATTAGGAAATGCTTAATGCATCCATCAGCTAGAATAAAAAAAGAATAAAAAACTCATTGCATGCTCTGAATCAAGCTATCTTTTTGATTCTAAGGAATCTCTGAAGACAACTAAATTTTAACTTGGTGTTTTAAATTTGTAATTTTGCATTGCTGCTGTTTTTATCTGGTTGAGCTTTTATATTGTGTTTTATATTATGGTTGTATACTGTTGTTTTATACTTTGAATGTTTTTAATTTTTGTGAACCACCCAGAGAGCTCGGGCTATTGGGCGGTATAGAAATGTAATAAATAAATAAATAAACTATTACTGCAGGACTGTGGAAGTGTGCTGTTTTTCAAGTAGAAGCTTCTGATTGTATAAATAGGATTCTGCAGCTTTTTTGTGTAAAGAAATAGATTGCCAGAGGCCTTTATTAATTGGATTCCAATAACTGTAACTGAATGTTTGAGAGTCAGTGTTGTCTTAGACCAGGGTGAAAACAAAATACAACAAGCAGATGTTGTAACATAAGGGAGTATTAGTCTAGATAAATAATTTGTTAAAGTGAGACTTTATCAACCATTGGTAAGATAACATCTTAATTCATATTGCAATCTCTGGGATCTATTCAGTAGCAGCTATATATACCAAACACATCTTGATTTTCTAGGTGGCCATGGGCAAATAGCTCTCTGCCTAAGAAGAATTTACATCATAGGCTTGTAAGCATTGGAGGGACTGAAAGTAATCAACATTACAAATGGTTTGTCAAAACGTACTCTTGGTCTCCTTGCATTGGGTTCCCTTTCCCAGGCTTTAAAGAGGTTACCTCAATGGACATTCTAAGATAACTTAAGATACTTTGAATTTTCCATATACTTAACATATTTAAATAGATAAATGCAAGTATCCTTGCCATAAAATCTACAGGTGAGCATAATTTTTGTAATGAGATATCAGTGTTCATTCTGCTGTGACTTTAAAATAACCAGAAATGCTAACCCAATCTAAATAGGTTTAATCATGAAGATAGCCCAGTGCAACGATTTAAAATGATTAAAATCACACAGACTGTCCAAAAAAGTTGGAATTTGTTGGAAGAAATTCTGGACAAAAAGCATGTGCATTTTGTAATCACTTAGCCCCTTGAGAGTAAGTGAGAGAAGCAAGTTCTCTGACATCAACCACATTTTGCATGCATAGTTTGGCTTCTGAGAGAATTCTTAAGGATGCAGACACATGGAAGCGTTTTGCAAAACTGTGAAACATCCACACAACTTGGCCAAAGATAATACAGCGTTGAGAAGCTATATGGGAAGCAAGTTGCTGTTCACAGGATTGCTTTTAAGTAAGCTGGATCTTGTATCAAACAAAATATTTGAATTTATGCACATTTCTTGTCTGCTTTTAGGGATTGGCAAGGTCTAGGCTGGTAACTGCAGTTCTCACATTAATTGGGCTGAAAAGGTCTTGAATGTGTTGCAGACAAGAAAAGTGTATTTACATCCTTCGTAGAATTCTAGGCTATCCTAGTAATGGAATTTTTTAAAGTTTAAATGGCGTTGCTTATTCTCTATAACAGCTACTGCTTTATCTATTTTCAGCTGTTCTACAAATAGATTCCATCCCACCCTGGTCATCACCCCTTTTGGGATAAAAAAAACATTGCTGGCAGTACTTATGAATTTACAAAAGATATTTGAGACATTTAATTTTATGTGGCAATTCAATTCTGAAAATTGCATGGGTTGATGGTTTTTGTTTTCTTCTTTCCCTGTCAGTTGATCAAGAATTTGAAGGATGTTAGAAATTGTACCCAATCACTCTTTTAGAGTTCTGATCAAATGTTTCTATACTACATGAGATATTGTCTTGAGTTCTCATTTGAGGAAAAAGTGCTTGGGTTGGATCCAGGGCCTTGGGTGAGAGGACTGAAGCATATGTGGAAGACATCTTTGCCCCACGCAGCTCCCCTAATTCGGCAGGGTGTGATGTCTTATTGTGTAGTGTCTTAGGCGGTTGGAGGGGCTGGCATAGGAACGAAGGAGTAGGGAAAGTTCACCAGGTCACTACATATTCCCAAGAAAACAACCATCTTTTTGCTAGAGCTTGCAAACCCTCCTAGTTGAGAGACCAATTCTATTCTCTTACATGGGTGGGGAGAAGCATAATGCGTTGTGTTGTACTGGGAGAGATCGTGTACTAACATGTAAAGAGGCATCTGTGTAAGACTTTAGACCTGTAAAATGAGTGTGAACAAGTAGTGATTTTTCTTAATTTTATATTGTGTTAAATTAAACTTAGCATGCACAGGGCACTATCCAAATTGACACTAGTGCCAACATAAATTACATTGTGCTAAAGTGACCTCTAGAACACCATGCAAACGTTTCACTGGAAGAATGAACAGGGCAACTGTGGGCAGGGACTGTCTTTAGAAATATTTTTGTAATCCGCCTTGAGAGCCTTTTTTGGCTAAAGGGCAGGATAAAAGTGCTATAATAATAAACTAAGCAAGGAAAGCTTCTGCATGTTTACTTAGAAGTAAGTCAGCCTTTGCATGACAAGGCTCAGAAGGAAGGAGGACTGAATCAGCAGCTTCCTCACATGGCCCTCCCCAGAAAAGTGAGCCTTTTTCAGTGTGAAATAAGGTGAAGAATTTATCTTGGATCAGATGCTAATGGGGGTTCGGAGCTTTTCCTTCTGTAGCAGAGGGTTCGGGGGCCAGGGGAAGAAGCTGATGGATCAGATGGAGAAATCCTTTGGGCTGCATCGGGCCTGGGAGCCAGAGATTCACACCCTGGTTTATATCTTACATCTGAACTTACCTTTTGTCATGAGGAAATATGTTGCCCAATACTGAGGCTGGCAGCTTCCATGAGCACATTGGAATCAGTGGGACTTAGCCATGAATAAGTTGTCCCATTGATTTAGCAGGCCTACTCTAAGCAACTTCATATATGGGCCTGTTTCAGGCTTCCAGATAAAATATGAAGAAAATCTCCCATTATAGTATGCTGTAAATTGAGGATGTTTATGGATTTGTTCAGCAAATGTGGCTGGAGGATCAATAACCTATCAACTGGGTGAAACTGGTGACAACTCGCTTTCTATCGGCTTCTGTTGTGCTAGAAGTCGAGATTGGCATGAGGGTTTCATATGGCTGGGACATGAATTTTTTAACAGAATGAGCCCACTTATCTAGGATTCCTTAATCATTTAATCCTAATAGTATATAAAGGTTGCATCTGTTGGAGAAAAGCTATCAATCTGTTTGAAACCAAAACCTGACCTCCAACACCAAGAATTGTGTTGTAGCTATAGTTTTCTTTCCAAATAAATTCCCAGAGAGGTAGCTTTGTTAGTCCGTTGCAGCAAAAGCAACATGGTAAGTCATATGGTACCATAAATACTTAATAACAAATTTATTATGACATAAGCTTTTGTGGACACGGTCCACTTTTGCTCTTTAAGGTGCCACAAAACTCTGTTGTTGTTTTCCATATACTTGGTACTGTGCATGCTATTGTTTGGATAGCATCAATGCAATTTCTAGAATTAAAGTGAAGCAAAATGATATACTAATATACTCACATCAGGATACTAATGCATGCAAGTGCCTGGTACTAATCTGGTGGATGAGTAACAGTTATTGCCAGCCATACACAGTGATGTGAATGAAATTAAGAATCTTGAGTTGCAGAGTTGTCTTTTTAAAGAGAAGGTCAATGTTATTCTATTATTCTTCAAGATAGGCACAATGGCATCTTCTGAACGGCCATTGTCTTGGTCAGTAGTATCTGGAATATGAAGGCTTCAATGTACAAATCTTTATGAGCCGTTGTAACAGTGGCAATTGTTACACAGTTAATTTATCTAGACATTTTTCAGAGTTAAAGACAACCAGTACATTAGATATTTTTCATTGATACGTTTTGACATCGACTGGAGCTTGCACTTTTGGTTTCCAGGTAATGCCATATTAGCTGTTTTTTATGTAAATTGTGGACCTTCTGAATTTTGGTCTTTAGCAAATATACTCTTAACTATAGTAAATATACTTATACATTGTCATAACTGAGATATAAAAAGCTGCTGTAATGAGTGACTAGCATGTTGAGCCTGGACCTGGGAACTAGGATTAAAATTCTTGTTCAGCCATGAAGTTCACTAGGTTGCTTTAGGCGGTATCTCTGTCTAACTTGCTTCACAGGATTTTTGTGTGGTTAAAATGGGATAACCCCTTGAACTTCTTGGAGGAAGGGCCAGATATAAATATGACAATTGAGGATGAAGGACACTTGCCCCCCTCTTTTCTTAAAGTTTGCAAGCTTGTACAGTCTTGCCCATAAAAATAGGCCTAATAAAATGTATCACCTTACCTGTTTTGTTTCTTCTCTGTATCACATGCAGTCTCCTTTCTGTTTAGAATTGCAAAAGATTCCTGTGGCAGCTAACAGAAATAGAAGTGTAACACTAGAAAGGCATTTTGCTTTGTCCTCTCTCCCCCCCCCCCCCAATGCTCTCCTGAAAACTAATCAGTCCTTCTTTGCTTTTCATTTCAGCATTCCCTCCCTATCCATTCATTACTTTACCCAGTGCCCTGGAAGTTCATCTACCGCCTGTCTCCTAAATGTGCCCTCCTTTTCCAGATACTCCCCTCTAGATAGTTTTTCACATTGCTTCTTCTGCTTAACATTCTTGGTACTTTCTCAGTGGCTGCTAGTCTGCTCTTTTTTTTCTAGCTAATACAGAATGGTGGCAATTCCTGGGTTGTTTAACCCAGGATTGCTGGGGATGAGCACTGTATGTGAGCCATTCCCAATTTCCTGGGTTGTTTTGCGCCATACAAACCTGGAAACTCTGATTGGGGTTGGACAGTCCCAAGGGTAAAAAGCCATCTTGGCTTCTCCCTGTGTGTAACTGTAATTTACATAATTACCCAGGGTGCAGTGTGGGTTGCCGTATTGTCTGAATATGGTGAGGTGGGTGGGTTTTTTTGCCCATGCCAAAACTCATGGCTTGTAGTAGGGGTTGTGGCATGGGTAAGAAGCCACCCCTGCAATGCACTGCAGTGGGCTCGGAGGACATGCAACCTGTGCTGCATCACAGGTAATTCTGCAAATCATGGTAGCATGCACTGAGTGAGAGGAGAAACTCCGATGACTTCTTTTAACTCTGCAATCATCTGAACACAGCCTATGGGTTAGACAACCCAAAGTCAACCTCAAATTTGTCCATCGTTTGTTGCTGAGTTTACTTTTGGGTTGTTTAACTGGCAAGCAACCCAGAGTTTCTGGGTTTGCATGTCATGAAGCAACCCCGGATTGTTAATTGAAATTAGAAATGGTTCATGCATGTTTCTTGTCCTCTGCAATTCCTGGGTTAAACAACCCAGAAATTGCCACAATTACATGTGAACTGGATCATAGTAACGTTATGGATCATAAAGGTGCTCCAACTTACCTTCATGATTAAATAAGCGGCTCTTTATTTGAAACCTTATGTGAAAAATGTATATGTTTCACTATTTAGTTCAGCCTCTGGAGTCTGTATATGGCTTAATTTTCGCAAATATTGGTGGTTTAGTGAGCTAGAGTACTAGTAGTAAGGATTGCTCACCATCTGCTTCAACATTTTAAAACATGTCAGAGGTTCTCTCCAAGTGGAATGTTCTGTTCTTGGCTTGATCTCCTGCTGTCTGGATTGCTTTGTTATGCATTGTAGCACATTGGTTCATTTCCCTACTTCATCAGTAGGTTTTACTGTTATATTTGAACTAAATAATGATAAAGTCGTTGAAATACCAAGGCATTGGCCTGGTTCATACACAGAGACAACCCAGGCTATTCGTTGTGCATTGGTTGTCCATGAATCATGGGTTGTCATTACGTGCAAACCCTGCGTTGTGGTTTAACTATCGGTTGTTAATTGTAATCCATAATTTGTTGTTGGGTTGTAGTAAACCATAATGTAGCATTCACACATAAGAACAACCTACAATTAAGCAACAATTCACACTCAACCCTTACTCTGGGTTACGTGCGAACCTGGTCAATGCTATATATATGTGCTCTCTCTCTCTCTCTCTCTCTCTCCCCCCATATTTATTTATGAAATTATTTAAAAGACATCTTTAGGCCCAACATGGTCACCAAGGTGGTGTAAAACTTAAAAACAATATCACAAATTGGTTGAAAACAAGAAACAAACTTCATAACTTAATTCCACTCTCTGTTTTAAAGATATTTAAAATTATTCAAAAACTGCAGAACAAAGATGTTTGAAGTTTTAAATAACAAGGCAGCTGGTTGTTTATAAGATGCAAGTTTACATACATGGCTAAGTGTACATGTCTGATTTGGGGGAGAATATGATCCTTATCTCTTGAATGAGTTAGTGGCTTGTTTATAGAATCACTCCTGTGCAAAGTGCTTTAGAAGAGAGGTAGGTGGGCAGAAGGGTGATGTGATCTCCAGATGGTTTGGACTTCAACTACCAGAAGTCCCTGCCAGCATGGCCAACAGTCAGGAATGCTGGGAGTTGAAGGCCAAAGCATCTGAAGATCTTCCTTCTTCCCACCCCTGCTTTACAACTCATATTCATTCTCACAATGATGTGATGATAGTTATGATTGTCAATGCACAGTTGAGGCTGATTTCCCACAGGGCATTATTTAGTGAGTACTTGAATGCACGTCTCTGAAGCCTTAGCCTAACACTCATTTTTTATTCTTATTAGTACTTATTGCACTCTTCCTTCAAAGGGGATTATGTATGTTTCCCAGGCGGTCTCCCATCCAAAGGTCTTTATAGGGCCAGACCTGATTAGCTTTAGCAATAGAATTGCATCCTGTGTTGGGCCATTACTTGGTTGACATTGCACTGCAATTTTTTGTTTTTGTTTTTCTAGCAGAGGTGGTTGTAGCTTTTGCGTGCTGAATGCGTGCCTTTTTCCTTTTATAGGCCAGCCTTGGCTTCTTTGATTTAAGAACAGCTGGCTTCTCTGCAATTATGAGTCACAACTTGCTTGTTCTAGAATGCTAATAGCAGACACCAGATAGTTTTATGGTAGCGGTAGCTATAAAAAAATGAGCATACTATTTTAAAAGGGAGGGGGGTATTATTATTATTTGGAAATATTAGTTTCTGCTAATGTTTACGAAATTGCTAGCATGGGATAGTTCTAAGATATATATTTATAGAACACCGTTCCTGCTTCTTTTTCTAAACCTGGACAACAAATAAATAGTTTGAAGTTTAAAGTGGCATTTTTTTCTTTGAGGGGGGAAAATCTTGTGCTACTGTCTTCATTCCTGCATGAGTTCTTCCATTCCCTTGTCTTGAAAAAAACAAACCAGTTTCTGAGAGTAACAAGGATGATTAGTAAACAAGCTATATAATTTTGTGAAACCTGGGTTAACTCAATTGGCAACCTTATATATGATGGTCAGTGCAAATTAAGCAGCTGAGATATTTAAAAACTACCCCCCCCCGATGCCAAGGAAGCAGGTGTCCTTCCCTTTTCTTGTTACTTTGGCATTGACATAGGGTTTTGTCAAATTTTGTTTGAATCATTTTCTTTGCTTTGTGTGAATCAGAGTTGTCTGAGAGAAGAAAACAACTTGGGTGGGAGAGATGGAAGGGAAACACTGGATACGAACCGACAGACATTTTTGGATGGACTTGTAGACAGGCAATGCTGCCAGAAACAATTTTGTGTGATATACATTTATGAAATTTCCCCTTCAAAGTCTTTTATGTTTGAACCAGACCTAATAATGGACCATTGAAGTAGCAAAGCACTGTGGGAAGAGAATTCAAAAGTTGGTTTTATCAGTTATAATTTTTAACATGCTTCTTCATCTGTAGCCTAGATTATGAGTCTTAATATTTATGCAAACTAATTTTTGTCTTTCAGAATACAGAGCTCTTTGGGGACACCCTTTTGTTGGATTTTATCCCTGTCCTGTTAACTGGTACTTTCAGCTATGGAATCGGTAAATATTTTATTTCCTCTTTTCCTAAGCACTTCCCCCCCTTTTTTTCAGTGGAGTAGCTTATATAAATGTTAATACAAAAACAATATATGACTATCATTTTTCATTTACTTTTAAGTATAAATATTGAGTTGGTTTTGTAGTACAGGAGAAATGTCTTCTGCTTATTAAGAAACTGTAATTTTAATTTTTAAAAATTCAAATGTAGCAAGTTAATTTCGCCTTCAAAATTTCTTCTGTCAATTGCTGTGTAGCTGCAACTTAATATATAGCAACTTCTGCAATTTAGGCATGTGGGTGAGGTTACCTGTCCCCTTCTTCCTCTGCCCTTCTGCTGTGTACAAGTGCACTGGCCTCCCCAATCCCCCACCATCAGGGGAGCGCTTGCTTGTGCTAGGGTGCATCTGCTTGCAGTTGTTACTTGTCACAGGTGGTCAGCCAAGTGCCTAATTGCAAGGCAGGTTTTATGGTGGGTTATAAGTCCTTTGTTGATGATTCGACAGTGTCTTTGCAGAGAAGCATGCCGTAAACCAGGTTCAACCAAGCATCTAAAACCAGAGGATTTCGTTGAGTTGTTCACTTGCCTATTACATGTTCTGGTGGTGGTAATATGAAGGTTATAGACAATAAAAGTCCGTGTTGGTCCAAAGCCTTTGCCAATTGCCTTTGGGGAATTACCCCTTTTCAAGGAAACAATTGGAATTGCACTTCAAAATACTCTTAAAAGTAAAATTTGTAGAACATTTAAAAAAAAAATCATAATGGTTGCCAGAGACCAAGTGTGGTCTTCCACTTATGTGCTGTACTACATGTTTGGACCTGACTCAGTCTTCACTCTCATCCAGGCTGAGCCTCTTAAAGCTTGTACATTAAGCAGCCTCTCAGTTCTGAATGAATGAGACCCGGCAGTGAGAGACAAACTGAGCTTCTTGTTAATGAAAGTAAGAGGTTTTCTCTTCTTTCGACTCCTGGAGGAAGGAGGGAGTAGGGTTTCACATCCTTCAGAAGGAGCTCAGCTAGTTCCCTGGCCACTTATTACTGCCATTCTATGGATCAGCGTTTGCAGTTTCAGGACTAGGAAGTAGCAGTGTTCATTGTAAAGGAGGACAGGGAAAGTAGCAAACAGCTTTTAATACAACTACCACAAGTACGTTCTTTGTCTTTATGTACAACTGGAAAGCACGAAAATCAGCAACTTAGTTAAGTCAGGGGTTGTTTCCTTACTGCAGGTGTGAAGCTTCATAATGACCTGGTTTGCGTGACACAACAGCCCACCATGGCTTAGTTGAGCTGCAGGGGCTGTTGCAGTTGCGTTGTGCTGGCCATTTTTGCATGGTGCTTGTGGGCACCCAGCTTGCTGTGGTTTGTCACGTTGTTTTTATTTGAGTGTTGTCTAACCCTCAGGCAACTACTGCCACTTGTGTTTACAACACATGGTAAGCCAGCCACCTGTGGGGGCCACGCAATACTAGTGCCCATGTGTGCCCTGCAAAACATAGCAACCCCTGTGGTTTAATTAAGTGGATTGTCATGTCATATGAACCATGTCCTTGAAGAATTTTCTCTCTCAAGGTCTCTTGTTGGAGTAGCTTTTAACAAAAATATTTTTTTAGTTAATGTGATCCAGGATTGAATTTGACATGGGGTGAGAAAAGTATGATTCTGCTAATGAGTAAATATTTGAGCTTGTTGATTATGATTATGGCCATTAAATAATGAGGTCTGGACTTTGGTTAGTGAGATTTTTACAATTCTACACAATTCTTAAGTTAAGGAATATATGCTGCAGAGTTTTTGTCCACAAGTTTGCTCTTCGCCTCCACAGTGATATTGCCACACTGCCGATGTGGTTTTATGCCAGTTAAAACAAAAGAAGTGGTAATGGCTGGGAGAAAAAGCTATTTTGCTTGGCTTTGAGCATCAATTCCTCAAGTGAAGCATAAAACTGGCCAGGTATTAGCAATCACGACTTCTTACTTTTTTGTGATTAACTTGATGCAGTGCACCTCCTTGGGAGTTCTTGTTTAGAGGTTCCTTCTTGGAGAGAGATTAGATGGGTGAAGATGTCAGGGCAGGCCTTGCTTGGGCAGATGTCCTACGTAAGCGCCCAGTGTATCACACATTCATTCTGGAGAGCCAGGGCAGTCTCTTTTAGGGCACCCCCTGATAAACACCTGCTGCCTTTTTGTTTCTAGTTGAATTATTGCTTTTTATCTTTGTTTTGCTTCATTTTAGGTTTTGTATATTGATTTTATAAGCATTAAATCATTCATTGTATAAATAGAAAGTTATTGTGGTGTGCAGCAGATAACAGACATTCAGCTGCGGAGGCTTGTTATAATGTGAAAACCTGTTATCTGTAGGGTTGTGGCAGTCAAAAGTTTCATAAAGGGAGCTTCATTTAGATTACTGCCTTCCTCTTTCCAAGGGCTCAAGGTGAGAGAAATAAATGTTTCTTTTAATTTGGTGTTCTTAGATTTTGAATTATGCATTGTGGCTGTTTGTTTGTGTAAGCACCTCCCACCTCAACATACATAAGATTCCTTTCAGTGACTTTCGCTTACAAATTTCCTATTGAATCTACAGTGCATCATTGCAAATCCATATGATAAATTATGTTGTGTGCCTTTGACTTCACTTTCAGAATGGGTGATAATTTAACACCCTTGTTTTTAGCAACAGTGCTAAAATTCAACCTATTACTGATGAATCACAAAGATTCAACTGCCTGGAATGCTAAGATTATGTTGAGACCTAGGAATTCTAACATATTTTCAAAATAGTAATACTATTATAAATTTATGAACCAGGTTAGTTGAAGTCACAGCTCTTTAGACAGAATTCTTTAATGGCATGGTAGTTTCCACAAAAGGTTTCAGCACATAAGAAGAGCCCTGCTGGATCAGACCAAGGGTCCGTCTAGTCCAACCCTCTGTTCACACAGTGGCCAACCAGCCATCTGCTACGAATGAACAAGCAGGACATGGTGCATGTCTCCCTCTCCACCTTCTCCACACAGGAATAATTTTGTACACCTCTATCATGTCGCTCCTTAGCCTCCTTTTTTTCAAAGCTAAACAATCCCAATTTATTGAACCTTCCCTCCTAGGGGAGATATTCTTTCCTTTGGCAGTTATACATTGGGTGTGCTTTCTAGTACCAAATGCCCAACCTGCAACGGTGTTAAAATTCAACCTATCACAAAGGCTGGGTTGCCTGAAATGATATTATGTCAAGATCAAGGAATTATAATGTGTTTTCAAATTGTCTGTGACAGCTTATGGATTCCTTCTCATTCTTGAGTTGGTAGAAAGGCTGATATCTATTGTGCCCATGCATTCATGGGAGCGACTGTTAGGCAACAATGCTCATGCTCATTTCTGGAATGGGGCGGGTCAGCAGCGCTCGCAGAAGGGAACGTCACTGACCTGATCTGTAAATGAGTGTTTCTGCTTTGTTTCCAGAGTTATTTATAGAAGCTGAAAAGTCCTGTTGCATAAGTGGTTGCTCCTGCAAGTGCAACTGAACCAGCAGAGGCAAAGTACATTTGACTACCCATTGAATTGGATGCATAGTCCTTAAATTGGAAAATTTCTGCCCAATAATATGACGACTGTGCTCTCAAAAATGTTGGTATTGCTGTAGAAGAGTACGGTCTCAGTACAGCTGGGGTTGTGGCAGTTTTACGTTCCTTGGTGACAGCTATATCTTTCTGTGCAGTATTAGTGTCTGAGTTGTATACAGGCTTCTATTTAGTACTCTCTGGTGTAATAAAATTAATGGAAAACGAAATTAAAAAAGTGACACAGCCAAGTTGCTGGATCTCTGAAGTACTGTAAGATACCCCACCAATAAGCATGCTTTATTTATGTATTTCTTGTTGAAAGGCATTTGGCTTTACCAAGTTAGCATGGTCTTGGCTTTCTTGAAGAAGGCTACTTTTTATTATCACTACCCAGAGCTAATATTCCAGGATTTCAATAATAGAGAATTCTAGTGTAAGCTGACAGCTGGTATAATTCTCACTGCTCGCAATTTTCATTAGAGAAGCTGACAGGTCATGGCTTTCTCTGCGCAGGAGTGAGATTGAGATGGCGGTTTTGGCAGTAGTACTTCACAGGGTTCGTAATGAACATGAAGGTATAAGATTAAAAGGATGAATATGGTGATGGTGCTAAACAGAATTGTTTTTCCAAGCTTGAGTCTTGCCTTGTTCTGACCTCCCTAAAAGAATACAATTGCAAAGCTGAAGCCAATAGTGGAAAGTCAATTTCAGAACATGCTTCAAGAATTAAATTTTCTTCTGAAAAGCCGCATATTACAATGCAGGTAGAATTGCTTAGACAAAATGTGGGCACCTTTGTTAATTCAGCCCATTTCCCTTAGCATCACTTGAGCTTGGGTATGCTGGCTAGCACAGAAGGAGGAAGGCTTTGGGTTTGTGGGATCAGGTCCCCCCCCCCCAAACCATCCACCATCTAGTGCCACTCACAAAATGGCAGCTCACAAAATAGTGGGGTTTTGGACCTATGGGAGATTCTAGTAACTCGATTCTGTGCTTGCAATAGGCAGTGTTAGAATTGCTGTTACTAATTATCATAATTGATGTGGGGAGTAAAGATTTTCTGCAGTAAGTTTTTCAAAACAGGAAATTTTCTAGAAAATGTTCAACTGTTTTATTTTTCCTTGGCACTTCTTATGTTCATTAATGAGCACTCTTTGAGTCCAATTTGCTACAGAATTGGGAGGTTTGTAGTTAATAGAGCATAGTTAAACCATATGCAGATTTGCATGTAATGGCAACCTTGATTCAATAACCCATACTCAACCTGTACTGTGGTTGTTATGTGCAAACCAGGTCACAATCAACTAAACAAGACAACTGTTGCTGTGTTGGATCTGTTTTATTTATTTATTTATTTATTTATTACATTTCCATGCTGCCCAATAGCCGGAGCTCTCTGGGCGGTTCACAAAAATTAAAAACATTCAAAGTTTTATGATGTAAAATGGCTTCTATGGTGTAATCCTATATCTATTTACTCAAAACATAAATCCCAGTTAGTTCAGTGGGACTTACGACTTACTCCCTAGTAAATGTATTTAGGATTGCACCCTTTGTCTTTTGAAAAACATGTCTTTCTCAGTCATTAACATAGACCTCCAAAACCTTAATGCTGCAAGAAGATGGTACATTCAAAATGTAAATTTTTTGAGGACTGTTCTTGTAATTTTGCTCTCAGAAAACCACATGAAGCCGTAGCTGTTCCTATCCTTGTTTACATGCATGTGTTCAAGTTCATCAAGAAACACTGTGTGCTGTTCTTTGTTCAATATATGTGCAAATAAAGGAATTTTGGAACTAAAATTTGAGTTTAAAGGGCAAAACTAACTCTGCCAGTTCTAGAATGAGTAGCAGGGAGATTCATAACGTTGATTCCCTTTAACATTCAATGTTACACACACTACATTTCTGATGTCTAGGGATGAAGTGCCTTTAGAAAAGAACTGGATAAAACATTCTAAATATGCCCCCTTGCATTCTGCTGTAGGCTCATCTCTTGCATTTTATCTTTTTATGATGATGAAAAGGGATGAACCTCACATACTGTGCTTTCCAAGCTTAGCACACCACAGAGGGCGACTTGATTAAAATCATATGTGACAAGTTAACATTTTAATGACTAATGCTGCTATGGATCTTGGGAGTGGATGAGCTAATTTTAGTTCCTCTTTCCAGAGGCAGAGCTAGGAAGTGGAAGAGTCATTTGGGGCCACTATTCCCAATCCTGGGTTCCTGAACAATCAGTGATGTGCTTCCTTTTCCAATAGCATTTCTTCTTTTCTGCCCTCTTTCAAGTTGCAAAATGGTGGATGATGCTGATCCCTGTCCTTACAGGTCTCCAAAGCTCAGCTTGGGAAGGATCCCCGGCAAGTTGTAGATGGTCATTGCCTCGTTTTGCAAATTGTGATTTTTAAAAAGATTTTTCAGAACAGGCTGGCTATAATTAAATGACCACTTATAATCTCTTAAAACGATTCAGTGGTCCTGTGTCGAACACATTAGCTATATTCAGACATAGCAGCAATTCATGGCTTGCGGTTGCAAACAGAAGAACCTCAAGCTTTGGGCTTGAACAAGCCTCCTCCCCTTTCTTTGAGCACAAGAGGCGTAGATTAGAAGCTTCTGTGCTTGGTTTGTTTGCCTTGTCAGACAAAACTGCAGACCATGTTCCTTGCAAACCAGGAATGGAAGCTTTTAATTTCCTCTACCCCCATGTAGGGAAAGAACAGAAGGCAGTGCTTGAGGCATCCCATGATTTACTTGTTTTGTCTGAGTACAGACCCTGCTTTTTTTTACCTGGGTCATATACTAGATTGATACATATATCAATATGTATTGTTGCATTAGTGCTTCTATTTGAACACATTTTCTTTCCAAGCAACTTCATTTACAACAGTTTGACTTGTGGCTAATTGTGGCCTAAAACACTGGCACCTTCCTTTATAGGCAGAGCAGTGGCAGCGATGGAAACGCAATAGCAATACATATAGGTGCCCCAAAATCTCATTGGAGTCAGTTGTACCCATAATACTTAACGGCATACTTGATTTCGGTGAGATGTCAGCAAGCCTTACTACCTCTGGATTTCACCAGGGGTATTTCTTTTTGCCTATGCTCAATCAGAAAAGCACAAGAGTAGTTGTCATCTATGCCCTAGCAAAGCATGGGGTCCTTCGTTGAATTCCACTCAGTGAAATTTCACTCAGTGAAGCCCGACTGGGAGAAAAAGGGGCAAGCTTCTGTGAAATGAAATTTGAGGAACTTTGTGAACACTCCAGTTGGCATAGCCCAGCCTTCCCTAGCCTGATGCCTTCTGGATACATTGGAATACAACTGCCATCATCCCCAGCCAAGATGGCCTAGCCATTCTCAACATGGGTGCAGTTGACTTTAGCTTGATCATGGTGGCTAGGTTAACATAATTTTTCAAGGTTCCTTCACAGTTCTGGTTGTTCACTAGCAATGTTAAACTTATTACTGCAGTCTTGCAAGAAATAGACTTCCTCTTTGTGTTGTACAAACAGAATAAAATCCATTTGTTGTACTTAGCAGTCTTTTTTTTTTTTTGGCCTCATTCTTGTAGTCTTGCCAATATCCTGTATTTGTTTTTCACAGGAAAGCTTTTAACTTTTCCTTAATGCAAGTTAAACTGTATTAGCTTCTGCTTGTTTTAATGTTTTGTAGTTGTAACATGGACAAATGTGTTCAAAACTAAACTTTTGACTAATTTTTCATTTAGAGGAAAAGTTATTTTTCTCTTAACTTTTCTGAATTACACCAGGGGTTCTGCTGTGCCTGATGGTTGTCCAGCAGGAAGTAGGAGTACATTATTGAACACACACCACACTGCCAGGAGGGCACATTATGGGAGAAGACTGGCAGTGGCAGAGAACCCTGTCAGCCATTCCTGACCTCTTCCACGAAGAGCCCTCTGATAAGTTTCCAAGGTACCCCGGGGTTCCCTGGAACACAGTCTGAAAATCACCAATTAAATTGTTACTCTGATGTGATGGAGGTTTCCAGTTGGTTTCCACCCTACTCTAATTGTTCATTCTGGATAAGTTGCTCAAACCAAACTGGGGCCAATACTCCATATTCTGATTTTATTTTATTTTTAACCACTGAGATCTATATTTGCCCTATGAAATTTAAAGCTATGTGAATATTTTCAGAAAGTAATGCTTGAGTAGATGCCCATTGATAGGTAAATAATGTTTTGCTGACAAAATTAGAACACAAATGCACGAAGTTGTACTTGGGTGGTATTGCATGGATTTATTCATTTATTTATAAATTCTTCCAAGTAGTTAAGTGCAGCATATATGGCTCTTTCTCTCTCCACACACCCTTCAATACAACAGCCCTGTGAGATAGATTAAACTAAAGAAGACTGGATGGCCCCAGTTCACCTCCAGTGCTTCATGGCTGAGTGTGTATTTGCATCCGTGTTTCCTCCTGACAGACTAGCATTATACCACACTGGCTTTCATAGGGTTTTGTAGAACTGTGTATGTTTGGATATCTACTCATCCAAGCTTTGAATCTATAAACATGTTTTTAATCTTTAGTTTCTAATGATTTATTCTATTTGTTGTTAGCAGTAAACAAAATATCAGTTGATGGGATAACTTTTGAAGTTGCTTCAGAAGAATGGAGATTAATAGGTTTAGATTGAGGATTTCATATATATATATCAATCACTTACCTGAAATGTTTTCTCTTGTGCTGACATTCACAATAGTGCCTCCAAACTTAATTGTGCTATTTTGTGCTTTCTCACTTGGATAGAGTTCCACTATAGTAAGGTATGTTGCAGTCTGTGTGTGTGTGTGTGTGTTGTGATTGGTCATTGCTGTTTCTTGCATCAGCACTCAGAACTGCATCTCTGAAAACACAATACAACACTTATGCAAGTTTAAGAGGCCAGGCAGAGGGATTACAATTAGATAATTGATGGATCAGTTCACTGTTGCACTGAGTTAAATATAATGCCAACCTGGAACACTGGCAACATGTTGATAAATTGCTGTAAAATGCTGTAATATGACTGAAAACGCTATTTCCCATTCACACATCCAAAAGCATCTAAGGAAACTTAGGGGTGTTCGTAAACATAGCGTGTTTTGCTCCAGTCAGTTAGAATTTTGGTGTTTTGGGGAATACTTGCCTATTTAGCTTTGGGTTGGAAGTAAAATTGGGTTGGTTATATTAGACTTGACAAGGGTAGTTTGAGAATATTTTGTCTAAAACTATAATCTTGATTTCCAGCCATACATGGTTAGTGTTACACTTGGGATAACATCTAGTGCTGAACTTTATAAGTCTAAAGATATTTTCAGAATGATCATCTTGGAATAAACAGCAATTCAACTAGTAAGTTATTGTGGCAGGGGTTGGGGTTCGGGGTGGGATGCAGGACCTGAACCAGAGGATCTGAACGTCCAAGATAGCTAGTAAGAGATGTCTGGGTTGGCCTTTAGTTCTTGTCTGATTAAAAGAACAGGAACCTTACATGTTTGTTCTGGGCTCCTTGCTTGAGACTCACTGTTTCTAGCCTCTTCACTGTGAGGTCATGAGCTCTCTTGGCCTGTAGTCATCAAACAAAGACTTGATCTCCAAGTCAATAGGCTTTATTATATGAAACAATCTATCAGCAATGCGGATTCCATAGCTTCTGGCAATCTGAATCTTAGTTCTTTAACTAAGCTGCCTCAACTCTAACTTACTTAAAGATCTCCTTGAGAGATGCACTATGATAGTATAGTAAGTTGTTGCAATTCTAACCGTACTCTTCAGCACAGAACCTGAAAGGTTTTCTTAGTCCCACCCTCAGTAAGTATCTTCTCCTAAAGAGTTCAGGTAAAGAGCTAAGATGGTAGCCTGCCTTAATTCCTTCATTTGCTCTGCCCTCCTAGTTCTGTGTCTGATCTGTGCATCTGCCATGCTCACCCTGTTGACTTCTCTAAGTTCCCACAGAAGGAGAATGGGTGGTTGGGCCTTGCTCTAACTGATTAGTTTGACCTTGAGAAGATTCTTCCTTGTTTGTCTCCTTGAGCTCTTTGAGGAATTTCTTCGCCTGCTCCCTCAGCCATTTCGTCTTCTGGCTCTTAATTGCATGGAGTCTTGACATTCACACATCTTACTCCACGAGGTTTAAGAAACAGTGAGTAAGATGGGATTTTTAAAAATAGTTATTCCAAGATGTGCTAATTGTGTGAGCCAAACTTTAAGCGTCATAAAGTTGCTCCTTGTCAACAACTAGATCTTGTTCCCATTAAGCTTATTTGGGCTCTGGAGTGGCCGAACTTCATTCTGGCAAAGATATATGAAGTTCAGGGACTTAAAAGTGAAAATACAAACATGTGTACAAAGGCTTTGAGTCATAAGCAAGTGGTCAGAAGGGGTACTACTGTGGAGTGCTGTGGTCATAATTTTTCGGTGATGTGGAGATGCAAACATAGCATAGGACAGGCTGTTAACTTTGCATATAAAATGTCTAGAAATAATTACTTAAACCTTATGAATGAAATAGCAAGAAAAACATAACCCTTGAGAGATAATTCAAGGAGAGAGAAGAGAGCCAGGCCTCACCAACCTTAACCCTCACATACTGTCGTGTCTAACACTACTGCCCCTGTCTTGGGAGAAGATGTTTTAGGTAATCAATCAGAATCAGATTCAGAACTAGAAGATGCCGCGCCAGACACCAGCCAGCCTGTACCAGTGGGGGAGGAAGCTCTCACGGGCGATTCCCCAGCTGAGAGTCAGCCCTCTCCAGAGCTTATCTCCTCAAGGCCAAATCCTACACACTCAGTGGGAAGTGAGGTTTCTTCCAGAGGTGAGCATCCCAACAAGCTAGCTTATGCTAGGGTCCGCTGGAAGCTCAGATGCAAGGCGCAGAAGGAAAGCGTGTGAGAAAGTCAGTTCGATTACACCAGAACCTGGCTCTGCACCAGGCTCCCTGAAGTTATGGGCGTTTGGGAAGTGGTTTCCTATTCTTCTTGAGCTGACAATTGACTTGCTTAGTTTGCATAGTTTTGCCTAGGGGGATGTTTCCAAGAGGTTAGACTCACTTCAGGTAGAAGAGAGGTTTGTTGCTTAATTTGTAGATTACTTAGCAAGCCTCGTCATTTGCCTCCCATCGAAAACAGGACTTTTCTGAAACACACGACACATACCACTGAGACTTCCCTTCAACCATCAAAAGACAGTCAGCAAGCCGTCCTGGTGGCCCACTCAGTCTGTCCAGCCCGGCTAGGCTCTACTGAGGCCTTGGTACTTCCCCGGGGAGCTGGGCCTTCCAAGCTTAATCCAACCTGAGACTTTAACCTAACTTTCGCACTGTCACAGAGACTTCCGCTCCAGCTGATAAAAGTCAGTCGGCAAGTTGTGTTGGTGGCCCACTCAGTCTTTCTAGTAAACATCTTGGGGGTGGTGGTGGTGGTGGTTACATGTTCTCCTGTTGAAATGGTAGAGAAGAATTCCAGCTATCATCTAGCAGCCCCCACCCCATCAGGCTGTAGCAGAGGAAGAGATGCACACTACAGCCACTCCGTTGGTTCTGCTGAGAGGGGATCTACATAAGATCTGTCGTCTCTCCTTTCCCCCTACAATTTCCATTCAAGCTAGTCGGTATGAGACGTTTGTAACTTTAAAAAAATGGCCTTTTTGAACTTTTAAAGGAAAGTCTTTCCTTTCCCTTGCCTTCTGCCCCCCATCTGTTTTCCTTTTATGTGGTGACTTTTAGATAGTAGGTCTGTGGGTAGGGGCTGCCTTGTTAATTAGTGGGGTTATGGAAGCTGCTCTGGGAGCTTTGTCAGCTGAAGAACAAGATGAAATGCATTCGACAAATAAAACAAACATTATTGGAGTTTGTGTAGAAAATGTAAGATGTTGCAGTATACACTGTATTGACTACCGTTTTTTTTAAAAATAGCCTGTTTGCTGAAATGTTACCGCTGCCTAGAGTTCACCTATTCCAAAATCAAGTTAGGAAATGGCTTTTGAGCATTTTGACAAATTAAAAAAAGATAAGGCCTCATGTTTCTTTTTTGTGTGTGCCTTCAATTTAAACAAGCTCGCTCCTTTTCCTTTCCAGCTGCAGTGTAATGCTAGCTTTTATAAATCCCCTCAGGTCCACACCCGGATCTGTAATACAGCCAGTACACAGATGCATTGTTTGAGGTCCTGCATTCCGCCGAGATCAAAGAATCACTGGACCACATCCACTGAACATCTGAAGCTGTTACAATCCTCTGCAGCCCTTCCGGATCCAGGTGCTGCACAATTACTAGGTTAAAAGCAACAAGGGCTGCTGTTTCTGGGCCTTTTTGGTTGTTGTTTAATTCTGACTACTTTGATTCACTACAGCTGGTGAAAATAGATTTGGTTCAGGCATGTATGCTGGTAGCTCATTTCATGCTCAGAATTGTAATTATGTTCTTTCCTTTCAAGCTCAGAGCTGTAAAAGATGTCTTCTGCTATACATGACATGAAACGTATGAGTATTAATAACAAACGTAGTGTAGGAAACATTACCAAAATTTACCAGCATGTATAAACTTTTTAATTGTATCGTAACTACCATTTTAGCAGAGATATGCACGTTCTGCCAAGTTTTCTCCATGTATAGCTGCTATAATGCTGTTTCTAAGTGGAGGTGCAAATGAGACCATTCTATAGATGAAATGGAGGCTGTTCTGACTTGCTCAGCTGTCATTGACATCTGCCTATGCAACTTGACTGAAGCATCAGCCTACATATTTCACTGTTTAAAGCCTATTCATTATCTCCTAATCTCTTTGAGACATTTTAAGGCACAGCCAGTTGGTTTACTTGGTAGATATGAACCTAATACATTTGATGTACACTGAATATAGGAAAACGTTTTTGTGCTGGAAATTCTTGAAGCAGAAGGCCTTCAACTCTTTGGGCTTTGTCTGATGTTTCTAGTATCTTCTGCCACAGAAATGTTAGTCAGTCATTACATCTGAATCTTTCTGAACTTTGAAGTATGTCGTCTTTATTGTAGAGTTTGTAACACTAAGTTGAGTAACTTGGCAAGAGGGAAGGTTCAGGCACTTTGATCTCTTCCCCTTAATATGGCTTTAGAAGTTGTTTGGAACAATCTTAGCATCTCTGATAAGTTGGGATTCTTTTGGAACAGAAATGCAATGCAACTCGCAGTGTGACCAATATTCTTTGTGGGTCTTAATAAAAGCTTCTGTTCTTTTTGGACTTTGAATTTTTACGTATATGCAGCATTCATAACCTATGTATTTTTATTCTGTAGTGACAGTTGCTAAATAGTTATAGACAGATGTGACAACAGCAGTGTTTTCTTAAACTTTGTGCCTCCTGGGAATCCTTTACACATTGACTAGTCTGTTCATCATCTCCCATGGACCAGATTCTAGAGCGTACATTCAATTCATGTGAGCACTGGCCAGCCTGTTGGACATTGCTCTCCACTTGCATCGTGTCAGTTTGTGTTCTTAACACAGAGTACACTGACTTCAGGATGGTTGCACCCACTTTTTTTTAAAAAAAAAACACATCCCAAGTTCCACCAACCAGGGTTAGGTGCAAAAAGATATACACTCAAAATTAAAGAACAGGATGCCTTTGAGCACATTCTGTCTCTAGCAATTTGTTTTGAGTACCAGAAGTGAATGGGAGCTGTTAGTCCTTCCACACACAAATCCACTACTGGTTAGCCCAAACTTTTTTCATTTTGGCAGCCTAATTTATGTGGAAAAAAATCTTTGTTGCTATTATTTATTTATTACATTTATATTAAAGCTCTCTTAACAACCAGGAGTCAGAAAACCCTGGTTCTAGTGCACCCAACACCCTCCAGCAGATTGCATGGGAAAACTGGTAATGGTGGGCAGGCTGTTTCTCAGGAATCTTCTCTGCCATTATTGAATTTACAGTTTGAGGAGCCCATCATATGGTCCCAGTGTTCCCCAGATCAGAGTTTGAAAACCACTGGAATACTATATTGTGTTTTCTGAGAATTCTGTGTTCCTGGTGTTGTTTAGGTTAAGCTGCAGCATAAATGGGAATTAATAGTGAGCTAGTAACTTGTAGTACACAATCATATTCATGCTGGAACAGGTTTGTTTTTCAGTTTTAAAAAGTTGTTGCAACAATGTCTGCTTATCCTTCTTCCCACCAAATCTTTGAGAAGTAGAATAGATTGATTTTTAAATCAAGTTTCATATATTCTAATTAATTTGTTTTATGAGCGAGCAAGCATACTGATTGTTTGCTCTGACATTTACTAAATATCGTCTTTATCTACTACTTAGAAGTATAATAAAAAATCTTTGACCACCCTGTTTAGAAGCCATTGTTCTCTTTAGATGGGAGAAGAGTTGTGAATAAAGGGCTATGAGCACATAATTTTTGTTTAGTGCTGTTATTGGAATGTAGATTTGTCATGGTTCTACTCAGAAGTCATACAGATGTGAGAAAATGGGTTGCTGTGTTTGTCGCTGGGGAAAATGGTTTACCTCTTCCTGTTTTGAGTCTTGTAGAGAGGAATCTTCAGATAGAAGCTTCATCTCAAAATTTATGTTCTGCAGCTGTCAGAATTAAATAATTTTTCAAATTATTTTCATGGAAACCAATAATCCCTCAAGTATTTTCAGTAGTTCAATTGTGTGCGCGTGCATACTACCTTGGTGGCTAACCCATTGGATGTGTTGGGATGATTGTGGCTTCCCCACCTCATGTATGCTATATGAGCAACCACTATTTGCATAATCCCCCACGATGCAGCGTGGGTTGATGTGTTGTCCGAATCTATAGTTTTCAGATTTGAACTTTAGACGTTTGGACTATTGCAATGCATTATGTGAGGCTGCCTTTGAAGAGTGTTCAGCAATTATAGCTGGTGCAAATTGTGCAGCCAGATTGCTTTCTGGTAGATGTTTCATGAACCATATTTCACTGATCCTATGGCTTCCAGTTTGATTCTAGGCCCAGTTCAAGGCACTGGTTCTTACATATAATGCTCTAGATAATTTAGGGCCAGGATATTTAAAAGACAGATACATCTTGTCCATTATTTTGCCAATAATAATTATAATCCCTTTTTATAAGAATGCATGTGAAAAATATTTGTCTGAGTATAGGCTCAGGAAGAATTTTATTACACGAGTGAATTTGTATTTTTTCTGTTGTTTGAAATAAAACTTGTTACCTTGCTTGTTTCCTTATTTGTGCTTTTGACTAGGAAATTTGTTGCTCAATTTTGTTGTTCCTTCTGATTTTGTTATGGCTTATAGCTTTTTTTATTATTTCTACAGCATTTCTGTTCTGCTCAGTGTTTAGTTTTTAATAAGGGATCAATAACACAAAAGCAGTTTTGTGCTACTCTCTAGCAGCAGAGCTTCAGTGACAACAACAGTATTCTTAGGATTTCAGCATAGATGGTTCAAACTAATCCTCAAGCTGCTTAATGCTGAATATTAGAAGAACTCTACTGGAACTATGCCAGTATTCTGTTCCCACGTTGGCCAACCAGCCTACAAGCAAGACACAAATTCAGCAGCACCCTTTTACCACTTTAACAATATATTACACTGCTTTATTCATTAGTTTGCCTCACACCGAAATCACAATTCAGATTTGGAAAAAGCAACCCATGAAAAATGTTTGCATGGCAGCAGGACTATCTGTATTTGATCCAGTTGGACACTTCAGGAAGCTGATATATGCAGCTGAATAGGGTCCAGATAATGCTGATAGTGAAGTTGAGGAAAAGAGAGCTAATCTTTCTATATTAATGGTATTAGTTTGAATCATGGCCTGTTGAAAATGTCGCAAGGCGTAGGTCTGACAATAGAGCAATGACACTGAAAAACAACACACAATCATGTAATTCCTCCTGCGAGCAAGTCATGCAGTGTGGACATTTTCCGGATGTTTGCATGCTTCTGTGGACAAAGGGACATTTTGATATGTGGGTCTGATTGACTTGCAAGTAACACCCAAAATTGGGATCCTTAAACTTGAGAGTCCCGCAAGTTATACAACGGAGCGAGCCTCGTAGGGTTTCTGTTTCTAGTAGGCATTCTCTGTGCAGACTCCCTTGAGGACAAGTTGGATGAGGTCGTAGGAAAGGCATACGTAGTGGCAGCTTGCCAGCTGAGGTTCTGTTCATTCCAATTAAATGGCTTGAGTGAGGCAGAGGCAGAAGAATTGCCATTGTTTGCTTTTAGGCTTCTAAAATCTTACATTGCCTTTGTAGTCTTGTATTTTTGGTGCTGCGTCTGAATTGTCATGTTGAGGCATATTCCCCTAGTTAACCAGAAAGTAACTTGTTATGCTGTTTTTAGGACCAGGTTTGAATGTTTAAACACATTAAAGTAGGTGCTGAGGAGGTTGGGCTTTTCATGCATATGGATTAAGTTAACCCTTGCCTTGTTTCCTGTTCTGCCCAGGATACCTGAGTTTGGAAATGTTTTCACATCTGGCAGTGGTGATACTGCTTTTTTAAAAAGCAGAACAGACATTGAATTCTTAAAAGACAACAAGAGAAGTTAGCTCTAACTGCCGTGGCATAGCTCGAAGAATATACACCATTTGTAATTCAAATCATTTTTAAATCTTTGAACATGGCTCAGTTTTTGCAATAGCTTACCTCTCAATTACGAAATACTTCATTGAAGCTCTCCAATGGCATTATTTTTTGGTTAGTAGCTTTTAATGTACAGCGATAATCCCCTCTTTCAGAAAAGTTATCAATTTGAGAGGCTGGGGATAGGTTTACATCTTCCTGTTACCTGGTGCTTCTCTACTTCTGGAGAAACAAGAAACAGATTTAGGTTACAAGTTGTGCTATATTCTGCAACCGTAGCGTAGTTCTTCAGCTAAATTCCAGGCCTGTGCAAGCCCTCGGTCCCCGGAGAGGCCAGAAACAAGCAAGCACACAAACCCCACCATCCCATACTTGCATTGCAGTAGTTTGATTTATTCCACAGCATAGACTGCATAATCAATATGCCATGGAAATTGGCTACGAAGAATTTTGCAGGTGCCAGTTACCTTCATATGAATAAATCGAGCATTCTTGTCCTAAATACATTGCAGAAAACCCCACGGATTTCAGTCAAAATCTTCATAAGCTTCTTTAATGTTGCAGGCTAAATGGTAGTGACTGTAGCTGCCATCATGGATTTTACTCACGTTTTGCACATAGAATTTCATAAAAACAATTTTTGTATGGGGTGCAGAATTCAGCACCCTGATATCTCAGCTTTCATGTTAAAGGGATGTAGCTCATATACCTTTGAATATAGGCTTGAATATTTTCTGATAATGCTTATTGAAATCTTTAAAGTTGAAATCTTCATGTATTTGTGGCTCAGTTGATTTCAAGTCTGCCAGGGTTTGTGTCTTGTATAGCTTCAGGCCAATTCCCATGGACTATCAGAAGCAGAGTATTTGCGCATCTTGCAGAATTACGTGAAATGAACAAATATGTACAAATTTAATTTGCATGTAGGTTGCAGAATTCATCTTTTCCTGGTGCAGAATGTAAAAAAAAGAGAGTATGCGAACTTGCTGGAGGTTCTGTTTTGCTTTGCCAAGTTTAATCCTCTGACGTAGAACTTACGATCTCAGGGATGGAGCTCCATGTTTTAGGAGGAGGAGAGGTTGGGTTGCTTACATGAAATTTCTCCTTTTATAAGTAGAAAATGGAGTTTCAGGCAAAGCTCTGAATATCTCAGGAGGTGCCTGTAGCTTGGTGTTGCTAAGGCAATTCTTGGCATGTTATGCACATACTTCACAGGAATTTAATTTCTGCTGCAATTGAATAAGAGCATGTTCATATTTGGTAAGCTTCCTTGCACCTGTCTAATCCACTCTGCTGCCTGGACAGTAACAGAACTGTCTGTCATTCAGATAGCACAGCGTTGTCTTATGTGGTAGATTTGCATTGCAGGGAAGAAAAAGGGTGTAGCTGAACAGTTGGCCAAACTAAAGTATTCCTCAGTGCTCTCAAGTGGAGATTCAGTGGATGGAGTGAAATAGTTGCAGGGCTGAGGTTTCAAACAGGCAAAACTACCTCATTTGGTCTACATTAGTTTAACCCGGTCTACTTTATTTAATGCATTTGGTGACATATAGATGTCCTAAGCGCAGGATTTGTACTTCGAAAAAGTGAAGGTGAAAGTACTAGGTGAAAACTGAATTTTCACATCAGGCAGCTAAAATAAAGCTGTGGAGTGTTAAGACTTTCCAAGTTTATGTTGTTTATTTTAACCAGGATAAATTAAAAATAAATCACGCTCTAGCCAGTTTTCGATTATGAATCTCATGGGCTTGCCCAGTGGTGTGTGTGTGTGTGTGTGTGTGATTTATAGCCCATTCAGCCTCTGTTCGACTGTACTGAGAAGCTGTTATCCAGCAACATCCATTCCATCCGGCTGCAGTAGAGGGGACAGAAAAGAAGCAAGGTCTCTCCACTGTCTCAGCTGAGAGCTCAGCAGCTTCTGTTTCCTCTTCTCCTTGAACTGTATATATTCCAGCTGGTCATTCTGAGAACTTTGTCACAAAGATTAGTACCTGAGTGTTTCCCCCCCCCTCCCCAATTCCCTTTCCTTTTGTGCCATGTCTTTTAGACTGTAAGCCTGAGGGCAGGAACTTGTCTTTATAAGACACTGAGAGAGCTGTTTTTGGCTGAAGAGTGGGATAAAAATCTTTTAAATAAGTGGCAATTACATTTGAAGCTTTTTTCATTAGGTATAGAAAATCTGTTGTGTGTTGTTATAAACCATTTGAAAAACTTCCTAGAGCTTTCAGTTTACCTCACCAATAACTTGTGAAAGGCAATGTTGAAATATTTTTGTTTCCTGAAAAGCGTTTTTCCATACAATGAATTCAATTGCAGTTCTGCTCTAAAATGCCAGCAGTGGATTCTGTGACCGGGTTCCTTTTGCAGCACCTGCAACATCAACCAAACATATAATCACTGTTCTTGGTGTGTGCATCCTCCTCTCTTAGCACCTCAGAGAGAGTGGAGCCTTGCTCTGAATGATGGCACCGACAAAGAAAAGCATAACAAAAATGAGGTGGGTCAAGTGGCTGAGAAAATGTGGGGCGGACACAAAATGGGGGTGCTCAGTGACAGTGAAGGAAAAGTAGGGGAGAGTTGTGGGCAGAATAGGAAGAGGAAACCAGATGTTTTATAACAGTCTTCCCCAACCTGGTGCCCTCCAGACTTCGATGCCTATAATTCTCCATCAGTATGGTGGGGAAGATTGTTTCATACTGCATAATATCTGGGCAGGAAAGTTAAAAGTGGAAACTGTCAAATTTGCAACTACTGAAACATTATTGCATATTATAATACTGTGATTTGCAGCTTAAAATTAGATTCGGACATTGTCAGACACTAATAGGCCTGAAATGGTATGCCCTCGATGAAAGTAGTAATTTGTAGATTTTTAGTGCCTTGCTTCTAAATTGTTGGCTTTGGGATATACTGAGACTTGCTGAAGGTTGAAAATGGTAGATCCACTATACCAATCATCTGGTCACTTGATATAATAGTTTTTTGCAGGTTTCTGTATGTGTAACCAAATTTCATCAATAGAAATGGATAGCACTGGTTCTATTCTTCTTCGATAGGTAGTATAGATGCTTCTAGCAGAGTGAACTGAGAGACCTCCTGAAAAACAATACTGGGATTATTGTTTTCTTGTTGGTTAATTGTTGGGTTGTGAACTGTGGGTTGTTTCTGGTTAACAAGCCATTTGTTAGTGTAGTTGAGTTCAGACAACACGATAACCCATGTATCAACAAAAGCCCATGCTTCAATCCGTGAGTGTGTGTTAACGTGTTGTCTGAACCCAGCCTTTGTCCTGTTCCTAGTCGGTTGTCTTGAATAAAGGAAAATGTTATACCTCATACCTTGGAGCATAAGGAGGAGAGATTTTCTTGCTGCCAGGAAAACCCAGGCCAGTGAATCAATCTTCTTTCTCTCAAAGGACAAAGAAACCGGCTTAATTCCATCCTTGGTGGTCTGGCTGGGTTGGTGTTCATTAGTTAGGCACATGTTGTATTTAGCAGCATTGCCTTCCCTGTAACAACAGACTTCCCTGCTGGTCTTAGTTCTGTTTGATTGTATTCTGATGGTTAACTTTAGGAGATTGCAGGTTGACCTATTTATTGTGGCAGTGTGCATCTAGGTTGTATTAACATGAAGGGTAACATTCCTGTGATATTTGGGAACGGGTTGCAGATGTGCTCTGCGACAGCTCTTCCACCTGTAGTTAACAGAGGTGGGATTGCATCATTGTCTGGCAACTAAGGGAGATTCCTTTGAAGGTTATAGATTAGGACAAGGCGTAAGCGATTAAAAATTATGCGTGGTTGAAGCTCATAAATTACTAGGATCCTCATAATAAATTGTAGGATCCTGTATACCTCTTTAAATACCAAGATTTAATTAAAATGGATCTGAAGAGTGGAAGGGCCCACTTTTAGTGCTATAATTCAAGTTAATGTTGCTATATGTCAAAGGTTGGAGCCTTCTCAAAATAAATCCACAGCTGCCAAACCATGGATGTTTAAAGGAAAGATTTATCTTCATCATCTTCATCATCATTATTAATCATTTTTCCTTTTAATGTGAATTTAACAAAACAAATCAGAAAACAAATCATGAGAATATTTTTTTAAAAAGAGGAATAGAAAATTACATGCATAGACGTATCAAAATTCCATTAAGTACAACATTCATAAAGGAAAGGTTTATCTTACAGCTATTTTTGCCTGTTTTACAGAAAACAAGGATTTTGTTTTAACAGTGGCAAAAGCCATTTTGTATGTCCCTTGTATAAAGCTTTTTGCAGAGAGTTTTTATTACAGTTATGTCAAAGCCTTTTCTTTGCAGGTAAAGAATGATTTCGAAGTAATAGGGGTTGTGTGTTTTTTAATTGATCCCTAAAGTGGCCAGAGAATGCATCTGAATTAAGTAAGGAACATTCAGGACTGAGGCTTCTTCTCCCAAAGTGAAATAATGCAGCAAGTTCTTGCTTTACTGACTTTCCAATAATATTACAAGGTGGATAGTACTTACTGTAACAGATTTATATTATTTATTAGACATAGCTATGAACCAGCTCTCTTACCAATGGATGTTGTAAGCAATGTACAAGTTAACAAACAAAACTAAAACGCAAATACATCAAACAATGAAATTAAAACAAGAGCCGAGAAATTTAGGATAGAACAGAGCAAGTATTAAAATCCATTAAAGTTCAATGAAACAATACAGTCTTTACTTTCTAATCCCAAATGTGGTAAAGATGGACTAATCTAGTCTCCCTAGGGTTGGATTTTCATAATTGGGGTGCTATTACCGCAAAGGCCGTGTGTTATGTACCCCTTTTCAATAGTGGGACATAAACAAAGGTTCGTATGGGAGGAGGTGGTCTTTCAGATATCCTGGCCCTGAGCTCTTTGTTAAAGGTATTTTGTAGTGCAGTGCCATTGTTGAAAATAAATTCACTTGTTTTAAAGTCTTCATTGTCTTCTGTCTCCTTTTGTATATGGATCTGCCCAGGTTATGTATTAGACATCTACATATAATCTCCTAATGTTCAGATTGCTATGCAACTTTTTGCTTTATTGACTTGACAATTTGAAAATTGAGATTTTAACCCTTTTGCTCCTATTAGTCATCAGCCTTTTAATAGTCTCTCTTGTATAAAAACAATTCTTTGCAACTTTGGATAAGTTACCACCTTACTGAAAACTTTACATGTTATTTCCCTGTTATGCATTTATCTTAAGCTTAAGACACTAACTATATCTTAAATGGTAAAAACAAAGATGCCTTGTTGCAACTTCTAAAAATTAGCAGTTATTTTTGTTGCATAGGTCCCACTTTGTCAGATGCATGAGGTGTTATTGGTTCAGTGATCATTTCTGAATTGCTTGCAAAATGTTGTGATGGTTTTACCCCATTGTTTACAACCCACCCCACCCCCCATTCACTTGATTCAAAGCTGTTTAGGGCTTTAAAGAGTAGGGAAAGGATGGGAGGGATCAGAAGCCACCCCTGCTGCATCATGTGCCGGGTTTGCATGCCATGCCGACTTGTAATGCAGTGCAGGTAATTATGTAAACAATTGGCGTTGGCTTCTTTTTCTCCCTGTGATTGTCCAAACACCCCCTCAGTGTGGGCCAGTGTATTGCAAGAACAGCCCCACTGTGTCAGATCATTGGTCCTTCTAGCCCAGTGTTGTTGACATGGGACTGGTTTGCATGATCCAACAGCCCACCGTGGCTTAGTTAAGCAACAGTGGGCTGCAGTGTGGGCTGGTGGCCATTTTGAATATTCAAGCTGCAGCTGTGGCTTGTGTCATCCATACCATAGGTTTAGACAACATGACAAGCCACAGCTTGAATATTCAAAAACTGCCCAGCACACGCCACTGCTCACTGTGGCTGAAACTGGCCATGGTGGTCAGCTGTGATTGAGTGAATAGGGTTACTGGCAGTGTCTGTAGGGTTTCAGGTAGGATTCTTTCTCAGCCCTACCTGGAGGCACTGGGAATTGAAGCAGGGACCTTCTGCATGCAAAATAGAGGCTCTACCACTGAGCTATGGCACCTACCTAATTCCTAATGGTGAGGCATTGACCTTTAAATGGCATGCAGTCAGAGATGGAGAAATAAAATGATGGAGGGAAAGAGGAGGTCATTAATCTATGTCACCTGGTTTACTGCTCCAGGATCGAGGCTCTTTCAGAGAAGAGAAACAAGCCTTCTGCTCAGCCAAGGATTAGATCTTGTTGGCTGATAAAAATAGAACAGTTTATGATGTCAGTGTCAGCCTCTCTCATCTGGCTGGGTTTCCTGAGGAGCGCTGAAATGCAGCCTTTCGTGACTCAGTCTCTTTACATGTGGTGTGTCCTCGGTTATGTTTTTAAGGTAGTTTCATAGAGGTATCTATTCTTCCCCTCCAGCCCCCAAGTTCTCAAACTATTAATAGAAAGATCAGTACTTTCCAGGCTCAGAAATGCCTCTTAAAAGAATGAAGTCTGAATCTTAATCATTTTGCTAAAGATGTCGTTGCAACTAAAGAGTACTTAAAAACTTCATTACAGTCCAGTGAAAGCCATTGCATGCTGCTGCTCTCCTTCTCCTCCTCCTCCTCCTCCTCCTCCTCCTCCTCCTTCTCCTTCTTCTTCTTCTTCTTCTGTTTATTAATCCCAACAAAGGTAGTTCTTAGTCAAGTGAAATGGGTAATATGTACACATAACTGACTTAATATATTGCAAGTGAAAGAATGAAAGAATTCCCAGAAAGATTCCTTTTTGCGGGGGCATTTGCATGGTCAGTTTGGAAGGGGTGTTTTATTGTGGTAGCAATAAAGCTTAGAAACATGTCTGTACAAACCTAATATTGGAAAATCACCATTCCATTACAGCAAATGACTTTCATTCTTGAGGATAATCTATAACTTCCTTTCTTTTATTTTTATTGCTATAGCAAATTATGGTATTTAGTGGGGAAGCATCAGAAATGTGTGCATGTGCCATAAATGTGATAGCAGCAGTGGTTATCCACAGCCTCTGATATTACAATTTCAATTAGTTGTGCAATATTTTCCTTAAGCATCCGTGAATTAATTGCTTTCAGGATATATTCATACATACTTTGAACTGCAGTTTGTATCACACAAGCTGCATATTTAGTAGCAGATGCTGCTCCAAACAGAGTCTTGTCTGCAGGACTTTTAAGATGTTCTTGTGATATGTGATGGTTAAGCTACTGTGCAGCAGGCCATGTTTATATATATCTGAATGGAACCTGCAAATTTTTATGCAACTAAGGGATTTAGAATACCATACTTAAAACCTTGTTCTGCAACTGACATTCAGTTTGGATTTAGGAGTGGAGTGGCTTAGGTAAATTGTGTACAAATTTCCATTTTTACTTTGCAATATGTATGAAAGTTTATTGTTCATTTTTACAACATTTTGGAATTTTTTTTTTAAAATGGAAAAATAACAAAAATCTAAATCTACAGTAAATGTCTGAGGGCAGGTTAATGGTTTAGAAGAAAAACAACAGTCTTACGGCTTGTTAAAATTTAACAAATGTATAATGGCAGAAGCTTTCGTGCTCTAGAGCCCGCCATCAAATGCATGAAGTGTTATCCTGAACGGACAGAATTATATAGAGTTGGTGGAGGAGGAGGGTGGAATGGCGAGGACTGAGGCCAGAAGAAATGAGATGAAGAAAATAGAGACTGACAACTAAAAAACTAAATGTATGCAAAATTGTTAAAGTGGCCAATTAAAGCAGCGCTGAAGATAAGCTAAGTAACACAGGTAGTGATGGAATTGCATTTCTTGATAACTTGTAATTCAGAAGTTTGGTGCTGGAGTCTCCCTTTGACGTTCCTTTGTTCAAGAATAGCCACTTTAAGTTAGCAGTAGGTTGGACAGCCATCTGTCAGGTATGCTTTAAGGTAGATTCTTGCAATGAGCAGGGGGTTGGACTCGATGGCCTTGTAGGCCCCCTCCAACTCTGCTATTCTATGATTCTACTATTCTATGATTCCATGAAATGTTTTCCCACTGGTTTCTTGATATTGCTCTTTCTGATATTAAGAGCCTGCTACTGCAATATGGGCAGTGGAACTCAACAAACCTTACCTGTGCATTCTGGAAGTGATTGTGGAGTTGATAGATCTCTTTGTTGGGGAGGCCACCTTGAAAAAAATAAAAGTCATTTTTTCTCTGTTTTTAAGCAAGGTTTGAACTGGCCCACAGACTCTGCTGCCTACATGGTACCACTACCGTGTTAACAGGTTTTTATTTAAACAAACAACAGCGTACAGATGCTCCATATCAACTTTTTCTCAGGGAATTCTCTGTCTTTTACAGAGATATAGGCCTTAGCTAGACCTAAGGATTATCCCAGGCAAATGGAGGGGTCGTCCCTGCCTGCTCCCGGGGTCCCCTGTGTGTCATTTGGATCCTGGGATATAGGCCTGGTCTAGCTACGGCCATAGTTTTAGAAACTGGAAGCTGCGGTAAAAAAGTTCCTCTAGTAGAAAATGATCTCCACAAGCTCTGGCAGCAACCGCTCCAGCTGATTGAAGAGCCATGTTCGTTTGTTGAATGAAGCCACTGTGCTCCCCCCCTCTTCTAATTTTTGAGCAGCACACTTGCATGAAGAGGCAGATGGAGACTTCTCCCCTCCCCCAAATACCAAGTACTTAGCTCCCGTTCAAGCTGGAGCCGGGAGAGGCCACGGTGCACTGATCTGTCCTGTTAGACATAGCCACATAGCTGCTGTAGAGGTTAGGTAGCAGCTCTTTAAAACAAGGCCGGCTTGTGCCTTGGCCAGAGGCAGCCCAATTTCCTTTGAGCAAAGAAGAGACCAAAGTCTGAGAGTCATTTCACTGTAGGAATGCTGGCTTTGTTAAGCACAAGTGAAAGAGTCTTAACAGAGACAGCTGCCCTCCGTCCATTGTTTCACTGGCTTTTCTAATGGCTGTTTTCTAGTCTCCAGTCTTTTGGGTGCTCAGCTGTGATTCTTTGTGCTTCTCTTTCAGTGCCTTCTGCTTGTCCTTTTGATCTCCACTTCCCAGCTTGTATTTTGTGCTGTTCTCCCCCCTCCCCACTCCTTATTTCCACTTTTATTAGGGTAGGAGGTAAGCACAATTCTGAGGCTGAACAATCCACTCAGATGGAAAAGACTTTGAAGCCGAATTGCATTATTTACTGATAGGTTCCCCCAATCTGCAAATGAAACAAAATAGCATTTTACCCGAATGAAGGCAATAATTCTGTTTTTGCTTGAAAGTACTTCCCCAGATCAGATGAGCAATTAAAAACTGATGCTGTGATTCATAGAAACCTCACTGAAAAGGAAATAGAAGATATGTTTGCTTAAAAATATATTTGTTACATTCCATCAATCTAGCAAGGTTTTCTTTTTCCAGGAAAGCTCACCTTGGAATCCAATTATGTGCCTAGCTACAATATTATTGGTTAATGCCTGGGAAATTTCTCAGATATTTATATCGAAGAAAACTGGTTCCCATACGATCATTTATTTTAGTAAAATTGCTATACACTTACCCGGCTAGTTAGCTTTTTGTCTGGATTATTTTACCAGTGAAATAATTTTTGAAGCAGTCAAGATAGTGCAATAAGTGCAGTTTGACAGTTTGTTTGATTTATACCTTTCTACCGAAAATGGCACTCAGGTTGGCTTACACTCACTGATAAAAACAATAAGCAAGTACATTAAAACACAATTAAAAAACAGAGTAAAAACTGCTTGAATTAATAGTCTTTGCCTGCCGGCAGAAGGACAGCAGAGAGGAAGCGAACCAGTCTCCCTCGGCAGGGAGTTCCACAGCCAGGGAGTGGCCCCGAAGAAGGCCCTCTTTCACATTGCCACCAAACATGCCTCTGTAGGTGGCGTTCAAAAGAATGCATCTCCCAAAGATCTTAAGAACTGGACATTATGGGAGAAGGCGGTCTTTCAGGTAGCCTGTTTCCAAGCTGTATAGGGCTTTATCAGTCATAACCAGCACTTTGAATTCTGCCTGGAAACAGACTGATAGCCAATGAAGCTGTTGTAATAGGGGAATGAGGATTCCCCAGTCCTTCTCTAAAGCCACTCACGTCAGAGCTATGAGCAGAAAAGTCTTGCAAAGGTGATTTCTGTTTGCAAGAGGACTTGATGTTGACTCTAGTGATTTCACCTGCGTGCACACACATATTTTGGGCAAGTCAAAGTAGCTCATCCCTTATGAAATGTTTGGTTTAGTGGGTACTGGCTATAGTTTGCACAAGCATGTATGTGTACTAAATTTGGAGGTAGAATATGTGCTTCTATGTGAAACTGTGCTTTCTCTATTTAATGAAAAGAAATCCAGAAATTCCATCAATCGTTTTTTGAGGTTGAATGTGTGTTTGGGATTTGCTAAGGAAGACATGAGGCCTGTAATTTATCCCTCTGTCAGAATCTGGACATTTAAAAATAAGTTTTGGGGAATCTGACCATCTAAAAATAAGTACAATGCCTGCTAGAATTTTAATTCTGATGCTTGAATTTCCTTCTCTCTCTGAAGAGCAGGAGAGTATAACGTCACCCTGCATGTTTGGCTTGGTGGTTTTTCGGTCCAACCTGGTGCCTCTTCTTTAATGGAATGTTTAGGGCAGATTTTTGTGGTGAGCAAAGTTCTCCCCCCCCCCTTCATTGACATTTACTTGTTGGTGCTTGTGTTGCATTTTTTTTTAAAGTCTCTGTTGAAGATTGAGTGGGCAAATTGCAGCATGAGCTACCATGGCAACTTTTAAAGATCTTCAACCGTTGCTGCCAGCCAGTAGTTTTTAAGTGCTCCAGTGACTTTTAATGTATAATAGTTTCCAGACCATTTAATTATTTTCTCTTCAACATTCTTTCCTTGAAATACCTTTTTAAACCTTCTCCTGAATGTCTGTCTGTGTTTAAGCTTGAATTCAGGTTCTGACTTCGCCCACTTACATTTAAGTAAGTGTCAGTAGGCAGATACTGTAGCTCAGAAATACTGTCATACTTCTTACTGAAACTTCACATCCAGGCAAGTTGGAGCAGAAATCAGGACTCTGCAGGCCAGAGAAATTAGCAAGGCAGGGTATTTCCTACATTTGCTCTTTCTTTGCTAAATACAGCTGTCCAAGAGTACTGTCTTTATGCACGAATTCTAGGACAAGCCTTTCTGTTTTCTTCCAAAGAAGCTGCTTTGTACCAAGAACTAGCCAAGCAGTTTGAGATGAAAGGAAAGGGAAATGCATTCATCATGTTATAATCTCAGTTTATCCTAGGAGACTGCGTTTTGAATCATTAGGAAAGTCTCTCGCATGCCCTTATACCAAAAGAACAACTCCGTTAGGCGTCCCATTGGCAGAAGCCCTGTGCTGCTAAGAGGCGCAATGGGGAAATCCCTGCTGCTTCTGCCCCTTCTTTTAGTCTGGCAATCCTATTGACGCTGGCTGTTAAATGGCTCATTCACCTGTGCGTCCTTGAATGCCGTGTGTGTCATCTATTACTATCCATCAGTAATGGCCTTCCCAACTTGTTAACTTGGCTTATTCTCTAGTTCCTCCATCTCTGCTCTTTACCTACCGACCTCTTCTTAGTCCACTGCTGAAGTAGACTGTGGCCTGCAGAAGTGCTTTCAACTTTCATATTTTCCAGAAATCTGTCTAGACTATGAAGAAAATGGCTTGGTGCAAGACAAGCCCAGTTGGCCATTTTGAATGTTGCAAGCATTTATTGCTATAAGTGAGAGTTGGACTGGAACGGTTAGAGGTTCAACATAAAGCATATTAAATCTATCAGAAGGCAGTTCTTTAACCGACGAAGCAATCTGAAAAATCTAATTCTTTCTACCACCCTTATACTGGCTGAGTAATACAATAGGATTATAGGCTAATCCTTCCAGAAATCAGATAAATTTGATAAAGACTTTGAGATATGAAGTCTTCATGCTAAAATAGCAAGGAATAATTTTTTTTAAAGCATCACCACATTGAAAGCAGGTCCAAGTGCTTTCAAAACATTGAACCTCTTCCCATTTTTTGCAGTAAAGAAAGAGGCTGCAAGTTGATGATTTAATATTGTGTCGGGAGGAATGGGGTAATCCTTTCTTAGAATCCCTTGCTGCTGAGACCATATCATTTTAATTCTTAGAAGAAAATGGGGCATCGGGTACTGTTTTGAATTGCCTTTATTACTCTCTGGGGGGAAAAACACCTGTTCAGTTGTTTCGGGTTTTGTTGGGTGCTTATCAAAAGTGAAATGGAAAGAAAACCAATGTTCTATAAACCTGCATTTAGCCAACATTATTATTTGCTTTCTTCAGAAGAAAAATTAGCTCATCGACTCAGAAGTGCAACTTGTGGGGAGAGGTGTGCAAGGAGAATATATATAATAAAATTTCTGCCTTCCTTTCCCATTGATTAGACAGTCTGCTCCCCTCTGCTAACCAGAGGGACACACAGATATATTTGGCTAAACTGGATTCCCCTTCCTCATGCTTTATTAATTCCAGCAGATTTTTAGTTCATACAAAGGGCAGCTGCAAAGAACAGCACACCCACAGTTCCATACCACGTGCTTCAAACAGCCAAACTGTTATCTCCAGAATTGGCGGTGGGAGGGGGAGGGAAAGGGAAAGAAATTGCTCAATCCACCACAGCCTTATTTAAAATTGTACAGTTGTTGTTTTTTTGCTTCTCCTTACATTTAGTTACTCTGCTAGCCTTTCAGCCACTTGCCACCTGTCTCCTTTTCAGCAAAGAGCACAAGGCGCTTCTTTTTGCTCAGCGATACCTGCTCTAAATGCAGCTCATGTAGCAAGGCAGTGAGAGAGAGAGAGAGAGAGAGAGAGAGAGAGGCAGCACACAACATTCTGCAGCCAGAGGAAAATGAATTAAAAGGAAGCCAGGGCAGTATGAAAGGGCACAGATGTGAGTATCTTCCTTGCAGGGGACCTCACAGTTCACTTGCTACCTTCTCAATGGCAGAGGTTTGTTTTATTCAGGAAGGGCTTCTTCTCTCCGACTCTCTTCCACCCACCCCTTTATTGATATGGAGCATGTAGAAGCATGTAATGCTCAGCATGCAGTACATAAAGCACTATTAGCAGCAGCCTGTAAGTGTTTGAGTTCTCCAGCCTGACTTTCATCAGTCGGCTGACTGCAAACGCTTCACACATGCATTGAATTCGCAAAGAGGAAATATGGTGGCAATCACGAGCTTCAAGGCACTAGAATGTTATTATTATTATTATTATTATTATTATTATTATTATTATATATTTATTTATTTTTATATAGCACCATCAATGTACATGGTGCTGTACAGAGTAAAACAATAAAATAGCAAGACCCTGCCACATAGGCTTACATTCTAATAAAATCATAATAAAACAATGAGGGGAAGAGAATGCACCAAACAGGCAGTATAATTAGTAATTCTAAACTATATATATTTCTCAGTAGGACTTCAGTGCTTTTTATATTGTATTTTGTATTTGTGTTTTTAGACTGTTGGTTGTTTTATTATGCTTATCATGGTTTTAATTTTTGTGAACCGCCCAGAGAGCTTCTGCTATTAGGCGGCATAAAAATGTAATAAATAAATTCAGTCAAGTGTCAGTGGATAGCATGCCCCATAATATGAAGGGAGATGCCTATAATTTTGACTTATGTCCTATATGCGAAGGTAAATGGTATTCTATAGTCTTTTCATGTCATTGGGATCCATCTTGACTACATGGATGCTATTCAGTGCCCAGAACTTAAATGGTTCCAGCTAGTTCTAGTAGTCTGGTGCTACTGGCACAATACAGTCCTGTTTATAACCAGTATGGATGCAAATTGCTGTAACACCTAATTCCTCAGTACCAGTTTGCCATTGCTTCCTAGGATGAAACAATGGCTATTTTCTGCTCAATGGAAGAAAATAAAAGAGAAATCAAATTTAAATGGACTGCAAACTATTAAAGCAAGTGGCTACCAAAGAATAATTAAAAGGGATTCCACAGGCATCCAGTTCAATTTCCTTTTTTTTTTCTTGTGCAGTACTGTAATTTACTGTATAGTATCAAATTATCCTTTTTATGAATGCCTCAAGTGAGGATAGAGAAATTCCCCCACAGTGATGTATGGAAGTGACATTGGACATAGGTAATATATTCTAGGGAACTGTAGAGAAGACTGCAGTTTGCTGCAGTCACACAGTTTGATACCTATTCCATGCAGAAATGTAATGGGTAAAAAGTGTGTTTGCCTTTCAAAGAAGCTAACTGCTATATTGTATTATTGGATGGCTAGTGAAATATTTCTTCCCACTTTAAAGCAATGGAAAACTGTGACAAATGTATTAAAAATGGGCAACAGTGCTTAAATGATAGACTGCAATGATAAAAAAATGTAATAAGAGCAGATGTAGCTGTAACAAAATGTAAGTTTTAAAAAATACACTAAAACTCTTTGTGAAAAGCATTTCCTCTGCTGGTTTGGAGTGCAAAGGAATGCAAATGTGTAACATAATGAATGCATGGTTGAATGCACAGCATCAATGATGCATGTCAAAGTGCAATACAGCTCATAGCTTGAAATAGTGGAACAAAAGTTGGGGGACCCAGGAGTCTGCAAAGTGGAAAGAGGGCCTGTGTGCTATTGACAGGAAGGAAGGTTTGGGGGACTGGGGATTGTGGGCCAGGGAACCGAGAGGTAGGACTGCTCAATATAAAGTCTAGACTTGGTTAGGTCTAAAGTCTTTAAGATTTGAATAGAGAATAATTCTGTCATTTATGGATTCTACTACAGCGCCAAGAAGCAGTGAGGGGGCAGGGTGTGGGCTGGGTTTCATATGATTTTGGTTGGGTTAAGGAGGATAAGGAGATTGCAGAGAAGCTGAATGAATTCCTTGCTTCTGTCATCACTACGGAAGATGTAGGGTGAATATGGAAACATTGTTGACAAGTTACGAAGTTCTACCCTTACTGACAAATTAAAAATTAACAAATCACTAGGTCCAGATGGTATTCACCTGAGAGTTCTTAAATAACACAGATGTGAAATGTATATCTTGTCCTAAGATCAGTCTCTGTACTTAAGGACTGAAAAGTGGGAAGTGTAAAGCTAATTTTTAGAAAGGGATCCAGAGGGGGATGCTGGAAATTACAGGGCAGTTAGCTTAATGTCTGTTCCATGTAAATGGTGAAAAGCACTATGAAAGATAAAATTATTACACATATAAAAACAAGTCTTGAAGAAAAATCAGTATGACTTCTGCAAGTCCTTTCTCAATAACCTTTTAGAATTCTTTGAGAGTATCCACAAGCATGTGGATAAGTGTGATCTCGTAGACACTGATCTGGTTTGCACACAATGCTAACCCACGGTTTATTTAACACATGTGTTGTTGAATTCTGAATTGTTGTGATGTGCAAATCCAGCCACAGGAACAAACTATGATTTGTTAACCACAAACAACTCGGAAAGAAAAACTATGGTTTATTGACAGGTTGTGAACTTTTGGTTGTTTATACCATGGGTTGTCATTACATTGGAGTCCAGAACCATAAGTTGTTTCACCAGGCTACAGAGGCAGCAGGAAGAATGGTTTAAAAACAAACAGCTACGCTGCATGCCAGTGTTACAAAGTTATTTGGGATACTGGAAGGGAGCGGGCAAAGGAGGCATTTTTTTTTAACATTACATATACCAAAGGAAGTGAGGCAGGTGGCTACCAGGAGGAGGGCCTTCTCTGCTGTGGCACCCCGGCTGTGGAATGAGCTCTTTAAGGAGGTTCGCTTGGCACCTACATTATATGCTTTTAGATGCCAGGTGAAGACCTTTTAATTCTCCCAGCATTTTAACAGTCTATAAATAAATTTTAACTTGGTGTTTTAAATTTGTAATTTTGCATTGCTGTTTTTATCTGGTTGAGCTTTTATATTGTATTTTATATTATGGTTTTATACTGTTGTTTTATACTTTGAATGTTTTTAATTTTTGTGAACCGCCCAGAGAGCTCCGGCTATTGGGCGGTATAGAAATGTAGTAAATAAATAAATATACACTGATGGGATCTGCGTTGGTGGTGGCTGATGAGGAAAGGGATTTTGGTCATGTTGGATAGGTCAATTGAAAACTTTGACTTGGGGTGCAACAGCTGTGATAAAGGCAAATCCTATGTTAGGCATAATTAGGAAAAGAAATAGAAAATAAAATGACCAATATTGTAATACTTATATACAAATCTGTGGTTTATATACAATGGAATGCTATGTACAAATCTGGTTACTGCACTTCAAAAAAGTTACTATGGAGTTGGAAAAAGATGCAGAAAAGGGCAACCAAAATGATTGAGGCTGGAGGAATTCCCCTGTGAGGAAAGGTTGCAATGTTTGGGATTTTTAGTTTAGAAAAATGGTAAGTGAAGTGGACGTGATAGAGGGGTATAGAACTACCACATGGTGTGGAAAACTGGACAGATATTTCCTTCTCCCATAAAACTAGAACCTCAGTTCATCCAATGTAAGCTGAATAGTGGGAGATTCAAGACAGATAAAAGGAAGTACTTCCTCACACAGTACACCTTTGAACAATTCACACAATGTGATGGGCACCAGCTTTAGGCCGGCTTTCGCATGGGATCCAAGCCACGTAGAAGTAGTAGCAGCAGTTTATTCATATAAGTAACATGAATTGGCCATGATAGTATATTTGGAGAGATGGAACATAGCTGTGTTTGCAATTAGACTCCTCTGAGGTTGAAAAGAAGTCGTTTTTACCTATCTGAATCATTTCCCCTGTGAACAGAGCTTCTTTATCTCAGGGTGTGCTGAAGCTTAAACCATTGTTTGCTGAGCACTTTTAGACCCAACTCAGGAAGTGCTGCACAGAGGCTGTGGGATTATATGGAATTTATTTTTGTATCTCTTGTGTAATGAATGAATGAATGATGCTAATTAGGTCTGCATCAGAGAGGAAAGCCGTCGTGGTCACTGCTGCAGCCTGGCCAGTGATGTATCCAGGAGCACTCCAAGGTTGTGCATATGAGTGATCCAAGGATACGGAAACGCTGGTTTGGTTATATTGGGATAAGTTTCTTTGACTTCGAGGAAGCTATCATTTTGAGGTGAAAGCAAGCTCACTACAGCCTGGATTCGAAAATGATCTTACACACTTTACAGTTCCCCAAAGAAAACACCTTTCTTTAAAGAAGGAAAGCTTCTAGTTTCAGCCATAGGTAGGGATGTCATGAGTTTTTAGCCACTTAAATGTTTGGGTTACATTTCACATTATATAAAAGGTTAAAAGAAGAGAAAGGGGGAGCACTTGTCCATTAGGGGATGATATATACCCTCAGAAGGATTTTTTTTCTTTTCTTTTCTTTTCTTTTCTTTCCTTTTTTTTTTTTTAGGAAGTGGGTCTAATCAACAAACTTGAGTAGATATGGAATCCATACAGTACATATATCATTAAACAAAAAACCTATGGTTCACAAAACAACATTAAGGCTCTACAGCTTCAGGCCTGAAATTGGGTTTCAGGGCCTGGTTTTGGAACGGAAACTTCCTTGGTCGCCCTGTGGGATGACCTCTGCTGGGAGAGAGACAGGGGGAGTACAACCCTGTTGGTTCTCCTGGACCTCTCAGCGGCCTTCGATACCATCGACCATGGTATCCTTCTGGATAGGTTGTCTGAGCTGAGAGTTGGAGGTACTGCGTTGCAGTGGTTCCACTCCTACTTGGATGGCCGATTCCAGAAGGTGGTGCTGGGGGATTATTGCTCTGTGCCGTGGCTCCTAAGCTATGGGGTTCCACAGGGCTCTTATCTTATCCCCTATGCTGTTTAACATATACATGAAGCCGCTGGGGGAGGTTATCCGGAGATGTGGACTGAGGTGTCATCAAAATGCGGATGATACCCAGCTCTACCTTTCCTTTTCATCAAACCCAGGTGAGGCAGTGACTGTTCTGAACCAGTGCCTGGGCACGGTAATGGACTGGATGAGGGCTAACAAACTGAGACTCAATCCAGACAAGACGGAGGTACGGTTAGCGGGTGGTTCATCTGTCCGGCGAGGTGATGTTTGTCCTGTCCTGGACGGGGTTGCACTCCCCCTAAAGGATCGGGTCCACAGTTTGGGGGTGCTCTTGGATCCAGAACTGTCACTTGAGGCACAGGTGAACTCAGTGGCAAAGAGCACCTTTTACCAGCTTAGGCTGATATACCAGCTGCGCCCTTATCTGGACAGAGATAGCCTAGCTACAGTTATCCATGCTCTGATAACCTCTCGTTTGGATTACTGCAATGCGTTATACGTGGGGCTGCCTTTGAAAACGGTCCGGAAACTTAACTGGTACAAAACAGGACAGCACACTTACTAACAGGGACTGGCCAACGAGACCACATTACACCAGTCCTTTTCCAGCTTCATTGGCTGCCAGTCCAGGTCCGATTCAAAGTGCTGGTATTAACATTTAAAGCCCTAAACGGCTTGGGGCCAGGTTATCTGAAGGAACGCCTCCTCCCGTATGTACCTGCCCGGACCCTAAGGTCATCCTCAGGGATCCTTCTCCGTGAACCCCTGCCAAAGGAAGTGAGGCAGGTGGCTACCAGGAGGAGGGCCTTCTCTGCTGTGGCACCCCGGCTGTGGAATGAGCTCCCTAAGGAGGTTCGCTTGGCACCTACATTATATGCTTTCAGACGTAAACCTTTTTATTCTCCCAACATTTTAACAATCTATAAATACACTTTAACATGGTGTTTTAAATTAGTAATTTTGCACTGCTGCTGTTTTTATCTGGTTGGACTTTTATATTGTATTTTATAGTATGGTTTTATACTGTTGTTTTATACTATGAATGGTTTTAATTTTTGTGAACCGCCCAGAGAGCTCCGGCTATTGGGCGGTATAGAAATGTAATAAATAAATAAATAAATAATAGGGAAATTGGTAGTTAAGGCTCACAAGTCTTAACACCACATCCTCTCTAAGGAGGTAGAAAGTACAAGTGAAATTCTCACTCTCCCAAAACAGGTAAAACCATGAGGATAGGATGGAGAATATGATATGCGGAGGTGACTGTGGTGTTGTGGAAAACTGATGGTGAACAACTTAGGGCCACCTACTTCTCTTTTTTTGTTTAGCGCAGCCCTTCCCCAAACTGATGCCCTTCCCCAACCTATGAGTTGTTGGTGAACATTTCCAGACTATTTTTAATTCCAGTGAACTAAATCTATACCTATTGAAAATCACCAGTATAGCTGCGTAAAATCTTCTTGGTGACATCTGTAGCTGTTATTGGATGTTTCATATTTTTACTTCAGGTCAGATGTAACCTCCCATCAGTGCAAAACCTTTCTTCTAATCAGGACCAGTGCCTTTGCTGGCATGGATAGCGTTTCCAAACATTAGGTGTTTGTACATGCAGGCTTAATTTAAAAATCTGAGCAGCCTTTTGAAAAGGAAATGCTTTCATCTTGCAGCATGTGAGCCTGCTTGCGTCAAAGGTTTGCTTCTCTGCTAAGTGATAGTAGGTGAGTTTTTGGATAATCAGGTTATGGATTGGTTTTGCTTCTCTTCAAGGTGTGGAAATAATCAATAGAAAAAAGATAGGCAATGGCTTCATCATTTGGCAACAGGCATTTTGGGGGAATTTCTTAAAACTGACCTTCCCAATCTGAGATGGTATGTTCCACTGTTACGGCTCGAACTGTCATTGAAATCTTCCCTTTTGTCATAAAGAATCTGTTTCTTACTAATTTTGTAGAGAGAAAGTTATGAGCTGTTTGTTAACTTTCAGGGGCTAGTGTTGAGGCTTGGGAGGCTAAGCTTCGGTCCCTGATTCAGCTAAACATTATACTGTGTGTGATTTTAGTAATCATAATTTAAGCCAGTTTCCTGGCTTCCATCTCTTGAAGCAATGAATTCACCTACCCATCCCCATAGCACCCTCAGCACTAACCACAGAGGATGTACATCAGGGTAGAGGGCCCACAGCACATTCTGATCTTAACTGGAGGTAGAGCTTTGAACTGGATGGAATGGGCAATGCCCAAGCTTGAGAATTTTTCAAAAGTGGTTAGGGGCACAATCTTATGCATGTTGGTTGTAGGACTTTTTTTTCTGTCTAAACATGCATATCTAAAACCAAATTGGGACAATGGGCATTAAAATGGTAAATGCGGTTAAGTGTAAGCAAGTGTAAAGTGATGTATGTTGGAGCAAAAAATTGTTGATGGGATCTGAGCTGGTGATGATTGACCAAGAAAGAGATCTTTGAGTTGTGGTGAACGTCTTGGTGGAAATGTTGACCCAGTGTGCAGTTGTTGTGAAGAAGGCAAATTCTGTTTGGGGCATAATTAGAAAAAACCCTGAAAATAAGTCTGCCAGTATTATACTGCCCCTATACATATCTATGATGCAGCCCCACTTGGAAGACTGTGTGCTGTTCTGGTCACCACATCTCCAAGAGGTCATTGTCCAGTTAGAAAAGATATGGAGAAGTGCAACCAAAATGATTGAGGTGCAGGAGGAACTCCATTACAAGGAAAGGTTCCAATGTCTTTGATTGTTTTGATTGCACTTCTATTGGGCTTCTTGCAGGTAAGTGGTTCACCATTGTGTGAACAGAATACTAGACTAGTTAGGCCATTGATGTGATGCAGCAGGGCTCTTCTTTTATTTATTTATTTATTACATTTCTATACCGCCCAATAGCTGAAGCTCTCTGGGCAGTTCACAAAAATTAAAACCATAGTAAGACAACCAACAGGTTAAAAGCACAAATACACAATACAATATAAAAAGCACAACCAGAATAAAAACCACTTATATTTTTATATGAAGGCATTAGGCAGGAGAAAGTTATTCTGATTTGTCAAATGATGCACTTACCCCTTAATGACCTCAAGAGTGATTTGCACTTTTTAAAACCCCATTGACTAGTTCACAAACAAAATTAAGGTTCCTGAGTCTCCAACAAAACAGATTGCTTGTGAAAACACATCTCACAAAGCCAGTGTGGTGTAGTGGCTAAAGTGTTGGACTGGGGGTCAGGAGATCCGGGTTCTAGTCCCCACTAGGCCATGGAAACCCACTGGGTGACTTTGGGTCAGTCACAGACTCTCAGCCCAACCTACCTCACAGGGTTGTTGTGAGGATAAAATGGAGAGGAGGAGGATTATGTACACCGCCTTGGGTTCCTTGGAGGAAAAAAGTTGGGATATAAATGCAACAATAAATAAATAAATCTTATTTGGGGTCCATTTAGGAAATATGTAAAAGGCTTCTTCACGTAACCATTATTTCTTTGGGGCAGAATGCACTAATTTTCACTTAGCTACTTTATTTCATATCTGCCTATGGAGGAAGAATAGCATAATCAATAGTCCTTAGGTCCTGTTGTTTTCCATGGCATCTTGTAAACTTGCTTACCTTGGAGGCTGCTAACCATGGCTAGAGCAGAGTTTGCAAATCATTTTTTCATCTGAAAAATTTGGTGGGTCAGGGAGGGAGAGTCTTCAATATTTACTTCACTGCAGAAACTAATTTGTCCTCCATTTTACAGAGAAAATTAGTGTGTGTGTGTGTGTGTGTGTACTGAGTGTTGGGCATTAAATCATTAACGTGTCTGCAAATCTGCACATGAGTAACAGAGACACAAGGCCTGATCCCATCATACTTTTCCTGAGCCTTGTCTGGGTGTACTATAGGAGGTCTTGAACTGCAGCTGCTGATCTGACCAAAGCATGAAGGCTGAAGTAAGTATAGCTCTAAAGCCTTTCAGAATTGAGATAACTGGAATGTTGTGCTGTCAGCATCAACCTTGTTCTTTCATAAGTATTTATGGCCTAAAACAATGGAGGGCAAAAATCTTCCCGGGTGAGAACTACAAAAATTAAGGTTGAGTTTTATTTCCTTACACAGGTGGAGTGGAAAATGTGTGTGAAGTAGCGTTTCAATATTTTTACCATGTTTACATGCATTTAGGAGCTGTGACTAGGAGCCAGTGCCCAACATGTGCACATGAGGAAAAAATAGCCATGTGCTTGAGCTTCAGCATTAACTGGCAGTGTACTTAGAATCATAGAATAGCAGAGTTGGAAGGGGCCTACAAGGCCATCGAGTCCAACCCCCTGCTCAATGCAGGAATCCACCCTAAAGCATCCCCGAGAGATGCTTTCTTCCAATGGTGCAAGTAAACTATCAAGGGAGAAACAGCCCTGACCTGAGTGAGTGTTCTGTCTTAGATTTTCATGTAATGACTAGGATTTTTGGCATTGCCTTGAAGGTTGTTTCTTCAGTTTGCCTTAGCATCTTTTCCCTTTTGCAACCAGTGGTACCTGCATCAGTTTCTGTTAGGTTGCTAAATTTTCACAAAAAGATAGCTTTAAATAGAAAGGTTTAAATAGTTTGTTTAGCCGCTGTATCATTGCCTTAATTGTTAAACTATGAGTTATGAAAGAAGTTCTTACGTTGTGCAAAGGCGACCCCCACCTCTTTATATATAAATTAAGGAAAAGATGTTGCAGCTCCAGTTTAGAGTGAGGTAGGGGTAAGGCAACAACAGCATTAGCGGATGTAGAAGTAGCTGGAATGAGAAGCTTTTGTGCCATTAATAACAGTTTTGGCTGGCAGCCAAGGCTCAGAGTGTGGGATTAGCCTGAACAATCAAGACTGCAGGATCAAAACAAGGAGGCAGGAACAGCGAGGTCACACTGCTGCCATCTGCGTTGCCGCAGTGCTGGGAGGGGAACGGAAAAGATGGGGGCAGGGCTGAACAAGAAACGTGCTGCTCGTAGCTGCAGCCTGGAAAAAGCCTGGTTATCTTTTCGAAAGCCAGTCCTTTAGATCCAGGAAGAAATCAGTCCTGCTTAGAAGTTTAAATGTCTTCCTCCAGTTTCCCCACAGAGCTGCAACACCTTTTAGCGAAAGGAGGGCCCCCCAGAGATGTTACCAATGTTTCTAATGTTTACGATTAGAATGTTGTTATTGTTATTACGATTATTAATGACACACATGTTATCAAAGCGCACGTATTCAACCTTCAGTATTTTATTTGGGATAGCAAAGGTTTTTGCCACTTAACAATATTTATAGTTCTCTGATGTTTAAATGTGTATCACAATCTTATTATTTTGTAAATAGCAATTAAGTAATTTTGTAATAAGGGTGTTCAGACTCTTGGGTAGTCTGGGGAGAGATTTATTATCGATCAAGTTATATGTATAAGTCAATGGAGCAATTATAGATGCTATTTTGACTGAGGTCCCTGTTCTTGAGGTCTGAAACAAATGGAAGCAGATGAATTGTTTTTGTCTGTCATCCCTGAAAGTAGTCTTCAGAAGACTATTTTAAGTGATTTGAAAACAATTGCATTGTATCTTCTACTTTTGAACTAAAAAAAAAAAAATCATAATCTTCAAATGGTTATAAATGTGGAGGAAGAAATTCCACAGTAGTGTGTCTCAGTGCTTGCTAAAAATATTCCTGTCTAGTGCAGTTTACTCTACAGCATTCTTTTGTCTGACTGCCTTTGAATGCCCTAATTCAAGTGGGGTGGAAGGCAACGTGCACGTTAGTTGAATAGCTGAACTCAATTGCAAATGACAAAAAAAAGTGAAACAAAACTGCCTCTCTTGCAGCAGAACTTTTTGTTTTGCTTTTTGCTTTTATTTATCTATTTATTGAAAGGAAAATGTAACATCTGGGACACATTTTACCAAATTTTCTCAGGGGACTGCAAAAAAATCGAGGCAACTTGTGTTTGAGAGATTGCAGTCCTAGTTTATCCAGTATATCCATCCCTCAAACTGTCTTAAAAACTGAGATGCCAATGAAGCTTACCATAGACCAAAGTGCTAATAAGTATTTCTAATTGCCTACTAATAAAAGAGCTTGGAGAGTCTAAGTCTAAGTAAAGATAAGGGAGCTAAATGTTTTCATTTTGTTCTGAAGTGCTTGTATGGTTTTATTTTTGTATATGACATTTAGTCTATATAATTATTTAACTTTTAAAGTTTCTTCATGTACTTTAGAGGTACCATTTATCCTCTGTATCTTAGTTTTGTTGTGAATGTTATGGTTTCTTTGCAAAATTATATACATGTTTTTATTTTTGAGGGGACATTTTTATTGGTGCATATTATATTTTTAAATGTAGTTTCCTCTTTAGTCTCTTGATGAAGATTTATGCTTGGATTTATGCTTGGTTTATTCAGCTAACTATTCCACTGAATATTCTGCTTGATGGTACTGGTGTGTGCTGTTGGCTTTTATCAATTACCTCTTGATACACCCATTTTTTAAAATATATTGCAGTGAACTGAAACAAGCAGGAATTGCTTTCCTTGTTTAACATAGCGCTATGCCAAATCTTGAGGGCAAAAGGGTGGGGGGAGACACGAAATGCCCCCAACCATACGCATACCTCAGAGATTTCTTTTTTTGTGTGTGGGCTAATATTTGTAGCCACTCTGCCCTTTAGCCACTCCGTGATCCCAACCAATTGGTTTCATGTGAGTAACATGACATCAGAACACTACGTAGCCTATCAGTTTTATCCTCACATGGGGTGGGTAACAGCACCAGTTTGGGAAGGTAATCTGCTGAAACTTCTGTCTGACTGAGATGTACTGAGGGCAGGTTCACTGCCTGGTCTTGCAGCACTGTGGGGAAAAATAGAAGCATTATCTGTGTAGTTTCTGCCCCCATGTCTTACAAACACTTTTCTAACTTTTGAGTGCTTACTGAAAAATTGGCACACATGAGGAGTGCTTTTCAAAGGGTGCAAAAATGCTTGTGTAAATCACCCCCCCCCCGTGTGTGGGAGTTGTTTCAATTCTAGTCTAACAACATATAAGCAACTTCTGTGACAATACTGAAACATATCTGCTTCTAATGATTGTTTTAATGGATAGAATGTTTTTTCCAACTAAAAGGAAAATGAAGTTTCATGCACCAAGTTTCTGAGTTTGGACACTGGAAACCCCCTTTAAAAACACCTTTTCAGTGAAATTGCACCAAACGTAGCAATTTGCTCATTCCCCCGCTGCATTCATTTTCCTGGCTTGTAAACAAACTCTTGCATTTCAGGTTTCCTACCCATGAATTAGATGGGGAAACTGAACAGAAGTCTCTGCAGTGCTTTTATTTACCTGCATTTTTGGAAGTTTAATGTCCTCTATCTCCTTGGTGAGAGGTTTTTCATATCTGTTTGGCAGCAAGAGTTTTCAGTTTTCTGGGGTAAGCATGCACGGGGGCGGGCCCCTGTCGTGCAGCCGTTGCTTTCTCTCTCACCAATTTTTTCTCCTCCATCCCCCACTCACGTAAACATTGCTGCGGAGCCTCTGCGCAGCAACCTCAGTACTGCAGCATTCTAGTCGCAGACTGGCTGAGCGAGCTGTTCGGTCTCTCCAGCCAGCCCAGTGCTTGCTTTCCTTCCACTGGTGGGCTGGGAACAGGGACTGTGGGGTGGTGGTGGGAGTGTTCTTCCAGTATTATCTCATCCCTTGAGGTTTGGCTATTTCGTAGTTGTACTGAAAAATCAGAGGAACTTGATCCTCCTTTGTCTGCGGGAGAGAGGGCATGAGGAGCAGCTGGCTGAGTTGCTGTGTTAATTTCAAATGCTGAATGCTCTGCCGCTTTGTGCGTAGTTGGCCGAAAAGCAAACAGATAACGTTCTTTGAATATTTTCGTTATGGGTTGCACTGAAGCCTTGTGTCTTAGAGTGTCAAGGAGTGAGGAAAGACCCAGGAGTACAGTTTCTCAGCACTTGCGGATCCAGTCAGATCACGCCACTAGTGCCAGTGCCATTAAGAGTGCCCTGTGGTAGCTGTCTACTGACCTGAATAAAGGGAAAGCTCCCCCACACCTTTCGAGGGGGCTTGTTTGTGGGGAGCATGAATAATGTCTGCATAATACAGGCAGAGCAACTCATATCTTCCCTTTGAATGCATAGCTTGGGGAAGCTCTGTGCCTCTCCCCAGGGACAAGCCAAGATTATGTGTCAGAGCAACAAATGTGAGGGCTGCCTGCACTTGTAACTGCATGTTTGATCTGGAGCAGAATAAAATACTGAATTATATAGTTGAATCTAGTCTGCACATCCTTTTCCTGCAAGTCTGCTGTGGGCACCACAAGAAAAAATCTACATTTTACCGATTTACATTGACCTCACCTGGTCCTTAGATTTCCTTCGGCCTTATATTCTATGGGATTCCTTACGTGCTGTAGCCTGCCTGCCCATGAAAATGCTTGCTTTATGCAGGAGACACCATGGCTGCCAACTCCTCTTGCTGGCAGGAAAGACATGGGCAGGTAGCCAGTGCCTCCCCTTAGGAATTTGGCTACAGTATGGGATTCAATGGGTTGCCTTTGGGGGCGGGGCGGGGAGAGTGACTGAGGGAACTAGCCAGCCAGTTTAAGGGGCGCTTGCTGCTTGGGATGAGAACATTTCTTGATCAGGTCAGACCACCTGGTTGAAATAGTGCTGCAGTTTTCTTACCATTTTGATACAGTTCTGAAGATGTAAGAATTCTCGACTAAGGAAACTTTTAGGGTTCTATAACATCAGTTTAAGTTTGGAACCAGGAAATCATATGTAGTTGGCTAAACCTGCACTGGCATTCTTGTATGAGGTATTTGAGGGGACAAGAGTGACAGGAACAAAACTCTCAAGGAATTGGGTAATTAAATCTATGTCAAAATAGGTTGTGTGCTTGGGTTCTATTTGCCAAGATCATTTGTCCCAGGCTTCAGCCATGGCACAGGAAATGATTTCTGCCTAGGCTGTTGCTTCGGATGTTTATCTACTTTGAGATCAGGGGATGGGACTTGTAGCCCTGTCTCAAATATAGCATATGTAGCTGCTCATCTTGCTCCTATCCTGCTTCTGTCTCTACTTACATATTCTTACCTTTTGGACGCCAACATTGCTGTGTCCTTTCCTGTTCATACTAGCAACATGGACATCATTTGTTGTGAAAAAAAAGTCACAAAACTCTTCCATTTTTGCAACACCATTTTTGTTGCTTATAGCACTCTGAAATACTTTCCCTTGGGTCTAAAACTTTCCGTACTTTGTTTCAGGTCAGAGGCAGACACAGGCATTGCATGCCAGGTTTGTGAAATCTCCTGGTGAGGCAACTGGAAAATATTTTCCATTTTAAATATGAGAGTAAGCTGCCTAACAACTCAGGAGGCTGAACTGGCTCAGCCAGCATCTACACATCACTTAAATATTTTACTTAGAAGCTAGTGTGTACCAATCTCTGCATGTTTTACCATACTGGCTGTATCCAGTTACTGAAGGTATTGGTCAGGAGTTTTGCTGTTTGTGCCATGTGTGCCATATCAGTGAGAATGTAAGGCATTTTTAAGTGAGGAGTTTGTTAAAGAGGAGTACCTGTTCCAGGTTGCCTTAGTTTTTCTGCACAGCCTTGGTTTCTCTGTGCATTGGAGATGGAGGGTATAGCCCTACATGTGTTGGTGACGGAAAAATCATTCAGTTGACAGGGCAAAATATGAAAATGTTGAAGGAGACAAGAACTGGAAAGTCAGAAATCTGTTGTTGTCATTTATTCCCCTCCATTCATTAGCTACTTCCTGATTTTATAAAGGATTGTGACCAGCACTGTTGAATAACTCCCGCAAAAGCTTCCAATTTACAAATGATACTTCTAGGGCAACACAACAGTGTTGGGCTTTCAACACAACAGTGACTGGGCTTCCAAGAATGGAGGCATACAGCATGAGAACTGGTTAAAAGGCATCAGAAATAAGTGCCTGTGAGTGATTGTGACATGGTGGAACACATCTACTGACACCTCTCAGATGCTTGGAAAGTAGGATTAATAGAAATGCAAAACCAAGGCAAGGAATCATGTCTAAAGACTGACAGCTGGGAATTGGGTAGCTGGGTTCTGATTCCAGCTGTGCTACTGGCTGACTACAGTCTTGTATTGGATGCTTAATTTCTTTATACCCACTTCCTTCTCTCCATGGGGAAAACAAATTATTGCCTGTTTCTGCAAAGCTGCTTGGCAATGTGGGGATTATTTCTTTTTAATCTGCTTTGATTACACTCCTTTCTAGTAAAACTGGGCTGTCTGAAGACAAAGTTTTGCAAAAGCTGGCTGAATATTACCTGTATTTTACAGAAGTTGGTATTCTCAAGGTGTACTTGACCAATTGGCTGGTTAGGCTGTGACCTTGTCCTTGAGGCTGTTTTATTCACATCTGGAAGCATCAGTGGTGCCTTGCTCCAAAGAATAGGAACGCAGTGGGTTATGGGCAATATGAAGCTTCCAGTCTACAACCCAAGGATTACAAAATTATGTTCCATCTATACCAGGTGTAGGCATCTTGAGGCCTTCCATATGTTTTGGCCTACAGCTTCCATCAGGCCTAGCCAGCATAGCCAGTCATGAAGGATGATGGGAGTTGTAGACCAAAAGATATGGAGGAGAGGAGACAAGTTGCCCAACCCTGACCTAGATGATCTTTTGGTTGTTTCCACCATTGCTCTCGGTTCTCTGTGCTGAATTGCATGTTTCCCTTTTAAGGAAACAATCACTTTTATACTATTCACCTAGTCAGATTGCTCTACTTATATGGCTTTGCTTGCTTCCCTTGCAAAGATGTTCAGCCTCATGAGACAAGGTAGAGATGAGAGGATTCAGAATCCATTGGAAATGCACTCACCCTATATTGTGGAGGGGGATTTTTAACAACATGTTCTACCAACCTTACACAAGTGAAAAAACATGAGTTGGAGGATCCAGACTTAGTCATCTTTAGAGAGGAGCCAGTGGAATCAATGGGACTTAAGTTAGTAAAGATTAATTCAAGTCCCACTGATTTAAATGGGTCTGTTCTAACTATGACTAAATCTGGCTCCTCCCACTTGTGGTTTTTCGCTTGTAAAGCTACATTAGTTTACTCAAACCATTTAAAACTGTTTCCATCATTCAGCTACCAAGACCAGAATTCTGTCAAGCTGTAATCTGTCTTCAATTATTCTAGCTTGCAATTTTGTACAGTCGAAAGAATATTTCTGTGCTGATGTACTTCACACAAAAGTTTTTCTGGAACTTTAAAAGACAGGAGGTGCGCTATTTGCACAGCTTTTGTTACTGTTCAGGATGTCCTGCAGTTAAAAGCTGATTGCTACCATGCAGAATTCAAGGTGGAGTTGGGGGATGTTTGCCAGGTTCGAGGATCTTCTACTTCCTCAAATTATGAATCTTTCTTTGAACTTTATATAGAGAATTTTAAAAATAGTACTTGTGAATCTTCACAGTTCAAATTTTCCAGTGATTACTGTTCCCATGCAGAGAATAGTGAGTGCCCAGAGGGTCAGAGAAGTGTTAATTACAGAATGGAAGAATGCAGTAGCTCTACTTTGTTAGCTCTACTTTAGGTAGGCATTATTGGCTTTTTTAAAAATTTGAAACAGCTTTGGCAAGTACGGTGTCATTTTTCACAATGGATATGATACACAACTGAGGTTTTATTGTTGTAAAATGGTGTTGGGGCCAGAAAGGAGGAGAGAATAAACTGTTCATTACAAAGCATATTATTGCAGAGAAGTTTATTAGGTCACAATGCTTGAATCTTCAGAGCTTGTGAAGATGCACGTGTGTGTGCATGTGCCCGCACGCACGCACGCACGCACGCACGCACACACACACACACACACACACCAGAATTGTTAGGAGTACCTCCTGATGATCTAGAACCCTGACATTTTGGTGCATATGTAGTCCAATTATTAAAAATACCTAAAATGTGGAATGTATGCAGCTGTCCTTCAAACAGGGGACTTCTTTGGTCAAGGTACTTCAGAGCTAGCCACGAAAGCTGAAATTTGGCACACATATAGTCCAATGCATGTTAATGACTAGAAAACCTTAACATTTGCATTTAGCAGGTACATCTTGGATTTGGGAAGGGAGCACTTCAGTGGCAGCCAGAAACATAGTCCTTTGCTTATGAGATACAAGTGTCATTTGCTATAGTAATAGTATTTTTAAATCAACTGTTCACAAAGGAAACTGATTTTTTTTCTTATAGGCTGCCAAAGCGTAGGGAGAATGTTCTTAAACGCATATGGCATGATTCCATAATAATAGCAGAATCTCAGAAATAAGGACACAGATTTTACATGAGGGACTCTATCCAATAAAAAGTATGAAGGCATATTTTTTCACGAGGCATCAACAAATCCCCTCAGCATGGTGAGTGTGGCGCTGACCTCTAGCAAGCATGATAAGCAATGGGCCTTTCTCCCAACTTTCATTTATTTATATGCCACTTTCCCACAGCGAACTTTGCCCAAATGGCTGACAGTAAACATCAAATTATCAAAATACAACTTCACATTTAAACAAACAAACAAAAAAACTCCTAGTTGTTGCAAAACAAAACTAATCCAACAAGAAAAAAATAATTCATTGAAGAACCATATGTTCAATATTACATTGAAATAATTAACAAACATGAAACTCCATTGGTGGACAGTAATCATCTTAGTAGGTGTCTGACAATCCCTGCCACCTCCCCAACTCCACATTTGGGTGGAAGCTTAGGGATTGTTTGGTAGTTTATAGCCAAGGTGCTGAAATAACCTTGGCCATGGAGGGCTAAATCAGAACACACACACACACTGGTCTTCCCAGCTGTAGAAATGCTGGGTGAGGATTATTAGTGGACACTGCCAAACAGTGCACACTCACACACCCAGCCTTTCCTGAGGAAAAGGCAAGGGGGCTTGATGGTGGGCTAGCAACTACCAATTTTGGCCAGGGCAGCCATATTTACGTTTTCTTACATATACAAGAAAACCAGGATTTGAATGCAACAGTATATTTTTAAACCTTGGGCAGAAATTAAACACACACGCGGCAAATATTGAATTCATCTAGGTTGCCTGAGAACCACTGCAGTTTGTTTGAGTCACTGGAGAATGTTTCCTTGCACCAGCCAAAGCACTGGTGTCAAAGCAAGAGGCAAGCTAGCAATATTAGTAAGCTGGTATTTCCCAGTTACAGGCAAGATAATCGGGGGACCAGGGGAAAGGAACAGATAGAGGTGTTGGGGTAGCCATGTCTGCTCATGTGAGTATAAAGCAGGAGGCTGAGGTTGGGGTCTAATTTTAAAGTGAAGGGACCTGAAGTTTCCCCCTGTCTTACCTCCCCAGGCTCTATTCGTTCTGGTACTTTGATCCCAGCCCAGGTCTGATACTAGAAATGAGCCAAACTGAGTGGAACTGATCTGATGGGGCCTGGGAGGGTTCTGCTCCCCTCTCCTGCATTCCTCTTTTGGTGTAAAAAAATAGATCCTCCACTCCTCGCTTCTCGAACATGAACTAAGAAGCCATGTGAGCAGCAATCGTGGCTTCCATGTCACATCTAGTTTGGCCCAGAGACATTGCTGCTTGATCCTGAGCAAAAGCTTTTTGGTTTCCATTTAAGGTCTTGAAAGAAATTCATTAATTAAATATTAAATAATACATAGCTGCCAATCCTGAACTGCTAGAACCTATTTTTAATTTTTGTTTACTGTTCTCCAGTGCTTGCCTGCCTCACCTTCTTTCTATGCTTGCTCAGCTCAGGCTTTTGTCTTTGACCAGAAGTGCTGCCTTCATGTTTAATATTTGTTAAAGTTAAGCATTGCAGTTTTCCATTAATTGAAGGTTAATTACTGAACTGTATCTTTCATTTGCTTGATTCACGTTAATGTAAACATTGACTTAGCTATTAAATTCATCTTGCCTAAGTCAAGCTATTGGTTGGCTTTGGGGCCCTATGCTGTACATAATGGAAGACCGTAATTTCCAATTAACTGTGCAGGATGCTTATTGTGAACTTGTCTTTCCTTGCTTCAAGAGAATCAGCATCTGCATCCCTACACCGTAGCATTTATGTTGTGGCATTTTAGTAATTCCTTGTCAGAGAACAGGTTTTTATTTCATATGTAGTGATCGAACCAGTTACATGTGCTCTCGCCCACTTCCCCTCTCATATATAGCTGTGGGCTTCTCTTCGGTAATACAACTGATGAGAACCCTAGTAAGCAATATATAAAACACCATGTTCAGCATAACCAGGCGCTAAGAGGACTGTAACCGCAGAGCCACTTAAGTACATTAAAATATATTATTTCAGTTCTGAATTTAATTTTTCCCCATTATTCAAATTGTTGGTACCTCCAATAGTTGGATAAAATGGGCTTGGCTTTTGTTCAAATTCATGCTCAGCCATGGGTACAACCGACTGGCTATTTGCGGTAGAGGAATGATATGGCCCTTCTTGTTAGGGATGTTGGGTTGAAAATGCATTACAAATGACTGATTTGAATTCCATTAAGCACATTATAAGTTTCTTCAAAAACAGTTACCTCTCGCCAGACTGATGTCTGAAGAAGCCTAAAGAAATTATTCTGCTGTTTATCTCTAGGGTGCTTATGTTTTGAAAATACAGCAATGGAGGGAAGTATGCTTATGCCTTGATTGCCATGACTTTTTTGAAATTTAAATTATCCTTTGTGAGGCTGAGGCATGCTGATCTTAAACCTTGGAGGGGGGAAAACAATTAGTATGCTTTGAGATGCTAAAAGTGTTACATGGTGAAAATGGTAAGAGAATGTAACAGATCATTGGGAGAGTTGTTGAAACTATCACCTCAAGTCAAATTCGAACTCTGATTTTATGGTATAAACTGGATTCCTGCACTGAGCAGGGGGTTGGACTCAGTGGCCTAAATTTAGAATCAATTCTATGGTTCTAAATTCTGTTCCAGGCATTAAATTGTGCTTCAACCCATGAACAAATATGTAAGTATCAGCCAGAGATCACTAACCTAAAAGCAGTGCAAGCACTTAAACCTATTTAGCCAAAGAAGACCTTCATCATGTACTCTCCCGTTGTCAGGGATGGCTGCACCAACAGAGCTGGGATAAGCCTCTTGGACTAAAACAACAACTGCCTTTAAGTGGTTAAAAGTAAACGTGGAAATGCAGTTGCCAGGCATGAGGTCCATTTCTGTATCTCTGCTGTGGACTTGCTAATGATCCCTTCATAAATGCCGTTCCTGGATTTTCCTCTTTGCCCAAATCTGATGCTCGTACAGCCTTTCCCAATTGGTGCCCTTTAGAAGTTTGCGACTTCAACTCCCATCAGTCCCAGCGAGCATGGTCAATGATCACGAATGCTGGGAACTGTAGACCAAAACATCTGGAAGACACCAGGTTGAGCAAGTCTGTGCTAGTAGGTGTCATGTTTAAATGTGTGCTGGTGGCTTGCAGTAAGAAGGGCATTGTCTTTTTTGAAGCCTATTCGCTGCTGATGGTTACTTCTCTCCAGATTTTCCGAACTAGTGGGATCTCTTTGGATTGTTCCTGTCTTTTTATTTTGAAGTTATGTTCTCACAAAAAGAACATAGCTCTTGCATATGCAATACTTTGCCCAGCAAAACGATTAGTGAGCTTTTATTTTCTCAGAACTCTCAGTAGAGCCACAGAAATTGACCAGTATTGTTGATTGCATTGTCAGCTTTTATTGGAAGCTGAGGGCTGCTGCTACAAAGCTGTCTGCCTGCAGATTCAGGAAGGTGGCATAGTGTGTTGGGTCACAGTAATATCTTTTCCACACTTCTCCTTAAGTAAAAGAAAGATTACATATGCAGCAACACATAATCTATTCATAGAGATTTATCCTCTTAGCAAAAAAAAGAAAGAAAAAAAAAAAACTACCACAAACTTGGGTGGTTTTTTAAAAACTATTTCTTCCTACATGATCTGAATTTGTGCCAGCATTGTTAAATCAAATACCAAGCAACTTACTGAGAGTTAGAATTCAAGCTTCTGTTTGAAAAGGCCTGTATCGATAAAATGGTTATTGATATTTTTAAAAAGGCTATGTGGCTTCAGCTTCTCTTGCAGCAAGGACTTTTTTTAAGCTTAATGCAAAATTCATTTTACCATATGTAAAATTCATTTTTGTAGTTGCGCACCCTGCTAGACACTGAGTGGGCAAAGGGGTATTTCAAGTCCCAGTGCAATTTATTATTTAAAAGCAGTAAAATTACATTGCAGATAAGGAGAGCACAAAGTAGAGAGAAGTAATGACGTAATGGGCCTTCGTACTCCAGTTGCCGTAAGAGCCACTCTGTACATTAGTGTGTTGGCTAGGGTGGTTGCTCCTATCAATTATTTATAGTCTTCTGGCACACAGCCTAGAGAGGGTCACATCGCTGAAAGCTAACTTTATCTTCATTGTTCCCAGCCTCCTGCCCAGCTGTCACTCTGTTCCCTAATTTAATACATTTTGAGAGTGGTGTAAAAGGATGCAAGATTTCTGTTAGCTTGTTGTCCATCACTTTATGCTGAAAGACTCATAATTTTTAATTTAATTTTTTTGTGTAATACTTTCAGAGTTCATCTTGAGATTTTTTTTTTCATTTTGTTTGCAATTTCTTCCCTATGTGTTGACCGGCATTTCAGAGACCTGTGGTTCCCCCTTTGTTTCACATCCACATATTTAAGTATGCATCAGTGAGACGCTAGAAATGGGGCAGCTGCACTGCTGAGGTTCACTGTTTTGCTAACATGTCAGATGCAGGGCCGGTGACATGCATGCTACATTTTTCTTCCTGTCACAGCAAAAGCTTCTGAAGGGACGGAGTTAAGTTAATGGCAACAGCAAGGGGGGGGATCTGTGCAGAGTCCTGAACTGAAAGCAGGAGAGAATATAACCTGCTCAAATTTGATTAGGCGATACACGTTGTTTTGAACAGACAGTTTCCCAAGGGCTGTTGTGGCCTCTAACAATTAGTAGCTTAAACTGCAGATGATTTCGGTTATGGGATGATAGCTATCTAAAATTATTGCCTTGCTGTGTGTGAGAGAAGATACACTGAGCAAACGTTAGCCATATCCATATCTGCCTGTTTATAGACTGTAGTCTAACTATAGTTAGTAATTGTTATTACTGTTTGTCCTACTGCTGATACGTTCACATTAAAGTGAATATGTCATAATACCGTGAGGTGGGTGCACATTGTTTGAACCCACTTCCTTGCCAGCTCATGGGATGGGAGTTCTTGCTCCACGTCTATAGAAAGAAAAGGGTTTGTATTAGTAAACATTATTTGTAGCAGCCCTTCCCTCATCTTCCTAGGGGTTGTTTAAAGACCCTTGAAGTGTGGTGGGTGGGGAAGGGAAAGGAGAAAGACAGAAGAGAATAAGCCCAGAGGAAGGGAGCTCATACCTCCAGCCCCTGAAGAGACCATCAATGGGCTAAAACAAGTCTGTCTCATTATTTCGTCTTGTAATTTTTGTTTTACTTTAGTATTTTAATTTGTAACCCACCCACCCCTCAATGCTTTTTAGAGAGGTAGTATATAAATGTAACGAGTAAATAAATGTTTCCCCCCCCTGAGATATTTCACTTTAAATGGGGATTTTGATGTTGTTGTTTATAAAGTACATAAAGTTTTCTAGGCTTTGCTTTGCTCTCATCTAAGAAAGCAGATGATCCTGAAACAGTCTTGTTTTCCTAATGTATCATGGCAAATTGGAAGTAGTGATGGAAAACATAACACTAAGTTATACTGGTTTTTGTTTTGTTTGTTTATATATATTTAAAACATGCATATGCTGCCCTTCATCCTATTAGGATTTCAGGGCAGTGTACAGGCAATTATACTACAAATAATATCTACCAAACACAGATAAAATCCTTAAAACTAAAATTCACAACTGTTTAAAATTCCTGGATGAATGAAAATGTGGTTTTGCCAGAACTTAAAAGATGGCAACATGGGTGCCAGGTGGGCTTCTTGTGGGAGAGCATTCCACAATCAGAGCACCCCTTCTGAAAAACCAGTTTCTTCAGTATACTTCTGGTAAAAGTTACCTGGAGCAGAACCTTGGCATCAGATCTTAATGCATGCGTAAGTCGATATAAAAAGAGGTGTTCTCTCTGGTATTTGGGTCCCATCAGCACCTTGATTTAGCTCTGTCACCAACAAGTAGCTATTGCAGTTTTTTTAACATTGGTGTAATAGTGACAAATGACATCGTTGGTTTTTAAAAATTTCTTAAGAGTAGCTAAGAATAGTATACAATTTCTGTTACATTTTCTTATTCAATCATTTTCATGACATACCAGCTTTGCTTCAAAGCCCTAAACGGTTTGGGGCCAGGTTATTTGAAGGAATGCCTCCTCCCTTATGTACCTGCCCGGACCTTAAGATCATCCACAGGGGTCCTTCTCCGTGAGCCCCTGCCAAAGGAAGTGAGGCAGGTGGCTACTCGGAGGAGGGCTTTCTCCACTGTGGCACCCGGGCTGTGGAATGAGCTCCGCAGAGAGGTCCGCCTGGCGCCTACACTGTACTCCTTTCATCGCCAGCTGAAGACCTTTTTATTTTCTCAGCATTTTAACACTTAATTCTAACTTAAATTTAAATTTTACTGTTCTAATTCTGTATTTTAATCTTATCTCAATTTCTGCTGTGTGGTTTTATCCTGGTTGTGCTTTTTATACTGTATTTTGTATATGTGCTTTTAGACTGTTGGTTGTTTTATTATGGTTTTAATTTTTGTGAACTGCCCAGAGAGCTTCGGCTATTGGGCGGTATAAAAATGTAATAAATAAATAAATGGTTATGCAGGAATTTTTTTTGAACTTGATTATTAACCAAGAATTGCAATCTTACCTACCTTGGTATGTCCCCCAACCCTGCCCCGATCATTGTGCAGAGAGGAAACCAAACACTCCTGTGGATTAATGTCAGGTAGTGTGAGGAGGCATGTGGGTGACTACTTGTGCTACAGCAGCACGGTCTCCTGCTTCTCTTTAGTATGCAAAATGTCATCTTTAAACAGCAAATTTTGCTTTCAAGTCCCACCGAGTACCAAGGCTCTGTGTAAATGGTGCTGCTTAACTTTTTTTTTTTTTTTACATATGAAAATCCTATTAAGCCCCATTCTCTCCCCGCTACTCCTTTCCATCTTACTCTACCTTATTTAATGCAAAGATGCAAAAAAGAGTTCTTATTTATCTGGCCTAGCCACGTTTTTAAGAAAAATCTCGCAAATATAGGTCAGAATGAAATGAATAAAAAACAAAAGAATATTGTCTTTCTGTTGTGCTCTGGTGGCTGTTGAGTGGGAGGCTCTCTAAATAGGGTAAAACCTTAATGAGGTACCAAACATGAGGTAACGCACAACTCCGAACTGGAAAAATTTGAGTCTCCTGCTTGTCAATTTGGCTTCCTGCTTGTTCCCTGTGACCTTCCTGCTGTTTGACTTTTGCCCTCCCTTCTCCCGTGAGTGAGATTGGTAGCAGCAGTCTCCCTCTTCCTTCATAATGGCACACATAAAGGTTAGTCACTATACTGAAAGTCACGTAGTATGTTTGTTACTAGGATCTTGCCTTGTGGAGCAAAAGTGTCCAGAATTAGGGACAGAGGTAGAAAAATACCCAGCATTGGTCACCTTGGACCCTAGAGATTATGAACATTTTATGCATTTTATGAACATTTTATGCAGGCCTGGCTTTGAACTTAGGTGAAGGCTAGGAATGTGAAGGATTTGCACAGCCCTGACCAGAAACCTGAAGCACCAGTTGGAGAAGGCATGGGGATATGTATCTCATGGGCCGAACAAACAAACAAACAGTTGCCTTAATCTCGTTTCCCTCTCCTACATTTTTGTTTGTTTGAAGCTCTGGGCTTTCTTTTACTTGGTAGCCAGCTGGCTATTTTTAAACCGTATGTAATTTGCACAAGAGCACCAAGCACACTGCTTTATTCTGTAATTATACACCTAACAGTTCCAAAGATTTGGGGGAAGAGGGGTGCACAAAGAAGTTTGCATACATTGAATTACTGACAGTATTTTAATAGTGTGGGATTTTAGGGCTTGGCTTGGATCCAAACTCTCTCCCCTCCACCCCACCCCACGCTATTATCCTCTATTTACAGCTTTAAAAAATCAGCTGATGTCACTGCACATATGTTTAGAGCTGTTGCTAAGGTGATTAGCTGCAGAATTCAGCACCTACGCAGTCCTGTTGAAAGGCTGAGATGCTCCTTGGTGTGTTGCCTCTTCTTCAACCCAAACAGTTAATAGCCATAGAGGAATGCTCCCCATTTTTGGTTAAATGCCTTCACCCTGAGTGATAATTGTTGTGGTAACAAACCTTTTTAGAGTTTCAGGTTTTCTTTGCATGTTTGCCTGTCCTCAGAATTTTACCATAGCCTTAGCTTGAACAGCTTAGCAGAATGCTGTTCCTGTGCCATGAAACTGCTTCAGAGCACTCAGTGTACAATTAACCCCATTTCCATAGGGCTCGGGGGTTCAAAACCATAGACTCATTTTACAGTGAAACTGAACACTTGCCATGGATGTCAGGTTCTGAACTCAGGGCTGCTTGCCACCATGGCTCATGGAAAATTTTGTGTATACCATATATCTTAATAGTGGTGCATCACTTCAGTGTTTCCATTTTACCCTCTCTAAAGGAGAGTATATGTGGTCGCTACAAATGCAGCTAGGCATATCCACATTGCCAGTAGCTTTTTGATTCATCACAAGGACTTCTACTACTGGAAGCACTGAGCTTAAAATCAGCCTCACCTGAATGCTTGCGTGTCCGATCATTTTGCTGCTTGGGCTTGTGAATTCTGGCATGTCATGTTGTTGTTTTTTTTAAAAAAGAAATCCTGTTCTGTGTTCTGCAAGTCTGTTCTTTTTCTGGCAGGAATGAAAGCAATTTATCTTTCACCACCCTCCCTTTTAAAATATGGAACTGTATCCAATTGCTTTTTTACACCACAGCTGAGATTCTATTAACGTGCACCCTCCAGACTTTTTAGTAAAGGAAGAGAATGGCTTTTATTCATAACAAGGAAGCCGTGAAATACAATAAACCCAACCCACAGCCTCCACTGAGCTTTGGCAAACAAATTACTCTTTGACAGCACTATAGGCAACCCTCCCTCTTGGTGTATGCAAAATAAAACAATATTTCCTTCAAGACCTGAGTAATCATTAGCTCATTTAAGAAATTGTTTTTTCAAACATAAAGGGATTTTGTTTTCACTAACAGATGCATATGAAGTTTGTACTTTTCTGTGCTTGGAGATTTTCATCTGCCTTCGTTTGTAGTCACTTTTCAGTATAATGCTGGAACTGCTTTGTTTGTCATACACCTAGCAGCAAGCCATGATCTCTGGTCACTCCAGTTTTGACTCCTTCGTTCTCAACCCTGCCCTCTTATGCATGCACACCCTGGATGAATCCCTATCCCTGCTCATGATTAAGATTCCCACTCAGAATAACTAAAGTAATTATACGAATGCATCTGAACAAATGCAAGTTGCTTTTTCCCACACCTCTTGTTTCTCTTTCAGAAATAAGAAGTTGGGCCTCCATATCAAAATCCCTCCCAACCATCTCCAAGGAAAGGGAAAAAGCACCCTTTAAATCACCTGCTAACATTGTTGGAAAGGGACATTGTAGAAGAAGCCAAGCAGGGGACAAAGATACCTCACCATTGGAGCCGGGAGTCTGGGGAGGAGAGAAAAGCCAAATGGATCTAGTGGGAACTGAGTGGCTATTCACACCCAAGCATGTCCAGAATGCCTGTCCCTCAAAGCACACATAAATTATTCCAAACGTATGTAGGCTGCTCTAGCAGCAAAAATTGGAGAGGTAGACTCAGATAAATGAACAGTTGAGTAAAAGAAGGGGGAAGGGGGGAGATTGCGGCAAGAAGGATAAAATAATGAAGGACTGAGGAAAGGGAAAAGGAGATATGGGAGTGGAGAGAAATCCAAAATGAAGAGGGAAGGGAGGCAAAAGAATAGCATGTGAACAACTAAATTGGAAGAAACGGGAAATGAGCAATAAAAGAGCACAAGCAAGAAATGCATTACGAGGAAAATGAGAAGGAGAAAGTAGGGGAGAGAGTATTTTGGTGGAGGCTGGCCCACTCCACAAACCTGGAAAAAATGCAGGGAAGGCTGGCTACCACAACTAAGTTAATCTTAAAATTCACCACCTATCCTGTGCGTCTCACTGGTTGGTATGAGTGGGAATAGCAAGGGGAGGAACACTGGAATCTTCAGGTCATGTGCTACTTTAGAGCTCACCTAATTCATGTGGCCATGAACCACACAACATATAATTTGCCAGAATTAAATACATAGTTTTGGTTGATGACCTGGTGGGTGTGGTCCCATTCATTATTAAGCCATTTTTCTTGGAACTCAGGTGACTAGATTTGCATCTTCTATTAAGATATTGGAGAATGTCTTTGCTGCATTTTTTTAAAAAGAAACTCTTAAGTGGGTGTGTTTGCTCTACAGTGGTGGTTCCCAAAGTGGGTGGTACTGCCCCCTTGGGGTGGGTGGGATTTCATAGGGGGGCACTAAGAGGCAAAGGGGCGGCGGCGGGGAGCGCTCGGGGTGGACTTTTCCGAGAAGCACCTCTCCAGAAGGTCTTAAAACCCAGGGACATTTTTATGGGAGAAGGTAGTTTGGTCCCAAGCCATATAGGGGAAGAATCCACACATGTATTAATACCGTTTAAGAAGAGTCCTTTTAACGGTGAATTGAAATGTTTCAAAAGCACCAAAACACTAATGAAGAGACATACCCTGCTTGGTGTGCCCCGCCACGCTGGCTGCAAAACAGAGGCGTTCGCTCTCTTTTCCCTCCCTCCTTCAGCAAGCCTGCAGCGGCGAGTGCTTCGGATTTTGAATAAACATTCAATTAATTGCTACTGTTTTGAGTTTTATTGTTATTATCTTCCTTAGTGGGTCGTTGAAAACTGCTATTCTGAATAATGATTTTTATAGTGTAGGGTAGGGGGCACTGGGCATGAGTTTGCGGAACCAAGGGGGCGGTGACCTGAAAAAGTTTGAGAACCACTGCTCTACAGAATACGTTCCTTGAATGCTTGCTTGCCCATCATGGTAGGTATCCAGGGAGGATGTTATTCTCCTACTATTGAAACTTAACTCCCCTCTTGGCAGGCCTTTACTTGAAGCCTCGACTTGGCACATGGCTGTCCACATGGCTCCCTCCAGAAAGTCAGGTTTATTTGCAGGTAGTGGGGACATGTGCTTAACTCTAAATAATGTAAGCTTTAGAGCCTGTTGGGCTATCAAATGGCTTTGAGTTCTCAAGCATCCGCACAGCTTTCTAATGGACACCACTGGAATCTCTAGAGAGTCTACATTGTGTGTTCAGTCCTTGCTTATTTTAGCAGGAAAGAGGTTGATGGAATTTGAATGAAGCAAAAGCAGATGGAGCCGTATCCGGTGTCAGAGCTGGGCTAAAGAGGGCAAGAGTGGGGTTGCATCGGGGATCGGCTTCCCTCTGTTGGAAAATTGGCTTTGTAAAGGGAAAACCTCTTGCAGAGCAACGGATTCCGCTGGCCTCCCTGCCTGCTGTTCCTGCCCTCAGTAACGTTCAGCTGCTGGTATTCGGGTGTCTGTATGTTAAGCACAGTTCAGGGCAGCATTCATAATTTTTTTTAACTCAACGATCATCCACCCAAAATAGGCATTCCTTACTTTTAGTCCCAAGGATACTGAACGTGTTAAGCAGTGTGCCAGCAGCAGCTACGGATTTTGGAGGCACTCTTGGGGACAGAGCAGGTTTAATAAAGTGATGTTGATTTTGCCTTAAGAACTATGCTTGGCCAGGTTCATGGGTGCTGATTATTAGCTCAGCGATATCTGAACATGCATCTGATCATTTTCTAGCATTCAGCTCAGTTCTGGCCAGGGACTGTATTTCTTCAAGGAGGTAGCTTGTTTCACTTTATATCATATGAATATCTGGGCTCTTCCATTGTTTAAATTCCTGTGTTATTAATCATTGCAGATCACCTCAGAGATCTGAGTGGAGGGGAGAAAATAGGTCAGTGCAGTATGTCATCCCTGCCTTACAGTCTTGTTCCTAAACTACCTAACACTTCTCTTCCACACCCCCACACCCCACCCATGCTTTCCCTCCCCCCTTTGCTACTTCTGTCACACACTGCAAAGATGTTCCCATGGCTTAAAGGGCATGAATAGAAATTGCCAAAAGGGCTTTCACTCAAAGAGGCCTGAAGGCACAGAACAAAACCAAGATTGTGGCCTCTTGGTGGAAGGTTGAAATGCTGGGGAGATCATTGACATGCAGATGCCCTGTGCTGGAGCTTTGGAGTTCCATGGGTCTAAAACATTCAGAGAGATGTAAGCAGAAGAAGTAAGGGAGCACTTTATTTATCTTCAACTGTATATCACCTAATTATCACTTTTGGCTATCTCACCAAGGAGCTCAGGGCAACATGCATAATGTTAACCCAAGATATCATTTCAACGACTCTGTGACGTACATCAAGCAGAATATGTATCTGGTCCGAGGCCCACCCAGTGAGCGTCACGATGCAGCTTCTCCACACTGCCATTTTTGCAGTGCTTTTCAACGCAACCTTCTTAAGAGGCAGGTTGGATTATTTCCCCGCTTCTATAGATAGCCTGAGACCAGTGCTTTCCTCCGGCCTGCTTTGTTTTGAGTGAACTGACACAGAGGGGTTCAGCCTGCCAGCCTGACATTGCAGTGGAGGGCTGTGTATGTCTTGTCCTCAGTTTATTTTGTTGGTTTCTGAGTATTGGCTCTATATTCTGCATGGAGGACTATGGTTAGGGGACTTTGTTTTGGGGAGGGGTTGATGAATTTAATTCACGTCAGGGTCCCTCCCTCCCTTCCCCAGTAACTTGTTTTGCATAGCTTTAAAAAAGTCTACTCCAGACCTTGAGGAGCTCTTGGTGCTTTGGCTGCTGGCAAACTCGTGCCTAGATATTTTCTGCTCTCAGAGAGACAGGCCTCCCATTTACTTAAGATCACTGCCTGTAGTCGGGAGCCTCTGCTCTTGCACAGTGCATCCATTCACAGAGCCCTAATACAATGGGAGTAGAACAGTGGGGATGTAGATGAGCAGGCAAATCAATGTGTCTGTGTGGTGGACTTAGCGCTTGAGTGCTGCTGCACTGCTGTTTTAGGCTTTATACTTGGGAGCTAAATCAATGTGAGCTACTTTCTAGCAAGTTCGCAGACAGGAAAATAAATCACAACCCAGTAAGGAGGAGGTATGTGAAAAATGTCCGAGTTTGAAGGAAGGAAGGAAAAAAGCAGCCCTGGTTTTTTCTGTTTAATCACCATGAAGGTCAACGACAAACTTAACAGTGGCAAGCAAGAACAGCCAAAATTGCTCTCTTCGTAATTGGGTTTAAAAATAATTTTAAAAAATCAAGTGCATCTCAAATAGAAGGAGTCCCAGCACTGGTGTCATTTTTGAATATGGCTGGCTTTTAAAGTGCAAGGAGGAAGCATGAACAAGTAATGTTCATTTTTATTTGTTTAGATTAGTGTAAATACTTAATGGCAGGGGTCTACTTTGTGATCAGAATGATTTGATGTGCTAGTTGTTTTCTCATCATTATTATTATTATTATTAATTGCATTTTTATACCACCCAATAGCCGAAGCTCCCTGGGCGGTTCACAAAAACTAAAACAATTCAAAGTATAAAACAAACAGTATAAAAACATGATATAAAATACACATTAAAACGGATTAAAACACACCATACATGATTAAAACATCTTTAAAACGTCCTGAAAACATTCTAAAATTTCACTGGATAGGCCTGATGGAATAGATCAGTCTTTATTGCTTTTTTAAATTCTAAAATTCGAAAATGTTTGAAGGACAGAGTTTACTCGGGGTGCTAGTCAAAGTTGCTCATACTTGGTCCTTTAAGTGATTAGAATGAGCCTTATTTCCTTGTATTAGTGTTGTGTCTGCTCTGCTGTTGAACATTGTGTTCTCCATGAGAGTACAGTATTCATAGTATAACATGACCTTCTCCAACTGGTGCCCTCTAGAGGTTTTTACAGCATCTCCCATTAGCCCCTGTCAGCTAGTGGTCAGTGGGAATGCTGGGAATTAAAGTCCAAAATATCTCAAGGGCACCAAGTTGGGGAAAGCTGGCGGGAAATCTCTTTCAAACACAGTTCTTGGGGGTCGATGTTTAAGATGGTTACTTGCCTCTGAAGCACACGAACAACACTTGTTCTCAATCCATATTTGAATCCTGCATTTGTGCTTAATAATTTGCCTGGTACTTTGGAAAAGTTATGTGGGAACTGTGAGGTCCCTAGAGATAATTGGGTAAGTCCCCCCAGCATTTCCACTGAGTCCAACCTTCTTCTACAACTTCCCATCCCCAGCCTAATAAACAGCTACAACCACCTACTTAGAAATGTGAAAGCCTGACAAAACCAGGAAAAAAACAGTCCGTCCGTCCCCCAGGATCATTCCCCCACCCCCCGAAAAATTGGGAAATGGAACAGCTTTGGATGTTTCAGGGACTACTTGCTAAAGTTTTCAGACATAAACTAGGAATCTAAAATATGTTATGCATAACATGTTTCCCCCCCCCCCCCATACAATTAAACATCTTTGGAATATTGCAATTTAAAAATATAGTTTATTCAGACAATTACAAATTTACTGAGTTTACTTCTTAAAAGTCTTCAAATATAATGGTAATTTTATGAGAAAACCATAATAGAACTTTAGGGACATAAATATGCCTGCTTTACGTTCCTAAAGCAGCATTCCTCAACCTGATGCCCTACAGATTTTTGGACTACAGTGCATTTCTGACCATTGACCATTGTTCCTGAGGCTGATAGGAGATGACATCCAAAATATTTGGAGGGCACCAGGTTGAGGAATGCTGTTCTAAAGCAACAATGTGACTTTAGATCTGGAAAGAATGCTTAAAAAAATAAGTATTACTTTTCCATTTCCTCCAAATTTCCATTCCCCCCCAGAAAAAAACAGAAAACAACCTGTTCCTCCCCACCCCCAGCTTCAAAATTTCTGGAAATGTTACATCTCTACATTATACATATCTGTAACACCATGGAGAGCAGTAGAACTCCTTTTATATACTTGGTTCTCTACATTAGAGCTAACATGTGGAGGGGAGATAGGTTATCCTAGAATCATCCTCCAGACTAGAACACACCCATGAATTTAAATCAGTTAATATATAAGGAAAATAACAACCAGAACAAGGAAACTTTGAAAAAGTATAACAAATAATGGTTTCACCTGAGATCCTAAGTTAATATAACTGACCTCCCCTCTTTAGCAGCAATCTTAACTTCCGGCATTGTTGCTAATCTTCTCTCTCTTCTTTAATCTCCCTCTCATTTTAATTCTTTCAACCCCCGTCTAATTCTTCTAACTGTCCCCCTCAACCCCTACTTCTAACTGATTCTACCCATCTGTCAGTCACTCTGACTCCATTGAGAATGCATATGTATCTCCAAGTATGTCTGGAACTAATAAACAGTGACAGTGAAACTGAAGGTGCCCCCAACGACCTCAGTGGAAGAGAATTAAATTCAGCTGAAATAGGTGGCCTCCAGATGTTTTGGCCTGTGGCTCCAGGCAGCGGGATAGAGTGTGGCCAATGGTGAGGGATGATGAGGCTTGTAAGCCAAAACTTCTGGAGGGACACAAGTTGCCCACCCCAGCTCTAGGGTATCAGAACATTTTCTGATGAAAAGAGGTGGTGGTGGAAGTCCTATACAAATGACCCTACTTCTCATTGGAATATTTTCCAACACAAATGGAAAGATTTCCTATGGAAATTAACCTAAATTGCATTAGAACATTTTCACGGAAAACCCACATCATTGTAGGGTACGTGAGCGGGAGGATGCTGTTGCACCCATGTCTTATTTGTGGGCTCCCCATTGGGGCATCTGGTTGGCCGCTGTGTGAACAGAATGCTGGACTAGCAGGAACCTTGGTTTGATCCAGCATGGCTCTTCTTACCTTCTTATGGAGTTCTTGCTTTCACTGGCAAATTTGATGTGAGGAGGAGCATATTCCTGGCTTTCAACTGACCCTGTGAGGCCTGTTATGCCAGCCGGCCTTAATTGATTATTTTGCAGTGCTTTAAGGTTTCCCGGTGTGTCCAGGCCCAGAGAGTGTTAGGGAAGGTTTCAAAACGTTTTCCTTTATAAAAGAAAGGCATTTTTGAAAAGTACATTTTTAAATGAAATACTTTCCATAACAAATTTGCTACCACAGAGTGTTAAAACCAGAGTCTGTTTCATTTTTTCCACTTTTCTCAGTCGAAAAGGGGTAAACCTGATACTCTAAATTCTCCTGCTCTAAACTATTTATCCCCAGGAAGTTGCCAGCCGAGTCTACAGCTTTCCACCATATTATTGCTTTGATAAAAGCTGCATTAGAAATTAGAGAAGGGTAAATCAGAAAGGAAATCTTGCTAAAAACAAAAGAATAAGCACGAAAGAGCCTGGACAAACATAGTCTTGAAGAAGAAATGCAAGCAGCTGGAAAGAGTATATGCTCTAGGCAATTGCAGCCGCCGCTGCTGCCAAGCATCTTCATTTACATAATTATAAAATGGCCAAGACCTGCAACCTTAAAGTTGAGAGAGATAATTTCTTAGTCAAGATTGGGGTTCGTCACCCTTGGTCTAGTAGCGGTTGGTCTAATAGTGGAGTACATGTATCTGCTCTGGGATGTGTAAAAGCTAGAACACTAGAGCAGTACCTCTCGCGATCAGAATCTGGGAACAAATGACTAAGGATGGTTGTCACCACCAACGTTGTGCTGTTGCTTGAGAGCTTCCAGAAGCATCTGGTTGCCAATGTTGGAAACGGAACGCTGGGCTAAATGGGCCACCTTGGTCTGATCCAGCAAGAGAGCCATTTTGTTCTCAGCAGATGGACACATGTCCACTTGGACTGTTGGCTCTCTGTTTCAACTTGTCATACCTTTCACTCTGGCCTGTTGTCCTCCCTGATGTTTGGACTGATCTCTGGGTGCTTCTGGTGTTTGTGTTTCGTTAAGGTTGGCTTCTGGGGTTTTCTCTGAGGGGCAAGTATTTGTTAACCTGCAATGGTCTCGCACTCATTTTTCATGTCTACCTCATCCAAATTGAGTCTTATTGCTATTATGATGTTTGGATGTTGATTCTTCAGAGTCCTGACCAGGCATTTGAAAGAGTCCACAGCCCACTTTCTTAGCAATAACCATTTATATAGACACATTTTGGTACAAAATTCTTGCTTATTCACTCATGGGTCGTCTTCCCGCCTAACTATGCAGTTTCTTTGTTTTTAAAATTCTTTTAAAATTGTTAATTACATTGTTTTCTATAAATTTGTGAACCGCCCAGAGAGCTTCAGCTATTGGGCGGTATAGAAATGCAATAAATAAAATAAATAAATAAGTTAAGGGTGGGGTATAAATGTGCTTAAATAAATTGGTACAAAACTCCACTGTGGGTGGAGCTAAGCCAAGATATGGGCCACCCAGCAAGTGTCATAGTAGAGTTGGGGTTTAGAGTTTGGCCTCCCATGCCAAAGCCACGTTCCTCTCCACTGAAATAGTTTTGAACTGGGCTTTACACGAACACTTAATTTAGTGTCTCCTAAACTTTGCTTTTTGTATGTTCATGGCTGTTGGGTCCACCAGATCTTATCTCCTTGTCAGGATACCCTGTTACAGAGTTGAAAAAGCACAAGTCCTTGAAAGACCTTCAGTAGTCTCCGATGGAGGATACTTTAATAGATTTGCCATCCTATAGAAGAGGAAAATGAAAGATTTTTTTTAATGAATGTATTGCTGTTATCCTCAAAGAAAGGATAAAAAGGGGTTTGGAACCACTTGGGTATTCATTTCAAGTATTTGTAGATATGCAACCTGTTCTTTCCTTCCAGAAATAATCAAGCGGAAAAAGGACAGAACTTGGGCAGAGGTACTGCTTTTATTTAAGTCTATGGCAGCATAGTGCAGGGCAGGGCATGATAGGCAGTGATGGCTGCCTCTTCCTCATATTGATTTCTGCTGAGGAGTGAAGTGGGTGTGCGCGTACTTTCCCGGGAAGAGCCACATTATTCCTTTGTCCGGATTGAATTGCTTGTTACAGGCAAATGTATGAAAAATCTATAGCTATGGCTAATCCAACCTGAATTCTGCTTCATGTTTGCCACGTTTTATTTCCTCAGAAAACGCCTGTTATAATATCAAATTGCATAATATACTGTGAGCTGGGTTTGCATTAAAATACTTAAATTATGCATAAGACAAGAGTAAGCAACCATTTTTCAAATGAAACGCATGGAGTCTAATAATGGCTAGCTGTCTGGTACACAAACGGTTTTGTAAATGAGAATTCCAAATCTCTTTGACTTGGTTTATTGGGATGACATGGTGCCATTGTTGTGGGACTTTTGGAACTTTGCAACAGCAGTGCTGTTTATGGCAGATTAAAACATCAAAATGTTTTAATGGCAGAACTATATGGGGGGAAATATGGAGATATGAACTCTTCATAATACTAACATGGCACTGGAGATGGTATTGGGGACAGTTGGCAGATGAAAGGGTAGTGCTTAATTCTGACCATGCCCATTGAATTTGCCCAGCAAATGCCCCCCCCCCCATCAGTTTTGATTTTATTTTACTACACTGGGCTCTGAAATCAAGTGAGCTTGGTTGGGGGGAGATCTGGCTGGGGTGTGTGTGGGAGAAATAGCATTTACAAGCCAGAATTGACAGGCACAGTAAGCACTGAGCACTCCTTCGGTCTGCCAGTCCTCCCCATGCAAGTAACCCCTGCCCCTGCAGTCCTTTTATCTCTGGAGGCAAAGTTGAGACCATGCATTTGCCAGAATAATGTCTAGCTCTACCCTCAAACACTTACATTAGAGATCTGCTTTGCATTCTTGGCATGCTAGGGAAAACCTTGTCAAATAAAAACACTCTGTGTGCATCTATATGTTGGTTCTGCCTTGCTTTTTTATTGTTTAGAACTGGAAATATCCATAGCTCTTGGTAGTTCACAGGTGTCCTGCTCTAAATGAATATGGGAAGTGTTATAGGGCTTCTCTGTTACAAAACTAGTGCAGACTGTTCTGCCATAAGAACCAATTAGTTCATCCAGTTATAAAAAGATTCACAGCTAGAGCATCCTTTGGAGACCCACCCACCCAGTCTAATCTCTGAGGCAGATAGTCCAATGGGTTGCTTGTGCCATCCCAATGGGACATTAGACAGGTGGATAACACTGGATGTTGAGAATCACCCCCATTTTCCTTATTGAGATGCCACAGAGCCTAGGTTTACTAGACGTGAGGGAAGGTTTACTAGAAGTGAAGTTTGAGAACTGAGAATTAGAACAGAACTTGGACAAATTGAGCAAAAATCCAAGAAAAAAGAGAAATGCTCATTCCCCCGTGCCCTATCAGTGCAACTGATTTGTGCCACCAAAGCCTGAACTGCCTATCTATCTATCTATCTATCTATCTATCTATCTATCTATCTATCATCATCATTATTATTAAAATAAAACAGCAATACCCTGCCTAGAGGCTTACAGTCTATAGATGGTATGTGTGTAAGCACAGGCAGGGTCTTGCTTCCTCTCCTATCTCTACCCTAGGTTGGTGGCTCAAGTAATAGGGCTCATTCCTGTAAGGTGAAAACAAAACTTGTCACTCTACAAGCCTAAGGCATGTGCTGATGAGTTTCTGCTTAACAGCTTTCTGAAGAACCTTCCTACCAAAACCAGCACCTAGTGATGCCCAAATATCCACTGTGTCGTGCTAGGTACGATGTAGGGATCTGGTTAACATTACTTCACTTCAGATTATTTCATTCAGTAGGCCTTAAAAATGGGTTTGCAGTTATCCCAATAGTTTAGGAGAAGAAAATGAACCACCAGTATGCTACTTTAACACAGACTGACCATAGCAATCTCCTTATGATGTGAAACAGTCTACTTTGTTGGAAAACAACATGATGAAAATCCGGAAAGCCTTGTCATTTTCATTTCTTCAGAAAGAATCCAGTTGGCCTATAGCTTGCTTTTTGTTCCAACATTTGCATTTGATATCTTCACCTTATTCTCGGTCTTTTAGTATGTTTGTATGTGTTTGGAGGGTGGGGGAAGCAATGTTGTCATGCGTGTATCCCTTCGTTCATTCTCATGGGGTTCCGTCATGCAACAGTGAAAGCTTGCCTTTTTTAGAAACACTTTCCATAGTTAAAACCTTTGATAAGCTCGGAGGATGGCAACAAGGGACAGGGCCTTTTCGGTGGTGGCCCCCCGACTTGAATGATCTCCCCGATGAGGCTCGCCTGGCGCCAACCCTGTTATCTTTCAGGTGCCAGGTCAAGACTTTTCTCTTCTCCCAGGCATTTAACAGCATTTATCAACGCTAAGTTTGTTTTTGTAACGGACCCCAGAACTGTTGTTTTTAGATGGATACTGTTGTTTTTATACTGTTGTTTTTATGTTTCTGATTATTTTTTTAAATTTTGTATGCTTTTTAAATGTTTACTGTTTTAAACTTTTGTAAACCGCCCAGAGAGCTTCAGCTATGGGGCAGTATATAAATGTAATAAATAAATTAAATAAATAAAGTAATAGGTGCTCCAAGGATGGGAGGGATGAAATTTAAACATGTTGACAGGGAAATAGGCATGTGCTCCGCTCCTATTAGAAGCGCAGAAGCAGGAGCGAATTGGCCTGCTCCGCCTTGCCCAGAGGCGGAGTAGAAGCGAACCGCGGAACCCTAGAAGCAAGGTGAAGAGAAGCGCCCATTTTCGGAGCGCTTCTCTTTCCGCGGAGCGCTCCGATCGCCATCTTGAAACATTTCGCCCATAGATAACTGGGTTGTTTTTGAAGCTATCGTTCTGAAAATTCTTGTGCTTAGACAGTCGTGGATGGGGGTCATTTTGAGACTACTCTCACCTCTCTGCATCGTGTGGGTCGCGTGCTATATTTTTTTAAAAATCGGGTCAACAAACGGACAGCGCGGGTCAAACGGCGGTTTTCGCCCATAGGATTGCATTGCTGAAAAGAATCAGGGATAACTGGGTTGTTTTTTAAGCTATCGTTCTGAAAATTCTTGTGCTTAGACAGTCGTGAATGGGGGTCATTTTGAGACTACTCTCACCTCTCTGCGTGGTGCGGGCCGCGCGCTAGAATTTTTTAAAAAGTAGGGTAAAGGCGGGAAAAAGATTACCTTTTCGATTGCTGAGGGGCAGAGTCAACTCCCGGTCATGATCACGTGATCCCAAAGTTGGAGGAGGGGATAGGCAAAACGGGTAACGGGATTCTGGGAAACTTCTCTTTCTTAGTCTGAACGGACTTTTCCCAGTGTTTTTTAAAACAGTAGCCCCACCAAATGCACAAACAACCTGTGAAATCATATACTAAGCCAATAATAAGAGATAGAAACACAGCACTGCTACCCACCCTAACTTTGGGGAACAACTGAAAAGATGTGGTGCAAGGGGATGAGCTCCCCTAGGGCATCTCATTGTGGACGTGCCCCCACTCTCTCCTGTACTTGGAAGGCCATCAGAGCCTTCCAAAGAGAGTAACCCGGTGGAGCAATGCCTATCATGAGTTGAAGTGAGCGGTCTACTTCTCTTAGTGGTGGAGCGATGCCTATCATGAGTTGAAGTGACAGTTCCACTTCTTAGCGGTGGAGCAATGGCTTTCATGAGTTGAACTGACAGCCTTGCTTCTTAAAAGACTGGTTGACCACCAGTCAAATTGGCAGCTGCTGCTTCCCCCTCCCCTGGGCACGTCCCCCTATTGCTGGTAAAAGACAGATACAGCCTTTTTAAAAAAGTTCTTCTTGCTGTTTATTCAGCAACACTGCTGCTTTTAATTCCACCCCTTCTTCGTTTATTTATTTATTTATTCCATTTTATATGCATTACTGGCTTATCCTTGGCTCACTTCCTTATGCCCCCAGAAATGTCTGCTGCCTGCCTGCCTTCCCTCTCTCCTCCCCTGCCCGCCTTGCAGGGATGTTGTGTGTGTCTGGCTTTGACTCAGGGGAGAAGTCCTTCCTGCGCTCACTTGGAGTTTTGGAAGTTCCAAATCCATTTTTCAAGTGTGGAAGAAGATTCATATAGGTTGATCTCTACTCCCCAATTCATGGCATGTTGGGATTTCCTTTGAAATGGCCCCATTGAGAGGTCTGCAGGTTTAAGCCCCGCCAAAAAACAGGGGATGATGGGACTGCCTTGAGTCTCGGTGTGCGGCATATGTATCCCTGGATAAGCTGTCATGGTGGTGAGTTTGAGGGTTTTTTTTAACGTGCAAATTGACGGAGCTATTGGAAAGGGGTGTGAGTGGGTGTTGGATTTTCAGAAATTCCCCAAAAATCAGGGGATGATGGGACTGCCTTGAGTCTCGGCGTGCGTATGTATCCCTGGATAAGCTTTCATGGTGGCGAGTTTGAGGTTTCTAACGTGCAAATTGACGGATCTATGGAAAGGGGTGTGAATGGGGTGCCCGATTTTCAAAAATTCCCCAAAAATCAGGGGATGATGGGATTGCCTTGAAACTTGGTGTCCATGTGGACACATGGATAAGCTATCATGGTGCCGAGTTTGAGGTTTCTAACTTGCAAATTGACAGAGCTATCGAAAGGGGTGTGACTTAGGGTTATGGGTGGTGCGTTAGAGGTTAGAGCCCCGCCAAAAATCAGGGGATGATGGGACTGCCTTGAGTCTGGGCGTCCATGTGGACACATGGATAAGCTGTCATGGTGGCAAATTTGAGGTTTCTAACGTGCAAATTGACGGAGCTATCCCAAGGGGTCTGAATGGGGTGCCCGATTTTCATAAATTCCCCCAAAATAGGGGATGATGGGATTGCCTTGAAACTTGGCGTGCGTGTGTATACGTCCATGAGGTGTCATGGTGCCAAACGTGAGGTTTCTAACTTGAACTGAAAAAAAGTTGTTTACTTTTTTAGCTTTCAATGCAACCCTATGGGGGGGAAAAACGGAGCTCCGATCCGGAGCTCCGAGCAGAGCGGAGCGGAAATGGGCGGAGCGGGGGCGGGGCGAAGCGGCCCGATCTGAAAATCGCGGATCTGGAAGTAAAACGGAGCGGGGGGTCCATGCACACCCCTACAGGGAAATGCTTTAGACTTTAATTGCTGAATATTTTGAGTGATCCCCTCAGCTAAATGTAAATATTTTTGCAACAATTTTAGCTCGGCAAGTTAAAAAACAAACTCTAAAGAAAAGAAGCAAATAGGCTACTTGCATGTTGTCATTGTTTTAAAGCAACTGGTCTACATAGGGAAATACAAAGCTTCCACATATAGCTCTTGACTTCTTCTGCTCCTCCCTTGCGTTTAACTCACACCAGGTTAATCATTACCAGAATGTACTTTTGTGCCAGGTATTTGTTCTCTTTCCTCATGATGTACAAAAGTAGATAATGAAATTAATTTGCTCACTTCATAGATCCGTGGAGCTGGCTTTAGCCACGTTGCCAGGAAACTGAATTGGGCCAAGCTGCTTCCCAGGCCTGTGTTTGTACAATCAGCTTTGGGGCAGCAGCCTGCTATCATTTGCAAACAGTGCTCACAAGGGAAAAATGTACCCGAATCATGAGGGACTCTCTCTTGAAAGACAGCATTATGCACATAGGTGGACATTTTATACAGGTTTATTTATTTTATTTATTACCCATATACTAGGACGCTTTTCAAAAAAATTTTTTTTTACTTAAGTAGATTTCAAAACAGCAAAAATTAAAATACAACGCAAAATTGAAAAGCAGCAACAACACTATCAATATTCAAAACGTTAAAATAATGTTCCAAACAGCCAGATAATAAAGATTAAATGTCAGTATGAAAGATTAAAACACATCCTTAGCCAAAGGTGACCAATAATACTAATACTAAAAAAACCAGGACTTGATGGTCTGAAAATTAACAGGGGAAGGAGTACAAATTGCTGTATTTCTAGGATCAGGGAGTGTGCATTATTCTCCCTGAGGCGCCCGGCTGACCATGATTAATGACCAGAAAGCTGCTGTGGATGAACCTGTGCTCTGTGTCCCAGCCTGGCCATTCTTAATCCTAGGAGTGTTTCTGCTGAGACTCGTGGAGAAGGAATCCTAAAAGTGCTCTTGCTTATTCTGAACAACGCAGAATTAAGAATGCAGTTACTTCCAGGCATACTAGAGTTACCTTTAGGTGCCAATGTAGTATAGTGGTTAGAGGATTGCACTACGGCTGGGGGTGACCTGGGTTCAAATCTCCACTGAGCCATGAAAGCTCACTGAGTAACCTTGTGTGAGTCACAACCTCACAGGTCGATATTGGAGGCTTGAAATATAGAGTTTAAAGACTTCTGGGAGGAAGAGGGGCAATTCAGATCTAAATAATTCTAGGCATTAGTGTTGTATGAAGCAAAGGAAAAGGTTGGGGAAAGGAGAACAGGGTTCGGATACATCTGGCTTAATTGAAGACTAGAATTCCTTGGAATGGGTATTAGGTCACTGGCAACAATATTTGAGATTAAAGTTAAGCTTTAACACGTAACTGATAGATCCTTCAGAACTAAGCATTCCGTATTGTTACTCTTGAGAACTGCAATATGTGGAAGCCCATTACTTCTGTAATGTAGCGTGCCTATTTATGTTAGCACATTTCCAGTTTTGTTATCTACTGTGTGTTTCTGTCTTTTTTTAGTGGAGGGGTGGGTTTTGGGGAGGAGATCTTGGTGAGCAGGGCTGGGAGAGATCTCCCTCTGAGACTTTGTAGAGCTGCAACCAATCAGACCTGAGACCAGAAGAATCTCCTTACTCAGTTTTTGGAGGACGTCAAGAGCATATCTCTTCATGCCCTTCTTAAACATGGGCAGATGGAGAAGCTCAAGCCTGCTATATATAGGTTGATCTGGGAGGAAGGAGACTTGGATGTGTTGGGCCTAATCGGTTGAGCTCTCTTTTGAATTGTGCCTGGGAGGCTTTAAGACTATATTTTTATGGAGTGCAGATCACTTACTGGGATTCTGAGTGTCTGTGAGAGCATAACAATATAAATACAGGGAATATGTGCTTTGGTATTTACTGCTATGGAAACTCATCTCGTATGAGTTAATGTCTCATGCTATGGATAAGATTGGGGGAGAAAAATGGTGCAAAGCACAACCAGTTCTCGAGAAGAATCCACTTGTATTGAACAACCACAAAGGCATGTGCCAACATGTTATATCAGAAATGCTGGTGATAGTAAAATCAATTGAACATATGTACGAAGTACATACTCAAAAGGTTGCCTTGATAGCTGTACTTGGAAATTATCTCTTGGAAGCCCTTTAATATGCATAAAAGGAATAGTCTAATTCTAACGTTTGGGGGCGGGGATGTATCATTCAGTCCTTTATCATCTGGATGCTCTGCAATGCTAATGCTTACAGTTGTATTTGTACTACAAGGCAAACATTCAGGCTTGCTCTTGAAAGAGATGAAAAAGAATCCACAGAAACAATGGGGGCTCATAGTCTATGATAGACTAGGTACCTTTTTAGGAGAACTGGTGAGAAGAGGGATGATGGAGTTGTGGGATGGTGTTTCCACAACATATACTCTGAAATTTGCAGTACCAGCGGGTTCTTGTACTGTCTCATTTCCTAGTTAAACATTGTGAGGATGGTTCTTTTTCTCTTGCAAGGCTGCTGCTCCACAGAGATCTATATCTCATACTTGGGAATGAAACAAGCTCATTGAGATTCCAAGCTCCCTTTCAGAACATTTCAGGCGATATGTGATCCTTCTTATCTTTTAAAGTAATAAGAGAAGCAGCTTTTTCTAGATGCATGTGCTAGGAGAGAAAAGTATCAGAATAGGATAGTACAATCCCTATGAATGCACAGGGCAGCAGCAGGGTGTATGGATTACCTGGATCCTGTGCATCACTTGGGGTTTTCTGCACGCTTTCATCACTTGGGGGTTTCTGCACACTTACATTAAACAGCAACAAAATAATTATTTTCATGTGATATATTAAAAAAATAACCTGTCTGAATATACCCTTCAACAATCTCTCTTCCTCAACAAAATGCATCTGTCCAAACAATCCCCCATATATAGTGTCCGAATTCAATTTTTAAAATATTAACAAAAGGAATATATTTACAGGGTTTGAGGTTTCAATGTCTTCCAGACTTCCTTGTCCTTTATCTCAGAACATTACAGGAAGAATGAATAAGTCAAATTCACACGAACTATGTGATAGTGCTAACTCTAGGAGTGGTGCCTGGTTTTACAATTTACAAAAAATTAGCTTACGAGTATATAGGCTACTTGTTTGTTTTGAGTTCCTTCTGCCTGGAGTAAAGTGCTAGGTTGCCTAATAATTTTACTTGTAGTATCACTTAAAACTATGTATCCTCAAAAACCATATGTGAAACTCAAGGAAAAATCATTGTAGCCCGAATATCATGATGGTGTTGCCCCTCTCTTTCCTTCTGTTATCACAATACAGTTTATAGTATTTCATTGTTTGGTACTATTAAAAAATAACCCACTGTGCTACAAACCAGTTTGCATGACAAGGCCTTCTGGGAAAGGTATGAGGAACATGAAAAAAAACATTAACTTAAAAACCAGTAAGGATAATTGTATGTCTGCCCCACTGGGTTTAAAGATCATAAGTATTGAATAGGTAAAGCTGAGCCCCCCAAAAGGGAAAAGCAGCAGCCTCTAGTTTAGAGACCTTTCACTATGAAACATGAATTCCGACATCCCTAAAATCAGGATTAAAAATGCATTTTAAAATCCAGCATTCTCAGTAGTGACTCATTTTGTGCTCAGTGTGTGACAACCCCCTGCTGCAGCAGTTCTGATGCTATTGTGTTTGGCAGAATTACCTTTGCATTATTATTTCCTCCAAGCAGTCTCTTTTTTTGGCTCTAAGTTGTAGGCATGCTAGATCATAGTGGGTGAACCCTGGTCTGGCCTGCCCTCCACCCATTCAAACCAGGAAATGTCTTGCTAAAAAAGCTAAGCTTTTATGATCTTAAGCAGAAAGCCCAGAGATAGTAGCCTGCAGCAATTAAATGAATATAGGGTTTGAGTTCATTTGCAGGGCTATGCTCCTATACTGCCTGAATTGCACTTTCTCTGGCTGGTGTCAGCAGAACCTCTAGAGTGAATTTGAAGCTCCTGGGGTGGCCAAAACCAAGTGCACAACCTGCTGATTTTTTTTCTTTTTTACATTCAAAATACTAAGATGGAAGGCCTTAATAGCTGCTCTAGTCTTACATACAAAGAGACTTGTCTTTCAGTTATTTTCTCTTAATTGCTGATCATCGAATCCTAATTTAACAGTAGCATTTTACTTTCTCCTGAAACCAGATTTTCTTGCATGACTTCATAGAGCTTGAAGTTTACGATCTGCATTACCAGGTTTCCTGCAATAGCTGCATTGTGTTTAAGCATCGTTTATCTTTGTAACTTGAGAACAATCAGATTCATGTCTAAAATGTTAGATAAACTTCTGAAATAGTAAATGGTAAGCCAAGCAAGTATTTGAGGCATGTTTCTATTTGCATGTAAGGAAGGAGTAAAAGTTTATGTGTGAACATCTTACTACTTGCAGGAGAAAATGTCTTTTAGGAATGTCAAAATAAGACATAAAACTGTAACACCAAAAAGAGATTGTTAATGACACCAGACCAAAGATAACTGCGTGGAACATGGTCAGTGATTCCAGGCCTTTGGTTTCAAGTATCTTGAATTAGACCTCTCTCTGAATTTTAATTTATGGATTGAGTTGCCTGAGCATTGAAATCTAATCATACCAAAAGCCATATAATTATCGCCAAGTGTCTAATTTAGTATTCTGCGTGCAGGAAAAATAGATAGAATTAAGATGCTTAGGGATGTCATAGCAGATCTAATCATACCATGTTTTGTGGCTGATCTTCTTGTGGTAGTAGTAGCCATTGCAATTTATTGTGGCAATGAATTCTTTAGTTTAACTATGCATTGCAGTGTCCCCTAAAGATTAAATTGGAAAGCGTGAGAACTGCTTGCCAAATCCTGAATAGATTAAAGCTCTCAACTTGCATTTGGAGGTTGCGGTTTTGCTGAAACGTTTTCGCTCTGCTGTGGATATTCTGTTCATCAGGCTTGGGGGCAAAAGGGTGTTGGTAGAGTAATCAGATGGGCAAAGGCCACTCAGAATTACTATTGCTACAACTTAGTCATTTTTATATTTTAAAAAGGAGTAGTAATGATGTTGGAGATAAATGCTTGGTTTCAGAAAGGAAGGAGGAACAGAAATGGCTTGTACACAACAGATCAGATGTTAGTCCCGTATCCAGCTTTACCTATATATCAGCATGGCCATAATAGGGTTTCACACATCCGCAGTCAGATGTGATTTATGGACTGTTACGCCTTCAGAAGGTTTCTTCCTCGCACCAGCTCCTTGTACCTCCCCCCCCCCCCCCCCCAGGAAGGGCCTCATTGAAACTGATATATAAAAATGCTTTGCAAATGGAAATGGCCTGCCATTTCAGGTTGAATAGGCTGGCGAACATGTATTTGTGCATGGCCTGGTGGAAGGCAGTCGTAACATACTTGGCTGCCTGCCATGTGTAAACAGGTTTTTGTTGTTGCGGGGGGGGGGGGGGGAAGAGATAGATTATATTTCTGAGCCTGCTTGGTCTCCCACTTCCTTATTTTGTGACGACATGTCGTCTGGTTCAAGGAACTAAGTTAATTGTTTACAAAACAGAAATGTTGACGAAAGTCTTCCAGCACAGGGTGCAAAGCTTGGAAAAATAATAAATAATAGAGACGGTAGCCTACCCATTTTTCAGGTTATGAGTGATTTGGGCCAAGTTTCGTGTAACATGGAGTCGGAGAATAGTTGGTACAAAGTGGATATTTGTACCTACAGTACCTCCCCCCCCCCACCTCAAACTCCTTGACAATGTGCTGTAAAACAAAATGGGGATTGCAGGCTCTGCTGGTAATTGTTGTGCAAATATAATACTCCCTCCAAGCTGCTAAATAGGCCAGTGCTCTGTTTACATGAAGAGGCAGCCAGCTTTCCAAGTGTAATGAGTCAGCTACATGAACAGAAGGGGTGCGGAATTAATCTGACATCCGTCTGGCTTTCCCTCAGTGAATCAGGTTTTCAAAGCTCCCTGTAAAATAGGTATTGACCCTGGTTACAAATGGCCACATTGCCATCCAGAGCAAACATATTTTTTCAAGAATAATTGAACCAAGCGCATGGGCAAATGCCTATCATAGGTTCATTTTGTACTGGAAATCCTCACTTGGATGTGGCTGTCAGTGGCTGAGTTTCTGAGAGGATTGAATGTCCTGCCTCCCTTTTCCCACATGCTGCTTTTTATGTTACCTTCACTGTGTGACCGAAGGAGCTTAGTATGCACGCTAATATCCTGCATAGACTGCATCTGAATTGGCACCAGCTGAGGCCAAGTTATTTTGGTTATTTATTATGTGCCTGGCTGTGTTATCACTTTGTGACTGTTTACATGCAATGGTGGAAGACTTGCAACTCCTTTTCTACATTTACCACTACCAGAGACCTGTCATGTTTTTTGTTAATTTACTCTGAAGCCCTGGAATATAGCAGCTATAAGAAAAAGTATAGAATTTAGCCTCAATTTCTAGTCATAGGGGATGAGGGTGAAGTGTCCTCTATTGAGTTGGTATTAGGATTAGAAGATACTTGGGTAGCAGCTTGTCCCTGAAGATGGGCAACTGATTAGTTTGGAGTCAGGATGAAAGGTGTGTGTGTGAGTGTACACACGGATGTGCGCGCACACACACAAATAATTATTTAATTTAGGGTGGGAAAAAGACCATGAAAATCTTACATTTTGACTAATCTAATGACGAGATATCAAGTGAGGAGCAGTGTAGGGACAACTAAGCAGCCTGACATTTCAGATTACAGCACACAACATTAAACATCTCCCACCCTGCCCTTTTGCTGTTCTCCTCCAGCGTAATTGTTTATTCATAACACTGCATACATTCAGGAAGTCTCAATCCAACATTGTCCCCCTACCTGCCCTGCACAGTCTGCTTACGTGGATTCTTCTCATTCCTGGCATAGAGTTCCAAATGGTGGTGATGGTTTGCTTGTCATCAAGACAGGACTTTCCCTTTGGGATCCTGGACGGCAGTCACTTTTGGGCAAGTGCATTGCCTTAACTACAGAGGCATGTCAAACTAAATTGGGGGGTTGGGGTATTGAGAGGATGAGCAGATCTCGCTGCCATAATGGTTTGCAAGTAAGATTTCCTTTGAAAGAGTTTTATTTGAAAAGTATTTGTGTTTTCCTGTTTTGATTCCTCTTGTTTTCAATAAACAGTTTTCATACTTTCCATCACGTGTCATCTAAAGTATCATTTCTTTCTCCTTCTCTTTCTATTCATTATTTTATAGGACATCATTATATGGCATCTGTAAAAGGACAGGTGGCCCAAAGTTGTCTTCCTTACTGTTCCATTTGAATGGAAAATCAAGACTTTAGATGCATGAAAAGGGATGCTGTCTGAATGTCTTCTGGAACGATTATTATGCTCTTTTGCTTGAGCTGCTTTTGGTGGCCAGAGTTCCTTCTTTACTTAGAATATTTATACGCTGCCTTTCTGCCTGATAAGAAGCCTTCAATTAGGCTGATATTAGCAAGACAGGAAGTATTAGGATTTTATCTAGTTATTACTTTTTTGGTTTCACTTCTCCATAGTTTTTATTATTATTTTTTAAATGCTGCAATTGGAAATAGGGCATGCTAGAAAACAACTGAAAACAATGCTGAAAACAAAATCACTGTTTCTGGTGCTTTAAAAATGTATAGTAGATATTTGGTTATGTATAGAGCAGCCTCCCCTATCCCGGTACCCTCCAGATTCTTTGGACTACAATTCTGGGAGATGTAGATCAACACCTCTGGAGAGCACTGGGTTAGGGAACTCTAGTGTAGGAAAACTTAGCATGGTCATAATCCAGCATGTCTTCGGAGTGAGCCTTGGCTGAGGAGGTGAGTTTAGGACTGTTGCACTCTTTTCTTTTGTCCTCAGCAAGGCTACATACATGCTCTCTCCCGTGTTTGATTTTATTCTTAGGCTAGCATTGTGTATGACAAAAGTATTTTTCTTGGGTGAGGCCTGAGAGGGAGCAAAAAAGTATATGTGAATGTGTAGCGTACAGGTTCACCCAACACTTAGGATGGATTCAAAACAAAGGGTTTTGTGTGAGGCTACATGGTGCATTCACTGCTTGTGAAAAGTGTTGAGCAGTGAGCTCATGTACAAGAAGCAGACACTGCAAAAATTCTACTTGCTCTCTGGTTTATACTATTTCAACCCTTGGCTGTAAAGCTTTCTCAAATACTAGGGAGAGAGGGGTGAAACTTCTTGATCTTTCATTGTCTCTCTCCTTTCCCCAGCCCATCCCTAATTTGCCATGGAATTGGGAGTCTCCCTGTTCCTGGACAATTTCCTCCAATTGTTTCTCAAAAAAAGAGAAAAGCCTGTTGTGCATGTGTAGCCAAGTTACTGGACACAGCATTTGTGTCATCAAGTGGCAGCTAGCATGCTGAAGGTTTTTCCTGTTGCCATTCCAGCTGTGCTTCTTCATGGCAGACAGAGTAAGATCTTTGCATCAGGAGCTGATTTACCTGCCCATACAATTTAGTTGATGGTATTAACCTCGATGGGGATAATAGGCTGTTCACTAGAAATATGAACTACAACTCTTACTACCATTACTTCATATTGTAGATAGCAGTTGCCTTTCCAACCCTGTAAGCAACTCCTGGCATGGACTACAAAGCTTTATTCACCTAGACTGTTGTGCAAAGGCAGCACTGAGTTGAATGGGGAACACCACTTGATAAACTGTAGAGAACATTAGACGTTGCCTTTACCATCTCTGCTTGCTTCTGTATAAGAGGCCTATTTCTTAGAGGCACATTGCAGTTCACCACAAATTGCTTTCTGTGATAGTTTCAAAAGCATCAGGAGGATTCAATTTAATTGCATCAGCCATACACATAAGACACCAGACCGAGGCCGAAGTGTGTGGATGTGTGCGTACGTATACACATAGGCAGTGTTTATTAAACAACCTAGGTCACTCTAGAGAACCTAATAGTTGTCCATGAGAGTCTACTGTCTACAAAAACTCCTGCAAGAAAGTATTCCCCACAATATAATTTTTGGGGCCAGTTCCCTGCCTTTGTTATGCACAGAGTGGAAATGTGTTAGTTCCAGATTCTTTTTCAACCAGCATCTGGGCCTAGCTATGTTTTCATCCCACTTTGGGAGTTTGCACTTCAGTTTTGCTATGAGGACTGTGCTCTGAGGATGATAGCGCAGCACCCTCGCTTTTTCAAAACAGCAATTATGCTACCTTTTTTTAAAACCATATTTGTGAGATCCTAGTTGAATATATGTGTGTTTCCTTTCTTATTACAGACAGTTGATGATGAAGCGATGGCAGCATAAATGAAGGCCAAGTAAGGAAGGCAGAACGATGCCCAAGGGTGGGTGTTCTAAAACACCACAATCGGAAGACTTCTCTCTCAGCAACGACATGGTGGAGAAACAAACTGGGAAAAAGGTACTGTGCCCCTCTTATATTCACCTTAGTTCAGTAAATGCTCCCATTTTAGAGGGAGATGGTGACTCCACAGACCTATGATCTCATACTTCTGTGTTGTACTTTTTTCATAGATTGTCCTCTGTTTCACTTTGACATTTTAAAAGATATTCTTTGCCAAAGAAATCGCAAGACATAGGATTGTAGCAAACAACAATTTTTCTTGGTATAGAGCAGCTTACTGGCATAGATTTCTTACTGATACCAGGGAGGTTCTTTTGCAAAGCCAGGGAGTACTGGTTCGTACTCTGTGAGGTTTTGATATGCAGGCAGTGGGGCATCTAAATGGATGGATTTCTCCACTGATAGCTTCCATCATGGTCCATAGCGTGGTTGATAGTGAGAAGGCAAGAACAGAGTAACATAGAAGAAAAAAAGGAAAGGAACCTCTCGTGCAAGCACTGAGTCATTGCTGACTCTTGGAGGGACGCCAGGTTTCGCTGACGTTTTCTTGGCAGGCCTTATAGCGGGGTGGTTTGCCGTTGCCTTCCCCGGCCATTATTACCTTTCCCCCAGCTAGCTGGGCACTCATTTTACCGACCTTGGGAGGATGGAAGGCTGAGTCGACCCGAGCCGGCTGCCTGAAACCAGCTTCCGCTGGGATCGAACTCAGGCGGTGGGGAGAGTTTCGGCTGCAGAAACTGCTGCTTTACCGCTCTGCGCCACACGAGGCTCATAGAAGAGGTACACCATTATAGTTTCTCTTCCATCCCACTTCTAGTTCTGAACAGAATCTCAGTTAACTGCTTTGCGTTTCTTACCTCTTGCTTGGATAAGTTTGCATCACTGGTGAATTCATCATTGTCTGTAATCTTAGTCCTATTTGGGAAATCAACCACTACGTGATTTTGATCATATAAGCGATGCAGTGGAGCAGTGCTCCTGCCCCTTTCACACTTTAGTAGGAAGGTCTACACTGGTAGGCTCCTTGTGCAATCTGGATCCCTGATTGCATAGGATGCTTAACATGTGCACAGCAGACTCCCCGTTTCAGAGTTCCCCATGCAAACCTACAGAGAGTGGCAGGGCAGGGTGACAGACACAACGGGAGGTGTGGAGACAGGGGGGGAAGGGTAATTATTTCATCCCTTGATATCCACTTTTATTCTTTGAGATTGAGGATGTCTGAGAGGGAAAAGTGCTAGATTGCAGTATATATGTTTGCAGGGATGGTTGCCAAATGTAGCAAAAGGAAGACTGGAAATTGAGACAAAGCTGCAGAATGTTGCTTCATGCTGATTGGCATAAAAAAAAAAATGCCAACATGCCCAATGCCATTATATGTCAAATAAAGCTGAAATCTACAAATTCTGATTGCAGAAAATTGCAAAGGGAAACTATCAGTTTGGTGTGCAGTGTTTTATGTAAAGAAAGTATAGACTGGTGTGCTCTAGGGTGGATTCCTGCAATGAGCAGGGGGTTGGACTTGATGACCTTATAGGCCCCTTCCAACTCTACTATTCTATGTTTCTATGGTTCTGTGATTCTATGACTATACTTGATTGTTTCTGTTCTGCTGTGTGCTTTGATTTCTTGTCTTGTTTCATTTATTGGGTCCATTCGTAACTCCCAGTAAGTGAGAAATGCTGAGAATTTTGGCTGAGTCTGAACGAGCAAGCATACTGGTGCACGCTGCTTGATAGCTCTTGCTTGGTTCCTTCTGCCAGTGGGAATGACTAAATAGAACCAGGAAGCCTCTGCCTGTGGTTTGTTTAGTGTTTCATCTCTGGCTTGTTGTTTTCCCAACAAGCCAGAATAATAAGACAGGACAGGGTTTGCTCTTGGCTTATGATTCTGGCTTGATAGCAATAAGTCACGAGGATTTCCATCATCGGTTTGTTTAGCCACTCCCTCTAGCAGGAGGAGTCAAGCAGGAGTGATTGAGCAGTGTGCACCAGCACGGTTGCTCGTTCACGGTAAGCCAGAATTCTTGGCGATTCTGGCTTAACTGTCATATGCTAACTGGGTCATAGTGTTTTGATGTTTTCATTGTTAGCTGCTTTGAGTCTTCCAAAGATAAAGAAGGATATATCAAAGTAAATAAAGTGTGACGAGAGCAATGTGTGTGCAATATCAGTCTGTGTTTCATTGCTTCTACTCACAGATGTTTAATATGAGTGTATGATACTATGAACCACAAAGCATTGTTTGTGAGGGTGCTTTACATGTGACTTTTCCCCCTTCATGGATGTATGTGAAAATTACAGTGTGCCTAATGGTTGGGGCCTGCTGCCAGTTATTCCTATACAGATGATAAAATAGACATTTGTGCAGTCTTCATGTGTGTGCCCATTTTCCTCAGTATCCATGTAGTTAAAAACATCTTGTATGAAGCAGCTCTGACATGCAGATTTTTAGGGGCTAGGAATACTAGGAACGATTGCCAATATGTGTTCACATCTGCCTTCCCTCTGTGTAGAGCAGTGCAGTTTTGACAAGGTTGAGGAAGAATAGAAGAAGAGATCTCCTGTGCTTATCCCTGATCTTCCCCTCTTGTAAAGAAATGTGCAGTCTCTCGTTCACACGGGACCAGTCTTGAGATGCGAGTTAATTGGCTGAAGGAGATTGCACCAACCTATCATTTCTTTCTAGTTAAACTTAAGTCCTCTGAGCTGAAACAATGACTAAGGAGAAAGGCAGTTGGTCATTAGACCTTTGCTTCCAGGGATTGCTCTGTGTGCACTTATGGGAGCACAGCTTTTAATTCATCTTGTGTTTGTCAACACTTCCCAAAGGCTCTGCTGCAGGCCTTCAGATGTCTCAGGTTCGTTGTCTCAGGAGGAGCCTGTTTAGAATTCACTCTGCTGTGGAGTCTATTCCAAGAATTTGCCTGAAAGCAGTGACTGGGGTTGCAGTGTTAAAGTCAAAGTGCTTGTGTCGTCCTTGCAGAGTGAGCAGTTCTTAGGACACAGCTGACCCTGGCTGCATTGTGGGACACCAGCTCTGATCGAAATGGATTAGGATGTTCAGGCTACATTTATTATTGGCTGAAACACTATTAAAATCCCCTCTTAAATTCACTTGTCCTTGTGTGCGCGCGCTCAGCTGCAGAATGTCACCGCCAGCCAAGTTGGAAGCTTCTGCCTGTGCAGCAAAATGTTGCCGGGGCTTTTTGAATTTTGGTTTGTGTTTTACAGAACCTGGCTTGTTTATCAAGGCCTAATTGTTACGTGCATTTTCATTTCACTTCATTTATTACATTTCTATTCCACCCAATAGCCAAAGCTCTCTAGGCGGTTTACACAACCATATCAAGTCAGCAGAAGGAGCTGTTTTTTTCTGCACAGCTTCTCTTCATGCTGCCTTTTCACCCTGCTTCATTAGAGTAAATAATCTCAGACGTGGAAATCTTTCTTTGTATTATGGAGTTAAGGGGTGGTGCCATGAGGAGTTTGCAGTTTAAACTTCTCTAGAGAAGGAAACAGGAGGGGAAGAAAGTATAGCAGAACCACAGGTATTGGGAGCCTTCATGCCCTGCAGTCCAAGGCTTCTCATGTGGAATAGCTGGGTTGCATGGTACTTTCTGTGCAATCTTCAGATCCCAGAGAAGTGGAATACCTAAATGTTTACACAGTTGTCCCACATGTTAGTCCCAACCGTACTGCTGTAGGGTTAGGGACAGTGACCTGATTCTCACGTAATGACAAACCATGGTTTAAGCATGGCTTGTTGAATCATGGGTTGTTGCTATGTGCGTACCTGGAACTATAGGTTAACTATGGTTTATTAACACAAACAACCCAGGAAGAGAACCCATGGTTTGTTTTTGGGTTATGAACTGAGGGTTGTTTAAACTGTGGGTGACTGTTGCTGCAAACAGAATTGTGGGTTGATCATGGGTTGTTTTTGCCAGGCCACAGAGGCAGCAGGCAAAACTGCCCCCCCCTCAAAAAACCAACCTTTTAAAATGCCAGCGCTGCGGTGCTGCAAAGGCAGTTGGGGTACAGGAAATGGAGCAGGTGAAAAAGAACGGAAACAACCCAGGAACTGAGAAAAGAAATGATGGTTCATTTTATCATCTGCTACACAAACCCTGGGTAGAGAAACAAACCATGGTTTAAATAAGCTAGAGGTTAGCATTATATTTGAACCAAGCAGTGTGAGATTGCATGTTACCTCAACACATGCAGAATCCAGCGCTTTCAGGGGCCGGTGAACACTTTTATATAACATGTATGGACAAGGATTTTCATGAGCCTCTAATGTGATGTACGTATTTCAGCCAAAGTTGATTTTAGAATGCTTACTTTTAAAATTCTAAATGGGGTTTCGGTTGTGAAGTTGGAGGTGCAAACGCCTCTGATATTTGGCATACTGCAACTGTGTTATCAGTAGAGGTGGGAGAGAATGTGTCTCTGCAGCTGTGCTGTACATTTCTCCAGGTGTTGAATCTGTTTCCTTTTAACTTATCTTCAGTAGTTGTCGTCCAAAGTGTTATTGTGGAACTATCCTTGTTGAAACATAGCTAGGATTTAGGATTTTTAAGCTTTCTGCAGCATACTGGAATGTGCACCTTTTTTCAGCTCTAAAGTGTAACTGAGAAGTTAAAAATCCAAAGAGAGTTAGAATTGTGTTGCAGTCATGGACGCACTGGTAACTCCAGTTCTGCTGTATCATCCACTGCTGCCACTGAACCCAAGAGTCTTGCTGGGTCAGACCAAAGTCTCTCTATCCTCCTTCCCTCTGTGGCCATACGGAGAAATTCATTCCATTCCTCTAAGGAGTTCAGAGTAGCATAAATGGTTCCTTCCACCTTTTATCCTCACAACAATCCTGTGTGATGTAAGTTAGACTGAGAGATGTTGAATGGCCATGGCCACCCTTTGAGTTCCATGGCTAACTGGGGATTTGAACCCAGGCCTCCCTGTTCTTAGTCTAACACTCTAACCGTGGGGTCTCCACCATGGATTCAAAAGAGTAGCTTGGTATTTTGGAGCTTAGACACCACCTTTGCCTTATACTTAAGTCCTGGGCAGGCTACTTTTCTTTAGTCTCGCCAGTTTGCCTTTTGTGAAATGGCTGTCTTGTAATTGGCCTTGCCCTTCATTTTCTGAATGAGCAACCCCTGCGCCGAAGGCATTATTTTCTGAGAGTGCCTTAACACACACGCAATGTTCCAAATGTGTCCACCACCCCAAAAGGTTTGGGGACCTCTGCTCCAACCACTACACCACACTGGCTCTCAGATGCCTCTGGAAATCCCATAAGCAGGGCATGAAACTGTATTTATATGAAGGCAATAGCCCTCCCCAGACGTATGTGTTTACCATCTTGGGATTCCCCAGTCTAGCGGATACAGAATTAGTATTATGTGAACATCTAGCTCCTGCAAGCAACCAGGCAGCTGCATTCTGCACCAGCTGAAGCTTCTGAACCATCCTTAAAAACAGCCCACATAGAGCTCTTACACTAAGCCTAGAATCATAGAATAGTAGAGTTGGAAGGGGCCTAAAAGGCCATCGAGTCCAACTCCCTGCTCAATGCAGGAATCTACCCTAGAGCATCCCTGACAGATGGTTGTCCAGCTGCCTCTTGAATGCCTCTAGTGTGGGAGAGCCCACAACCTCCCTAGGTAACTGGTTCCATTGTCATACTGCTCAAACAGTGAGGAAGTTTTTCCTGATGACCAGCTGGAATCTGACTTCCTGTAACTTGAGCCCGTTATTCCGTGTCCTGCACTCTGGGATGATTGAGAAGAGATCCTGGCCGTCCTCTGTGTGACAACTTTTTAAGTATTTGAAGAGTGCTATCCTGTCTCCCCTCAATCTTCTCTTCTCCAGGCTAAACGTGCCCAGTTCTTTCAGTCTCTCTTCATAGGGCTTTGTTTCCAGACCCCTGATCATCCTGGTTGCCCTCCTCTGAACATGCTCCACCTTGTCTGTGTCCTTCTTGAAGTGTGGTGGCCAGAACTGGATGCAATACTCTAGATGAGGCCTAACCAGGGCTCAATAGAGAGGAACCAGTACCTCACGCGATTTGGAAGCTATACTTCTATTAATGCAGCCGAACCAAAATAGCATTTGCCTTTCTTGCAGCCATATCGCACTGTTGGCTCATATTCAGCTTGCGATCTACAACAATTCCAAGGTCCTTCTTGTTTGTAGTATTGCAAGTTTGTCTGTAGCCAGTTAATTCCCATATAGTTATTTATTTAAAATAACAATTTCTATCTACACCTTTCTGCACTCAAGGAGGTTCTCAATAAATCATAGAATCATAGAATAGCAGAGTTGGATGGGGCCTACAAGGCCATCGAGTCCAACCCCCTGCTCGATGCAGGAATCCACCCTAAAGCATCCCTGACAGGTGGCTGTCCAGCTGCCTCGGATTTGCCTTCATAGGGGCATAGAGTTGCCCTGGCCTAGAGCGGTGACGCGGAGAAACAGAAGGTCTGGTCGCGTTACTCTCCAGCCCGTTCTTTCCCCAGTCTCTCGAGCTGAGGGTGGAGAGAAATCAAGAGCAACAAATTATAAATATGAACCAGCAGCAGTTAAAAATCAAGAGAGAGAGAGAGAAAGAGAGAGAGATCTGATGTAATAAAGCTAAGTTTGCCAGGAATTAAATGTGGAGACTACCTTGCTGTTGGCATCATTTTGAAATAAGCATGATTAAAGTTGTTTTGACAGCTTATAACTGTTCCTTAAAATTATGAGCAAAAAGTGGAAAGCAGAAGATATAGGCAGCCGTGGTTGCAGAAAGGATTCAGTAGAGTTCTCTTCATGAGAGACAGAGAGCACCAAGAATTTTCACCCATGAAATCTGTTTTTAAATAGCAAACAATGCACGAATTGTATTTTGTGTGTGTATATTTGGCACAATTGACCCCTTGTTGCTGCCGTTCTGAGATTCTCAGCATGGAACTCTTTGCATAAGTGTGTTATTGTTTAGGAAATCCCAGTTTCAAGGGTTTAACTGGGACTCTGGCTTTCATCTTGGAATACGCACACATGCTTATGTACTTTAATAAGCTGTCTGCATTCTCTTGCCATGCTCTGAAAGTATAAAATCTTGCAACCTCTGTTCCCAGGATTGTATTGTGAGCACGATAATAATTCCCTGTGATAGAAATGGGATTTCTGAGCATTTTTGAAGAGGCAGCATCTTTCCTTGACGAGTGACACATTTTGGGAAATAAGCAACTGACTGATGCTGTGAATTCAAGATTGTTCTTCATCAACATGTGGGGAAAGACTTTTACATTTACTTAAGGCCCAGGGGAAGCTTGGGTGAGCAAGTGTGTCTTCAGGAGGCGTTTAAATGATGCCACATTTCTGCCTCTTGAACTACATGAGGGAGAATTTCCGGTTGGTGGGTGCCCCTACAGAGAAGGCTCACTATCTGGGTACTTCATGGCGAAATTCCATCCATTTCAGAATGACCAGCAAGACCTCCTCTGCTGATCTTAAAGGTCCACTGGATATGTATAAAGGAAGGCGGTCTGCTAGGTATCCTGGTTCCTAGTTGTTTGTTTGTTTGTTTGTTTATTACATTTTTATACCACCCAATAGCCAAAGCTCTTTGTTTAGGACTTTATGTGAGAGTAACACATGGCTCAGTAGCAAATAGGCAGTCAGTGCAGTGTGGGTTGTCATGTTGTGTAGACCCAGCTGTTGTTTCATCAATGAGAAAAAAAACCTACCTCGAATAAAAAAAGCTCTTCTTTATCTACTTTCAAATGTTAATAACATGCCCCTCTGTCTGAATGATGCTTAATTCCTGGCTCTGCCCACAAAAGCAGAGTTGCACTTGTTGCAGAAAACAGGAGCACTGTGCACAGCACTGCTAAGAATATTTGAGTACTGAAAGAAAACTGGACTAATGCCATAAGATTCCTGGTTTACTAGTTTAGAACCTATTTGGAGAGGCTTGATGATTGGAATGTAGAATCCTAGAATAGCAGAGTTGGAAGGGGCCTAAAAGGCCATCGAGTCCAACCCCCTGCTCAATGCAGGAATCCACCCTAAAGCATCCCTGACTGATGGTTGTCCAGCTGCCTCTTGAAGGCCTCTAGTGTGGGAGAACCCACAACCTCCCTATGTAACTGGTTCCATTGCTCTAACAGTCAGGAAGTTTTCCCCGATGTCCAGCTGGAATCTGGCTTCCTTTAACTTGAGCCTGTTATTCCGTGTCCTGTACTTTTGATGCTTTCATTTAGGGTGGCTAAACTGTTGGGGGAACAAGAAAAGAGTGGCTCAATGGAAGTAAACACATTTCTTAATCCACATACAGAACTCATACCGGAGAGGAACCAAGAAAGAGGAAGGAACACTGTAGGCATGGTGACGGCATGGTCTTATGACTCCTGGCCTGCTGAGCCACCTGCCACAACCTTATGAGTGAGGCAGCTTTGTGGTTTCTCTCACTCCCCCAGCCAAGAAGGGGATTTCTGTTTGTAGGGAGTTATGTGGGTTTCTAGCAATGGTCTTGCATGAACTAGAGTAATTAGTTTCCTATTTCCGTGACACATTCTTGCAAGGAAGAGGTTAGGTTGGCTAAAATGTTGACAATATTACACACGTTTACATAAGAGTAAAAGTAAACTGTACTCCTTTTGCCCTGGCAAGGAGAGTAAGTGCGTTTGGAATAAAACAGAGTTGCAGAAACACATGCAGGCACACATTCTTTGTGGTATCTGTGCAGGCACACACACGGGTTCAGGACCTGCTCAGGGCTTGCATCAAGCAATTTCTAGGGCTGAAATCCAGGGCTGAGTGCTGATGCCTCTCCCCTTGAGAGGAGAGATTTTGCCCCTAGGGCTGGGACAAGTGCCTTCCTGCTAAGTTCTTGTTTGATTGCTATGAGAGTAGCGTTGTAAAGAACCTTGGTAGTGTCAAAAACAGTCTCTGAAGCATGCACCCAAGATTCATAAAGCACTTTATATGTTAAGCTGCCAAAGTAAGTTCCAGAACTGAGTTGGAATTGATTTGTTTAGGCAGCCCCTGATGTGCTCCTCTCTTGTGGACTAATCATAGTTATGTTGGGGTGTGTGTGTGGGTGTGCTTGCAAATGTCCTTGCCCATTGAAGTTATGGCCTGATGCTAAAAGCCTATGCATCAGTCGTTAAGTCAGCGTTCCTGCAAGAAGTAACTTTGACAAGAGATCACTTTGAAATAAGCAAATATACTCCCCCTGGCAGCTGTCACGTGTTGGGATGGTCAGTCTGCCTCATGTTCATGGTATCCTCAGCCCTTTGAGTCTTCCAGGCAAGTGATGCAGGGAGCCACCCACCAGTTTCAGGGCTTCCTTTGAAGCATTTCGTTCTGGAATGGAGAGATCTGCGATGCCGCTTACTGTTAAAGTGCTCATGAAGTCTCTGACAACCAGTATTTCCCTTTCTGTGTTTGTGTCGGAGGTTTTCCATAAAAGGCTCCAAGTTACTGGACTCAGCCATCTAGCTGCTTAAGATCGTAGCAGATGCTTCTAACAGACTGGGATTTTAGAAATGGTATCCTCCCTTTCTGAGGTCTTCTAAAATAGCAGCCTCCTTCCCACCCAGACGTAGAGCCAGAAACAGCCTTGGGATTTGCCATTGTTGTTTACTGGGATCCCACAGTGACAGTGGAGAGTCTGAAATATTTAGGGAAGGGGGATGCGGTTAGGCAGGGAGCCAGCAGCATAATGTTGTTGTATTCTCCCCCTGCTCTCCTCCTTCCCTGCACACAGAAGGGACAAGATTACATGCTTATGTGGACAGAACATATGCTTTGAGTACATTTTTTCTGGCTGGAGTGGTGATCCTATAAACGTCTGGGAAGCTTTGCAACCGGCTGGGAAGCTGCCAGAATATTCTAATAGCTTGAGCTCACAGTGTTATGTGCCACAAGGAAAATCTGCCATTTTGGAGGAAGAGATTTCACTTTTATTCATTGAAAGTTGTGTTTGCTCTCTGTAATTTCCAAATACATTTTCAGGAGATGTGGAAAAAGAGCCAATAAATCTTCAGAATTTTTATGAAGAAAAATAGCTAAGTGATAACAACATTGATTTTTATATTCTGTGTATCCCCAAAACAGAATGCACTAATTTAAATTTTTGATGATAAATGTGGTTCGAATTGCACCCGATGGTATGGTGTTGCTTTGCCAGGTGCTGCTGCCTTGATCAGTTTGGTAAGTTCTATGGAACAGCCTCTGGCACAGTAAATTTGCCTAGCAAAACTAGCCTTGCCAGATGCAAACATTAGGTACTTTGTGAAAAACCCTTACTTTACTGTTTCCTTTCTAGGATAAAGATAAAGTTTCTCTAACCAAGACTCCAAAATTGGACCGGAGTGATGGCGGCAAAGAGGTGAAGGAGAGAGCTACGAAACGGAAATTGCCTTTCACTGTTGGAACAAATGGAGATCAGAAAGATTCGGATACAGGTAAGGAAGTGGAGACACCCTGTTGCTTAGAAGCTGCCTCTAGGTTGAGTGGTGTTGAAGGAAGTCCGAAGCGCTAAAGGAATGGCTGCTTCCACATCCGCCTGCCTGTGATAATCATCAGATAATGATGATAGTAACTGAGACGGGTTGTGTGTGACTGGGGAGAGAGCCTACACAGTGCTGGGACTCTAAGGTATTCTCTCCCTAGGAAGGCTTGCTTGGCACCTACTTTGCTTATTTTTTTGTTTCCAAGGAAAGTTCTTTTTGGTTTCCCTTTCATTATATCACTGATAGTTTTATCTACTGTTTTATGTTTTTTAATTTTGTTAATTTTATGTTTGTTTGTTTTTATTGTATAAGCCATGCTGAGAATGTTTATATTGAAGGGCAACATGAAAATTTTTCAAAAACACGCACCCATAAATTAATAAGGATAGACAGATAGGCTTTTGGCTTCATGCGTGTCATTTCTTGTTTTAACTACCTTTAAAACAGCTTTGCTGGGTGACCTGTTAAAATGTTCACTTGGCACATTGCATATGGCATCTTTCTCCCCAGCAAGCTTTGTGGCACTTGTTCAGTAGAGTTGCATGCTCTATTCTTTGAGCCCTTGGAATGCAAGTTATTGCTGGCAACATCAATTTACACTTGCGTCTCTGTGCCATGTCTCACTGACTAAAGTAACATTGATATAAAGAGTACAGAGGTCCCTAAGGGGATGGGGAAGTGAAATTCTCCAACATACAGTTGGACTTTGCTCCCAAGAAGCAACCATTGGTTACCTTTGTCCAACTCATGCAAGCACCCAATGTGTGCCAGAGATATCAGCATGGTGGTTGTTGAATGTTATATATAGTTGAAAAGGTGGTGACTGTTTGTTTTGCGGGCCGCGGCTGGCAGTTTACAAGAGGACTGATTGGTGCAAATATTGCTTCTTGATAGATATTTGTAGTCGTGGCATATTTCAAAGTCTTTCTTTCTATGAGTTTTGTTTTTGCTGATTGCGGTTGAAGGGCCCTGTTTGTGTGTAAGGTGTGTGCTGGCTCTTACCAGAGGAAGAGAGCAAGGGAACGAACTTACTGATTTACGGTGTTGTCTTGTGTTCTGGCCTGTACAAGACAACAGCCATTATTAGGGCTGCTACAAAAGTTAGGAAGAGCTGGAAATAACCCCACTCTTTCTTTTCTCCAGCCAGGTTCTGCTGCCTACTGTTGGGAAGCCCATACTAGTTGTGGCCTTTCAGTCTCATGTTTAGCAAATTGGTAGAGGATTCTATAGTTAGTTGGCACTACACACTTCAGAGATACAAGGCACCATGTTCCGTTCCAGTGTCTTTGTTTTAAAAAGCTCTTGGGATGTTATGTCTTTAGAAGGTTATGTCTTTAGTTACCTAGGGAGGTTGTGGGCTCTCCCACACTAGAGTCATTCAAGAGGCAGCTGGGATGGAAGCAATAGAGGACATTATGTCATTTGACCACAATACAGTCCCCCTGCCATCTTTCCCTTTATCCTTTTATGAGCTGAGGTATGCCTTAGATAAATGGTGGGAAACACATTAAGTTGTGTCTGTAAATTGTCACATGTGTCAGTCACTTAATCTGTTTTTACTGTTACACTGGGAAGTCATCATTGGTTCCTACTTTTGTTGAGTACAGCAGCCAAAGTAGCTAAACCTGTCCCACAGATTACATTAGAAATCAGGGGCATGATTCATCAGTTGTAAACTAGTTTGCTGTTTCTATGTGAATGTGACAAATGATCGGAACTCACAATGTAAGGTTGCCATCTTTAGGGAGGCAAGTTGCCCTGAATGTCATGATTGGTTGGAGGAAGAGAACCGCCATCACCCTGCCTTCCCAAACAGTGTAGTACAGGAGGCTTCTTCCGTTCATTCTTTTGTGCTGCTTGCCAATATTGGGGGAACTCTTCTTTTGTGTTTGTTTCCTGGGAGTGAGGAGTATAAGGGAAGTTTGGAATAGGAGTTGGGGCAGGGATCATCCCTGCAGTTGCGTCAGGGCTTCCAGAGCCCAGTGCAAACCACAGGAACAATCCCTCCTGCCGTTGTTTGCACTTGTGGACCAAAGGTGGACCATGTCTCATTGTCTCCTTGATATGAAAGTAACACAGTGACTGGGTTCAGACAACATGATAACCTGCACTCAAGGGTTGAGTATGGGTTGTCATTGAATTGTGGGTGTCGTATTGTCTGAACCCAGCTGTACTAAGAAACCATGGTATGTTAACCACAAACAACTCATGAAGTGAACCCATGGTTTGTTGTTGGGTTGTGAACTGTGGGCTGTTCATGGTTAACCTTGATCTGTTATTGCAGCTGGGTTGAGACAAAACAATAACCCATGTTTCAACAACATATGGTTCAAGGACAGCCCACACTGGGTTCACACAACAAGATAGTTGTTTATAGTTATTTTAGATGTATGTTCTTGTATATACTGCATGTTCTTTGGTTTAAATTTTTGTATATCAGTTTTAATTGATTTAATCTTATGTAAACTGCCCAGAGAGCTTTGGCTATAACAACAACAACAACAACACACACTCAAGGGTTGAGTATGGGTTATTGTGTTGTGTGAACCCAGTCACTATTTCCTCTGTCTGTATTACTACAGTACTTGCTCCCATCTCCACTCATGTGATAAACTGCAGCAAACTTCAGAACATTTTCTAGTAGGCAACGGTGCTGTTCACTGGAAAAGCTCTTAGAATCCCTCTCACTTCTTAATTTGTGCTTGAAGGACCTGCAGGAAGGTCTGGTATGCTGAGAGGGAGAAATAAGCAGCTTTATTATTGAGCTGCATTATTTGCATCCTCAGTGTGATGTGTTTTAAACGCAAGTGCTTGGAATGCTAAACAGAGGCATTTCCCCCCACCTAAATGCTTCTTAGCATAACATGCACAGGAAGTAGAGCATGCAGTGTTCCAGCTCATGTTAGACCTGTTGTAGTTTTTCTATTAATTGTAGTACAAAAACCATGCTCCTAGAGCCTGACCATATAGGCAGATTCACTACTAGCAGTTCTTTAGTTTCTTACTCTTCTGAAATGTGTGTTGCAAGCTCGGGAGTAGGCGTTGTGTTTAAATTAGTTGTTCAGAGTGTACCTTTTTAGTGGGCCAGGTGCATAGAATTCCTGAACTGGTGTGATCTGTTTGGGATATCTGTTAGAGTACTCTGTGTTGTGAGGGAACGGTGCATTGCCTGCCCGAGACTTCCCTCTCCTGACCGCCCCCACACCACACGTCTCACTTCGCTCTCCCCGTGCTGCCCCCAGGAGCCTCCAAAATGTGCTAGATATATTGGCCTATTTTTTCCCCATTTTGTGCAAACGTATTCTGCATATAATTATGTATGCTGCATCCAAGACAGAATGGAACAAGAAAGCGGAGGCCAAGAACATATTTCAGAAATCCTTTCTCACTAATGCAGCCTCGGGCAGAACTTCGGTGCTGTGTTGAGACAAGGGTTTGGAACTCCTCCAAATCCAAGTTAGGCGCTCTTCGTTTCTCTAAATCCAGTGAGGGGGTGTCTCAGCAGCAGCAGCAGCAGCAGCAGCAGCAGAAAGCAGCCACTGTAGAACGGCTTTGAAGTGACCTGAGCAGTGGTGAAGCTGCTGCAGTCGGTCAGCGGGGGAAACTTCCAAAAATGCCGTGCCTGCCCTTGTTGGCTGTACCTCCTGCCTGATTTTTCCTGAGCTGCTGGCTGAGTCATGGAGCTGACTGGAAGGTGCCAGACTCCTCCTTCTCGAGCCGTATGCTTGCTTGCTTGCTTGCTTGCTTCCTTCCTTCCTTCCTGTATTGTGTCATGTGGTTGGCCTGTTTTTCAGCTCTTACCGTTTCAGGGATGCTTGCAAATGGTTGATGTGCTTCTTAAGTTAGGCCCTAGTAAATGCTTTTAACATACGTTGTTGACTTACGGTTGAGGGTACCCTTGAACCCTCCATTCCTGGTAGCTGTGAGGTTGGCTGTGTCTGGGGGAAAAGGGTATAGTGGGAAGGCTACTTTATATTAAAACCTTCGGAAAACTGAACTTTCATTCCAGGTAGCCAAATCTACCTTGGTAAGAGTAAGTAATTCATGCCTGAATGAGAATTGGCACCTTTGGAGTTGTGGTAAATGCCCAACCAGTCTCTCTCATGGGCAGGGATTGTGCACGAACCTTGCAGCTTTTGTGCTAGTGCTTCTGGAGCCTCTCGAATCAAACGTGCATGTGTCAGGGAGAAAGGGCTGTATTATCCATAGACCAGCTACGGAGACTGGGTGTTTGGAGAATGTGCTACCCATTTCTCATGAAATTCTTAGTCTAAGAGAGGAGGGACCAGGGGTGAGAGAGAGGAAGAATGGGCAGGATGCGTCTGGCTTCCTGTCTTGAAGTAAGTGAGCAAAAAGAGCATAGCCTTGGACACCCTTTGCGACTGGGCTGAGACGAGCAGAGCAATTTCCCCAAACCATGCCTAGGCTGCCACAGTCCTTCCTGCTCCTTTCAAATGAGAGTATTGGAGCTGCTGCATAGAGGATGGCGAGGAAGATCAAGTAAGCATGGCAGCCAGTCCTGCCTTCTCTTCCTCTAGCTCCCCTCTGCCAGGAGGAGCAGCCAGTGTTGTGCACTGAGTGAGAGATTGCTGGTCACTGCTCTTCCCTTGCAAGCTAGAGCCTGTGTTGTGGTGGTGGAAGATGCTGCCCTTGACCAAGGGAGACCTGAGTTCAAATCCCTACTTAGCCCTGAAGTACACCGGGTGACCCAGGGCCACACACGGCCTCTCAGGGGTTTTTTGTTCATAAAACGGTGTGTGTGGAGTCCTTTTGCTTTCCAGGGATCATAGGAAGAGGGAAATAAGTTGATAGCGAGTGAGAAAGAAAAGTGGCGAATCAACACAGTGGAGTGAACACAAAAGGAAATTTGGAAGCCTGAGATCCAGGGAACCCAAAGTAGTGGGCATGAGCCCAAGGAGGAAGAATCTCAAATATCAGTTGGAACATATTCAATGTTTGGCTGTAGGCTCTGTGTGTGTGTGTGTGTGTGTGTGTGTGTGTGTGTGTGTGTGTGTGTGAGAGAGAGAGAGAGAGAGAGAGAGAGAGAGAGAGAGAGAGAGAGTTCTGAGTCTGCAAAGCATAGATTATCCACTCTCCACTTTTGCTGGCAAGTCTTCATCTCATTTCAGTCACACATGCAAAACACAAAAACTTTATGTGGTAGATTGTGAGCAGGGACTTCAAACTAAGCCATGGTACGCAATTGTGGCCTTACGTCTAGGGTTTCCGGGTTTCTCTTGTGTATTGCACTAAGAATGCAAAATGTGTTGCAATGTTTAGCTCTCTTCATCCAGATTGTTCGATGGTTGGTATGTCATTTAAAACTCAAGTCCAAGTTCAGTATTCCTCTTGTTGTCTGCTGTTAGTAATTTATCTTATAGTTTGAGGAGGGAATGCACCCTCCTAAAGCTTACCCACACTTAATTTTTGTTTTACGCAAAGGGACTCCAAAGTAATAGGTGAAGAAGAAGAAAATATCTTGGGGATTGTTTCCAACGATTAACTTGTTCCAGTGCTCTCTTGAGATGCAAGTGAACGAAATATTGTGGGCAGTCATTGGGTCAGTCAGGCATGGCTATCTTTGGAGCAGAGTGGAATGCAGCAGTTGTTTACCAGCACAGCTCGAGATGTCACAGTTGGTCACCAGAGGAAGGAAGGAAGGAAGAATCCCGCGTTCAATGGAAACTGTGGAGGAAAGCTTCAGAAGGCAGAATGCAATTTAAACCCAGTGTGTGGTAATCTGAAAACTGCTGCCCTTAGATCCATCAGTGGAAGATTAATCATTAACCTGCCTTTTTGCCTGTCATTCTAGCAGCTGCAGATTCTGCCCTGTCATTAAGCTGCTGTCTTGTAAGCTGCCTGGGTGGGTTCCCCCCCCCCCATTTTTCCTGAAGCCTGTATTTTGCAGTTCTTCTTTAAGGAACAGAAGGGAGTAGATGATGCCTGGTTCAAGCTGAGAAATTGTCAGAGGTGTGTGGTTCTTGCAGTGTGAAAGTGGTGCTGGTGCTTTGAATGCGAGAAATGGTGTAGCTGAGCCATGTTCATCTGCCAGGATGCTGCAGCGGTGTAGGTCTCCTGTGTGATCCATAGTGACATTCCAGCTGAACTTTATGGCCCAGTCCAAGGCCAGAGTTCTTTTTAGTGCCTGGAAATAAACAGAAAACAGGACAGAAGAAGTGGAAATTTCAAAAATCAAAATGTACTTCTCCCATGCCTGCTTCTTAATTCTGCAGCTACTATAACTAAGGCCTAGTTCACAATGAGGTAGTCATCTTATGTCTGGGCTGTACCATTTCAGGCTGCAGGTAGGGCTGACATGATGGAATAGCCCTCCATGCAAAATAAATGAATAAATCCTAACATGTGTTTGTATGTTTTTGTGAGTCGCTTTGAGGGCCTTTTGGCTGAAAGGCAGCATAGAAATAAACTGTAACATAACATGGAGAATGCAGAGCTAGATGCTTCCCTGTGGCGTGCCAGTCCTCTACATAAGCGAGTATTCCTCATGTGACACCCCCTGCACACACTCCTGCAATCTGAAGTAGTGCAGCTCTGACACAGGTTTCTACAACCTTCGTGAAAACTAGCTTTGGTTTTCTCCTCAGGCTCATTAATGACACATAACTAACAAAAATGGAACTTTACATTGCTGTTTATCCCAGTGCACACATGGGATCAGGGAACTTTGGAGTGGAGAATACTTAGCTTCCATTCCAAATAGAGATTGAAGGCCCAGGGAAAAAAGACAAAAAATATCCAGGTGCATGGCAGGCACTTCTTTTTCCAAGGACAGTTCCCCCACCCACCCCGAAAAACTTTGGATTATGAAATATTTTCTTTCAGAATTTGAGTCAGGTTGTTTATATATTGTTATCTAGCCGTTACCCCTCCCAAATGGTTTCTAAAACATATGGAATAAGAAGACTTTTTGAAGAAGGTTAGAGATGTAAAATGACTGGAAATAATGAAACCATGGGGTGGGGTGGGGACTGTTTACTCTTGACAGTTTGGGGTTTGTTAAAGGAAATTATTTACAAAGATGAATAAAATGTCACTCCTAAAATAACAGGTTGAGATTGCTAAAATATAAGTGATTACCATTCGGAGTCTTTCCCAGCTAAATAAAACCAGCTAAATAAAATCTAAATAAAAGCTTCTTGTTCATATCAGATATCAGCTCCACCCCACAAACAGGAACAGGTTTAGGAATTTCCCTAAACTTCCTTACAAATGGGAACAGATGCTGTGCACCATCCTTTACTCTGCATAGAGTTATTCCTGCTTCTTCTGGCTTCTGGGATGATTGAGATGTTTCAGGGACCACTTGATAGAGTTCCCTCAGATCAGACATAAAACAGGAAGTTAAAATATATGCAACTTGGTATGCTCACAAAATTGTCATGTTGGATGTACTAAATTTAGAAGTATAATTACAATAATTACAAATTTAATGAGTTTACTTTTAAATGTTTTTTTAAATATAATAATTTTATGAGCAAAACAAGTTATATGTAATATAACTTACAAACAGAAAGTCTGCTTTATGTTCTTAAAGCAGCCTTCTCCAACCTGATGCCCTCTAGATCTTTTGTACTACAGTGCCCAGTATTCCTGACCATTGGCCATGCTGCCTGACACTGATGGGAGCTTAAGTCCAAAATATCTGGAAGCTACTGGGTTAAGGACAGCAGTCCTTAAGCAACAAATTAGATCTGCAAAGAGTGCTAAAAAAATAAGTATTGCTTAGTTTTCCATTTTTCACAAAATGTCAATCTCTCCCCCCATTACATCTGTAACTTCAGGTGATGAGAGAAACGTGTTTGTTGTTTAAATGCAAGTCTTCTTTACAACAACCTGAGAGGCCAGCATTATTATCTCTATTTCACACATGGGAGAGAGCAGGTGGGGGTGGGCGTGGGGGTGGGGAGAAAGCTTTGCCTAAAGCGAAGTGCCTTAGCTGAGATTTGGGCTGAGATCTAATGGAAGTATTATATTTAGGAGAACCTGACTGGAGGCCATAATGAAGCAATAGTTTACTATGTAGACTCCAGAACACTAGAGCTTTCTGCAGTGCCCTGCCTGCAGGTTTTAGAATAGATCTCTTAACATCACAAGGGCTAGAAGCTTGAGAATAAAATCAGTTGATACTTTCAGGAATTCACATCTGCACTTGATAGCTGGGTTCACACACACGCTAACCCACCATGGGTTACCATGTTGTCTGAACGCAGCACATTTTCCGCAGGGTGGGTTAATGCGTTATCTGAATGCAGTGGGTTATCATGTTGTCTGAATGCAGTGCATTTTATGTTGCTTGTTAGCCATGCAGTGTGGTTTATTTTTCCCAAACAAACCACCTTGAGAACCCATGGCTTGTTGTTGGGTTCTTCAGGGTGGTTAACAAACCACACTGCATGGTTAATGAGCAAGTCTGCAGAAAACGCACTGCATTCAAGAAGGACGCAGACAAGCTGGAGCGTATTCAGAGGAGGGCAACCAGGATGGTCAGGAGTCTGGAAACAAAGCCCTATGAAGAGAGACTGAAAGAACTGGGCATGTTTAGCCTGGAGAAGAGAAGATTGAGGGGAGACATGATAGCACTCTCCAAATACTTCAAAGGTTGTCCCACAGAGGAGGGCCAGGATCTCTTCTCGATCCTCCCAGAGTGCAGGACACGGAATAACGGGCTCAAGTTAAAGGAACCCAGATTCCAGCTGGACATCAGGAAAAACGTCCTGACTGTTAGAGCAGTATGAGAATGGAATCAGTTACCTAGGGAGGTGGTGGGCTCTCCCACACTAGAGGCTTTCAAGAGACAGCTGGCCAACCATCTGTCAGGGATGCTTTAGGGTGGATTCCTGCATTGAGCAGGGGGTTGGACTCGATGGCCTTGTAGGCCCCTTCCAACTCTGCTGTTCTATGATTCTATGATTCTATGATTCTGACAACACAATGACCCCTGGTTCAACAACAACCCATACTGGGTGGGTTAGCATGTTGTGTGAACCCAGCCAATATAACAGATTCCCAGACTGGAAAAATATTCCAGTTGCCTAGGTGCTAGTATTAAGTTTTTTGGTGCTTGCTGGGATTGTTTCCCCCCAGCCCAAATAAATGCCATGGAAAACTCCTCAAGATAATCTCAGTCAGCTACACTGCTGAGTTTGCGATATGCCACCCCTGACATCCACAGTAGAAGTGGTGTCACGTCTTCATAACCCTGACTCCCATCTAGTAGCCTAAGGTCAAGAGCTGCCTGACTCAGGACCTGCCTGCTTTTAGCAAAAATATAGCATTGGATTTAAACCCCACCCTCTCAGGTTTTAGAAGCATTCCTAAAGGAACAAGATCATGCTGTAACCTACCTGCTCACCTGAGCCATGCCTTTGTGGCATGAGGAAAGGAAGGTGCAGTTCATTTCGGGAGGCCTTTACAAAACTGCTGCTGTGTTTCGGACTCCCCTGTGCTAATCCTTAAACGTGTTTGTGATGCTAATTAGTGGGTTAGCAATGCTTGATGAATCAGATGAACTGTCAGCTATTATTCCTCCTCTTCCCTCCCCCCTCCAGAATATGAACATTGTTGGGTTGCTTAACCGGCTGCTGCTGATGTATGTTGAACTGGCTTCCATGGGAACAGGCTTGTTAGTCACCAGTTGCTTAATTGGCTGGAGAATCCGTGAGAAGCGAGTTGCTGGCTTATTGAGAAACGCCTCGGTGTATGAAACTGTTACTTGTGTGCATTTCTGTTGTTGGCTTCAGTACCATCCGTGCAGCTGTGGACTCAAATGGGCTGTTCTGCATGGGTCTTTCTTCATTTTGTTTAACCTCAGTCCTTTTGCCTAAAAAAAAAAAATGGAGGAAAAAAGCCAAGAAGCTGTTCTCACCTAGCAACCATAGAGAGAATTAAATGAATATCGGGACTTCTTCCTTCCGAGCCGCACCCTATAATGCTAGTACAGAGTACTTGGCCTAGCACACATCATCCTTAGAAACTGCAGCCCAGCGTATTCTGCCACCTGTGAAATTTTGACAGTGAGCAGCCAGCTATTCCCCACTCTTCCTGGCCCTGTCCGCTTCCTTTCCAAACGGTTTGAGAGGAAGGACTTCAGAGCGAGCTTCAGGACCAAAAAATTTAAACAAGATTAATCAGTACCGGCTCTCTTTCCTTGTTGACAATTGCTCTTATGCACAGTGTCAAATACTTCCCACCCTCTGGATTTCTGCTTCAAGATAAGGGATGGAAGGCACTTCTTTTCATTTCCTGATGGGCACAGCACAGTACGACTAAGGAAAATACTTCAGATTCCTTGGCAACAGGATAATTTTTAGGCGCACGGGCAGGGCTAGAAAATGTGTCAGAAATCTTACACAACTGTGTAACCAGGTGTCTCGGATTTTTCTAGCTGTGACAGACAGTGCAGACTTTCATATCTAATCTAGAAGTTTGTTCAGGCATTCAAAATCCCCTTTGTGCAACATGTCCCTATCCTGAATGGTAACCCAGGGCACATCTCATTTTGAATATCTGAACCTTTCCCAAAATTATTGCTGTTGGATGTCTGTGGCTGCATTGATCAGTCTCATTTAGACAAAAGCTTGAAGATCCTCTTAATGGTAGTGGAGATGGCCACACTAGGAAAGTTTTATGTTTGCCAAGATGCATTTCAGAAGTTCAGTTGAGGTTCCAGTTTGCTTTGAAATGGATTTGAAAGTGACCTGAATGAGCAAGCAATATTAAAACCTATGTTTTAGTCATCTCTCTTTTAAACAGTATAGACAAAGAATCACAGCCCTTTGGCTTTTTCATGGAATGTATGTTAAGTTACTTGTAGGTGCACCAGGTTCCACATTTAAATGGGTAGCACCAAGATCCCCACACCTTTGTCTATCACAAGGGCATCAGCATAGGTGACCAGTCATTACAGTTCTATATTCAGGGGTAGAAAAAAAAGTCAATCTTGGGGGAGACAGAATCCATTTTCTGGGAAACAGTTTCACTTTTCAGGCACATGGTGCATTCCGCCCCCTCCCAAGAATCTCCCATACATGTGGTTTTTTTGTGGCTTCTGTTGTCCGTCTCTCTATATAAAACACTTAGGTATGTTTTCGTACAGGCTTCAGCTGATACAGGTTGCTAAGCAACAGTAACAATGTGTAACGTCAGCTGATACAGGTTGCTAAGCCCCTCGCCCGACACCTCTGGGCTTTCCAAGGTAATCCTATCCCCCTTTCGGCCTCTTTGCTCCCCCCCACCACGAAGGGGGCAGCGCCATGGTCCGGATCATGAGTGAGGCGTGGCTGGGTGGGAAGCCGCTCGCCTGCTGCGAGCCCAGGCCTCGGCCTAATCTCATGCGAGCTGGGTGGGCGGCCCAAGGCTGACAGGAACCCCGGGGAGAGGGAGACATCTGCTCCCCCTGCCCCCCCCCCAGGTCTGCCAGACGGTGCTGTATTGGTGGCCTCCAAGCAGCCCGCGCCCCCGCGATGATATTTAATTAAGATATGCTACAACAGTGTATGTTACGCCAGGTACAGCTAGTTACATTAGGAAATGCTACCATTCATCTTACCTTTGTTAGGAGAATTTCTCACAGATTATTTTCTCTTTTGTTATATCCACCATTTCTTCTGGAGCTGTACCTATTTGACGTATCAGTCTTCCCCTTGTGTATCCTGTGGTCCTTTTGGTACTTCTAGCTCTCTCTCTCTCTCTCTCTCTCTCACACACCCCCACACCCCCACACCCCTTCCCCAGCTGCTGGCCTGTGTGGCAACATGTTACCTTTAGTTGGGCAAGTACAGGTCTTGTCCTCCTTCCCCCAGCCCGTTATTTTATGCTAATTATGTGTTGCACTTTTGCATATTCTTCTGGCTCCCAACCCGTTCTCCTCCTGCTGCATTTAGCCTGTTTGGGCCGTATGCTTTATGATTTTACATTAACCCACATTACCCAGCACTGCTGCTGCTGCTCGCCCTGCACAGAACCCCTCCCCTTTCTGATTCCTTCCAGTATGCATGGCTGTCTGTAGAAGCTGGGGCTTCTGCAATTCCTTCCTCTGAACCTTGGCTGTGTTCAGGTAAAACCCACTTCCTTCCATCTGAACTGACATTTGCTAAAGCACAAGCATTTTTATGTGCTACAGTGCCCACGGTAAGAATGAGTCACACTCCGCACGTGAGGCTGTGAATAAGAAAAGCAGGGCCTGTCTTATGCTTCCTCCCAGGGGCATAATCCATCCTCCATCACCGTCTGTGCAAATTCTAATTTATTCTTATTGATCCTTTGTTCGGCTGTGTACTTGGGAATACACTCTTGAAAATGAAAGTCTTTTTACAGGACCAGGAAGTGGCGACTTCCCCCATAGCACCTGTAAGGTGTTTGGGGTGGGGTGGGGTGGGGGTATCGTTTGCCTGTGCTTGCGTTGCCATGTCTGTTCACGGATGCATTCGTTTTTCAGGATCCCAATCTTTTGCAGTAAGTGGGATCTGACATTGCTTTCGGAGCTTCCTTCACTTAAGACATCAATATGGTGATGTTGTTGTTTTTACTGATGTTGCCTTTTATTCCTCCCTCAGTTTGAGCTCTTCCCCACTTCCTCTCAGCCTTGAGCTAGGCCTTCACATTATGCTAAATATAGCACAGCATATTCAGGGGCTTATGACAACTAGAGATATGCATGCCAAATTAAAAGCTGTGCAAGTCTGTGTATTGTAAATTCTGGAATCTAAGGTGGGTCCAGGAACCATCTGAAAGTGGATGGGCCTGATCCACTCTTTCACGTAGACCTTAGGGATTCGCCTGTAAAAAACACACACCTTCAAAGCAACTCCCTGGTTGTATGCTGCAGAGGAGCAGCAGAGGCCGAAGCTTCAGCTCTCTGCATGTGTGCATTTTTCATGCCAATAGTGAACAGCAATGGAAATGGGAGGGTGCATTAAGGGGAGAGAGAAGTCACTGAGCTGAACCTAATAAAGAGCACTAGAAAAACCCTCTAAGTGCCTGGTGGCCACGTTCCTAGAAATTTGATACTGGTGCCTACTTTGATTTCCTACTTCCCCTGCTGGTGCCTAGGAATTGGGGAAAAAATATTCCCAGCAGCTCTGAATTTGCATGGTGGTGGTGGTGCCGACGGCGTCAGCAGCCCCAGAGCAGCATGCCATCCAATCCCTGCATGATCCATGCAGTCTGTGCGTGCTGGCAGCTGCAGGCCAGGGCAGTTCTCTTTACCTGTGCCTGGACACAGCCAAACAAGAGATCAATAAGAATAAATTAGAATTGTCCAGACAGTGAGGGAAGATTAATTATGCCCTAGGAAGGAAGCACAAGATGGGTTTGTCCATCCACATTATAGAAGAAGTCTGTTGTGGAAACTACCCAGGCCATATAATCTCTTTGGCAAGTCAGTGTGGTTTTCTTGTAGTAAAGAGCCAAACAGATAGCTCACGAATAAACCTTAAATAGGTGTGCCAGAAACAGAGAAAATCAGAATAAGCATCAGAGGGTGGGCAGGAAATTTGAAGAAAAATCAAGAGCTCTGGTTTTGGTTTTAAAGTTTTTATTTGAGGGCATATATGATATGATATAGAGTATTGTGTCCAGTTCTGGGCTCCACAATTCAAGAAAGACGCAGACAAGCTGGAGCGTGTTCAGAGGAGGGCAACCAGGGTGATCAGGGGTCTGGAAACAAAGCCCTATGAAGAGAGACTGAAAGAACTGGGCATCTTTAGCCTGGAGAGGAGAAGATTGAAGGGAGACATGATAGCACTCTCCAAATACTTGAAAAGTTGTCACACAGAGGAGGGCCAGGATCTCTTCTCGATCCTCCCAGAGTGCAGGACACGGAATAACGGGCTCAAGTTAAAGGAAGTCAGATTCCAGCTGGACATCAGGAAAAACTTCCTGACTGTTAGAGCAGTACGACAATGGAATCAGTTACCTAGGGAGGTGGTGGGCTCTCCCACACTAGAGGCATTCAAGAGGCAGCAGGACAACCGTCTGTCAGGGATGCTTTAGGATGGATTCCTGCATTGAGCAGGGGATTAGACTCGATGGCCTTGTAGGCCCCTTCCAACTCTGCTATTCTATGATTATATGATTCTATATTTCACAGTTAGGATTTATTTGAGGCATACAGATCATTTTGGTACATAGTATATTAAAGACTTTTTAAGCATTTTACTCACTTGTACCAGATTATTGATAGCGGAACGATTAGAAGCTTTCCCACCCCTTTTTTTCCAGTTCACAGGAAATTTGAAGAAATATGTCTGGCTTGACTTGGGCTAGAAGCTTTGGTAATTTCCGGCAGAGAGATGACGTTGTAGAAGATGCAGTTTATTGATTTGTTAAAAATCAGTGACCACTACGGTTGAGTGCTACAGCCTTGGCTGGCTCCTACGTTGGACCTTTTGTGACCTGTATATGCTTTTGCTCCTTTCACTTGTGTAAAATTGACTTCTTAAATGCCTCGTGGGATTCTGTTTGGTAGCAGAGAGTAAGCCCTTGTTGAGGGTTCTCACCGTATCATTGTAGGGAACATTTGGCTAATTTGGTCCAGTTTGTTTATGAAAATAGATTTCCAGTCACAAATGCTGTAAGAAATTATGAAATAACTTCTGACCTCAAAAGCATCTTCAGCTTCCAGTTCTGCAAATGGTGCAAAGTAATAAACCAGCCAGATATCGTGGGATAATTTTAAATCCATACTACTTTGTTGTCCCTAGTGTAAATCTGGTGAAATTTGGGGAGGCCTATTGATCCCTCTCCTTTTTTAACAAAATGGAAAGGGGGGGGTCCGTCCACCCAAACTCTTGCCACCCAGACCTCCTGTATGTCCCACAGTGTATTCTGCCCCCACAGTCTATTTCCTGCCCTCTTCCTACCCCTCAGGAGAACAGAATCTTTTCAGTTGATCTTTCTGTCTCGGCTTCTGAAACCAAATGCAAGAGATGACAGCACATCCTTTGCAGTCTCTAGTCAGCTTTTCCCACCCCCTCTTTTGTCCTTCCTGTTTACATACATACTTGCTTCCAGGCCAGCTATGGGTCTTACTGTTACACTTGGTTGACTTTGCCAAAACTCCTCTGGGCAACTGACAGCAGACTTAACCCCTTGACTCCAAGCAGGACAGAGTCTGATGTACTGTGGCTCATTTTTCATGTGGCTTTTCTACCCAGGGTGCATAAGAAAGATTTAAAAATGGGTTCTTTCTTACTTAAATAGGATTTTTCTCATATTTTTAATTTTCAACAAGCATGGGTTAAAAAAATAACTGGGTTAACTGGGAAATATGAATGTAATATAAACATGCATACACATAATCTTTTAAAACTGAATCCTGACCATAAGTGTGCTTCATAGAGTTAAAAGCTTCTTTTCTGTGTAAAAAAGGAAAATGTGGGGGTGGTAACTGACTCGAATAAAGGCAATAAATGTATTATTGTAGGTTTTTACTGGTCTCCGTAACTAGCAAATTGGCACAAGTGCTAACATCTAGGAGATGCTATCCTGTACCTAACCAGGATCATCTGCTGACTTCACCTGGGCAGTGTTGTACTCCTGTTTTGTTCCCTCAAACTACTGGAGCTCAGCAATGTGCACATTTTTTTTACTCTTCCAACCATAACAACATATAATTTACTTTCCATCTTAGGGTGAAATGCTCATTTGTCCATTAACTGCCACCTTTTGCTTCTGGAAAATTCTCAACACTTAAAGCTCTATTCTATGTGCATGTTTCTCATTTTGTTCAATGCGGTTTACTTCAAAATATGTGCACATAGGATTCCAGAGATGGGAGAAAGGAAGAACAGCGGAGAAGGCCTTCTTTTTCCAGGCCTTGCTTGTGGGCATTTGGCGAACCACTGTGTAAACATAGTGCTGAACTATGTAGACCTTTGGCCTGGTCCAGGAGGGCTGCAATAACGTTCTTATGATTGCATCCTCCTCCGTCTTCAAGCAAGTGATGTTGCATCACATCCTGACATATGAGACAGCCAAACACAAATTTGTCTCTTGTCTTGAAGCTTGCATAATTTTGCAGTGCAAAAGGCAAGTGGGTTACATGTCCAAAGGATTGAGATCTGGGGTCTCCAATGTGGTGCATGTGGGTACCAATGTGCCTGCGGATTCCTCTTTTGATGCCTACCATGATTCCTGCCCCTCCAGATTTTTATTTTATTTTTACAGGGTTGTTGTTGTTGTTTTAAACAAAATTGGGAGGCAGGCATGCTGCAAAGAAGTGCCAGCGTCCAGCACTATATGTATTTCTAAGAATTCCTCTGGGTCCCAGAAGTATACTTAAAAAATAGAAAATTTGGTTGGCAGCAGCCCTGTTTTTGTTTTGAAGGCGCACATAGCTGCCCCCCCCCAAAAGCTAAAGGTAAGCTGGGGAGGTGGTAGGGAGTGTCCTTGGGGCTAAGGGAGACAGGGAACATCCTGAGGGGTGGTGGCCAGAGGGCGTGGTGAGGAGCAAAAGAGTGTCTTGCCTCTTCTCTCTCTCTCTCTGGCTGTGGGTGTACTGGTGTTTTACCTCTGTGTATGGGAGGTGAGTGGGTGTTTGTTTCTCTGAGCATTGCCCATTTGCTTTCTGTGAAATTGGTATTTTGTTGTAGTTTGTGGAAGCAAATATGTGTTTTGGACTTTGGGGCTCGAACCCCACCTCTGCCTTATACTCTGCTTCTTGCCCAAGTTACTTCTCTCTGAGCCTCAGTTTGCCTTTTGTGAAATGGGTGTTAGAACAGAAAACTAGGGTTCAAAATAATGGTTTTGTATTTCTTGGGGATGTTACTTTACTTTTAATCTCACCAGCTTGCTTTCTGTGAAATGGGCATTTTGTCACCTGCCGTGCCCTCCTTTTGTGAGAGTGCTCACAACGCTCTCTCAAAATTCTAAATATACCTAATGAGCCAAAAGATTGGAGACCCTTGTTTTAGATTATGCTCCTCGGTTGCATAGGGGCTCTATTGAGTTGCAAACAAATACATTTTAATAGTTATAGAAACCTAGCTTTAATATGCATGCTTGTTCAGGAAATACTTTTTATTTCAAAATGGAAAACTTGATTTAAATCAGTGGTTTTAAATTGCTTTCATTTAAATCAAGTCCATCCTGCTGCTGTATCTGAAGGCAGGCCTTATTTGTGCAGTTGCTTTCCTTGGTGGCCGGGTTCATGTGACTGTCAGCTGAAGTCAGTCTCTTTGAGGAGCAGCATGAGGATTTAATTCATCTATGCTGAGATTTCAATATATTTAAAGTCTTTTAAGAATTTGCATTTCAGATGAGCAACCCAGGCTGCTAGTTAAAATCCTCTAGCTTGCAGGCCTTTTCTTCTGAGCAATGCTGTCTTTTTGACAAGAGTGCCAGTAGTCCTGTTCTGGTTAGTCTTTGGGAGATAAGCCTTTGAAGTCTCCTGTGTGCTGTTTCTTCTTGTTCTTGCTTAGACTTGACTTGCTTTGAGCATCAACGAGAATGAGTGCAAGTTTGTGTGCTAGAAAATAGGAACGAATGCTTCTAAATGGGGTGGCACGTGGATATCTCAGCCATTCTTGTTACGGCTATTTAGTAGGACAGAGAGTCTTGGACTGAAAAATGTCCCTCCCTTAGCCTACTTCTTTCCATGTCTTCCTTGGTTATCGTAAGGCCAGAAGGCAGGCAGAGTGGGCCAACCTTTTGCTGAGCGTCAGCACTTTGGGATCAGAGGTCAATCTTCTCATTGCATACGCTTCTTGCTTTGCGGGGAAGGAGGCCCCAAGCATGCCCAAAATATCTTCATGCAACTGTATCCAGGAGTTTTGAGACTCATTACAAGGCATGGGCTTCCCTTAGCAAATCCTCAAAATCTGAAAGTCATCTTCATCTGGAAAACACACCCTGACGGTTGGAATAAGCTACACAAGTGAACCAGTTTACTTCCACTGCATAGTTTGCCCTGAATAGAAAATTTGTCGGGTTCTATTTACAGAACTTGGAGTTAAGGGACCAGGTGGGGGACAAAGGCAAAGCAGGGAAGTGATGCTTTAGGAACATAGAGAGCTGCCTTATCCCGAGTCAGACCCTTGGTCCATCTAGCTAAGTATTGTTGACACTGACTGGCAGCCGTGGCTTTCCATGGCTTTAAGCAGGATTCTTTCCCAGCCCCACCTGGAGAATGACCAGGGAGCTAGGCAGAGCGAAAATAGTTTGTCCCAACCAACCGGGGGAGGAAGGGGGCTGAGATTTTGAAATAGCTGGAATTGGTGTTTAGTAAGCCAAGTGTCATAATTTGTTGTTCAATCCTGTGCGCACGTGTTTTAATCCCTTCTTTGTACTACTTTCCCTACTGTGCTGCAATGTACTTTATAGTCCGTTTCTAAAAGGCCTTCCCCACCTCAAATGATTCTCTAGTGCCACCACTGTTTACTCCCCCCCTCGCCCCAACAGAGACACTTCCCTTCCCAGAGCAAGCAATGTAGACAGCTCCTGAACTCAGAATTCCCAAGGTAGAGTTTAACCTTTATACTGCAGCAAACTGCGACTGATCCTCCGCTCACAGGGAGGTGAAAATTCTCAGTATTTCCCTTCCTCCTAGTGCCTGGGGATCTTGTGATATTTCACATCCACTAATGGGCAGCGCGTCTCCACTTCATAGATAAGAAAGATGAGGTGCCAAATGAGATGAGAAGGTTCCCAAACGCTTACAGGAGGCAAATGGTGAGCTTGGGAATGAATATCAGGCTCTGCCTGCCCTGCGCTTATTGTGACCACAAGATTCCTTCCTGTGGAGGATGTGAAACGAGCATCTCCCAATGGCTGCCTTCGCTCAGTCAAGCCCATCTGTCTCATTCCAGCATGTAAAAGTGAGAGTGCGGAAGTCGCTTCAGTTTTATTTTTATCCCTATCGATTGCAAGCTTCTAATGTTAAGTGTTCCGTGGAGGAGGAATTTTCTGCAGTTGCAGAGTTGGTAAGATTAAAAATTTAGCATTCTCAGTCAAACTTCGCAGGCACTGGTGGGGGGTGATTGAAGGCTCCTTCTGACGGCCCTGTAGCATCTGACTAATATTAACGATAGCATTCTTGCTCCAGTTATAAATTCATTGTTCCAGAATACACAGAAAACAATGCTTCAGCACCTATTAACCTTCCATTTCACTTGGCCTGTGTATTGTAGAGCTGCCTCAATCAGATCTTGGATAGAAAGAGTCTTGCTGAATTTTATCTTCCTTGAAAATGTTAAATGTGTAAAGAAGTCCTTGCTACTTTTCAGCTTGTTATCCATGTAGAACGCCCATTTCTCTCTGTTGGCTCCCATCACTATAGTTCTCCAGAAAGCAGCAACCTGGTCACCCATGCAGGAGATATCTATATCTACATGTATCTGGGGGACTATAGCCCATTTGCATATCAATTTACAGGTAGTCTAGCATGCTCTGCATGAATCATCATTCTTCCTTGGAACATCTCAAGGGAGACTTAAAAATCATGACATTTGAAAGCGTGTTTAACGCGGGTCTCTTTATTTTTACCCTCCTTATTTCTAGCCCAGATTATTTTCAACACAATACCCTTGTATATGCAAGCCGGTTTCCACAATGACAAAGGCTTTTCCAAAGGTGAAGGCTGACATTCCCAAGATCTTAAGCGGGGCACCACTGCTCTGCTTCTGCTGAATGGTTGCTCCTGTTTCTGCTTGACAGATGGCACAGCTGAGGCACATAGAGTGTGGCTTCTGTAAAACTTGTAACAATTACATTGAGGGGGTTGATAAATTGCCCGACATTCTTGTCTTGTAAACATCTGAAACCAAACCTCTCTAGTGAAGAGATCCTCTTCCAGCTTTCTTATTGATAGGAGTGAAAACAAAATATGGTTTTAGAATCAGTGGTCATCCTTCAGAAAATGCATTTCCCCCCCTAGAGCATGCTTATTTTATTTTTTAAAATAAGAGGTGTGAGGGATCACCATTTGACCTGGACTAGCGTTGCTCTTTAAGTCTTTTCCAAATAGTTCTGGGCCTCGTGCAGTTTGGCCCAGCAAGAGATATGACGGAACCCTTAGTAGCATGTTGTAAATGTTTGCCAACATTTTAAAGATAAAATTGTTAACATCCATCACAAACTGAATATCATGAGTAATGCAGATCAGCTGCAGAAGCTGTCCAGGACACCATCAGGTCCAATTTGGTTGGATGGCTTCAGTTATTAAGGCCTGAGGTAGTGAGCAAGAGGCTTGGTCAAGTCCAGCCAACCATCTTTGTGTTCAGCCCTTTCCCCTCTTTGCATGTTATGTCTAGCAGGGAGAGAGTGCCTGGCTGAGTCCATGAGTTTGTTAAATGCCTTTCTGAGAGAGGCTGTTGTATGACTGCTCCTGAAGAACCCTGCGTTGGAGGTGGAATACGTGAACAACAGCTAACATTCTCTTCTTAGGCAAGGTACTTGAGCAAGTCTTGGTTGCTAGACACCTCCAAACACTCTTAGATCAAACTAATTTTCTCTGCCCATTTCAATCGAGATTCAGGCCTGATTTTGGCATGGAAACTGCCTTGATTGCCCTGTGGGATAGCCTTTGCCGGGAAAGAGACAGGAAATGTGTGGTCCTGTTGATTCTCCTGGACTTCTCTGTGGCTTTTGGTATTCTAGAACAGGGTATTCTTCTGGAGATCCTCTCTTAGCTGGATATTCAGGGTACTGCTTTTGGGTGGTTCCACTCATATCTGGATGGCTGATTCGAGAAGGTGGTGTTGGGGAATTTCTGCTCAACACCTTGGCATTTATGCTTAGGGATCCTGCAGGGTTCTGTTTCATCTCCCATGTTTTTAAAACACTGACATGATACTACTGAGAGGTCAAATTAAGATTTGGAGTGAGCCAGATTCCAGCTGGACATCAGGAAAAACTTTCTGACTGTTAGAGCAGTACGACAATGGAATCAGTTCCCTAGGGAGGTTGTGGGCTCTCCCACACTAGAGGCATTCAAGAGGCAGCTGGACAACCATCTGTCAGGGATGCTTTAGGGTGGACTCCTGCATTGAACAGGGGGTTGGACTCGATGGCCTTGTAGGCCCCTTCCAACTCTACTATTCTATGATTCTGATATGTGGACGTCCCAATTCCTCCTTTTCATCTAATCTAGATGAGGCAATAGGAGTGCTAAATCAATGCTTGGAAGCAGTAATGGGTGGATGAAGTCCAATAAACTGGAGCTCAATCCAGATACAGTGGAAGTACTGTTAGTGGGTGGTTCATCTGCCGAATTAAGTGGTATTCAGCCATCTATGTCATTGGAGGCGCAAGTAGCCTCGATGACCCAGAGTGCCTTTTACTGATCATGATCCTACCTGGACAGAGAGAGCCTTTCTTCAGTTATCCATGCACAGGTAACCTCCTTTTTAGACTGCAATGCATTGTATGTGGAGCTGCCTTTAAAAATGGTCTGGAAACTTTAGTTCAGAATATGGCTGTGAGATCCCTAAGTGGAACTGGACAATATGAGCACATCATGCCATTGTTTTGCCACCTTCACTGGCTCCCAGAATGTTCTTTGGACCAATTCAAGGTGCTGGTTATGACCTTTAAAGGCCTTTGTGGCATGGGACCCAGGTACTTTAAGGAGTGCCTCTCCCCCCTTCTACCTACCTGGACTTTGAAATCTTAGTTGGCAGTGTTGTTGTGAGTGCTCCCACCAAGTGAGGTGTGGTGGGTGCCCACAGAAGAGAGGGCCTTTTCAGTGGCAGTGCCCTCTCGAAAGAGGGTCGCCCAGTGCTTCCCTTGATTTCATTTCAGCACTGGACAAAGACCTTTTAATTCCCACAGGTCTTTTAAGCTGTTTTGTTTATTGTATTCATACTTTTATTGTGATGGAATTTAAAATTGTTTTATTTCTTGTCGTGAGCTGCCTTGAAAACCTTGTTATAGGGCAGACTGTGAAGACTGCAAATAAATCCCCTATACATAGGAGTGGCAGGCATTCAGTTCATCCACGTGTTCGGGAACTTAAGAACATACGAAGAGTTCTCCTAAATTAGACCAAAGTCCTATCTAGTCCAGGATTCTGTTGCCACAGTGGGCAAACAGATGCCTCTGGAAAGCCCAGAAGCAGGATCTCAGGCAGTTGCCCTCACCCGCTCGTGCTCTCCAACAACTAGTGTTGAGAGGTCTCCTGCCTCTGATACTGGAGGTAATATATAGCCATCGTGACACATAGCCCCTGATAGCTTTATCCTCTATGATTCCAGGTCTTAGTCCTTACGCTGAAAGCAGTATTGGGAACCCTAGTAAAGTGTGGCTGAAATTAAGCCACATGTTATCTTGGCCAGGCTCACGCCAGGGTGGTCCTGTTGACTTCTGTTGAATTTCATGCCTGTAAATGGTCATTAAACTGCCTCCTGAGTACAGAATCCAACTGGAGAGACGGATTCTTTGGTATAGGATAGCTATTCGTTAAAAAGCATTGCCTTTTTAGAACATCAAAGGAAATGGGTATAAACAGGAGACCATTACCTTATTTCCCCCCTCTCCCATTGTTGCAGTCATGTGTATGCCAAAAAAGGACAGTCCTGAAAGGAGTCTAACCAGCTACCTCTTTCCATACTTAATAACAGAATCCCCCCTATATTTAGCACTAGCTAAATGGCCACAATAGAGAAAAATGACCAGTAGAGAGGTTGTTAGCAATGGACTTTAGGGATTAATGCAAGGAGCAGCATTCAGTATAAAAATTCCTCAGAAAAAAAAGGTTGAATGGTAGCAAAGCAAAATTTTGCTGACTGACAGACATTTGAGTTTTCAAGACTTAAGAACGTGACAGAATTGGGTAATGGCAGAGAGAGAGAGGAACACAGAGGACGCAGGAGGGATTGGAGAGAACAGCATGCATCCATTGTTTTGGCTTTGTGTCATCATCTTAGGGAAACTTCCAAGTATTCTTGTGGGATCATATCAGGAAGGCCCCTCATTGTGTGCACAGATGTCTCCGCAAAAATGGTGGCTGCTTTAACAGCAGAGCGCCTGCATACGCACACGCACGCACCATGGCAGTGGGTTCAAGGGTAGGTGCTTGTCTTGAGCGCTATTGTTATAGGACTGAGCCTATTTTGTTTGCTTTTACAAAAAGGCATGAAGCCTTGAGCTATAATGAATGGCTCCTTCTTCACTTCCTGTATAAATGGTACTTGAAAAGTACTCTCATGAAAATTAGACTTTTCAGACACAAAATGTAACCCACCTCTATTTTATGTTTCAAACAGCAGTATGAGTTTCAGCATATTGATCTTTAGTATATGTTCTTGCAACCTCCTTTTCAATAGTAGTATTTGATATGAAAAAGGCCCAAGGGAGGGCAGTAATGAGCTATTTATTAAAATATTTATATACCTCACTACAGCAAGCTTCCAGAGCGGTTTACAACAACCAAGATAAAATATGTAGAAGTAATGCTTACTGAACATTTAGAAGGTATGTTCAGAAGATAAGAGCCATGGGATGGATCAGACGAAAGGATTAGGGTTAGAGCGAACACGCTTCATACAACACATCATTCTAATATGAAATTAATTGCTACAACATAGGGAAAAGCCATTTTAGATGGCCTTAAAAGGTCTTTAGTCTGTCGGTAGGTATTAGTCATGATATTTATATGAATGTCCATGCTCAGGGTCATTATGCCAGTGAATGTCAGTTGCTGGGGGAAAGAAAACCACAGAAGAGAACTATTTCCTTTATATGCTGCTCATATGCCTCCTGGAGGCATCTGGTTGACCATTATTAGATAAGGGAGGTTATGGGAGTTGTAGTCCCAACACATCTAGAGAGCATCAGGTTGGGGAAGGCTGCTATAGATAGCTATAAAACCTCAGATGATGAACTCTCCTCTCCCCCACCCCTCATTCTTGGTGACAAAAGTTGAACTTCTCAAACTTACTGACAAATTGTAAATTAACAAACCACTGGATCCAGATGCTATCCATACTAGAGTTCTTAAAGAACTCAAATATGAAACTGTTGATCATCAAACAAAAATATGTACTCATAGAATCATAGAATAGCAGAGTTGGAAGGGGCCTAAAAGGCCATCGAGTCCAACCCCCTGCTCAATGCAGGAATCCACCCTAAAGCATCCCCGACAGATGGTTGTCCAGCTGCCTCTTGAAGGCCTCGAGTGTGGGAGAGCCCACAACCTCCCTAGGTAACTGGTTCCATTGTTGTACTGCTCTGTTGTTTTGTTGTTGTTTATTCGTTCAGTCGTTTCCGACTCTTCGTGACTTCATGGATCAGCCCACGTCAGAGCTTTTTGTCGGCTGTCGCCACCCCCAGCTTCCCCAAGGTCAAGTCCGTCACCTCCAGAATATCATCCATCCATCTTGCCCTTGGTCGGCCCCTCTTCCTTTTGCCTTCCACTTTCCCTAGCATCAGCCTCTTCTCCAGGGTATCCTGTCTTCTCATTATGTGGCCAAAGTACTTCAGTTTTGCCATTAATACCATTCCCTCAAGTGAGCAGTCTGGCTTTATTTCCTGGAGTATGGACTGGTTGGATCTTCTTGCAGTCCAAGGCACTCTCAGCATTTTCCTCCAACACCACAGTTCAAAAGCATCTATCTTCCTTCGCTCAGCCTTCCTTATGGTCCAGCTCTCGCAGCCATAGGTTACTACGGGGAATACCATTGCTTTAACTATGCGGACCTTTGTTGTCATTGTGGTGTCTCTGCTCTTAACTATTTTATCAAGATTTGTCATTGCTCTCCTCCCAAGAAGTAAACGTCTTCTGATTTCCTGGCTGCAGTCAGCGTCTGCCGTAATCTTTGCGCCCAGAAATACAAAGTCTGTCACTGCCTCCACGTTTTCTCCCTCTATTTGCCAGTTATCAATCAAGCTAGTTGCCATAATCTTGTTTTTTTTTTTTTTTTTTTTTTGAGGTTTAACTGCAACCCGGCTTTTGCACTTTCTTCTTTCACCTTGTCATAAGGCTCCTCAGCTCCTCCTTGCTTTCAGCCATCAAAGTGGTGTCATCTGCATATCTGAGGTTGTTAATGTTTCTTCCTGCAATTTTAACTCTAGCCTTGGATTCGTCAAGCCCAGCACATCGCATGATGTGTTCTGCATACAAGTTAAATAGATAAGGTGAGAGTATACAATCCTGCCGTACTCCTTTCCCAATCTTTAACCAGTCCGTTGTTCCGTAGTCTTTTCTTACCGTTGCTACTTGTTCGTTATACAGATTCCTCAGGAGGCAGACAAGATGACTTGGTATCCCCATACCACCAAGAACTTGCCACAGTTTGTTATGATCCACACAGTCAAAGACTTTAGAATAGTCAATAAAACAGAAATAGATGTTTTTCTGGAACTCCCTGGCTTTCTCCATTATCCAGCGGATATTGGCAATTTGGTCTCTAGTTCTTCTGCCTTTTCTAAACCCAGCTTGTACAGTTTTTCCTGATGTCCAGCCAGAATCTGGCTTCCTTTAACTTGAGCCCGTTATTCCATGTCCTGCACTCTGGGAGGATCGAGAAGAGATCCTGGCCCTCCTCTGTGTAACAGCCTTTTAAGTATTTGAAGAGGGCTATCATGTCTCCCCTCAATCTTCTCTTCTCCAGACTAAACATGCCCAGTTCTTTCAGTCTCTCTTCATAGGGCTTTGTTTCCAGACCCCTGATCATCCTGGTTGCCCTCCTCTGAACACGCTCCAGCTTGTCTACGTCCTTCTTGAATTGTGGAGCCCAGAACTGGACGCAATACTCTAGATGAGGCCTAACCAGGGCCGAATAGAGAGGAACCAGTACCTCCCGTGATTTGGAAGCTATACTTCTATTAATGCAGCCCAAAATTGCATTTGCCTTTCTTGCAGCCATCTCACACTGTTGGCTCATATTCAGCTTGTGATCTATAACAATTCCAAGATCCTTCTCTTTTGTAGTATTGCTTAGCCAACTATCCCCCATCTTAGGGACATAGTCCCATTAGGGACTATGTCCCTAAGATCTGCTTCTGTACCAGAGGACTGGAGAATAGTCTTTGTAACACCAATTTTTAAAAAGGAACCCAGGAGGGGGTGGATCTGGGAAATTACAGGCTAATTAACTTAAAGTCTGTTCTGGTTAAATTGGTTGAAAGTATTATTAAAGATAAAATCAGTAAGAATATAGAATTACAAGTCCTGCTGAAAAAGAATCAACATGGCTTCTGCAATGATAAGTCGTGTCTTACTAGTATTTTAGAGTTCTTTGAGCTTGTCAATAAACATGTGGATAGGGATAATCTGGTAGACACTGTTTACTTGGACTTCCAAAAGGCTTTTAACAAAGTCCCTCACCAAAGACTCCTGAGCAAACCTAGCAGTCACAGAATAAGAGGAGAGGTCCTCTTATGAATCAGGAACTGGTTAAAGAACAGGAAGCAGAGAGTAGGAATAAATGGTAAATTCTTTCAAAAGAGGGATCTGAACAGTGAGCTTCGACAGGGATCAGAATTGGGACCAATGCTTCTCAACTTGTTCATAAATCATCTGGAATTAGAAGTGAATCCTGAAGTGGCCACGTTTGCTGACGACACCAAATTATTTTGGGTAGTTAAAACAAAAAGGGATTGTGAGAATCTCTGAAAGAATCTCTCCAAACTGGGAGAATGGGTATCAAAATCAAATGCAGTTCAGTTTAAGCAAGTATAAAATGCTGAATATTGGGGCAAAAAATCCCAAACTTCAAATATAACCTTATGGGTTCTGAGCTAGCAGTGAGTGACCAAGAAAGAGATCTTGGGGTTGTGGTGGACAGCTCGATGAAAACGTTGTGTGTGGCTGCTGTGAAAAAGGCAAATTCTATGTTAGTCATAATTAAGAAAAGAAATTGAAATTAAATCTGCTAAGATCATATTCCCCTTATACAAATCTGGGTTTTTGTCCCTGTCCTCTGCTGGCTCTGGTAAGCAGGATGGCTGGTAGGCTATGGAGTGTAAACACATTTAGGTGTATTATAGTAGCATTAGGCTTTAGAATTTTAAATTTTGTATACTCGTTTTAATCTTAATTTTAGAATTTCTGTAAACCGCCCAGAGAGCCCTGGCTATGGGAGCGGTATATAAGTTAAATAAATAAATAAATAAATAAATATAGGGCAGCAATCTTGGAGAACGTTCGCAAGCAGTCCTGTGCAAATTAGAGTAACCCACATTTTCAGCCCCAGACCCACTGAGCCAGTGTTCCCCCCCTTTCCAAGGAACTCCTTGGATCTTTGTCTCCACTGTGAGTCCACACTCTAAGTCCAGTGTCACCTAGCTATCTTGCAATGTCACCCTTGTATGATCAAGGCTCATTTTTAGTGGGAGAACTGATGCTATGATTCATGCTTACAAGACGCCTATGATTAGGTTAAATTGTTCCTGGCAGCCTCTACCTACCTCATTCAGCAAACACTTGACTCACCTCTGAAGGGCTCTTGGCCAAGGGATAGTTAAGAGCCAGGGAGCTTGGAGGTGGCCAGGTAGGGAATGGTGCTCAGAAACACAAGCCATCCTTCCTTGGCAAAAGAGGCAGCCAGGGAAGGTGAACAGGGCATATAGATTTTCAACTGCTTATGTGGCATTTTTGGTAATACTTAATGTTAAATGCTGGAGGAAAGTCTTAACTTGAGATGGTGCAATCGAACTGAGTAATGCTTGAGAGTGGGCTGTGTTGGAGGCAAAGTGTCTTTCTTCTAAGGCAGCCTTCCTCAACCTGGGACGCTCCAGATGTGTTGGACTACAACTCCCAGAATGCCCCAGCCAGCTGGCTGGGGCATTCTGGGAGATGCAGTCCAACACATCTGGAGTGCCCCAGGTTGAGGAAGGCTGTTCATTCTGTGTTCACAGTTTCACTTTTGCCTCTGGACTTTGTTTTGCATAGTCAGCTGAGCACCTTCTCTCTACCTACCCGATAAAGTTTTATCCCACTGAGGGTCCTGTTTGTTAAGAGAACACTAACCAGAAACTGAACCAGGGAAGCACTGCTGTTTGGGGTATTCTGCTAAGCCCCACAATAACTTCATTATTAAGGTATCCAGACACAAATGCAATCATGTGGTGCCCCGGTTCATTTCAGCATTTTGAGCAGGCTGCTCCATTAAGATCGTTTTAGGCCTTAGCTAGACCTAAGGATTATCCCAGGCAAATGGAGGGGTCATCCCTGCCTGGTCCCGGATCCCCTGTGTGTCATTTGGATGCACAGGGATGATCCCGGGATATAGGCCTGGTCTTAGTCATCAGAAGTTTCTGTTGTTTTTATATTTTTGATGGTTTTAAATTTTGTATACTTTTTAATATACACTGTTTTTAACGTTTGTAAACTGCCCAGAGAGCTTCAGCTATGGGGCGGTATATAAATCTAATAAATAAATAAATAAGCCATTGAAGGGGAGCAAAAAGGCTAAACAGCTTATGCTGTTTTGGAATTGGGAGAGAGAGCACTGTCTCCCAGCATGACATCTCCCTGGTCTATCCCTAGTTACGCTGTATACTGTGGGGAAATAATATTCTGTGTTTATCAGTTTGAATATGTCATGGGGAAGGAGAGTTGCTGAATGCATTGGCTGAGCAGCTGTGGAGCTGCTTGGCTTTGCTTCTTGCTGTGTACAGCCAGGTAGTTTTGTGCTTCTGAGAAGGATAAGAACGTAAGAAGAACTAGGCTGGATGGGAAACGCTGGAGGCCGGTTCCGAGGAGGCTTCTCCTCCAAAGAAGCATGAGTTCCTCACGTTACCTAGCAGCCCTTTAGTTGACCTCCAGAGTGTGTGTCCCTTAGCCCAGGGAGAGGCAGTGTATAAGGACCCAGCCATAGGAAGCAGCCAGCCTATGCTGCTGTCATGTGATGACTTTATTTATTTATTTATTTATTTATTTCACTTTTATACCGCTCCCATAGCCAGGGCTCTCTGGGCGGTTTACAGAAATTCTAAAATTGAGGTAAAAACAAGTATACAAAATTTAAAACTCTAAAACACAGAACATACACACATAAAGCATTAAAAACCTATTAAAAACTAAACATGTGGGTAATTAGGATGTGCCGCCATATGCCTGGGCAAAGAGGAAAGTCTTAACCTGGCACCGGAAAGATAGTAGCGCTGGTGCCAGGCGAGCCTCATCAGGGAGATCATTCTACAGTCTGGGGGCCACCACCGAAAAGGCCCTATCCCTCGTTGCCACACTCCGAGCCTCTCTCGGAGTAGGCACCCGGAGGAGGACCTTAGATGTTGAACGTAGTGACCAGGTATATTCACGTCGGGAGAGGCGTTCCGTCAGGTATTGTGGTCCCAAGCCGTGTAAGGCTTTATAGGTCAAAACCAGCACCTTGAATTGGGCTCGGAAACATACAGGCAGCCAGTGCAAGCGGACCAGAGCAGGTGTTATATGGTCAAACCTTCTGGTTCCCGAAATCAATCTGGCCGCTGCATTTTGCACAAGCTGCAGCTTCCGAACTGTCTTCAAAGGCAGCCCTACGTAGAGCACATTGCAGTAATCTAACTTACAGGTCAGTTGCTCCAGTCTCCTTGGGGAGGAAAGCCTGGGCTGGCCAGACATTGCCTACAGACCTTGCGTTGCCTATTCCTGCTTTAGCCCAAATCGCTCTGACCCAGTTTGTCTTGGAATACTTCCTCATGGGATTGTCCCATGTTGAAGAGAAGGACTGAACCGCTGAAGTTGGGAGGAAGGAAGAGGTCACACTTTTTATGCCATTGGTTTCATTCTTGGGTACTTGGCTGCTCTGCATGAGGGTGAAAGAGATTTGGTCAAAGGTTTCTTGTTGAGACACGCCAAGAGAAATTCTCTGATCGTCTTGGTTATAGAATGTAACTTATTTTGTTTTCTTTATACAGTTGTTAAGCAATATATGATACAATTCTAAGTGGTGTGTGTGTGTTGCGCGTGTGTCTTCTGTTTTTTTGTGTTTGGAGAATGTGCAGTTATTATTTGCTTGTTGGCAGCAATGTAGATGGCATTCCATTGTGGGAAAATCACATGTTTCTGGCATTCAAACTGCAGTATTGAGTTGCTGGGAAAATGTGACTCTCTTTTCTTCCCACCCACCCCCAGCAACTTTTGGGGGTTGTGGAAGCTATAGGGATTATTAGGGTCCTAGTGTTGTGGGCACCTCTTGTGACATCATTGCATTGTATAACTTAAGTTTCTCCCCCTGTCCTTCCATTCTGTGGCCTTTTAAAACTATCCTCAAGTCCACGAATGCTTATGCTGTAATAAATTGTCAATCTTTAATGAGGGAGGTAGTGTGATCATGGTTAGTGTTACTTGTGGAATTTAGAAAGGGAGGGGGGGAGCAGAGGAGAATCTTTACTACCTATACTGTGGAGATTTCAGGAGATGGGCTATTTATACTCTTTAAGATTCCGGTTGTTTAAAGCCATTGCAAATTCTGAGCAGAGACTTTAAGGTAGCAATCCAGGGGTTTTCTTGTCAATGAGAAAAGATACGCTGTAAGGAAGTGCCCCCTGGGTTTCTTCTCATTCTTTAAAAATCCTTAATAGGTGCTCCCTGCCAATTGATATGGAGTCACTATTCCTGACTAGCTATAAGAAGCAAGCAAGGCTTCCTGGGTTGAAATATTGAAGACAATAAATTTCTTAAATCTCAGACTTCAGCACTGAAGACAAAATACCCTTCTGTCAAGTCAGCATGATCAGTTAATTGCATTTCTATTTAACTAGCAAAGTATGGGCCCCTGTTCAAGAGTGTTGTGATAGAACACCTCCTCCCATATATACCTGCCTGTATTTTAAGGTCATCCACACAACTCCTCCTTTACCTGCCTCATTCTGAAGATCAGAGGATGGATGGCAAAAAGAAGGGTGGTGTTTTTGCAGGGTTTTGGGGGAGCAGCACTGGAATGTTCTCCCAAGGGAAGCTCACCTACCCTGCTATCTTTTTGGTGCCATGACTTCCCTTTTCTCCCAGGCTTTTGAAGACTTTTAGAGAATTTTTAGATATTTTAGTGTATTTGTGTTATATTATCTTAGTCCCTGCAATGTGATTTGAATTAGTTTTATGTATTTTATGTTGGTTTTAATTGTGTTGTACCCCACCTCGATCCAGAGGGAGAGGCAGGTAACAAATTATTATTATTATTATTATTATTATTATTATTATTATTATTATTATTACTGATATTGTATTTTGCTGCGTTAGCACATGTTCTTGCTGTTGTCAAACGTCTAGAGAAATATATTTGAGGCATTTAATAAATGCAGTAAATAAATAATGTTGTGTTACCAAAAATATGAACAAAATGTTTGTTTACTATTACCTCTTAAAGCAATACAGCGCCTGCTTGCATTTGTGAATGGTTTGCCCATGTCTGTGTGCGTGTGCGCTTGCACACAGGGGAGGAGGTCACACTTAACAGTGGGCTATCGCTGATGTTGGACAAACCCTGGCACAGAGAACAGTTGCTTCAGCTAATGCTTCTGTCAGTCACCTCGCAAGCCACACAAAACTACTTTGGCACCAATGCGCCTGGTATAAAAGCGATGCAGTATTTGATGTGGCTGTACGGCTTTTTTCCATTGAGCCTTGAATCATGACTTGGGTTAAAACTGTCTACATTGGAGCATGCTCAGAGGACTTCTTTTACTCCTGTACTGCTCCCAAAGGTTCTTCTAACATACTCTGATGTTTCTAAAGCATAATTAGGCTTTTTATTCTGCCTGGAATGGAAAAAGCTTTAGGAGAAAAAGGTCCCTGGAAAACAATCACCTTTGCCAGTAGGCCATGTGATTTGTGTAACGATAGCTGTGCCATTTCTCTCATAGATGATGAGTCTATTTGCATGTAATGTCAGCAAATTGTGGGTTATTTAACTCAGTTTACTGCAGTGCGTTCCAGGCACATTCCATAGCCTTTTTGAATATTCAGTCCCCTACATGATGTCCAAACCCAGCCATTTTAGGTTAATTGTCGGTTAAACAACCCAAAGTTAACATAACTACTAATTATAGGTTAACTGTGGGTTGTTTAACCCATGATTATATCTGGGTTCTGATATCACATAGCAACTCCTAATTGGGGGCTGAATATTTAGAATGTCTTGAGAATACGCAGCAAATCATACGTTAATTAACCCATGATTTCCTGTCATTACATGCAAACGGGGATGTAGAGGGTTTTCTGGCTAACTCTACAACTGTTAATGTATAAAAACAATATTTTCTCTCAAACATTTTTAGAAAAAGGTTACAGCTTTCTCTTTTCCTTTCATAGAAATTAATTCCACGTTTCTCCAAATATAGTTTGTTCTTAAACCCTTAATACAATAAACTCGAAACCTTTTGCTGAGTCTGAGAGTCTAGGATGCTGCTTTTCGTTGAGATTTGTGCCTTGGAAACTGTGGTGAATTTGGTGGGGGTGAGGAAGGCAGCTTAGGAAAAGAAATGGGCTAGCAAATCACTTGGTCAGATCTTGCCGTCAGGCACAGAAGTAGAGCGTTCATGATATGGGAGAGGGCTGGCCTCGGTCGCTTGTTCGGTTTTGAAGCTTGGTGCCGCCGATAATGCCATGGGTCTGAGAGAGGCCTATTCTTCGTACTAAAAATAAAATTCCCCATTAAGCCATCTCAAATCAAGGTTGAGGAATTTAATGCAACCCTTCTGAAACATAAACATGAGCCATATGAACAGCTGTGTCACCCAAGGGGACACTTCTCGAGATTTGGGTGGTCAAAGCGGAAGCTGCTCAGAGGCCTCCAGTGCAATAAGCCCTCGACCACAGAATTCGCAAGGCCTCGAGTGAGAAGCGAAGCAACCGTTCCTGGGTTGCTGTGGCTTCCTCGAATGCTGCAGCGTTGTGCGCAGAGTGGCAAATGTGTATCATTTCCGATTTCTTTATCTTGGGTGACAAATGGCTGGACCGGGATATGGTGCCATGAGACTACTGCATCCCTTGAAATGCGATAGTCTGAGTTTGGGAGGCTTTGAGAAGCCAGACGAAGCAGAACTGATTGCACAAAAGCAGGGACTACTGTTGGAAGTGTAAACAATAGAGCAGGACTGAAGAGCCTTTTTAGGTTTCAGGGGTCAGCACAGCCTTTAAAAAATAGTGTCAGTGGGCCACCCCAGAAAGTGCATACTTTCCCACCTGGTTATAACAGAGAGCTTGCTTACTCAGGCATGTGTACGTGCTCACACTCTTGCACATATGCCCAAAGGCAGACCTATACAACCGTGTACATGCACATCCATACAAATACTTTGGAAGCATCAAAGGCGAAGGCTGCAGTTCTCCCTGTCCACGCTCAGCGAAAGGGATTTTCTCATTGCAACAAGTTCTTTGGGAAGCTGCTCCTCAGCTGCTGATTTTGGCTCAAACTGCTGATGGGATATGTTCTCTGCTCTCCCACAGCAGTTTTGTGCTGCTTTACTAAGCAGGTAGCAGCCAGCTCCATGTTTCTTCCTGCCAGGAATCCACTTACTCCTGGTCTTTAAAAATACTAAACAGGTTTGGGTCTAAAATAATCAAAGGGGAGAATTCCAAGGACTAGATAGGAAATTGGCTAAATCATTTCCCCCACTCCTGAAACAGGAAATTTGTTGTATGTCTTATCCTAGAAGCTGACCAAAACCAGAAGACCATGAAGTGGTGGAGGTGGGGGTGTCTGCCCTTTGTACTTTATAAAGATCCGGCCATATACTCAGTTCGACAGAGGTTTCATCTAGTGTGGTAATGACCACATCACACCCACAGCTGCACTGGTGATCAAACTGTCTCTGGGTATGATTCAGTGTGCTGGTGATTTCCTGTAAAGCCCTTAACAGCTTGGACACAGATTATCCAAAGGAATATACCGTCCTTGCATGCTATCCTGCCTGCTCCCTAAGATCTAACAGGGAGTCGTTCTCTGCTTCGCAACTGTGGCTGAGGTGCGCAAGAGCTGCCTGTACGACCACAGATGCCTCCAGAAGTCCAGTTGGGCCCCTGTCTGCCTCTTAAGACCTTTTAATTTTGGACAGGCTTTCAATCTGCTTGCATAGAAATGTGTAGTGCTGGTTCTGTTTTTAGTGCTGTCTTTTTGTGTTTTATTGATCTTTTTATTAAGCTATTGTATATTTTGTTTTTACATTCGTGATTCCACCTCGAACAGTATTTTAGCAGTGGAAATGCAGGATATACATTTTCTAAAATAAAATCAAGAAACCCTAAAAAATTACTCTGCAGGGTTTTAGCCTAAGTTATTTATTTACTTATTTAACTAACAATGTTTATGAATCGTTTACATTAAAAGAAATTTCTACGTGTTGTACTCAAATACGGTATAAGATCATAATTAAACCCTTAATATTAATGAAAGCAGAAGATAATTTTACCTTCCTGGGCATTTTTGTTGGGAAAAGTATGTTTCATGGTAGAAAACACAGAAGGGGTGGTAGGAAGTTCCAGAGCACGGGGCATTATGATATGAGAGGCCCGTATTCTGAGCCCCCGTGGACCAGGCCTCTGAAACCACGAAGGGTGTCTCAGCCCAGCAACTGAATATTCAGGTCCTTGTTTAGGAGCAGAAATCCAAGCATTATTTTCCATTCTCTGGTAGAAAAAGCTCCGCAGCAGAAGCTGCTCTTAACGAATGCCTTCATAACGAATGATTTTCAGCTGCAAGGAAATGATTCCTCGTTGTCTGTGCCTGATTTCACAGAAAAGCAGGGACCTGAACGGAAGAGGATTAAAAAGGAGCCTGCGACCCGGAAACCCGGCCTGCTCTTTGGGATGGGGCTTTCAGGGATCCGTGCAGGTTACCCACTCTCTGAACGCCAGCAAGTCGCTCTCCTTATGCAGATGACAGCGGAAGAGTCTGCCAACAGTCCAGGTGTGGGCAAGATAAGTTGTGTTTAACGCAGAAACAGGCCTTGTGCTTCTTCCCAGAGGGGAGGCCGATGCTGCCTCGGCAGATCTCAGAAATATAGAATCATAGAATCATAGAATAGCAGAGTTGGAAGGGGCCTACAAGGCCGTCGAGTCCAACCCCCTGCTCAATGCAGGAATCCACCCTAAAGCATCCCTGACAGACGGTTGTCCTGCTGCCTCTTGAAGGCCTCTAGTGTGGGAGAGCCCACCACCTCCCTAGGTCACTGGTTCCATTGTTGTACTGCTCTAACAGTCAGGAAGTTTTTCCTGATGTCCAGCCGGAATCTGGCTTCCTGTAACTTGAGCCCGTTATTCCGTGTCCTGCACTCTGGGAGGATCGAGAAGAGATCCTGGCCCTCCTCTGTGTGACAACCTTTTAAGTATTTGAAGAGCGCTATCCTGTCTCCCCTCCATCTTCTCTTCTCCAGGCTAAACATGCCCAGTTCTTTCAGTTTCTGTTCATAGGGCTTTGTTTCTAGACCCCTGGTCATCCTGGTTGCCCTCCTCTGAACACGCTCCAGCTTGTCTGCGTCCTTCTTGAATTGTGGAGCCCATCTAGTTAGGTGTATCGGCTACAAAGCTTGGTGTCTCCCCAGATTTGTGCACTTGCAGCTGGTGAATAGAGACTTCACTTCATCCCTTAGATCTTAGGCGCCTTCATTCTTGAGAGGAACCACAGCTGCTTTCTACAGTATTTGCTTAATCACAGTCTTCCATTAACGTCTCCATTGTGCGTGCAAAGGCATTCCTCTGCTTCGGAAGATTAACTCCCCCTCCCCCCCCCTCCCCACAGTCATTACCTCTGCTTGAAGGCAGGATTTTAACTATATGGCAAGAGCTCCCTCTAAAGGCTTTGGGGGTTTGGCTTTGCATTGAGCTCCTCCTTCATATGTGTTTCTCTCTCTCTCTCTCCCCCCCCCCCCCACCTCTTCTCCTGCCAGCAGTAGATACAACACCAAAGCATCCCTCTCAGTCTACAGTTTGTCAGAAGGGAACTCCTAATTCTGCCTCCAAAACCAAAGATAAAGTAAACAAGAGAAATGAACGCGGAGAGACCCGGCTGCATCGGGCAGCTATTCGAGGAGACGCCCGACGGATCAAGGAACTCATTATTGAGGGTGCAGACGTCAACGTGAAGGACTTTGCAGGTAAGTGACTGCATCAGTGAGGGAGAGAAGGGGCAAAGTAGTTTCCTTGACTGGGCGTGCAAAGAAATGTTATTCTAGAGCCTTCCTAACTGAATTTCCCAGCCTGAACTAGGACAGCATTTTTCAGGGGAGGGTGCTGGCAACCCATAGTCAGTCAGTGATCCAGCTCGGGGACATTTCTTGCAGTTATTGGCCCCACAATGTCCTCTTTGTGCTCAAAAAAAGGAGCAGTGGTGTGGGAAGGCCTTGACTCGGGGTGTCTCCATCTATAACTTTCTCTTCCCCATTTCAAGTTGGTTACATATTCTTAGTCATGGCAGTCCAATTATTCTCTGTGCTAGTTTTCCTTCTTGGTACTTTCTACTGTCCCTCTCCCCCTCCCCCTTCCCTAGGTTCATTCCACTTATCAGCTAGGCTTGTAGCCTGGGTGCCCTTCTTTTTAGCCACTCTCCTACCATGATTTTCTAGTGGACGTAGTTCAGGTCTTTCTAATACTCCAAATATTGTTTCGGCGGTGGCCAGGAGTGCATTTGCACAGTTAAAGCTAATGCGCCAGCTGCGCCCGTTCCTAGAGATGTCGGACCTGGCCACGGTGACACATGCCTTAGTTACATCCCGATTAGATTACTGTAACGCGCTCTACGTGGGGCTGCCTTTGAAGAGTGTTCGGAAACTCCAGCTGGTTCAAAGAGCTGCAGCCAGATTGTTGACCGGGGCTGGTTACAGGGAGCACACAACTCCCCTGTTAAAACAGCTCCACTGGCTTCCAGTCTGTTTCCGGGCACAATTCAAAGTGCTGGTTATGACCTATAAAGCCCTACATGGCTCTGGTCCAGGTTATTTGAAAGAACGTATTCTCCCTTATGAGCCTGCCCGTGCTTTGAGATCTTCCGGAGAAGCCCTTCTTTCAGTCCCACCATCTTCACAGGCACGCTTGGTGGGAACATGGGAGAGGGCCTTCTCGGTGGCTGCTCCGGTGCTCTGGAACTCTCTTCCCGGGGAAGCTAGGCTGGCTCCCTCCTTGATGGGCTTTCGGAAGCAGGCTAAAACTTTTTTGTTCCAGCAGGCCTTTGGAGAATAATCTGGCCCTCCATCTATGTTAAGGTCTTATAATTTTGTTGTGTATTTTTTTAATTGTTTATGGTTTTGTTCCCCCCCCCCCAATGTATATTTTAAACTTTGTAAGGCCGCCTTGAGCATTGGGCAAAAGGCAGGATACAAATAAATAGAACAAGGGGACAGGAGCAGGCAGAAGAAACATCATGGCCTGCTCCTGTTGGACTCTCTCTCTCTCCTCCCCCCCTCCCTCCTTCCTGAACTCCTGTTCCTTGTGTGTCATGTCTTTATTAGACTGTAAGCCTGAGGGAAGGGACTGTCTTTTTTGCTAAGTGTAAGCCGCTCTGAGAGCCTTTTTTGGCTGAGGAGCAGGGTATAAATATGATAAATAAAAATAAATAAATAAATAAATAAATAATAATAATAATAATAATAATAATAAATATTCCAAATTCATCTCTCTCCCAAGTCCCATTATTTTTGCCAGGGACTCTCTTTGAGCATAATGTAACAGGTTGTTGTCCTTGTTGGAGGATTTAGGTTTTGCTGCCTTATCTTTCTGTTGTATTCAGAAGCTGCAAAAGATTGTTATTTGAAATGGCCCAGCATCACCGGGGATAGGCAGAGAGTGCATCCCTGTAACAAGCAGTACGACCCTTATTCTGAGCCATGTATATTTACTATTGGTTCCTGACGTGTACTAATTTCAAGTCATTTCTGCTTAACAAACCTTTTCAGTAACTGAGGAAGAGGCTGAAGATTCTAGTGAAGTTGCTAGAATGCCTAAAGAAACAGCTTTCCTTTTTCTTGGGAACTTCAAGGACAATTCTATTTGGGAAATAACCTGTTAGTCTCGTTTATTTATTACAGTCTGGAGGCTAAATCTGGGAAGAGGCATTCTTGTTTTCTGTGGCAGTGTTCTCTAGCCTGCTTCCTCTCTCTCACGCACGCATACGCACACATCCCATGCTGCTAAGCCACTAGAAACCCAAGCAGACCTGTTTGTGATATTGCAGTGGTTTGTCACTGTCCTGGATACATGTTCAGGAATTCTGAACAGAAGAATGCTGACCCTATAGCAATGGCTCTTGCAAATTTGTAATGAAAGGAGGGCTTCATTTCGGGGGGGGCAGTTCATTAAACTTCTGTTCTTTCCTTATTCCAAGTGGGGAGCTGGAGGTATATATTACGTTGCCAGGCAAAAGGGCCTGGATGGGCTAAATCCCAGGCAAGGGTCAAGCTTCGGATGTCTGAAGCAGGGCTAGTGGGTGTTTCTGAAAGCAAGCCGCTGGGTTGCCAGCCAGTATCATCAATTGAAGCACTGCTGTGTGACACAGTTACTGATGTGAAGTCGGCTGTCCGTGTCACGTGTGTGTTTTATGTGTGCATTTGCAGGCTGGACGGCTTTGCATGAGGCTTGCAACCGGGGTTACTATGATGTTGCAAAACAGTTGCTCGCTGCCGGTGCCGAGGTCAACACCAAGGGCCTGGATGATGACACTCCGCTGCATGATGCAGCCAGCAACGGTCACTACAAGGTCAGTTCTTGCCAGATTTGAATAGTCGCCCATGAGCGTGGGTCCAGATGGTCTCCTTCCGTGTTTAACGCTGCCAGGTTGACTCGGCAGACACTCTGCAGCCCTCCTGGTTGGCTGCGGACTATTCTGCGTGCTCTTTCCTCCTCATATTGGGAAGCTGTGATTAAGGATAACTTGCAGCCCCCTCTTTCTACCACCTGCCTCCAGTACCTCATATCTCTGCTAATGTCTCATCACCCTCCTGATGTGTGACAGTATCCTTATCTCTAGGTGTTTGGAGTGTAGCACCCTGTTCAGGTCCAGAGAGAACAAGACAGGCAAACTGGGTAAGGCAGCAGTGTCTGTAAGGATGAGGTATTCCTCTATACTGCATCAGCCCAATCCTTCTTCGTATCGCCTACACCATCTCCTTCGCAACTGGGGAAGCAAGGGAGTAAACCAAGGTCCTTATGCTTGTACAGCATGTTCTCTACCTCTGAGCTCTTGACCATGTTCCTCTGATCACTGTGTTAGGCTTGGAGCTACCTTATCACTAGATGATATTTTGGTTTCCCCAGCATTTTCCAAGATTTAGTATAACCTTAATTTCTACTTCTGTTGGTGAAAAGCACTTGAATTCTGATGCAACTTACTGAGATGTTCTTTTCATCCAGGTGGTGAAACTGTTGTTGCATTATGGGGGGAATCCTCATCAGCTTAACAGGAGGGGAGAGACGCCATTAAAAGTAGCGAATTCCCCCACCATGGTGAACCTGCTCCTGGGGAAGGCCACATATCCTTCCAGTGAAGAAAGTTCCACAGGTGAGAGATGGGGGTGGGGTGGGGTGGCAGAAGGGAGTGGTGTGAAGAGCCGGTGCCTGCATGCACAGGGCAGGGCTATAAATAGGCATTGCACAATCTGCAGAGGGCTGTTGTTTCGATGACTCCTGCAGGTCACATCTCTAATTAACTAAAATCCAAGCTGCATGCGCTAACACAACTCCCCAAGTGGTACAGCCAGCAATGCCAGCTCTTTGCTGCTGATCCATGAATGTGCAAGGAACACACCCAGAGGCATCTGTTTAGCACCTGTGAGCCACATTTCCAGACAAGTGGCCGCTTTCAGGGCTTTTAATAATGACCTTAGCCCCAGTGAGGTTTATTTATGCCCTGTCATTGTGCGGCTGCAGCAGCCCATCGGCGCAGATCCGGCAGATCATTGAGCGCCTGAACGGAAGCTCCAGGAGATCCTCCAGGTTAATATGAATCTGAGTGCGACACAGTCTTCATCCTAGAGTTGTCAGAGCAGAGAGAGCGTTTGATTGTTCACTGCCACTTTGCCCTGGTCCGGAAGAGGACCTGATTTCGGTTGTTTGCTTTCTGTGATGTTCAGCCAATCAGTCTCTCTCCTTCACCTGTACTAGAGACGCGCCCTCCCAAATAGCAAGGCAAGTACGAAAGGGGTGAAGGTGTGCTACTTAATAGTCTTTGTTTCTCTAGCCTAGGCAGTATGTATAAGTGGCACAGTCATTGCATATGTGAGTTTGAAGAACCAAGAGTGTAGCAGGAATAGTGCAAGACACCTGCATGTAACATGTTCACTCAGCTGGTACCTTCTCCCTGCCCATAATAGGCTGTTTGGTTACTTTCTCAACTATGAGGCGCCCCGTGCTAGCCATTTCCTGTCCTCTTTACTCAGCCAGCAACCCTTGTGCCATACTGTAACGCCCTGCTACACTGTGCAGGAGGAAATTGGGGCCCAACAGGGATGAGACTAGGCTAAAAACGAACATGTCCTTAACAAAGAGGGATGCAGAAATGATTTGTCGGCAGCATTGCTTTGCAAATGACCTCCTTCGCTTGTAAAGGGGATGGATGAGAGTTGTGTTGGAATCGGTGAGCCTGTGAGAGAAGGGAATAGAAGGCATTTGAACATAAGAACATAAGCAGAGCCCTGATGCTGGATCAGACCACGGGCCCATCCAGTCCAGCACTCTGTTCACACAGTGGCCAACCAGCCATTGGCCAGGGACCAACAAGGCAGGACACGGTGCAACAGCACCCTCCCACCCATGTTCCCCAGCAACTGGTGCACACAGGCTTACTGCCTCGAATACTGGAGATAGCACACAACCATCAGGGCTAGTAGCCATGGATGGCCTTCACTTCCTTGGAAGCACTTGCAGAGTGGCAGGGAGTAATTACGGAGGGGCTCTGAGCTAAGAACGTCTGTGTCCTGGAACATCTCTCACATCTGCCATGAACGTTTTGAGTGCTCTTATGCAAGTAACTGCTGTCTTTGCTCCGGCCCTTCATTTATGACAGAGGGATAATCGCAGGGCTACCTTACAGGAACGTTGCAAGAGTGACTGAGACCATTACGCTGAAGCCCTTTAAAACACTATATAAATATTAAGTCGTGCAGTTGAGGTATTTTTAATGGTGAAGTTCTCGGGTGCATTAGGAATGGGGCCTTCGCTCCCTTGTAGAGAGGTTGGGTGCGGAGCATGACCAGTGGTCGAGTGTTTTCTAAGAGAAAAGAGAAGCCAGCCCTTGAGAGGAGGGGAATGGATGCGCTGTTTATCTGATAACAGATTGACACTGCAGATGTCTGGCTGTGCTGGAACTCCTGGATCTGGTCCCCTTTGAAACACATGGACGCTACACACAGCAGCAGCTCTTACTGGATTTGCACCCTCTCTGCCCAGATGCTCCAAATGGATTCCTGCCCTTGACTCCCTGCGCGGCTTTGGCCTTTTATTCCAGAGGACCCCTCAGACCGCCGTGTAGGTAGAGCAGCCCCAGCTGTGCTTTGCACATGGAAGATAGATTATCCATTCAGGTATTGTGAGCAGGTTTCTGCAGAGAACAAGGCTAGCTCAGGGTGGCAGCAGGTGCCACGCCCTCACCCTTTCTTTGTGCTCTTGTTTTTCCAGAAAGCTCGGAAGAGGAAGACGCTCCTTCGTTTGCGCCGTCCAGTTCCGTTGACGGCAATAACACGGACTCTGAGTTCGAGAAAGGCCTGAAGCACAAGGCCAAGAGCCAGGAGCCCCCCAAAGCCATCACCACGCCCGTGAAGGACGAGTACGAGTTCGACGAGGACGACGAGCAGGACAGGGTCCCGCCAGTCGACGATAAACATCTGCTGAAAAAGGATTACAGGAAAGAGACTAAAGCAAATAGTTTTATCTCCATCCCCAAGATGGAAGTGAAAACCTATACTAAAAACAGCACAACTACACCAAAGAAAGCGGCCCATCGCATCCTTTCAGACACATCGGATGAAGAGGACAGCAGCATCGCCCTGGGGGCCGGGGAAAAGCTGCGGCTGACGACCCATTCCATTCCACCCAGCAGCAAGGCTCGAGAACCGTCCAATGCCAAGCAGCAGAAAGAGAAAAGCAAAGTGAAGAAGAAACGAAAGAAGGAGGCAAAGGGCAAAGAGGTCCGGTTTGGCAAAAAAAATGACAAGTTTTGTTCTTCTGAGTCAGAAAGCGAAAATCTGGAGAGTGAAGAGGATGACAGAGACTCTGTACAAAGCACTACTTGTGTAAAGGACTCTAGGCTGGTGTTAAAGGAGTCATCCTTGTTTAATTCCCTTTCTGCGTCCTCTGGCTCTTCCCATGGGAGTTTGGGGTCTCAGAAGCATAACCCGCCCCTCACAGATCAGCACTCCAAGCACTGGAGGACAGACAATTGGAAAACCGTCTCCTCTCCGGCCTGGTCAGATGTCAGTTCCTTATCGGATTCTACAAGGACAAGGTTGACCAGTGAGTCGGATTATACGTCCGAGGACTCAAGCGTGGCCTCGCTAAAGCCTGTGAGGAAGAAGCAGGAGCCCAAGAAGCGAGCTCAACGTGGGGCTGCTGCTGTAGTGGTGGTGGAGAAGAAGAATTCATTCCATGCCAGTGCTGATGGAGCTATTCCAAAGCTGGACAAGGAGGGGAAGGTTGTAAAAAAGCATAAAACAAAACACAAACACAAAAACAAAGAGAGGGGCCAGTGTCCGGCCGCCCAAGACATTAAGATAATGAAAGCCTTTTCGTTTGACTATGAGGACTCTAAGCAGAAGTCTGAAAAGTCTTTGATTGTAGAGACTGAAAGTCCCGTTGAGAACAAGCTCAAAGTGCTAAAGCACGAGAGGGAGCACTTCAAGAAGGAAGACAAATTTCTGAAAACTAAATCCGAAGAGAAGGAATGGCTGTTTAAAGATGAGGCTGGGAAAAACTCCAAAGAGGAGAAATCCTTGAAAAAAGCCAAGGAGGCAAGTAAAGATGTCAGTAAATCTTTCAGAGAAGAAAAGACCAGCAGATTGGAAAAAGAGAAATCCATAAAGGAGAAATCTCCCAAAGAGGAGAAGCCTCGGATGCACAAGGAGGAGCGGAAGAAAAAATCCAAGGACAAGACCGAAAAGTTCAAGTCCGAAAAGAAAAATGACCCAAAGGAGGAAAAACCAGCAAAACCAGAGAAAGAGAGGGCCTCCAAAGAGGAGAAAGAGAAATGTAAAAAAGACAAAGGTTACAGAGAGGAGTCCGGTTTTGAAGAGTTCAGTAATAAAAACCAGTTTCTGGATAACGAGGAAACGAAGTTCAGCCTCTCCGATGATCAGCAAGATCGTTGGTTTTCAGACTTGTCCTCTGATTCTTCTTTTGACTTCAAAGGAGACGATAGCTGGGATTCGCCGGTGACAGACTACAGGGAAATTAAAAATGACACTGTGGTAAAACTCATAATGGAAACGGTGAAGGACGAAATGAAAGACAAGAAGCGGGAGAGTAAAGCAAAAGACAAGAGGGAGTACAGCGAGAAGCGCAGCGAAAAAGACCCTTTTCTGAAAAAGAAAGAGAGAGAATACGTGGAGCGGAACTCTGACAAGAAAAAGGACCAAATTGAGAAGCATAAAGGAATTCCCAGTTATCTGCCTGAAAAGAAAAGGAAGGATTCTGCTGAAAGCTTTAAAGAAAGGAAAGAAAAGGATAGCAGTGAAATTAACAGAGAGAGAAGAGAATTGTCCGATAGTTCTAAGGACCGAAAAGACGTTAAGATAAAGCAAGAGGAATCCTATAGGGATGAATTTAAAGACTATGGCTGTGAAACTTTTTTCAAAGAAAAATCTGATCCTGAATTTAGTGGGAAAAACATGGAGACCTGGGAAAGGCATCATTCAGGGAAGGAGAAGAAGGATGTGTCAGAGAAGGACAAGAAAGAAAAATTAAAAGCAGAAAAATACAAGGAAAAATCCAAAGTGGAGGACAAAGAGAGGAATGAGAAGGCCCTGCCTGAAAAAAACCAGAAGGATAAAGAATTGGATAAAGGCTTTAAAGAGAAGAAAGATACAAAGGAGAAATATAAAGATCCTCATAACAAAGATAAAGAGAGGAAGACTTCCTTGGACCAGGTTAAAGAAAAGAAGGAAAAGAACTTTTCTGGGGATAGAGAGGACTTCCACGAGAGGAGGGATGAGAAAAAAGGCAGGGAGAGAACTTGGTATAACATCTTGGACATCTTCACTGATGAAAGTGAGGATGAGAAGGATGACTACAGCCTGAGTGGATTCAAACTGGGAGAGAGCATCGGGAGTGAAATGCATCGCATGGACAGTCTGCAAGACAAAGATGATGGAATGATAGCTGAGAGAGACCTTTATGTCCCTGACAAGCACAGGAAATATTCCTCTGATAGGCAGCATTCTACTGAGAAGCAGAAAGACAAAGAGTCCAAAGAGAAGAAGAAGGAGAAAGGACTCTCAGAAGGTGGGAAGGAGAAAAAAGAAAAGAGCTCCTTTGAAAAACACAAAGAGAAGAAGGACAAAGACTCAGGGGAGAAGTACAAAGACAGGAAAGAAAGAACCTCAGTAGACTCTGTCCAAGAAAGGAGGAGCAAGCAGAAGCTCCCTGAAAAGCTGGAAAAGAAACACATTGGGGAAGAAAAGGTCAAAAGCAGGCATAAAGAAAAGCTGGATAAGGAGTATACCAAGGAAAAACGCTCTTCAAAAAGCGGAGAAGCAGAGAAGAGCATGCTGGAGAAACTAGAGGAAGAAGCCCTCAACGAATATAGAGATGACTCCAATGATAAAATCAGTGAGATTTCTTCCGATAGCTTCACAGACAGAGGGCAAGAGCCAGCGCTCACCAGTCTCTTTGAGTCTTCCAACCTTTCTCTTGCGGATGCCTCTGAGGAGAAGTTTAAGGAGTCCTTGCCTTTGCCTTGCTTGCCAGATAAACTCAAGGAGAAGGAGAGGCACAGGCATTCCTCGTCCTCATCAAAGAAAAGCCACGAAAAGGAAAAAGCAAAGAAAGAGAAAACAGAGAAAAAAGATAGAACAGATGACAAAGATTCCGGCAACAGAAAGGATTCCGCTCAGTATGAGAAGGACTTTGCGATGGACGGAGAAGGCTTTGGCATTTCGTATGCCACAAAAACAGAGGCTGAAGAAGAACTGGACAAAAACATGGAATATTTGTTTCCTGAAAAAAAGGACAAGAATGAGTCGGAGAGAGAACTTCCAAAGAAGGCAGAAAAAGATAAAACTTATGGCTCCAACACAGTTAGCATAACCAAAGAGAAGAAAAAGCGAGACCGGCACAAAGAGAAATGGAAAGACGAGAGAGAGAAGCATAGAGACAAACACACTGATGGGTTCTTCAAGCACCACAAGGAGGAGCAGAAGTCTGCCAAAGACAAAGAGAGCTCTCAAGTGATCATTCTGAAGGATAAATCTAAAGAGGAACAGCCCAAATTTAACGATCTCAAAGTGAAGGATCGACTCAAGGAAAATCAGGAAAAAGACAAAGTCGAGTGTCTTAAAATGAGCAATGGGAATGATAAAATTACCTTACCCAAAGAGAGCAGCAAGAAAGACATCCGGCCAAGGGAAAAGCTTTTGGGAGACGGTGACCTGATGATGACCAGCTTTGAGCGGATGTTGAGCCAAAAAGACCTTGAGATTGAAGAGCGCCACAAGAGGCACAAAGAGAGAATGAAACAGATGGAGAAGATGAGGCATCGGTCTGGAGACCCCAAATTAAAAGACAAAGTCAAGGCCAGTGAGGACGTGCGCAAGCGGAGTCTGGATCTGACTGCAAAGAAACCACTGGTGCTCGACACTCAGTTGAAGGACAAAAAACTCAAAGATGTAGGCCCACTGACTCCCATAGTGTCCCCCGATAACAAGACCCAGCCTGCTGTGGGGGTAGATTCCAAGGACTGGATAGCTGGCCCCCAACTGAAGGAAATTTTACCTGCGTCTCCGAGGCCAGATCAGAGCAGGCCAACTGGGGTTCCAACGCCAGCGTCCGTTGTTTCTTGCCCAAGCTACGAAGAGGTGATGCAGACGCCAAGGACTCCGTCTTGCAGCAATGAAGATTACACAGACCTGATGTTTGACTGTGCTGACTCCCAACATTCACTGCCCATCTCCACCATGTCCATGAATGCTTGTTCTCCCTCCTTTTTTGACAGGTACTCCAATCCTTCAAGCGGATTCCCCGAAAACCCCAGCCAGACCCCGACGAGGACTGTTCCCTCCACAAACCTTCACCGTTCAATGTCTGTGGATATCCGAAGAGCACCAGAAGAAGAGTTCAGCGTTGGGGACAAATTTTTTAGGCAGCAAAGTGTCCCGGCCACGTCTAATTACGATTCTCCAGTTCAGCACTTGATGGAGGAGAAAGCGCCTCTTCCCTCCGTTCCCATAGAAAAATTCCCATGTTTGTCTCCAGAATATTATTCTCCAGACTATGGAGTCGCATCTCCTAAAGTGGAGGCATTGCATTGCATGCCGGGAGCAGCGGGCAACGTTGTCCAGTCCCCCGAAAGTGTATTTTCTGGATTGCAAGCCAAATCTTCCCCTTCTCATAGAGACGAGCTGCTTGCCCCTTCCGTTGAAAGTGCTCTCCCGGCAGATCTTGGCCTGCCTTTGGATGCCACAGAAGAGCAGCAAGCCACTGCCTCCATTATGCCCCCTGAGTCCAGCTTCTTGCCACCCATTGAGGAGAATGAGTTTGACCCGGCCATTCCGGAACAGGACAGTGCTGAGTGGGAGGAGAACACTCCAAAAGGAAACCTGGATCCTCCTGTGCTGCCCAGTTTAATTGGTAATCCTTCTGACCAACCCATCAGTTGGTCGGTGGGATCAGAGCTGCTCATTAAATCTCCTCAGCGGTGCCCTGATTCTCCGAAGCCTTTCTGTTCTCCAGACGCCGCCCATCCCCCACCTGTGCCCTTCGTTTCTGCAGATGCCCTGTATCCCAGCTCCCCCGTGTCGTACCCGCTCTCAGTGATGGAACCAGGGCTCGATAAGGTAAAGGAAGATGCCGAAGCAGCCATTCCAACAGAAATCGTGGCTGCAGAACAGCAGGCTCCGTACGCAGATTCCCCTGCTAGAATAGACACTTTCTTCAGTCATGGCAAGCCTGTCCCAGAAGAGGCCTCGGACATGCCATTGCAGTCGGCCAGCCTGCCGGCGGAATCCCAGGTGGAGGCTGTTAACGCTCTTGAAAAGAATTACCTGGAGAACGGCACCATTGCTACTGTAAATCCAGAGGAGCAAGTTGCATGGCCTGACCCATTCACAAATTCGGAAGATGACTTGGACTTGGGTCCGTTCTCTTTACCAGAATTGCCGCTTCCAACAAAAGATGTTCCAGAGGTTGAAATGGCAGAGGCAGCTGAGGAAGGCCATGCAGCAGCTTCAGAAACCATCAGTACAGCAGTGCTTGTGGATGTCGGCGGGTCTTTGGGTTCTACAAATCAACAGGAGGAGCCAGCTCTGGACCAACAGAACTTCCTACCTGGGGAGCCAGAACCGCAGGCTGATGAGCAGAAGTCGGACGAGATTTCGCTAGACGTTGTGCCGGAAGCATCGAGTGCCCCAGAGCAGAAGACGGTGGAAGAATCAGAGACGCCCCCAAATACTCAGGAGGCAACGTCAGCGGGCCTTGCTCCGTTGGAGACCAAGGAGGCAGAAGCGGATTGTGAAGAACTCCCCTCCGCTCCTCTTACGTCAGACAGTGGTTCTCAAGCCAGCTTGAGCCAAGAAAACCGGACTGAGAGCACTGATGTTCAAGATGTGGCAGCAGCTAAGGGCGCCACCCAGGCCCCTTCCTCCCAGGCTGAGGTGCTGCAAGGAAGTACCCAGGTAGAAGCCACAGAACCAGCACCGAAACCGGCTCCCGAAACCCCGAAGCCTCCCAAAATAGAAGAGATCCCACAACGGATCACCAGGAACCGAGCCCAGATGCTTGCCAATCAAAACAAACAGAACGCCGCTGCTTCCGAGAAAGAGTTCCCTCCTGCTTCCGCTCCTTCCACGCGGGCAAAGGGGCGGGCCACCGAGGAGGAAGACACCCAGGCGCAGCACCCACGGAAACGGCGGTTCCAGCGCTCGAACCAGCAGCTGCAGCAGCAAATCAACACCTCCACGCAGCAGACACGGGAGATGATCCAGCAGACCCTGGCCGCGATTGTGGACGCCATCAAGTTGGACGACATTGAGCCGTACCACAGCGACCGGTCCAACCCGTATTTTGAGTACCTACAGATCAGGAAGAAGATCGAGGAGAAGCGGAAAATCCTCTGCTACATCACTCCCCAGGCCCCCCAGTGTTACGCGGAGTACGTCACCTACACGGGCTCCTATCTGCTGGATGGCAAACCTTTAAGCAAGCTGCACATTCCAGTGGTGAGTCACCTTGCAGCGTTTGCTCTCCTTGCTGCCTTCGTAAGCTGTGCAAGTGCGGAAATGCTTCAGCCAGTGTGAGAACAAACTTCTCCCCCTCCCCCAGCAATATCTACCCTTCCTGCATCACAGGGGCCTACTGCAAAGGTATTACTGGACCCAGTTATTTCAGTGGAGACCCCCAGATCAAGCGGTGAAGTTGGATATGCTGCCGGGGGGGGGGGGGGGAGGAAGGCTCCAACCTTCCTCCCCCTTTCTCTGACCTGATGCCACTGAGACACTCATGACAAGCTCAGACTGGTGCGCGACCTGCCCTGGCAAAGACGGGGATCCAGCAGGAAAGTTGAGGCCTGTGAAGAGGTTGGCCCCAGAGTATAGCAGCTCCCCTTAGCCATTTGGAAGGCGCAGCTGAGTGCCCGACCAGCTAGTGATGACGTGTTTGCAGAATGGCGTGTGAGAATGAAAATGCAAGATAGAACATCGGAAGCTGCCTTACGTCCAGTCAGACCACGGGTCCATCCAGCCCAGTGTTGTCGCTGTTGGCTGGCAGGATTTGAGGCAGCGCCCATTCCTCATTGTACCTGGAGATGCCGGGGATGAACCTGGGACCTTCTGCTTGCCAAGCCGGTGCTCTGCGACGCCCGCCTCCCCCCTCTCCCTAAAATTGTAGATCCACACGGAGAGCAGATCCCAACCTAGGGATAGCTTGGTGGTAAAGCCCTCCCTGTAGCTTTGCATGCAGAAGTTCCCAGGTTCAGCCCATGGCCTCCAGGTATGGCCGGGAAAGTTCCTTGTCTGAAACCCTGGAGCACTGCTGCTAGGACTGAGCTAGTTGCCCCAGTGGCCTGACTCAATATAAGGCAGTTTCCATTGATTCTACGAGTCTGAGTAAGAGTCTAAGACAGCGGTTCTCAACCTGTGGGTCGCGGCCCCTTTGGGGGTCGAACGACCCTTTCACAGGCGTCACCTAAGACCATCAGAAAACACATATTGTTTTTGTGATTAATCACTATGCCTTAATTATGTTCAATTTGTAACAATGAAAATACATCCTGCATATCAGATATTTACATTACGATTCATAACAGTAGCAAAATTACAGTTATGAAGTAGCAATGAAAATAATTTTATGGTTGGGGGTCACCACAACATGAGGAACTGTATTAAAGGGTCGTGGCATTAGGAAGGTTGAGAACCACTGGTCTAAGAAGAGCCCAGATGTTGGATCAGACCAAGGGTTCGTCCAGTCCAGCATTCTGTTCACGCAGCAGCCAGAAGCAGGACATGAGTGCAGCAACACCCTCCTGCCCATGTTCCCCAGCAACTGGTGTACACAGGCATGCTGCCTCTGATACTGGAGGTAGCAGGTAGCCATCAGGACTCGCAGCCTTGTGTCTAGTACAAATAGATGGAAATCAACGCAATAAACAGAACAGAAGCTTATAGAAATAACTCTCCGGATCAGCCGGCTGGCCTGAAGTAGGGGCAGAGGCTTTGCTGGTAGTGATGGAGATGCTTTGCTTTCAGCCTGCCCTCCTGCGGCTTCTTGGCTGCATTCCTTGCACTCTGCAACCAGGGAGTGTGCAGGTACAAATGTACCTGCTGGGAGATATGGACTCCTAGGCTCTAAAGGAGCTAAACTCAATCCTCAGTATTGCGCTGGCTTCTCTACCCGGTTGAAACTAAGAGGCAAGTACCAGGCTGTGCGCACAGTAGAGCCGAATTCCTTACAAGGATGCACGTAGGAAGCGTCCCAGTCAGCTGGTTGAGGAGGCGGCAGCGTTTCGCTGCTCGCTCTGTGATGCAGCCATCAGTCCCCCCACGCGTGCTCCTTTCTTCAGCGCGGAGAGGGCCCCAGCGTTTGGGCAGCTCCAGGATGTGCGGAAAGACCATCCCTGCCTCCCTCTGGGTAGCGCAGGGGTTCCCAGACCTTGGCCCAGAAAGCAGCCGCCCAGGCCTTTCCAGATAAAGGAGCAAAGGGTTCCGCTCTGGATGTTCTCCTGTGCCCTCACTTTAGGAGCAAGGATGGAGGTGTGGTTTCATTGACATCCCACCCCTGGCTGTTGCGCCGACCATGGTTTTAAGTGGGGAGAGGAAGGAATCAAGCCATCCCAATGGCCATTGCCTCCTTAGGGAGAGCCTCTTTAAGCTTGAAGCAGCGTTCCACAACCCGGTGCCCTCTAGACGTGTTGGACTACAGCTCCCATAAGCACCCAGCGGTGCTGGCAGAGGGCAGGGGGATTGTAGTCCAACAGAGCTGGAGACCGCCAGGTTGGGAAGGCTGATGCAGAGAGGTACCAGTGCGAAGCGGGCGAGGCAGGGGCCTGGAGGAAGTAGGTCATGGGTTAGAAAGTCGGCTCCCGCTCAGAACGCCACATAAATGATGAACAGCCTCTCGGTTCGAGGATCAGGAAAAGCCTCTCCGGGGAGCCTGGCGGTTCTCCCGCCTTCAAGAGCAGGGCGTAAATGGCCCAATGGGTTCTCTGCTGCCGGAGCGAGATGGCAATCGCTTCCCAAGCGGCACCTTGTTAGGCAGGTTCAAAGCGCTGCCGCTTCCCTGCTTTCCACGCTGCCGCTGAAACAGCCAGACGGTTGGCATGTGTGGGAGGGAGGGAGTGTCTGTGCCCAAAAGGTGAGCAGGAAGGATACGCGAGACGTGTAGCCCCAGCTGCGTCCTGCTTTGTAAACAGAGCTCTGTTTGGAGCGAAGGCGCCCGTGGCTGGGTCCCGACCTCGCTGCAGCAGGAAACTCAGGCTGCTCCGGGTGCTGCTCGAATGTGAACAGATCCGTCCCTTGGAAACAGAGGCGGTGCGGAAACTGCTCCAGCTTTGTGACTGTTTTCCTGCTTTCTGTATATTTCAGATTGCGCCCCCTCCGTCATTGGCAGAGCCTCTCAAGGAGCTTTTCAAGCAGCAGGAAGCGGTCCGTGGCAAGCTGCGTCTCCAGCACAGCATCGAGCGGGTAACAGCCAGCGCTCGGCCCTCCAAAGGCTCCCGGCGGGCGGGGGGGGGGGGAGTCCTTCCGCACCACCCTTGAGGAACATGGTGCCTTTTGCTCCCTGGTAATTCTCCCCTCCTCTCTCCAGGAGAAGCTGATTGTGTCATGTGAACAGGAGATTTTGAGGGTGCATTGTCGGGCAGCAAGGACAATAGCCAATCAAGCCGTTCCCTTCAGCGCGTGCACCATGCTTCTGGACTCGGAGGTGTACAACATGCCTCTGGAAAATCAGGTCTGGGCCTGTCTTCGGGTGGCCATCTTTCTCTCTGGGTTCTTCCCTACAGGTGTCTGGAATTGCAAGGTGACAATGAATGGATGAGGCAGAGGTGATGCTTTTCTCACCTAGGTGACTCTGACTTCATCACTCGTGCATTGGCCTTGGGCCAGGCGGCGCCACCGCCACCGCCACCGCCGCCCTTTTCCCCCCCTTTAATATTTTTTACTTTGGCTGGGTTCTGCAAAGGACAGTGGAGGTGTTGGGATGGGTGGGTGGGGCAGGGGCTGCCACATACTTGAGGAACAGTGCAGGCAGATCCTGTTGATCAACACCAAATCAGCCTCACGCTGCCTGGCTTTGGTCATTCTTTTTGGCACCTCCGCAGAAGAAAAGAAAACCCTGCAAAACTTCTCGACTGTGAAAAAGAAAGCTCTGTGCCTCAGCCTGCAAGATCATCCCCCTTCTCTCTCCCCCCCCCCATATACAGAGCTTAGTGCAAGCAAAAGTCTGAAGGCTTAGAGCTGTAAACGAGTCAGACTTGAGCACCCAGTGCAGCAAAAGAAAAACGTAAAAGCAGCTGCAGCTGTTCAGAGCCGTGACAGCAGCACCTCCTGCTGGCCACGTACTTTGAGGCGTCTCTGCTCGCTTGCCATAAACCTGTCATTTCAGTGGGAAGCAAAGTGCTGCATTGCAGACGTCATTCCCCATGCAGTAGGCACGATAAGGGGAATTTATTAGCTATCCATCGTATTGATCCTCTGCATTGATTTAAAGCTCACCAGTCCCCAGCACACACACAAAAAAGAAAAATGGTTGCTGCCACGTACTACATAAGAAGAGTCCGAAGGTCCACAAGGAGGACATGAGTGCAGCACCCCCCTCCCACCCATGCCCCCCAACGACTGGTGAACATAGGCCTGCTGCCTCTGGTACTGGAAGCAGCACGTAGCCGTCCGGGCTAGTAGCTGTTGATAGCCTTCTCCAAGCTAAACAGTCTCAGCTATTGTAACCTTCTCTCATAGCGGAGTTGCTCAGGCCCCTTGGTCATTTTAGTTGATCAGTACTAGGTGCTGGGGATGGGGGGGAAGTTCAACTCAAGAGATCTTGGGATGAGATTGAGGGTTCCTCACTCACTCACTCACTCAATCAAATAAGAATTGGGTTTACGAAAATAGCAGTTCTGTAAAAGTGAGGTGTGGGTGGGTGAGTGAGAGAGAGAAGAGAGAGGGGAAGACAGACAGAAAGACAGAGAGAAACAGAAACGAACTGAAATCTTATTCTGGTCTGTATTTGGCTCCTGCCAACTTGCCTTGCTCCTCTCTCTCTCTCTCAGGGAGATGAAAACAAATCCGTCAGAGATCGTTTCAACGCTCGCCAGTTCATTTCCTGGTTGCAGGATGTGGATGACAAGTATGACCGGATGAAGGTGAGTGGTGAAGCCTTGACGACCGCACTTGGGGGATTTGGAAACTCCCCTCACACCCACACCCACACCCCCCCTAGAGTTCTGTGCGTTTTAGGAAAGAAGGTTGGGTGGGAGATCCAGACTTGCCCTGAGGCAGGTGAGTTCAGGCCATCGTCTGCTATGGGCTTGGGAGGCAGCAAGCCTTCCTGTCTGAAACGTGGGATGATTTTCACCCAAAGGAGTGTGGGGTGGAAATGCTTTCTCTCTAATGTCAGTGCGCACCCATGGGCAGTGCTGCACCCACAGAGAACTCCCACAGCGCTGGCGAGGGCCGGCCTCATGCAAGGCCCTCTCAGCCCTCTAAAAACCCGGCATCTGGACGCGCTTCAAGAGGAACCACTGGCGCGGCTCTGGTCACCCACCGCCTTCATTTCTCCAGCATGCCTTTGGGCCCATGTGCTTCGAAGAGGGCCTGGTAAAAATGGTTAGACAGCAGAGGGCACAAAGTCAGATGGGGACTGGGAGGAGGAGATTGGAGTGAGCAGGATTTGGTGGAGGGGGGAAATGGGTTGGCACGGGGGTCAGCGGAGCGAGGGAAAGAAGCAGTGGATTCCAAAGAGAGAATGGGGGCGGGGGACAGGATGGGAGAGAATGGGGTTTTCAGGAGAGAGAAAGGGGGCGCACGTGCACAGATATGACAGATCCAGTCAAGCACATCCTCAGGGTGATTTCTACATTGGATCTCCCCTCCCCCTAACGATTGGATCTCAGATTACACCTGTCTTCAGGGATGAAAGGTAAAAACCACCTATCTGGCACGTCCTACCTTGCCTATGATGCAAGGTAGATTCATATGGATTCCCACGATCTTTACTGGGAAACCCCCCCCCCCTCATCACCACCATCCAATTATAGGTCACCTCTGTGTCCCCTGATGTGTTCTGTGATTTGACTGGTGGCTTGGTTGGTATCCTGCCTTTAAAAAAAACCGTGAAGATCCACGAGGATCCATGTTTTTGTGCCATGGCGGCTGGCACACGGCGTTGGCAAGCGCTGGATCCCTAGCTGTTACCGGAACAATCTGTAGACACCAGTTTAAGCTTTAATTTGATGGTGGCTTTGGTGGACTCCCATGTAGAATATCATGCAGATTCATGATGATCTGTTTTTCATGTACTAGAATCTGCCATCCATAGCCGCCGCCCCCCCCCCCCCATTTTCAAAGTTCCAAAAGTGCCCAGGGGGCCCTGCTCACATATCCCATCAGGCACATCTCAAGTGCAGATGCTGCAGGAGCTGGGCACAGTCACATCGCACTGTGAAGGGGCCTTGATCTTTATCGGGGTCTGCATCTCCCTGTAGACTGAAGATTCACAATTCCCTTGTTCATTGATGAGCGGAAAGGTTCCGGAGCTCCTCTGGCTGGCCCCTTCTGTTCCTCTGTTCCCCTCCTGTCTCCTTTCACACCCCATTCTGCTGTGTTTATTTATTTATTACATTTATATACCGCCCCATAGCCAAAGCTCTCTGGGCGGTTTACAAAAGTTTTTTAAAAAGTGGACATTAAAAAGTATACAAAATTTAAAACCATCAAAATATATAAAAACAACTGTATATATCCATTTTAAACAACAACAGCTCCGGGGTCCATTAAAAAAACAAACTTTGCATATGTTGTTAAATGCTGTTAAATGCCTGGGAGAAGTGAAAGGTCTTCTAAGTACTTGTGCCAGGTTAGTCTGCCACGCAGCCATCTGCCACCTTCCTTGGCAGGGTCAGGTGACCCTTTTCTCTGCCCACAGGTGTCGGTTCTACGTGGTGGGGGGCGGGGGGGAGGAGTGCAGGCCCTCCCCAGTTCACGTTACTTTCCGCCACCCTTCCAAATAAGCATTGCAAAAGCTTTGCCCAGTTACAAATGAGGAACAGCCTCTCCTTTGATTCCTTCCCATTCAGTGAGCTGTTTTTCTTATTAGACTCTGAAATATACAGAAAGCAAAGTAGGTGATAAGTGACTGAAAACATTTACATTTCTGATAATGGGCTGTTTACGAAGCTTAGAAAATTTCGTTTACTAATGGCTCATTGCCTATTTACCGTTTTGAAAGCAGCCTGTTATCAGCAGTACAAATGGTTTCAGTCACTTATAACCTAGTTTGTAGGTTCTCCCCACCCCACCCCGCCCCTCATGCTTTTTGCTGTGTTTGTTTGGAGCTTGAAAACTCGCTAATCCGTCCTACTTGGCATCCTTTCATTGTTCTTGGGGGAAGCACATCCTTTTCACTCAAGGCATGTCAGCAAAGGAGAAATGCATCCCCTAAAGATGTCGCCCGCTTGCCTACGGTTTTTATAAGTACTTGTATTTATTTATTTATTTTTAAAAATAGCTCTGTCATTTATAAAAAAAACCAATCAAAAGGTTTTTAGACATTGCACCCCTAACCCTTGCCTTATTCCTAAATTGGTCCAAGAAGAGAGATAATTTTAGCTGCTTCGTAGTCCTCTAACACAGCAGCAAGTTTCGGATTACCTTTTTTACTCTCTACGACAGCTCTCTCCTCAAACAGGTGCTCTCTAGATGTTCTGAGTACAGCAAGGCCTCTGGTCAGGGATGAGGCGAGCTGTAATCTAAAATATCTGGAAGGTGCCAGGTTGGGAAAGGCTGCTCTAAGGTGAACAGGTGCTCCACGACCCTGCTGTGTACATGAGAATAGAACTAAGGAGCAGTAATCAGCAGCAGCAGGCACAAAGATGGTTAAAACAGTCGGATAATTTAAATAATAAAAGCCCATTGAATGGGAAACCTAGAGCTAAAAGGCACCTCAGTGGTCACCCAGTTCAGCCCCTTTGCCAGTGCAGGAAATCCATGTCTACATCGTGCTGGTATTAGGCCCTTCAGCCTCCACTGAATAGCCTCTGACGAAGGAGAAATCGCCACCTTCCGAGGCAAGTATGTCCCACTGTTAAACGGCTCGTACCTTCAGAAAGTTCTCCCTAATTTTTAGTCTAAATTGTTTTACTTGTAATTTGAACCTGTTGGAGCAACAGGGAACAAGTTTGCTCCTTCATCTATGTGAGCCCCTTTAGAAAATACTTTTGGAACGTGAGAACATCAGAAGGGCCCTGATGCGGGATCAGACCGAGAGTCCACCTAGTCCTGCACTCTGTTCACACAGTGGCCAAGCAGCTGTCCCCTAGGGACCCACAAAGCAGGACACAGTGCAACAGCATCCTCCCACCCATGTTCCCCAGCAACTGGTGCATATAGGCTTACTGCCTCAGATACTAAAGGTAGCTCTTATCCCATCCTATCAATTTCCCCAGGCTAAACGTACTAACTCCTTCACTGAGATTAAAAACATCTTCAACAGACTTCTACAACCTCAAAGCAAAGGGAACCATCACAGGGAGGTTTGACAGTTTGGGATTACCCTGTACCCTTCTCTCCTGTAAGGCTGGGCAGAAGAATATTTGTTTATTTATTTATTAAATTTATATACCGCCCCATAGCCGAAGCTCTCTGGGCAGTTTACAAAAGTTAAAAACAGTGGACATTAAAAAAAAAAGTATACAAAATTTAAAACCATCAAAAATATAAAAACAACAGAATAAAACAGTATCCATTTTAAACAACAACAGTTCTGGGGCCCATTAAAAAAAAAATTCGGCATATGTTGTTAAATGCTGTTAAATGCCTGGAAGAAGAGAAAAGTCTTATTTATTTATCACATTTCTATACTGCCCAATAGCCGAAGCTCTCTGGGCGGTTCACAAAAATTAAAATCATATTAAGACAATCAACAGGTTAAAAGCACAAATACACAATACAATATAAAAAGCACAACCAGAATAAAAACCACGCAGCAAAATTGATATAAAATTAAAATACAGAGTTAAAACAGTAAAATTTAAATTTAAGTTAAAATTAAGTGTTAAAATACTGGGAGAATAAAAAGGTCTTCAGCTGGCAACGAAAGGAGTACAGTGTAGGCGCCAGGCGGACCTCTCTGGGTTTCTTGACCTGGCGCTGAAAATATAACAATGTTAGCTCCAGACGAGCCTCATTAGGGAGATCATTCCATAATTGGGGGGCCACCACCGAGAAGGCCCTCTCCCTTGTTGCCATCCTCCGAGCTTCCCTCGGAGTAGGGACTCGGAGGAGGACCTTAGATGTTGAGCGCAGTGTGTGGGTAGGTTCATGTCGGGAGAGGCGTTCCGTCAGGTATTGTGGTCCCAAGCCGTGGAAGGCTTTATAGGTTAAAACCAGCACCTTGAATCGGGCTTGGAAACGTATAGGATTTGACTGTAGAAGAGGGGCCTCGGGGGTTGATCTTAAGACGTGGGCAGGCTCTTGCGAAGGGAGGTGTTTCGTGGCTGAGTCCTGGGCCGCTGAGGGTTTTTGTTGGCCGTGGCCGGCACTTTGCCTGCACCCCTCTCCTCCCACACTCACCGTGCTTTGCTTTCTGTTCTGGTCCAGACGTGCCTGCTGATGCGGCAGCAACACGAAGCCGCGGCCTTGAATGCCGTGCAGCGCATGGAGTGGCAGCTGAAAGTCCAGGAGCTGGACCCCGCCGGACACAAATCGCTCTGTGTGAACGAGGTGCCCTCGTTTTACGTGCCAATGGTGGACGTGAACGATGACTTTGTGCTCTTGCCGGCATGACAGTATCAAGCCTGGAGACACTCTCACTGCAAACTGGCACGGGTGGGTGCCCCCCACCCCACCCCCCCGAGGATGGGCGCAGGTGCTCACACACACCCCAACCGCTTGCTGATGAATCCCTAGTCAGATGAGGAGGAGGCAGAAAACCAACGAGGAAACCTACGGCACTTTCTACACACCGCCTCCCTGCGCACCAGGCAGCAGCGGGAGCAGGAGAAGGGGAGGCGGTGGCGGCGGCCGCGCTCCTTTCACACCAGGCGCTGTGGCGGAAGGCAGGCGGGCGGGCGGGCAGGCGAGGCGGGCAGCCTGCGCACAGCGAGCGTGTACAGGACTGGCAGGAGGACGAGAGACCGGTGGGCGCAGGGGGCAGGAGCAATCCTGGGACACTCTCCCTGCACCGCGTCAGCCGCCGAGCGGGCGAGGCGCCGGGGGCCGTTGGCACACGCACCACCACAGCCGTTCCAAGCGCTTTGATTCTTCCATGGGCCTGTGGGCGGATCTGGCTTCGGAGAAGCTGCGGGGCGAAACCACCGGGCGGGAGGGTGGGTTCCCTGGGGGACGGGACGGGGGAGATCTTTAATTTCTTGCTGCATCCAGGCTACAGTCAAATCCGTTGATAAGGAAAGCACCCGGCCAGGCCCTGAAGGTGGCAGAAAAAGGGGGAAGAAAGAGCCACGCCACTGAACCGGAGACCCAGGACGCGTTCCAGGTAACCCATCAGAACCGTGGGGAGGCAGCAGGTACCTGAACCTGTACAATAACGTAGGTGTCGCAGAGCAAGGACTTTGCGATTCTGTTTTTAAATGGAGTAAAATCCGTATGGTTTATATATATATATATATAAATATATATATAAATATATATATATATTTTTCCTTTAATCTTGGGCATTTTGTTTCTCTTTCGGAGAACATAACTTGAAAAGAAGAAAAAGATACACACTACAAGAGCCAATACTCGTATAAAGAGAAATTGTATCCCATAAAAGTTGTACAGTTTTATATACATTAACAATGTACTTTTTGCTGCCTTCTAGATAATTTATTTTGCAACACATTACTGCACAGTTGTAAATAACTTATGTACTGTAACATCACTTTCAGTCATGTGTAAAGAAATAAATAAATTAATTAAAATTACCTTTGTATGTATAGTTCACCCTAGGCAGCGTTCCCCTCCTCCCCCGCTCCTCGCCCCCCCAGGGGGGGGAAAGCCCCTCCCCTCCCACCCGAGGGCCGAAGGGGTCCTGCGGCTGTGTCGATCTTGGGCCCGCAGAACAGGCAGGGCGTCTCCAGAGCACGGCGGCGGCTCCTCGCGTTCTCAGACCATCCTCTTTTGCTTGCTTTCCCCCCTATCAGAGCTTGAAGCCGCACAACAGATTAAAAGCAGGGTTGCTTTGGAAGGACTTATGCTAACTGTTGGGACCTAGAGGGATGAGACATCGGCTCTCGGCACATGCAGGAGGCAAGAAGCCTGCTTCCCTCATGACCGCCGTCTGGACTGAATCGAGGCCCCCGCTGCGGGGGGGAGGGAGAACGGAGAGCAGCTGTAGCAGTTTCCGAAAGCAAAGCCTTCAGGTGTGGCGGAAGGGCTCTGATGCTTCATCAGGCCGTGCCTGGGAGCAGCCCCCAACCCAGAATGCTGTTTGAGAGAGGGCAAGCCAGCCAGGACAGGAGGCTGCGGAAGCCCCAGGGGGTTTCTGGTCCATCATTTCTCGGTGCAAGTTGTTGATCATCTGCTGGAACTTTGAAAAAGGTCTTGAGTGGGCGTCCCAGTGCTCTCACGCGGCCCTCCCCTTGTTGATGGAGGCCTTCTTGATCATCCACTGCTGTGTTGGTCAGCAAGCCAGAGCGCCGTTTGCGAGATGCAGCCAGAGTATTCCTGAGACGGGCTAACGAAAAACTTTTAAAAGGGAAAGGCACGCTCCTTCCTCCTCCTGAACTTGTGTCAGGAGAGTGTTTTCTTGTTTTGCGGGCTTGCATCATTCCCAGTTTTATAATTGCCTTCTGATGTTGCCTTTGTTCTGCCTGTACTTGGAACAGGTGCAGAAAACCATCTTGAGCGCCTGTGATCTGCCAAGTAGCGGATTCCAGGCATACAAATGGGTGTGTGGCCAGACAGCCACACTCTCGGCGAGGTGGCGGCTAGCGGCAGGGCGAAGCCATATCCCCAAAGAGACATGAGGCAGGAGCCAGTTTATGGAGGCCAGTGAGGACTCTGGCGCTTAAGGAGAGGTTTTATTCCTGAATCTGTGTTTCAGAAATAATGCTTTGGCTTTGTCGGGTCCCTGTATTAGCAGAGAAGATGGTTTCATTGCTCCTGTGGTTTGGGGATTTTGGCTCCTACATTTGAAGGCAGAAGCACTGTGGTACAGAGAACATGTGTGTGTGTGTGTTACGTGTGCTGCGTGTGCACCTCTGCCAGGGAAAGGGATGTAACCCCGTTGGTCTGGTTCTGCCCTCCCCCCCCACCCCCCACACAGAATGAGGGCAGAACGCTGGCTGAGTGGCTCCTCCTCTCTGTGGCGTGGCGTTCTCTGAGAGGCCTTTGGTGTTTCGCATCTTCTGTGAGTAGAGAGGCCCGTCGCTTGGCCCAGCTGTCGCTGCGTAACACACCGCCTCCCCAAATTCCAGCCAGCGGAAGCCCTAGCGAAGGGCAGCTGCAGAAGGGCTGCCGTGTGAGCTGCTTAGCAGTGCCCAGCTCTTGGCACACGTCCATGGGCGTGCACAGCCTCGCACTTGGTGAGTGCTAGATGTGGCAAAGCGTGTACCTCTGTCAAAAGCCGTTCCCTTCAGTGGCTGGTCAGCCTGGGCCAGCTTGAGAGGGGAGTTCCTTTTGCCCGTTAAAATTCTGGATCAGACCAGCTGCTCCCCTGGCACTGCCCTCCTTGTGTCCAGCGTGAATCACAAGTTAGCAACTTGATACCTGTAAAATCCCTTCTCTGGGAGACTGGGGTGAAGGGGGGGGGGGCGTTAACAAGCCATCAACCCTGTGTTACCCTGCGGCAGCAAAGGTGCCTTTTGGAATGCAGTTTAACGGAGGGATATTTTAGAGGGAAGGAACGCTCTCATCTTAGCAGAGGGAGGCTGCCAGGATGGTTGGTTGGTTGGTTTTGTAAACCTTTACAGAGCAGGTCTGCAAAATTCTTCTCTTCTCTTTTCTTGCAAGTGCGAACTTGTACAAATCTCACTACCATTCTCTCCTGGGAAACAGTTGCTGCTGCTGTAAACCTCTTACTCGCTTCTCTGCTTTGCCCTAAGTCTGGAGAGCGCCTTTATGCCTCCGCAGCCCACCCCCCTGCCCTTGGTCAGAAATCTGGGGTTTGGCATCAATTTCTAACATCGGTGGGGTCACGGCTTGACTTTTGGGAGAGGGCATCGCAGGCCCAGGGCACCTGGGCTGCACCCACCTCCCTCGGCCATCTGGCCTCCTCTGGCCCTGTGGTGCGCAGTGCGTTCCCCCGCCCTCCTCCAGTTCCCTGGCTTGTGGCCGATCAGACCTTCACCAAAGCAAGCCGCTTCGGGCTGTTGACTACGCGCAGTTCGCGTCTTCCGCAGCGTGTGCCCGTGTGCGAGGAGAGACTTTGCATCTAAGCCCTTGAAGTTGCGGTGCTTGAGAATCTTCGGGGTGGGTGGGTGGCGTGGGGTGTTTTCGGCCCAAAGAAACACTCGTTGCATTTCATGCTGGGTTTGCACAGGACAATCGGAAAGCGCTGTGCAGTCCCCCGTCCCACCCCCTGCCCCATTCAGAGCTGGGAGAAGGGATGGCTGGTTTAGCTCGCTTACCCTGCTCAGAACGTGCAAAAGGACGCCTTCTTTCTGAACCCACGTGGGAGGAGACGCACCCCTGTGTGGCGATGCTTAAGCCCTGCTTGTTTCCTTTACTTCCTTTGATGGCCATTGATGAAAGGACTTTCTAAAGCCCCATGTTTAAACCCAGGATAATGGCAGGAGCCTAACGTCACACCCTCTGTTGATTTGGACGTCTGTGTAAATTCCCCTCCTTGTTAAAATGCTTCTACCAGGCAGTGTATATATACATGTAAATAACTCTCACAGGTCAGTTCTCTCCCCCTTCTATTTGTACTAGTGCAACTTGCGTAGAATGTGGGGTTAAAACAGCGGCAGGGTGCGTTGTCTGTAATGTAACAATGTAATTTTTTTTTACCAATGTAGTTTGTGTACATATTGTTTGGCAGTGCTGGTGCTGCCGCAGCCCCCACACCCCCACCCACCCCGCCACCACACCGGCTGTCCTTTGGCTGTACAACTTCCTGCAGAAAGAGACAAAGTGAATACAGATGTTATTTTCTACAGTTGCATGTACAGAGAGAAGCGCAGAGATGCTGTTGTCCCTCAAGAGATAATGTTCATAAATAAATTTTTCTAAAAAAAACAAGCAGCGTCTCTTACGGGCTCTTAATTTCTCCTGCTTTGCATGGGTGTTTCTGCTTGCATCCCCTTGGAGAGGGGCAACTCATCTTGTTCAGACATCCAGGGCTTGTACTCCACATAACTCCACATTCAAGAAGGATGCAGGCAAGCTGGAGCGTGCTCAGAGGAGGGCAACCAGGATGATCAGGGGTCTGGAAACAAAGCCCTAGGAAGAGAGACTGAAAGAACTGGGCATGTTTAGTCTGGAGAAGAGAAGACTGAGGGGGAGACATGAGAGCACTCTTCAAATACTAGAAAGGTTGTTACACAGAGGAAGGCCAGGATCTTTTCCAAATCATCTCAGAATGCAGGATATAGAATACAGGGCTCAAGTTACAGGAAGTCAGATTCCGTCTGGACATCAGGAAAAACTTCCTGAGTGTTAGAGCAGTATGACAATGGAACCAATTACCTAGGGAGGTTATGGTCTCTCTCACACTGGAGGCATTCCAGAGGTAGCTGGACAGCCATCTGTCAGGGATGCTTTAAGGTGGATTTCTGTCTTGAGCAGGGGGTTGTACTCGATGGCCTTAGAGGCCCCTTCCAATTCTACCCTATTCTAGGATTCTACTCTTGTACTACTAGTCCTGGTACATGTCTTTTTTTATGGAGGGGGAACTGAGAATGACCTGTGTCCATGTCTTGGGTGAGGTCTGAACCCAAATCCCCAACATTCAGCTCTGTCTCCATTAATACACAAACTTCCATCTTTGGCAGGCAAGGCAAATGTTTGCCTCCATCCTACTGAATATCTCAGGGAGAGTAGGGAGAAAGCTCAGTGGGTAGAAAGTTCAACCCCCGGCATCTCCAGGCAGTGCAAGGAAAGACACCACCTTGCCTGACACCATGGAGAGACATTGCTGCCAGTCAGTGTTGACAATATTGGGCTAGACAGACCAAGGGTCTGACTTGATGCAAGGCTGTTTCCTATGTATTTTAGTCCAACCTCCTCCTGTGTGATAAGGATCATCAAACCCAAAGATCAACTAATCTTGATCTACATCCCTCTTTGCCTGCTTGCCTGCCTTTCCCTGTGTTGTGACTAGTGGAAACAGAACGGATAACAAATAATTAGCCATCGTTATGCAAATTTACACATGTGCTTTTAACCATATAAAATGCACGGCCTTGAATATAAGCTGCTGTCTTGTGCTTTAATCTTGCAATAACTGCCCTGAGCTTTCATGAACAGGGCAATAATAATACATAGTAGATTTATACCACAAGTTTTTATTAAAGAAGTTAACGTAAACCAGCACCACGTCTGGGAAGGGAAATGAACCAGAAATGGCAGGCCTGATATGGCTTGGGAAGGCAAATCATTTTAAAGGACTTAACACTAGCTTCTGTGGTTAACTTCTAAAGCAAACCAAAACCATTGCATGCAATTCAGGCCAACACAAAGGTGAGAAGCTCTCAGGGGCCATGTTCTCCCTCCCCCCCAATGCCAACCTATTTTAGCTGACAGCCACTCACTCAGCCTTCGGAGAAGTATGTCAACCTCTTAGGATGAGGGGGGGGAACTGCACAAAAGCCAGGAAGCTACAAAACTATCAGTGGTCAAATAAAGGCGGGGTGGAACCAGGGGAAGGGGACATGGCCACCGAGACGCCTGGAGGGCTGGATTGAGACCTAGGTTAGGGTTGGGGAGGCACAGCTCTGTCAAGGCCCCGGTTCCTGCCTGGGTAGCCCAGTCTCTAACCCGGGGCTTAACTCTTAACACTCACATGCCACTGAGACGTCCCTCCAGCCACTCAAAAGTCACCGTACAAGCCGTCCTGGTGGCCCACTCAGTCTGCCCAGCACGGCTAAGCTTTACCGAGGCCCCGGTTTCTGCCAGGGGAGCCATGCCTGGGCAGGCACCCAGGGAGGTGATGCAGTTCCCTGGGAAGAGAGGTCCAGGGCTGCTGAAGCAATGAATTCCGTAGGTCTATTCTGAGCTGAATGGAAGAAGTACATCCCTCCTACTCCTGTGCATGGTTGATGTGCGGAATAAGGCTTCTAATCTGCCTATGTAATTATTGCAAACACAAAACCACAAATACTGGCAGGAGTGTTGCCAAGCACTTAAAAGATCTGCATAGAAGCATGCATGCATGCAAATGAAGAAATCATTAGTAGGGTATATTTAAATTTACAGGAGATAAAGCCAGCCAATTAATGTCTCGCATAAACCCATCTCAATTAAAATGCATTCTTCAATTAATTTGCACTCTGGCCCAGATAATCCCAAACCAATGGAAAAACTTCATTGCCATGGTTTTAAATGTATGTGTATATTGTACGTTTTTGTGGCTTTTAAATTTTGTATATTGTTTTTAAGTGTTTTTATCTTATGTGAACCGCCTAGAGAGCTTCGGCTACGGGGCAGTATACAAAGGAAATAAATAAAATAAAGGGGAAGGGTTTTTGAGGGGGTGGGGCATGTCGGAAGGGAAGAATTAACCTCTCCACCCCAGCTGCAATCCCCCTGGAAAATTGCTTCCTGCATGGCAATTAAACCGAGATAAAAACCTTCCACTGGAACCAATGGTGGTCATTTAGTGGCTCTGTGGAATAGGTCCGGGGCTCTGTGGGAAAGTGTCCTGGCTTCATGGGTGTGGAGGCGCAAATTCAGGTTCTTGAGTTCCTGACAGTCGAAATGAGTGTAGGGCAAACCTGAGGTTTCCACCACTTGGTGTCGCCAGAGACTCGCAGCAGCCAGTCTGAGCGCCTGCCCAGCACTGTCCTGGTCAACCCTGGCCGAAATTCCAGCTACTTTTCAAAACCCCTCTGCGGACGACAAGTGGTCACACGGGTCCCCAAGAAGGATGGCAGCAGCAGGTGCTGTAGAGGCACCCAACTATTTAGGCATTTGCTCTGACAAAGAAGTACACTGGAGGCTGCCAGAGACTGAGTCAGAGACCCTTGGTCTCTGTAGGCCTGTATTGTTGAAACCAACTGGTAGAATTTCAGCCAGGAGTTTTTCCAGCCCTACCTGGAGATGCTGCCGGGAATTGAACCTGTGACCTTCTGCATGCAAAGCAAGGGCTCTCTGCCATGGAGCTACAGTGAAAGTACTCCCTTAGGGTTCGCTGGTGCTTGCGGGGGAAACACAAGAATATGTGGACAATCTTGCTATTCTGGAAACATGATGAATTTGTGTCGCTTCCCAAGTACAAGGCCAGGAGGCGATTCTGTTTGCAACTTTTGCACCTGTCCTTCCTCAAAGGGCCCTTTTGTCCACACCATTCCCCTGTGAGGTACGTTTACTTTGGCCTTGGCTGCAAAGATTACAAAAGGGCTCTTTCTTCCATTTCATCATCAGGAAGAATGAACGTTCGTGGCTTAAGGCACTCAGGATTTTGCAAGATGGTTAAGGGAGGATCATGATGCAACGGTCACCTTCAGAAATTGCCCCATGTAAAAACCACAAGAACTTCTTGCAAGTCCTAGGGAAGAGGGGAAGGACAGAGGGGACATTTTCAGGGGGAGTAGGCTGAAAGGACAGACGGAAGGGTCACGTAAAGCCAAACAAAGAAAATGCTTCCATTTGGAACATGGCAGGGGCATCGTTGATTATTTGTCTGAAGGATTTCACCCGTGCTCTTCAGCTGAAGACTCCCAGAGCAGCTAACATAAAAATGAATAACTCCACAGTCCCTACCCACGGGATCACGGTCTAAAAGGCATGACACAAGAGAAAAAAGGGATGCGGAGGGAAAAGGAAAACAAGGACATCAGAAAAAAACTTCCTATTAGAGCAGTGCAACAATGGAACCCATGACATAGGGAGGTCGTAGGCTCTGCCACACTAGAGGCCTTCAAGAGGCAGCTGGACAGCCATCTGTCAGGTGTGCTTTGAGGTGGATTCCTGCACTGAGCAGGGGGTTGGACTCGATGGCCTTAGAGGCCCCTTCCAACTCTACTATGATTCTATGAAGTAAACACAGGCACGGATTCTGAATGTTATATGGGCCTTCCAATGGGCAGCTGGAACAGAAACAGTTCAGACTAAAGAGGGGCCACGTGGGGCTGGCCCTGCTTCTCATCTTTCCATCCGCCATCACCAGATGGGCTGGCTGCTGCTAGATAGTTCCGGGGAAGGGAACATCTGCCTGCAGAGACCCCACAATTCCGCACACCACACGTCAAAGAATCTCAGATTCCAGTGTCAGAAAAATGCCCCATCTGAATTCTTGGAGAGGTGCTTCTGGCCAGATTAGGTCATTAACCACGCTAGCTGGGGATGATAGAAGGTGCAGTCCAACATCTCCAGAGGGCGCCAAGTTGGGGAAAGCTGCAACAGATGGTCTGACTCATGGGTCAGTTGCTTTACTTAAGAGAACTTCAGCTCAAGTCCCAGGACCGGTCACACCTGTTGGCTACCACTATCAAAAGCTGGGGTGATGTTTAAATGGGTGGAATTATTAACCCATGAACACAGTTTTGCAGGGCCTGGTTTTTCTGCTTCCTTTTGTCACATGCTGAGGATTAACATGGCCGGCTGTGATGTGAAGTGATCAGCTTGGGGAGACGATACCTGGTGGCCACGTAGAACCCCTGCTTCCCAGGTTCGATCCTCGGTATCTCTAGGAAGGGCTGGGAAAACTCCGGCCTGAAACCCTGGGGAGCCGTGGCTGCCAGTCCGTGTTGGCAATGCTGGAGTAGAGAGGCCAAGGCTCTGGCTCGGGATGGAATGTGCTACCACGAGGCGTAGCGTTGGCCACCAACTTGGACAGCTCTGAAAAGGGGATTAGACAAATTCATGGAGGAAGAGAAGGCTCTCCATGGCTATAATAATAATAATAATAATAATAATAATAATAATAATTATTATTATTATTATTTGTTACCCGCCTTTCCCTCCGGATCAAGGCGGGGTACAACACAAATGCAAATGCCATAAAATACATATAATTAAAAGATTCAAAACTAATACATCATTAAAAGCAGCACATTATTAAAAGGCATCTTAAAATTCAACTGGGTAGGCCGGCCGGAAGAGATCGGTCTTTATACCTTTCTTAAATGCTAAAAGACATTTAAATTGACAAGTCTACTCCGGCAGGACATTCCATAATCTGGGAGCGGCAGAGGAAAAGGTCCTCTGAGTAATAGTTGTCAGCCTTGTTTTTGTTGACTGGAGTAAATCCTTCCCAGAGGACCGGAGTGTGCGGGGCGGATTGTACGGGAGAGGGCGATCCCGCAGGTAGCCTGGACCCAAGCCATGTAGGGCTTTAAAGGTGATAACCAACACTTTATATTTCGCCCAGAAACTAATTGACAGCCAATGAAGAGATTTTAAAACTGGCATGAATGATGGCTATATGCAAACCCCAAGTTCAGAGGTAGAAGGTCTAGCAAAGCTAGTTCCTGGGACCACGAGCGGTGGTGCTGCTGTTCTGCTCACGGCCGGCTGGTGGACTTCCCAGTGGGACATCTGTGGAACAGGACGATGGACTAGAGAGCTCTCTAGTGGGGTTCAGCATCGCTGTTCTATACCCCCCTAGAGATCTGCAGCAACTTGCTTGAGGGCACCTTGCTCCCCCAGCTGTTTAGGGGGGAATAGTAGGGGGGGCTACTTCTCACGGTAGGTGGGGGGGGCGGTTGAAGGCAAGTACAGCAGCGCCTGTCAAACCCTTTCCAATTAAATGTGAAGTGGGATTAAGTCACAGAAGTGGCTGATGGAAAGCTGTTTGACTGGAATGAGCGAGTTCTGCTCTGTTTATCTGGCTGAGCTTCTGCTGGAGCCCTAACATTTCCCCACCTCCTTTCCCAACTGCCCTCTCCCTGAGTAGGCAAATGCCCAGCCCAGCTGAGCCAACAATAAGAGCCCCATTACAGGCGAGGAGGGAGGAGGTGGCAGCACCTTGAACAAAAGGCCTTTTGATCAACAACAGCTCACCTCTACAAAGTTCCAACAGGTATGCAAGGTTAGCAGCTCTTTCAACTGCCTTAAGTGGGCAAAAAAGCCATTCCAAGAGCACCTCGCCTTCTCTGCCCATGTGCTCCCTAGACTCCAATATTCCAGAAACACCACCACCTAGGACAGCATTGCAACAGAGGGAACCCTCCCTCCCCCTTCTCCCCGCACTTGAAAGGAGAAGGAAAAGGTCAATGGGAAGGAAGCCAGGGAAGGCTAACAGGTTCCTGGATCACGTGACTCTGGGGCAAGGCGGTTCTGGAGAGCCTTCGGCTGCGGGTGATGGATTGCGTTGCAAGGTCTGTGCGTTTTTACGCCATAGCGGATGGGTGGGGGCTTTCTCCTCCTTTTAAAAAGCCACTGCAAATATCCACCTCCAGCAATTAGTCCTGCTGTACAGACTAGCATGGAAAACTCCCATCTAATAGGGAAGCAGGCCTGGAATTTTAATCTAGGAAACCAAAGCGGCAAGTTGGCTTGAGTGGTACAGATGTCATTGGAAGGCAGTACTGGGCAAAGGGGTGATTCTTGCAAGAGAAGCAAGGATCCCTTTTCCTCCAGAAACCCTGCTTAGAATCAGTCTGTGGCGGAGTTCGGACGACACGTTAATCAACCGTGTGTGTGTTAACAGGAACAGAACGGGAAACAACCGTTGATTTGTGTGTCGTCCGAACTCAGCCTAAGTCTGTCTTAGGTGCAACTGATGTGTTGAAGCCCCAATACTTTCCAGGTCTGTCTGCTTGCTTATTTATCCATTTATTTTAAACACCCTTATTCCGGGGGGTTATACAGCCTGATGACCTCACTACCCTCTCTGTTCTGGATTCAGCCTTATCTTCCTTTCCACCTTGACCCAGTGGAAGAGGGGCTCTCACTCACCCTGGCGAGGTGTCATCAAAATGCGGATGATACCCACCTCTACCTTTCCTTTTCATCAAACCCAGGTGAGGCAGTGGCTGTTCTGAACCAGTGCCTGGGCACGGTAATGGACTGGATGAGGGCTAACAAACTGAGACTCAACCCAGACAAGACGGAGGTACTGTTAGTGGGTGGTTCATCTGTCCGGCGAGGTGATGTTTGCCCTGTCTTGGACGGGGTTGCACTCTCCCTAAAGGATCGGGTCCGTAGTTTGGGGGTGCTCTTGGATCCAGAACTGTCACTTGAGGCCCAGGTGAACTCAGTGGCAAAGAGCACCTTCTATCAGCTTAGGTTGACATACCAACTCTGCCCTTATCTGGACAGAGATAGCCTAGCTACAGTTATCCATGCTCTGATAACCTCTCGCTTGGATTACTGCAATGCGTTATATGTGGGGCTGCCTTTGAAAACGGTCCGGAAACTTCAGCTGGTACAAAACAGGGCAGCCCGTTTACTAATAGGGACTGGCAGGCGAGACCACATTACACCAGTCCTTTTACAACTTCATTGGCTGCCAGTCCAGGTCCGGAGCCGATTCAAAGTGCTGGTATTAACATTCAAAGCCCTAAATGGTTTGGGGCCAGGTTATTTGAAGGAACGCCTCCTCCCGTATGTACCTGGCCAGACCTTAAGATCATCTACAGGGGCCCTTCTCCGTGAGCCCCTGCCAAAGGAAGTGAGGCAGGTGGCTACTAGGAGGAGGGCCTTCTCCGCTGTGGCACCCTGGCTGTGGAATGAGCTCCCCAGAGAGGTCCGCCTGGCACCTACACTGTACTCCTTTTGTCGCCAGCTGAAGACCTTTTTATTCTCCCAGTATTTTAACACTTAATTTTAACTTAAATTTAAATGTTATTGTTCTAACTCTGTATTTTAATCTTATATCAATTTTTGCTGCGTGGTTTTATCCTGGTTGTAGTTTTTATACTGTATTTTATATTTGTGTTTTAAACTGTTTGTTTTATTATGGTTTTAATTTTTGTGAACCGCCCAGAGAGCTTCAGCTATTGGGCGGTATAATAATGTAATAAATAAATAAATAAAAATCAGTGGTGCATTTAGTATCTGCAGAGGGCCAGGCCTGGCATTGGATCCTGCCCCTGGGAGGTGGTGTGTTAAAGGAGATGGTCTCTGAGCAGCTGCATAGAATCCTAGAATAGCAGAGTTGGAAGGGGCCTACAAGGCCATCGTGTCCAACCCCATGCTCAGTGCAGGAATCCACCCTAAAGCATCCCTGACAGATGCTTGTCCAGCTGCCTCTTGAATGCCTCTAGTGTGGGAGAGCCCACCACCTCCCTAGGTCACTGATTCCATTGTCGTACTGCTCTAACAGTCAGGAAGTTTTTCCTGATGTCCAGCTGGAATCTGGCAGAGTGTCCTTCCTTTTCCACAGAGAAGCTAGGCAGCCAATTCCCCCGGCACGTCTGCAATGGCCCACTAATGTGCTCTGAGGGGGGGGGGGGGAAGGGGGGCGTTTCCAGTTAGATTCCCACATCTCTCTTCTTAAAAGGTCCCCCAGAACAGCATAAAGTGGGCAGAAGCAGGAATTGACGCCCTGAAGAAATTGACCAGCTGGTGAGGTGGTGGTCCTAGGGAGGGGACCTGAGGATGGAGCCAAACGGCACTGCTGGCAGCCCGTGTCTGAGGCACACGCAGCCCTTCGCTGGCCACCCCAAGGGCTGAGAACACCCCCACCCCACCTCATAGCCACAGGCAGCCTATCTCTTAAGACGGGTCCTGCCAGGCAAGAGCGGGGAGCGCTCAGGTTCTGCTTGCGCCCTCTCCGAGGCATCCGGCGGTGACGGGATGGTGCCAGTCGAGGCGGGCCTCGGGCCGGACCCCTCAGGGCTCCCCTTACGCAATTAGCCATCGGCGCTAGTTAGGAGTGGAGCCTCCCTGGGCAGGAGCAGTCTGCCTCTGAAGAGCAGTTGCTGCGCGCAGCCGACACGGGGCATCGGTAAATCCCGGAGGAATCTGCTCGGAGGCAGGATACTGGGCGGGTGAGGCGAGTGGGATTGGGGGGGGGGGGTGTTTCCCACTTGGCGTGATCCCGGGCGAGGGAGGAGGAGAGGCCGGGCGCGGGGGCCGCGCGGGCAGCCGGGGTCGGTCCGCCCACCTGCGCCGCGCCCCGGGGGCGTCTCCCGGGCGGCCTCCTTAAGCGCCCCGCCCCGCGCGCCTGCCTGCCCGCCCGCCCGCCAGCCCTCCGGCTCCCGCTCGGGCCGCGGCTCATGGACTTCGACGGGCGGCTGCTGCGGGCGGCGGGCGGCTGGGGCCGGCGCGCGCGGCTGCTGGCCGCCGCCTCGTGGCTGCCCAACGTGCCGCTGGCGCTGGGGCTGGCCGCGGGGCTGCTGCTGGCCGCCACGCCGCCGCACCGCTGCCGCCCGGACCCGGCGCTGCTGCCGCCCGCGCTGCGCAACGCCTCCGGCCCGCAGCTGCTCGACGTGTCGGCGCCGCCCGGCAGCGCCTGCCTGCTGTACCGCTACCCGCCGCCCGGGGGCGCCCTCGGGCCGCCGCCCAACCGCACCGGGCCCTGCACCCGCGGCTGGCAGTACGCGCTGCCCGAGGCCGGCCTCCGCACCACCGTCGTCACCCAGGTGCGGGGCGCGGGCTGGCAGCCGCGAGGAGAGGGGGAGGGCGGAAGGGGGCCTCTGGCTATGTGCAGAGTGCCTTTTTCTCAGCTCTGGCGGAAACAGCGCGGGGGGGGTCAGTTCCAGAAGTCAAGCGTGCCCCAAACCTCCACCCCGGCTCTGGAGGAAGCCCCGGAGGGGGGCCTTTGGGTGCCAGGGAACACCCCCTGAAAGACCTCTCCTACCAGCTGCCACCACCTCTTACCACTGGCTGACAGCAGGTGTGGGCCAAAACACCTGGAGGGCTGCCAGCTGCCGAACCCTGTGGAAAAGCCGCCCAGGCGATGCCACCAGCCTGGCCTAGAGCTGACCTCACCGCCCCCTCCTTTCTTGCAGTGGGACCTGGTGTGCTCCAAGCAGTGGCTGGTGCCGCTGGAACAAACCACCTACCTGCTGGGATGGTTCCTCGGTTACCTGGGCTTTGGTTCGGCCTGCGACAGGTGAGGTGCCCCTCCCTCAACCCCACCCCCCTCCTTCATCTTCCCTTGAGATTCCTGTGTGTTGCGGCTCCTTGATGAGGACTGGATGCTTGTTTTTGTGTTTGAGGTAGCGGATTGCTGCACTTGCGCCTGGCTACTCCTTTGTCCCAGGCTCCCCCCCCCTGCACACACACGCACACACACAAACTCACACACACACACACACTATATGCTTCTGGGCTGCCTGTCTAAAAAGCAAGACTCAAGGCATAATCCTGTGCATGTTTAGACAGACGAAAGTCTTCTGCCACAGGCTTGAGAGAGCCAGTGATAATGAATCATCCTGCAAAATTGGACTGCTCTGGAATCAGGTGTGTTTCTGACAATTGTGTGCTCACTGGAAATTTGTTAGTTTGGGGCATTAGTTAGTTTGAGGAGTCCCATAAATGATCTTCAGCAGTCAGGTGAATGCAGAAAAGCCAGAGACCCAAGTTGCATCGCAAAAGACACTGCAAAAGGCGACCTTAAAAAAGAAGAAGTTACAATCCAGTCCCCTTGGTCTGCTCCAGAAGGGAGCAGTCACTGGATTGGCAACTGTGCTGAGCGGCGACTGGAACAATTGAGTCAAATGGCAGCAGGGGTGGAGGGGGTGGGGGTTCCTTCCCAAGCTGCTTTGCAGTATCCCTCACTGCCCTCTTTCTTCCCTCTTGCCCACTTTTCATTCTCTAGGTTTGGCCGCCGGACCACTTTCATCATCTCTTTGACGCTCTCTGTCCCGCTGGGTGTTGCGGTGGGGCTGGCCGTGAATTATGTGATGCTTGTTCTCACACGGATGCTCTTTGGGATGATGCTGGCTGGAACTTTCATCTCCCTCTACGTCGCAAGTGAGTGGCACCCTGCCTTCTGGGATGGAAGAATGGGCGCTTAGAGGAGGGGCACTGCAGATTTTGTGATTGTCCATTAGGGGAACCTCTTAAAGGAAAGCAGGAAGAGAGAGGGGGAGAGATGGGCTATTCTCCACAAGATGCCAAAGTAGCATCCCTGATTGGTTCCAAAGTAGCATCCCTGATTGGTTCCAAAGTAGCAACCCTGATTGGTACCAAAGTAGCATCCCTGATTGGTACCAAAGTAGCATCCCTGATTGGTACCAAAGTAGCATCCCTGATTGGTACCAAAGTAGCATCCCTGATTGGTACCAAAGTAGCATTGGTCCATGGCACATAGATTTGATGTGTTGTTTGTCTGCCTCTTTTAATCCGCCTTTCAGGATGCGCTGCCCTCACAAGGTGTTTTACAATACTACAAAAGCATACTATAACAATGAAACACAAGGCGTGCACACACACCAGTAGTGAACACCAATTGCAGACTGGAACAAATGTGTCTTCAGGTTGTTTTTTAAAGCCAGCAGTGATGAGGTCACATGTATCGCCCTGGAGAGGGAGTTCTAAAGATGTGGGGCCACCACTGAGAAAGCCCTATCCCTAGTACTCGCCATGTGAATAGCTCTTGGCTAGTATTTCCAAAGGCAGCCTCTGTTCTTGGAACAAGCTGAGCCGCTCTTGCTAGCCCTTTGCTCCCAGTTTAGCAGCCCGTGGCTTCTGGCGGGAGAATGACCAGGGACTCTGGGCTTAGTTATATGAATCAGAGGCCATTTTCCTAACCTAATAAATCCTGTCAATGTGGATGAGTTCCAGGGGAACACATTTTTGCTGGTTCTCTTGGGGCATCCTCAGGCTGCTGCATCTCCCTGGAACAGTGAACTGAGAGTCACAAGCTTCTGTGGTTCACAGATCAGTTGGCCCTCCTCCGTTCAGCCTCTCGCTTGCTCCAAAAGCTGACGTGGGACCAAGGGGTCTTACTCTATTATTTATTAGGGATTCTTCTATACTATGTAATCTAGTACGACCTCGAAGTGGTTTACATACAGAAATATTAAAAATCAGAGTTTAAAATACACGTGTGATACAAGGCTAAAATGTTTCACTTTCAACCACAAATGTAAGCTAAAAAGAAGCAATAAAAGGAGACGGAGAAATGGAGCAGCAGCCAAATCTGGGCTGTGCTTCAAGAGGGCCTTTTTCTTGGCCAGGCTCCCCCAGCCTCGTGCTCTTCAGATATGTTGGACTACAAGCCCTATCGCTCCAACCTGCATGGCCAGTGACCGTGCTGGTAGGGATGACGGGTGTTATAAGCCAACATCTCTGGAGGTTGCCAGATTGGGGAAATTGGATGCAGAAGCAAGGAAGAACAAGATGGAAACAAGAGAACAAGTTGGAGAAACTGGTCAGTCTGTGCCGAAACTGAGACCCCGGTAGTTGCTGCCCAACCACCCACCCACCTACCCATGTGCCCCTCTCTGCTGTATTTCCCTCTCTGCCTGCTCCTTTTCATTTGTTCTGCATCTCCCTGTGCTTCCTTCCCAGGGCTGGAATTGTGTGATCCTCCCCACCGGCTGGTGGTCACCATGAGCGCTGGGTTCTTCTGGGTGGCCGGAGAGGTGCTCTTGCCGGGGCTGGCCGCGGCATGCAAGGAGTGGCGGCTCCTCCAGGGGGCGATCACGCTGGGGCTGGCTCTGCTGGCTGCCTGCTGGTGGTAAGTGTGCCGCTCGCCCCCCCGCCCCGCCCCCCAGATGCTAAGTTGAGGGGCAGGAGCCTTGCAACGTAGCACGTTGGGTTTTTCTGTAAAACGGGCGCGTTTTCTTGAGAAATTCCATCCCAAAGTGGGGATTCTATGTAACAATTCTGCGTTTTATAGGAACGCGTAACGGCCACTCAGATTGCGAAGGCTGCAGCCACAATTTTCTTAGGTTTTAAAAAACTAAAATCAGTTAATTTCGTAAAGCGGGTGGCTGCCCTGATGTTGGGGTGTGGCCACATTTGCAAGCATGAGCCAACGCGGGAAAGGGGTGAGGCTGTGGCGTAAATGACTCTGAGCGAGGAGAGATGGAGACGTCACGTGTGGGTGGTGAGGAGACGGAGGAGGCTTCTAGAATGAGGAGCCGGTTCACAGCGTTTGAGCAGAGAGAAACAGGTGCGCCAGACGTTTGCCGTTCGTCTGGCAGGCGTTGCAGTGGCCTCTGACCACCCGCTAAAAGGAACGTGTCCACGGACATGGTACCCCAAGGGGCACGGGGGACCTTGGCATGTGGGAAGCAGCGGCCAGGAAGGTTAGGGTCATTTCTTCGCGACCTGGAGGAACGCTCCTGCAACCTCAACATGGTGATCTGCGGCCCAGGCGATGTTCAAACACCCGCACCCTTTCTTATTGCATCAGTCCCCAGGAAGCAGCTAGAGGTGTTGCTGGGGTGCCGCCGGGTCCAGCGTGTTCCCTCCGCCCTTAAGCAGAAGGGTGCTGCTGGGGCGGTGTTCCAGTGAAGAGGTTTTGCGCAGTGCCAAACTCGCTCGGGCTGCCACCTCCGTAGGGCTGAGGAGGTGCGAAGGCGGGCGCGGTTCCCAAAGCCTTTCCGGTAGCCGCCTCCCCTCGCCCGGAAGGATTGCAAGAAAGGCTCGGAAAATAGCTAGCTCAAACCAAGTAGGTGTGGAGAAGCGCTTCTGGCAGGACAAGACTGCCGAGGAGAACACTCCTGTCTGCCAGCCCCCCCACCCCGCCCCCCAGTGCTGCATCTTTCCCCTTTCCTCAGGTGCCCGCCCCTGTTCCCTGAATCGGCCCGCTGGCTCTTGGCCACTCAGCAGCTGGAGAGAGGTCGAAGGGCTTTGCGGGACTTAGCCGAAGGCAATGGAGTCCGCTTGGAGGAAGACTTCTATACCCAGGAGCACCTGTTCGCACGTGAGCTCTGTTCTGGCTTGGCGCAATCGGGGCTGCAGTGTGTTTATCATAGAATCATAGAATAGCAGAGTTGGAAGGGGCCTACAAGGCCATCTAGTCCAACCCCCTGCTCAATGCAGGAATCCACCCTAAAGCTGGGGGCTCTCTCTCTCTCTCTCTCTCTCTCTGTGTGTGTGTGTGTGTGTGTGTGTGTGTGTTTAGGGGATCTCAGCCCTTCCACGTTGCTTGCAAAGCCCTGGGCCCCTGTGTCATTTTATTGATTGATTGATTGCATTTTTATCCCACCCAACAGCCGAAGCTCATGAATGCCCCAAACCCGTAGGCTGCAGTCACACCCTTTGCCTCTTTGGGCGTGGCTGCTTTTGGGGGGCTTGCACCTCGCCACAAAGATCTGCTGAGCCCCCAGCCGTCCTTGACACACATCAGCATCTCTGAACTTGCATCGGCCTTGAGTGGCTGCACAAACCGAAGGCCCTGTAAAAGTTGAACTGAGCTGAAAGGAAGTGGCTCTCCTTGAGAAGGAGGGAAGCCCATGGTGGCATGGGGTGTTCTGGGTTATCTAGAACGGCCTCCCCCAACCTGATGCTGTCCAGACTTCAACTCCCATCAGCCTTAGCCAACATAGCCAATGGTCAGGAACACTGGGAGGTATAGTCCAAAGCATCCAGACGGCACCAAGGGGGGGATCTACACGACTGCTTTAAAGCACTTTGTAACAGTTTTGACAACTGTTGGGGCCCAGGACACACGCCATATACAGGTTTCAAAACGTTTTCAAAGCGCTTTAAAAGCAGTAGTGTAGATCCCCCCCAGGTTGGGGAAGGCTGCTTTAGAAAACACGGTTACTTGAGAATAACTGGAAGCAATTCGCAAAGGTGGGGCATCAAACGTGAGGAGGAGAGGTACCACCACAATCCCTTTCCCTGGTGCAGAATTCGCTAGGCATCCAGGAAATATTTCTGTCTCTCTCTCTCTCTCCCAAGGTTTTTATTTAATTGCTTTTTGCAGCCAGTTTGACTCACTGCTTACTCCGTACTTTTCACAGCACTGTGGTGTTTGTTTTATCTTTTGTCGTTGGCTGGCCTGAGAATGTTTCACCCCGGAGGAGAGGGCGTCACAGTCTTGCATACATTAAAACATGCCCCGGGATCCCCGATTCGCGGCAGGGGCGTGCGCTTGTCTGGGGATAATAGCAGCTTCTCCTTCCGTCCCCAGAGCAGGGAGACCTGTTGGACGGGCCGCTCCGGCCACGATTCCACGGCATCTTCCAGGTGTTGAACACCCGCGTCGTGTGGAAGAACAGCCTTATCCTCGGTTTCACGGCGTAAGGAGCCCACTTGGGGTTTTCGGGAGGTGGGCAGGGATGGCGCGTCTGCCGAGGAGTGCGGCCATGGTGGCTTGAGGGCGCAGCATTGGCATCACCCTGCTTTAATTGGCCCCCGATTTGTTTCCAAACATCCATCTATCTGTTTGCAACTTGTGCTGGGGAATTCCACCAAGCTGCTAACTGCACCATCCTTTGCGTGTTGCGCCAGAAAAAAATGTCCCACAACTCCCAGCCTTCCCCAGACTTTTCTCCTGTCTCAGCAGGCATCAGGATTGCACCCTAATTCCTCCTTCCCCAACCGTGCGCTCTCCAAATACGTTGGGCTGCAGTTCACCAGTTCTGCAGCTGCCTCTTAATTTGCTGAGCCTCTAGCAACATTTCTCCGCTTCTCACCAGGTTGATTGGGAGTGGGATCCGCCACTGCTTCACCCGCAACCTGACTCCCTTCGCGCCCCAGTTCTACTTCCCCTACTTCCTGCTGGCGGTGAGCGAAGCGCTGGCTGTCCTCTTCCTGTGCCTGACCGTGGACCGCTTTGGACGCCGGGCGGTCCTCCTGCTCAGCACCATCCTGACGGGCGTTTCCTCGCTGCTCCTGCTGGCCCTGACCCCGTGTAAGGAGACTGCTGCTGGAAGTTGTGGGGGGTGGGAGGGAACGTGGGTTTTCGGGGGTGGGGGTTGAAAGAGAGAGAGGGGGGGCGTGCTCTCCTCTCATCTGGGGTTCCAGCACAGAAGGATCAAAGATGTCCAACATCTGGGGTGCCCTGGCCTGTTTTGGGGGTGCTTCCTTCATCCTTTGCCCCTGCTGTGGGGAAATACGTTTTTTTACAGCCAGCCTGACCATGGCACACATGCAGCTTGACTCGCTAGCTTGAGTCACCTCTTGAGGTTTGCCCTTTGGGCACCTTCTCCATGCATGTCCTGGATTGCATAAGCTGGGGAGGGCAACTTGGGTTCCTCCGGATGTTTTTGCCTACACCTCCCATCATCCTTTACGATGGGCTGTGCTCACTAGGGCTGATGGGAGTTGTAGGCCAAAATGTCTGGGGGTGTGGGGACGACTTAAATTGATCTGCAGGACAGACCTGTGCTTAGTCACCTGTTCTCCTCTCCATTCCCAAGACCTGATGGCCTGGCTGGTCCTAGCATTCTCCGTCCTGGGCATTCTGGCGTCACAAGCGGTCACTGCCCTCAGTGTCTTGTTTGCCAGCGAGGTGCTGCCCACCGTGGTCAGGTGAGAGAGAATTTACCATGTCCTTGTGCATGTGTGTGTGCATGCGTGCCCGTGTGCGTCCACAGGAGGCAGAAGCCAGCAGGCCTGGAGCCCAGAACTTGGCTTAAGAGTTCACTTGCAGCTGCAGCCTCTGCCGCTGAAAGCCTTCAGAGTTTGCCCAGCCAGGGGTGGAAGCAACGCTGCCCCACCCACTCCAGGGCCGTGGCTCTTGCCTTGCCCTGCGCTTGATGCTCCGTGATCCTGGCGCCTCCTGGGCTCCTCCTTGACCCTGCGGCTGACTGCCTCAGTGCGCTTTGACCCTCTGCCCGCTCTGTTGACCGCTCCTGCGTTAGCCTGAGCACTTGCCCTTTTCCGTACTTCATTGACCGCTTTCTGCACTGGCTAGCGAAGGGCCAGGACTCCGTTTAGGGCGGGACAGCCGCCCCTGCCGGCTTCCAACTCTGCTGCCTTCTCCCATCCCGCAGGGGTTCTGGGCTGGGCCTGATCCTGGCCGCCCGGTCGGTGGGCCAGGCCGCCGCCCCCCTCATGGACCTCCACCACAGCCGCGGCTTCTTCCTCCACCATGTGGTCTTCGCCTCCTTCGCCATCCTGTCGGTGCTCAGCATCATGCTGCTCCCCGAGACCAGCAACAAGCCCCTGCCCGAGTCACTGCAGGATGGGGAGAACCAGCGCCGGCCTCCGCTCTTCCGCCGCTCCGCGCGCTCGTGCCGCAGGGACCACCTGCCGCTGCTCTCTACTCGCCCCGGGGCCAGCCCCTATGACCCCGACAGCTACGCCCGCCTCGTCACGGCCACCAAGAAGATGCTGGCCAGCCGGCACGGATCGGACGCTCAGCAAGCCCGGCCGCTGCTGCTGGAGCCCCCGCGGGATGGCTGCACTCCGGAGGAGACGTAGGGGTGTTGTCCCCGGGCCTGGCCGTGCGGCCGGAGGGGTGGGGCTGGAGGCAGGACTGCTCCAGCCCCCAACGAAGCCCCTTCAGAAGGAGCTCTCGCCCCCAAAGCCTGCGGGAATCGTGTTCCCATCAAGCGGGGCAAAAGGGCGGGGCACGGGGCAGCCTGGACGGAGCCGCCCGTCTGCCACAGAAGAGGCTCGGCCCCCGGCCCCTTGGCTCACCTGCAGGGATGGCAACCCACCTGCGGCCTTTTGTGCCGGCCTCACCTGGCCAGCTTCCCCCGTGCCACGTGCTCGTTGCCCTCCCTCCCCCGACCTGGGCTTCTAATAAACTCCGTTCCGCCTTTGTAGCTCAGTCTTGTTTCACCTGTTTTATTTCCGTCGGCATCTCACGTGTCGCTGCCCCCCCCCCCGCTCTGCCCCTTCGTCCAGGACCGAAGGCACCTGAGCCGTGTCCGTGCTCTCTGGGGTTTCGCAGCAGAGGCCTGGCAAACAGGAGGGCATCTTTGGCTGTAGCCTGCCAGGGGAAGGGGCGCCGCCGACACCCCTCCCAGAAGGGTTGGGTTGTGCGCTGTTGGTTGATGCCCGATTTGCCTTCTTCCGTGGGTCTCCGGCGTTGCTCCCCTTCCTGTTCTCGCCCTCCTGTTGGCAGTTTTCTGTCTGGATGTTTTTCTTCTATCAGCCCTAGAATTGCCCATTGTTTGGCTATGGCTGACTGGCACCCTGGGCCCGGTACCCTTCCCTTAGTCTAGCCCAATTGTTCCCCAAAACAGCCCCCAAGGCGCCTTGTTCACTTCTGTGTCGGGTGCTCAGAGCTTGCGGGAGGAGGATGCCGTGGGCTTTGAGTGGAGGGTCCTCCGTTTCCATCCTGGGAAGGCAGGGAGGCGTTGAGCTGCAGCTGTGCAGCTTTGCCTCGCCAGGCTCCCTGATAGCCTGGCTTTTCTTTCTTCCAGGACACGGCGCTGACTTCCAAGTATTCCTGGTTGGCATAAATCGCTGCTCTCCTTTCTGGCAAAGCGCAGGGGGCTTTCTGCCTGGAGGAGGAGGGAGGCAGGGAGAACAGAGGAGGGACACTCTACCATCTCCCCCACCACTGTTGGCTGTGGGAGGGGCCCTGGTCTCAGCCCAAGGGTGTTGCTGCTGGGGTGGGGGGTGGGGCTACGCTGTGTCGCTGGGGTGTTCCCTTGGCCTCTCCCTCCCCCCCTCTGGCTCTGCTTATTGGCCATAAAGCTCCGCTAGGCGCCGGAATCGTGGCCCCCAGTCGCTGAGGTAGTCGTAATCCTGGTCTTCGTCTGCCAAGCTGGAAAAGATGGAGCTGAGCGAGCCGCTGGCTGAGCCGTCCCCCTCGTAGTCGTAGATGAGCGCCGTGTCGTAGGGGGGCACACTGGGATCGCGGTCTGCTGCCTCTAGGCCCTGCATGGTGGTGGCGGGGGGCGGGGGCAAAGGAAGAGCTGGTGAAGCAGAGCGGGCTGCAGACCCCGGGACCAGGCCTCCGCCTGCCACTTGCCCTGCCCCGCCAATGATGATGATGATTTATATCCCGCCTTCTCCCTAGTACTGGGACTCAAGCTGGTTTACAAGATTAAAACGTGTACAATTAAAACATATAAATATAAATTACAAAAGTTAAAATAGAATTAAACCTACAGTAAAATTAAAAGCAGAGCCTCGGGTGGCGCAGAGCGGTAAAGCAGCCGTTTCTGCAGCCGAAACTCTCCCCACGGCCTGAGTTCGATCCCAGCGGAAGCTGGTTTCAGGCAGCCGGCTCGGGTTGACTCAGCCTCCCATCCTCCCGAACTCAGTAAAATGAGTACCCAGCTAGCTGGGGGAAAGGTAATCACGGCCAGGGAAGGCAACGGCAAACCACCCCGCTATAAGGCCTGCCAAGAAAACGTCAGCGAAAGCTGGCATCCCTCCAAGAGTCAGTAATGACTCAGTGCTTGCACGAGAGGTTCCTTCCCTCCAAAATTAAAAGCTTGTTAAATTTTAAAAAAACTGTAACAGGTTAAAAGGGGGGGGGGGGGGAAATCCAATACATTATTAGCACAGGTGATCAAAAACGGACTGAAACAACTTTCTCAGGCCTCCCTCAGCCTGGGTCAGCGCAGAGTTGAGGAGAGAGCAGCCCTGGGTACATGTGCATATTTTGGGTGGGGGCTTTGCCCATGCTCCCCTGCACTGCTCAGTCTCTCCCCGTCCTCAGCAGCCCCTCCCCAAAGTGTACCCCCAGCCTCTGCCTGCTTAGCACCTGGTTACCTCATGGATGAAGTCCTCGATGTCCGAAGGGCCGGCCGGCACGCGGCGGGGGTACTGGGGCAAGGCGTAGCTGTAGGGGGCGTCTCTCCGGCGCGGGGGCTTTCCTCGTGGCGAGGGTGGGGGGAACAGGTCTGGGTTACGCAGCTGGTTGAGGTCGTAGGCGTCCTGCAAGGGCGAAAGGCAGGATGGCAGCAGAGGTGGGAAGGTGTGGGGGGTCCCCCCCTGAGAAATCCACCTTAAATTCAAATTCTCCCTCTTCCCTCCCCATCGCCTTTTCCTTGTGTGTCATGTCTTTTTTAGAATGTCAGCCTCAGGGCAGGGACGGTCTTCTTTACCGATCAATTGTAAGGCCGTTCCGAGAGCCTTTTTGGCTGAGGTGCAGGATAAAAATACTCTAAATAAATAAATAAAATAAAAATGACTTCAGATTTCTTCGAATCTGACCTGTGGATTCCTCAGCAGGCGGGCTGTTTTTCTACTGAGGACTTGCAGAACAGTGTGTGTGTGTGTGTGTGTGTGTGTGTGTGTGTGTGTGTGTTTTACTTTTGTTGGGAGGAATTGTGCTAACGAATCATGGCGGAAGCAGAACGAAATTTTCCTGCATCCTTCATCTGACTCCACGGGTGAAGGAAAGGAAGGTGCCTGAGAGACGCTCCAAGAGACACGGGCGAGACACGTCTGGCCCCAGCCCTAGGGGGGATCTACACAGCGTCGTGAAGGCGCTTGCGTGCGCCTCCAGTGCGCCCCGAAAGTCATTGTGTAGATCCTGCCCCCCCCCTAGTCTGTCTGCAGGGTTCAAGTTGTGGGAAGCTGGGAAGCCAGGAAGTTGGGATGGAGCCCAGGGTGGGGTGGCCGGTGGGTGGATCATCTCCGCAGCTCCGCGTTCTTGGCCCTGCTGCTGCTGCTCCCCGCCCCGCCCCTGCCCCGCCCCTGCCTCACCTGGTCCTCCTCTCCACCTCCCTGCTCGTTGTAGTTGAGGATGTTGTCCCTCAGGTCGTCCTGTGAGCCCCCCAAGAGGCCCTTGCGGAACGCGCGGCGGCGGGAATGCTCCAGTGCAGCCACCAGCAGCGCCAATACTGCCGACAGACAGAGAAGGAGGCGTTAAGACGGGGTGGAGAAGGCATCAAGGCGCGCCCAGCCACTGGCCCTGCTGGCTGGGACTGATGGGAGTTGTAGTCCAACACACCTCGAGGGCATCAAACTGGGGGAAGGCTAAACTAACGCTCGTTCCCACAGGGCTCAAACCTCCCTTGCGGTGCTCTAGGGCAGCAGAAGCCAACCTCTGGCTGAGCCCCACCTGGCTGCTGCCCTAGAGGTGTCTGTCTCCCCAGATGTGGGCTTGGGGCTGCTCCTGCCCTACAGCTGTGCTTTTGTGTCATGCTCTTAACTGACTTAAAAAATATTCCTCTACTGGCCGTTTCGGCACATTTGAAAAGAGAAACACAACATGAAACATTTTTTTAAAAAAATCAATCTAAACCAAAACCATGTGAAAAAGAAAAACATATTATTAAAAGACGACCACCATTGTCGGGTGAGGGAGCAGATGCATGGTTCATACTTAAAAGGCCAGTGGAAACAGGAAAGACCCTCCCCCCCTTTTCAGAAGAACAGCAGGGAGGAGGCGGTGTGAACGACTCTTCGTGGGGAGCTTGGGAGCCGCTACCAAAAAGGCTCCGTTCCTGTCAGACGCCAACCAGTTCATGCTGCAGCAGCTCCCATACAGGTGCTAACGTGCAGTTGTCCCACGGTGAGGTCGAGGAGGAGCCCGCTCCGTGCACGCGCGTGGGTTCATTCAGAGACCGAGGCGCTGCGCAAGCATTGCCTGCCCTTTGGGGGTGGGGTGGGGGTGGAGCCCGACCGAAGTGCCCCCCAACCATGCCCTTTTAGGGACAGAGGCCCCAATCCCACGCCAGCGGTCTCCTTGCACTTACGCAGGAGCAGGATGGCGCTGCTCAGGATGATCATCAACGCCCCGAATCCGAGGCCGGCCACGGCGCCAACCACGGCAGCGGCATGGACCTGGCAGGAGTCCCTCCGCTCGTCACAGGCGCAGACGGTGAGGTTCAGCAGCTGCTCTTGCACCTGCGGCGGCTTCCCCGAGTCGCTGATGAGCAGCGGCAGGGCGTGGAGGCCTTCCGCCACTTCTCCCCGGGGCCGCAGCAGCGCGTGGGTGGCTGGAGGGGCAAGGGGGAGGGGCTTGAGGAGGGAGAGGGGAGGCCGGGCCCCCCTCTTGCACCAGGCTTTCGCCTGCCTCCTCCTGAACTCATGTGCAATGTTGCAGAGGGAGCTGGGGCCCCCAGCCCCACGGTTGGCCACTGCTGCCCCCCGTCAAGCGTCTGCCGCACTGGGGTTGTCGTGCTGTGCGTTATCCCTTTCCAAACCTGCCTTCCCCAGCCTGGTGTTCTCCATCTGTGTTGGGACTACAGCAGCCATCATGCTGGCTATAGGATGCTGGGGGTTGTAGTCCAACACACCTGGAGGCCACCAGGTCGGGGGAGGCTGCTCTCCCACCAACCAGTCATCTTTGCTGAGCCCCCCCACCCCTTGCAATGCCCAGCCTGACCCTCTTCCTCCACTTTGGGTTGGCTCTGCTCTCCTCTCAGTCCGCTGCTCTGGAGGTCCGTAAGACCACTAAGGACCCCTCAAATGGGTCCCATCAATGGATTCATGGATCCCTTGCATGCATTTGCATAGGGCTGCAATAATTCCTCAAGTGACAGGAAGCCAGACATAGCTGGACATCAGGAAAAACTTCCTGACTGTTAGAGCAGTACGACAATGGAACCAGTGACCTAGGGAGGTGGTGGGCTCTCCCACACTAAAGGCCTTCAAGAGCCACCAGTCAGGGATGCTTTAAGGTGGATTCCTGCCTTGAGCCGGGGGTTGGACTTGATGGCCTTAGAGCCCCCTTCCAACTCTACTATTCTATGATTCTATAAAAGGGAGAACGCATCCTTTCTCAGAATTTAGGAGGCGATTGCTGCCTCTTCCGCGGTGCTGCACTTTAATTAAAAATATTTTATTTTCTAATGTGTTTTGTGATGAAGCAGGGATTATTTTTTCAAAAGAGTTGCATCCCTTCTTTTCCCATTCAACAAAAGGAGCGGTCACATCAAGGAAGCTAACATCACAAGTGAAAACAAAGAGAGCTCAGGAGACGTGCGTTTGATCAGAAAGTTTCGATCAATGCAAGGGGTTTTCACTAGCCAGTCTGGCCCATTAAGCGGTTGGAGATGGCCGCCCTGCTGCTCTGTGACTTCTGGGCCGCTCTGTCGGGACAATCCAGCCCACCGTCCTCTCCTGGGCCTGAGTCCGGCCTCTCTATCCCTCCCCTGCGCAACGCGGCCCTCCTCTTGCCCAGGGTTACCGTTGGCTTGGCTGAGAGTCCAGTTGTGAGCCAGCTCTGTGTCGCCGGCGGAGCCCAGACGGAAGTGAAAAGGCTCGGCGTGGGGAGCCAAGTCCTCGTCAGTGGCGCTCAGGACCAAGCCGCCCCCCTGGCTGCACAGCACCCGAGTCACGGGGAGCAGGCGGGGCGCGTGGTCGTTCACCTCCAGCACCTCGATGGAGAGGGTCCCAGTGGCAGTGCGGGGCGGGTTTCCTAAGAGGGGAGCAGAAGACGGGGGCCCGTCTGGAATTTTGCCACACTGTCGTGGGCACTCTCAGAAAATGGCTGCCATGGCTGGCCCGTTCACAAAATGGCTGCCATGGTGGCTTTGGCTGGTCGCGAAACACCCACTTGGCAGAAGGCAGACTGGCGAGACTACAAGAAAACTTGTCAAAGGATCTAAGTACCTGGTATCAGTATATTTGCCCCCATAGCTGGGTAGCTTTTTCAGGGGGCTGGATCCATATTTACGCTGGATCAACTGCACTGATGGAAGCGGACTTCCCCGCCCCCTCTGTCCCACGGCACACCCACCCACTCCAGCCCCTGAAAATGCTACACAGGAAGTCAGGAGACCTCCTGAATGGGGCGAGGTGGTGTGTGCGTCTGGGGCAACTGGGCAAAAAGACCTTCCATAAGCAGAGAGACGTTCCTCTTGTGGAAGGCAGGTCCTGGACACAATCCAAATAACTGAATACAATTCAATAAATATAATTAAATAATTTTAGATCTATCAGGTGATCTGTATTTAAATTCTGGCTACTTTGCAATGATTCTGCAACACAACATCTCTGGCAATGGGCTTGTTCCCCCGCGTCCCCCTCCAAGTTGTACCCAACATTGGTCCTACATAGAGTAGACCCACTGAAATGAATGGGATAAAGTTAGGCAAACATGGCCTCTTTTTTTCTGCTCAGCCTTCTCACCATTATCACTGGCCAGGATCCGCGTGGTGTACCAGCCCCCCAGGAAGGAGGAACGTGGTGGAACCGTCTGGCGGGTCTGCAGCAGGCCAGAGCCCGGGTCTAGTTGCAGCCAGGTGGCCAGTTCCAAGGCCGGGGAGTACCTGGGATGCAAAGCGGAGGGAGGGACGTTGAGCAGGCACGCGCCTGTGGGGCTGACTTGCTGGCGCCAGCTTGCCCCCGCTTTTAGAATAACAAACGAACATCCGCTGCAGCGGGGTGGTGCCAGGTAATCCCAACGCAGGCGGCAGCACGCGCTTTCCGGCGGCCATTCTCCTCGCCGGGCCTGCCCAGCTTCCAGCAACCAAGGAGAGGTTACCTTCCGCCTGGGAACACCCCTGTATGACGCTGGAAGAGCCAGTTAACTCGCTCCAGCAAGAAAAGTCGGAGTAAATCCCCAATTTTTCCAGCGTGCAGCTTCGCGGGAAAGCCCCGTGGTAGCTGCGAGGTCACTGTTGCGTCGTATAACCGACGCAGCGCCACCGCAGGGCTTTTAACCTGTGAGTGCACGTGAACAGTACTTGCTTCCCAAAAGGCAAAACTCATCCCCCCTCCCCCCCTGCCCACTGAAGGTTTCACTCACCTGGCAGGCCTCTCTAATCCCAAGGATATCTGGGAGGAGGAATTGGGCTGTGCTGGTTATTCAGTGTCAGGAAGGGGTACTGGGCACAGGCTCAGAGAAAACATTAAAAAGGCTGTTGCTTTTTGGTGGGGGGGGGTAGCCATGAGGGCTAGCAACTTGGTTTTAAAAACAAAAAGGGGGAAAGAAGCTGCAGTTCCCCTAAATGCTGGACTTTGTGCCAAATTAAAGATCCCACCTTTGCCGTGCATCTATGGGGGTGCAGGCAGCCACAGCCTCCAGGGCCATCAAGGGAATCCAAACCCCAGAACCTTTTCTGCTCCCTCCCTCCCTCCCTCCCAGGGCCCCAGCGACTGACCTGACCTGTGTCTCCTGGCCAATGCTAGGGCATTCCGGTCGGGCTCACCTGAGCTCCTGCGTCTGCTGGGTGTCGGGGTCGCTGGCGCGGCAGAGGACGACCTCTGTGCCAGGAGGGGCGCCTTCCTTCACGCTCCCCCTCAAGGGATTCTCCCGGAACACGGGGGCTTCGTTGGTGTCCAGCACTTGCACCCGCACATTGGCCAAGGCACGGGCAGCCTTTGGGGCCGACAGCTCTAGCGGACTTTGGTTCTGGACGGACACAAGCAGCTCGAAGCGGTTCCGTTCCTCGTGGTCAAGAGCCTGGTGAATGGAAGCAACAAGTCTGCAAGGCCTTGTTTGCGGGGGTCAGCATGCCTTGCCTTGCCCAGTGCTGCAAGTCCAGGGCTCAGCGCTGGCATGGGGGGCTCTCAGCTGATTCTCCCCGGCCCCCTGGCTGCCCCCGCCCCACGTTCTGTCATGGGGTTCAACCAGTTCGTCATTTCTCAAGTGCAAGACCTTAAGCCTGCCTTGCATTTCACTCCAGAAACCTGCTCCACTCATCCCAAGCTGGTAGTGGCTGGTCATGGCTGCCTATGCTAATGGAACAGCCCTCGGCACATGGTCAGAGATACGCTTCTGACCTTTGCTTCACCTGTTCCATGGCTGAGTTCTGCCCAACCTGGATGCCCCTCTGACTTCAGGTTCCGTACCCCTTAGCCTTAGATTTCAGGAAGGAGAGAGGATGGAGTTACTTGTTGGTGAGTGGCGGAAGACACTCTGTGCATGCTCAGAAGCACCTGCTCTGCCAAGGCTGAACCTGCACTCTGACCAGGCTCAAGGCCTGGTTCTGCCTGAGCGCCATCCTTACCTTCACCAGGGAGACCACGCCGTCATTGGTGAGGGGGTCGGTGTGGATGGCAAAGGCCCCCTCGGGGTCCCCTTCCAAGATGGTGAACTTGGCCAGCCAGTTGGGAGAGCCAGGCAGGTCCTTGTCCTGCACCATCACGCGCCCAATGGCCACCCCGTGCTTGTTCTCGGGGGCCTCCATGGAGAACTGCAAGAGAGGTAGGGGAGGGGGCATTAAGGGGAGAGGGGACAGAGAGCGCCCCTGGGGAGGCCACCCCCCAACCTCAACACTCCCTCATGCGGGGAAAATGGCTCTTTTGTGCAATGGCTGCTTGGCGTGGCACCGTCTTCTCCCAGGCTTGCTATTGACCAAAGGCGGATATTAATTAATTAATTAATTAATTACATTTATATACCACCCCACAGCCGAAGGTCTCTGGGCGGTTTACAAATGTTAAAAACAATGAACATTAAAAACAGAAATGCAAACTGAGGAAGGGTCCATTTTGCTGAACCAAGAAACTCCGTTCTAAACCTCAAATTTGGGGCTGGCCTCCAGTATTTGAGGCAGTAAGCCTGTGTGCACCAGTTGCTGGGGAACATGGGTGGGAGGGTGCTGTTGCACCATGTCCTGCCTTGTGGGTCCCTGGTCGACAGCTGCGTGAATGGCCGCTGCGTGAACGGAGTGCTGGACTAGAAGGACCCTTGACCTGAAACAGCACCAGGGCTCTTCTGACGTTCTTGTGTCTTTACCTTTTATGATGGCCCCTTTAGCTACTGTTTTTAGAAGGCTGTGGGGAGCATGATTTGGTTAAAATGGTGGTGGGGTGAGTCCATTTTTTAAAAAAGGGCTACCTTTCCCAATCCCAGAATTCAGACATTGGTTTTCCTATAAATAAGCAAATCAGGGATGATCTTGGACCAGTCGCTAGCTCTCAGCCTAACCTGCCCCACAGGATTATTAAGGGAATAGGTTGGGAAATGGGGGGGGGGCGGTATTGATTGCCCTGAACTCCCTGGAGGAGTAGGTAAGATCGTAATGGAAACAATAACTGGAGGCTGCTAAGAGGCTTGGCAGGGGCAGCCTGCTATGGGGCAGACTTTGTGAGCTCAGTGGCCTGCACTGATTCAGCAGTTCTGAGCATCTCCTGTTCCAGGATGGAGTGGATTTTTTTTTAAATGGGGGAGAGACAGTAGGGGGCAAAACTGGATCCCCTCCCACCTTTTCCCTTAACAAAGAGAAACTCCCTACATTGCCAAGACGGAACGGAAGAGCTCCCAGCAAATACACCCGGAAAAGAACCTGCCAGGAGTCCATTTTCCCAGCCTCTCCCGCCAGCTCTGCCTGCTGCCTCTCCAGGGGACTCGTCTGTCTGCCCTCGTACCTCTTTCTCCGTGAACTCGGGTGGGTTATCGTTGATGTCGTCGATGTAGATCACTGCAGTGGCCGTGGTGGCCAGTCCTTCTCCGGACATGTCCGCCACCTGGAGCGTCAGGTTGTAAATGCCCACTACCTGCGCAGAGAGTGCCAGAGACGGATGAAGGCGTGGCAGGGAGGAGGCACGAGCCAAGGGTGCCCGCAAACAACTCCCGGGGCCCGAGGTCGGCACGTCCCTCCCCGCATTCCTGATGCCAGAGAAGACCAAGCGTGGCTTTACTCTCCTGCGTCCCCTATTTCATAAGCCCCAGGAGAAGTGAGGTCAGGGATGGGGAACCTGGTGGCCCTCCCGAAAACCACACCTCCCTCCCACCATCCCTGACCATTGGCCATGCTGGCTGCAGCTGGTGGGACCTGCAGCTCAGCAGCGAGCAGCCTTCCTCAACCTGGGGCGCTCCAGATGTGTTGGACTACAACTCCCAGAATGCCCCAGCCAGCTTGGTGGGTCAGGACTTCGCTGAAACAGCTTTTGGCTTGCAAAGCCAAATGACGTACTGACTTCCAAAGGGTTTGCCCCCAGTTTCCCTAACCCATCTTGAGTCAGGCAGCATCCCCGACGGAGAGGCCCGTACCTCCCGGTCGAGCTCCGCTTGTGCAGTCTGAATTTCCCCGGTGAGCTCGTCCATCGTGAAGGCGCCTCCCGTTCCCGGCCCCAGGATGGAGTATCTCAATGCCGCGTTGTCGGTCTCGGGGTCGTCCGCATCTGTGGCCTCGGCCTTCATCACATAGGTACCTGGGAACACGTGAAGTCGCTTTAAGAGCAGGTGAGACTATTGGCTGGCTGGGGATGATAGGAGTTGTTGTTGAACACATCTGGAGGATGCCAGATGGGGGATGCCTGGACTGGCCTGACGTTGCTTACTCCACAGAACCTCCTGCCCAGAGCACCAACCCAGCCCCTGTTGTGAGTGTGATTGAAGTAGGATCTACATTGGGGCTGTCAAAGCTCTTTCCATCTGAGGGCCAAATTCCATTGCAGGGAAGCTTTCAGGGGGCTCAGTCCAGTGGTGGGAGGAGCAAAAGGGGCGGAGCAAACAACCCCCAAACCCCCCAGCCAATTGCAGCTTCAGGCTCTTCCTGCCACTAATTCAGCCTTAGAAGAGGCGTCTGAACCTTTTAGGATGGGGAAGAATTTGTACAAAAGCCAGGAAAACCCACAAAAGATTTAGGGGAAAGGGGGAGGGCAGGAGAAGGGGGCGTGGTCATCTGATAAACCCCAGAGGGCTGGATTCAGGGGGCCCAGACGTCCTTGTTGCCACCGCCGCCACCCACAGACCTTCTCGCCGTCTGACGAGGAGAGCTTGGCTGAAGAAGGCGGGGTGGAGAGCGGGAGAAGCTCTCCACCCCGCCTTCTTCCCCCGAGCTCTCCGTCCCAGCCGGCGAGAAGGTCTGTGGGTGGCGGCGGCAAGGACGTCTCTTCCTCGGCTCTTCCAAAGGCAAGTTACACGATCGCTTTCACGTCGCACTGGGGTCGCTTAGAAGCGGTCTCGGTACGACGTGCGGATTCCCCCTAACTGAAATCCCATTTATTTCAATGGCTCTACGCTTAAGTATGGCTAACATTTGCTACGACACCAAGGCTGAAGTCCCATGAACACTTACTTGGTAGTAGGGTTGTTTCCAGCTTGCAGGACTTGACCCAAAGTCTCAGGGTCTCTGCTTCTCCCTCAAGGTCCCCAGGGTAAGGACTTAAAATTCGGGCTCCAAAACCAAGGGTTGTTTGCCACTTGACCAGCTGAGAGCCTTTATTGTTTTGCCCCCCACACCAACCAGCCTCTGCTGGGACCCAGGAGTCCGGTTCCTTCTTCCCTTCCAGCATTACTAGGGTTCTTCTCCTATCCCACCAGGCTCCAACCCACCCTCGGGAGACCTGGCAACTGTATTTGGGAGGAAGCCAAGCAAACGTGCCAGGATCAGGGCGTACGCATTGCAAGAATGCCCCAGCCCCCCTGGTCCCAATCCAGCCCATCTGCTGTAGGTCTTGGCAAGGGGTCAGCAGAGCTTGAAGCGAGCTGCATTTCTGGCCGCTGCCTTGTAGGGCCGAGAGAGCAGTGAACTGTCCTGGCCTTAGTAAGCAAGAGCTACGGGGCACCCACCTGGGACAGCTCCTTCCACCACGTGCCCCGTGAACACGCCCTGACGGAAGAGCGGCCGGTTGTCGTTCTGGTCCATGACCACGATCTCCAAGTCCGTGGGGTCCTCCAGAGGCATTCCGCCCAGGTCCAGCGCAAAGGCCTTGAGCTGGAGGTGGGCAAAGCAGAAGGAATCAGGTACTTAGGTAGTGTTGAAAGCAGGACCAAGGGCTGTGTGTGCACCAGGCCTCTGCAAAAGGTCCCAATATACTTCCACATCAGCCAAGCACACGTGGATAGATGTGAGTTTGCCTAAACGCACGAGCAGAGGCCACGAGTCAAGGGCTTTCCTTACTCGAAAGCGCTCGTTCTTTTCCCGGTCCAGCATCGTATTGAGGTAGACCTTCCCGGTGAGCTTATCAATGGAGAAGATGTCCTTGGGCTCCTCATCCACTCCTGGTCCCTTGATGCTGTAGATGACGCCTCCAGGCCGCTGCTGGTCTGATTTGATCTGCAAAGGGAGGGAGACCCTGCAGAGTGATAAAGGGCTCTCTTGTCCTACGGATGGCATCTAAGCCTCTCCAGGAGCCTGTTTGACTGAGAAGCCAGGGTAAAAAACACTTGGAGGATGCAATCCAGGGCAGGCTTGCTAGGGAATGCTGGGAGTTGTAGGACGTGCAATGGATTGGGCCCTAAACAATAAATAAAGCAGGCAGAGATTAGGAATGACCACGACGGCATCTCACAGGAGGAGAGGGAAGGACACCTCTTGGCTTCCAACCCCTCTCTCCTTTAGTCCTGGATGACCTCTGTCCACCCTGGCTGGGAGCCTACAGGTCTGGAACTGCCACCCTGAACTGCCCGTACCCCATCTTACCTGCACCAGAAAGTGAGGGATCCTCTTCTGGTTCTCTGACACACTTATCGGGGGGATGACCCAAGCCCTCTTCACTCTTCCCGTTCCATCCTTCTGCTGCCTTAGGTACAGTATTGGGGGGCTGTTAGGGACCTCCTCTTTGGAGCAACAGATGTCCTGCCAAGGAAAGGAAAAGCCACGTCAGAATTCCTGTAGGTTACTAGCAGATCACCAAACAGGATTCACCTGTCACGTCTATTATTTTCCTAGTTGTCAATAGCCAGATCTGCAAAGAGAATTTAGGTAGGAACTTAAGAATATAAGAAGAGTCAGATCAAGGGTCCATCTAGTCAACCGTTCTGTTTGGACAGTGGCCAACCAGCTGTCAACAAGCAGGACACAAGTGTAGCAGCACCCTCCTTGCCATGTTCCCCAGCAACTGGTGCAAAAAGGCATACTACCTCCAATAAAACCAACAGGATTAGTAGTCACTGATCGCCTTCTTCTCTAGGAATTCATGCAATCCTCTTTTAAAGCCAATGAAATTGGTGGCCATCAGTATATTTTGTGGTAGCAAATTCCTTAGTTGAACTATCCATTGTGTGGAGAAGTCCTTCCTTTCAGCTGTCCCGAATTCCCCGCCATCCAGCTTCATGGGATGACCCTGCATTCCAGCATTAAGGGACAGGGAGAGAAACTCCCCTTATCCACTTTTTCCACACGATGCATAGTTTTGCAAATCTCTATCCTATCACCCTTCACTTGCCCCTTTGCCTAGTTAAACAGTCCCAGAAAAAGGATGAGTTTCTATTTCAGACATAGGGAAGAGGCAGAGATATTTGTTGCCAATGATCTCGCCAATGGCTACTGGAGAACCGGTCAGCAAACATGCGCTTTTATCTTAGGAATCAATAATCCGTCTAACGTGTTAGTGGTGTCAATGGAGCCAGAAGGACTCCTTAAAGTTGGTCAGACCTCCTGGCCAGTCCCCAAACCGCCTCTTTACCCCCCTTCCCTTTATATGTTGTGTTTTAAGGTCCTTCGACTGGTGCTGGAGTTTTCGTTGGTGTTTTATTTTTACTTGAGTGTGAGTCTTTTTAAAAACCTTTTAATGGTTTCCATATTCTGTTTTATTATGCTATTGTATTTTCCGGTTTTAAGTCTCGTTCTGTAAACTGCCCAGAGAGCTTCATCTATTGGTGGGCAGTAGAGAAATGTAATGAACAAATATAGGAATAAATAGCCTCTGAGGCTGTTGTCTCTGCCTGGTTGTGGGCCGCAGTGATTGCTAGGCGCCAGGTGTGGGGCGTTCCTCTATGGTAACCCTAGAGCCCTTTGTGGTGGGGAACAGCTGCATGTCTGCAGGGCTGGCCAGGGGTAGGGCGGAAGAGCCTAGAGAACGATCCTAGAGAAATGTGTGGAAATGTCCAGCCCAGATGAGAACAAAACTGAGGCCGGTCTATGCCAGGGAGGCAGCACACCAGGGTCGTATTTGACAGGGAATCAAGTGGGTGACTGGTTGGGTTCTTCTTCTTTTTTTGTACATTGCAGACAGACAGGCAGATGTGGGGTGCGGCCTTGATGACGCCCGTTGCCCGGAGTGGGGGATCTTGGCCTTCCTCGAGTCATGCCAGTGATTTGGACAGTGGTGGGTATCCCTGGTGGCATTATTATTGGCAAGGCATCCCACCCTATCAGGAAGCCTAGCCTGCTCTTGCGACAAACGACTCTCATTCAGCCCAAGCCCCATCAGGGTGTGGAGGCCGACGGAACCTGTTGGCTATAAAAAGGAAAGCAACTGTGGGGTGCGGTGGCAGGGAGGGATGGGAATGTTCCACTGCCCCCCTCCGCTTCCTCTCTCCCTCCCCCGCCCAGCTCCCCCCACCAGCCAGCAGCTGCACATCGAGGCTGCAGGACTCCTTCACCCTTCCCTGTGAGCTGGCCAGGATCTCAGCCCGGCTTTTGGCATGGTGCAGGCTGTGCTGAGCTGCGCTCCTCTCTCCCAAGGGAGTTGATTGCAGCTTCCTGCGTCTCATTCCTTCCCTGTGAAATCTATTTTTGTTTCTGTTTTGAGAAAATCTGACCCTCCAGGTCTTTTCCCACATTATTACAATTTTTGCTGGGCGGTTCTGAGCTTCTAAAACAAGCCCCTTCTTCATCCTGCTCTGCTAGTCAGGCTGAGTTGAATCCCAGCCCACCAAACCCCCTCTCTCAGACTGTGGCACGGTGGGAAAGTACGAAGCACGGGCGCTCATCGTAACAGTCACCCCTTAGCCACGCCCCCAAGGAGAGTCCAAACGTACAAGCAGCTGTCATTCATTTCATTTCATTTCATTTCATTTCTATACAGCCTAATAGCCAATATTCTCTGGGCAGTTCACAAAAATGCAACATAATAAAAACATAATGTAAAATCACATACAAAATTTAAAAATAATGTATAACAGCTTTAAAAAAAAAGTTATAATGAGATAATAAAAGGAAATTAAAAGCTGCCAAATGCCTGGGACTAGAGGAAAGTCTTAACCAGGCCCTGAAAAGATGGCCATGATGGCACTGGGCATGTTTCAATGGGAAGAGCATTTCTCAATCAGAGGGGGCCACCACAGAGAAGTCTCTCTCCCTTGTTACACTCCCCTGAGCCTCCTCCCTCAATTGATCTAGATCAACAAACTGATTCTCCGAGACCCGGAGTGGCTCTTTTGTAAAGGCAATGGGTCTTAATTGCCCACTCAAGGGAAAGGTCCTCCTCCCTGGTGCTCCAGCTAGCTAGAATTTAGGCTATGCTCAGAGGAACACCGGAAGGCGGTGGCAGGTGACATCTGTGTCCTGGACATGAGAACGTAAGAACATCAGAAGAGTCCTGCTGGATCGGACCAAGGGTCCATCTACTCCTGCATTCTGTTCACACAGGGGCCAACCAGCTGCCCACAGGAAACCCCCAAGCAGGTCAAGGGGGCAACAGCACCCCGTTACTGAACAAGGGCTGTCGCTGAACCTTTTCTGACGGGCAGCCGCGGCTTTCCCTCCAGGGTTTCAGGCCAGGATTCTTTCCTCGCCCTACCTGGAGAAGCCGGGGATTGAACTGGGGATTGACTCTGTAGCCGCCCCACCCCACCCCACTCCCAGTGCTTTGGCCAACTCTCTCCAGAGACTCCTCCCTTGGTTCAAATGAGAAGCTCTTTTTGACGCTGCACAGATTTAACCTCACACCCGCATGCAGCGCCTTTGCCAAATGCGCCCCCTGCACCCCTTCTCTCTCTCCCGCTCCCCCCTTGCCCTGAAATGTAACACATACCCCAAGCCCGAATTCCACAGCAGCAGGTGGCTGAGCACCTCTCGCGCATGGAAGAATGCTGCATCCCCCACCCACCCCAGACACTGTAAGAAGATACCTTCCCTCTGTCATGCCCAGCCGAGCCAAGAGGCCCCTTCAGGAAGAAAGAAAAAGGCTCGGGGATTGAGGTTGGGAGACTGGGATGCAGGAGAAGGCTGGGAAATTGAACAGGGGGGCAGGGGCGGTCACCTTCATAAGCAGCCGGGCTGGTATTTATAAGAACATCAGAAGAGCCCTGATGCTGGATCAGACCGAGGGTCCATCCAGTCCAGCACTCCGTTCACACAGTGGACAACCAGCTGTCCACCAGGGACCCAGAAGCAGGACACCAGTGCAACAGCACCCTCCCGCCCATGTTCCCCAGCAACTGGTGCACACAGGCGTACTGCCTCGGACACTGCAGGTTCCAATACAGAACCTGGGACTTGAAATGGGACCTCGGCCCAATTTAAGCCATTGGCAAGTAGAGTGGCCACCTACGGATCGCCAAAAAGAGGACTCTGATTTGCATACGGTGTTTATGTCTAGCTGCAAGTTCAGAACTAATTGGACTTGGACTAGAAATGCTGTCCACCTCCCCACAGCGTGGAAGAGGTTGACCAGGTGAGCGCTGTGCCTGCCTGTTCCGCCTGCAGCTCTGGCGTTTGTGAGTGGCAGCTGCTGCACAGCCCTTGAGCATTCTGCTCTCACGTTGCTGTAAACTGGACATGGAGCGGAGGGTGGCCCTTCGAGTAGGGGATGGCTTCAAACAGAGGACACGCGGCCACCCTAGGCCAGAGGCTGGATGCGAGGTCTGTGACGGCACCCAGCAATATATGAGGGCCCAGTAGCTGGAAGGGAGCGGGAGGGGCCCCCCTCTGGCCTACTTAAGGGGCTTTATTTACCTCCCTGCCCCTCTACCCCCCTCCAAGGCAGGCCCTGCTGCAAAGCGGAGCTAATGCAAGCCACATGGAATGCAGCGTTCCTGCCGATTCGCCACAGGGCTGGGTTGCATTTTTACGCTTGCAGCTGCCCTGGCACGGTCATTTCATGCTCGTTTATTGACTCGGGGTGCAGCTGGCAGAAGGGTGGGGGGACGATTGCCTTCTTCCCTGCTGCAGAATATCCCGTGGCCAGCAATGCAAAGTTTGAGTCACTTGGCCCTCCTCACCCTCCGCCGTAAAGGGCTCCAGAATCCTGAAGACACCCCCAGCCCAGCCCAGCCCAGCCCAGCCCGCCCCACCCACCCTGCGCTAAGCCACAGTGGCTAGTTATTATAGTGAAAGAGGAGAAGGCGTCCCGTGCGGCCTTTGGAGTCCAGAGTCTCTAAGTCTTTATGCAAAGTGGCTGACATTGTCCAGCTCTTTGGAAGATGGAGGACCAAAACTCAAAGTTTAAGATGGGCACAGGGTAGGGTGACCCTATGGAAAGGAGGACAGGGCTCCTGTATCTCTAACAGTTGTATAGAAAAGGGAATTTCAGAAGGTGCCATTTGTAGGCATGCAGCACCGGGTGAAATTCCCTCTTCATCACAACAGTGAAAGCTGCAGGAGCCTTGCCCTCTTTTGTATCTAGTCATTCTAGTATAGCTCCTGCAGCCTTAACCCAGGTAGGGTGAGGATGCAGCTCAGCTCAGAGGGAACAGGGGTGTACGAGGCAGATGATGTTGGTGCCCCTCATAATAAAAAGGTTCCCGTGATCCTCCGCCCCACCACTCCTGTCCATCCCATCATTTGACCTGGCCCCCATTTGACCTGGCCCCTAGCAAGCATAGGAGCAGAAGGACCTCTCAAGCAGCTGCGTCCACCCCAGCCCCACCAACACTGCCCGATCATGGGGGCCAACCACACGTCACCCTCACAATCCATACCACAATGTCCCAGTTGCTGAGAGGAGAGGCAGAAAAAAATAGCAAGCCCCTTTCCCCCTCCAGTCCCAGGTGAAAGAAAAGCACTTAGCACATGCGCAGAGGTACCCTCCCATTAATCCCTGCTTTACATGTTGAGTCGAGTTATTGAAATCAGGCCCTGACGCAAAGCCAGGAGGATTCTTGACCCTTAACAGAGCAAGGGAGGTTGGGGGAAAGTCCCCAAACGAAGTCATCTGTTGGATCCCCGGATGGGAGCGGAGGCCGTTGATGGGGTCGCCAGAAGGAGACTGCTCTGGGATGGGAGGCGGTGGCACCCAGTATCCTGCATCTGATCAGGGCAGCCCCTGAGGTCCTGGCGGGCAGAGAGGGATCCCAACCCCCCACTCATCATCAGGGGTGTTCTGTCTGTTTCCACCACCCTCTACCCAGGCCAAGCCTTTGGCTAGAGTGCCCGCCTGTCCTGCCCTGCCCTTACCTGGACCTGAAGTATCACCAGCAGGGAGGCCAGGAGCAGGGGCCAGTAGTCCATAACGACCGCCTGGTTGCGCTTGGTGCTTCTGGCAGAGCTGGGAACTGAACAGCCTCCTCCGCCCTGCTTCTTTCTCACACACAGACGGAGCGGCTCGGCTTTGGACGGAGCTAAAATATCTGAGGCCGGGCTGTGACGGACAGCACATGTGTTGTGGCTGGTCTGGGGCCTGGGAGAGGAACGCCGGATGGTGGCGTGGGGTGGGGGGTGGGTGGGGAGTTGGCCTGGGAGCTGCCCTGCGTGGCCTGTCTATCCCTCCCCCCCCACAACCCTTGAGAACGGAGAGTGTTGTAAGTGTGTAGAATTAACACTTGTTCTCACAACTCTTGGAAATCCCAAGCCACAGTTTGGAATTGATTTTGGGGGGGGGAGGTGGGTTATAGAAATTGGGTTGGATCTAGGGCCTGCCAAAGGGCTCTACTCATGTAAGGTGCCCCAGCCCTTCCCCCTTCTCTGCCCCACAGATCACCCCATTCAGGAGGGTCCTCTGGCCCTCATGGGACTGTCAGGATGAGGAGGTGTGTGTGTGTGTGTGGGAAATGCATCCCTTTCATTGTACATGCCTAAACCTGGACCCCACAATTATTTGCACCCCATCTTCCCTGCAGGGAACTCCGATCAGCATGCAAAGGTTCCCAGGTGGTTTGCCATCATCCAGGTGTTCTGAAGCCACACCTGTTTACCTTCAGAGATGGCACTATTACAACCACTTCCAGTTCTTTCTCTGGACCAGCTGGAGCTAGCAGGAGAACTCAGGTGGAGTCCTGCCACCTCCTCCTCCTCCTCCATCTCCTCCTCCTCCTCCTCCTTCTTCTATTTCACTGGCAGGAGGTTTCCTGAATATTGGTATGATGAGTATTCTACCATAACTAGGCAAATATACCTCTCTTGAAGGTTATCAACCCCCCATTCTTAATTGGAATGAACTGAACCAGTAAATGAGCAAAGGATGGGGGGGGGGGGAGAATAAAAAAGCCGTAATTGTTGTCCATCGGAAATTATTTTTCTGCTGCATTCTTTGACAAAGTGCATGTTTTTCATACCTGAAATTTCCTACATAATGTTATCTGCAATTAGGAGAAGCACCCTTAATTTTCCAGAGCAGAGATGTTTTGGATGATACAGAGGATAGCATAATTAAATGCATTTTAGTTTCTCTCTCTCTCTCTCTCTCTCTCTCTCTCTCTCTCTCTCTCTCTCTCTGTGTGTGTGTGTGTGTGTGTGTGTGTGTCTGTCTCCCTTCCCACTGCATAATATCAAGTTTTGGTCCTATGTAGAGGAGACCCATTGCAATGAATGGGACTTAATTTAGTTGTGACTAACTTAATTCTTATTCATTGGATCCTACCCCATGCAGGGAGCCTTATGACAATTTAAATCAATAAAGTCCAGCAAAAATCATCAATACCATTAAAACACACATAAAAATAATATAAACAGAAAAGGTGCATCAGATAAACCATCTCAGCCAAAGGCGTGGGGCAAGCGATCCGAGACATGAGGTGGTGTGCTGATGGTCGAACCACGTTAAACTCAAGGGCCAAATTCAGTTTTGGAGGTGCTCCTGGGGGCATGCCATCCACACATGGAGGGAGCCAACGAGCTCATGCCAGTGGGGGCAAACACACACACCCCAGGATCCCTCCCTGCTTTGCAACACACATGGTGCCATTGCCCCACACCCCACCATGTCTAGGGCTGACCACATTACACCAGTCTTAAAATCTCTTCACTGGCTGCCAATTTGTTTCCGGGTGAAGTCTAAAGTGTTGGTTATCATATTTAAAGCCCTACATGGTTTGGGTCCAGGCTACCTGCGGAATCGCCTTCTCCCGTACAATCCACCCCGCACACTCCGGTCCTCTGGGAAGAATCTACTTCAGCTAGCAAGAACTAGATTAACAACTGTTACCCAGAGGACCTTCTCTTCTGCTGCTCCCAGACTGTGGAATAGCCTGCTGGAGTCTTTTAGCATTCCAGAAAGCCATAAAGACTGATCTCTTCCGGCAGGCCTATCCAGTAGAATTTTAGGGTATTTTTAGTATGTTTTTAGGCTGCTTTTAGGATGTTTTTAAACAGGCACGTTGTTTTAACTGTTTTAAAACAATGTGTCTGTTTAAGTAGTTTTACTGCTTTTAAATTATATATCGTTTTAACTTGGTTTATGGTTTAATTTGTTCTTAGCTGTGTATATTTACTGTTTTTATACTGTATGCTTTTATCTGTACGCCGCCCTGAGATCTTATTGATATAGGGCGGGATATAAAGGTTATAAATAAATAAATAAATAAATAAATAAATAAATGTTTTTAATCAGTATTTTATGTGTTTTAAGCTTCTTGCTGGTCTCCGCCTTGATCCAATCAGAGAGGCAGGTAAGAAATATATTATTATTATTATTATTATTATTATTATTATTATTATTATTATTATTATTATTATTATTATTATCTCCCCTGAGTAATAGTCAGCAGATGCAGCACGTCGCTCTAGGACCTTGCATGCACAGTAGGTGTTTGGGGAGGGGGTAGTGAGTGAGCAGTATTACCTGAGTGCACAACTAGTGCTCATGCCTCAGCCTCCCACCTGCCATGGGGGGAATGATGGATGGGCGCAAAGACTGTGTATTTGTGCCCGGTGTGCGTGTGTAGAACCAGGTCTGGCTCCAGCTTAGTTTTTTTGAGAGGGGTAGGGGAAGCAGAGCAAGCGGCTTTCAGGTAATGCCCCCTCCCACGACACAGGCTCTGAACACCAGGCCCGGCCGCGGCTACTCCCTGCTCAAGCCAAGCACCACCGCTTGATACTCCTGAGGCCAAGGGATAAAAACCACCTTCCTCCAAACTATGTGGAGAAAGGGGTTCAATGGAGAAGGATTTCAATCTATAAAATAAAACACTGTGAGTTATATGTGCCGAGGTGAATTCTTGTCAGAGTGGGTGCTAAATGTGTAAACTTCAGACGATAAATGCCAAACAGACACGTGGGATTTTTGTGGTAGTTAAAAACAACATAATTAAAAATTATTTTTAAAAGTTCACAAGCTTTGTTTCAAATAAAACATTTAAAACCCTTTTTGAAACCTTCCATCCAATCCTTTCACTCATTCACATACACGCTTTCCTTTTTCTCACACAATCACTCTTGAACTTTCTTTATTATCAGTATTGATTAATGTACATCCACTACGTGCACACCACACTCCAAGGACACCACTCTCTACCCTGAACCTCCAATTTCCCAGAACTTAAGTACTCTAAACACAGAGAGCACTACAGACTCTAAGACAGCCTTCCTCAACCTGGGGCGCTCCAGATGTGTTGGACTACAACTCCCAGAATGCCCCAGCCAGCTGGCTGGGGCATTCTGGGAGTTGTAGTCCAACACATCTGGAGCGCCCCAGGTTGAGGAAGGCTGTTCTAAGAGGACCTCAAAAGTCCCCCTCAATCCCCTCAGTCCTTTCCTTATATATGACTCCTCCCCCTCCCCAGACATTCTAGCTCCGCCCACTCAGTCCAACATTCTAAACTCACCACAGACTTACAAACTGCAGGCATACATTTGGGAACTGACTTGTGGGGTGTAACACCACACCCACACCCACACCTACACCCCGTGTCATCCTAGCCCCTGTGTTTATACTGGCCAATGCCCACCTAAGTTGTGAAGGTGGAGGCAACCGGAAGAGGATCCGACCAACCGGGCAGGATCCTGAGCGCGCTTTCCATTGCTGTGGCGGTGCAGCCATGAGTACGCCAGCCCCCCTGCCCTCCCCCCCCCCGGCCACAGGGAGGGAAGGTGGCAAGCGTTGCTTTGTTTAGAGGAATAAAAAAGACATTTCATAGACGCAATTGAAATAGACCTGTGCGGTCAGTGAGTCTGCAATGCCGACAGATCTTAAGCCAAAAGGCTGGTTAGGAAGAGGGTCACAGCGGTCTGGGGCTGCCCAGGGAAGGGGGAACGAGCCGTTGTCAGGCCAGCGAATTGGGGGCAGGGGAGAGGGTAATGCTCGAGGCATGATAGAGAGTTTGCTGTTAGGCTTCCCAGCGCCTGCGGGCCTTGATGAAGCGTGGCTGCCTCTCCCTGCTTGCAACCCACAGCTCTGTCAGGCCGCGGATGTTTCTGAACAGCTGCCGTACTCATTCCAAGCGCTTGCATGAGAGGGAGTTGCTGCCCAGGCTGGCGGGGGGCAGCAGGAAACCGAACCCGGGCCTGTGGCCATTCCTTACCATGCTCAGCAGTGTTTCAGAGGCCCCTGTTCCCCCCTCCAGGCACAACGGCTTGGTGACCAGCCGTGTTGTGGAAACCAAAGGTGTGTGTGGGGGGGGGGGGAGTGGATTTTCGGCCCTACAAGTTCCCCCTTTTTCCCACACAGCCCCTTAATTCTGCACACCCACCCCACCTTGCTCTGCACTGAGAGTGATGCTCAGCCAAGCATTTAAGTCAAAATAGTTTAGCACTTTGCATTCAGGCCAACAGCCTTCCTAAACATTTGGTAAGTGCAAAATGTGGTCGCTCAAAAAATAATAATAATAATGTTCCATGGCGGAGACCATTCCTTGCAGGCAGAAGGCTCCGGGTCCAATTCCCAGCCTCTCCACATCTGGAAGGAAAAAAATCCTGCCTGAAACCTTGGGAAGCCTTTGCTGCCACACGCCAGCCCCAGCGCCCCAGCCACCTGAGACATGTTTGCTCACGTGTCACCGTGTCACAACCCCGTCTCCTTCCTTCCAACGCACTGTCCCCTCACCTCCTCCTTCCCACTGCCATATTGCCCCATCTCCTATTATTATTATTATTATTATTTATTTATATAGCACCATCAGTGTACATGGTGCTGTACAGAGTAAAACAATAAATAGCAAGACCCTGCCGCATAGGCTTACAATCTAATAGAATCATAGTAAAACAATAAGGAGGGGAAGAGAATGCACCAAACAGGCAGTATAAAAGTCAGAGCAAAATCAAGTTTTAAAAGCTTTAGGAAAAAGAAAAGTTTTTAGCTGAGCTTTAAAAGCTGCGATTGAACTTGTAGTTCTCAAATGTTCTGGAAGAGCGTTCCAGGCGTAAGGGGCAGCCGAAGAAAATGGACGAAGCCGAGCAAGGGAAGTAGAGACCCTTGGGCAGGTGAGAAACATGGCATCAGAGGAGCGAAGAGCATGAGCGGGGCAATAGTGTGAGATGAGAGAGGAGAGATAGGAAGGAGCTAGGCTGTGAAAAGCTTTGTAGGTCAACAGAAGAAGTTTATATTGGATTCTGAGGTGAATTGGAAGCCAATGAAGAGATTTCAGAAGTGGAGTAACATGGTCAGAGCGGTGAGCCAAGAAGATGCTCTTAGCAGCAGAGTGGTGAACAGAAACCAGTGGACTGATGTGACCATCCCGCCCCCTTCCCTTACTGCACCACGCCCCTCCCCCTTATCTGTATCATGTTTTACCCACCCCCACTTCCCTCTTACCTTTACCACCAAGTTGCTCAGCCAGCGGGATCAGCTGCCGGGGCTCTTCAGAGCCCAGCCAAAAGGCCTGGCTCTGAGGAGGCCCTTCCTCAGAGCCAGGCATGGGACAGGAAATCACTTGCTCTGCTTCTTTAGCCGGCACAGCTCGCCAGAGGGTGGCTGCTCCAGAGCGCCTCGCTGGTCGCTCTCCGGTTGTGGCAAATGCCATGGCGGGAGAACAGCTGGCTCTCCAGAGCCGCCGCTGGAAGCAGAAGCAGTGGGACTTCTTGGCGGGAATGAGGGGGCAGAGGAAGCAGCCCAATTTGCCACTCCTCCGGCTCTGCTGCCTGAAGCAGGGTCTTCACTTTGCTTCGTGGGAGGGCCAGCCCTGCCAGTCAGTGTTGACAATACTGGGATGGATGGACCAATGGTCTGACTCTGTATAAGGCAGTTCCCTGTGTTCCTGTTGGAGGCTGCTGTATATGAAGGTGAAATGGCCAATGGATCCTCCCCCCACCTCCACCCCCGTTCTGTTCTGCTTGAGAGGTTTAATCTTAACGGGGCAGAGAGCTGAGCTCTTGTGAATCTGGTCCTGCCTCAGGCATGTCTAATGTGTGATGCACAAGACAAACGTAGCCCATTAGCCATGTACGGCAACCCACCACGGGTTCAACGAACTTGAAAAATAGGGAGTACGCACAGACCCTTTGGGGCTGGCATGTTAACTTCAGCTTTGTGGGTCACACCAGTCATATAGATGGGCTTTCCGTAACTTAGGCAGGATCTACACTACTGCTTTAAAGCGCTTTATAACAGTTATAAAGCGCTTTAACTGCTTTAATGCGCTTTAAAACTGTTATAAAGCGCTTTAAAGCAGTAGTGTAGATCCGGCCTTAATTAACCAGTAGAGGAGTTCTAATTTAAATTGGCAGCTCAGCTCTTACAGAGCCCTGTTGCACCTGTGGGCCCATTTCCAGGGTCAAGATGCTTCCCAGAACCCGACTGATTCTGTCGGAGAGCCGGAGCAAGCGAAGCTGCCCCATGGAATGTGCCTGCAGGAGAGGAATTTCACAGCTGTTGGTTTCCTGGGGGTTCAATGCCAGGAATGGCCTCTCCCGCTTCTGCAGGCATCTTCTTGTCTAGCCAGACCTGCTGGACAGCTGAGCTCCCTGGAAGTGGAAAAGGCCTTCAATCCCTCCCCCACCCATTCATTTATTTATTTATTTATTTTATTACATTTCTATACCGTCCAATAGCCGAAGCTCTCTGGGCAGTTCACAAAAATTAAAACCATGAAGAGCATAAAAACAACCAACCAATTTAGAACACAAATACAAAATACAGTATAAAAAGCACAACCAGAATAAAACCACACAGCAAAAATTAATATAGGTTAAAATATGAGATTAAAACAGCAAAGTTTAAATTTAAGTTAAATTAGGTGTTAAAATATTGAGAGAATAAAAAGGTCTTCAGCTGGCGATGAAAGTACAGTGTAGGTGCCAGGCGGACCTCTCTGGGGAGCTCATTCCACAGCCGGGGTGCCACAGCGGAGAAGGCCCTCCTCCTAGTAGCCACCTACCTCACTTCCTTTGGCAGGGGCTCCTGGAGAAGGGTCCCTGTGAATGATCTTAAGGTCCGGGCAGGTACATACGGGAGGAGGCGTTCCTTCAAATAACCTGGCCCCAAACTGTTTAGGGCTTTGAATGTCAATACCAGCACTTTGAATCAGGCCCGGACCTGGACTGGCAGCCAATGAAGTTGTAAAAGGACTGGCGTGATGTGGTCTCCCTGTTAGTAAACAGGCAGACCTATTTTGTACCAGCTGAAGTTTCTGGAACGTTTTCAAAGGCAGCCCCACGTATAACGCAGTGCAGTAATCCAAACGAGAGGTTATCAGAGCATGGTCCCACCCTCATCTCTCCTCCTGCTTGTGAGCTGGGTGGCTCCTTCTAGACTGCCTGTCCCCTCACCATTTTGGCATCTTCTGTGGAGTGCAAAGTCATTGTCGGGGGGGGGGGCTACCATTGGGAAGAGATCTTGCACGATTTCCCACGTGTTCCTGCAAGCGCACCCCCTTTCAGTCTGCCTCCAGTCCTGGCACAAATAGACAGCCCCACACGTGGAGATCTACACAGCGTACTGAAGGCGCTTGCGTGCGCCTCCAGTGCGCCCCAAAAGCGATTGTGTAGATCCTGCCTTGGAAGAGGCGGAGGAGGCGGCGGCTGGGGAATCCGGCCGCGTCCTTGCCGCCGCCGCTGCTGGATTCCCCAGCCTCCTCCTCCTCCTCCTCTTCCAGGGCAGGATCTACACAATCACTTTCGAGGCGCACGCAAGCGCCTTCAGTACGCTGTGTAGATCTGCTCGTGCACCCTCCAGGGCTTCGCCAGCTGCCTCCTGGCCCTGCAGCCCCAGAGGACTGGCTCAGGGCTGCTCTGCTCCTCTCTGGGCAGTGTGAGGCCTTCCCTGGCTGGGGCCCACTCCACTGCCTTTGCCCCCCCCTGCCCCCAGACTGTTGCTTTAATGCCCAGGTCTGAGCCCCTCTGGCCTGATGTAGGGGCTGGGCAAAGCCCAAAGACAGCTCAGCAGCACGTGTGTGTGTGTGTGTGTGTGTGTGTGAGAGAGAGAGAGAGAGAGAGAGAGAGAGAGAGAGAGAGAGAGAGAATGTATAGCATCTCCCCCTTCTCTGCTCAGTCCAGTTAGCCCCCCTCCGATCTGGTCTGGACCCCAGCTGGCATCTATACGGAGCGGGTCTCTTTTCTCCTCCGTTTGATTTGCATGGGAGGGAGGGAACCGCAGCCCCCCCTGCTGGCTCTGAGGCCGAAGCAGATGGCTGGCTTGGAGGAGGATCCAGGACATGACAGGAGCGGCCGCGCCAGCTGGGCACGGTGCTCTCAGGCCACCCCAGGTACGGCTGTGGAATCCAGGGGCCGCGCTCAGCCAAGCCAGTCACCTGCCTGCACCGCTTGTGCCAGCCAAGCCATTAAGTGGCGAGCAGATGGCGCGGCCGGCTCTTGCCAAAGCCCGGGATGCCGAGCGGGGTGTGTGGCAGCAGGAGCCTCTCCCCCTGTCCTGTGCTGGGGCTCTGAAGGCCGCAGGCGAGCAGAGGACGGCCCAAACCCCGGGACCAGCAGGTAAGCGTGTGTGCGAGCAAATTGCCCACCTTAGAATTTGGGATGCTCAGATTACGGCAGCGGCGAGCGCAGTGTCGCTCCGTGAGGGGGCCGTGGCTCCGTGGCAGAGCCCCGTGCTTTGGCTGCAGAAGGTCCCGGGTTCAATGCCCGACATGTCCAGGAAGGGCTGGGGAAACGCCTGCCTGTTGGCTCTGCTGGGCTAGATGGGCTCAGGCTCCCACTCTGTATAAAGCCATTTTCAGGGCTTCTGAATGCCTTCGGCCTGTTTTCTGCCCAGAAAGGGATTCTCTCCTACTACCAGGGGAGCAAGTGAAGTACAAGGCCGTCTCCACAGCTGGAAACCGTGCAGCCCATTCGGATATCTGGATAATTCGGACATCTGAATCTGGATCTGGATCCAGAGTGGGTCAGATCCGGGCCGAGGTGGATCCAGGCAGATTTGGAAGCTCTGAATTGGCCTCCAAAGTGGGTAAGGGGTTAGGGTGGGGTCTGTGCTCAGCCCTAACTATATTACAGAAGTTGCTTGCAAAAGTGGTGTATGTTAGGCAAAATTGTGTTCAGAACTCCATGTACTGGCCTGCTTGCTTCCGAGCCCAATTCAAGGTGCTGGTTTTAACCTATAAAGCCCTACACGGCTTGGGACCGCAATACCTGATGGAACGGCTCTCCCGACATGAACCAACCTGCTCATTGCGCTCTACATCTAAGGTCCTCCTCCGAGTGCCTACTCCAAGGGAAGCTCGGAGGATGGCAACAAGGGAGAGGCCCTTTTCAGTGGTGGCCCCCTGACTGTGGAATGATCTCCCCGATGAGGCTCGCCTGGCGCCAACATTGTTACCTTTTCGGCACCAGGTTACCACCTTTCTTTTCTCCCAGGCATTTAACAGCATTTAACAACACATGCTGAGTTTGTTTGTTTTTAACGGACCCTAGAATAGCTGTTTTTATAAGGATACTGTTGTTTTTATGCTTTTTATGTGTTAAAACTTTGTATATTTGTTTTTAGTGTTTACTGTTTTTAACTTTTGTAAACCGCCCAGAGAGCTTTGGCTATGGGGCAGTATATAAATGCAATAAATAAATAAATAAATAAATTGGAAGAAATGCATACAAAACTGCATGTAATTTTTCATAGGAACTTAAAAAAAAAATTCTTAAAGTTCAGGACGAATGAAACTTAAAATTGGGAAAATGAGAAATTGGGAGATTTGTCTGTCCCTTGTTAAGGATAGGATTAGCAGCTCTCTTAGAGAGCTATGCTATTTTATGGGCAGTAGAGGGAACTCAAGGACCAGCAAACAGCGTCCGGGAAACACAGACAGCAACATTCTCCTTGCTTCCCGCCTAGTGTAGTTTCTGCCTATCACAACAGAAGCAGCCAAGAAAAACCAGGGGGCAACCCCTTGACTCAGGTGGGAACTGGCTTCTGGCAAACGTTCTGCTCCCCCCTACGGACATTTTCACTGAATAGGTTCTGGGTGCTACTGTATGCTTAAAGCGGTCTTCCCCAACTTTATTCCCTCCAGATGCATTTGGCTAATGCTTCTAGCATTTCCCGGCAGGTTGTAGTCCAACACAGATACCTGTGCCTGAACGGATGCTTTCAGGAAGGGGAACTGAGGAACAGAAGCAAATAGCGTGACAAAAGATGAAGTTCTTATTGACAAATCTAAAGTAAAATCACCGGGGCCAGATGGTATCCATTCTGGACTTTTTAAAGAACTCGAATATGAAATTGCTGAACTCTTAACAAAAATATATAACATGTCCTTAAGATCAGCTTCTGTACCAAGGGAATGGAGAATAGACAATGTAACACTAATTTTTAAAAAGGAATCCACGGGGGAATCTTGGAAATCACAGGGCAGTTAGCTTAATGTCTGTTCTGGGTAAACTAGCTGTAAGTATTATTAAAGATACAATAAGTAAGCATATAGAAGGACAAGTCCTGCCACAAAAGAATCAACATGGCTTCTGCAAAGGTAAATCTTGCCTCACTAACCTTTTAGAGTTCTTTAAGAGCGTCAGTGAACATGTGGACAGGAGTGATTCAATAGGCATTGCTTACTTGGACTTAGAATCATAGAATCATAGAATAGTAGAGTTGGAAGGGGCCTATAAGGCCATCGGGTCCAACCCCCTGCTCAATGCAGGAATCCACCCTGCATTGAGCCTTCTGAAAGGCTTTTTGACAAAGTCCCTCACCAAAGCCTCCTGAGCAAACCTAGCAGTCATAGAACAAGAGGAGAAGTCCTCTTATGGATGAGTAACTGGTTAACGAACAGGAAGCAGAATGTGTTTCAAGTACTTCATAAATGATATGGAGTTAGAAGTGAGCGGTGAAGTGGCCAAGTTTGTAAGCCGCCTTGGGAGAGCTTCTGTCCTGAAAGACGGCTAAGAAATGTTTTAAATAAATAAATAAATAAATAAATAAATAAATAAATAAATAAATAAATCTGAGGTAGCACTGACTGACCAGCAAAGAGCTCTTGGGCTTCTGGTGGAGCCAAGCCTGCTGGCTCTGGGTCTCTAACTTCACCAGGTCCAGTCTCTTGTGTGTGCCGCTTGCTGCGAAGGCACTGTTTTCTGCCATCAAGGGCTCCCGGCTAGGGGTCATCTTCCCCCCCAAGACCAAGAACACAAGAGACTGGACCAAGTGGTATATGGGGAGAGGAGGGCTGAGCCCTTTTGTGCTTCAGGAGGGGAGAAGGCTGAGACTAGTCTCATGGGTGGAATAAATGCAGAGGGCCTTCCGAGAACATCTAAGAAGGATGACAAGAGACGCCAAGACCTCCCTCAAAGCGGAAAAAGGGGAGGCTTGCTATTATTGTATCCTGAAAGATTGGAGCAGGGCAAACGTCTCTTCCAAGGTCCACTGGTCGGTGTGTCTGTGTACGTGTGTGCATTTGAGGAAGGAAGGAGGGCAGAAGAGTGGTGTGGGGGGGGGGAGGGAGAGGGTGTTCTGAGGCCTGGGCCAAGGCAACAAATCACATTTAAAGGCCAGTGGCTGCATTGCGGCTGTCGCATCCCGTATCGTCAAGCGGAGCCACTGATCTGTACAGGGTGGCTAGTGGCGATGCCATCTTGTCAGCCCACATATGCCCATCGCTCATGATCCGAGGGGTGAAGAGCACCAAAGCGGCTGCGATGCCAACCGAACGGGAGGCATATGGGCACGGACCCCCCAGGTGGAGATGTCCCCGCAAGGCCTCCCCTGTCACACAAGAGGCAGTCGGGCTGTCTCAAGTTTTCTGAGCTTGAAAAATGTAGACACATAAATCTGCCTCTCCCCCAGCCCTGGCCAGGCTGCAACACTCCATCCCTTTTTGACCATCCAGGTAAAGGAAGGGTCATCTTTGACACGAAAACGTGCACCTCACATTTTAAAGGCAAGTTGGGCTGAAAAAATCTGCCGCCTCACTTGTGCTGTGTTTTTGGCTGCGGGATCCAAACGGCTGCTAACGCTGAGGACTAGAAGGAAGGAAATCTATTTTAAAAGACACCCTCAGACCAGATGCTGAGGTTCTCATACTAGCAGGTGGAGGGCTCAACAGGTACATGAGGAGCCATGCTGTATGTAAGGCGAGAGCACCGCCATCGCACCCTCCAGCCAGGGCTGGGAGAACCCAAGCTGGCCAAAATGCCCTGGACTTCATTTCAAAGCTGGTCTTGCTTGACTCTCATTCCTGTTTACGACTGCTGCTTTCGGTTCTTTCGAGTGCATTTTGAACTGGGGAAGTGGGCATTTGGTTTTTTTCCAAAATTGTGCACGTTTCCTCCATTGACAAATGTGTGAAAATGCCATTTTTTAAAGAAGTGTGGCTATTTTAAAAATGCACATTTTCCAAATGCGAATGCAACTTTGGGAATATGCAAACATTTTCAGAGAACCTGGACTCCCGTTTTGTTTGGGATTGTGAACGGGGCATTTTTGAGCAATTTGTGAACTGAACTGAAATTCCCCTACATTCCCACCTCCAGCAACCCTAACCTAAAGCAGGGGATAGAACCTGGGGCGCTACCATAGGTAGAGGCTGCTAGTCACCGGTACACCTAGGCGTGACCATATCACACCAGTCTTAAAATCTCTTCACTGGCTGCCAGTTAGTTTCTGAGCAAAGTATAAAGTGTTGGTTATTACCTTTAAAGCCCTACATGGTTTGGGTCCAGGCTACCTGCGGGATCGCCTTCTCCTGCACAATCCGCCCCATATACTCAGGTCCTCTGGGAAGAATCTACTTCAGCTAGCAAAATGTAGATTAACAACTGTTACCCAGAGGACCTTCTCTTCTGCTGCTCCCAGACTGTGGAATGGCCTGCCGGAGGAGACTCGTCAACTTAACAGTCTACTAGCATTCAAGAAAGCTATAAAGACTCATCTCTTCCGGCAGGCCTATCCAGTGGAATTTTAGGATGTTTTTTTAGCATGTTTTTAGGATGTTTTTTAGCATGTTTTTAACAATGTAGATTATGTTTTAATTCAGTTTTGTGTATTTTATCATTTATTGTTGTTCCCTGCCTCGATCAGAATGGGGAGGTGGGTAAAGAAAAATAATAATAGTAATAGTAATAATAATAATAATAATAATAATAATAATAATAATAATAATACACCACACAGCCACCTGATGGGATGAGAACCTCAGCACCTGGGGAACCATGGGCCTGAGGATCAATGCCCTGCATTAGTCCTTTTTCTCCACAGAGAAAGTATTCCAGCCCCTTTTCTGCACCTTTTCCAGCTTTGTGATATCCTCAGAAGCTCCTTGCTTCAATGAACTCCGCTAGCGGGAGTCTCACCTGGAAAGATGGGCAGAACTGTGTATCCTTCGCTAGAAGAAAAGATTTTGCTGATAGAAGGAACGCCGCCAATGCCGCTGGCGGTCAGGTCCTGATCAGAGCCAGTGATCAACACCTGAGACACCCACGGCACAAGCATCTCCAGCCTCAAACCTAACAGGTGGGAAGCTCAGAAGAGCGTGACTCTGGGCGAAGAGAGCTCAGATCATGCCTCCCCATCTGGTGCCGTCCAGATGTGTTGGACTGCAATACTTGGGAACGATGGGAGCTGCAGTCCAACACGTAGCCATGGGAAGGGTGGGAGAAGGATGGTTTAGCCAAAGGTCATCACCTCACATGCCCCTGGACTGCTGTGACCTCTCACAGGAGAGCTCAGCTGCCCTTGTGGCATTTCCCAAATCCTGTTGTGGCATCGGTGCTGGGTGTCCTCAGCCTCGCTGGGAAGGGAGAGGTGGTCCGTCCCCGTCCCCCCGCTGACCATTCCACTTCTCCCCAGCACCTCTCTGTCATCTGTCTTTGCTCTCCTTCACGCATGTGAATGTGTGTGTCTGATCAGACAGAAGAGTCTCGTCTTTCCAGTTTTTGCTCCCTGGTGGCCTCTGGCCGAAAGCGGCCTTTCCTCTCCGCAAGGGCTGTTGATGAGCCGGCTCCAGCCTGACCCTAATGCGCTCTGGCAGGAGGGCAGTCTAGCAGATGGTTTCTGCCACTGGCACCCTGGAACTCGGGTGAAGTGGGTCAGGGCCGGGGTTGGCATGATGGGAGGCGGAGGGTGTGCACGCTTGCGGGGCCCCCCCCGATCGTGTCAAATCAGTTTTGACAGAGGATGAAGAGGGAAAAGAACAGACTCAAGAACAGCATCTTTTCTCTGTCTCGGCCTCTGACTCACTCGCTTGCGCAGACATTACACGCACGCTTACGCAGCCAGGCCAGGAGTCGGAAATCCGGTGGTGTGGATGCAGGGGAGAACCCGTAGGGAACACCGAACAATAACCCCCTAAAAGCAAGTCGCCTGCTAGGGTTTAAAGCATTTCTATTTTTATTACAATCTAAATCACTTGATTCATTGATTTGTATCCCGCCTTTCCACCAAGTATATGGCTCCCATGGTGGCCACAGTAAAGATCAAGTCCTTGCCTATCTTTCCAGCCCCATTGCACTGGGGTTAGCCTAGGGCTGGGCCACTTGTGGGCCTCCAGAGGTTTTGGCCTACAACTCCCATCAGACCCAACTAGCATACCCAATGGTGGTGGGTGATAGAACTGTAGGCCAAAACATCTGGAGGGCCATAAGTTGCCCACCTCCGGATTAGCCAGAACGCTGGAAAGTGGAAGCACTTGGGGCATGTCTACACCGGTCTGGAAACAAAGCCCTATGAAGAGAGGCTGAAAGAACTGGGCATGTTTAGCCTGGAGAAGAGAAGATGGAGAGGAGACATGATAGCACTCTTCAAATACTTGAAAGGTTGTCACACAGAGGAGGGCCAGGATCTCTTCTCGATCCTCCCAGAGTGCAGGACACGGAATAATGGGCTCAAGTTACAGGAAGCCAGATTCCAGCTGAACATCAGGAAAAACTTCCTGACTGTTAGAGCAGTACGACAATGGAATCAGTTACCTAGGGAGGTTGTGGGCTCTCCCACACGAGAGGCCTTCAAGAGGCAGCTGGACAACCATCTGTCAGGGCTGCTTTAGGGTGGATTCTTGCATTGAGCAGGGGGTCGGACTCGATGGCCTTGTAGGCCCCTTCCAACTCTGCTATTCTATGATTCTATGATTCTAAGGTTTCTAAGGTTTCAGGCTGGATTCCTTCCAAGCCCTGTCCAGAACCGCCAACAATTGAACCTGGGACTTTCTATATATGCAAAGCAGATGCTCTGACCATTCTAAGTCCCAAGCCAGCCTTCCCTGCTCCTGGTGCCCTTCCCGATGTGTTGGACTGAAACTCCCATAATTTCAAGCCAGGGCCATACAGGTTATGGTCCAACACATGTAGAGGGCACCAAGTGAAGGAAAGGTTTCCCATTGAGCTGGAGGCTGGACTCGATGGCCTTGTAGGCCCCTTCCAACTCTGCTATTCTATGATTCTATGATTCTATATCCCGGGATCGTTCCTGTGCATACAAATGCTACTCAGGGGATCCCGGGAGCAGGCAGGGATGATCCCTTCATTTTCCTGGGATAACCCTTAGGTGTAGAAAGTGCCTTGGTCGATATGTTATTTAGTCCCTGGGCACAATGGTGCCCACCATGTTCCTGCTTAGATCTTCACATTTTGTTCTGATGTCAAAGAGTTTTCTGCGAACGCTCTAACTCTTTGCCTTTGCCTGACCAAGCTTAGCAACTTTGGTTTGATAGAACCATTTGGTTCATTGCGGGAACATCGAGAATATAATGTATCTTGGCTTCAACAAAACTAAACCAAATCAAACCAAACCAAAAGTGTTTCCTTAATGCACATATTGGTAGATAATAGTCTCAAAGCAAAACAATAAAATAAGGATAAATTAAGACATTGAGGGTACATTCCTGTGCATGTTTCGACCAGAAAAGTTTGGCTGGGAAATGCTGGAAGTTGTAGGACTTTTTCAGTCTGAACTTGAACAGGGTTGTGCCTTAAGTGTTTGCTTGTGGAACTCGCCCCCCAACTGTGGAACAATCTCCCTGTTGAGGCCTGCCTGGCGCCGACATTGTCATCTTTTCGGCGCCAGGTCAAGACATTTCTCTTCTCCCAGGCATTTAGAAACATGTAATGAGCCTAGGTCTGTTTCTTGGCTCATTGTTTGTAAAGTTGTTATAGTGGTTTTAAAATGTTTGCATGTTTTTGTGGTTTTTAATTTTTGTATATTGTTTTTAAGTGTTTCCTGATCAGGAGTCTGGAAACAAAGCCCTACGAAGAGAGACTGAAAGAACTGGGCGGGTTTAGCCTGGAGAAGACAAGAATGAGACACATGATAGCACTCTTCAAATACTGGAAAGGTTGTCACACAGAGGAGGGCCAGGATCTTTTCCCAATCATCTCAGAATGTAGGATATAGAATACTGGGCTCAAGTTACAGGAAGACAGATTCCGGCTGGACAGCAAGAAAAACTTCCTGACTGTTAGAGCGGTATGACAATGGAACCAGTTCTCTAGGGAGGTGGTGGGCTCTCCCACACTAGAGACCTTCAAGAGGCAGCTGGACAGCCATCTGTCAGGGATGCTTTAGGGTGGATTCCTGCATTGAGCGGGGGGTTGGACTCGATGGCCTTGTAGGCCCCTTCCAACTCTGCTATTCTATGATTCTATGATTCTATCATCATCATCATCATCATCATCATCATCATCATCATCATCTGTTGCATCCTGCATTGCAGTTCCTGGGTTGAACAGGGGGTCAGGGTAAGTGGCTTCCAATATTCTTTCCAACTCCAAAACAATTAACTGGTTAACCACTGCCTGGAATTCTTTAGCTACGTGGGGTGAGCCATGAGGTGGCTCTCTTGGGCCTCACCTGTGTCATCTTAGAACATCTACACAAAGGTTGCCACACAGCCCTTCAAGGCACAAGAGCCCCATCTGAAAAATAGTTGGCAACTCATCTGGTGCCCCAGAGGAATTATTGGGGAGGAGGGGGAGGCAATAAACAAACAAATAAACAAATAAACAAATAAACAATATCAGCACAGGATCAGAACGAATGCTTCTTGACACCCCCTCCCCTCCCCTCCCCTCCCAATTCAGGTGTGGTTGAGAACATTCATTATATTACACAGCTCCCGGCAAATCCAAATCCTGTTGATTTGATTCCAGTAAAAAAACAACAAACAGTTGCATTTTGCGTTCAGGCAAAGACGAGCGAGGAGCAAAATCATACGCTTGTAAATGAGAATCACACGGTTTTCTGTTCTTCGCAGCACTTAGCACTCCGTTGGCACTGAATAAATACAATTGCAACCCCGGCACTTTCCTTTCAATTTCAATGGCCTCAGATTTAGAGTTGTGATTCACAGAGGACCAAAGCAAGAAAGGAAAAAGGAATAAGCTCAGTTACAAGGTACAGTAGAGCTCTCCAAAGCTGGCACTGGAATGGAAAATACCTTGCCGTCACCACCCTCAGCTGCAAAAACTTGTGCATTTCGTTACGATGGTGATGATGTTGTGCCAGCAATGTTCAGCACTTTAGAGCATGAGGAAGAACTGTATGGCTTTAAAAGGGGGTTGGATCGATTCCTGGAGGCGAAGGCTATCCATGGCTACTAGCCCTGATGGTTGTGTGCTGTCTCCAGTATTCGAGGCAGTTAGCCTGTGTGCACCAGTTGCTGGGGAACATGGGTGGGAGGGTGCTGCTGCACCATGTCCTGCCTTGTTGGTCTGCTTGGCCCTTGTGTGTTGGACTAGATGGACCCTTGGTCTGATCCAGCATCAGGGCACTGCTTATCATAGAATCGTAGAATAGCAGAGTTGGAAGGGGCAACAAGGCCATCCAGTCCAACCCTCCTCTGAACATGTTCTTATGGGCCAGGCCTCTGGGCCAGGCTTAGAGTGCAGTTTGACAGTGATGGAGACCAGGGAGAGGGAAGCAGCCAGGATGACATGCTATGACAATGTCACAGGGGTGTGGAACCTCTTTCAGTCCGAAGGAGCATCATCGCCGCAAGCGACAGACTAATAGGGCTCTTGTGCGACGAAGTGCTCGCCTGCAGAGAAGGACTCCTCAGGAGTAGGGCTCTGCAGAAGGAGGCTTGAGCTCTGGGTGGGGTCCAGCAGGCCGTGGGCTTAAAAGCCTGCAGCAGCCAGCAGCCAGCCTTGGAACAACTTTAGTCCACCTGCCTGTGTTGTGTTTCCTGAACCCTGTGTCTTGACCCTTGGGCTGCCCAGCGACTCTGCTTTTGGACTACATAACGTGCTGACTGTTTTACCCGTGTTCTGACCTCTTGCCTGCATCTTTGCGGCCACTCTCGTGGATGCCCGCCCCTCTTGCCTACCTGCCCTCCTGTGCTCTGACCTCAGCTTGGGATCTGACCACTGCTATTGTAATCTGAACTGCAGCGAGGGTCTGTTGCTGCCAGAACAGGGCAGTCTGGGCCAGAGCGAGAGGCAGGCGAACAAGAAGGTGGCGGTGGAGAAGAGGAGGAGTCCGTCAGTGCCAGAGCAAGGTGAGAAATGGATGGTTTGTGCACTTGGCTTTCTCCTTGCTGAGTGGGGCATTGGCGTTGTATTGCACAAAGACAGCCCTCGGGGTGGGGTGGGGGACTGGCTTGTGTACCCCTAGCAGGGGATGCCACCTGGGAGAGAGAGACCTGTTTCGCATCACGTGACAGCCAGCCGTGGCTTAATCTTCGCAAGGCACCTGTGTGCGCCTGGCTTACTTTGGCTTGTTGTGTCCTGCAAATCCAGGTGACAGGGGTTATTGGAAGATTAGAGAACCCTCAAATAACCCACGGCTTGTTTTAGAGTTATTTGAAGGTTGCCCAACCCTAAAACAACTCCTCCCATCTGGGGTCGCACCACACGACAAGCCACGATGCAGTAGCCCCCATGGGTAAATTAAGCCACGGTGGGCTGTTGTGATGTGGGAACGGGCTCTGAGTGAGTGAGCGAGAGAAAGAGAGAGAGAGAAGGAGCCTCCCTCAGCCGCCCATCCTCAGCCCCCCCCGCCCACCCCCCACAGGATGAGCTGTGCCATTCTTGGCAGAGAACAGCCCTGCTGCTGAATGCCAAAGCAGCAGCAATAAAGGCAACCGAGCCTGGGATTTTATACGGCAATAAAAGATAATGTCAGCTATAAAGAGCACCGGCAGTTCCCAGCACTGGAGGCGGAGCGTGGGGGGGGGGGAGGCTTCCCTTTCCCTCGTGCAGGCAGAGGAGCCAAGAGGATCTGGAAAGGGAGAGGCAAGGGTGTGCATTTGGGGTGTGTGGGTGTGTTTCTTCCAGCCAGAAAAGGAATATATCCTTAGGCAGAGCCAGGGTGGGGCCGTGCGCTTGCAATGTTCATTTGCCACCTGGTGATGTGCCCAGCAGGATGAGTGCCAGAGAGGACGCGGACACCTTCCCCAGTAGCCCCAAACCCAGAAAAGCTGCAAGTGTCAATTTCATCCAGTGGTGTCCCATCCAGCAGCTGGCAACCCACCTCCACCCATCCCTTCCACCGTATCTGCTCCAAGTTTGGTTCATTTAGGATCAGATCGCCTGCAAAGATTTTGGGATGGAGCAGAGAACCTTCCAGGTTTGTTGTTGCATCATAGAATAGTAGTGTTGGAAGGGGCCTACAAGGCCATCGAGTCCAACCCCCTGCTCAATGCAGGAATCCACCTTAAAACATCCCTGGCAGATGGTTGTCCAGCTGCCTCTTGAAGGCCTCTCATGTGGGAGAGCCCACAACCTCCCTAGTTCCATTGTCGTACTGCTCTAACAGTCAGGAAGTTTTTCCTGATGTCCCACTGGAGTCTGGCTTCCTGTAACTTGAGCCTATACACATTTGTTTCCACATGAGAATCGTGCACACTGGGGTTGCGCCTCAGCATGGGAGCTGTGGTACTTAAGAATGCAGAGAAGACAGAAGGAGCATTGCTGTAGTTCAAGAACTGAACGTGTCTGGCTGAACGCGTGTCAGATTTGACAAAAGCTGTTGTGCAGTTCAGGAAGGGGGCTGGAATTTGAGGAGTAAGATGCAGAGTAGCTAGAACTCCAGTGCTTGACCCGCCTGGCAGGGCAACGGTAGTTTCACTGAGACCTCACTGAACTCTTGTAATGGCCAGAGCAGATTTTTTTTTTAAAATGCACTGATTGAGCCTGAATTATACACTATGTTAAATATGTACCATTCAACTGTTCCTCACCAGTTTGTTAACCTTAGATCAGGATTGGGACCACCATGCGCAGATAGGGGAGGTTTAAACCTGCTCACCCACCACAGAGACAATAAAAAGGGGAAAAAGGTGGCGGTGGCGAAATCCTCCACCGGCCTCAATGGAAATGTGAATCCTCCATGACAGCCTTTTCACGTATTGCACACATTGTAGAGACCTCGATCTTGCACACAGTAGCACACACCCGAGTGTGGGGGAGAGCTGTGTGGTGTTGCTTTGCAAAAGATGCAACACCCCCCCCCCCGTATTTAAAAGGCTGCCCCAAAGCGGCCGATTGAGCAAAATGCCGGCGATGCTGCAGTAACCAAAGCCGGAGATGAAACACGCCAGGAGGAGACTGCGTTCAATTTTGGTTGGGTCGCTTTATCTATTAGCTGAGAGGTTTGGGGGCTGAGCTCTGAGAAATCGATGCAGGTACGGTTGGGCGGCTGTGGCTGCCACCCTAACACCCCCCCCCCCGATTCAGTCAATGGTGGGGCGCCAATGACAAATTTAAGAGCAAAGCATGGAGAACAGGGTGTATCCATCACGTTAACGATCTGCCCCAATTCAATCAATGGCCTGGCGGGAATCCTTTCCTTGGCCACCTCCCGCCCCAAATTCTCCACACTGCTGAGTCCCATCCACACCTCAAGGGATGCCTCTTGAAGCTCCCTCACATGCCCTCACGTTGAATTGGCTTTGGAAACGGACTGGGAGCCAGGGCAGCTAACAAAGCCCAGGTGAGATGTGGTCAAAACGCCTAGTCCCAGCACTCTGGGCCGGCTGCATACTGCTCCTAGAATCATAGAATCATAGAACAGCAGAGTTGGAAGGGGCCTACAAGGCCATCGAGTCCAACCCCCTGCTCAATGCAGGAATCCACCCTAAAGCATCCCTGACAGAGGGTTGTCCAGCTGCCTCTTGAAGGCCTCTAGTGTGGGACAGCCCACCACCTCCCTAGGGAACTGGTTCCATTGTCGTACTGCTCTAACAGTCAGGACGTTTTTCCTGATGTCCAGCCGGAATCTGGCTCCCTGTAACTTGAGCCCGTTATTCCGTGTCCTGCACTCTGGGAGGATCGAGAAGAGATCCTGGCCCTCCTCTGTGTGACAACTTTTAAGTATTTGAAGAGTGCTCTCATGTCTCCCCTCAATCTTCTCTTCTCCAGGCTAAACATGCCCAGTTCTTTCAGTCTCTCTTCAGAGGGCTTTGTTTCCAGACCCCTGATCATCCTGGTTGCCCTCCTCTGAACATGCTCCAGCTTGTCTGCATCCTTCTTGAATTGTGGAGCCCAGAACTGGACGCAATTCTCTAGATGAGGCCTAACCAGGGCCGAATAGAGAGGAACCAGGACCTCACGCGATTTGGAAGCTTGTTCCAGCTTGGGTCTTCTTATATATCTAGTCACCTTTTAAAACAAACAAAAACCAACCAGACTGCAGCGCACGCACATACTCACACACACACACACACACAAACACCCCGTCAGATAAAGCAGATATTACAGAGAATGGTGTAGTTCTGCTCAGGGGGAGTGATTTGGGGGTGGGTGGGGGTGGCAGCGGGGGTAGGGTCTTAATTGCTTTTACTGCACGGTGTCACGGAAGGGCCCAGCAGGCAGCAGTGAAGGCGACCGATGACTTAATAGCCTGTAGCCATTACAGTGTAATTGAAGGGCTGGTTCTGTATGATCAGACCATCTATGGGGCGCGTGAGCTGCAAGCAGAGTGGAGCAGGAGGGAGAAAGAGGCATGAGCTGGTGGCCACTGGTCATGAAACTGTACAGTCTACATACAGGGAGAAGTTTTCCATTGCTACATAACTAGGGCTTCGCTTCGCAGAAGCGGTAGCGGAACGGCCTGATTCGCCTCTGACAAAGGCAGAGAGGAATCGGGTCGGGGGGGTGCGGATCAAGGCGAAGCGGTTCGCCTCAATCCGGAGCTCCGGACGCAGGTAAGTGGGGGGGAGGGGGACTCACCTGGCGCCACCGCTGCAGTCCGTGCGGCGATGGTGATGGAGCCAGGTAAGGAGGCAAGGGGGAGGGGGGCTTACCTGCCTCCATTGCGGGCTGCAACTTAGGGCCAGGCCTCAAAGCGGAAGCAGGTGGTCTGCTTCCGCTGTGAGGCTTGGTCTTCAGTTGAAGCCCACGACGGAGGCAGATAAGGGGGTCCTGGGTTTCACTTACCTGGCTCCGCTGCCGCCACCACAGTCCGTGTGATGGCGGAGGTGGAGCTAGATAAGCGGGAGGGGGGTTTACCTGCTTCCGTCGCAGGCTTCAACTGAGGCCCTGGCTTGAAGCCGGAAGAGGCCACGGTCTTCTCTTCCGGCTTCAACCAGGGCTTCAATAGAAGCCCGCGACGGACCCAGGTAAGAGGGCGGGTTTTTTTTTGGCTTACCTGCCGCTGCTGCTGCTGCTGTCCATGTGGAAGTTCCGGATCGGGCCACGAAGCAGTTCGGGGGGTCCATGCACAGCCCTATACATAACTCCCTGTAGAGTCTCATCCTGGGCAGGTGTTTGTATTACTAAAAATCACTTCGAGTCTTCACGTTTAAAGCTCTCTACCCCTCACTCGATCACATTTGTCTTAGACCACCCTTACTATGCCTAGCCCTCCGTTACTTTTGGAGTTTCCCCTTCCCAGTCCTCACTACTTAGCAAAACACTCCTACCTACTCTGCTTACTGTCATAGATTTTATTCCTTCTAACGAAGGATCGCCGACGTGGCTTTAGGCCAGGTCAGACTATTTGCCCATTTAGCCCAGTATTAGGGGTCCCCCACCTTTTCTGGGTCAGTGGGCACATTTGGAATTTTAAGAGGGCCCTGTCACAAAATGGCTGCAATGGGGGAGCCTTGCCATGGCTGCCATGGTAGGTCGCAGAACACTCACCCCCTAGAAGGCAAGCCAGTGAGACTAAAAGAAAAGTCACATGCCCACGAATCCAAGTGCAAGGCAGAGTGGGGGCTGAGTTCTAACACAACCCCCCCAAATTTTTAACCCAAATAAATCTGGCGCTGGAGGGCAGCCCTTTGCTTTCATTTCATTTTCACTTTATTATATTTCCATACCGCCCCATAGCCGAAGCTCTCTGGGCGGTTTGCAGTATGCTAGCCTCCCAGTTAATTTTTTAAATTATTTTTTTTTAAAAAAATCTTATTTAATAAAATATAAACACAGGAGGGGGAGGGAAGTTGGCGGGTGCTGAGAGGTGACTGTGGGCTCATTGCCGTCCACGGGCACCGTGTTGGAGACTGCTCACTTGCTACCAGGGATCCTTTAAACTGGCGATACTGGGAATTGAGCTTGTATACAAAGCAGAGGCCCTACCACTGAACTTCAGACCTTCCCCTAATGCAGCCTTCCTCAACCTGGGGCGCTCCAGATGTGTTGGACTACAACTCCCAGAATGCCGGCTGGGGCATTCTGGGAGATGTAGTCCAACACATCTGGAGCGCCCCAGGTTGAGGAAGGCTGCCCTAATGCCACATGGCATAAATGGGGCATTCTGTACACGGCCCCTCCCTGCACACCCCTGAGGAAAGGGTAAGTTAGGAGCAGGACGAGGAGTGGTGCCCTCCCTCCCTCCTACTGCAATTCCCCAAATGCGTCCTCCTCCCTCCCCAACCTCATAGCGATGGCAACAGTGCCCCACCCAGGCAGAGAGCTCAGGTGCGGAGTTCAAACGCTGAACGGCTTTTAAAGACCGTTAAAAAAAAAGGTTTAAAAGGCCCCAAGGAAAATGGCTCAGCCCCCCGCCCCCCCCAAGACGGAGCTTGCGTCCCTCACCCGAGTGTGACACGCAGCTGTTTTACTGTATTTGCTACCTGTGCTCATCCATCAAAGCCATCGATCGGGCAACGGTGGAGTTTTATTAATGATCTTGTCAGTGGCCCGGTGCAAGGTGCGCTGGGCTTGTCGGGAATGATAGATCGCGGAGCGCACCGGCTGCTATTTATTCTCCAGTGACCTTGTCTCTCCCTATTGTTGCTTGCTTAAGAGTTATGAATGCGAGACATGATAATTTGATATTGATCTATATGGTTAAGTGAAAAAATTCACTGGGCCGTTGAGGTTTTAACAAAGGAGATGGGGCCGTGCCTCCCACGGGACGACCCCTGGGGGTAGGGGGGCTCTGCTCCTTCCTTCCTGACACCCGTGGCTTTGGGATGGGCCCCACTGGGTAATGGGTGGGGCTCCGGGGAGAGGGGCTCTGGCCCCACCTCTCCCACTTTCCACAAGACAGCCCAGTTATGTGTCGGTGACGGGTGGAATCCAGTTCAGCTCGGCAACAGAACTCCCGTCCCATGGGCATAGTGCTGTCATTCCCCAAAACTTTAACATTCTCTCCCTTAAACTAACTCTTCCCTTTCTGATTATTTTATTTATTCATTTATTTATTACATTTTTAAACCGCCCAATAGCCGAAGCTCTCTGGGCGGTTATATGCCGTAATTATGGTTCCAAGACTTCCTCTAGAACAGCCTTCCTCAACCTGGGGCACTCCAGATGTGTTGGACTGCATCTCCCAGAATGCCCCAGCCAGCTGGCTGGGGCATTCTGGGAGTTGTAGTCCAACACATCTGGAGCGCCCCAGGTTGAGGAAGGCTGCTCTAGAACCAGAAGAGTCAGAAGGATCCACCGTTAACCTCTTCTGCATGAGCCCAAACACAATGGACGAAATCCCCCATGGTCCTGCAAGAGTTTACAACCGTGGTATGGCTGGGTAGTGTTAGACCCTGGACATAACGGTGTCACGGGGGGCGTCCTTTAGACAGCTGTGTCCATTACTTCCGTTGCAGAGTGCACAACTAACTTTTCTCTCCCCTCGCTCTTCGTTCCATGTTGTACAACGGGTTCTATATTCCTTGAATGTCAGAATGTTTGCCCATTCTGATTCAAAACCAAACCAAAACCCTCTGAGCATGTGCAATTCTGCATTTTAAGCTCACTGAAACCTCAGCGCCAGTCATGACGATAGGAATAAAGAGGAGTTTGCTTCTGCTACCCAAACACCCTTATGACCTGCAGCTTTCTGGTAGCCCTTTGGGCCCCTGGATCTTGGTCCCAGCTGCACCCCTGGCTTGCAAGAGTGACGGCCGTGGAGAGGAGGGGTGGGTGTGGGTGAGGAGGTGTTCACTCAATGGACTAAGGAAGAACACACTTCAGCCCAGACTCACGGGGCTGGTAATTCCGATGCAGGGATTATAAAGAGATCAGACAGATCCATAGGGGATAAAATCTATTAGTGGCTATTAGTTGCAATAGCTACCTGGGACGCAGCATAGCTACCTCTAGACACAGCATAGCTTCATGTGCCAGAATTTCCTGCTTGTGGCTGTTCCAGCGGCATCCAGCTGGCTACTGTGAGAAGCAGAATGCTTTGGTCTGATCCAGCCAGACAACTCTTGTGGAATTTTTTTTTCTTAAGGCTTCTGGGGGCCTGTCTACACAGAGTCTTCAGGGCGCCTGGAGTGCGCCTGCAGTGCGCCCCGAAATCGATGATGTAGACAGTACCTGGCGGAGGAGGAGGAGGAGGCGGCGGCCCTGCATCACCCCTCGTGGGGACGGGGTGAAGAGTTGCCGGGCCCGGCGGCTTAACCGGGGAATCGGCTGCGTCCTTGGCGCCGCCCACCTGCCTGCCAGCCTCCTGTTGCCGGTGAAAGAGCCACCCAGGCCCACCCGGGTCGGAGAGCTCGGCGGAAGAAGGCGATGCGGGGCCTCCTCCTCCTCCTCCTCCTCTTCTTGGAACGCTTAAGGTACTGTCTTTATACAGACTTTATACTGTTAGTTTTACCCTACCCTGTGCCTGCTTACCCTACCCTGTGCCTGTTTGCATTCTCTTCCCCTCCTTATTGTTTTATTATGATTTTATTAGAATGTAAGCCTATGCGGCAGGGTCTTGCTATTTACTGTTTTACTCTGTACGGCACCATGTACATTGATGGTGCTATATAAATAAATAAATAAATAAATAAATAAATAAATAATAATAATACATCATCGATTTCGGGGCGCACTGCAGGCGCCCCGAAGACTCTGTGTAGACAGGCCCTGGATTAACCCAAACCAAGCAGTGACAGGCCATTTTGGGAAAGCTTCTCTGTGCATGAATTCGAGTAGGGTGACCCTATGGAAAGGAGGACAGGGCTCCTGTATCTCTAACAGTTGTATAGAAAAGGGAAGTTCAGCAGGTGTCATTTGTATGCATGCAGCACCTGGTGAAATTCCTTCTTCATAACAACAGGTCAAGCTGCAGGAGCTATACTAGAGTGACAAGATACAAAAGTGGGCAAGGCTCCCGCAGCTTTCACTATTGTGATGAAGAGGGAATTTCACCAGGTGCTGCATGCCTGCAATTGACACCTGCTGAAATTCCTCTTTCAATACAGCTGTTAAAGATACAGGAGCCCTGTCCTCCTTTTCATAGGGCCACCCTAAATTAGAGGGTGTGGCATATTGGGCCTGATATGTACGTAACTTTGCTTTAGGGACACGTACAGAGACACACGTGTGCAATAGCCTGCCACGGTCATGGATGCTCATAGGGGTCTGTTCTCATTGCTATGATTATGCCTTTATTTCTGTTTTGTGTAACCCCTTTCCCCCTTCATATGTTTTAATGTGATTTTAGACTGTAAGCCTCTAGGGAGGGTGTTGCTGTTTTATTTGTATATTCTGTACAGCACCAAGTACATTGTTGGTGCTAAATAAATAAATAAATAAATAAATAAATAAATAAGGGTCACTCTAAGTATAACCCTGTGAGGCAGGCTTCTCCAACTGCAGAGAAGCTGGAGCGTGTTCAGAGGAGGGCAACAAGGCTGATCAGGGGTCTGGAAACAAAGCCCTATGAAGAGAGACTGAAAGAACTGGGCGTGTTTAGCCTGGAGAAGAGAAGATGGAGGGGAGACATGAGAGCACTCTTCAAATACTTAAAAGGTTATCATACAGAGGAGGGCCAGGATCTCTTCTCGATCCTCCCAGAGTGCAGGACACGGAATAACAGGCTCAAGTTAAAGGAAGCCAGATTCCAGCTGGACATCAGGAAGAACTTCCTGACTGTTAGAGCAGTACGACAATGGAATCAGTGACCTAGGGAGGTGGTGGGCTCTCCCACACTGGAGGCCTTCAAGAGGCAGCTGGACAGCCATCAGTCAGGGATGCTGTAGGGTGGATTCCTGCATTGAGCAGGGGGTTGGACTCGATGGCCTTGTGGGCCCCTTCCAGCTCTGCTATTCTATGATTCTATGATTTTATGAACTTGGTGGGGTCTAGAGGTGCTGGACTGCAATTCTTATCAGTCCATTGGAAGGTTGCTGTAGTGGTGTTGAAACTCAGGTCTGCAGTCCAAATCCAGACCCGGGATGTTACCCATACGGCCACAACCCTTTAGCGACTGCTGAGAGTTTGGTGGTTTCCTAGCTTCTGTCGTTTTCCCACATTGTAAAACGGCCGAAATGCTGAAGCACAGGTCCTGGCAGTGAGAGCTTGAGGGCGCAACCGGAAGCATGTTCAGACAAAAAAAAAAAGTCCTCCAACCCCCAACGTTCCCCAGCCAGCAAGCCTAAGATTGCACCTTTAACCCTAAATATGCTGTTATTTTGGGCCTGCCCCTTTGGCTGCACCCACCAATAAACGTGGCCCCTGAGGGCTTCTGCAAAATGGGATTCCACCCTTGGGCTGAAAGGTTCCACAATCCTGCTTTTGGGGTCTTGGGTTGGGATGGACGCACCCTAGGAAGCAAGCTGTGTGTGTGTGTGTGTGTGTGTGTAGAGAGAGAGAGAGAGAGGCAGAGGCGTGCCTGGGTTATTAAGAGAGGCTGGCATTTATTTGCTCTTCCTTAATGACTACGTCCTCCCCTCTGCCGCCCGGCATCTGTAGCCAAACAGAAGGAGTGTGTGGCGGAGCGTGCAAAAGGACAGATCGCAATTTACGGTGGGTTATTAGCTGTCCCCGCGCTGAGATTACACTCCCCTAATGAAGGACTCTTTTACTGCACCATAAAAATAAGGGGGGGGGACACCCCTTAAGGAATGGAGAGAAGAGAGAGTGAAGAGCAGGAAACAGTGGTAGGAAGTAATGGAAAGACAGGTACCGAGCCAAGGGAGCGTGTGTGTGCCTGTGTGTGTGATATGCTGAAAGAGATGTTTCATCTGGGGACCGAGCCACGAAGGTGAGGTGGGGCCAGGGCAGATGATGGGGAGACAGAATAGGAGCACCAAATGGATGAGGTCCCCGTGGGAACGTCCTTCTGCAGTAGAAGAATGGGATCGTGTAAAAGCATTTTAAAGCACATCAATCAGAGCGCCAAAATCTCCGATGATGCTCATTCCACAGTGCAGATGATAGCTATGGTGACCCCGTCTTCCCCTTCTCTCCAGGAATCTCATCACAACAGGAGTCCACTTAGAGCAGGCGCTTCTGTGCACTGTCCTTTGATTGGCAAAGTACTGCTGCCCAGGCGAACTAATTATATCAATGAGTACAAATCGAGAGGTTGATTTAAAACTGAAAGGAAACGGACGTGGAAGGAAAAGAATAACCAAACTCCCTGAGTTAACCAGAATCTGATAATTTCATTTAGGGATGTCTGCCTAGTTGTTGTTGTTTTTTAAAATGAGTATTGTAACACTTTAAAGAAAAGCACTCCTAGAGTGACCCACTGACTGACCCCTTGGTTGAGAAAGGATTGTACCTCGAATATTTTGAATATTTTAAATAATGTGTGTTGCTATATGTGAGCAATTCTGTATTTTGTAATGGTCTTTGTGCTACAAACAAATAAACTATTCGTTCATTCATTCACTTTAAAGAAAATAGGATCTGTAAATGTAAAGGTTTTAGGCTGTGCTTTGTCACTTACAAGGAACTAGACATTCCGTCGTGAAAGCACAGAGTAATGAGTACAACGGGCTCTCATCTCATTTCACTGTTGTAAACCTAAAAAAAGATTTGCAGTGCTATATATACTTAACTGGGAGCAAGACTCAATGAACGGCGGGATCTAGGCATAAGATTGCACTGCTAATTTCTTCCAATGGTACCATATACACTGAGAATTCCTTTAAAAAATTGTATCGATGCTACTGTTGCTTTTATTCTGTTTGATCTTATTGCATTTGATGTATCGGGTACATCTCTTTGAGTTTGATAAATACTTTTAATAAATAATCAACAAACATTGCCTGCATTGTATATTGGGTCCTTTGACAGAAACACCTTCTGTCCCTCTTGCCTTCAATAGGAACACTCAAGGATTTCATTCCATTTCTATTTCAAAGTGAACGGACTTCTTCTGAGCCACCCGGACTGATGAGTAGATCAGAAATCAGTCATTCATCCGATTTTGCACTTCTCTGAATTTTGCGATGCAGTTCACGGTTCCAAAAACGTTACAAAAATGCAGGGCGGGGCAGGAGGGGGGGGGTAACCTTCATTTCCACCTCTTTGGAAACCCATAATTACATCAAAAACACCTAAAGGAGGAGTTGGAATTATGACAGCAATTATTGGATATATTTTTTAAAAAATTAAAAAACCAACAATTTCTCCATTGTAAATCAGACAAATTTGTTGTACATGTAATTGTTCAAAGGATGTAATTAAGAGGTCTTCAGTGGCTGCAGAGTGCTCTTATCTGTGTGGGTGGGGGTGGGGGGGAGGGGGACTGGAGATTTTGTTCAATGGGGCTTCTATGGGCCTGGAAGTAAATATAGCCTCTGCCCCCTTGCCCCATTGGCGTTGGCTCCAAATTACACTACCACCAAGCTGTACTCTAAGAACATATTGCCAGCCAAGAAGGAGACTGAGTAGAAGAACGCCAGATTTTAGAAGACGCTGATTTACAGTTAAGAAAATAAATCGCAGATCCTGTCCAATCTTACGCATGATAAGTCAAGGGTTTGTCAGCACATAAGGACGTGGTCGGGGCGTTGGAAAGGAGACCACCCAAGCGCACTCTTGGGAAACTCCGGCACACTTTCCACCGTTCCAATGGAAGGGTCTTGTTGCCACCACGCGTTGCTGTTCCAGCAACCTGTTCTAGGTGGAGTAGAACTGTTTGACGAGCTGCTTCTTGTCCACTTTGCCCATTTGGTTGCGCGGGATCTCTTCCACCAGGAGCAGTTCGGAAGGGATGGTGTAGGGAGCCATGGACTCTCTGGGACAAGCAAGCACATTCCGGTTAACGAGCATGCAACGGCCTCTCTCCTGCCTGCTTCCATCCTTGGGCAGAGTGTTCATCTGTCCACCCTTATGGGCTCTTGTCTCTCTGGCAGCGCCGTGCTGGACAAAGCGCTCAGAAAATGGATCCTGCATCCTACTCCTGTAAGTATCGACATCTACGAAACTCTCAAAAGATACACTTGAATGTGCAAATCCAGTGAAGGCCCCTGGTCCTCAGAAGAGAACAACAAGAGAACCTGTATAATGATGGCTGGATCGTGATACCCATTAGCGCTGTGCTCCGCCCCGCTTGCGAATCTGGAGTGGAGTGACCTGATCTGCCTCCACCAAAAGCAGATCTGAATCAGGTCGGGGGAGCTGCGGATCATGGCGAAGCGGTTCGCCTCCATCCGGAGCTCCGAATGCAGGTAAGTGGGGAGGGAGGGGGGCTCACCTGGCGCCACCTCCTCCTCCGCAGTCCGTGCGGCGACGGAGCCAGGTAAGGGGGCAGGGGGGCTTACCTGTGTCCACGGCCTGCTTCCGCTTTGAGGCCTGGCCCTCAGTTGAAGCCTGTGATGGACCACAACGGAGGCAGGTAAGTGGGGGGAGGGGGGCTTACCTGGCTTTGCTGCTGCAGTCTGTGCGGCGACAGCGGCGGAGCCAGGTAAGGGGGCAGGGGGGATGGGGGCTTATTTAGCCCCCATTTTGCCCCCTCTCCCCACTTACCTGCCTCTGCCATCCGCCACGGAGGCAAGTAAGTAGGGAAGGGGGGGGCAAAATCTCTACCTGCACCTCCGGATCTTGCTCCGTGGAGCAGAGCGGGGGAGGGTCAGATCGACCCAAAGCGCATTGGCCCGATCCGAAAGTTGCGGATCGGGCCACGGAGCAGTTCAGGGGGGTCCGTGCAGAGCCCTAGTACCCATTACATTTTCTCCCTACAGGTATGCCTGATACTGGCATAGAGCTCACTGTATCACAGACCAATAAATCCCTGATCACAACCCAAAATACCAAAGCTGCTTGATCTGATGCCAAAGCAAGAAACGGGAAATGAAAGGAAGTACTTCTGGACGCAGAGAAAAATTCACTTGCCCCCCCCGGCCCTGATGTGACATTGGCCACGGCCTTCTAAAAGCTCCCAGGCGGCTCGCCGCGATACTCTGTTGCCACCAAACAACAATGAAAGGGTCTTGTAGCACCTTAAAGACTACTTATTACGGCAGAAGTGCTTTATAATAAATTTGTTGAGCTTTAAGGCGCTACAAGACCTTTTATGGTTGCGAAAGAGGGTTAAATAAACCCATGCAGGAGGAAAAGGTGTATAGTGGCTAATAGCCACAATGGCTAATAGGAATTGTCCATGTTCAGAAGCCAGTATGCTACAGTTGCTGAGGGCCAGTAACGTAGGAGGACTGTGCCTGCCTGCAGGCTTCCTGGGGCATCCGGTTGGCCACCCTGGGAAGAAGCATGTGAGTCTAGGAGGGGATCTACACAGCGCACTGAAGGCGCTTGAATGCGCCTGCAGTGCGCCCCGAAAGCAACTGTGTAGATCCTGCCCTGGAAGAGGCGGAGGAAGAGGCGGAGGAGGCGGCGGCTGGGGAATCCAGCCGTGTCCTTGCCGCTGCCGCCACCCACCTCCCCGCCGGCCTCCTGCTGCGGGCGAAAGAGCCACCCAGGTCGGAGAGCTCGGCGGAAGGCGGGGCGGAGAGCGGAAGAAGCTCTCTGACCCGGGTGGCTCTTTCGCCGGCAGCAGGAGGCTGGCGGGGAGGTGGGCGGCGGCGGCGGCAAGGACGCGGCCGGATTCCCCAGCCTCCTCTTCCTCCGCCTCTTCCAGGGCAGGATCTACACAGTCGCTTTCGGGGCGCACTGCAGGCGCATGGAAGCGCCTTCAGTGCGCTGTGTAACTCCGCCCCTGATCAGGGGCGGTTAACGTGTGGCATGTGGCTCCTGCCAGCTCACACGTTGAGGGAGACCCCAATACATAAATGTATGCATGCATGCATGTATATATGAAAGAGCGCTCAAATAAAGCACTTCCAAGAGGCAAATGGATCACTTTTAATGGGCTCTCATCAATCCTTGCAATTAGATATGGCAGGGAGAGCAAATGACAAATTGTCAACAGAAGCGCTAAGGAGCCCGGCAAACGCCCGCTCCTCCGCATGAGTTCCAGGCAGGGGAAGATCCTTCTCCCCCCACGGTCCGCTCACACATTCCTCTTGCGCACAGGCGGGCACGATGGGGCGTTTGCCGGGCGAGTCCAGCTCCTCCTCGTGTCCCACCAGGAGCCCGACTCAGCGCGAAGCAAAGTCACCTCGCCCTTTGCATCCCCCTGGGGCCCTGCCCAGCGCTGACAGGCACCTTCCCCGGCACGGAGTCTGAAGTGACATGATGATCCGCCAAGCCTGTCAGTGCTCGTCTCCTCCTCCTCCTCCCTAAGCCCCTCCTCCCCTGCCTCCGAACCGTCGAGGCGTCCTGCCATACGGAGACCTCGAACGCGGGGCCTGTTTGTCACCGTGAAGAGACTGGAGGCGAAAGCCACACGATGAATCACTCTGAAGAGGGACATGTGTCTCCTGCCAGAGAGAGCGGGAAGGGAAGGGGGTGGCGGGAAGCCAGCGACGTGGAAGATGAAGAGGAGAGACAGGGGCCGCGGCGGGGAGGGAGGGAGGCCGGCAGGGCTGGGAGGCCCACGAGGCGGCGTGCGGTGGACGGACGGACGGACGGACCACGGGCCCTTCTCCGGAGGGGCGCAGATGCCACTCTCAGATGCATCACACGCCGGGTGGAAGCGCAGGCCGCCCCGGCAACCTTCGGTGCAAGGAGGCCGGCAGGATATTGTGGCACAAGGGCAAAGAGGAAGACGTGCAAAGGGATGGCGCTTGTTCCTTGCCTGCCTTAACTTCCCTCCCTCCACGGCTCTGGCTCAAGAGCGGGACATGCTCTGGGGGAGGTGAAGGAGGTTAACATCGAGATGATATTATTATTATTATTATTATTATTATTATTATTATTATTATTATTATTACTACTATTATTATTATTTTCTTGCCTTTTCCCCAGTACTGGGACTCAAGGCGGTTTACAAGATTAAAACATATACAATTACAACATTTTACAAAAGTTAAAATAGAATTAAACCCTCAGTAAAATTAGAAACATTTAATTCCCCCCCCCCAAAGCCGTAACGATTAAGTTAAAATAAAATAATCCAATACATTAACGCAGGTCCAGAGTATTTCCAAATGCCTGCTAGAACCAATTCTTTTTTGCCTCCCTCTGAAAGTCTAACAAGGAGGGAACCGGCCTAGACTCCCTGGGAAGGGGGTTCCAGAGAGCCTTGGAGCAGCCACCGAGAAGGCCCCTCTCCTGAGATAAAGGCTGTGCAGGAGCCTTCATGCTTGCCACCACTGTTTCTCGGACATCCACGAAGAGGACATCCATGAAGAGGACATCCATGAAGAGGGGTCCAGCTGTCGTAATTGGGCAACTCTCTATATTTAAGTGGTGCATCTTTGCACACTGTTAGCTTTGTCAGGGAAGGGGAAGAGTTTGTTTTTGGTGCTGGTGGGGAACCCTTGGGGGAAAGAAATCTCTCTGGCGCAACAGGCAGAAAATAACGAATCATCAATATCGCCGATCTCATAATTAGCTTAACGAACTTGCGGAGTTACAGATGCCCGACATAGCGGCTGAGGGGGGCTAAAAACAGTGTTGGGAACCCCTGCTTGTGGATTTCCCTGAGAACCCTTCCCCAACCTGGTGCCCTCTAGACGTGTTGGACTACAATTCCCATCACTCCCAAGGAGCGTGGCCAATTTGGCAGTTTCTTCTTTGGAATAACATTTCGGTTGAAGAACTAGTGGGAAATATAGCTTGGAAATAGCCTTGTCTTGCGCCTGTTTGCACCAGCTCCTCTTCATTTCGTTCACTGAAGGGGGCCCTGCCCTGTCCTCCTGTGCCCCGTGGCATCATGAAGAGAGAAGGCTGCCACCTTACCTTGCCCACTCCTTCAGTTCCTTGAGGGAGAGCGTCTGCCCTTCACGGAGCTTTACCACGGCACTGATTTTCTGACCCCACGTCACGTCCGGGGCAGCAATGACAGCCACATCTGGAGAAAGAGAGAGAGAGAGAGCGCGTCAGAGTCACGTGGGTAAAGAGGTAGAACCTCCCTCCCACAAGAGATCCCTCCACGTGCCGCCTTCCTTCCTTTTCTTCTCTTCTCTAATTCAAAAAACTCTACAAGAGTAAAAACAGTGATACCAAATAAATACTTAATAAATACGGTTTCTTCTACTTCGTACCAATGAAAATAAAGAATAAGGTCGAACATCATCCCGGAATGTTGTCGTTCCAAATTCTATTCTATTTCTTGACAAATCTATTTCCCCTCAACTGCCTTTATTTTCTTTCAGGCACCACGAAGGGGTATATTAATAAATCAATAAACAACTACCACAACAGGGCTCCGCTTTACCAGCAATGCTGTGGTGGGCCAGCAGGTGGCGCTCGACTTCCAGGGCGCTGACTTTGTAGCCGCCGCTTTTGATGATGTCAACCGAGGTCCGCCCCCTGATCCAATAGGTCCCTTCCTTGTATACAGCTGTGTCACCTGGGAAAGACAGACAAAGGAAAGAGACGAGGAAGACAACGTTTCCTGGTGTGTGGGAGGCGGAGCCTCCTTTGTCCCCGCCCCTTGGCCACAAACATTGGTCAAGCAAGATATGAATGGCAGGGTGACGTGGCACTTGGGGTGGTGGGCTAGGAGGTACCAAGAGCAGCAGGGGGGCGAATGACAAAAAAAAAAAAAAGGCAGATGGCTGAGCTAGGGCTCGCCTGGTGCACTGGTGCAGGATGGATGGCTTTGGTGGAGGATGGGTCACCTCAATGGCTATGTGCCATGACAGCTCAAAGGAATCTCTGTCTTCAGATGCAAGAGGTCAACCTTCCCCAACCTGATGTCCCCCAGATCCAGCATGCTCCAGCCACTGAATTGCAGTTGCTAAGAGCAACAGCAGGACAAGGCTGTGACCTTCCTGCCCTGCGTCTGGGCTCTCTAGAAACATCTGACCAGCCACGGTTGGAAGTAGCATGTTGGACTTGAACAGGGGTGGGCAACTTCTGGCCCCCCAGATGTTTTAGCCTACAAGTCCCATCAGCCCTAGTCTGAAAACCAATGGTGAGAAATCATAGGAGTTGTAGGCCAAAATACCTAGAGAGGTACAGGTTGCCCACTTCTGATCTAGAAGGTGGACCAACCAAGAAACCTGTCTGGTTCGCCCTGGATGGAGAAAGTTTTGAGTTAGCAGCTGGAGTTTACATTTTTTAAAGAACTGGAGGATCTACAATTGTCTGGGCCTGTAGCTCAGTGGTCAGAGCATCTGCTTTGCATATATAGAAAGTCCCAGGTTCAATTGTTGGCGGTTCTGGACAGGGCTTGGAAGGAATCCAGCCTGAAACCTTAGAATCATAGAATAGCAGAGTTGGAAGGGGCCTACAAGGCCATCGAGTCCAACCCCCTGCTCAATGCAGGAATCCACCCTAAAGCATCCCTGACAGATGGTTGTCCAGCTGCCTCTTGAAGGCCTCTAGTGTGGGAGAGCCCACAACCTCAACAGGCAACTGCTTCCATTGTTGTACTGCTCTAACCGTCAGGAAGTTTTTCCTGATGTCCAGCCGGAATCTGGCTTCCTTTAACTTGAGCCCATTATTCCGTATCCTGCACTCTGGGAGGATCGAGAAGAGATCCTGGCCCTCCTCTGTGTGACAACCTTTTAAGTATTTGAAGAGTGCTCTCATGTCTCCCCTCCATCTTCTCTTCTCCAGGCTAAACATGCCCAGTTCTGTCCGTCTCTCTTCATAGGGCTCCTAGTTCAGTCCAGAGGCCCATATAGCTCAACAACCTGCTTCCCACAGTCAGTCTCTCTTCATAGGGCTTTGTTTCCAGACCCCTGATCATCCTTGGAGAGTCACAGGGTTCTTGTGAGGAGAACATGGAGAGGAGAGGAGGGGATTCCTGTGTGCTGCTTTGGGCAACTTCATTAGTGCGTGTTGTAAATTAACGCAACGTGATATCCTGTAATCTTGCATTGTTTTACAACAGCAGCTAAGAAAATCTGAGCAAGGACTGTGAAAGAAAGGTTCGAGGATCGAAAAGGTGGTTCTCCAATCCGAGCCAGTGAAGCCAAAGGACTTCAACTCAACATTGTTATGAAGGATATGTTTTAGTTATGTTCTTTTTAGTTATGGATTTTCACTCCAGGGCCAAGTCTTCCTGACAGGGGGTGTCACTAGATCTGCGTCTCAGGCCCCAAAGGCTGCCAATTTCAATAACATTTGCATTTGCTGATTTCCATCTAGAAATACAACTTTAGAAATAACCACTAGGACTTATTCATTTAAATTTCACAGATTTTGCACAGCCAGACACTGAAGTCTCATCCAAATCACCCCAAACAAAAAGTAAGTTCTTCAATTACTTTGCGTCAGAACTACTCTTGTCGTTTGGATCCCTCCCAGAGCGGCAGCTTCAACAGCAAAGGCTTGATAGCAAAAGTGGGCGAAAACGTCCCTCACAACCGAGGGGTAATGAATCACAAGGTTCGCTTAGTTGCTTTCACCTGGTCCTCGGCTGCACAGACGTGCCCTCGAACCTTTTTTAATTCTTGCCCACTGCTGCTGTCTGGGTCCCTTGATGTTACACTGACAACCTGCCTGTTTGACTTGGGTACACCTGGGAAATGTTTTCGGATCAAAGAAGGGCAGATTCCAGCTGGACATCAGGAAAAACTTCCTGACTGTTAGAGCAGTACGACAATGGAACCAGTTCCCTAGGGAGGTGGTGGGCTCTCCCATACTAGAGGCGTTCAAGAGGCAGCTGGACAAGCATCTGTCGGGGATGCTTTAGGGTGGATTCCTGCATTGAGCAGGGGGTTAGACTCGATGGCCTTGTAGGCCCCTTCCAACTCTGCTATTCTATGATTCTATGATTCTAGAAAGGGCCAGGTCTTCCTACTTCAGAAGTGCTTAAAAAACCCTTTCTACAGGTACTCTGGAACGACACGCTTTGACTAGGTGTGACCTGTACACTTGCTATGGTCTGCCAAAAACGCAGGTGTTCCAAGGGGGTTTAAATGGCTCTCCCCAGATCGCTTCCTTCGTCCCTGGATAGATTGAACCACAGTGAGCTTTGCAACGATGGAAGCCATACAGATCCCAGCACAGGCCTGTGATATCCCTGAGACCTTCTCGGCACCTTCTGCCCCAGTCGCCAAAGTGTCGGGCAGGACAGGGAGCCTCCCTGGGCCTTGACTGCGATGGAAGCTAGAATCCTGGATGCTCAGACGTCTGCTTCTGAGAGCATCGCCCTTCTCTTGACAAACTCTCCCAGGGAATTTCCCGCCGCCAGGCTCTTTCAGTGGCACGGTGATCCTTCCCTTTGAAAAGGCACAGACAGAATGAGGCATCTTCCCTGCTGGATTCCTCTGCAAAGAGCCCTATTACCTGGAGAGTCTCCGAGCTCTCTGAATTAGCATGATGACAGGACACGCGGGCGTTCCAGCGCGGAGACCCCCTCTGGGAAGCCCTTCTTTGAAGCAGTCAGAGGCAATAACGGCTCTTTGCGCTCCTTCGGTAGCTTTCATCAGAGGGATCGCGAAAGTATTTGGCAAGTGCAGCTAATTAGGCTGAGAGAGGAACAGCTGGCGGGGCAGCTCAGGTAGGCCGCGGTGGGTGGAGAACTGGCTCCTCTGGTCCTTCTTGGCACCACGTAAGGGGCATCGAGTCGCACACAAGATCCTTTGAACTGCAGAAAGTTGCCTGTGCATCATCTGTTAATGTAAGTCGGGGGGCCAGGAGAGAAGGGCCTCTGACATTTATATTTTCCGCTTCAGCCCCGCTAGGCAGCAGGGCCGGGCTCCATGAGCAAGCTTTTGCCAGGTGCCAGTCCAGTCTCCTACTGGACTCGTTTACAGACGCTGCCGAAACTGCTGTCGGGAGAGTTCGGGCTCTTAAAACTCCAGCGTGGCGAAGCTCTAGGATCAAAGGCATCCTGCACAACGGCAGGGTTGTCGGTGGCTTGTGGTGAACAGGCACAGGAGGGGATGCAGCATGACAAACCATTAGGCGGAAGGAGTAAGAGATTAATGACGGGATGGGAATCGCTTGTCCCCACAACAGCCACGCGTGGTGCGGAGTTTACGGCATGCCAGGGCCTGTGACGCCTGTACGGGTGTGTTACGGACATAAACCTCCTCGCCCTCCCCAAATGGAAGCTGCATCAATAGTTCCCCATCTGCTCACATATATCACACACTTCATTCCAGTTTATTAGCCGGAATAAATCATAAATATTTCATTATACATCAACGGTGCTCGACTCCGGGAAGGCACAATCCATCACCCCGATGCTCCCCGCGACCCGGCACCGCGCATTAAGCTTTCCAGTCTATTAAACAAGATTGATACAGTGTGCTGGGATGGACTAAGGGAATGTATTTATAGCGCACAGGGGGAAAGGGAGGGCACCGAGAGCACGCGAGACGCCCGGACAAGACGGAGCCTCCCCCGCCCCGGTGGTACCTGGGCCACACGCAGCTGCAAGGGAAGTACAGCATCCATCAGGAACGGAGTCTCCCAGGCTGTGAAAGATCACATCGGGGTGGTTTTCTGTAGTGGAGTCTTAATTAAATTGTGGGGCATGCCGGCCGACCCCCTGACCTGCCAACTCTGGGGGTCATCATCTCAAGGTAGGAGAGCATGGAAAAGAATCAGAGGGGCAGGGAGGAACCCAGTGGAATCCCCCAGCGGACTCCCCCACTCTCCCTCCAGCCGAGCTGTTTGGCAACAGATTTTGTAGGCAGATGTCTGCCCAACTTTTCCAGAAAACAAAACCTTGGAGGAAGGAGGTCTCACAACCCCCCAAGGAATCTAAATAGTTCTTATGGTTTGGAAGTTTATTTATTTATTTATTACATTTATATAACGCCCCACAGCCGAAGCTCTCTGGGCGGTTCACAAAAGCTAAAACAGTAAACATTAAGAAGTATACAAAATTTAAAAAAGTTAACTGGCTCAAGTGACAGGAAGCCTAGAGAAGAGAAAATTGAGGGGAGACATGATAGCACTCTTCACATACTTAAAAGGCTGTCACAGATAGGAGGGCCAGGATCTCTTCTCGATCCTCCCAGAGTGCAGGACATGGAATAATGGGCTCAAGTTAAAGGAAGCCAGATTCCAGTTGGACATCAGGAAAAACTTCCTGACTGTTAGAGCAGTAAGACAATGGAATCAGTTACCTAGGGAGGTGATGGGCTCTCCCACACTAGAGGCCTTCAAGAGGCAGCTGGACAACCACCTGTCAGGGATGCTTTAGGGTGGATTCCTGCCTTGAGCAGGGGGTTGGACTCGATGGCCTTGTAGGCCCCTTCCAACTCTGCTATTCTGTGATTCTATAAGTTTGTCCCTATATTTAACCTACATCTACCTCTCAGTGGCTAAGAAAGGCATGTTTTTGTCTCACACGTGGTGGAGAAGATCAGTGGAGTAGTGGTAAACTTTGCTGTTTGGGTGCTCATTACGACAGTCCTCTTAGCCAGGCAGCTGTATTGATCCACATCTGTCTACAGATCTACAGTATCTATGTTGCTGGGAAAGTCCATTCCACACATCCACACACCCTGCTACTGTAAGGCCTGCAGCTAAGTTCAGATGGACCAGAGAAGCCTGAGGGGGTGGTGGATGATCTCAAGAGTCCCTGCTAATCAAAAAGTCCTGGTACTTTGATCCTGCAAACCCTGGCTCCCTTACACCACTGGGTAAGGTAAACGGCCATTTCTGTCCCGCCACCCTCTCCACCACGTTTCCATCTCTGCTCTCTTTCAGCCTTCTGAACTGTAACTCCACACAAAATCCATGAATGCCAGAAGTGACATCCATCTCTGCCAGGCCACCAGTCAGAAAGCCAAGCGATGCTATGCCTCCTGTCTGTGTGGATGTGAGTCCTGAGCCAACTCCAGTAAAGCCAGGAGAGAGGCGAGTGGCAGGTGGGGGGGAGAAGGGGGGAGAGAAAAATCTACAGATCTCTGCAGGTGACGGTGCCTCAGACGAAGGAATTATATCACTCGTCCATTTGCCAAGCCCCAGACCTCTGCAGGTGATGCGATGCCTCAGACGAAGAAATGATACATCACTCATGAATCCGCCGAGATCCATTTTAATACTTATCGGGTTCTTTGCTCCCCTCCCTTGACTATCTTTGGGGCAGATTTTCACTCCCCCGGTGGTTCAAATCTACCTCCTAATGGCTTAAAGACTGATCTCCTCCGGCAGGAATTTTAAGATGTTTTTAGAATGTTGTTTAGGATGTTTTTAACAATGTATATTATGCTTTAATTCAGTTTTATGCATTTTATCGTTTATTGTTGTTCCCCGCCTCGATCAAAATGGAGAGGTGGGTAAAAAATTAAATTATTATTATTATTGTTGTTGTTGTTGTTGTTGTTGTACATTTCCTTTTAAGGTGCAATAAAAGGCTCCTGTCCCTGTCTGCAGCCCACCTGATGCGTCTAATAGGAAACCTTGACCATTCCGCCTGGCGGCTCCTTCTACCTTCCATGTATGCAGGGCCGGCCATGCGCTGTGCGCTGCATAGAACCAGAAAGTGGCCCAGCCTGTGCTCAGAGCACTCACAACATATGTTTGTGGGCATGGTAGGGAAAGAGACAACGCAAAGCGGTCTCAGGAAAGTGGGCCTTGAGGAGATGGAAGCATCTAGAATCATAGAATAGTAGAGTTGGAAGGGGCCTATTAGTCCATCAAGTCCAACCCCCTGCTCATTGCAGGAATCTAGTGCTGGCTCCATGTTTTTTTTGGGGGGGGGGAGTTTTGGGTAAGATGGCTTCAGGAGGGCCCTTCTCTGTGCTCCCTCCCCTCCAGGGCACTGCTACCCACTTGCTTGCTTTCCCTCAACCCAGCAACCACCGAGAAGGAAAGTGCAAGGCAGATGGGAGGGGGCAGCTAGAGCACCTTGCTCTCGTCACTGCGTTCTTTCTTGGGAAATTGAACACTGGGTGGGAGCTTGAGGCCCGTGGTTGTGTGATCCTCAAGAAGGAGGCAGACAAGCCGGAGGGGGGTTAGAGGAGGGCAACGAGGATGTTCAGGGGTCTGGAAACAAAGTCCTATGAGGAGAGACTGACAGAACTGGGCATGTTTAGCCTGGAGAAGAGAAGATGGAGGGGAGACATGAGAGCACTCTTCACATACTTAAAAGGTTGTCACACAGAGGAGGGCCAGGATCTCTTCTTGATCCTCCCAGAGTGCAGGACACGGAATAACGGGCTCAAGTTAAAGGAAGCCAGATTCCAGTTGGACATCAGGAAAAACGGCCTGACTGTTAGAGCAGTACGACCATGGAATCCATGACCTACGGAGGTTGTGGGCTCTTCCACACTGGAGGCCTTCAAGAGGCAGCTGGACAACCATCTGTCAGGGATGCTTTAAGGAGGATTCCTGCATTGAGCGGGGGGTTGAACATGGCCTTAGAGGCCCCTTCCAACTCTACTATTCTAGGATTCTATGATCCTCCTCCTCCTCCTCCTCCTCCTCGTTCCTCGTCCTTATTCAATTGGAACAGAAAGCCGGCAGAGGACCTTGTGTGTTTCAGATGACTGTTCGGAGGCAGCCTGACTCCCGCGCCTCTCAAGGAGAGCAACTCAGTACAGAGATATCTCTCTGACCAGGCCCAGAAGGGATGTTCGGCTGAAAGAGCCTGCTCAGAGATTCCCTCTGTAGTTTCTCCTGTGGGCTCTTTGCGTCCGCCGGGCTCCTACTGCGGTCGTGATCAATAAAGCATCAAAGGCTCCTGCGGGGGTGGCAAAAAAGGAGCGCCCAACGCTCTTTCAGCCCCCTCCAGCTGCACGGCATTACTTGGTTCTCCATTCTGTTCACTCGTCCCTGGTATTCAAGGTTCATCTCTTTAGATACATATTGGAGCCATGATTTACAGCCTGGGTGTTGAAACCCAGGCCTGGGGGCAAAATCTGGCCCACCTGGGATCTCAACACGGGCCTCCAGGGGTCCCTCGATGGCCACCTCCCCTCTCCGCTGACTGCCAATCATTTGGGTTGGGTTCCTGGCCTTTGTGCCCCCCCCCCCGGCAGCCCCCGTCTAAAAGGCTGAAATGCCTTGCCCTAAGGCTTCAGAAGCTGGTATTTAGGCCTTTTGCCCTGTCCCCCTCCCTCCCCCAGGATGGGATCCGGCCCTCACGCAGAAAGAGTTCAACACCCCTGACCTAAGGGAAATCAACGTTTCCTTGAACACTGAAGTCCTCAGAGACCAGGCGCCTCTGCATTTCACCACTGATAACGTGGCAATCAAGCCAGGGCAAGGAACGGTTCATCAGTGGCCTGCAAAAAAGACAGTTCCGCCAGTCCTGCTGGCCATCGGTCCTACGTGGCATCAAGGAAGCCCACAGAGCAGAAGAGAGGAAAGTGAAAGGCGCGGCGAGAGGCAGAGGCCCAAATGGGTCGTAAGTTCCAGCAGGACTTGCAGCCCCCAATCTCAAACCGGCAGCCCCGTGTGCAGCTGAGAATCCTGCCCTACGTCACAGACGTTTTGCGTCAGATTTTCCCACCCGTGGAAGGGCCTAGAACAGGCTTGGACGTCCAAAAGCGCTGCAACACACGCAGCTGGATGATCGCTGGGATCGAGGCCACAAGACGCAACAGCGCGAGGACGTCAGAGCGCCCCCATTTGTTGCATTCCTCTCTCAGTCTCCGTGGGAGAGCGGCCCCCCTGCTGTTCCCCCCTGCCTTTGCTGGATAGGAGCGCCGGCAGCCCCCGGCTGGGAGAGAAGGAGTTAATCAGGCACACACGGGTCTTGGAAGCGCTTGTGGCGGCGGAGGCCCTAGAGCATGCGGCAGCAGCAGCAGCAGCCGGCCTGCGGTGGAATTCTTGTCATGCTCCAAACTCCGGGAGTGTGTTTGTATTCTGCGCACAGCGGCACAGAGCCGGCTGTCGGAGTCACACTGCGAGAAAGGGCACAGCCTTGCCGAGATGAAAGAATCTGAGGCACCGGTAGAGCCTCCCCTGGCATTTACACCTAAAAACATTTAATAAAACAAAAATAGAAAGAACGAAAAGGAATCCCACTCAAGGGCATTCTGCAGAGAGCTCTGCTAATAAGCCCTTGCTCAGCGAGAGGCGGGATGGAGCCGGAGAGGAGGCAGAGGAGGTGGTGCAAGTGGAATCGCTCCAGGTACCTGGGAGGCAGAAGCAGCAGGTGATGAAGGCTACCCGCCCTTCTATCTCCCACTTGGCTACTAGCCCGCGAGGCTGTCAGGGACCCCTGCTACAAGCCTGGGCACAGGAAAGCCAAGCTACAAACCCAGGGAGTGGACTAAGCAGGCGGCTGCCTTGAAGAAGTTAAACTTAAAAGGTTGTCACACAGAGGAGGGCCAGGATCTCTTCTCGATCCTCCCAGAGTGCAGGACATGGAATAACGGGCTCAAGTTAAAAGAAGCCAGATTCCAGCTGGACATCAGGAAAAACTTCCTGACTGTTAGAGCAGTGCGACAATGGAATCAGTTACCTAGGGAGGTTGTGGGCTCTCCCACACTAGAGGCCTTCAAGAGCCATCTGTCGGGGATGCTTTAGGGTGGATTCCTGCATTGAGAAGGGGGTTGGACTCGATGGCCTTGTAGGCCCCTTCCAACCCTGCTATTCTATGATTCTATGATATGAAGTGCCAAAACCTGGACTCCTACTCTACGGAGGGTACCTGTCCTATCATCCCCTCTCTCTGCAGAAGGACAAGAAAGGATGCTAGCCAGGACAAGCCAAGGACTCACGTGAGGTGTGGGTGTGTTCAGACTAGGAACGGGAATTTAGGTTCAGGTCATTTTTTTATAAGAATTTACCAAAATTCTCACATTTCTTCATATCTGAGAAGAACTTGAATGCAGGAGAAACCAAAATTGGCAGATTTGTCCATCTGGGCTCAGGGCTTTGAGTGTTTCTTTGAAGTCTGGGATGCAACCAAGTCTTTATTCAACCAAGTTTGCGGCATAGGGTTTGGGATGCCACCTCTTCTTTTTATCTTTTTCTGGCAGGCAGCTATTACACGGACCTCTCTCCATGCTAGAAACAGCTGTATCGATTGAATTTGGCCGGTAAATGGGCGAGAATTTGATTTCAGTTTGCTTTTCGATAAGAATGAACCGTAATTCACCAATTTCTTTATATTCAGGATGGAAAGAACCTGAGAGATAATGAATCTGAACGTGAGAGAAAAAGAAACCAAGAGATTCCTCCATCTCCAGTGCGGACTGCCGGGTTCATACCAGGATTGCGTGCGAATCTAGCATCCCAAAAGGCTGAGCAATGGGCATAAATGGACCACCGCCATTTACCAGTTGTGTCTGCACTGGGCATTTGACACAAGCTGAGGCTGACCAAAATGCCAAGCACCCAGCCTTGAAATGCCACTCGCGGATCCCCTCCCTAGTTCTTGGGCACAGTACTTGGCAGGGTCCATCCTCCATGTCATCAAGAGGGGTATTCTAGTGTTCTTTTCAGGTCAATTTTCAGGGCCTGTTTTCTCAAAATAAGCCAGACTCCTGGCCTGCAAAGCTGCTACTGTGGAACCTGCAACAATAAAGCAGGCACAACTACCTCGAAGCATTTGTTTGGCCCAAGAGTGCATACTGGAAGCACGCCTTTGCCCACCTTCGTAGAATTAGGGCTGTCACACAGTTCGGAACACACCTTCCTTGCTGTCAGTCCAGGGACCCCCAGGGGTGACCAGAGCGACAGCAAGTATCCCCCATCCTGTGTTTGAGGAATGATTGACATCTCCCCACACGATTGGGAGATTAAAAGTGTCTCTCTCCCATACAATTTAAAAAATGCCGCTCCTGAGATCTCTGGATTGTTGAAAGGCTGTATCACTGCCTGCTTCTTCTCCTTGTGTCTATGATAGCAACACGCCACCAAGCAGTTTTGCACCCTGGAGCGAACTGTAAGGACATAAGAAACGCCCTGATGTTGGATCAGACCACGGGTCCATCTAGTCCAGCATCTGTTCACACAGTGGCCAACCAGCCATTGGCCAGGGATGAGCAAGCAGGACATGGTGCAATAGCACCCTCCCACCCATGTTCCCCAGCAACTGGTGCAAACAGGCTTATTGCCTCGACTCCTGGAGATAGCACACAACCATCAGGGCTAGTAGCCATTGAGAGCCTTTGCCTCCAGGAACCTATCCAACCCCCCTTTTAAAGCCATCCAGATTGGTGGCCATCACTACATCCTGTGGTAGTGAGTTCCATAACTTAACTATGCACTGTGAAGAAGTACTTCCTTTTATTTGTCCTGGATCTCCCACCCATCAGCTTCATGGGACACTGTACACTGGAAGCTTATGGGTTTCATGGTACATGGGCAATTTATTTATTTATTTATGACATTTTTATACTGCCCAATAGCTGAAGCTCTCTGCAAGCTAAGACATAATGGATCACATGCTTGACTTCAAAGAGGGGAAGAAAGGTGGTGGTGGGGCAGTCTACCATCTCAAACTACAACAACTGGTCCAAGAATTCCATCCAGCTCAAACTGAATAACGAGTCTCTGACTGTTTAAATTGCCTTCCCTGCAGCGTGCAACTTGGCTGGCTTGAGTAGCCTTTATAAATTACATCTGTATTCTACCCCTTCTTCACAACAAGCCTTTGAGGTAGGTTAGACTGAAGGAATCTGGCTGAACAAGAGCTTCCCTACGTCCAAAGCCGATCATCTTTCTCCTCCAAAGTGGTGCCCTCAAGATATTTTGGACTACATCTCCCAGCATCCCTGACCACTGGCCATGAATCTTTCTGCCTTGAATCTCCTGCCAACCAATGTCATTGGCTGTCCCTGATTTCTAGTATAATGGGTGGGGGGAGGGAAAGAAAAATCTCGCTCTACTTCCAGTAGTTTGAAAGGGAGAGGAACCACCTTGCTGCTTCAGGCAGGAGATGCTGCAGAGGGTTTCCAAAGAAGGAAGGGGGTCACTGAAAACGGGAAGCCTTTCTTTCTTTCTTTCCTTTCCTCCCTCACATTAGCATTTAAGTATTTATAGACATCCTTGCAGATGGCGAAAAGGAGTGGGAGGGGGGGAAAGGGGGCCGTGCCCTGCCGCTCAACATCTTGAGAGGCTGAAACCCGGCAAAAAGTAATTGCAGTAACCAAGATGCTGGAGTTAAACCCCCCCTTTGCTCTGCTCCTGCCCTTTGCAGAACAGCTCCGGGATCAATTACACATCTCGCTAAAGCAAGCAATAACGCTTCCCCCTCATCCCACTCTGCGCAGCGCCCTTCCTGGGTCTCTCGTGAACAAGATTATTAAACAATCCGACGAGGTAGCAGTGGGTGGGTGGGGAGGCGGCGGTGGTGGGAACAGTGAGGATGGCTGGGGAAGGATTTCTACGCAGCCCTTTGTAGAAACATACAGAAGCTCACTTCCCTTCCCCGTTTCTTCCATCGCAATGCCATTAGTCTTGACTAAATATGTCCTCAATTGCCTTGAGTGAAGCCCAGAGGGAGGCTTCTCTTGAAAGCAAAGAGCCCGGGGCAATTGCTCCCAGGGATGTTATCCGTCCAGGGTTGCAGCGTGGAGTGGAGGGACCAGAAGCCCGTAGAAGTCAAGGGCTTCCGTTTATATGTCCTGATCGTCTTGCTGGACAAATACAGAGTTAAATAAAAGGGCAACGGCAGCTTAGGAAGCATTTGGCCCAGGACTGGGAGGAAAACAAAGCCATGTCTTCCAGACACAGGGGTGGCACAAGCTGTGCAGGGGTGTAGAGGAGGGAGTGGAAACAAAGGCATGTAGTTACTGCAATGTGGTTCTCATCAGTTGCCTCCTCCCTATTATGGCCAGTTATTTGATTTCTTTATCTGATTTATACCCTGCCTTCCCACCCCAAACAAAATGGCGCCCATTAAACTGAAAGAATGCGGGACTATGTTACATGTAACCCTAACAGTTGGCTTTGGGAAACATAAATATAATACCTGAACTAAACAGAAATCTGCATTTGCTAGTGCGTCAAAGCTTGAACAGCAAATGAGGGGCAACAGCCTCTTCTTTGTGCAAGAACAACCCATAGTTCTGAGGTGCTGCGTAAAATTAGTTAATGAATTTCAATTCTGCAGCTGCTCACTTCAACAGTCCCTATTTTCTTTTGCTCACAGTACAGTGACCTTAAGGCCAAAGACAGAATTGCCCCAGGAGCTGAAGATGTCTCACCACTGTTTCTGGTATATTTCCATGTTTAATGTCCTTTTGGGGCCCATTTCTTCTCTTATATAGTGACCACCCGTTTTGGTATAGAGAAATGGCTGCAGAGAAGCCAGGGACATCAATGTCTTTCCTGTGACTCTAGGTTGTGCAGGTCAAGGAGCCCTGATGGTGTTTTTAGCCCAGAAATGGTGCTGTTAGAGTCCACTCTACGGTTGAAACCTAAAAACAAGGTTGAGTTTCTTCCATAGACATGCGCAGCACATTTCAATAGGCTGTGCATTCAGGGAATTTTATTTAGATATTTAGTATTATTTTCAAGGCGAACATTGATTGAATACTTAATCATAAAGGACATAATTTTTATTCACGTATTTATTGGACACTACAGACACTGATGCCCTACTGCTTAACCAGGGAAGGGCCAATGCAGGTGAGGGGAGTGAGAATGAGCAGATGCTCCTTTGGGGTGACACTGGCTGGAGGAGGGTCCTGTGAGGCGATATTCGCCTTCGAGAAGACCTTTTCTTGTTCTCTTTGAAGTGTGGCTCCCAGCAGAGAGACATTATTGCTTGAGACATTAGGGGGTGCCTGGGCACACCTGGCACACCCCTTGCGCCCGCCTATGGTTTCTCTGTTACTGGGGCCATGGAGGCTAGGGGGCATCCATAGGCAAGGATAAATTTAGAAAGAGTTCACACAGAGAAGCTACAGAGAGGTCAAGGCTGAGCAGGCATTAAAGAGCAGATCTCATCAGTCTGAGGCCACCACCATTCCATACACCAGGCCGGATGGGGTCTACCAAAAATGTCATTGGCCAGGTTGACTGGGAATGATGGGAGTTGCAGTCCAACACATCTGGAGAGCACCAGGATGAGGAAAGCTGCTCTAGAGGCGTTCCAGCAGTCACCACAAAACTCTCCCTCCTTTCAGCCGTTGGGTGTGTGTATGTCTTGCAGTGGGTTTGCCCTGCTGATAAGTCATATGCAACGTTTGCAGGAGATCATAATTAAGCAATAATCTTAAACAACAAAAATAGCATTAATCGAGTTTATGACTGGGAGAGACAATGTAAACAAACAGGGGAGAAAACACGTTGCACGCTAGGATTTTAATTAGACCCATTTCTATTTATAGCTCACATTGAACAGGCACAAGCGATTTCCATCTCAGGTGTGAACGCCCACGAATGGAAACAAACGCCTGCTTTGGAGTGGGAAACACCTGCTTCTCTCCGGGGGCTGGGAAGGTGCCAGGGAAAGCCACCGCCGACTCACAGCGTGGGTACTCCAGTGTGCCATGTGCTTAACCTCCTCTGTGCTGGTTGGCGTCAACGGGAAGAGAACGAGACCAACCAAGGTCAAGCCAAGGGGCTTCTTGGTTGCCCATGTGTCTGCCCCCTTAGGACTAAAGGGCAAAGGGATTGGAGGGGAGTTTGAGTAGAACCCGCAGCACCAAAAGCAAAGCAAATTGAAATTCTGTGCCAAGGTGACAACCATTGTACACCCAAATGGATCAGACAAACCTGGCACACCTGCCAATGTCATGCAATGTTTCCTGCTTCTAAGAGCCACTGGGGATGGGGCAGGCATTTGCTAAAGCTCTAGCATCCTGCCCTCCGACCGCTGGGACTCCTGGTCAGCCGCCTTCTGCAGTCCAAATCTTTTCAAGCATAACCTGCTAACCATGAGGCCTGGTTAGGCCTCATCTAGAGTATTGTGTCCAGTTCTGTGCTCCACAATTCAAGAAGGACGCAGACAAGCTGGAGCGTGTTCAGAGGAGGGCAGCCAGGATGATCAGGGGTCTGGAAACAAAGCCCTATGAAGAGAGACTGAAAGAACTGGGCCTGTTTAGCCTGGAGAAGAGAAGATTGAGGGGAGACATGAGAGCACTCTTCAAATACTTAAAAGGTTGTCACAGAGGAGGGCCAGGATCTCTTCTCGATCCTCCCAGAGTGCAGGACACGGAATAAGGGGCTCAAGTTACAGGAAGCCAGATTCCGGCTGGACATCAGGAAAAACTTCCTGACAGTTAGAGCAGTACGACAATGGAACCAGTTACCTGGGGAGGTTGTGGGCTCTCCCACACTAGAGGCATTCAAGAGGCAGCTGGAGAATGTTGTAGGGTGGATTCCTGCATTGAGCAGGAGGTTGGACTCGATGGCCTTATAGGCCCCTTCCAACTCTACTATTCTATGATTCGGAAACCCACCCATTTCTTAAGTGGATATTGCAGGTAGTTCCAAAGGTGCAGACAATGTTCTTGACCCTACCTTCTGTCTAATTCTGTTGGGGTTTCTTTGTGTCGAGAACTGGATGCACATTCTGAGGCTCATGAGGTGTGACAGCTGCTTGGGTTGGCCGTTCCCCTGATAGTCTTCCTAAATTGCAGTGTTAGGAAATGGTGGTGTAAAATATACCAGACCCATAGAGTTGTTCTTGTATCCTCTCTAGACCTTGAGCTTTGGGCACAATCCCCCGGGAACACACCACTAGCACAGCCAGGTATGCATCCCACAGAAAACAATGCACAGCACCTACATCGGTTTGAACCAATGGAATTGCCTACTTTGGGATGCACACACTGATGTGCTTCTGATTTATAGCGCAGTTCCTAAAACCAATGATATTCAAGAAGCTTCTCAGAATTTCCTTGGATATCAGCAACCATGAGGTGGAAAGGCAGAAAACTCCACGGAAGTCAAGGGATAGATTTTGCACATCCCTGCGGCAAATTCTTCTCCTCCTCCTAAGAATCTGTTAAATTTAAGCACCGCGTTCTGTGCATTTGCGGAAGCCTGCAGTATGCAAAGCCCTCATTTTGACCTATGAGAAGCGCATTTGAAAGATGGTTACTGTGACCTCTATAAAAGGGACCTAATAAATGCTCTGAATGCTAAAAGGAAGGTTATTTTGTTACATGCAAAAGAGCTGCATTGATCGCATTTGTTTTTTGGGGGGTATTTTTACGCCACTCAAAACCAGTGGAAGCTTAATAGAAATGAGTCACCGTTTTAAAGCCCACATCAAACAAGTTAAATAACTCTTACTTTCTTAACGACATATTAATCAAACTGCATTGATTCTTGAATCAGATTCTGTTCCCAGCCGAGCCCTCTATCTTCCTGGCCCTGATGCAGGCATTAAGGGAGTTTTATTCTGACAGATACAATATAGCAATCAATAAAGTCTTATTATATGGAGCTGATATACATGGATTTACTCGCAGGATTTATGCACTACTTTCAATGTCGGCACTATTTCATGCCTCTGCCTCAACCTGTAATTGAAAATAAATCTCTCCAAATACTCCCAGGTTTTGTTTCCTGGGTGTCTTGGCAAATGTGAATGGAGCTGGCATTTCCTTGGGGAGAACGTAGCCACAGGATCTCACCTATCTGTGCCATTCATGCTACAGAGTGCTTTCCCTGGGGGAGGAATCCTTTGCGCAGCAGGGAGGAGGCACGTAGGCATTCAAGATGAAAGCCCACCTTTCAAGTTGAACTGGTAGGTCCACTCTACACTCTTGTGTTCGTTTCCACTGGCCTAGGCAGGAAACGTTCCTGGCACATTATGTCTTTGGGGGAACACAAAAGCAATGAATGGATTTTCAAAGTGTGGACATGAGGCTCATGAGCGAGGACTGTTGTTTTTTCACACGGCCAATTCTTAGTACTCTGGCATTTAGCAAGTTTGTCAGGAAAACTGCCAACACAAGCAGCTGTCACTGTATCATGCACCTCGGGACGTATCACTTGGCTTACTTGCTTGAGCGACCTGGGAAATCCACAGGCTGCACGCATCTGGGTCACTTGCTGCAGCTCATGGAACACAGTGGTCCTGGTGAGATAGGATGTATTCATTTTATGAATTTATATCATGGCAGCGGGATGTACGTGATGTGTAAGGTCTTGACTAACCAAAGTGACCTTTCACACCCTTCACACAAATTTACCAACATATTCACTCATACTCAGTAGCATTCCATGACATCACAGAAGCTCAGCCAATGGCTAGGAGCGTTTTGCACAAACAGGCCAGCTACTGGCGGTTTATATGTATGGTTGTTTACTAACATGTCAAGACACAGAAGAACCTTGACATGTAATACAGAGTATTAAAAGTTTGCAACCGTTGTAAGATCCTTAACCGTCCCAAAGAGAGACACAGGCAGCTGCTGGATCACCTTTTATAAACACACACACACACTCCATTGATAGCTCTCCTTTTAGCCACTGGGCATTACCTCCTACTCCTGGGTCTCTTACTCGAACCCTGGTAGATGTCGGCTGCGTAGGACTTTGCGCTCCACCTTGATGTGGCTCAATCCATCACAAGGTGTAACGCGTTAGCGCCACCATGTGCTTTTGCTGCTAGCAATTATTCTTCATTTGCTGACCTGCTGGTTTCTGGGATTGTCATTAGCAATCAGCAGAATGCTAAATTATGGCTCAGAAGTTATTAGAGGCAGAGCAGCGCATCGTCGCCCGGTTTGTTCTGCTCCAATTGCATTCACACCCCAACCGAGCGGCCTGCTTCCCCACGCCCTTGAGGAACGCCTCGTCAGCAGCCTCACCACACTGGGGCCTTCGCCCAGGACAGCAAAGGGGAAGCACATCACGTGACTCCGTCGAGATGCAAGGTGGAAACACATCATGTGACTCTGTCGAGACACACGGTGGAGACCAGGTCTGGGGACCCCGGTTGCCTTTTACTCACACAAAAGAACTCGGATCCTGTTCACTTCTGCGTTTCTCAGACTCTCCCTTTAGAGGTGGGTGTGCCTCAAACAAATCAGTGCCCAACAATCCCAGGCGCCTGGTCGCTTGAATACTTAAGAATCTACTGCTGGCAAGGAGGGTTTTGAGATACCGCCCCCCCCCCCCCCAACAGCCTTGGCAAAGCTGTGTCAGTAAATGCCCTTGTTGCAGCTATAATCTGCCTCATTTGCATTCCTCGGGAATGCTGTGGCAGTAATTAACTCTGTTTAGCTCATTCAAATGCATCCTCTAGAACGCACTTAGTAGCAGTCATTTTGCAGCTACTCATAACGCCTCTCCCCCAACCCATAAGAGTAGATATTTCCCTGGTATTTGCCAGACTAAAATCTGAGAGTTTGCGTAGTCTGTTGTGGATAGCCAAGGCGGTGCGTCTTCTGCACACCTAACTGCCCAGTGCAAGCACAGAATTCAGTCTCCTGAGTATTTCAGTATCCTTTTTGTTAAAAAGAGTTTGTAGACCTTACCGCTACAGAGATAAGTTTGGAAACGCAAGGCCAGTGCCTGGGAAACCCGGAGAATACAACCGGGGTAGTTGTGGTTAGCAGAACTCAAAGAGTTCGCTATTCAGGTCGCAGGAGGCCTGCCCACAAGCCGTGGCACCAGCCGTCAGGGAGGCTGGGAGGGAGGGATGAAGGACGCATCTGTGTGTGCATGTGTGTATTATATGTGCAACCAGAGCATTGCACAGTCCTCTGAATAGCTAACAAGGCGGTCTGAGATTTGGATTTCGCTGTTGATCAGGCTTCAGCGGCCCTGGAAATATGTCCTCTAGCCCAACAGTTTCAAAGAATTCAAAAAAGAGACAGGAGGAAAATTGGGAAGGGGAAAATAATCGAAATGCCATCGCTCTCTTCCCATCTCTGTCAAATGAGATTAAGAGTGGAAAAACCGAAGGCTGCTGCGGAGACCCGTCTCCAACTCGCCTCTCATCTAGAGGAACCGTAGTTTTATCCCACCCTCAACTCCAGCCGGCATTTCTAGCTGGGAAGTTAAATTTGGCCCGCGAAAGGGTTAAGTTTAATTTATACCGATTTCCATTTAATATCATTCTCTCCCCGTAGGAGCCAGCAGCTGTGAGCTGATTGTAGTTTCTCATTATGCAGTCTGTATCGCTAATGGTCTGTGACAAAGGCATGCCATCTTCCAGGCCGTACCCGCGAGAGCCAATTAAACACACATACTCCCTTCCTGTTTGCGGTGCATTACAATGAAATTAAACTGAATTTCAAAATCATTTTCTCCTAAAGACATCTCTTTACAATAATTAATGCATGCTATTCCTTTGCATCTGAAATATTCATCAGGAGGGTCGACTTTTTTTTAAAAAATAAAATCGTGGGGGTTTTTTTGAAGAAAAAAAAAATTGCCCCGCAAGTCTGCAATGCCTGCCGGCATCAAGCTGCCAAGTCCCACCACTCCTCGCGCGAAGAGTGCAGCACGAGCCAAACTTGCCTGGCTACTGCTCTTATTTAAGTGACCACCCTCCACCTACCCCAAAAATTAGCAGAACACACGTAAAAAGTAAAGGGACCAAAGGCTCAGCCTGGGGCAACTGAGTCAGCTATAACTACGACGACGCTAAGCATTTACATAGGAGCGTTCAAAGCGCATTTTCTTGTAATCTGTACAACGATCCTGCAAGGTAGGTCAGTATCATAACTCCCATATTGCAGATGGAAGCCTGAGGCTGAGAGAGAGAGAGAGAGAGAGGGAGGGAGGGAGGTTTGCTAAAGGCCACTCAGCAAGCTATTGCAGAGGCAAGATTCAAACTGGGCACGTTTGCCAGTCACAGCCCCGATTCCTAAGCACCCTGCTCCATTAGCACTCTGCCTTGCATGCGCTTCCTTGGCCCAGTGGACCAAGAAGCAGCGCAGGAAGGTGGTGCCCCCCCCGCCCCGTGCAAACGAAGGAGTGGGGGGGGCGTGGAAAGAGGCCAAACTGATGGGAATGAAATTAACCAGACACCCAACCTTGTTTCGCCACCCCCCCCGCCACGTGATTAATGACAGGAGGGCTTTTTTTTTTAAAAAAAAGGGGGATGCATATCCTGTGTGTACATACTTACTTACTCAAACAGCCCACTGCAACTAATGAGAGTAATGGGAAGGAGACCAACAGACTTAAGACGCCAAACACAATTCTAACAGGTGCCTTTGCATTCCAGCGCTCTACTGTGGATGGCCTTGTGCAGCCAAATAAGAACATAAGAAGAGCGCAAGGCTCATCCCGCACTCTGTTCACGCAGTGGCCAACCACACCATGGCAGCCATTTTGTGAGAGTGCTCACGGCTCTTTCGAAATCCCACATGTACCCACCAATCACAAAAGCTTGGGTGGGTGGGGGTCCTGCCCTATAGAGTGCAGAGGTGCATACGCAGCTGTCCTATACGACCTCAAGCTATGAGCCCGATTAGCCCAGTATTGTCTGGGGAGATTCCCCAGGGTCTCAAACTACTGGCCCTTTTAAGTGGAAATCCCAGGGATTGGCGCTGAGAGCGTCTACATGCAAAGCAGGTGGTGGCTCTACCGCTCACCTTTTGCCCCACCCCAAGCAAAGTACCTGTCTTGAACCAGCCGTCAGGTGTAAAAGCCTCCTCGGTCTCCTTTGGTCTGTTCCAGTATTCCTGAAACACCGTAGGTCCCTTCACAAAGAGCTCCCCTTCTTTGCCGTCCAAACCTGGAGTCACCTAGGAAAACAGAGACACCACGTACTGTTGTTTGCATCCATCTCCCCAAAACAGCTGCAGTCAACTACTGTACCAAAACGATGACCAGAAGGATCTTGACCTTCCCTAGACAGGAAGCCTCCCACAAGCCCCCGGAGACCCGTGAGTTTGCAGATTATTGTGTCATCTGCCAGGAGGCTGCATCAACCCATTCCAGGAAGAAGAGGCAGGCATGAAACCCTGAGAAAAGGCGGATGCCTGTGGAGTGACAGCAACCTTCTCAGATCTAGCCTGAGGGCCTCCTCAGAGCACTTCCTCAGAAGGTGTTCAAACGGAGGTCCAGAGGACAGCAACAAGAGAGAGGGGCTTTTCATTGGTGGCCCCCTGGCGGTAGAATGCTCCCTCCAGTGGGGCCCGCCTGGCGCCAACTTTGTCATCTTTTCTGCTCCAGATCTAGACTTTCCTCTACTCCCTGGCATTTGAAGGCATATGGAAACTTTTAAAGCCATTGTGTTTAGCTATTTTATATGCTTTAATAATTTTGTTGCAAGCCGTTTTGGGTCTTTTTAAAGAAAAAGGTGACGACGACGACGACAACAACAACGATTTCAATAAATAACAACACTACTAATAGCCTGCTTGACAATACCCAGAGCAGGGATGAGCAGCTGGCAGACCACTCAGGGTCCAAACCTGGATCTCCAGGCTATCATTTCAGACCGCTGTCTGAGCTGCGGCAGAGCAGGCCTGTGCAGAAAGATGACCAAGCCTCAGATGACACTGTGCCACGACACGGGCTCTTGACCACAGGCCTGTCCGCGGACACTCCCTGCTCAAGCTAAGCGCCACCACTTCAGGAGCCTGAGGTGAGGGACAAACACCACCTTTCTACAAACTATGTGGAGAAAGGGGTTCAACAGGAATGATTTCAGGAGTAAAATAATGCGCTGTGAATTATATGTGCTGATGGTGAATTAATGTCAGAACGGGTGTTACATGTGTATAACTGCAGACAATAAATGCCAAGGAGACACGTGGGATTTTTGTGGTAGTAAAACAAACTGAATAAACATTTATTTCAACATTCACAAACTTTGTTTCCTAATAAAACTTGTCAGACCCTTGTTACAACCTCTCATCCAATCCTTTCTCTCTTCTCGTACACGCTTTCCTTTCTCTCACCCCTTCACTCTTGAACTTTCTTTATTATCAGGATTGTTTAATATTTATTTATTTATTTATTTAGAATATTTATATACCGCTCCTCATTGAAAAAATTTCGGAGCGGCGTACAAGGTAAAATGAAAATAAAAACAGAATAAAACCGTTAAAACAAAATTTAAAAATAAGCAAAAAACAACAAATATACACCAACTGACTATCTGAACCCTATACTCAAAAGACAACCCTCTTTACCCTGATCCTCTAATTCTCCCTCAAACCAAAGTACTTTAAAAACACCCCCCTTATCTCCTAAGTCATTCCCTTATATATCCTCCCTCCCACCTAAAATATTCAATCTCCACCCACAGAGGTCAACATTCTAAACACAATAGACTTACAAATCCTAGACATACATTAGGGAACTGACTTGTGGGGTGTAACGCCACAGGCACCCCAAACCGACTACTCCAAATTCGCCAGGGGTCAGTGGGCATATTTGGAATTTTGATACTGTGTCCAGGCACTGTCACAAAATGCCTGCCATGGGTTAGCTTCTCATTCATAAAATGGCAGCCGTGATGGGCATGGCCAAACACCCATTGCCCAGAAGGCAAACTGGTGAGACTAAAGGAAAAGTACCTTGTCCAAGAATCTGAGGACAAGGTAGAGGTGAGGTCTGAGCTTCAAAACACTCTGCCACTGTTCTGAGCCCAGGTTTTCTGTTCCAATGGTCATTTCACAGAAAGCAAACTGTTTTGGTTGAGAGATGTAGGACTGAGTGGCATTCTTGGAAATAAAGACGGCGCCGGAGGCTGGCACTTTGCTCTTCAACATGCCGGCCTCCCAGTTAATTTTTAATTTTTTTTTTTAAAAAAACTTAAAAATTAAATAAAAACTAGAAGGAGCAGGGAGGGACAGTCACCACATTGGAGAAGCCAGAACTATTTCCTTTTAGACCATGATGAAACGCAACTGCATTTCATCACGTTGGCAGCTTGGGGAATGAGCCACGCTGTGCTGCAATGAACAGAACAGTGTGACCCTTTCAAAAACAAACAGCCCCAAACAATTCAAATACAGACAATCCCACCCATTGGGAAGTTGGTGTGGAAGCCGCAGCCCAAACTCCCCAGCCAGGTGGGCGAGGCGGCGTTCCAGCAGCGCAGCGTGCCCTCCAAAGGCAGCATGGCTTCCCAATTCCTGGTCACCTCAACCTGGATCCTGGCAGAGACTCAACAACCCACCCCTCTCCCCTAATAGAATCATCGAATAGCAGAGTTGGAAGGGGCCTACAAGGCCATCGAGTCCAACCCCCTGCTCAATGCAGGAATCCACCCTAAGCATCCCTGACACATGGTTGTCCAGCTGCCTCTTGAAGGCCTCTAGTGTGGGAGAGCCCACAACCTCCCTAGGTAACTGGTTCCATTGTCATACTGCTCTAATGTCAGGAAGTTTTTCCTGATGTCCAGCCGGAATCTGGCTTCCTGTAACTTGAGCCCATTATTCCATGTCCTGCACTCGGGGAGGATCGAGAAGAGATCCTGGCCCTCCTCTGTGTGACAACCTTTTAAGTATTTGAAGAGTGCTCTCATGTCTCCCCTCAGTCTTCTCTTCTCCAGGCTAAATTTGCCCAGTTCTTTCAGTCTTTCTTCATAGGGCTTTGTTTCCAGATTCCTGATCATCCTGGTTGCCCTCCTCTGAACACGCTCCAGCTTGTCTGTGTCCTTCTTGAATTGCGGAGCCCAGAACTGGATGCAATACTCAGGATGAGGCCTAACCAGGGCCAAATAGAGAGGAACCAGAACTTCATGTGATTTGGAAGCTATACTTCTATTAATGCAGCCCAAAATAGCATTGGCCTTTCTTGCAGCCATACACCCTCCCTGGTTTTATCTAGAGCACAGCTCCTTGGCAGCGGGAACCTCCCTGTTGTGCCATTTCACAATGCTACTGCTAGCTTGCAAATAGTAAAACAGAAAGCCCGTGACGTTATCTTAATAGGATTTCGCTTCCTGAACTCACAGTGGCAGGAGCCAGGCTCCCCAGTGCCTGGGAAGCATGTGGACCGGTTCAGCACTATCAACTCGCAATGGTTGAACATGGTGTGGGAGAGTTAAATTGGAGTGTTCAAGATGCTTGTGAGCTACTACTGTTCATTTATAGTGTACCCACAGACTAGACGCAGACACCTCCTCACCCTCCCAAAATTAAAGATGCCCCTTGCTCCCGATGGAAGGGTCCCCTCTGCAGCCAGCTCGCTCACTCACTCTCTTTCCTTCTGCAAAATCTCCAAGGTACCCTTTTGTTGATACACCGGATCTAACTTACAAGCAGCTGTTGAAAGCATCAGATGGCTAATTGCACAGATACCCTATTCTCCAAGTGCCATATTTTAATGCACGTTTCAGCTGCTTTAATGCGTTCAAGCAACTTTAACATGCAGACACAGTGTGCCCTAGAAGGCTGGCGTTTGATAGCTTTTCCACCGCAAAACGGATTCAGCAAGCTGAGCTAGGCCAGCCGGCGCGCCAGATAAGATTACATTTGCCACGCATGAAAATAAAAAGGTTGTAATAAACTCTCTGAAGGAATAAATCCGGGTGATTATAAAATGCATATTTTCAATGCTTCAATTTTACCTCTCTATTAGCAGGCAGTCAAGGTGGCTAGCAGAGGTGAGAGCCATCCTCAGATACAATTCCCTGCCCATCCCACACTCCGCAGGGCTCAGTGGCTTACGAGCGATTCCTAGGATAACCTAGACCTTAAGCCGGCTGCGCTGCACGAACTACAGCGATGGAACATCTGACGGCCATTAACGCTGCTGGAGGCACAGCCCCGGGCTAGAGGGCACTTCACTCTCAACGGTCATGTCCTTAACCTGGCCAGGTCTTGCTTCAAGAACCTCCACTTGTCTCACTCAAGGAAATCGTGGCTAACAAACCCTTCCCCCTGTCCCCTGAGCCCAGGAAAAGGCGACGATCTTTTAATGCTACAGAAGCCACATTTTCCGTGGACTCGGCACTGCAGCTATATGGACAGGGCAACCGTTGCGTGGGTCCTTACCGCGAACTTCTCCCCAGGGTTTTCCTGATCGGGTCCTGTGCGACTGGCCTCATCCGTGCTGTCATTGCATTTTAAATGGTTTTATTTCTTGTGAGCTTACCCGAGAACTCTCTGGTAGGGCATGTTGGATCCTGGAATGGATCTTGGTTATGTTTTCCATTGCTTTGTTGATTGCTGAGGATCTGGAAGAACAGAGGACTCAGCAGAAACTTAAAGGTCAACTCTACACCTAGACATTGAGTGTCATAACTGAATAATTGTCTAACTGATTGTCTTCAATTAAGGGTTGCAAGGAGTTGCATCATTGTACAGGTTGTCTATAAAAGTAAATGTATTTTTCATGTTCATTATACTTCCCTGTCCCCTAACCAACTTGATGTGAGCTGTATTGACTGACCGTTTGTAAGTATTTGTATCTGTACTGCCATAACTAAATTATATATTTATTTGCCAGTAAAAAGGTTTATTTTAACCTACATGAATCTTTGTCTTAATTCACGTCTTTGCTGTCTCTTGGCTGAGAACCGCTGCAATCTCTGCTAGTCCCTGGAAGGCCCAGACAGAGACTTAACACAAAAGGTTATGTGCCAGAATCCCAGTCTGTGCCATAACTAATCAGCTTTTAAAGCCATAACTCAACAGGGCAGCGTATCACAGGACATGGGATACCACCACAGTATCCCAGCCTTCTCCAACTACAACTCCCACAATGCTCAGCCAGCATGGCCACCAGTTTGCAGCATATTATAAATACTACACACTATAAGTACCGTAAGTACATTAAGTAAGCAAACAAATAATGGCTAGCTCAAAGACCAGAGGCAGGATGCCTCTCTGAACACCAGTTGCTGGAGAGGAACCATGGCAGAGGGTCACTGGCCTACTTGTGGGCTTCTTGGAGCCACTGTGGGAAGCAGGTTGTTGGGCTATATGGGCTTCTGGACTGAACTAGGAGCCCTATGAAGAGAGACTGAAAGAACTGGGCATGTTTAGCCTGGAGAAGAGAAGATGGAGGGGAGACATGAGAGCACTCTTCAAGTCCTTGAAAGGTTGTCACACAGAGGAGGGCCAGGATCTCTTCTCAATCATCCCAGAGGTCAGGACATGGAATAATGGGCTCAAGTTACAAGAAGCCAGATTTGGGCTGGACATCAGGAAAAACTTCCTGACTGTTAGAGCAGTACGACAATGGAACCAATGACCTAGGGAGGTGGTGGGCTCTCCCACACTAGAGGCCTTCAAGAGGCAGCTGGACAAGCATCTGCCAGGGATGCTTTAGGGTGGATTCCTGCATTGAGCAGGGGGTTGGACTCGATGGCCTTGTAGGCCCCTTCCAACTCTGCTATTCTACGATTCTATGAAAGCCCTGAAAGAACTGGGCATGTTTAGCTTGGAGAAGAGAAGGCCAAAGGGAGACATGAGAGCACTCTTCAAGTCCTTGAAAGGTTGTCACAGAGAGGAGGGCCAGGATCTCTTGTCGATCATCCCAGAGGTCAGGACATGGAATAATGGGCTCAAGTTACAAGAAGCCAGATTTGGGCTGGACATTAGGAAAAACTTCCTGACTGTTAGAGCAGTACGACCATGGAATCAGTTGCCTGGTGAGGTGGTGGGCTCTCCCACACTAGAGGCCTTCAAGAGGCAGCTGGACAGCCATCTGTCAGGGATGCTTTAGGGTGGATTCCTGCATTGAGCAGGGGGTTGGACTCGATGGCCTTGTAGGCCCCTTCCAACTCTGCTATTCTATGATTCTATGATTCTTCTTAAGGGAGTTCTTGTGCTCTTACAAAGAATTAGACAAAATTCATGGCAGGCCAGTTTGTAGGGAGCTATTCAGCATGATGGAGAAGAATGGACCCCACCACCACGTGCAGAGGACATGACCCTCCCAGTAACAAACGCCAGTAACAAGCAACAGCAGAAGTCCGTTGCCTTCAGGGCATGCTGGGTGAACCCTCAAGGGCACCTGACTGGCCACAACTAGAGGAGATGGACTGACCTACTACCAAGGAATACATGGGCTACCTTGGTGCATTTTCCACTCCACCGTAAGCAGCAGAACAACTGGAAAGTGGGGGAACTCCCACAGCTCGTTGTATCCTGGCCTCGGGATTCCACCTGAAAGTCGGCCAAGAAATGTTTTATAGAAAGACTTTTGAAAAATACCAGGTAAAATCACTGGACCGAGGTGGGAGAGCAGAAATAGTGTGTCAAAGTCCCCTTTCAGTGACACTTAGTTCCACCTCTTGCCCTTGGGCCATGTTGTTGAAGAGAAGTGCCCAGCTCTGAACCAGAGTAACCTACGGTAGCTGCTAAGCTAAGTTGCTAAGGAGAAGTTGCAAAGTCGGAATGTCTGGGAGAGGGCCGGGGCATTCTTAGATAACCGAAATCAAGTGAATGTTCTCTCGAGGAACAGCGAGTACCTGTCTCTTTTAGTAGATGCTTGCCAAAAGAACAGAGCCATGTGCGTACTTTTCAGCCAGAAACTGGTGTATAAATACCTTGCTAACTCCTTTGCGAGGTAGGCACATGCTTTGCAGCAATTAGCTCCAGTGCCTCTTTATTCTGCAGAATAAATGCTGTTTGACCCATACTTCTTCTCCTCTCCTCCTTGTGTGCTGAATTGGACTTGGTACACCAGGGAACGAGCTATTTTTGCTACGACGTTGTGATGGGCACAATCCCAAAGGCAAATCTCTTGTGCAAGAGCCCCCTTGGAAACACCGCAAGAGTTGCGCAAGAACGCAGTGCATGCTGGGAACTTGGGCCATGTGCTCCAAAGGCGTGCCGGATGGTGCCTTTGCTCTAGAGGAGAGCCAGATGCACGCGGACATCACTATTCCCTGCAAAGAGCACGCCAAGGCAGCAAAAGTTTAAAAATGCTAATCTTTCTAGGGGGACGCGGTTGTAAACGTACCAGCTGTGCTCTCCACCATCACCGGCGGCGGCACACGGAAAAAGCAATAAAATTTAAATTTTAAAGAAGCACTTCCAGAATGGCATATTCCCACTTCCACCATCATCCCCGCCTAGCACTGGTTAAAAATGCAAAGGGTTTGCACTGCTGGTTTATATTTGCAATTAAATGATTACCTGAATCAAAGTGCTTAAGGAATACTAGGAAGTTTCTTCTTGGCAGGGGTGGGGTGGGGTGTTCAGCAGGAGAAAATCATCCCTGCTTGTGCCGTCTGCATAAATGAGTCATTTTATTAATCCGTTTGCTTAACAAAAAATCAGAAATCTGAATAAACAATTTTTAATCAGAGCGAAAACACACACACAGTAGGGAGCTCTTAGACGGTGCCTCCTCCTGGCTCTATAGTGCTGCATGATGCCGGCCACACAGTGTTTGCCACACTGCGGAACACTCACACTGGCAGCCATGCACACAACATTAGCCACACACTACTAATGCCAAGGGCAGACAGCAGGCGCCGAACAGGGGAGAGAGATTCAATCCTGGCTTGCCAGCAGTTCACCAGCAGCAAAACCCCAAGGTTCAAATTCTTAAAACAGTTCCCCTTTCAGGGGCAGGCATGACCGCTTTTCGGCACTGGACAGGATGCCGGCCACCGGCTTAGGTGGTTTTAAAAGGGGATTAGGCAAGTACAGAGGAGATGAAGCTACCAACGTCTGTTAGGAGGAAAGATATTCTGCAACCTTTTGTTGCAGGTTCCACCTGTTATTACTAACAGGGCTGCTCCCCTCCTGGGTTCTAGCCAGCCTCTCCTGCCCTCTTCCAGGGTACGCCATTCCATTTCTGCTCCCTGACAGACACAACGATTCTTGGCTACTGAGCGTTCTCTGTCTTCCTTGAGCTGCTTGGGGTGGGGTGGGGTGTCCTTCGTTCTACTTAGGAGAACGAAGCAAGAAGCAACATGTACTCTGGATCAGGACCCTGCTGTTGCTCCTGGGAGGGGTGAGGTGGCAGAGCCAACTTTAAAACAGCTGAGTTGCTAGCCAGCTGCTGCTCGACTCATTGCTGGACAGCTCCTCTGCTAATCCAGGATACCTGTATCTTCGCACTGCTGGACAGCTCCCCACCACTCAAGGCTGGTGGAAATGAAATGATCTTCCAACGCCCTACGGGTAATCCTACGAAATGCAGAAAGATTTTCTGGGAGGAAAACACAACGTCCTGCTGAGTCCCCAAACCCAGGTGGGATGAGAGACAGCACGACAGGTAGAGCCGGTCTCCCTCCCCTTGATCCTTTTACAATACACTGCCTCCCTCACCTGTATCCAGGGACGGGGGCAGTGCCAAGGTGGGCACGGCTGGCACCTGCCAAGGGCCCACATCCCAGCAGGGGCCCACTGCCAAGAGCCTGTTGAACCTGCCCTTCCTCTTCAGAAGGAAGGGCAGAGGAGGGCAACCAGGATGATCAGGGGTCTGGAAACAAAGCCCTGTGAAGAGAGACTGAAAGAACTGGGCATGTTTAGCCTGGAGAAGAGAAGATGGAGGGGAGACAGGATAGCACTCTTCAAATATTTGAAAGGTTGTCACACAGAGGAGGGCCAGGATCTCTTCTCCATCCTCCCAGAGTGCAGGACACGGAATAAGGGGTTCAAGTTAAAGGAAGCCAGATTCCAGCTGGACATCAGGAAAAACTTCCTGACATTAGAGCAGTACGACAATGGAACCAATGACCTAGGGAGGTTGTGGGCTCTCCCACCCTAGAGGCCTTCAAAAGGCAGCTGGACAGCCGTCTGACAGGGCTGCTTTAGGGTGGATTTCTGCATTGAGCAGGGGGTTGGACTCGATGGCCTTGTAGGCCCCTTCCAGCTCTGCTATTCTATGATTCCCTCCCTGTCCCCAGGATGCCCTATGTGAGGAGCAAGAGAAGCTTTGGACAATGGCGGTGAGGAGGTCAGACTCCCTGAGAGAGGGGACCCATGGAGGAAGCCTTGCCCAAGGGCCCTCTGTCCCGGAGCCATCACTTACTAGGGACACAACCCTGCCTGGCCCAGGGCAGCCTGCCCGTTGCAGCGGTTTTGCAAGGTGTGTGAACCAAGAGCAAAGGGCTGAATTCTGCATAAGGCTACCCATCAGGCATCAGGTAGCAATAAACTTTTAATCGCTGTCTATTTTGGCAGATTTGCTGGTAGTAAAACGCTCAGCAGCACATTACCCATCTCCTAGGCAACCTGGTCCCACATACCCACTTGTAATTAAAAATCCCCCCATACGCTCGCTTTCTGCGCAAGCGGCATTATCTCTGCCACGAGCTGCGTGTCCTGCAGCAGGTTACAGACGGCAATTGCGAGGCAACGCCGTTTCCCTCTCGCCGGAGAGAAGGCAGATTTCAGCTCCTTAGGGAGACAACGAGGAGGAGGAGGAGGAGGAGGAGGAGGAGGAGGAGAAAAAGTCACCCAAAGCCCAGACTGTAATCTGCAAACGCCACATTTCACATCTGGCTTTGCAACGGTAACTTTTCATAAAGGAGGCTGGGGAAAATGCGATCAATTCGCTTTTCATTTTGGAAGGTTTCACAATTTAAAATGAAGGGGAGAAAAGAAACAGGGAGAATAAGAGAAAGGTTTTAAATACCAGGCCCAATTTGTAAATCACTAAGAAACAAGCGGTTTATTTACATGGCTTTGAGTATTTGTAATGCAATAGCCAAACGATCTATGAAAAAAACCCTGCACAAATCTAAAAGTGGAGAGTCCCAAACCTAAAAATAAAATAAAATCATATGCTTGCAGAAGTGAACAAATTTGCATTTCACAAAACACTCCACATTCACAAGAGGGGTATCAGAGGCAGATGAAATGACCCAGAAATTTCCCGAGCACAATTTAAATCATTTTCTATTCTGTTTTAAAGAGGTGATTAATTTTAATTCACAGGCAGGCCTTGGAGACAGAGAGATCAGGAAAGGAGATGTCATGCTGGGATTTCAAAACCTGCATATTCCTACACCAACCATCTATCTATCTCTCTGTCTATCCATCTCTCTCATCACCCTGGCTTTTCTGTTTAAAAACCACACAAAGGATCTTACGAAAGTTTAAAAACAGGCAATATAATGTAACAAAAATCAACAGTCTTGGGAAGCCTTGGAGGGATGGGAGTAAATCCTTGAAAAAAAATGAATAAAATGCACATCCCGAAACAAATTCTAAAAACAAACAATCAAAGCAGCCGAATAAAAACAGCAGAGCTGGTTAGCAGGCTGCAATCATACGGTAAGAAAAGCCTACAGCGATAACTGGCTGACCTTTGTCAGTTAATGAGGCCCTTCTAAATCAGTAGGCAACTGCCCTGCTGAACCCCTCAGTGCACACTCTGTGGGGGTGCCCCCCCAAAAGTGTGTGTGGGGAAAACAAAATTCGATGCCAAACTGCTCTGTAATGCAACAAAGTGCTAAAAGGATTAAATGCAACTTGTTCTCAAGCTGTATTTGAGCTTCTTAGAGCTCCGTAGTGCTACAGGCACCATTCTTTTGGCTTACAACCCACCCACCCACGCCGCTGGTGCACGTGTAGCCTACAGGTCGTGTGTTGCCCACCCCTGTTCTAAATGTTTTCTGTCTCCGTCCTTTCCACGCGTCCACAAAATCAGCAGAAACGTGGGGCCTCCCAGGGGCACCACACCCACCTTTGGCTCCAGACCAGCCTGTTGTTTTTTTCACCTCCACCCCTGCAAGGAAATGGTGCAGGCTGGATAATGCAGAGAATGGCTGCGCTTGGCAGGTTGGGTGGGAGTCTTTTCTAACCCATTCCCTATTGTAAGCCTATGCGGCAGGGTCTTGCTATTTACTGTTTTACTCTGTACAGCACCATGTACATTGATGGTGCTATATAAATTAATAATAATAATAATAATAATAATGGAAGGGAAACAAATCCAACACTCTCGGTTTGTTGCATCATTTAATCACCCTCCAGCACAGCTCCATGCAATGACATGCGCTAAAGCAATGGAGACTGATATGAGGGGTGGCGGACTTGTGTCTCTTGGAAAGACGTAGTTTCCAAGGGGGGACCGTACCTGGAACACCTGCTTTATGTGCAGGGAGGCCCGGAGTGCTTCCTCTGGCATTTCAGGAGTGCAACCTCTGGCATTCCATCAAAGGCCCCTCTGCCTGGGATCCTGGGGAGCCACTGCCAGCCAGAGAGGCAATCATGAGCTAGATGGACCAAGCAGCAGAGGTCTTGCACATACCTGCTCCCCAACTTCCTTTCAACTAGAGTTGCTGGGTCTGAACCCAGGCCAAGAGTGTGTGCTCCACCGCTCAGCTAGTCACGTGCTCTTCTCCCACTTTCTGAAGCCCTGCAGCACCAAAACTGCTCACTCTCAAAATCTCCCAGTTGAGAAACGTGGCATTTCTGCACAGCTGCAAGCCCCGTTTTATCTGCTGACTGCGCCCCATTGTCAAGGCAGAGAGTTTGGCTCCCCTCTCCAAGCGAGTGTTTCTTTTCTTCCCTTCTTAAGGGGAGGGGGAGGGCGGTGGTGGTGGTGGTAGGGGTGGTGGCAGGAGCTTCAGAAACAAGCAAACTAACAGGCAGACAATACCCGCCATGCTCCAAGAGTTTGCAGGCTCCTGCCAGCTGGGAAGCTACAGCCTATGAAATATGCATTGGCAGCAAAGAAAGCAAGATGAAATATCCAGGGCTGGGTAACACGAAAGAAAGAAAGAAAGAAAGAAAGAAAGAAAGAAAGAAAGAAAGAAAGAAAGAAAGAAAGAAAGAGTCTTGCACACAGTTCTGTCAAGGTGAGGGAGAGAGAGAGAGAGAGAGAGAGAGAGAGAGAGAGAGAGAGAGAGAGAGAGAGAGAGAGAGAGTCCCAGAAGTGGCCACAGGAGCAAAGAGGTTCCCCCGCTAAAATGCTGCATTCTTGAGCAATATGCAAAGAGGTGAATAAAGCCAAATGAAACGGACAAGTTTGGAGGCGGTGGGAGAGATTCTTCTCTGCTACACTGAATAAGGGAGCGGGGCGGGGGGGGGGGGCTTGTCTGGGCACATCCTGCACTGAGCCAGGATTAGGCCACTTGCATGACAGCTGAAGATGCAGTTCTGCAGGGCAGGGGAAACATCTCCCAACTTCTCTTCAGTTCCTCTACCAGAACACGCACAATACGCACACCCTTTTCTAGGCTTGGTTTGCAGGAGAACAGGAGCTGCCCAGACCTGGTGTTGAAAGGGAGGGAAGCCGTCCATGGGTGGTGTTCTGCTACTGACAGCCAAGGAGAACCTGCCCCGATCAGAACAACGGTCCATCTAGCTCAGTATCCTGTTTCCAACAGGGGGCAGCCAAGCACCTGAAAAATGTACAAGCAGGGCCTAACCGTCCCACTCCAGCCCTGCAACAGCTCACAGCAAAAATTCACAAGTACAATATTCATGCCACTGTTAGGCATCATGGCTGAGAGACTTACCCTCCCCTACATTTGCCTATTCCCTTTTACATAGGGTGACCATATGAAAAGGAGGACAGGGCTCCTGTATCTTTAACAGTTGTATTGAAAAGGGAATTTCAGCAGGTGTCATTGGTATATACAGAGAACCTGGTGAAATTTCCTCTTCATCACAATAGTTAAAGCTGCAGGTGCCCTGCCCTCTTTTAAATCTGGTCATCTAGTATAGCTCTTGCACCTTTAACTGTTGTGATGAAGAGGGAATTTCATCAGGTTCTCCACATATACAAATGACACCTGCTGAAATTCCCTTTTCTATGCAACTGTTAAAGATACAGGAGCCCTGTCCTCCTTTTCATAGGGTCACCCTACTTTTACAGCTCTCTAAGCCCGTGGCTGTATCACTGCATCTCGTGGCATCAAATTCCGTTAACTTAATACAGAAGAAGGGCTTTTTTTTTCCTGTTTTGAATTTACTGCCATTGGAGGACCCCAAGTTCTGATATTCTTAGAGAGAGAAAATATTCTTCCCACACTCTCTCCATAACCTAGGGTGACCATAGGAAAAGTTAGACAGGGCTCCTGTATCTTTAACAGTGGTGTTGAAAAGGGAATTAAATCTGGTCACAGTATAGCTGCAGTATAGCTTCTGCAGCTTTAACTGTTGTGATGAAGAGGGAATTTCACCAGGTGCAACATGCATACAAATGACACCTGCTGAAATTCCCTTTTCTATGCAACTGTTAAAGATTTAGGAGCCCTGCCCTCCTTTTCATATGGTCACCCTACATAATCCATGTATAATTGTATAAGCCTCTATAACACCCCTCTTCAGTTGCCTTTCTTCAAAGTGAATTAGGCCCAAACTTAGACTTCCCTTGTAGGGATGGTACGGCAGGTCCTTCATTATTTTTCAGCTCTACAACTTCCTTTGTGAGATGGGGTAACCATAACTCCCCCAAAGTATCCCAGATGTGGCTGCACTGTGTGGATTTATGTAGGGCAGGGGTGGGCAACTTGAAGCTCTCCAGATGTTTCAGCTAACAACTTATATCACCCCTCACCATTGGCTATGCCAGCTAGGGCTGCTGAGAACTGAAGGCCAAAACATCTGGAGGGCCATCAGTTGCCCACTCCTGATTTAAGGCCTTCAATATACCAGCCATTCTATTTTCAGTCCCTTTCCTAAATAACCTCTGGCACAGAATTTGCCTTTTTCTCCACTGCAGCACAGAGAGTCACCATTTCCATTTCCATTTATTTATTTATTTATTTATTTAGAATATTTATATACCTCTCCCCATTGAAAAATTTCGGAGCGGTGTACAAGGTAAAATGAAAATAAAAACAGAATAAAACAGTTAAAACAAAATTTAAAAAGAAGCAAAAATCAGAAATCCAAGGCTGCATGTTAAAGAAAGGCTTCTTGGAATAAAGATGTTTTCAGGAGGCGCCGAAAGGAGTACAAGGTTGGAGCCTGCCTGACCTCCAGAGGCAGGGAGTTCCACAGGAGGGGCGCCACCACGCTGAAGGCTCTGCCCCTGGTGGATTCCAATCGGAGGATGGATCTATGTGGAACCACCAGGAGTAAAGCCTCGGATGACCTCAATGACCAGGCAGGCTGGTAAGGGAGAAGGCACTCTTTCAGGTATCCTGGTCCCAAATTGTTTAGGGTTTTGTACACAAGTACAAGAACCTTCAACCTGGCCCGGTAGCGAATAGGCAGCCAGTGCAGTTCCCTCAGCAGAGGAGTTCCATGCTGGAAAGGGGCAGCTCCAGACAACAGCCGAGCTGCAGCATTCTGCACTAGCTCCAGCTTCCGGAGCAGCTTCAAGGGCAGCCCCACGTAGAGCGCGTTGCAGTAATCCAATCCATTCAGCTCGCTTATCCACCAAGACTCAAAATCTTTTCCCTGGTTCATCACCTTCACTTCAGTATAATTAACAAAACATTTTGAATAATAACAATAACAACAACAATAAGCCTTTTCATAATGTGCTGCTTTTAATAATGTATTAGTTGTAGGTGGATAACAAATAAATAAATTTATTATTATTATTATTGCATCACATAATATATACATGATGAAGAAAACAAGGTTCCATTTTAACAGCCCCATCTATCCTTCGTACAATATAGTAATTTCTAATTTGTATATGTATTGCAAAGACATCAATCACAATCAAAGTAATGATTTGTAACAGCGTCAGAGCTAGGGCTGCTGTTGCCCCACCCCCACCCCAATTCTGGTCTGTTGAGGGCAAAAGTATAGGATGGAGGTTAATAACCAATGAAGTCGAAGAACCGCTAGAGTCAAATCGGAACCTCCGGATGGTACCGTGGTTCATGAAAGGGCTCTGTCGGCTTCCTAATGAAGCAAAGTGGGAGGAAGAAGGCAGAGAGAGCCAGAAAACTTCCCGCTAAGTAGATTATTGATCTTTGGGTGGTGCCAGAAACTAGCTTTGCAAATTGCATCAGCTTTTCGGCCTCACCATCGCACGGCTCTCAGGCTGCCAAGTGCAACTTTCTGATGTGAGCGTGAGAAGTTCTTCCCACAGAATTCCATTATATTTATAGTTCCTTTATCTTTCCTTTTGAGGTACAGATTTAATTATGATTCTTGTAAGCTGCACTGAGGAATTATCAGAAACAAAAAGCTAAATAAATTAGGTCATGTTTAAACATTAGTTGTTGTTAAAACTGTTAACGTGTTACGGTTTTTGAGGGACCGTCCATTACTGAAGATCAGCGTCTGAGAAGACGTCCCTTACTCATTCCTGGGGTAGATTGGGGAGGGGGGGATTCTATGGTGACGCTACCTCAATGACAGAATTCCCTTTGCCGAAATACCCACCAGGTGCCTTGTCTTTTATCTTTTTAGGCAACGAGCCAAAACCCTTTCTATTTTTCTCATGCTTTTGGCCAGCAATAATACAATCTTTGTTGCTACTTTAGTATTACTGCTAGCTCTGGTTATTATACTGTGTTTTGAAGGGTGGCTTTTTGCTTAATGTAGTGGTTGTGGTGGTGGGGACCTCTGAAGGTTCTCATGGCTTTCCTGCCATCTTTGGCCCTCCTGTCCCAACCAGCCACAAGCTAACACCTCGCTCCCCATCCGCACGGCCGTTTTACCTTTGTGCTGAACTCATCGCCTTCAGCATGGACGGTGTAGGAAAGGCCATCCCTTTGAGGACTTTCCGTGGCGATGCGCACTTCTACCCCAGGCAGCGGAGTCCCCACTGACCCTGTCAAAGAAAGAAGGGGGCAGTGAAAGCTGGCAGAAGGAGCCACTGGACAGAGACCAGGCTCAGCAACAACCACGGGTCAGGAAGTGAGTCACCACCATCAGGAGCCTGGCTTTCTTTAGCACAGCCTTCCTCAACCTGGGGCGCTCCAGATGTGTTGGACTACAACTCCCAGAATGCCCCAGCTGGCTGGGGCATTCTGGGAGATGCAGTCCAACACTTCTGGAGCGCCCCAGGTTGAGGAAGGCTGCTTTAGCAGAAGGTTGTGGAAATGGCTGCTTTATAGCCACCATTTGCGTAAAATTTGATTTCTGGAAAAACACGAGTCACCATTTTTACAAAAAATTGCGACTCACTGAAGGGAAGCTGCCGGGTGCTCGTGGACGGGTCCAGTAAGAGCTGGGAGCTTTTGAGCAGATCCGGGGGAACCAGCAGGGGTGGCGGTCCACTGAGCACGTGGAGAAACCAAACGGAGGTGGGACCGCTCATCCCTACCATACTTTAGGGATGAGAACAGAGGAGACAGGTGAGCCGGCCAAGGCCCACACCCTGCAGGAAACCCCTGTCGGAGCTGGGAAAATCAGCAGATGGTTTCCTGTTGAGAGTAGAGCAGGGGCGTTGAACTTCTTTCAGTCTGAGGGCCAAATTCAATTTGGGAGAAGCTCTCAGAGGTTACTGTGCCACGACACAGGCTCTTTACAACAGGCCTGTCCGCGGACACTCCCTGCTCAAGCTAAGCGCCACCACTTTAGGAGCCTGAGGTGAGGGACAAACACCACCTTTCTACAAACTATGTGGAGAAAGGGGTTAAACAGGAATAATTTCAGGAGTAAAATAATGCGCTGTGAATTATATGTGCTGATGGTGAATTAATGTCAGAACGGGTGTCTTGCTATTTACTGTTTTACTCTGTACAGCACCATGTACATTGATGGTGCTATATAAATAAATAATAATAATAATAACTGCAGATGATAAATGTCAAGGAGACAAGTGGGATTTTTGTGGTAGTAAAACAAACTGAATAAAAATTTCTTTCAATGTTCACAAACTTTGTTTCCTAATAAAACTTTTCAGACCCTTGTTAAAACCTCTCATCCAATCCTTTCTCTCTTCTCGTACTTGCTTTCCTTTCTCTCACACCTTCACTCTTGAACTTTCTTTATTATCAGGATTGTTTAATATACACCAACTGACTATCTGCACCCTACACTTGAAAGACAACCCTCTTTACCCTGATCCTCTAATTCTCCAGCTGGGGTCCATGACTCTCCTCCCTCGTCCCATGGAGCACCAGCAGTGATGGACCAGGTGGAACGCTCAGCAGCATTGTCAGAGCACCTGCACGGTTGCCAGTTTCACCAGGGTTTATTCACAAGGAAGGGTCTACTCATGAGGAGGAGGACCCAGCTTTAGGCAATAAAGAAGCAGACCCAGCGGCAACTGGTGAATCAGGGTCAGCAAGTATCTCAGCCCTCAAGCCTTCATCCAGATCCTGAGCTCCTTGCTCTATCTGTGGGCTCAGAACAGATATAGCGACCCCTGCTAGCAGACCAAAACACCCAAGGTTGCTGGATACCCGCTGAGGCCAAGCAGAACATGACCTTCTGCATTTGTCTGGGGTGACACCAGTTGCACCCTGAAAACTGGGCTGGCTCCATGACCTGTCAACAGCCTGTTCATGTGAATACATCTGCAGAAAGCGGCCCATGCAAACGTGTCCTAATTGGCAACTGGCTTTTGGATTATGGCCACGCCGATCAGGAAAAAAGGGATTCTCCCTTCTACAGACATGCAGGATCTGAAAGCACAGTGGTGTTTTGACACAGTTTCTTCCAACGCCAATTAAAGAAGGAAACAATGGATTGTGCTTCTTCCCGAATAAGCTGTACAGATGTGCCTGATTCACAACAGCTGCATGTGCTCTGAAGACATGATGGAGGTCTGCATCAAGGATATGCAACGTTCTTTCCCCCTCTCCCCACTCCAGCGAAAAACCAAACAAAAGTCTCTTGCACTTTAATTCCGTTCCCATATTGCCAAAATAAACGCAACATATAAAAGAAGCCCCCGCTGAGAGCTGACTTATCGCACTCTTTCCAGAAAGGGTCTGATTTTTTTCTTTTTCTTCTCTCCTGACCAAAAATGACAAACCTTTGAAAGCAGAGGTCTATAAAAGGCTGGGAAATGCTGACAATGTTAATTATAGCGATACCAGTACGACAGTGCAATTAAAGCCTTCGAGTGAAGACAATGACTTGCGCTGCTCGGGCCCGAATGAAATTTGAAAATTAAGTCTGCAACGGGGAGTCCAATCTGGCTCCTCAGCGATGCAAGCAAAGATGGGAAGGAAAAGGGAAGGGGGAGATTCCATCTTAAGTAGATCTAGAGTTAAGAAAGCAAAGCAAAACCAGACCAGGTTTCTCCTTATTCCTGGCCAGCATCTCACTATAGAACTGGAGAGAATTAGCTGCTTCTTTCTTTCTCCAATGGTTGATGAGCTCCTGGACATTTGACAGGCTGCCCGCCGAGCTGAGCATCAGCTCCGGCAACCCAAGACAGGCAGCCGTCAGAGAAGGGAGCAACCCTATTAGACCTCCACCGGTCACCCCCTCCACCCACCCACCCTCCCTCTGTTTAAGTTAGTTGTCAGTTCTTCCCTGATAAATTTAATTGGCCCTGCGGTCTGTGTCCTTTGGTATCAGGGGAGCTGGATGCTGTTATGCGTGGTGGTGTCCTGGGAGAATTGAAACAGGCCAACGATAAGGCTCCCAGCACTCTCCCTGTCAACAATCTATGGAGTCCCCGCTGTAGGAGCTATTAGCCGCCTCTGATCTAAACCTCCAATTAAAGTGGTGATTAGGCCCAGTGAGGCATTCGCTGGCCATGAATTATTCATCTCCCTTCACAGTAACAACACCGGGGGGGATTCGAGAGAGAGAAAGAGAGAGAGAGAGAGAGAGAGAGAGAGCGCTGCAGAAAACAGAAGCATTTTAAGCAGGGTTTTAACCGTGTACAAGCAAAACATTTATCTCCAAATCTTTCATCTCCTCTGCTTTCAAATGGAAGCCTTCCCGGGACCTTTAGATCTCGGCACCTTGAGAGCAGAAGTGTCAGGGACCTTACAGATGATAGAACACGGTCCCTGGAGCCAAGGGAGGAGGCAGGCGGAGAGGGAGGCAGGAATGTGGATGCCTCTGCAAAAGGCAAAGATGGCAGCAGCAGCAGCAGCGGCAGCAGAGGAAGACATATATAAATATTTTGCCAGTGCTATAAAATAAATGCAGGGTGGAAAATATACTGCGTACACGCGTACGAGTGAGGAAAAGCTCCAAGCCTCTCCAATGTGCCTGGACACAAACGCTTTTCCTTGTCATTCCAACAGAGGAAGCAGATCTGTGGGGCACATTCCTTTACACGGGCAGATATGCCGCTTCCTTTGGGATGCATGGGACACCCTGGAGACAGGTGGGGCCCTTGGATTTTCGCTGGGCAGTTTCCCCACGGAGGTCGACAGAGGGTACGAGTCACAGGTTTCCTTGAGTGCCTTGTATCTCTGTTCGCCTTCCTTCCAAGGGCCATTTTTAATATGGAGCTCAGCTGTCCCGGCGGGGGAGCTTGGGCTGCAGAGAGAGGTCCGCGCCTGCATGCATGGAGGCTCCCTGGGATCTGACTTAGGGTTGGGTTTTCTTGTCCTGCCTGCTGACTCCGTACCCCGCGGTGCCAGCTGTCCACTCCTGAAGCTTTCGGTTGTTCTAATTATTCTCTTTTGTCTGTGTTGTTTCAACCTCAGCATCTCGCTTCTTTTTCATCTTTGTCCCTAGGGAAGCTCTTGGCATGCACGCTGCTGCTGAACACGAGCGCAACGGAAGAGCTCCCGTGGCACTGGGAGCACTTTTAGACTGCCACGGCTGCCGTATCTGAAGACCTTAAATCTGAAAAAGGTGCAGCTGTATGTGCAGGCTGTTTCATCCCACCGTCTCCTCTGGTCAGCCATAAAGAAATCTGGCTGCAGCTGGTTTTATCTCAGGTACCTCTTTGAACGTACTATGATATGATGGCAGAAAAACCTTCCATTCCTTTGGGGAGCAATTTCCAGGTATCACAGCTGATGATGCATTTGAGGGTGAGAGTTTTGCTGGTCCAAATAATGCCCCCGCCCCCCAAAAAGATCCCCGGGGGTGAGTAGGACCAGCCGGTAGGCACCATGCAGAGAAAACAGGTAACATCTCTCCAACATCAACAGCGGACAGGCCACAGCTCAGTGGCAGGGCACACGCTTTGCATACAAAATGTCCCGGTTTCAGTTCATAAGGACAGAAGGTGCTGGATCAGACCAAAGGACTATCTAGCCCAGCAGCCTGTTCCCACTGGGAAGGTCCACAAGCAGGACATGAGCACAACTGTTTCCCTGGAGTGCTACGGTTAGTTAAGAGTTGACAATACTGGGTTAGGTGGATCCATGTATAAGGCAGATGTGGGCAGAAAGTGCGTCTCCAGCTGTTTTGGCCTTCAACTCCCAGCATTCCTGACCATTGGCCATGCTGACAGGGGCTTCTGGGAACAGAAGTCCAAAAACATCTTGAGATCTACCTTCTGCCCACCCCTAGCATAAGGCATGTGGTTATATATGCCTTGTTACATTATTTATTATATTTATTTATTATTGCATTTATGTCCCACTTTTTTCCTCTAAGGAACCCAAGGCGGCGTACATAATCCTCCTCCTCTCCATTTTATCCTCACAACAACCACAACCCTGTGAGGTAGGCTGGGCTGACAGTCTGTGACTGGCCCAAAGTCACCCAGTGGGTTTCCAAGGCCGAGTGGGGACTAGAACCTGGATCTCCCGACTCACAGTCCAACACTCTAACCACTACACTACACTACACCACATTATGCGCTCTTAATGGTCAAAGTGGGCAGGCTGTGCCCAAAGCAGCCCACACTTTCTAAGCTCAGCTTCCTTCCCAAATATGTGCAACTTGTAATAATCACACCCCAAAGTAAGAGATGCCAGAGGAAAAAGGAATTCACTGAAAGAGAAAGAGATCAAGAGAGCAAGGAAGGCCCAGCAGTGCAGCGCCTTCCTCTGCGTGAGAGCACAAGGGCACGCTCTCGCTCACAGTCCTGCCCTGGCTCAGAATGAACGACAGCAGGGGAGCTGGCAGGTAGGGCCGGCGTCCTCCTGCCCACGTCAGCAGGGCTGTTCCTGAGGCAGTAGCTCAGGGGTGCTGAACCAATTGCAGCCCGAGGGCTGCATTCCATCCTGGGCTCTCGGGGGCCGCATTCCGGTGGTGGGCGGGGCCAAAGGCCAAAAGGGGGTGGGGCCAAAACCCACCAGCCTATTGTAGCTTCACGCTCTTACTGCTAGGCATATCCATCTTTTAGAAGGGGGGGGGGCGGGCGGGGGAACTGCCCCAAAGCCAAGAATCCACTAAATGATTCACCCTATGAAGAGAGACTGAAAGAACTGGGCATGTTTAGCCTGGAGAAGAGAAGATGGAGGGGAGACATGAGAGCACTCTTCAAATACTTAAAAGGTTGTTACACAGAGGAGGACCAGGATCTCTTCTTGATCCTCTCAGAGTGCAGGACACAAAATAATGGGCTCAAGTTACAGGAAGCCAGATTCCGGCTGGACATCAGGAAAAACTTCCTGACTGTTAGAGCAGTACGACAATGGAACCAGTTACCTAGGGAGGTGGTGGGCTCTCCCACACAAGAGGCATTCAAGAGGCAGCTGGACGGCCCTCTGTCAGGTAAGCTGTAGGGTGGATTCCTGCATTGAGCAGGGGGTTGGACTCGATGGCCTTAGAGGCCCCTTCCAACTCTACTATTCTAGGATTCTATGATTCTATGACTGGGACCCCAGAAGGGCTGGATTTGGAACCCGGGCCTGAGGCTCTGTACACCTGCATGGCTAGAGAAGGGGACGTGCATTTTACGAGACTGGGGATCAAGTCCTACCTCAGAGTCACTGCATGGCCTCGGAGAAGACGTTGCTCTCTCTCACAATCACTATCTCACCCCCCCCCTTTTTTAACATATTCCTGATTTGTGTGTGGTTGTAAATGTGGGCAAAAAGGGGAAAGGGGGGCATGGTCTTGGGATAAAGCACAGCTTCTGAACAGCACGGTCTCTAGATTCTCACCTGGGATGCGAGGGCCGTGCAGTGGGTTGGAGAGAGCCATCCCGATCTCTGTCATCCCGTACCTCTCCAACAACGTGTGCCCGGTGATGCTCTTCCACCTCTCCAGGACGGGCATGGGGAGGGCTGCGGATCCAGACACCATCAGCCTGCAAGTGGGAACGCCGGCTGGGGTTAAGCGCTTGACGATGCAGCGAAAGCAACATCTGCTCAGAACAACGTAGGCAGTGGATGGTGTTTCCAGAAGCCCTGGCTTGGATGGGGAAGCTCATTGCCAGCCCCCCCCCCCACCACACACATTGGGATGGATTCTAAGGGATCCACTGTCTTCTTGTTATGTACCTGCCAGGATATTGAGGAGACATGGACACCATGACCCACAGAGGCTCATTTGCCAGGCATGTGTACAAGGGCTTTCTCTCAACCGGAATGCATTGCCTCAAGAACTACGATTCCTCGACACCTTCCCTCTTGACTTTTAGAAACTGTGTGAAGACACTTCTTTTAAATTTGGCATTTGAAATTATGTGTTTGTTTTAATGATCCAGCAGCAATTCCTGCATTACTTAACCCAGGAGGTGCAGGGACAAGCAGAGCATGCAAGCCACGTGCTGTCATTTCTGCTTTTAATTTAAATCCCAGAAACACCCCCCCCCCCCTTTTTCTGGGTTGTTTTGTGACTTGGGAACCTGGAAAACAACCCAGAGTTAACCCAACCACAAACAATGGGTGATTGTTGGGTTAGCTCTGGGTGGTTTAACCCATAAACAACCCAGAATTCCGGGTTTGTACATCATGAAAATTAAAACTGTAAATTAAAAGCTGAGATGACATGCATGCAGTTTGCACACTCTATTCATAACCCAGGAATTGAATAACCCAGGAATTGCTGTCACAGTGTGCAAATCCGGCCAGAGATTTACTGTTTTAATGTTCTTGGGTTTTTTATTGTGTTAAAGTTTTATTGCTTTAAAATGTTGAGCACCACTTTGATGACTGTTTAGCAAATAACAGTGATATATAAACGTTAATCATAAACTGTGGGTTGGTATAGGGTCAGGCTCGGTATAGGTCTTCCCATGTTCTACACAGGGGTGCAGGAATAGCCTCTGGGCGATATGTAGCAGAGAAAGCAACTCCATGAGACAGCAGCCAGGGAAGCGAAATGGACTGGACATGCCACCCTCTATAGGGCCAGCCTGCCCCAAAGCAAGATGGCCTTTGGCCATCGTCACACAACAAGAGGAGAATAGCACTCTTCAAATACTTAAAAGGTTGTCACACAGAGGAGGGCCGGGATCTCTTCTCGATCATCCCAGTGCAAGACACGGAATAATGGGCTCAAGTTAAAGGAAGCCAGATTCCGGCTGGACATCAGGAAAAACACCCTGACTGTTAGAGCAGTACAACAATGGAACCAGTTACCTAGGGAGGGTGTGGGCTCTCCCACCCTAGAGGCCTTCAAGAGGCAGCTGGACAACCATCTGTCAGGTGTGCTTTAGGGTGGATTCCTGCACTGAATGGGGGGTTGGACTTGATGGCCTTATAGGCCCCTTCCAACTACTATTCTATGATTCTATGAAACAGGATGGCATCCACTGTGACAAAGTGGTGGCAGCAGGAGGACAAGTCCTGGGCACCTGCCAGAACAGAAAAGGGGCTTTGCAGCGACATCATGGAACCCAAACCAGGAGCAGAGACGCGACAGATGGTTTTTAACAAGATAGTCGGAGGTTAGCTTGGAGAGTAAGCTGGAGCCCTGGCTCTCCTCTCTCAGAGAGAAAGCTGGGTAGAAGCAGAGCATCAGCATCACACGAGTGGAAGACCATTGCGTCGTCCAACTTCCTGCCCTGAAGCAAATACCTGGGTTTAACGCAAGGCCTGCACTTGTACTTTATTAATTGGACCGATCCCTTACCCAGGTGGGCACAGCCTACCCTCCAGACAGGCTAGTGCGCCTTTGATAAATAGAAGAAAGAAACTGACATGCTTAAATTCAGGGAAGGGGAGGCTTGACAACCTCTGCTCTAGAACACGAGCAGGTGTGGAGTGGGGCTGTCCTCTGCATGGGACAGATCTTGCCAGATACAGGAACTGGTTGCACACAGAGGGCTTCTGAAATGAAAGCATGGCTTTCTTTCATCAATAGCTGGCCAGTGACACACTCCGGTACAGGATCCAGGAGCAGGGACATCTGGCACTGGAGGGCGGGGGGGGGGCAGGCAATTAGGAAAGGATAAAAAACCCCATTTTACGAGGAAATGCAGGCTGGAGGGGAGGGAGAGCGGGGAGCCTGGCCCTTGCTCTCCCTCCAGGTCACAGGCAGGGCCCACCTACCGGATGTTCTCCTGGCAGACAGCACGAATGAAATCCTGGACGTGAGGCTGAGAGAAGTTCTTGTGGTAATACTCAGTCAGCAGGGCATAAATGGTGGGCACAGCCATGAAGAGGTTGACCCGGGGCGCTCGGGGGCTCAGGAACATCTCCCAAACCTGCAACAGGGAAGCAGAAAGGCTGCCTGAAGAGCTGCCCCCGACAAAACCACGGAACGCTTCACCCCACCCTGCAATCGTTGGGGCCGGTTCGCTTCTGACGATGCCACAGATTCACGGCAGCTCAGGTGCCTGGGGACCCGTTTGTCTTCCGCAGTTCCACACATGGGCAGATGATCAAACGGAGGGGTTTAGGGGTGCTCCTTCAGTCCCTCTGCCAGCAAGAGGATCTGTTAATGCACTGAGCAGAAGCGGAGCGGGGGGAAACTGGCCCGTAACCAAGTTCATCTGGGCTCTAACCCGCGGAACCACAAGTAGCCACTTCATGGCCAGAAGAGAAAATCAGTGCCTCACTCGCCCAGCGCCCCGTCACGGACACAAAGTGGGTCAAACTCTTCTCATCTGTCAAGTGGACTCCAGAGCCTTTGGGCCTTATGGAGCAACCAGCCCCAGGAGTGTTTAGAGGCCAGGTAGCGTAATGAATATTTAAACTCATCTAATCTACCCCCAACACTGCTGCTCTCATCTCTCTCTGCCAAGCGACCCAAGATGGTAGCCAGTCCTGTTATGGCAACATCAGAAGTGCCGTGCTGGATCAGGCCAAGGGTCCATCCAGTCCAGCACTCTGTTCACACAATGGCCAGCAAGCTGTTGGCCAGGGAACAATAAAGCAGGACATGGTGCAACAGCACCCTCCCACCCATGTTCCCCAGCAACTGGTGTATCTAGAAAGCATACTCAGGAACTCTTTGTTCATCTGTGCTATGCAACCCTGAATGTGCACTTTTGGTTAAGAACATACAGACACTCCTTGTTGCATCCCAACCAAGGCATGCCTGTCCAAACATTGGGTTGGATTCCAGGCTTCATGACTAGCTTAAGTCCCAATGATTTCACCAGGTCTACTCTGAGTATGACTAAGTCTAAATCCAAGCCATTGTCCGCAACAGTCCCCACAACGAGCAGGTGCAGCAAGGTGGTCCGTTGGTCCAGAGGTGGACCTGCGACCTATGTGCTGCCCACACCTGGCCGTGATGAACCTTGTGAACCTTCCTGGTTCATTTGAATATAGTAAGAACAGAAGATGCAGGATCAGACCGAGGGTCCTTCTAGCCCTGTATCCAGCTCCCCACAATGGCCAACCAGCAACCAACTTCCTGTGGAAAACCCACAAACAGAACAGCACCCTCCCACCCATGTTCCCCAGCAACTGGTGCACATAGGCATCCTACCACCGATAGCGGAGGTAGCACAGAGCCATCAGGACTAGGAGCCACCGATTCCTCTCCAGGGATCTGTCTTTTAAAGCCATCCTGGTTTTCATTCCATCTTTCCTTTCGCGCACTCTCTTTTAATCCCCCGTAGTTTTTTCTAGTGCAGCATTTCTCAATCTCAATCAAATTTCCAATTAAAAATACATATAAATTAGAAACCCAAAAAAGGTAACCGACCCAAATAGATAACCGTATCTACATGCAATCCACAAGAGCTCCTTTGGTAAACCGGATGCAAATTGCCGTATCAATTCATGTTGTTACCAAGAAAGGGGAAAAGGCCTTTTCACAAGTAACAATCTTTCTAATGCATGTTAAATCATCCCTTTACTCCTCTTTTGATATCCACGGCAGCTTTGTGTTCTCGACTTGACTGACAGGGTACTGGTTACACTGCCTATAAAGGGAGAATGCTGCTATGCTTTACTCTCTACCCCGGCCCCTGCCAGTTTCCCTAAAAGCTTTCAGTTTTACCCTAATATCCGTGTCTTCATGTCAAAATATGTTCAGCTCGGTATTGTTACTCGACAGCCCTGTGCTCTATGGGGCAACAGTTTTGTGCAGCAAGTCCTATGAGGAGAGACTGAAAGAACTGGGCATATTTAGCCTTGAGAAGACTGAGGCATGTCTAAACCAGCCCTATATCCTGGGATCATCCCGAGATCGTTCCTGTGCATCCAAATGCCACACAAGGGATCCAGGGAGCAGGCAGGGACGATCCGTCCATTTTCCTGGGATAACCCTTAGGTGTAGAAAGGGCTTCAGGGGAGTCATGATAGCACTCTTCAAGTACTCAAAAGGTTGTCACACAGAGGAGGGACAGGACCTCTTTTCGGTCATCCCAGAGTGCAGGACACGGAATAAAAGGCTTAAGTTACAGGAAGCCAGATTCTGGCTGGACATCAGAAAAAAATTCCTGACTGTTAGAGCAGTACGACAATGGAACCAATGGCCTAGGGAGGTTGTGCGCTCTCCCACACAAGAGACCTTCAAGAGGCAGCTGGACAACCATCTATCAAAGGTGGATTCCTGCACTGAGCAGGGGGTTGGACTCGATAGCTTTATAAGTCCCTTCCAACGCTACTATTCTATGATTCTATGACTCTTAGCCTTGCAAGCCAGCATGGTGTAGTGGTTAGAGCATTGGGCTGGGACTCAAGAGATCCAGGTTCTAGTCTCCACTTGGCCATGGAACTCACTGGGTGACTCTGGGCCAGTCACTGGCTCTCAGCCTAACCTCCCTCATAGGGTTGTCATGAGGATAAAGCGGAGAGGAAGGGGATAAAACGTACACCGTCTTGGGCACCTTGGAGGAACGGTGGTATATCAATGTAAAAAACCAAGTAAATGCTTGGCTCCGGCACTTGGCTCCCCTGAGTCACCTCAGTGCTGTGTCCCTCGTTTAACATTCTTCGCCTATGGTGCGTTCAATTCTGGATGCCTAAGGAAGCCGGTATTGCTAGAGAGGTTTTGCCTTGAGAATTCAGTCACGGGCTTGGATTTCAAGGCATTTGGGTCCTTTCAAGCCCAGTGATCCTAATGAGCAAGGTTTATTTTAAAACCATCATCTTATGGAACTCCCCGCAACAGGATGTTCTGAGAGCAGCTAACCAACGTGACTTTTAAATGGATGAGCTAAATACATGAAGAACAGGGGTGGCTTTTAATTAGTTGTCGTGACTGCCCAAAGTCCAGCTGCTATGCTCAGAGGCAGATACACCCCTAATGCCCAGGGCAAGCGATGGGGCAGGGATATGACCCTATCGTGCCCTGACTGTGAGCGTCTTGGGAGGAATCTGCCCGGCTCCTCTTGGGAAGACCAAATTGCTGAGTTAGATGGATGAAGGACCTGGCACAATGCCGAAATCCCTATGTTCCTTGTCCGTTGAGACCCCGTTGACCAAGGCCGTCTCCAGCAAAACGTGGGGGAGAGAATGGCTCTTTCTTCTAATGGCAACCGGGGCTCTTGCTGTTTGCTATACCCTCAAACTGTTTGTGTGCTCTGCATGGCTCTGTTTTAATCACTTATTCATCAGGAGGCTTTGCTGCTCCCTCGGCATTTTCAGCTACAGCTTTTAAACCGTCGCTACGCTGCAGGCATGCTGAAAGGAGCAAACACTTTCCCCAGGACCTAGGAATCTAACAAAATATGACAGGCTCTAGTCTCTTTTCTTTTCTTTTTTTCATCTCCCCCCCACCCCCCACCCCACCTTCTCCCCCTTACATATCAAAAGGCATTACTCTGTAACAGATGCTGAGGACAAATGGCAGATCTGGGAAAGAGGAAAGGAAAGGAAAAAACCGATAACTTTTTTTTCAAACCGGGGGTTGTAAGAAATAGATCTAACATAATCCATCCACAGGAGATCTACCCCTCCTGGGCTCTTACCAGCGTCTCCTTTGAGCCAGGAGGAAAAGCGGGGAGCCGGTTTAAAGCCTACTAACCCTGATGGTTGTGTGCGATCTCCAGTGTCTGAGGCAGTAAGTCTATATACACAAGTTGCTGGGGAACATGGGCGGGAGGGTGCTGTTGCACCATGTCCTGCTTGTTCATCTCTGGCCGACGGCTGGTTGGCCCCTGTGTGAACAGAGTGCTGGACTAGATGGACCCGTGGTCTGATCCAGCAGGGCTCTTCTCATGTTCTTATGCTCTTATGATGTTAGAGAATGGAACCACCACTTTTCTCTGGGAAAAATAAGACCGGAAAAGCCCTCCTTAATAAATCGGGCCTGACTCTAGAATGCAGGTGGAGGAACATCCATACTTCCATACGTTGAATACAGTGTGTGCCATGTATGTAATGGGATTTCATTGGCCTGAAATCCCATTTATTCCACTCCCGTCATCGATCCTTAGTGTCACATCCAGATTGCTCTAGTTCAGGGTGCTGGGGTTTTTCTTTCTGCACTTGTGCCATGAAGCACGCCACAGCCCAAACCAGTCCCTCCACCAGTCGATACAGTGAACAGGGAAGAGCTGGAAACGGGCACAGACTGTACTGCAGTGAGCCCAGAGAAATCTGGGGCTGAGGTGTTGGTGGCAGGTGAGAACTGCTGCCTTTTCCCCGATTCAAAGTGCTGGTACTAACATTCAAAGCCCTAAACGGCTTGGGGCCAGGTTATTTGAAGGAACGCCTCCGCCCATATGGGCCTGCCCGGACCTTAAGATCATCCACAGGGGTCCTTCTCCGTGAGCCCCTGCCAAAGGAAGTGAGGCAGGTGGCTACTAGGAGCAGGGCTTTCTCCGCTGTGGCACCCCGGCTGTGGAATGAGCTCCCCAGAGAGGTCCGCCTGGCGCCTACACTGTACTCCTTTCATCGCCAGCTGAAGACCTTTTTATTTTCCCAGTATTTTAACACCTAATTTAACTTAAATTTAAACGTTGCTATTTTAATTCTGTATTTTAACCTATATCAATTTCTGCTGTGTGGTTTTACCCTGGTTGTGCTTTTTATATTGTATTTTGTATTTGTGTTTTTAGATTGTTGGTTGTTTTACTATGCTCTTCATGGTTTTAATTTTTGTGAACCGCCCAGAGAGCTTCGGCTATTGGGCAGTATAAAAATGTAATAAATAAATAAACAAATATGTCCCACAAGTGCACCAAGGCACCTGCGAGGCCAAGAATAAAGGAACAGGATCGGAAGGTGAGAGTCAGGAACAGGCTGAGCCCCTGGAGCGTGCCAAGGTAGACGGGGACCAGCAGCCTTCCCCATAGCCAACCAGCCTGCAGTGTTTATGCCCAAGGAGACTAATCCCAGGCAGAGTGACTGGCAGCCAATCACAACGTGAGTTGTTGAGTTGCTGCTGCTCTTTCAGGTGTATTCCCTGTGCTTCGTGGCCCTATAGGCTGGGAGACTGTTGCAAAATGCGCTGCTGCATTCGCGGAACTGGTGCAAAATACCTGACAGGTAGTGCTAGGAGCCCTTTGCCTGGAAGGCCCCCAAACCCCACTGAACGCCGTGGGCTGCAGGGTCAACGTTCACTTGTGCCAGCCAGAAGGGGAAGGGCTCTGTGGATCCGCCAATGGCACAGAAAAGCCCCGCAGGAGCACCCAGCGAAGCGCCCGCCAGGTTGCGCAAGAAGCAGACGGCAGGCCTGGGAACACGTGGGCCATGGATAAACCTTTTATTAATAAATGATTAATGGGCAGTAATATCCTTTAATAACTTCCAATAAAAGGATGGTAGGGAAGGCTTTAGCAGGACTTCTCCTAGCAGATGGTGTTGCAAAGCGAATTATAGCACACACATCACGCACCGTCCTTTAATCACAGGTGCCCAATGGCACACAGCGATGTTGGCACAGCAGCAAGTGGTGTTCGCACCGTAAGTAGCGACCCTGCTAGAAACGACGTCTCTGGGACGCCTCTGTGTTTCACCTTAAGCTGTGGAATTCCACATCAGGAGCAATGACAAGGAAGCCCGAAGGCCACAAACTGAAGAGATGGCAAAATTACACCCCACCCTCTTCTGGAGAATCTGGATGCCTTTTTTTTATTGCCAGGACTGAGCAATACCAAGTAAGCACAGAGGGCAGGCCGGTTGTTGAAACCATGTGAGACTCAGTTGAGTTCGTCAGATATGTTCATATTTTGCTTTCAGTTGCCCTTCGTAAACAAAAACGACAAAACTCAAACTTCCCCTGAACTACTTCACAGTATCCTGCATTATTACTACACCAGAAGGAAGCAGACAGTAGGTTTAGGTTAAACGTTAGGAAGGAATCTCTAACTGCAGTAAGAGCTGAGCACTGGAACATGCAACCTCAGGTAGCTGAAACATTTCTGTCCATAGGGGCTTTCAGAAAAGCAGCTGAATGATTAACTGGTAGAGCATTTCCACATACAAGATGCCCGGCTTTAATTCAACAACGCCGTTTTAAATGATTGTTGATGATAATCCAATGGCTACTATTTAGCCCCAAATTATTGGTGCTAAGAGATGTGGCGGGCAGAGTTGTCTAGCATTTTTTATACAAATCCACACACAAGTGCATCATTTTATTGCAGGGATGAGCAACCCACGGCCCTCAGCCTCCTTTCAAAGGAGAAGAGAAGGCTGAGGGGAGAAGAGAAAGCTGAGGAGAGACATGATAGCACTCTTCAAATACTTAAAAGGTTGTCACACAGAGGAGGGCCAGGATCTCTTCTCGGCCATCCCAGAGTGCAGGACACGGAATAAGGGGCTCAAGTTACAGGAAGCCAGATTCCGGCTGGACATCAGGAAAAACTTCCTGATTGTTAGAGCAGTATGACAATGGAACCCATGACCTAGGGAGCTCGTGGGCTCTCCCACACTAGAGGCCTTCAAGAGGCAGCTGGACAGCCGTCTGCCAGGGATGCTTTAAGGTGGATTCCTGCATTGAGCAGGGGGTTGGACTCGATGGCCTTGTAGGCCTCTTCCAACTCTACTATTCTATGACTCTATGAAAAGCGCTCTGCATGTGATCTGTTCAGATCTCTGGTGCTCCCTGGCAGCTTGCTGGGCAGGAAGGAGAGAGAAAGGGAGCGGGTGTCAGAAAGACAAAAAAGGGGGGATCCTGCCCACTGCTGGCTTCACCGCCGCCATGCAGCCCCCAAGAGTTTACCCTTGAGACAATGCAGCCGTCACCAGGAAAGGGGTTTGCCGACGCAGTTCTATGAGAATTCTTCCACAGCAGATGAGGCAAGCAGCCCCCAAGTGCCTGTCTTTTTCTCTTTCTGTGGGATGCGTGGCCAGGGCACAGGGAAAGACGCTACGTGAACACTTGACCGAAGGGCTCGGCCACGTCGCCTGCCCCTGCAAGGAGCGTGGCCCGTTGCAAAGACAGCCAAGCCCGACTACCACCTGTATCGGCGACAGCAAAGGCACGCTGCGAATTAAGTAATCTAATAAACACTGTAATAATAAAGTATTTATTGTGTATAATGAAGTGTTAGTGATTAGAAAGGTTGGGCGCGCTGCTGCTGCTGCTGCGGTTTCCCTGAACCCGTGCCAGTATCACTCAAGGCTGATTTCGGCGGCGGCTTCGGAGGCAAGTTCCCGGCTTTGTTTTGATCGGCGCGTCAAGCGTTTGAGCTTCTGTTCGGGTTTCTTTATATCACCCTGTAATTGACTGCTCTCTCGAGGTGCAAAGAAACAGAAATACAAAAGGCAGGCGGAAAAGCTGGGGCTCCTTCTGCGAAATCCTCTGCTGAAACGGCGCTGCTTTTCCGAGAGCCGATTTGGGTAGCAAAGGGCACTTTGTAAACAGCTGGTGAAAATAGACGGGGACTCCGAGGCGGCTCGTGTTAAACTCCACACGAGCGGCTGATTTACCCTCGTGCAACTTCCTTTGTCATATCAATCAAACTGCTTTCCTGCTTGCTTGGGAGGCCCATAGGATGGAGAAATGGGGGGGAGAAGCAAAGAAAACACAGAAAGGCACACAAAGTTCTCCTGAGGACTTCTTGCACTGGAGAGCATGTAGATCAAAGCAGGCCAAGCAGCTGGTCGCTGACCAGTCATTCGTGGGCTGAGGCGACAAGGAAGGGCAAGTGGGAGCGCTGCTGGGCCTCCTAGAGTGGTGGCCTCTCTCACCCTCGCTTGTCACACTCAGCTGAGCTCTTGGATTAGTACACGTATGTACACACACCCACACCCTGTTTAGGCTCCCTCTCTCCGAACTGGAACGGAGTCTATGCCGTCAGCTCGTGGGTTTGCAGATGTTGGCAGAGTGACACACAGAGGAGATCAGGTCCAACGTGCACTCCTACCCCAAATGCTGATTCTATGCATTTGGGACTTTGAAATATGCTAGATGCACTTGCCAGGACTGTTTTGCATGTTAGATGGAGGCAATTTCCTTTTCAATGGGGCTCACACAGAAGAACAAGAGCTGCCAGGCCTGGAAGAGGGGGAACATGGCATGCCTTCTGGCCTTGATCCCACCTCTGTCCCAGAGAAGGATTCCAAGGTGGAGGAGGCATTCAGTGACCCCAAGACCTTCCAGTCCAGAGGACGTGGCTTTACCAGACTCTTTAGTCTCAGAGGGCACCTCCCTCCAATGCTCTCCATACCATCCCCATCTTCAGGAGCTATAAAACAAACAATTAAATTAACTGTAAGGGTAGCACCATATAGACTACACCCTCACTCTAAGAATAAAACGTAACTGCTCAAAATACTCAATCCAGACAAGACGGAGGTACTGTTAGCGGGTGGTTCATCTGTCTGGCGAGGTGATGTTTGCCCTGTCCTGGACAGGGTTGCACTCTCCCTAAAGGATTGGGTCCGTAGTTTGGGGGTGCTCTTGGATCCAGAACTGTCACTTGAGGCACAGGTGAACTCAGTGGCAAAGAGCACCTTCTATCAGCTTAGGTTGACATACCAACTATGCCCTTATCTGGACAGAGATAGCCTAGCTACAGTTATCCATGCTCTGATAACCTCTCGTTTGGATTACTGCAATGCGTTATACGTGGGGCTGCCTTTGAAAATGGTCTGGAAACTTCAGCTGGTACAAAACAGGGCAGCCCGCCTACTAACAGGGACTGGCCGACGAGATCATATCACGCCAGTCCTTTTACAACTTTATTGGCTGGCAGTCCAGGTCTGGGCCCAATTCAAAGAGCTGGTATTGACATTCAAAGCCCTAAACGGCTTGGGGCCAGGTTATTTGAAGGAATGCCTCCTCCCATATGTACCTGCCCGAACCTTAAGATCACCCACAGGGGTCCTTCTCCGTGAGCCCCTGCCAAAGGAAGTGAGGCAGGTGGCTACTAGGAGGAGGGCCTTCTCCGCTGTGGCACCCCGGCTGTGGAATGAGCTCCCCAGAGAGGTCCGCCTGGTGCCTACACTGTACTCTTTTCGTCGCCAGCTGAAGACCTTTTTATTCTCTCAGTATTTTAACACTTAATTTTAACTTAAATTTAAAGTTTACTGTTCTAACTCTGTATTTTAATCTTATATCAATTTTGCTGTGTGGTTTTATCCTGGTTGTGCTTTTTATACTGTATTTTATATTTGTGTTTTTAACCTGTTGGTTGTTTTATTATGGTTTTAATTTTTGTGAACCGCCCAGAGAACTTCGGCTATTGGGCGGTACAAAAATGCAATAAATAAATAAATAAATGATCAAGATTTCCAAAAAGCATCCTTGGGCTTGGCAGAACATCTTCAAAAAAAGAGGACACCCTACCATGGTTGTAAGATCAGCCACGAATAAAGTAAATGCCTGCAAACGAGACAATCTGTTATGTCCCCAAAAAAACGACAAGAAAAGACTCAAATGAACAACCAGCAGTATATGTTCTTCCGCATGATCCTGTTACAAAAAACCCTACAAGCGCATGTCTGCTCTAACTGGCATCTTATCCGGGATTTACCAGGTTTAACAAGAAAACCTAGAATAACATTTAAAATAACAAAAAACTACACACGGACCACACATGGAACCAAACCCAAAGTGCACAATTAACAGTTTTCAATACCTCGAAGCCAAAAGGGCACCATGCGTGCGGCCGCTGCACATATTGTAAATATACAAAAAAGAAAACATTCTTTGTCAACCCGAGCACAGGAGATTGTATTCAAATTACTGATTTTTAAAATTGTAACTCCTCAAGAGTAATTTATGCTGTCTCATGCCCCTGCAATAAAATCTACATTGGCAAGACGTTGAGACCTTTAAAACACAGAATAGGGGAGCACCTATGCACCCTAAGACATCAAAGGGTGGGAGCTCCAATGATCAGGCACTTTAGCGAGGAACAACACAAACCCGACGACTTAGAATCATAGAATAGCAGGGTTGGAAGGGGCCTACAAGGCCATCAAGTCCAACCCCCTGCTCAATGCCGGAATCCACCCTAAGGCATCCCTGACGGACAGTTGTCCAGCTGCCTCTTGAATGACTCTAGTGTGGGAGAGCCCGCAACTTCCCTGAAACTGGGCTTTAAAAAAAACAGATTCAGGACTGGGAAAGCTTTTGTAGTAGATCCCAGATTCCACGTGACACAGCATGAACATGGGCCTCCATTTTCACACCTCTCTTCTTTGCACTCCTTCAGAGTTCACAAGAAAGAGGTAGGATGATTTATGGCTGAGAGCTTAGAAAAGGGATCTCTCTCTCACACACACACAGACACAAACACCCACACACAAGCCCCGGCTGGGAAGGCAGGTGACAGGAATATGGTTCTCGCTGTTGCTAGGATCACCTGGATTTCCACCAGGCGAGCAGCTCATAGCAAGGAGATGCTGCCCTTTCTTATCTCCTCAATAATCCAGGCTGATTTCTGCTCCTTGGTGTAAATGCTGTTGCCGAATGCTCAGGCCCTTCATCTCCTTTGCTACCATCTCGTTCCATAAGCGCTGATGATGGGGCTGCTGCGCGCCTTTCATCTGCTCCGCTGTGGCGCCGTCTCCAGGGATGGAGCCGCACACATCAAAGCTGTCTCCTCTCACAAAGCCACGATCTCAGCATCTGGCATGGAATTTGTGCCGTTGCAGAGATGGGTGACACACACGGGTGATACATACCAGCGCTGGGTGTGGGAGGGGGCAACCGTCGCAGGGCTGCCTGTCAACAGCCTCATCACCACAAAGCACGGAACGGGCTACAGCGAGGGCACGATGGGAGTCACCCCTTCCCAGAAAACTTATCAAATGAGGAAGGCCAAGCCAACACAAGACCAAACTAGAAGGGTTGTTTACTTCATCCCATTAAGGGAAAACCTTTGTTTGACAATTCACTGCAGTATCTGCACTTCTAGCTGGCGGGGGTGTGTGTGTGAAGACAGGCAAAGAAGTTGCTCTACTTTTGCCTCCAAAGCAAGCATGCAGGAGCACTTGGACTTGCAACCCCTTTCTCCTTGAAATTCAAGAGCATGAGCATTTTGCTAAATCTCTCCACTATCAGGAGCAAGGGGAAAGATCTAGGCTTACCAAGGATGGACAAATCAACGTTTACTTAGCAGATGATCATAGAATCATAGAATAGCAGAGTTGGAAGGGGCCTACAAGGCCATCGAGTCCAACCCCCTGCTCAGTGCAGGAATCCACCCTAAAGCATCCCTGACAGATGGCTGTCCAGCTGCCTCTTGAAGGCCTCTAGTGTGGGAGAGCCCACAACCTCCCTAGGGAACTGATTCCACCGTCGCACTGCTCTAACAGTCAGGAAGTTTTTCCTGATGTCCAGCCGGAATCTGGCTTCCTTTAACTTGAGCCCGTTATTCCGTGTCCTGCACTCTGGGAGGATCAAGAAGAGGTTCTGGCCCTCCTCTGTGTGGCAACCTTTTAAGTATTTGAAGAGTGCTCTCATGTCTCCCCACAATCTTCTCTTCTCCAGGCTAAACATGCCCAGTTCTTTCAGTCTCTCTTCATAGGGCTTTGTTTCCAGACCCCTGATCATCCTGGTTGCCCTCCTCTGAACACGCTCCAGCTTGACTGCATCCTTCTTGAATTGTGGAGCCCAGAACTGGACACAATACTCTAGATGAGGCCTAACCAGGGCCGAATAGAGAGGAACCAGTACCTCACGTGATTTGGAAGCTATACTTCTATTAATGCAGCCCAAAATAGCATTTGCCTTTCTTGCAGCCATATCGCACTGTTGGCTCATATTCAGCTTGCGATCTACAACAATTCCAAGATCTTTCTCGTTTGTAGTATTGCTGAGCCAAGTGTCCCCCATCTTGTAACTGTGCATTTGGTTTCTATTCCCTAAATGTAGAACTTGGCATTTATCCCTATTAAATTTCATTCTGTTGTTTTCCGCCCAGCACTCTAGCCTATCAAGATCACTTTGAAGTTTGTTTCTGTCTTCCCGGGTATTAGCTATCCCACCCAATTTTGTGTCATCTGCAAATTTGATCAGCGTTCCCTACACCTCCTTGTCCAAATCATTAATAAAAATGTTGAAGAGCACTGGGCCCAGGACTGAGCCCTGCGGCACCCCACTCGTTGCCTCTCCTTATCTGCCTCTTTAGTTGCTACGCTCACCAAGAGTTACCTTCCTAGTGGTGCCTAAGATACCAGAGCTCCAGCCCGCAAAAATGAAAGATGGAAGGTTACCAAATGCAAGGAACACAAAAGGGAGATCTCATACGGTGCACACAGGCGATGATTATGCTGCAGTGGCGTGGAAGATATTTTAGGTCATTGTAGGAAAGAGCCAATCAGCTTCCCCCGAAGAAGAGACAAGTCAAAATGAATTCCGGCCAATAAACCATGCTCTGTGCCCCTTCGAGGTCTCACAAAGGTTTTCACTAGCCTCCTGCAACCAACATACTTATAACGGCCACTGGCTGCACACTGATGATCTGACAGAACGTCCTCTTCTTAATTTACAAATCTTCCCTCTCCGCTCACTGGGAGGAGACTCTCCTTCACCACTAGAGCCTGACTACTTACAACAAGCCTGGCTTAAGGTCCCGGCTTGAAACTTGCTGCAATTAAAGTGCTCAGTCTCCTGTTGCACTGCAGCTGAAAGAGAAATGGGCCGGCCGGTAACCCCGCGCCCCTGGCAAGCTTACCGTCTGCGCACTGAACTCGGGGAGCATGATGCACGTCGCACCCACCCAGAGCGGGCAAAGCAGCTTGTTGACCACCCCATGGACGTGGTGTAAAGGCAACACGTGGAGAATAATGTCATCCTTCGTCCATTCCCATTTGTCAACCAGGCCCGTTATCTGCAAGGATGTTTAAAGATCTAATTCAGCATGTTTATTTTATGTGCAAACAAAGCTAAACCAGTACCCCATGTTCATTTTTTGTCCTAATACACCGTAAATATTTGACCTGAAATACTTGAAAGGGGGAAATTAAAGCGCACTTTGAGTTTCATCCCACGTACCTGTTTCCCTCGAATTATCCCCTACAGCGCTAAGCTGTCGCCATTGTTGTTGCTGCTACTGGGCGGCTAGATCCTTTGCATACCAGGAAATGGGTTTAAGGGGGGGGGAATGTAAAAAAATAATAAAAAATCAACGGATGATCCAATCCGATTCAAATTTGGTATGCTTAAAGTAGGGATGTGCTCCGCTTCTACTCGGACCGGCGAATTAGAAGCGGAGCGGGGGGCTTCGCCTGCCCTTAAGGCGGAGGCGAAGAGGACTGGGGGGCCGGCGGAGCGTGGCGAAGAGGATCGAGGTGAAGGCGGATCCTTCGCCTCGATCAGGAGCTCCGCCGGAAAGGTAAGTGGGGTTTACCGGGCCCTGCCGTTGTCGCTGTCGCCCATGCGGCGACGGCGGCAGGACCCGGTAACCCCCCCGCCCTCCTCTCCCTTACCTGCCTCCGTCCGCGGTACGTCGGCATCTTCAATTGAGCCCGCGGTTCAACCAGGAAGTCTGGGCGGCGGCCCAGACTTCCTGGTTGAACCGCGGGCTCAATTGAAGACACCGACGGACCGCGGATGGAGGCAGGTAAGGCCCCCCCTCCCTCTTGGTCCCTTACCGGGCTCTGCCGCCGTCGCTGCACGGGCGGTGATGGCGGCAGGGCCCGGTAAACCTCCCGCCCTCCTCTCCCGGCCTTACCTGGCGCCACTCCCCTCCACTGCGGAGCTCTGATTCGGAGCCAGAGCTCTGCGGTGAAGAGGAGCGGAGTATGGGTGGAGCGGCGCGGAGAGGAGCGGGCCGACTCGAAATTTTCGGATCAGCCCGCGGGGCGGAGCAGGGGGTCCGTGCACACCCCTAGCTTAAAGCTCTTCTTAATATCTATTACTGTGCCAGTTTTGATGTCTTTATCTTTAATGCTTACGCAGATGCAAGCATTTGTTTAATTTTTCTTCAAATCCTGCTCCTGCGCCCCAGTGACCGCTTGGAAAACAACAAATGATACGCTCAAAAACTAGTAGCAAAATATTGCACTTCTTTTGGTTAAGAAGCTCAATTAAAGCAGGATGCATGGGAGTACTTCACAATAAAAGCAGATTATAAGCTGGAAAACTTCAGAGTCCTTTGCATGCAATTCGCAGTGATTGCACAGTGTAACACTGGTGTGATAAAGCTCTTAATGTGACTGGTACTGAAAACTATTGACACACTAATTAATTTTAGCAACTCAAAAAACCATGCATGAATTGGACACTCGTCAAGTTCAGTTAATATTGGGCATGTTCAGAAGACACCTTAAAACCTGCTGGTTAAGGCTTTGGGTTAAGCAGCAGGGCTTAAGGTGTCTTGTTGTACGATGTGTTTTGCTAAACCCTGCTCACTCACCAACCACAGTTGGACCGTCTGCAGCAGGGTTAGCGGCTCTAACCATGGCTTAAATGGCTTAAAGTGTTGTGTGCGACAGCACAGAGACCCACAGTTTCGCTAACCACAGCGCCTGAAGTGTCATCTGAACAGGCCTATTACTGATTGTACTTTTGAGAATAAAGAAAGGGGGTTCTTCCTTTCTAGCAGGAAGCATAAGCTACAGAAATCCACAGTACATGGAACAGTGGTGGAGAAAGAAGGAGCTCTATGTCCATTGATCTGCTCAAGCCATGCAGTTGGGGCATTCGATTCTCCCTAAGGGTGCAATTTTATCCGTTGCAGGAAAAGACCTCGGTGCTGCTGCTGCTGTAGCAGTCACCAGACTTCCCAACTTCTAGCTCTTCTTAGCTCAGGGAGCTAATGGGTTTTTCAGCCTTGGGGATAAGCAGCTAAAAAGTAAACAGACTTCTCAGGATGCCTTTCTAGTCCTTTTGTAGCAATGCAAATGCACAGCAGAGGCAGCCATTCAGAGCTGAAACCATCACTTCCGCTCTCTAGAAAAATAAATACAGCAGAGCAACAAGAAATGTCTTAAAAATAAAGGCGCTGGGGTTTAAATCTGTCTGGAAGCCCTGCTCTTGACGCTAAACGCTGTGATTAACAGAGGGGGAAGGCGCTCTGTATATGCTCAGGGGCACCTCCTCTTTTCCTACCACTGCCTACGTTCCCAGGCTGCTCCAAAACAGGTTCTTAACTGAGACCAATTCAGCAGGTGAAGCAGAAACTCACCACCGCTTGGACATTCTGGTGGGTGCTGAGGACTCCTTTGGGTCTGCCAGTTGTGCCACTTGTGTAGATGATCATGGCCGCTCTGTCCTTCCACTCTGAAATGGGAGAGCCGGTTTCTGAAAAGGATTTGTCTGTTGTCGGGCTGCACTTCCCGGATTTGAGGAGCGAGAGCAAAGGCACCCTGAGCTTCTCAGCAGTAGGCGTGATCCTCTCTACATATTCTTCCTCTGCAACAAGGAGACAGCTCTGGGAATCCTTGATGACATACTCCAATTCTGAGACGGGATGCTTCCTGTAGAGAGGAACAGCGATGCCTCCACTCATCCACGAAGCCCACTGGGCAATGACATAGGAGGCATCATTGGGGCACAGAAACGAAATCCGTTCACCCTTCAGGTCTCCCGTCGCGTTCCTGAGCGCCGTACAGATTCTCCAGGACAGGTGGAGGCTTCGAGTGTACAGGTCCTTGTAGGTATGCTCTCCATGTTGGTCCACAATGGCTACTTTCTCTCCAAAGGCCAGCGCCTTGGTGAAGACAGGGGCAACTTTCCCACGACAAGAGTTCCTGCTGGTGTGCAGGCCTTTGAAGGCACATGGAGCAGCCCTGAGGCCATGGCAGGCCCACCCTGGAAAACAAGGGCCGCGGGCAAGAAATCGGGTCAAGGGGAACCCATTCAAAAGTATCAGGGAGCCTGACATTTCCTGGGTGTCCGCTGGCTGCACTGCTGGAGAAAGAAACCAAAGAATTCAGTCAATATCCAGAGCCTTCATCTCAGTGGTGTTGAATCTCAGCCCTGCAGGCCAAATCCGTCCCATCTCAGATCCCAATCCAGCCCTCTGGGCTTTCCCAAACTGCCCTGCTAGTTTCCGGGCAAAGTACAAAGTGTTGGTTATCACTTTTAAAGCCCTACATGGTTTGGGTCCAGGCTACCTGCGGGATCGCCTTCTCCCGTACAATCTGCCCCGCACACTCAGGTCCTCTGGGAAGAATCTACTCCAGTCAGCTAAAACTAGGCTGACAACCATTACTCAGAGGACCTTTTCTTCCGCTGCTCCCAGACTGTGGAATGGCCGGCCGGAGGAGATTCGTCAACTTGACAGTCTTTTAGAATTTAAAAAAGAAATAAAGACTGATCTATTCCGGCAGGCCTATCCAGTGAAATTTTAGAATGTTTTCAGGATGTTTTAAAGTTGTTTTAATCATGTATGGTACGTTTTTAATGAGTTTCTAATGTGTATTTTATATTATGTTTTTATACTGTGTTTTATACTTTGAATGGTTTTCGTTTTTGTGAACCGCCCAGGGAGCTTCGGCTGTTGGGTGGTATAAAAATGCAATAATAATAATAACAACAACAACAACAACAACAACAACTCTGGTCTCACGCCCTTTCCCTGACCATCAAGCATGCAGTGGTTGCCTAATGGTTGAAATGTTTCTCTTAGCTACAGCAGTAAGCTAAAATATGCCAGAATGTGGAGTGTTTTAGCCCCGTCGATTTTGCGTTTGGCCCCGCCCCATCCCTGGAATGTGGCTCCCAAGAGGCTCTCTGAAATTGAATTCGGCCGTCTAGGTGAAAGAGGTCCAACACCTCTGCTTTTCCCAAAGGAGCAGCCCAAAAGAGGCCCAAGAAGGACAACAGAACAACATTCGAGACAAACGCACAAGTATGTTTTCAGTTCGCAGGCTGCCATAGAAATGTCACTGCAACCAAAAAGCTAAGATGCATATTTTGCAAGACTAAACAGTAATTTCTCATCTAGGCAAAACTGTCAGTAAAATATCTGGAACGGTCAGACTCGCACCCCAGAGCTCTTGCCTTGTAGCTGCATGAGGCCCTGAGGATACAAGAGAAGCACGAGATGGGCCAAGAACTATGTTGTTTTCAGTTTAAGAGACGTTGGTCCAATAAGAACTATGACCCTGGCCGGTTTAAGGATGGGTTTGATCCAGATCATGCCCAGACATCACAAGCCCTGCTATCCCCAAGACAAAGCAAGCCACAAAGGGTATAGTGAGTGATGTGAAGGGATGTGCATAGCAGAACTGGGGGGTCATCCTTTTTGTTTTGTAGTAAATGGTGAGGAGGTGATGCGACCCAGTAGAAAGGGCAGTCAGAAATGGAACGCAAAAATGATCATTATTCCTCCACCGCTGCTCCAAGGTAGTGGTGCTTATCTGGATGGATGGATGGATACGGCTGCAGAAACCTGGTACGCACGTTAACGGTTGGTGGCGGTGAGAAAAACTTGGTTGAACTATGGAAATTGAATCTATGTAATATGCCTCCCCGCACCAGCCCCATAAAGTGGATTAGTGTCCTTGATGCCTCAATAGGCATGCATCGAAAGCCTGGGAAACCGGCAATTTTTCGTAAGCCTGGCTGTGAGAGTAGTAGGGAAATTAATGCATGGAAAAAGGGTATAAAGTACTCTGTGAAAATCGATCCTGAATTTGCACCGTTGGTACAGATGAATCTGAATGCAAGCTGTGGTGAAAATCCTTGGAGGAGACCATCCCAGTGTTGCAACTTGCATCTCAGTAGAATTTATGGCCTATTATGGCTTGGCTCGCCACATCTCCACACTCCCAATTAGCACCCCGCTAACAGTTCTCGCAGGCACCTCCACCAGCAAAAAGCTGTCCCGGGGTGGGGGGGGGTGGGGCTTCAAAGTTAGAAGAAGGTGCTTTAGGTTTTGCTGACTTATCTTCATTGTGTGCGTGTGTCTCTCCCTCTCTCTCTCTCTCTCTCTCTCTCACACACACACACACACACACTTCATTTTTAGGTTGCACTTCGAGAGAAGCATGTGTGAAATGCAAAGGGGGTAAACGGCTGTCATCGGATGTGTTTTTCCTTCTCCATTGGTGTATGACACATTTGGTTAAAAGCCCTTCCTACGCAAATTCAGCAGCTTCTTTCAGGGTGGCTCTAAAAGTCGAGAAGGTTGATGCAAATGTGCAAAAGCTTTCTGACTTTTAGCTTAGATGAGACAGAGGGAGCAAGGGAGAGGGAGGAGAGAATGAAGCCTGGTGTGGGTGGGGGGTTAATATCCATGCCTACAAGTTGGTCAAAGCTGAGCTTTGTAGTAAAATTGCACCCTGTTCTTTAATGTACTGAATCTTGGAAGATTCTTCCCTTTGAACTTAACTTTAACTGTGTGGTGGCTATTTGCAGCCCTATCATAAACCCCTTCAGCTCCAGCAAAACAACCTTGACAGATCTCCAGTCATGTGGCTTTGTGATCCTCACATGAATCTCCACTGAGCAAGGATCATCATCTGTACAAAGTGTCAAAGTACCAGAGCTCCAGTATGGAGTAGATAACACTTTGCCCTGGCGTGGGAGAACCTGCGGTTGTCTGGAAGTGGTTGGTCCACAACTCTCATCATCTCTGACCGTGGGTTATAGAATCATAGAATAGCAGAGTTGGAAGGAGCCTACAAGGCCATCGAGTCCAACCCCCTGCTCAATGCAGGAATCCACCCTAAAGCATCCCTGACAGATGCTTGTCCAGCTGCCTCTTGAAGGCCTCTAGTGTGGGAGAGCCCACAACCTCACCAGGCAACTGGTTCCATTGTCGCACTGCTCTAACAGTCAGGAAGTTTTTCCTGATGTCCAGCTGGAATCTGGCTTCCTTTAACTTGAGTCCATTATTCCGTGTCCTGCACTCTGGGAGGATCGAGAAGAGATCCTGGCCCTCCTCTGTGTGACAACCTTTTAAGTATTTGAAGAGTGCTCTCATGTCTCCCCTCAATCTCCTCTTCTCCAGGCTAAACATGCCCAGTTCTTTCAGTCTCTCTTCATAGGGCTTTGTTATAGAATATTGTTATATTGGCTGAGGCTGATGGAAGTTGGGAGTCCAACAACACTGGAGGGCCGCAAGTTCCCCATTCCTGGCCTAACCCAACCTCTGGCAGCTAGCCTCATCAGCTGAGAAAAAGAATATCCAACCCAGAATTAAAACCCTCGTTGCTCCTACTCTTCTCTCTCTCTCTCCCCATCTTCTTCTCTGTGACCGAAATGGCATTTCTACAGAGCAGGGGAAATGACGGCAGCCTTTGCATCATTCAAATTAAGAAGGTGCTAGAAGGGAATCCACTCAAGATGTCAACGGAACCATGGGCTGAGGCCGGAATTTCTGAAGGTGCCACCAATTCAGCCACATTACAAAGCGCTAATAATCCCACATTATTCTCATATGGTCAGTAGGAATTCCGAGACAAGTAGCAATGCAGAACCCTTCCGTTCCTGCCCCATCCACCCCAAACAGCATGCAGTGAAAGCAGAAGCTTATTTCTCACTTGTTTCTAGTGACATCTGCAGGGATCCTCCATGGAAGAGAACTGTGTCCTGATTAGTGGGAAGTTAAGCACAAGAGTGAAGTAAAGGGTGAGATGTTATTTCCTGGGAACCGCAACTTCCCATCTATGCACACTGCATGCTCATTTCAAAAGGCTGTTTACCCTTCTCTTTGTACAATGCTCATAATAACCACCCTCTTAGTTTATCATGTGGAAGCCTGGCACAGCTTCAGAAGCAGCGCAAGACACATCCAGCAGTTGTAAAAACCTGCAGAGGGATCCATTCATTTGCAGCCCGGAGTGCTGCCTTGCCTTGGACGAAAAAGATAAGAGCAGGCACGGAAAATATTCCAAACAAAATTACCTTAAAAGATGATAACACAGCACAGATCTCTTGCATGTCTTTTACACAAAGTGTTGAGGCACCTTAAAGAGCTTCTGCCTTTGTGCAGTGTGAACTTTCATAGACTACTCTATCAGAGGCAGACTGCAAACACGATAGATGTAAACATGCAGTCACATGTGAAAGCTCAGATACAGGTTGCCCTTCAAGATGTGCTAATGGTGGCAGGTTGTTTTCTAAACACACACACACACACTCCCACCCCAGGAAGCCTCTTCTCCTCAGCTCACACCTTCTGTTGGCAAATGTTACTTCCGATCTAGGAGTCTCATCAGGAGAAACAGTTTGGGGGAAGTACAAGCAGGGGAAATAATTCAGTTCCCCCTCCAGAGTAACCATGCGGTGCTTGAAATGTACATCCCACTTTATAGGAAACTGCCAAGACCTGCATTGTAACACGGAAACAGTGCTGCTATCCCCCCCCCCAACCCCTACTCTGAGGTTATAAGGCTGTCCCCTTTCCCTCTTCTCCTGCTCCTGTGCTTTCAACAGCATCCTGGCAAAACAGCAATTTAGCTTATTTCTGTTTTATTTCTCTCTGGTGCTGGTTTCTCTCTGTGCCTTGGAGATAAATGCCTCTTTGCAGCTCTGCTGATGCCTCATCTTCTCTCTCTCTAGGTGCCCCGGGGACAATTAACTATCCCCTCTGCACCCTTGGTGGCTAGCGGAGTTGCCACCTCCCTCCCCAGTGCTGCCTCTGTGCCTTTTAACAGCAGTCTGCCTGGCAGCTCATGAACTTGGCAGGTGAATATTTCTTTTTTCTTTTCTGGCATAGAGCAGCAGCAGGGTGGTGGTGGGAACCTCGCCATCCTAAATCCTTGTGCCATTAGGCACAGGAGCAGAGCCTGCAGGAGGTGGCAACCCTACTCGCCCCACCCACTACCCTGGTGTTTGTATGTAAGGACATAAAAACAACTCAGAGGAAGGCAACTTATTGGCATCTCTGGACGCCTTGGGCTATAGCCCCATCAGCCACAATCAGCATGCCCAATGGTCAGGGACGATGGCAGCTGCACTCTAAAAGAGGCAGAAGATTCGCCGGGCACCTACACTATATTCTTTTAGACGCCAGGTGAAGACCTTTTTATTCTCCCAAGTATTTTAACAGTCTATAAATTAATTTAACTTTGCTGTTTTAAATTTGTATTTTTTGCATTGCTGCTGATTTTATCTTGGTTGTGCTTTTACATGGTATTTTATATTACGGTTTTATACTGTTGCTTTATACTTTGAACGGTCTTAATTTTGTGAAACGCCCAGAGAGCTTCGGCTATTGGGCGGTATAGAAATTCAATACATAAATAAAATAAAGCAATAAATAAGAAGATGAGGGGGCCTAAGCTGGTGGGGGGGGGGAGAGGGAGAGAGAAAGAAGGGGGTATTACTCTCTTCCCTCCCCACACCCCTTTCAGGGGCTCGGCTCTGCGGGGCTACAACTACAGATTGCGGGACTACAACTCCCATCTTTAGGATGCTGGGAGTTGTAGTCCAACGCAGAGCAAAATAATCCGCTTCAGAGATTGGGGGGGGGGGGAGGAAAAAGCACAGACACTTTTCTCTTTTTTGACAAACCCCCCCCCCCAGGCCTAGAAGAGAGGAAGCCCAGCCCCACCCTGCCAGCTAGTTGGGGAGGGGTCTTCCCTTCCAGGGCAGTGCTCAACACCTACCCCCACCCCAAATACACTTTAGTTCTCACCCGCAGGACAAGACGGAGCGCCGGCGTTTAAGGTCCGGCCTGCTGGTCCGTCCCCTAACAGCGTCCCCCTCGGAAACGAGAAGCCGCACCGTGGGTTCCGGGACACTTCAGGGCCTGCGGGAGTCAGGCGTTGCGAAAGCGGGGGGGTGGCGGTGGGGGGAGAGAGAAAGAGGATTGCGTGTGTGACTAGGGTGACCCTATGAAAAGGAGGACAGGGCTCCTGTACCTTTAACAGTTGTTTTGAAAAGGGAATTTCAGCAGGTGTCTTTATATATAGGGAGAACCTGGTGAAATTTCCTCTTCATCACAACAGTTAAAGCTGCCCTCTTCTAAATCTGGTCACAGTATAGCTGCAGTATAGCTCCTGAAGCTTTAACTGTTGTGATGAAGAGGGAATTTCACCAGGTGCGATATGCACACAAATGACACCTGCTGAAATTTCCTTTTATTTATTTATTTATTTATTTATTAAACTTATATACCGCTCCCATAGCCAGGGCTCTCTGGGCGGTTTACAGAAATTCTAAAAATTGAGGTAAAAACAAGTATACAAAATTTAAGACTCTAAAACACAGAACATACACACATAAAGCATTAAAAACCGATTAAAAACTAAACATGTGGGTAATTAAGATGTGCCGCCATATGCCTGGGCAAAGAGGAAAGTCTTAACCTGGCGCCGGAAAGATAGCAGCGTTGGCGCCAGGCGAGCCTCATTTCATATGGTCACTCTATGTGTGACGTCACTGGTCCCTACACCAGTGAAGTCCAAAACATCTGGAGATCTATTTTCTTCCCACCCCTGATCGAGATGCACCCCAACCAGGGTAGGCATGTGATGGCCTTCCGTCATAGTTTGTCCCAACTTGGTATACTGCTCCTCCACAGAGAGGCTCCATTTATTTAGCCATTATGTTTAACAGACTCAGAATCAACCTCCTAATATCCGAAAGAGGTTTGAGCCTCTGAACCTTAACTGAAAACATATGAACAAACCCCAGCCAGCCTGCCTGCCTGCCTGCCTGCCTGCCATGGAGGAAACGTCACTTAAGGGAACCGTTGGTGGGCGGTGAGTTAAAATAAGGTGACCCTATGGAAAGGAGGACAGGGCTCCTGTATCTTTAACAGTTGCATAGAAAAGGGAATTTCAGCAGGTGTCATTTGTATGCATGCAGCACCTGGTGAAATTCCCTCTTCATCACAACAGTTAAAGCTTCAGGAGCTATACTGCAGCTATACTGTGACCAGATTTAGAAGAGGGCAGCTTTAACTGTTGTGATGAAGAGGAAATTTCACCAGGTTCTCCCTATATATAAAGACACCTGCTGAAATTTCCTTCTCAATACAACTGTTAAAGATACAGGAGCCCTGTCCTCCTTTTCATATGGTCACCCTAGCTAAAAGTCGGCACACAGCCCCCCACCCCCGGTCGATGTCAGCAAGGCAGCCCCCTCCCCAGGCTGGTATGATGTCATTGATGTCTTTTCCTGACATCACAGGGCCAGTATCATCTATGACGTGTACCTTTTTGCATCATTGGGGCTGGAATTACAAAAGAGGGTGTTGGCCTCAAGAACAGGGTGACCCTATGGAAAGGAGGACAGGGCTCCTGTATCTTTAAGAGTTGTACAGAAAAGAGAATTTCAGCAGGTGTCATTTGTATGCATGCAGCACCTGGTGAAATTCCCTCTTCATCACAACAGTTAAAGCTGCAGGAGGGGTCCGGTTTTGTATCTGGTCACTCTAGTATAGCTCCTTCAGTTTTAACTGTTGTGATGAAGAGGGAATTTCACCAGGTTCCCCATATATACCAATGACACCTGCTGAAATTTCCTTTTCTATGCAACTGTTAAAGATACAGGAGCCCTGGCCTCATTTTCATAGGGTCACCCTACTCAAGAACAGTCTCACAACTGTGCAAAATTGACCTTTGATGGCTGAATTTGCCAATTTTGCAACGGCTGTTGTTGGCATTTTGATTTGTTATTATTATTATTATTATTTATTTATATAGCACCATCAATGTACATGGTGCTGTACAGAGTAAAAAGCCGACTTCTGATCATAAGCTGTTGTCATGCATCATCTTGATCATTTTCTCGTCAATTATTTGAAGGAAACACCTCCCTGCCCCCCGCAATTGCCTCATATTAGAACTTGTCAATGATACCTATTTGGTTGGCTGGAACAGGATTGTCCAGCACGTCTTTTGGATCACAGACACTTTGCTTCTGTGGTTTAAAATATGAAAATCTGATAATTGTTTGGATGATGCAAGGGCAATAACAGTCTACAATTTCATGACCTTCTAAATATTAAACTGGGCTTTCTGAATTGCGAGGCTGATTGTATTCTGAACCTGATATTTTGAAAAAGACCTTTGGCAAATAAGAGACTTTCACTCTTGTACTTTCTTGTACCTAATTCCCTCTGTCGAATACCAACAAATTTACAACGTACTCTAGCAATTAAGAATGTGCTGCAGAAATATGTATGTATTTTAAAAGATGGCTTATTCTTGCTCCTAGGAGCTCACAAATGTAAAGAGAGTTGCAAGAACCTTGTTTATTATTTTATTTAACAATTATTCACCCATCTCTCCATGGTACGATAGTGCTTACAGCAAACCCAAAATGTTGTGGACAAGGCCCAGCAAACGGTCCCTCTCCTTCAGACTTTCACCTAGATTTATGTGCTTTTGCAAAAGACATCCAGCACACACACTTCATCTTAAATCTCCCTGTTTTTGTATTCCAGCTTTCATTTCAACAAGGTGCATGTCAAGCCCGTCACGAATGCACGGAACAGCTTGCAAACCTGACTGGCGTAGAGACCCTAAAGGCTCAGAAACGAAAACGCCAATTAAGCAGGCCCCAAGAGTATTGCTGCATAAAGGCCTTGTGATCTTTAAGTCAATGTCATGATTTTTTTTTCCTGGAGGTGTGATGTATAATTGATCAGCCTTTGGGACTGCCAAACCCTAGTTGTCCCTTCGCACACCTGTGCAACGATGCTGTGCACTTGCTAGGGCCCTTTACGTCGAACCTCGTTGACACAGGCAGCTGGAACGAGGTATCAGAATGGACTGTGCCACGTCAGTCTGAAACTAGAAGGTCTCATAGCTGAATGTTCTCCCGTATTTATTTATTTTTTAAAAAAACACCTTCCAGTAAATGAATAATGACAGGGTCTTTCTCCCTGACTTCTTAGTTTTCTACTTGCTGAAAAACATTGTTATTATTGTTGTTGTTGTTATTATTATTATGTGGGAGAGCATTCAGAAGTATTATCCCCCACCTGCAGCCTGAAGGTATGGACAATTCCCCTATCCCAACTTCCTATCTATAAAGACCAACTTCAAAGGGTCTTCTCCCCTGCCATCTGAGAGGAGGGGATGGTGAGGACTGGAGCAAGGATAGCCTTTCCAGTGGTGGCACCCCACCCTGTGGAATCCCCTAACCAGAGAAGCATGCCTGGCCCGGAAACTTTTCCCACCAGGCATTTTAACTACCTGGTGCTTTTAACCTTTTATTTATTGCTTTTTGTACTGTTCCTGATGCTCTCTTGCTCTTCTCACAGCACAGTCCTACCATATCGACTCAGAAGTAAGTCCCAGTGTGTTCAATGGGGCTTACTCCCAAGTAAGTGTGCATAAGAAGCCTTAGTCTGCTTCTTTTTTTAGAATGTATTGCATGATATCGATATTTGATCTTTCTGTTTATCGCTTCCCCCCCCACCCCCACCCCCACCCCCGACCTGTAAGCCTGAGAATTCAAAATGCACTAAAGGAGAGTGTATAAAGCAAGACTGGGGAAACAGTGGCCCTCCAGATATCGTTTGACTGCAACACCCAGCATCCCTGACCACTGGCCATGCTGTCTGGCTGATGGGAGTTGTAGTTGAAGAACATCTAGAGGGCTACGGGTCCCCCACTCCTGCAATAAACAAAAGAGTACATGCATACATGTATTCCTAACGCCTCATTCTATTGCATGCGTAGACTTAGCTTGACATTTTAAAAATTGGGGTATGTAGGAGTTGTACAGCAGCTCTTTGCCTGGATGTAGCTCAGCCCTGTAATCACACAGGAAGTCCCTGCCCCGTGCAGATAGATGGATCAGGAACATTCAGGGGGGGCCCCATGAGATGGAGCCTTGCTCAGAGATAAGCCCACGTCCATTGCTTGCAGAAGGGTTTGTGTCCGAACACAGCCACCCAGTTGAGACACCTCCTGAGCCCCAGGCTGCTGCAAAACCAACAAAGGCACTGCGTAGAATGGCCTCATCCTTTCCTTCCAGCTCGCACTTTCCACTTAATGATCTCAAAGTGCTGGAGGCAGCAGATCGCACCTTCTGCTCCATTAAATCCGCAGAGGAATATCTCTAGCAGAGATCAGTCTCGGGGAAGACGCACACAGATTGCATTAAGCAGACCTGCCTGTTTGGGGTACTTGGGCATCCTCCAGGCCCATTTGACAGCAAAGCATGCAGCCAGAGCTGGCTCCAGAGTTTTGAGGGCCACTGAGCAAGACTCCCTCGTAGCCCCTCTCCCCGCTTTGCACCACCAAGGTCAGCAGCTGCTGTTGCTCCTCCTCCTCCTCCTCCTCCTCATGGCTGTCACTTGCGTGCTTGGCAGGCAGAGAGATAGGTGAGGAAGGAGGCAGGGACCTCTATTACTCCTCCTCCTCCTCACCTCTGCTGCCTGGGCCAGAGCAAGAGGCAGGTGAACAAACAGTGGGGCCCTGAAGGGTTGTGGGCCCTCGGCATGGCCAATGGGTCAGGCATGCTGGGAGCTGAAGTCCAAAACATCTGGAGATCTATTTTCTTCCCAGCCCTGATCTGGATGCACCCCAACCAGGGTAGGCATGTGATGGCCTTCCGTCATAGTTTGTCCCAACTTGGTATACTGCTCCTCTACAGAGAGGCTCCATTTATTTAGCCATTATGGTTAACAGACTCAGAATCAACCTCCTAATATCCGAAAGAGGTTTGAGCCTCTGAACCTTAACTGAAAACATATGAACAAACCCCAGCCAGCCAGCCTGCCTGCCTGCCATGGAGAAAACGTCTTTGACTGTGCGAAAGCTACGGGGGAATTCCTGCAGAACCAGAGCATGTGTCATGTGGCAGACGTGAGCGGCCTTGGCACAGCCCCGGTGCTTTCGAGACTCAGGCTCTGCTTTCAGACTCGCAGCACGCCAGGCGCATCTGCCAGTTCCAAAAGCAGCTGCAAAGGGGGTGGCCTGCCTCTTTGCCTCCACACTCCACAAGCCAGTTGGGACCTGCCAGGCTGTGCTACACTTTGTCAGCTACCTGTGGCTTTGGCCGCAGCGGCAGACAGCTGGAAACAGGATGTAGTCCCAGATAACAGCACATACTGGAGAGCCTGTCTCCCCCTGATTCCATTTATTCACTGGCTTGGTTTCAACACCCCACCCCACCCGTTTTGGGTGGCAAGACAGGCTGGCAGGTTCTGTGTGATTATGTTCCATCATTGTCTAGCACAGCCTTCCTCAACCTGGGGCGCTCCAGATGTGTTGGACTACAACTCCCAGAATGCCCCAGCAGCTGGCTGGGGCATTCTGGGAGATGCAGTCCAACACATCTGGAGTGCCCCAGGTTGAGGAAGGCTGGTAGCAGCATATATGAACATAGGCCCAACTCGCCTAGTGCCACCGAATCTGAATAATAATAATAATAATAATAATAATAATAATAATAATAATAATATATTTCTTACCGACCTCTCCCTCTGGATTGAGGAGGAGAACAACATTAAATACAATATAATTAGGGTGACCCTATGAAAAGGAGGACAGGGCTCCTGTATCTTTAACAGTTGCATAGAGAAGGGAATTTCAGCAGGTGTCATTTCTATATATGGAGAACCTGCTGAAATTCCCTCTTCATCACAACAGTTAAAGCTGCATGAGCTATACTAGAGTGACCATTTTAAAAGAGGGCAGGGCACCTGCAGCTTTAACTGGTGTGATGAAGAGGAACTTTCACCGGGTTCTCCATATATACAAATGACACCTGCTGAAATTCCTTTTTCAATACAACTGTTAAAGATACAGGAGCCCCATCCTCCTTTTCATATGGTCCTCCTAATATAATACATAAAAGTAGTTAAAAGAGCATATCCAAGTACTAACCAGGCCTGATCCTGCGTAGCTTCTGAGGTCAGACGAGATCGGGCGTGTTTAGGGTAGTATGGCCGTAGGCTAAAAGAGCATATAATACCAATACAATATTAAAATAATAACATCTTAAAATTCTTAGATGGCATCCCTTCAGGGTCTCAGACCTTACTCAGTTTGAGATGCCATTCATTCATTCATTCATTCATTCATAGAACTCTTCTACCAATCTGAAAGGCATGGCACAAAAGGAAAAAGAATTGGGAGGGAGGAGGAATAAGGCAAATCCAGGCAATGATCCCTACTTGCTAAGTTCAGCAGGTCATGGAGTGGGATCCAAACACAATGGAAAGGCTGCTTCTTCTTCCTTCTCTGAGGGCCTCAGCAATAGCAGTTAGTAGCAGGAACACAGCTGGGACCTTCCACCTGTGCTTGTGCCAAGCAGTGGACATTGGCGGATGCGATGTCCGTGGAGCTATCCAAGGTGCTGAAACAAACAAATAGCCAATGAAACAAGGAAGATGTGAGAGTTGCTTCCTCTTTGTTCTTATTATGGCTCCCCATATATGGTCTTAGGAGGGTGTCAGAGGTCCCTTCTTCTATTCTGCTTCTCATGCTATGGTTGGATGAGCGTTCTAATTTGCAGAACTTTGCAGGTGGCAGCTGGTTGTGTGTGCACAAGGATCTTGGCACGCTCTGCTTTGGAACAGGCATTTGGTGCTGGAATGGAGGAGGGACCCGAAAAGCAGAATAAAGTTAGAGAGCCCAGAAGGAAGCTCGGGAAATTTGAGAAATATTGGGCTATGTTAAATTTAACTCTGCAGTTTAAATATTTAAGAAAAAACAAACCAGGATTTTGAGCCTCCTCAATTATTTATTTATTTATTTATTTAGCACCATCAGTGTACATGGTGCTGTACAGAGTAAAACAATAAAATAGCAAAACCCTGCCGCATAGGCTTACATTCTAATAGAATCATAATAAAACAATAAGAAGGGGAAGAGAAGGCACCAAACAGGCACAGGGTAGAGTAAAACTAACAGTATAAAAGTAAGATCAAAATCAAGTTTTAAAAGCTTTAGGAAAAAGAAAAGTTTTTAGCTGAGCTTTAAAAACTGCAATTGAACTTGTAGTTCTCAAATGTTCTGGAAGAGCGTTCCAGGCGTAAGGGAAGAAAATGGACGAAGCCGAGCAAGGGAAGTAGAGACCCTTGAGCAGGTGAGAAACATGGCATCAGAGGAGCGAAGAGCATGAGCGGGGCAATAGTGTGAGATGAGAGAGGAGAGATAGGAAGGAGCTAGACAGTGAAAAGCTTTGAAGGTCAACAGGAGAAGTTTATATTGGATTCTGAGGTGAATTGGAAGCCAATGAAGAGATTTAGAAACATCATCATCATCATCATCATCCCAGATGCCTCAGTGGGAAATAGAAGGAAGGAACACACTGGCTGTAGGCAGGGAGGGAGCTTGGTTCAGGGTAGAAAACCAGAGGCATGGTTTTAAGAGGAGGAGGAGGAGGAGGAGGAGGAGGAGGAGGAGGAGGAGGAGGAGGAGGAGGTTTATGTTAATAATGGGAGCATCCCCTTCAAATAAGGAGGCAGCGCCAATGCGCTCCACCTGGATGACTGCAGCGAGCTAAACATACAAAAGGATAACCCCACCATCCAGCAGAGGGCAGCAGTGTTTAGTGACAACTGCCAGTGCCTGGGCTCACTCTGAAGTTGCTCCAAACTGGCCAAGCCAACTGTTCTCCGAATAGCTGGTTTTAAGGGCGACCCGCCTTCCTCTCTGCCCCTGGTCAACGTGTTCTCGCTTTCTTCTGTTCTTGCTTGCTTATGTCTGTTCTAGGCCAGTTTCCCCAGGCAGGCTACAAAATGGTTCACTCGGCTTTCTTAAGCAAGCAATGATCAAAGCTTTGTGAGGACTTAGACCGAGGCTACATAATCCCATAGCCAGACTTCAGCTCCTCTGCAATTAGATATGGAGAAGCAAAATCTCTTTTACAAAGTCTATTCGTGTATTCATTCATTTATTTATTGCATTTATATACCGCCCCATAGCCGAAGCTCTCTGGGCGGTTTACAAAAGTTAAAAACAGTGGACATTAAAAACAAATATACAAAAATTTAAAAGCATAAAAACAGCAATATCATTTAAAACAACTATTTTGGGGTCAGTTAAAAAAATTCAGCATATGTTGTTAACTGCTGGGAGAAGAGAAAAGTCTTGACCTGGTGCAGAAAAGATCACAATGTTGGTGCCAGGCGAGCCTCGTTGGGGAGATCATTCCATAATTGGAGGGCCACCACGGAAAAGGCCCTCTCCCTTGTTGCCATCTCTTGTTGTGTAGTAGCATCTCATGCTCTTGGCTTTTGGCACGAAACCAAAAGTGCACAGAGTGGAAAAAAATCACTTTCCTTTTCTCCCAGACAAAGACTGTGTGTAGCTACCACCCTGAGGATGTATTCCTGTTTGGCACATAAAAGGATGGTGGTGGTGAGACCACTATGTGTAGCCCGGGCTAGGCTGGCATTGCATACACACTTGCTCCTGTTCAAAATCTCAGGCTAAGCTTCAAGCAAAATCTCAGCTCCTCCGCAGTTACTACAATAGGACATCTTTTCAAGAAATGAGCTACTCATAGGGGAATGAAGAGGAAAAGGAGGCTGTATTACTGAGGACTGAGGCCAACAGAAAACTAGCACTCCACAGCCACTTGAAGTTGCTAAAACAGGCCAGGCCCCTTTAAAATACAAAGCCGCAGTCAGCATAGAGGCAGGGCCAACCAGGCTAAATCCAGCCACACTCTTATTTAAATTTCAGTCTCACCCAGAATCTTGTTGGAGCAAAATAATAACCCTGTCTGGGTTCCAGCCCCAGCACCACACAGAGCTTTCCATGGTGCTGATCTCTTTTTGTCTTGCTTCTTGAGAAACCTGGCCCCTGCTCCAGAACTCATCCATAGCAGAACCCGGCAACCCAAGCCACATCACAGAGCATCAGCAGAACTCACGGGGTGAAACGATACAGGATTCTGGGGGATGGTGGGGGCAGGGGGGAGGATTCAGAGAGTGATGTGGGGATCCTGTTGAGTTTCTTGAGGTGATGCAATGTCCTCATGGGGTCACCACCACACCATGCATTTGTATACCTTCCCTCTCCACCCCTCCCTGTGCTGCTCATGCATATGCTGCTGCAACACAAAGGTAAAATCATCCCAAAGGCCTTGAAGAGGAAGGAACCTGTGAACTGGCAATAATGCATTTGTCAAGCGGGAGACAAAACATTTCAATCAGAAGCCACCATTGTCAGTGGGAGACACAGAAATGCCAAGGTCCCTTTCTGCATGGCTTGGTGCCGAATATTCAGAAGCAGCCCTCTCTGTACTGCTGTGCTGTGTGACTCCTCTTCTGGGCCTGAAAGGAATCCGTCCCCTGCCAAAACCAGGAATTAATATCTGTGGAAACAGTCCAGGAGACTTGGGGAATGAATTCCTCCAGCCTTTGCCAGGAACAAGTGGAGAACACAGAATCCCTAGAAATGATGCAGAAGGTAAACTTGGATTGGGGGACTTCACCTGAGTCAGGGTGGAGCTTTGCAGGCACGGTTTTTATGCCTGCCACTAGCAGGAAGCTGAGTTGAAACCCATGGAAAGAGTACCTCTGAGCACATGCACTCAGTGCCTTTTCCTCACCACAGAGTAACAGCCTTACAAGTTGAGATTAGATAGCCAGGGACGGTGTTTGCTCCAGATTTTTAGGACTCCTTCGGCAAGATATTTTCCTTGCCACCTCCTTGCCACTGTTACTGCTCCCCATCTGTCTGGGCCCAATCCACACTACTGCCCAGGAGGAGAGAGCGCAAGGCAAGGCAAGGCTATGGGAGCTGCTTCTTCTTTTTGCTCTTGCCGTTGCTCACATGCACAGGTCCAAGGGTACATGGCCCGGCAGCGACCCCCTTCAAGTCCCCTCTTCATCTGAATGGCTTTGCACAGTGTACAGTGAAGAGGAGGGCTGATCCAAGGATTATTTCCCTGGCATAATCGTACAGAGTGGGAGGAAACTCTTCTACGGGCAGGCAACACTTTCCCTTACATGAGTCACATTAATGAGGCAAATGGCTTCGTTCCTAGCTTATATCCCCAAATATAGGACTCTCTGCCAGGTATGTATGAATCAGCCCTTAGCTGGTCCATGACAGTTTTGCACATGTGCAGTCATATAAGTCTGTCCCGTCCAATTTCCGCAGAGTTAAAGAACTTCGTGAAAATCCACATTTATTTTCATATGCAACTTCCCCTAACATACGCCTTTTTGTACGCATCTTTCCCTAACATTTGCATTTTTGTAGTTTTTTATTTATTTATTTATTTATTACATTTCTATACCGCCCAATAGCTAGAGCTTTCTGGGCGGTTTGCAAAAATTAAAAACATTCAAAGTATAAAACAACAGTATAAAACCATACTATAAAATACAATATAAAAGCTCAACCAGATAAAAACAGCAGCAATGCAAAATTACTAATTTAAAACACCGAGTTAAAATTTATTTATAGACTGATAAAATGCTGGGAGAATAAAAAGGTCTTCACCTGGCGTCTAAAAGCATCTAATGTAGGTGCCAAGCAAACCTCCTTAGGGAGCTCATTCCACAGCCAGGGTGCAACAGTAGAGAAGGCTCTGCTCCTGGTAGCCACCTGCCTCACTTCCTTTGGCAGGGGCTCACGGAGAAGGACCCATGGAGATGACCTTAGGGTCTGGGCAGGTACATACGGGAGGAGGCGTTCCTTCAGATAGCCTGGCCCCAAACCGATTAGGGCTTTAAATGTTAATACCAGCACTTTGAATCAGGCTCGGACCTGGACTGGCAGCCAATGAAGCTGGAAAAGGACTGGCGTGATGTGGTCTCGTCGGCCAGACCCTGTTAGTAACCGTGCTGCCCTGTTTTGTACCAGCTGAAGTTTCCGGACCATTTTCAAACGTATAACACATTGCAGTAATCCAAACGAGAGGTTATCAGAGCATGGATAACTGTAGCTAGGCTATCTCTGTCCAGATAAGGGCGCAGTTGGTATATCAGCCTAAGCTGGTAAAAGGTGCTCTTTGCCACTGAGTTCACCTGTGCCTCAAGTGACAGTTCTGGATCCAAGAGCACCCCAAACTATGGACCTGATCCTTTAGGGGGAGTGCAACCCCGTCCAGGACAGGGCAAACATCACCTCGCCGGACAGATGAACCACCCGCTAACCGTACCTCCGTCTTGTCTGGATTGAGTCTCAGTTTGTTAGCCCTCATCCAGTCCATTACTGTGCCCAGGCACTGGTTCAGAACAGCCACTGCCTCACCTGGGTTTGATGAAAAGGAAAGGTTCTTTATTTCCAGCCTACAGACCATAAACTCCAAAACATTCAGCCCACTCCAAACCAAAGCCCGAATTAAAACATATACATTTTGTTACTACAACATTATATTACAAGATCAAACCCAGAGCAACTCAACCTCACTTAAATTATATGACCTTGTTCTAATAGCTGCAGCAAGGAATTTGGCTGCGTTTTCAGCTACCGTGATGTTAGTATCTGCCGTAAGTGTAGAAATATAAAACTCATCAGAACTTCCTGGATATAAACAAAGCACAGAGAACATAAAATGAGCTTTCATATCCTGTAGAAAATGCAGTATAAAAGGACATTTTCATATCCTGTAGAAAATGCAGAATAAAAGGACATTTTTCTATAGCACTGCTACTGCCTGGATAGATGCTCAGGAACCAGCAGAAACCTTTAAATCAACCCTCCATATATGAATCTTTTCCCAATATAGCCATTTTGAAATTATCTTTCCCTAATGTATGCTTTTTGTCCACGTATTGTGCAGCTCTTTCTATAGTATATGCTGGAATGTGCCCCCTCAAGAATAATGAATGTCCCCCATTCTCTTGGCCTTTAGAAGGGGTGTAAAGATGCATCTTTCCCATTTAGCCTTTTTAAAAATGCGTCGTTTTAAGAATGTTTAGAGGTTTTTACTGTTTTTAATGGTCTCGTTTTTATTGTTGGAATGATTTTTTTTTTTTAAAAAAAGACGACACTACCTTGATGGCTTTTTAGCAGATAAGTTCTATAAATGGTCATCATAAATAAATTGTATGCACTTTGTGAGCTGATAACCGCACCACCAAATCCAGAGGAATGAAGAACCCAAGATTTAACTCTGTTCCAGTCAGCACAGTAGTCCAGAATTTGGTCGGTTCACTTCCAAACGTGGACCAAATGCAATCTTCTTGCATCTCTGCTCTCTTCTGGGCTGAAAGACGAGCCTCCTGTCTCCTGTCCCCTTTGCCAGACTTGCAGCTCATGCTTGGGACTCCCTAATCGACTTTTATAGGACACCTCTGACCCCCCCTCCCCCCTGCATATTAAGCCACCAATATGAAGCAGCCGCTTTTATGCCACGTTCGTAATTATGTTTAAAAAATAAATAGGGGCACCGTCACGAGTAAACTCCAATGCAATAAAAGCTTCTGCCTCAATCTATAATTAATCAAGGAGCTGCTTAATGTAGAGGAAAGAGAGGGAGGAAGGAGGCGAGGACACTGCTCAGGGCGAGTGTGTAAAACCCCACCGGAGGCCCAGGGGAAGGAGAGGCACGATTGTGTGTGTGCAAAAGCCGATAAAAGCACAAACTCTCAGGTGGGGGCATCATTTATTGTTGTTGCAGAAATAAGGGTAACTGTGAGGGTGAAGAGGGAGTGATGGGGGAGCCTTATCCCAAGTGAATTCGTGATTTACTCAGAAAGTAACGAATTCATCCATTTGAGCTTAGGCGAGAGATTTCCATTAATAAGTTTATTTTTAAACTTATTAATGGGCGGTTTCCATTTTTGTAAAATGCCCAGAGAGCTTTGGCTATTGGGCGGTATAGAAATGTAATAAATAAATAAAATAAATTGTTCCATGTATATGAGTTTTCACACATGCACAGTAGCAAGGGGCATCTTGGGAACTGTAGTTTGGAATCGCATAGTGTGGCATGTCATATGTCACCACACTATGTGCTCCCTTTCTGATTGGTTGTGTCTACATGGCCTTGCCTACATGATGAGGTCGTATGATGTTTACTTGCCATCATCTATCGCCAGTATGAAGATGGATCCATGGAATTATTGTCCTCCTCAGAGCCAGAGCTGAGATTACAGCTATGGAGACCACTTCAAGCAGTCCATCTTTGGGGGTCTAGGTGATAGGACAGCTGGATATTTGGGCAGAGGAAGCCCTGTGTACTACTTCACTTCGAAGCTCACAATCAATTCCAAACTGAACAGCGGATTCGTAATCCATCCATCCAGACTGTGTACAAAGCTGAGCATTACGAATGGGCGAATTTCAACCAATGAGCGCACTAATTACAAAATTCGGCGGCATCAGTACGGATCAAGGGGCCTGCATGGCACACTGTTGCTTGTAACTGAAACAAGACTCCCTTGTAGGCCCAAGATGAATAGCAGGCTCTTTAGGCACCTCAGACAAAGACGGCCTTGGTTAGGCCTCATCTAGAGTATTGCGTCCAGTTCTGGGCTCCACAATTCAAGAAGGACGCAGACAAGCTGGAGCGTGTTCAGAGGAGGGCAACCAGGATGATAAGGGGTCTGGAAACAAAGCCCTATGAAGAGAGACTGAAGGAACTGGGCATGTTTAGCCTGGAGAAGAGAAGATGGAGGGGAGACATGAGAGCACACTTCAAATACTTAAAAGGTTGTCACACAGAGGAGGGCCAGGATCTCTTCTCGATCTTCCCAGAGTGCAGGACACGGAATAACAGGCTCAAGTTAAAGGAAGCCAGATTCCAGCTGGACATCAGGAGAAACTTCCTGAATGTTAGAGCAGTATGACAATGGAATCAGTTACCTAGGAAGTTGTGGGCTCTCCCACACTAGAGGCCTTCAAGAGGCAGCTGGACAAGCATCTGTCAGGGATTTTTGAAATGGTCAGAAGACTTATTCAATAAAGGTATTCATTCAGTCAGTCAGGGATGCTTTAGGGTGGATTCCTGCATTGAGCAGGGGGTTGGACTCGATGGACTTGTAGGTCCCTTCCAGCTCTGCTATTCTATGATTCTATGATTCTACGTGCATTTGAGGCAGGAGGAAGCCTGCCTCTTCAGGTATGTGAAGAAGCACCACCTGCTTGTCTGGCTACCCCAGTATGGATCTGATGGTGTGGGGTCTGCTGTAGCTGAACAGCGGCACCTGCTCTCTTTCAGCCAGTTTGCCGTTAAATTGTAGCCGCCAGCAGGACTCTCTCGGCTGCTTTTGCTCTTGGTGATTGGCAGGCGGCCTCTTCGGAGTTTGTCCTTCGTACCATCTTTTTCTACGGAGCTGTGATTATGCCGAGTGCGGAGGAAGTCAAGAGCGAGAAGATCACCTTCTTCTCTCCTAATATAAGAACTCCAAGGGGATCATCCCATGAAGCTGAATGGGGAGAGATTCAGGACAGATAAAATCAAGGGCCTCTTTGCCCAGCGCAGCGTGGAGTCCTGGGCTGCCAGGTATTGCAGTCGGGGACATCTGAAAGGCACTTCGTTGGGGAAGGTTGAGGTACGGGATTGGACTAGCACCAGGAAGACTCAGGTTCAAATCATATTTGGCCATCGGGCTCACTGGGTGACCTTTGGCCGTCACTATTTCTCAGCTAGCCTACCTCACGGGGCTGTTGTGAGGATAAGAGCAGGGAGAACTACGCATGCTACCTTGAACTCATTGGAGGAAAGGAGGGCTACAAATGTGATAAACAAGAAAGATTTTAAAAACAACAACAACAACTATGGAATTTGCTACCATGGGATGTGGTGATGGGCCACCAACTTGACCAGCTTTAAAAGAGGACAGGGCAAATTCATGCAGGAGAAGGGTATCAACGGCTGCTGGCCACGATGGCCACATCCAACATCAGAGGCACCAGTCCTTTCCATACCAGTGATTTGGGGGCCTGCTGTCGTGCTCATGTGCTGTTGGTGGGTTTCCCGTTGGGACGTCTGGTTGGCCACAGCGGGAACAGAACATTGGGCTAGAGAGGCCTTTGGTCTGATCCAGCACCGCTCTTCTGATGTTCTAGGTGGACACGATTTGGAGAGCTAGTCAGTTGTGGCTTCTTAATCCAAGGGCCAGACGATGCACAGAAGGTGTCTTGGTGCAGCCAGGATGTGTTCAGTGCAGTCCTTTTCTTCCAGACAAATGCAGCCTGGCCTTTCCCTCGGTACATCTCCAGGCACCTTGGCCACAGTTTGCTCCTTCCCTGGCAGCTGGGTGAGAATGGGATGGTGGGGTGGGGGTGGGGTGGGGAGTAGACCCATCTGGAGAGACACCACAAGGGACTCCAGATGGACCAAGTTCATTCAACAGGTGCACGGATGGAGCGGAAGGGATTTTCCAGGCGGTGCAAATATCTGTCTGTCTGGCAGCCACCTAACCATGGGCCAAGAGATGCAATCTGTCCCTTTAATAAAACGCCAGGCTCTGTCCCCACCCTGAGCAGCCATGGAGGCCAGCTCCTAAGAGACAGATGGAGGGCAGTTTAATCCAATTAATCGGAGGTTGTTATTTCTTGCCGTGCCAAGGCTCAGGCTTGTCTGGTGCCCTGGGGACCGAGGCATCAGACTGGCAAGGGGGAGAGCCTAGAATCCAGAGCCAACTCTTCTGGGCTTCAGTGAGGACCTGGCCCTCTTAAGGACTTGTCCCCACAAGGCCATGCCTGAAGCAGGGAAGGGCTATAGCTCAGTCCTCCAGGGAGCACCTGCCTGGCATGCAAAATGCCCCAGTTTCAATCTCCTAGTAGGGATGCGAAAGGCCCCTGTCTAAGCACCTGGAGAGAAGCTGCCAGTCAATGTGGATCTGGGGTCTCCAGTGTGGGGTCCCTAGACCCACCACCACCTCTCCTGGTGTCAGTCAGGCTTCCTGCACCTTCTGGATTTTATTTTCTTACAATTTTAAAAATCAATTATTATTTTTAACTGGGAGGTTGGTTTGCTGCAAAATACGGGGCTGCCTTTCATCACCATCTCTATTTGGGTTCATAAGACTGATTTTGTAATTTGAAGCTCAGGCTCCATCTCTGCCTTAAGAACAGAAGAACATCAGAAGTGCCCTGATGCTGGATCAGACCAAGGTTCCATATAGTCCTGCACTCTGTTCACAAAGGGGCCAACCAGCCGTCGACCAGGGACCAACAAGGCAGGACATGGTGCAGCAGCACCCTCCCACCCATGTTCCCCAGCAACTGGTGCACACAGGCTTACTGCCTCAAATACTGGAGATAGCACACAACCATCATGGCTATTATCCATTGATAGCCTATGCCTTGGACTTAGGTTCCAGGGCAAGTGACTTTTCTTTTCTTTTCTCACCAGTTGGGGGAATGAATGCTTTAGAACCAGTCATGACCACCATGGCAGCCATCTTATGAACGGGCAAGCCCCCCATCCCATGACAGCCATTTTGTGAGAGCACTCATGACACTCTGTCAACATTCCAAATGTGCCCACCAAACCTAAAAAAGGTTGGGGACCCCTGATAGAGGTGATACCTGGCTACTGGCTGGTATAAGACTGGGAATTTGACTCAGTTCCCTGAAGTGTCGCCCGCACACTTTCAAGTGTATCTTGGCATCAATAAATGCTAGAAACTTGATTATTATTCCTTAAAGAAGTTGACCATTGACCCAGACTTTCTGCTGCCTCTGTTTCCTGAGTTTGTTTTACCCATTCTGCCGATACTGATGGGCTCATTTTAGCCACTGCTTTATCAGATGGACGTCTTGTTCTTCTTGTGTTTACTGCTTGTTGTACACTGCTCTGGGAGTTCTTCCTGAAGATCAGCACGGAAGTGTCCTAAAAACAAGCAAACAAAGAAACAAATGTGTCAGGGTCCTTGCTTTGGTGCCTTGTTCCATTGTTGAGTGGTTCATCTAGTTGGGAAACGCAGAACTACCACCCTCTGGTTTCAACAGACGAGGAACATGGCACCAAGCAGAGCCACCCCTCTAGGGTGGTCAGGTGTCCTACATTAGGGAGGATAGTTCACTATCTGAAGGCTGTTAGTCCTCTGTTTGAAGCCGTCCTATATCCAAAGGGTTCTCCAGTCCAGGTCTGGTTCAAAGTTAAAGAACCCCAAGAAGGGAGAAATTGGAGCACTTGAAGTTCCCAATAAAGAGCTCACACCTGGACAGCAGAATGAGCACACACCTGGGTCCCCTGGTGATGGTCTCACCCTCTAGGGTGAGATGGAGGTCTCCTTCCAACTCTAAGGTTCTGTGCTTTAAACTGGATTCCTGCACTGAGCAGGGTGTTGGACAATGATCAAAACAGTCCCTTTCAAGCCTATTGCATTTTTATTTAAATTATTTCTAAATGTGCCTCTATACACATAAATTAGCATAAGCAAATGTTATTCAAATCTCTCTCCCCTTTTGTCCTCTTTCTGGATGATATGTGTCTTCTTTTCCTGAAATACGCGAGTGGTCACCCTGCGCCCCTCTCTGCTCCTAGGTTCTGCGGCTCCCTCCGAAGGGACGGCTTCCGAGTGGCATTTGCAGTAAACACCGAGAGGCAAAAGACTCCCTCCCTCCCTCCCTCCATCTGCCAGGGGGTCTTCTAATCTCTAATCCCATCTCCATCTGTCCTGCAGAAGGGACTCCTATTCAACTGATATCTGGGGTCCAAAGAGACATCTCCTCTCGCACACCTCCACCACTTTTGCCTCGGTGCAAAGCAGTGATTTAATCAGAAAACATTGGAGGCCTCAGCAGAGGGTGGGAGACCATGAAAGGCTTGTGGGGCCAGGGGGGTGGGGAGGGCCAGCTAGCCAGCCATCTGGTATGAGTCAGGAGAAACCCCATTAATTTCTCATTGCAGGGCCATCCACGGCACGCTTGCCTTGAGCTTCCTCAAGCAATTGGGATTTAACTCTTTGGCCTATGTTGGGCAGGGAGCCCTACTCTGTGTCTATCCATGGAAGGACTGGATTAACTAAGAGGGGTATTTATTAATTAATTAATTTAATGCTATTTACGAATCACTTACATTAAAGAAATTTCTAAGCAATGTACCAAAAAACCAAGTCATCACAGAGAAGTAGGGTGGCCACTTATGATGATGATGATGATGATGATGATGATATTATTATTATTATTATTATTATTATTATTATTATTATTATTGATATATAGTTCTATCAGATGCACTGCTGAAAACTGTGTCCAGGTGCCCTGTGTGCCTACCTGTTCAACGTGCTGTTTAGGTGCTAACTCTGGAGAAGCAACTGTTAGATAATGAACCCTAAAATTTGGACAGGAGGCCTTCAAATAGAAGGCTGTCATCTGTGAAAGAGGACACCTGGCCACTCTAGGGCAAGGCTACCTTCCTAGGAATCCCTGTTGGGGAAAGTATGTTTTCTGTAGGGCTGTGCAGGGACCTCCCCCCCAAAGCAGCCCCGATTCGCCTTCGGGGTGCTTCGGGGGTTGCTCGAATCACTTCGGTGCTGAAGCCGAGGCGAGATTCAGGCCCTCTGAGGTGACTCAGACTTTTCTAGGTGCCGTCTGCACAGCCGGCACCCAGAAAGGCCTCCCTATCCCCGCTCTCCTCGCTTATCTGCTGCCATCGTCGCCGCCTCGCTCTTGCGGGCCTCCGCGCATGTGTGCAATTTTAAGATATTGCGGGGGCACTGAGTGATTAGCACCTCTATGGCCACCAGAGTTTGTGGCCACAGAGGTACTAATCACTCAGAGCCCCTGTGATATCTTAAATTAGTGCGCGGCCTGGTTATTTTCACATGTTCCGGAAGCCGGCAGGAGTGAGGCGGCGATCATGGCAGCAGGTAAAGGACCACCCAGTGCCACTCCGAACCGGCCCAAGGTGCTCCAAAGCTTCAGAGCCAATCGGCTTTGGCTTCAGGGCACCACGAGCTGAGCCGGAACCGCCTTGGATTCGGGGCCTCAGCCCAAGGCGGTGCACAGCCCTAGTTTTCTGTAGGTGCTGAAAACCCAGGAGGATTGATGCCCAATTTATAGTGGCACGAAGTTCCAGAGAGTGGGTGCTACATTACTAAAGGCATTAGGGCAGCACTAGTTGGGTATTTCCTGATGAGTGCAGCAGCTGAGGAGGTGATTTCTTATGTATTCGGGTCCTGAGTTTGGTTATTATTATTATTATTATTATTATTATTATTATTATTATTATTTATTTATTTATTTATATAGCACCATCAATGTACATGGTGCTGTACAGATTATACACAGTAACTAGCAAGACCCTGCCGCATAGGCTTACAATCTAATAAAGTTGTAGTAAACAATAAGGAGGGAAAGAGAATGCAAACAGGCACAGGGAAGTGTAAACAGGCACCGGGTAGGGTGAAGCTAACAGTATAGGGTCAGAACAAACTTAATATTTAAAAGCTATAGGGAAAAGAAAAGTTTTTAGCTGAGTTTTAAAAGCTGTGATTGAGTTGGTAGTTAACAAGTACCAAATCAGCAAGCCATTCTTTAACATTTTATACCATTTTTCTTTTGCAAATCAGCTTACAATTTATTTATTTGTTCATTTATTTATTTATTTTAAAGCATACAATAAAAATGCTGTCGCATCAAATCAATTAGCCAGCCTCCATAAACAGCAATGGAACAAGCACGATAAACGAAGCAAGAGGAAGAAGCATCAAAAATCAAAGGCCCTTCCAAACGAACCATCTTCAAGTCTGTCTGAAAAGAAAGCAGGGTTAGAAGGCTGTACCAGCCTTGGTCAGAAGAGCATCCCAGAGCCTTGGGGCTGCCACAGAGAAGGCCCTGCTCTTTGTAAAGGGCCAATCTATCTTCTACATGAGATGGAACCTGGAGTAGCAGGACCTTCTCAGAAAAAGCCTGGCCTGGCACCAAGGAGACATCTGTGCTTTTAAAAACTGCACAGAAGCAAGGTATAATTTGAATCAGGGCTGGAGCTCTAGAACCAATTTGGAATGATACGCCTCACTCTGACGGCAGGTGAAGTAATAACAAGAGTGTGTCTGAGCATACGCAGATAACTTTCTTCTTGGTATTGTTTGTTTATTTATTTGTTGTTTCAACCGTCATGGTCATATCAACTTTACAAATGCATAGGTAAGCACACAGAAACTTTACAATCCAAAGAAGTAAAATACAAAATGATACTAAAAAGGTTTTCATTAAAAGGTGCCCACAAATATGTAAAAGTTAGTTTTAATACAAAGAATTGAAATAAGAGACACTAAGAATTTACATTAAAAGGGCAATAAATGTATAAAAGTTAATACTACTGATATATTAGAACTTCGTGTTAAAGTATTGTTTGTAAGTAACAGTATTATCTGGGCTTGGAACACTGCATGCACCTGGACAGTTTTCAGAGATAGACAGACATTGTGATGTAAGTTTCTTAGTATGTATGAAAATAAAATACTTGGAGAATGCAACATCTCCTGCCTTCTCAGCTCCAGGAAACTACAGCCAGCTCCCACCACCAGTGTGACCAGTGGGGCCAGTGTTTCCATAACAGAAGGCATGATCCCAGTGCTTCTCTCTTTAGAAGTGAACAGCCCTAGGATGGGGTATAAAAAGTGAACAAATAAACACAGCCTTTGAAATCCCTCCCGGTGTAGCATCATCTGTGAAATTGATAAGTGTACCGTTTGCTGCTTTATCAAAGATATTAAACAGAGCCCAACCTAGAGGAAAAGCTAGAAATTCAAAATGAATAAATGGCAAGGCTAGAAGGCCCAGAGCTGTAAAATGAAATTCAGCAAGGATAATTGTAAAAGTATTACAGACTAGCAAGAAGAAGAGAGAAATTCACTAGTAGAAGAGGAGGATGAGTCACCTTGGCCAGAAGAACATGTGAAATAAAGAGTCACCAGGAAGGGGCAGTTGTACAGCAGAAGCAGAGCTGATCCCGAAACCCAACAGAGCGAAAGGTCCGGGTTGATTTGTTTGGGAAATGTTTCCTTTGGAAAACGTGGCTCACAAAGCATGGGGGGAAAATGGGCGCTCAGTTTTTATAGCTCAATTTTGTGGGATGTGGGGGATTGCATTAGTTCAATCTGACGGCTGCCTGGCTCCCTGGGATTGTTTGAGTTCATCGGTAATTATTAGTTGAAGCAATAACAATGCGATTCCTGCCAAGGGGCGAACAAAGGCGAGCGCTTCCACTTTGAAGCCTGGGCAGGGTGATGTGCGGGATACCTGTCAGCTTTACAGGGACTTTACAGCAGACGATCCCTCCCACGCTTAAACTGTTTGGCTAATGGGGGTGGAGGGGGTGTGCTGGAGGAGGAGGCGTCTCCAGGAACAAGTGCTGGAAGTTGGGTGTGAGTTGCACAGCCAGCATCAGCTAAGCAGGTTGTGCAAAAGCAGTCTCTTTTCAAAGCCGGGGCTGCTGCACAAAACTAAGGACCCCTCTTGTATTTTTTCTAACTCACCAGTAATCTCTTGACTAAATAATACAGGCTACTCCACAGGGGATTGGGACCACGCCCAAGCCACTGGGTACAGCGTCAGACTGGCCATGAGGCACCAGGAGCAGGAATCTTAGAGTGATGCTTCAGCAATCGCTTGGAGCCAACTGAGAAATGAAGTGGTGCTGCTGTCAGTTGGGTGTCTCAAACTCCACCCCCTCATCTCTGAGGAAGCCTGCTGGATCTTAAAAGAACTATGCCCTGTTCCCCCACCCCAGCACTGGCTCTTGTAAAGTTGGAGAGCCTCCTGCTGCCCCTGATGTGGTAGCAGAGGGGTGGCCTTCTCCTCTGAAGAGGCCAGGGAAGCCTTTCAGGACCCTGAGGATGAGAAAAGTAGAAGCATCCAAAATAAGAACAGAAAGAGAGATCAAAATATTTCTTCAGCCTCTTGAAGCTAGCTCTCTCTCTTTGGATCTTTCAGGACCTTGGACAGCTGGAACTCAGGAAGAGCTGTTGTTTCAGCAACATTCAGAGGCCTTCTGAAGCTTTATGAAGGCTGGCAGGTCTGGACTTGCTGATAACTCCACCCCCTCTGAGGAGCTCTTTGCTTCTTAAAGGGCCATTATCCAATTCTTCAGCCACAGCATCCTATGGCATGGAGGCAGTAAGGACTGTGTTAGAGGGGTGACCTCTGTGTTGGAGGAGTGTGGTAAAACCTTGTCCTCTGACGTGGAATGTCCTAGAGTAGCAGATGCTGGGATACTGGATTAAGACTCTCCCCCTTTGAGTCCTTCTCTGATCCAGAGGAAGAACTGCAGTTGGAGAGGAGGAGTACTTAGAGTCAGAGGAGGGGCAGGGTATCCCAACCAGGCCATGCAGGTGAAGTAAGGGCTGGCAGATGGGGCTCCCTACCCATGGGAGTCTCTGGCAAAGTGGGTGCTTCTAAGGCAGACTTTCCCCTAGTTTTCCCCCACCCTCTGTATCACTAGAACCATGCACTGATAGGGGTGAAACATCACCCCCATCTTCTCTCTCTCCTTATAAATGCTGCTTCCCTTCTGGAGACTGGAGAGATGTAACTAGCAGCACGGAGACCAGACCACCTCAGTGTGAAGTCCTGGCATCAAGTGGCGGCCACATCACTTTGAAGAATGGAATAAGTGCAAAACGACCCCATTACCCCAATTGTATCAAATGTTGATTCATGGAGATTTTGTTTGAGGAAATTAGATGAATGTGTTTGGCAGTGCCCGGATCTCGGCTGCCAAGCACAGCTGCACGTATGGTGCCAGAGAGCCACAGTGAGTGAAAGGCGCTTCTTGCTAGAGGACTTGGGGGAGGGAGGATTTCACTAGATGGGGTTTCTCCAGAGGAACATGACTAAGATCCAGAAGGCCATGCCAGGCAACCCAAGATGCTCAGAACTGTCACCATGAGGAAATCCACAACAGATTCAACTCCGATTTGTGAATTCAGCAGCAGGCGGCTTTTTCCAAGTCTCATAGATTCTGTGAACTTGTGGGCTGGCTTTTCACATTGAGGGAGGGGCAGTTTGCACAAATGGACATTAGCACTAATGCGTACTTGCACTAATGCGCAAATGCACACATGTGCAAATGCACTAATGCACATTAGTGAATGCGAATTAACGTTGATACGAATTAACACAAGTAGAACGAAATTCTAGTAAGAAAAACCAACGAACCAGATTCTGTCCATGAGCAGATGATGGAAGGCAAGAATCCTGACAACCCACAAAACACAGACCGAATAGATTGAACAAAATCCATACATCCCTCGTGCCACCGACCCAGCCGCTGAAGAATTGTTTAATGCTTCATCTACTGCCGCTGCTGCCTCCCCTGTGACCATGGTCTGCACGTCTATTGTTTCCTGTTATTGTGGTCATCAATATTGCCAAAAGGTCTTCAGAGAGGAATGAGGGTTTGAATCAAATGGATAGTGATGTTTTTATACTGTTGTTTTTATGTTTTGGGTGGTTTTTAAATTTTGTATACTTTTTAATGTTTACTGTTTTAACCTTTGTGAACCGCCCAGAGAGTTTCAGCTGTGGGGCGGTATATAATGTAATAAATAAATAAATAAATAAATTCTCATGGCCATTCTAGACCAATTTACAGGTAGTGTTTACTGATGTCAAGTCCGGATGGGTGCCCTGGGAAACCATTATTTATTCATTCCTCCATATTTTTGATATGCCATCTTTCCTACACAAAGGCAATCCAAAGCAGCTAACAAGAATCAGTTAAAGTTTAACTGTTAAACTAATGTATATATTTATTTATTTATTACGTTTATATACCACCCCATAGCCAAAGCTCCTTGGTTTATCCAGTCAGGAGGTCATAAGCCAACTGTTGGAAATCCCAAACTGGGTTCAAATCCATTGCTAGGTCTGCATTGACAATGTCAGGCTGGACGGGGGCCCGCTGCTGTTGACTCAGCAAAGTTTGGCTTCCGTTCCTTTCTGCCATGTTCTAAGCAAGCAGGAGCCACGATTCAAGGTTCGTGTGCAGACGTTGTGGTCAGAAAAGGAGTTTCTCATCTTGTCATGCTTCTAGAGCAGCCTTCCTCAACCTGGGGCGCTCCAGATGTGTTGGACTGCATCTCCCAGAATGGCTGGGGCATTCTGGGAGTTGTAGTCCAACACATCTGGAGCGCCCCAGGTTGAGGAAGGCTGCTCTAGAGCACAACGGAAGCTTGGATGTCTCTTGATACCCAGAGAGATTCGCTACCAGATGAACGGCTCTCAGCAGCTTCCGGTGGGCCGTGTCCAAGCTCTCTGCAGGCCATTCTGGTGCTCTGACTCAGGGAAGAATGGATAGGTCTGCTTCCACGCACCCTGAACCCCTTTGGTGCAAAGCCTGTGCTCTGTGCACAACCGCTTCTCCGTTTGCCAAGGTCTCTGCAAACCTGAGGCAGGGAGGGATGATGGGTAAGGGGTGTGTCCTGGGGAGTTCCTGTTGCAATGCATCAGGAGGACTGAGGATTGTTTGTGCAAGTAGCCAGGGATCAAGCTGTTCTTCCTATAGCACCATTTCGCTCTTTTCCCCACATACAGTGAGAGAGGGATGGAGGTGGAAGCGATGGGCAAGCATTTTACTCAGACGCCTGGAAGGTCTTTGGTGACCTCCGTGCCGAGGGAAGGACGGAGGTGGATTTGCTGGATCGAGCGGAGAAGGACAAGCGGCCCTTTCCTGTTGGAGAAATCTGGGATGCGAAATTGATCAACATTCCTTCCCCCCCCCTTTTTTTGGCATGAGCAAGGAAAAGCGGAGCCGGTTTCCCTCTTCCCTGAACACGGCTGCCAAGCCCACCGCAAACCCACCGGTGTGGCTGGAGCATTTGCTCCAAAAAGAATGGCTGTTTGTGTGTTTGGGCTCCCCTTTCCCCACCCCCTCCCCAAATATGTGGCTAGAAATCAGCTGCTGAGAGAGGATCTCAGTACTCTGGGTTTATTCCCTGCCAATTTCTCTCCGAGCTGGAGCTGGCACCGCAGGCGGCTGCGGTGGCAACCAAAGGAAGGAGCCGGGGAGGCTGGATCGCAAAGGAGGGAAAAAATGGAGCCATGCCATCGACAGAGCGGCGTGTCTGCCAAGATGCCAGAAGGCAGCATGGGGCCAAGAGGAGCATACGAGGCTGAGAAACTGGCAACCCACAGCGAAGCAGGTGGCAGCTGAGTTGGCAGAGGTGCCATGGAGGGTGGGCTGACGAGAGACGCGGCAGCCCGGGCGAAAGAGAGGGAAAAGAGAGAGAAAGGGAGGAAGGAAGGAACGGAGGAAGGAAGGAAGGAAGGAAGGAAGGAAAGAGGCACAGGAGCCGGGAAGGCATGGCAGGTAGCGAGCCGACGGCGAATCTGGAAGAGACACGAAACAGGTATTTTGCCTTCATTTTGCAACCGGGGTGGGTGGGGGAATAAGACCATTTGTGTCTCTGCGTTTGTGTGTCCATCTGTGCACAGCGTGCATGGCTGTTCCCCTGCCAGCAGCGCATGAGTGTACAGCGACACATTGGCGTGTCGCCTTTGCGCGTGGTCAGACATCTCGAGGAGACCGGAGCCTGGGTCCTTCTGTCGGCCTCACAGGAGGAACGGCATCGTTGTTCGGTAATCCTGGCGATCCGTGTGTTTGTGTCTATGCCCACAAGGATGACCTGCTGAATGTCCCATGTGGGGTTTAATACCCATCACTTCTCAGGCAAGGGGAAGGCTTTGTCCCAATCTGGGCAGGGGGCTAAGGTATTGTTGTCCCCCTCATGTTTGGGCCTTGGCAAGGCTGAAAGACTCCCTGCCCAGCTGAACTGAGGGAAGACGTTGATGAAGGGGCAACCAGAAATCCAGTTGCATCACTCCACCATGGACAAGACCAGCCATCGGAACAGGGGTCATCTTTGCTTGGGCCTGCGCAGTGTGGGCTAAGGTGGGGGGGCCCCCTGGCACTTCCAGGACACTACGGAGCCTGGACACATTGGGGACCAAAGTCTTTGCCTCCAGCAGATGAGGCAAATGCAGTCAAGTGAAGTAGTAGGAGAATTGCCACGGGACAGGAATCAGTTTCGTCCTGTGAGCCGAAATGTGGTTCAGCGCAAGTGTGAATTTCCCAAAATTTCAAACCTGGCCGAATTTCCCTTTTGAAATTCAGCACTGACAGTTTGCTTGTTCGGAAGAACCTGGCCTCTAATCCTTGTCAATGACGCGAACATCCATTGGCCAAATTCAATACCCATTTCCCCCTGTCTAAAATGCCTCAGCCTTACAAAATTCGTTGCTGCGAATGCCAAAAGCCACTTTTTAAAATAGAAATGTAACTTCTGCTGCTCCGTTTGAGTTCTGAGACTTTTTCTCGAGACATTGCTGCCCTCTCACCCCCGCCCGCATACACACCTCCACATTGGCATTTCCCCCCAAGCCCACCTGGAGAAGATGCCCAAGTAATTTAGGCCAACCTTTCCTGACCTGCTGCCTTGCAGAAATTTCCTCCTCTGACCAGCAGGGCATGCTCTCTGGGGTCAATGGGAGTTGTAGTCTAACACATCTGGAAGGCTGGTTGAGGGGGACAGCAAAGGAACCGGGCTTGGGGCAAATCCTGGCGTGGAGCCATTTGGAAAGCTGCTTCTTCCGATACCGGAGCCTTCTCACCGAGGGGAAACCAGAAATGCTGCTGTTTCAAATGGAGCTCCGGGAGAAAGTTTAACAGAAGGGGATCAGCAACCCCAGGGGCCAGACACTGCTTAATGCACTGCCCCAGCTTGGCCTAGCTCTGAGCTGGTATTTCCACTCTTCTGGGATATGGCAGACTAAGTGGAAACCAGCCCACAGAACGTTTGAATCAGAGCTGAGTTTAGGAAACCGGTTCTTCTTCGGCTCTTCAATCCAGGCCAGGAACAATAAGAAGAACTGGCGTGTTAGAAAGCTGCAGGTATACATTTTCCCATGCCTGACATATGCCACACTGGAGAGGTGCTAAAAGACTGTGGCACGGAAGTCACTGGTGTGTCTAACAGTCTCCCATTACTCCACGACTCCTGCAATGGTGGGGTGCAGAACTGGTGTCACATGGTATTATTTAATCATGCATTTCAATCTCTAGTATTTCCTAGGACTCAGGATCGGTTACATCAGGTGTGGGTGTGTTTTAAAAAGCCCAAAGTCTGAAAGAAACATTTCTGGAAAAACAACTGCATATAAAACAGTTAAATACCCAATGTGAGAACAAATTCCCTGCTAATCTCAGCCTCCAGACCCAGCTTAACTCTGGAGAGAAGGAGCTGCCCCTGAGCATTTTTGGCAACCCCACCCCATGCGCCTATGCTTTGCATTTCAAATCTCTCTCTCTCTCTCTCTCTCTCTCTCTCTCTCTCTCTCTCTCTCTCTCTCTCCTTCTCTCTCTTTCTCTCTCCTTCTTTCTCTCTCTTTCTCTCTCCTTCTCTCTCTCTCTCTCTCCTTCTCTCTCTCCTTCTCTCTCTCTCTCTCTCCTTCTCTCTCTCTCTCCTTCTCTCTTTCTCTCTCTCCCCTTCTCTCTCTCTCTCTCTCCTTCTCTCTCTCTCTCTCTCCTTCTCTCTCTCTCCTTCTTTCTCTCTCCTTCTCTCTCTCTCCCTCTCTCTCTCTCTCCTTCTCTCTCTCTCTCTCTGCCCCCCTTTTCTTTCAGATTTTCATAGTTTCACATGCAGATCCACTGCCTTAAGAGCACCCAAGATTTTAACTGAAAAACAAAAACGCAATGCTGAAATTTCACAATGGCAGCTGCACCTCTTTGTTCATCCCAATACTGTTGATGTAGCAGGCAAAAAAAAGAAAAAGAAAAGGATGGAGGATCATGAGACATCTCTCTGAGCCTGGAAAGCAGCTGTGGTTGTGTGGGGTCAGAAACGGTAGCCCCTCCCCAACAAAAGAAATTAGCAGCAGAAATGGGGCAGGTGCCTGATGGTGGATTGGTAGATTTGTGCAAGAATAGATGGAATGGACTCCCCTGTAGATATTGGGTTTTTGTTTTATGAGAAGTGACAAAATTTCAGTACTTGAAAATTTCCAGGAAAAAGCTAGACCTGGCATCGGTTGGAGACAGGATATTCTGGGTGTATCTGACCAGCGGTGGGTTGGTGAGTCTATTGCTGCAAAAACAACAAAGAATGTTGTGGGATCTTAAAGACGAACACATTTATTCTGGAATTCTGTCCAATTTGTCAAATGCAAGAGATTCTGCCAAAATAAATGTGTTAGCCATTAAGGCGCCACAAGACTCTTAAGTGTCTAGCAGCAGTTTCCCCCTTCCCCACAGCACCCAGGGAACTGCATTTTTGGAGAGAGAAAAGGTGGAGGCTAGAATTCTAAAGAACAAATAATTCTGTGCACCCCCAGCAAAACTACATTTCCCAGCATTCGTTGGGAGAAAGTTACATGAGTGAAAGTTGATGTATAGCTCTAGTAGCTATTCCCTGTCTCAACAAGTAAGTGACCCATCAGACCCTTTCTGCGCTACTGGAAATATATCCTGTGCTCGGTGGCAAATCCCCCCTGCCCCTGCTCACCCCAAGCGAGTGTGCAATTCTTGTCGGGGCACCAATGAGACAAGGCAGGCGCCTCTCCCAGGGCCATAGAGGGTGTGCTGGAGCGAAGAGCTCAGCTTGCCTGCAGTTGCCAACGGCCAGGTATTAAGATGCGGTGAAATTCCAAAGACTAGGCCAGGGAGAGTGGGGTTGTTGTGAGACTGTGGGAATGTTCCCCTCTCCCATCTCGCTGGCCCATTGCACGTGCAAAACAGGGACATTCGGCTTTGCAGCCCCAATTCCCCCGGCACGGGCCCTGCTGTGGGAAAGCAAGGACATTTGGGCGGGCGGATTGAGCCATGCCGGCTGGGGCCTCTCCTGCCCCATTTCTCCTCCTCCCCTTCCCCAGCTCCCCCCCTCTCCCTTCCCTTCCCATATTTCACAGTTCCTGCTTCCTGCATAAAGCCCGGAGGTCTCCAGAGACCCCCGGCCAGATGTTCTCTTTAGAGCCGCACATTGCTTCGCTAATGAAATATTCATAGGGCCTCGCTGCCTTCCGACGCGGAGGCCTGCTGCGGCTTCCCAAATGAGGAAGGCCCGCCCTGTGCAGGCGCATTCCGATAAAGGCACAGACCGGGCCCGGCGTCTGACTCTCTTGCTGGCCTGGCCGGCTGCCTGGTGCCGACAGAGGGCAGAACGCCTCTCTTTGGGCCTATGCTGCCCTGCCCCACCCCACCCCACTGCTGTGACATCAGCACCCCCCTCGCTCTCCTGACCTTGGCTGGAGTCAGCCACACTCCTGGCCCACGGCAGACAAGTGCTCAATTGGGTTGAGCTATGGACCAGCTTGCTCAGTGGCCTGTGAATGTTGGTGGCATATGGGTGGTTGCAGCCAGGCTGCAAACTTTGCCCACCCTGTCAGCCTCCAGAGACACCCCCCCCCCTCAGCTGTCTTACCGTCAGGGGCAGTTTTGAATGCATTTCCTGACAAAAGGATTCTCTCCCCTCCCCGCCTCCCCTGTGCGCTCAGAAAAATAGAACCAGACCTGGGGGGATTGGCCAGCTACACAGAAAGGCTGGCTAATCAAAACATATGCCACATTGCAAGGGAGGAGGGGGGGCTTTTCAACTGACTGCTAGTGTGAAAGGGAAATTAGCATAGCAGCAGGCCTGCAAGAAGCCTCCATGCGGCGGGCGAGGCACCCTGCCCAGCACGGATCAAGGCAATCCGGTGGCTTCCCCCCACCCCACCCCTTTCCCACCTTCAGGCTGGTGGCTGTTCCATGCAGTGCACCGGACAGGGGTCATGCTAGGCCAAGGGAATGGAGGGCTCAATAAATGGAGCCCGGGGTGGAAGGAGATTTCTTGTTTGTTTGTTTTTTAGCATGCCAGCTATTCTGGGTTAACAGCTAGGGTGGCCATGTACGAATCCCCTCCCCCCCTCAAAAAAATTGGAAATGCACCCTCAAAAAAGAGGACAAGAGGGCTGAATAACATTTGCATATGCTAATAATGTGTGTGTACATGCACATTTAGAAATAATAATAATAATAATAATAATAATAATAATAATAATAATAATTTATTTATTTATTTGTTACCTGCCTCTCCCTCTGAATTGAGGTGGGGTACAACGCAAATAAAAACACCATAAAATACATACAACCAATTCAAACGTTTAAAACCAGTGCATCATTAAAAGCAGCACACCATTAAAAAAAGGCATCTTAAAATTCAACTGGGTAGGCCTGTCGGAAGAGAGCAATAAATGGCAATATGGTACATCTCACCGTAAGTGTGGATGATGAACGGGGTGACCTGTGTGTCTGTTCAATCTGCTGTCCAGGTGCTCATTGTGGGTGGGCAGTTTTAAGGTCTCTACTCTCCCTTCTAAAGGTTTATTTTATGTATGTATGTATTTGCAACATTTATATACCATTCTATATCTAAACAGATTCCAAGGTAGTGAACAATAAAAGATAAAAAGAACTAAAACACCATATTAAAAGATGGCAAAAAACAAGTCAACTAATTCAATGTTTTAAAAACCCAAACACCAATAGAAACGCAGCTGGTCAATCAAGGATGGTTCTTGAAATAAAGACGCCAAAAACAGCCCAATCTTGCAGCCTGCCAGACTTCCAGAGGCAGGGAGTTCAGGCATCACATGGAAGGCTCTACTCCGGGTGGACTCCCTAGGTCCATGTGGACAACCTGGAGTATTCCATCTGATGACCTCAGTGACCGGACAAGTTGATAAGGGAGAAGGCACTTTCTCTGGTTTGCCTTTAAAATGAATGTGGGGGTGGACAGCCCTTCAAACAGAGAGCTGCCTATAAACTAGGACACCTGGCATACAAACAGCCCTTGAACTTACTTAAAACTCAAAAGTTTTATTATTATTTACATACATTTCACCTTTCTCCTGTGGTGCAAATCAAGGCAGTGTATATAAAGTTCCTAGGTCATCTCCCACCTAGGCACTGATCACACCTGGACCCAGGTAGCTTCAGGGTGGTTGATGATGCTTCATCTACCTTCAGGCTACACCCTGGGACTTTTTCGCTCCCTTTAACCTTTGATTTGGGCCATAGCTAGGCCTAAGGTTTATACCAGGATCATCCCGGGTTCGTCCCTGCCTGAGCGCTGGATGCCCTGTGTGGCACTTAGATGAACAGGTTTGACCCCAGGATAATCCTGGGATAAACCTTAGGTCTAGCTATGGCCTTGGTTTACACAGTCAGTGGCTGAACCAGAGGTTAGAAGAACTGAAAACAGATCATGAGATCATGGGGGAGGGGGGACTTGGTCGCCATGTCTGTCACTATATAATATTTATTTAGTGGTCAGTGTGTTTTTAAAATTCACAGCCTACCTGTCTGCGCATCCAAGCACCCTGGATGACTTTGCCACCTACAGTGGATTTGGGTTTGGCTGGGAGCCCCCAGCTGAAGCCAAGCCGGGAAGCTGGGGGAGGGCGGTTAGACGGCTCCATGTTCTGACGTCCGGCGCGCACTGGATGTCAGAACGTGGAGCTGCCTGTCCCCGCCCCCCAGTGTCCCGGGTTGGCTTCGGCTGCCAGGGATGCTGGGGAGCAGGGCGGAAGGCTGGGAGGGCAACTTCCGGGGGGCGCTTACCTTGGCGCTCTAGGTGGCCGCCTAACTGGTCTCTATGGAAGCGCCGGCCCTGGGTACGGGCTTTTGTTTCTTTTGTTTGTGAACCGCCCAGAGAGCTTCGGCTATTGGGTGGTATAAAAAATAAATAAATAAATAAATAAATAAATAAATAAATAAAAGGTTAGATAAATGGTCCACAAGTCCATGGAATCCATGGATCAGATTCATAAAACTCCAAACTCATTTGGTTCCACTGCTGGTTTCTCTGAGATCCCTAGACCCAGCTAATGAGATCTAGGCTTACATGTTGCCATCACTTGCTGGGTTGGAAACCATGGGCAGGAATGGGATTTGCATCAGATCGAAAGAAGGGTGCAGTTGATTCTCGGAGTGAGATAGACATTCTATTGTGCATTTAAATAGCACCCTCCCCCTGCCCCACCCCTTATTCTCATGCAACTAGTAGAAAGTGAGCAGGGTTGATGTATGTGTGTGTGTGTGTGTGTCCCCAGAGCTGGTTTGGGCCCAAATCTCAAGTCTCCTGCAGTTCTTTGTTCTGTGCAGGGGGTTGTTACGAGAGGGATAACAACAACCTCTGCATATTAAGCATCTCAACAGCAGCCGGCCTCCGACCCTCCTTCCGTTTCCAAACAGACAGGATCACACAAGGAGAGAAAATGGCCGCACTGCCTTTCCGAATTTGCAGAAGGCGCTGGGAACAACGTGATGATGGAGGAGGCTCACTTGCACGTCTTTTCTCCACGCGACAGATTGAGGAAGGGGACAAAGAGGGGGCCGGGAGATGGATTTGACAGCCAGGCCCTGAGATAGGCGCCCCAACGGCGAGGCTCCCCCAAGTCGGACGGGTGGTAATAAGCTATGCATGTCGTGTAGAAATAAAAACATGTTCTAGAGAACAAATGATGTTAATTTGCTGAGAGGCTCCGAAGCCGCGTATGAGCGAAATGCCTTGAGGGAGGCGAGGAGGGAGGGAGCAGCAGCTGTGCTGGAATTAATGGCAGTACGCCAAATTAGCTCTACCATGCATCATAGTCAGAGGGAGAAATACCAGCTGAAGGAACGGGAAGGGAGGGAGGGGAAGGGAGGGGGAGGGGGAGGGGGAGGGCACGATCCACCAGGATCTCTTCCTGTGCAAGCCCATTGCACAGAACGAGAAATTGCTCTTTTCGTTATATATATTCAGGATGTGAGCTTCCTTTCCACAGACATCAGATTTACTGTGGTTCAGTAACGGGAGGCGCAACGGTCCTGGGCCATCTTATTCCTATACATCCTGGGTACTGGAAGCACAAGAGGTAGGGTGGCCACTTCCGTATCACCCCCAAAGAGGAAATGCGTCACCAAAGAGGATGAAAGAGGAGACCCACCTGCACAACATTTGCAGACGCAAGTCTATATAGGCGCAAATTTCGAAAGAATAACTAAAATTTAAGTCAGAGGTGTGGAGCTTTTCGTCCTTCAGATATTTTGGCCTACAACTCCCATCAGCCCTCGCCAGCATAGGCAATTGTGATGGATGATGGGAGTTGTACACCAAAACATCTGGAGGGCCGCAAGTTGCCCGCCTCTGGTTTAAATAGAAGTACAAGGTATCTCACCATAGTGGAGAAGCCTAACTAGCTGGCCTGTGTGCCTGCAGCTGAGTCTGCTGCCCAGGACCTGCTAATGGTGGATGTACAACTTCAAGGCCCCTTCTGCTCTCCCTCCTTATGGCTCTTCAAACCAGACTTGGGCTGAACAGTCCATCAGGCAGAAGACTGTCCTCTGCCAGCTCTCCAAAATAGAGGAGTGTCCTCTATAAAATAGGACACCTGTCCACTCTAGAGGTAGAGTCATCCCAGGCCATCTTAGTCCTGTACATCCTGATCACTGGAGGTACAAGACAGCACCTCTGCCAACACATTGTAGGGCTGGTTCATGTTCATTACCAGATTGCTCAATTCCCATTGCACAGGCAAATGCACAAACCTTCTCCCCTCAAAAGCAGAACCCCTGGTGCAATGGGATAGGAATGTTCCCTCTTGCGGACATTCACACATGCCAAGTTCTTGAGCACTGCTGCAATCAGCATATGAAGAACATCATGTGCAAACCAGCCATAAGTTTATAACGGTCCTGTCTAAATCCCATCGTTTTGGTGTCCCCTGCAGGTGCTGCTCTGTCACTGGATCCTACAAGACTCTCCTTCCTCACTGGAGATTCATCCAAGTCCATCTGGCTAAGGACTTCAGAATTGCTTTGGCTGATGAAACCAAAAGCCCATCCAGAAACTCTTAAGAACATACAAGCAATGCTTGCGCAGTTCCATCTTTCCCATCCACTAAGGTGGTAGGTACATACAAGAGAAATACTTAGCAAGCCTCTGCAACATCTGCTCTGTGACCTGCACAAACCTGAACCACCTCAGTATCATCTGGTACTTGGATTTCATTTTGACCATCTCCTAGGGTGTGTAGGAAGAAAGCAGACAAAGAGGACCACTTAGAGAAGAAACCATGATGAATGGGTCCAATGGTTGGTCTCTAAAAGCAAGAGAAAGTTTGGATCACCAATCCCTGGTGTGATAGAATCCATACACACTGGTGAAGATCTTTGCAAGCAGAGAGAGGACCTTTCTTCTGAGAATCTGGAAAGGGGGGGCAGGAAGAGAAGCAACAACCTTGGGAACAAGCGATGTTTTTTGAGTGAGGAAGTTCTGGATGGCTTAAAGAGAAGCAAATCAACAGGTCTGCACATCACCTGATCCTGCCCTAAGACTGGGCAGAGGTTCCCTGAAACTTTATATATTAAAACTGATGACAACAGTGTCCTGGTAGAACATTCTCAGAATTAGCTTCCTGCAATATGTGTAACCCACATCCATCCCACGTCAGGTCAGATATGTTGATCTCAAGGGTGACGTACTTTTCACAGCAGCTCAAATATTTGCTATTTAACGCAGTGTCTGTCTCTTCTTTCTCTAAAAGTAGCACATCAGAACAAGCATGTGGATTTGCAAAGCCCGTAATCATTCATCATGGAGCCAGCAGTCCAATGAGTTTTGGATTTCGTTTCGTAGATCACCTACGTTAACCTCTAGGTTATCAGAAGCCTACCCTTCGAACCACACTTTTCTTGAAGTCCTAGAATGCTACGAGAATGTGAATGCCATCCAGTTGGTAATCAATGGTGCTGAAAAGAACCGTGAACTGCTTGGATTGGAGGCGGAATTGTAAACATCTTCAGCTGAGAATCTTCCGCATCTGGGGTCCACAGGCTCTAGTCTTAAGCACACACTTGAGCTACATCTTGTGGATGTCATCTAGGATTTGCATACGGATGTTTTAGCCACCACTACTATTCGGAAACAGAGAAAGTGTTGTTGAGACAGGAGGAGTGGGTCAAGTAGGTTGACCGGCTATCCCTGCTATTATTCCATGGGGCAATAAGATCCTTCAAGCGAGGATTTGTTAAGACAAAGGTTTCTCAGCAACCCAGCGTTAGATTCTCTTGGATCTTACCAGTTGGAAATAGAGAAACTGTGCCATATCTGGCAGTGTACTGCAGTATATTACCAGAGAATATTCTCTCTCTCTCTCTCTCTCTCTCTCTCTCTCTCTCTCCTGATAACACACACACACACCCTGTTCTCTCCCGCCTTCTCTCTTTGTTCTTCTCTGGCTGCATGCCAAGGTCACGCAAGAGCAACCCTTGAGCCTCCAGACCCGTGGAAACGGAGGCATCATCTTCCCAAGAGGAACATCTGGTAATGGTTTTGCAACACCACTGCCTCTAGCTGCTCTCAGAGTTTCTTCTGGTGATTCTGGGAAAGCTTGGGGTGTGCAGATCAGACGTCTCTTCCTCACGATCCCTTAGGTTGCCACCTTTTCTTCTTCCGCCTGGGTTCTTTGCAACAAACATCATGCCAACAACAACGAGGGTTGATTATTTACAGGCACTGTCGTAAGTGCACCACAGGGAAGGGGGAGTTATGTGTTTTCTTCAGTCCAAGGGTCTAGAAAGGATTCTCTGAAAAGAGATGTCAGTCATGGACAAGAGCACTTATTTGTACAGACATGGATGTACACAGGAGGGTGAGAAGGGAGATGGTTTGTCCTTTCCCTTTATGGTTTGCCAAGAGCGTCCAACAGCAACAGATAAGCTGGGGGGGGGAGTACACACACACACACACACCATCATAAATAGGGACACAGGAAGCTGCCTCCTACTGAGTCAGACCATTGGTTCATCTAGTCCTGCAATGTCAACACTGACTGGCAGCCATGGCTCCCCAGGGTTTCAGGCTGCATTCCTTCCCAGCCCTACCTGGAGATGCCGGGGATCAAACTTGGGACAGCTGCTTGCAAAGCAGGGGCTGTACCACTGAGCTACGGTCCTTCCCTGAAATTGAAACTGCGACCCACAGACATGCTGCAGCCAGTGACCTCTCCTTGTGGCATGGAATGACTGGACGTCTCTGCTCTTGTTCCCAGTTTTGAGGAGGTGGCTCATTCATGCCCCTGTGGGTGTGCCATGGCACACAAGTGTGAATGGGATGAGGGTACTGTATTTCTATGGCTTCCTGAAGATGGCACAGACCAAAAGGGTGTGTGTGTGTGTGTGTGCGTGCGTGCGTGTGTGCGTACGTGCGTGTGCGTGTGCAAAGGCATGTTTCTTTCTGCCAGTCACTGCCTGGATACATGTGCTGGGACATGCAAGAGTGATTCCAGATGCAGAGGGAGCGCCATGCTTGAATTTAAATTTCATCGTCTCACAATCAGTTTCAGCCTCCTCTTAGCGCCACATTAACGAAGCCTGCTCGTTTGAGTGCATAATTAGCCTGAGCCTTCTACCTCGCTAATTTTGAAGCAGGAGAAGAGAGTGGAAGCAGGAGGGGAGGGAGGGGGAAATGGGCCTTGGAATTTGCATATTAATTTAGCAGAGGGAGGAAAAAAATTGTTTACCACTTGCTTCTCGGTGTTGATCACAGAGGACTTAACTCTTTCGCGGGTGCCATCTGGAGCCGCAGCCCTGGGTGCTGTGTTGCTGCCTGCAAAACCGCTTATGGAACGAGGCGCAGAGGTTGTCTGAGATCTCAAAATATGTCAGGCAAGCCCAGCCAGGAAGGAAAAGAGGACAGCAGCTTCAAAATGGGGGTAGCCAACGCGGTCGTCTTTTGGGCATCGGCCAGAGGTGAGGCAGAGGTCACTGGGATTATGCCATCCCTGCATCAGCTCCCGTTGGAAGCTGTTCCTTGAAACGCCTTGTCCCAAGGCCTTCATTCCTCTGTAGCCCACATGACCACATGATCCTGCCGTGGAGAATGTGGACCCCAACTGGGTCAAAGTCTGTGTAAAGGCAGCTGGCTTTGGAAAGGGAATGAGGCATTCTTGTTCAGATCCAGGTCAGGAAGAGTTAATGCTGAAAACAAAGGTGCTTGTTGTATGATCCATCTCTGCTCAAAAAAGAAGCCCGCAAAGACATCAACCCCCTCCCCTTTTTCAGAGTGTTCAAGGCAATCCAGTAAAGGAGAGGCAGAACACTTGGATATAGGGGGGCGGCACAGCACCCCACATCTTGCAACGTGCCCTCAAAATCATAGAATCATAGAATCATAGAATAGCAGAGTTGGAAGGGGCCTACAAGGCCATCGAGTCCAATCCCCTGCTCAATGCAGGAATCCACCCTAAAGCATCCCTGACAGATGGTTGTCCAGCTGCCTCTTAAAGGCCTCTAGTGTGGGAGAGGCCACAACTTCACCAGGTAACTGGTTCCATTGTTGTACTGCTCTAACAGTCAGGAAGTTTTTCCTGATATCCAACTGGAATCTGGCTTCCTTTAACTTGAGCCCGTTATTCTGTGTCCTGCACTCTGGGAGGACCGAGAAGAGATCCTGGCCCTCCTCTGTGTGACAACCTTTTAAGTATTTGAAGAGTGCTATCATGTCTCCCCTCAATCTTCTCTTCTCCAATGCCAGGGCCTGGCACTGCTGCCCTAGAAAAGGTGTACATATAATACCATATTTCTTCGATTGTAAGATGCACACTAATTTCATTACCACCAACAGAAAAAAAACCCTAAGACACACCCGCAATTCTAAGACGCACCCCGTTTTTAGAGATGTTTGTATGGGGGGAAAAGTGTGTCTTAGAATTGAAGAAATACGGTAATAATAATAATAATAATAATAATAATAATAATAAATCACATGAATCTGAAGAAGCAGATTTGTGGGACATAAGGAATAATGGAAGCTACCTTATTATTATTATTATTATTATTATTATTATTATTATTATTATTATTTATATAGCACCATCAATGTACATGGTGCTGTACAGATAACACAGTAAATAGCAAGACCCTGCCGCATAGGCTTACAATCTAATAAGTTGTAGTAAACAATAAAGAGGGAAGGAGAATGCAAACAGGCACAGGGAAGTGTAAACAGGCACCTGGTAGGGTGAAGCTAACAGTATAGAGTCAGAACAAACTCAATATTTGAAGGCTATAGGGAAAAGAAAAGTTTTTAGCTGAGTTTTAAAAGCAGTGATTGAGTTTGTAGTTCTCAAGTGTTCTGGAAGAGCGTTCCAGGCGTAAGGGGCAGCAGAAGAAAAAGGACGGAGCCGAGTAAGGGAAGTGGAGGTCCTTGGGCAGGCGAGAAGCATGGCATCAGAGGAGCGGAGAGCACGAGCGGGGCGATAGTGTGAGATGAGAGAGGAGAGATAGGCAGGAGCTAGACCGTGAAGAGCTTTGAAGGTCTCTGGTCCATCTAACCCAATGTTGTTGACACTGACTGGCAGCAAAGCCTCTCCAGGGTTTCTGGGAGAGGCTCTTTCTCAACCCTACTTAGTGATGCTGCTAGGTGTCAGACCTGGGACTGTCTGCATGCAAAGCAAGGCCTCTACCAGTGAAAGCCACTGGGCCACCCCCCCCAACACCCCCCTTCTCCCAGAAGCCCATCGGGAAGTTTCAGAGAGGACCAGGGGATGCGAGGATCGGAGACGGAAGCTGTCAATGAGCTCCTGTTGGTGCATTGTTGGAAACAAAAGGACCCCAGCTGGCACCCCATGTCTCCAAGGAATCTGAATAAGGGCAAGTTGCAAACACATGCACCTGCCTAACATAGAGTCATCCCGTTGGTCGATCTAGCCTGGTATTGCCTGATCTGATTGGCAGCGGCTCTCCAGGTCCTCAGGCAGAGAAGGGTCTGTCTGTCCCATCGCTGCTCCCTGGGATCCTTTCCTAACTGGAGGTGCCTGGATTGGAACCTGGGCCCCTCTGCACCCAAAGCGAGAGCTCTGCCACTGAACTGCAGCCCTGCTGCCAATGCTTGGGTCCTTCCTTTTCCACAGGAGGGAGGGGGGAGGGAGGTTTTCTTTCACACCCAACCCGAATGCTTCGCCGCGCTTGTGGTTAATGGAGGTTTTGGACTTGGTTCATTTGGTCACATGTTTTCTGGAATTCTCCCAGCCCAGATGAGACAGGGCAGATTATAGCTCTTCAATGTCCAGCTCAATCCGCTCCACTGAGATGTAACGGCAGTCAGCGAGAGAAGCAGGAAGGCTGCAGGGAATTTTGTGAATTTATTCCACCACCACCACCACTGTGTGAACAGAGTGCTGGACTGGATCGACCCTCAGTCTGATCCAGCACCAGGGCTCTTCTGATGTTCTTCTGACCTGAGATTGTGGTGCAGGCAAGACATGCCTCAAGGACTTGCTGGTTTGCAGCTCAGTCTCCCCGCTGCTCTTCCTCTTGCACACAACCTTGAGTGTGTCAAACTATTCGCCTAGGATGATGTAGTAACAACCTTAAGCTCACTGGTCAGACACTTCTTTCAGCCCCCTGCAGGAATCACTTCTGTTCTCCAACAGCTGTAGGCTCTAAGCCCTGTCCAGGGTCCTGAATCTCTCCAACTGCCTTCATTGCCGTAGTTCTTTTGCATGGAACCTCATGTGCCAGTCCTGGGGGACAATTTTCTCCGCAGAGGTAGCAATACAGAACCCCATTGAAAATGTATTTAAAGACATACATTTTATGGTTACCTTCTGAATCACAACTCAACAACTGCCTTTGAAGAGAGGAAAGAATTATTGCAGCCTAAGCCAACCTGGTGCCCTCCAGATGTGACGGATTGCATCTATAGAGCACCAGGCTGGGGAAATTTCAGTTACAGAAACCCAAGGAGCATGTAGGAAGCACAGGTCAAGATACGCACACACACACACACACACACACACACACACACACACAGAGAGAGAGAGAGAGAGAGAGAGAGAGAGAGTATCTGGTCACAGGTATCAGGGACATGGTTCCATTACCATCCAGGCTTCTAGTCAAGCCACAGTCCTGGACATTTCATCTCCCAAAGATGTGATAATACGGTACAGGTTTCAGGCACTGGGCCTCATATCTGTACCATCATAATGCTGGCCAAAGGAGAGAAATGCAAGGAAACTAATCAGCCTAGCAAGGAAAGATCTTTCTTTGAAAGCATGCAACCATCCAAAAATGCAGATGTGCTTAAGAATGATGCCAAGCAAAAACCTTTCTGGAAAAGCTGCCATGTCCTCCTTGAGCAGTCTGAAGCTGCTGTCTGTATTTTGAATATTATAACTAACTGAAATCTGGGCCGTGGAGTTTTGTTTGTTTAGTCGTGTTGGAAATTCTCTGGGTTAAAAATCTTGAAACACTGTCAGCAGCATCTAATGACCATCTCTACATGTTGTGGTGGAGAATGCAAAAATCTGATGATGTTTCATGTGAAGAACTACTTCCTTTGGTCTGCCTCAAATCAATCTCCCTCCATTCAGCTTCGTGGGATGACTCCACATTCTTGTATTAAAAGAGAGGTTGAAAAACCTCTTTCTATTAACTTTCTCCACACTATGTATAATTGTATAAACCTCTAGCATGTCAGGCCTTACTTGTTTTCTAAACTAAAAAGTCCCAAACATCAACATCTCTCTTTGTATGGGAGGTGCTCCAGCCCCTTGATAATTCTGCTTGCCTTTCTCTGCCAGATGTCCAGCCCTACAACGACCTTTCAGAGATGCAGCCCACAGTATTCCAAAAAAGGCATTACAAAACTGGCAGTTTTATTTTTGATCTTTTCCCTACTGATCCCTAGCACGGCCTTTTCCCATTGCCGCCTTACACTGGGTCAACACATCTTTCATGCTCCCCACTGCAACAGCAAGATCCCTTTCCTGGACAGTCACCACCAGTTCAGACCCCATCAGTGAATATGTGAAATTAGGATTTTTTAGCCCAATGTTGGCAAGGTCCCATGCATTCCCCACAAACCTGGCCACCTCATTGCTGACTCCAGATCATTTATGAACATGTTAAATAGCATTGGTCCCAGTTAATGATGCTGCCAAATTTTGTAATTAGTTGTCTTGTTGGTCAAAACTCATCTGCTCATAATGCTCACCTTTGTAGTAAGCCTGGATTGAATATAGACAAATTTGCTATTATTTTGGAACTGATTGTAAGCTTTGGAGCATGTGCAGCCTGCATCTAAAGAATGCCATTTCTGTGCATGTGCTGAGTTAGACTAACCCTTGAATGATCTGGAGCTTCCACCCCTGTTTTCCTCATCATCTCCACTGCCACAGCTGTGGCTCCATGAGGCGGAGGATGCCAACGGCAATGGGAGTCTGTCTTCTTCCCTCCATATAACAGGGATTGGTGAGTAAACAACACATCACATCATAGCACAGGCAGGACACACAAAAGCAACTGATCAGGAAGGGGACACAGAGCATGTGGCATGTGATGCCATGCCACACTATGATTCCAAACTACGCCTCCCAAGAGTTGTCTAAGAAGAGCTGTGATGGATCAGACCAAAAGCCTACCTAAGGTAGCCAAAAGGATCCCATTGAACTCAGCAAGGTATGCATGTATGATATTGCACATGCACAATACGGAACGAGATCTTGTATTGAAATAACTCTCATCCAAGCTCATGTGGAGGATTTAATTACTTTCCAAGTAAATAACAAATTCACTTAGGGTAAGTTTTCCCATCACTAGTCCCAGTTCAGCTCCTTGGAGGACCCACTGCATAAATCATAGAATCATAGAATCATAGAATAGCAGAGCTGGAAGGGGCCTACAAGGCCATCGAGTCCAACCCCCTGCTCAATGCAGGAATCCACCCTAAAGCATCACTGAGAGATGGTTGTCCAGCTGCCTCTTGAAGGCCTCTAGTGTGGGAGAGGCCACAACCTCACCTGGCAACTGATTCCATTGTCGTACCGCTCTAACAGTCAGGAAGTTTTTCCTGATGTCCAGCTGGAATCTGGCTTCCTTTAACTTGAGCCCATTATTCCGTGTCCTGCACTCTGGGAGGATCAAGAAGAGATCCTGGCCCTCCTCTGTGTGACAACCTTTTAAGTATTTGAAGAGTGCTATCCTGTCTCCCCTCAGCCTTCTCTTCTCCAGGCTAAACATGCCCAGTTCTTTCAGTCTCTCTTCATAGGGCTTTGTTTCCAGACCCCTGATCATCCTGGTTGCCCTCCTCTGAACACGCTCCAGCTTGTCTGCGTCCTTCTTGAATTGTGGAGCCCAGAACTGGATGCAATACTGGGTTGACAATACTGTGTTGACAATACTGGGCTAGATGGTCCAAGAGTCGGACTTGGTATAAGGCACTAAGCCTGTATGCACCATTTGCTGGGGAACATGGGTGTCCTGCTTTGTTGGTCCTTGGTCAACAGCTGGTCGGCCCCTGTGTGAACAGAGTGCTGGACTAGACAGACCCTCGGTCTGATCCAGAGTGGCTCTTCTGATGTTCTTCTGATGTTCCCAATGTTCCTAGTTTGTGGCAGTGGGGCTGGGGTGTGCAGAGCAGAACCGGTCTGTTGCACATTGCAGAAGCAAGGGTCTTGCTTATCATTTGGGGACGTTTCCAGCTGAATGCGACGAAGAAGACTGGGGAGGGGGCAGAGCCGGCTGCGCAGCGTGACGCTGGTGCGAGGGAGCAGTAAGCAGTGAGAGAGCTCAGCAGCTTGGCTCCCCGCTGCCTCTTGCTCATCCGAGTGAGTCGAGATGGCTCCCTTTGTTTGGAATCTGTGGGCGTCTCGATCCAGGCTTGGCAATAATTTGTCTGTCTCCTGCAGCTGGCTGTCATCTCACATCTGCGAACCGGTTTCATTTGCACCGTCATTAAAAAAAATAAAATCTCCAGGTTTGACAGGTAGTAAAAAAGAAAAGAAAAAAAGAGTCTCATCCTCCACCCCCCACTCCTTCCACATCCCACGTCTCTTGCCAAGCAGATCAGGGGAAAATCTCAGGCCAGGAGGGGGATCTTGGCACGGCTGCCAGAGAGGCCAGGAGCTTGCCCAGGTGCTGCTCAGAGTGGTGATCGAGGAGGCTGGGGCAGGCACCAAGCGATGTGGGCACTCTGGAAATCAGGGGTCTGATTGAGCTGCAGCCACCACTAGAGGGTGACAGAGAATCACGACCTCTCTGGAGAAGTGTCTAAGAAGAGCTGTGATGGATCAGACCAAAAGCCTACCTAAGGTAGCCAAAAGGATCCCATTGAACTCAGCAAGGCATGCATGTATGCATTTATGGATTTTGACTTAATCACGTCTTGTGTTAAGAGCCCCTGGCAAGTAATCCCAAGGCTCCCAGTTACATTGGAAGAAGCCCATTCTTGCCTCTACCCCTGGTCACCAAATGTCAGTTTGAAGGGGAAAAGGTCTTGCACCCGTTCCAGAAGACCTTTAGACCAGGATCTGTTTGCTCCCTAGTACGCCCACTGTGGTATGCACTGGCTCTCGGCTCGAAAGTCAGCATGGGACAGTGGTTGGAGCAGCCTTCCCCAACTTGATGGCCCCCACATATTTTGGACTAAAACTCCCAGAATTCCTGACGATTGGCCATGTTGGCTGGGGCTGTTGGGAGTTGAAGTCCAAAACTTCTGGAGGGCACCGTCCCTTTGGCCTTCACTTCATTCCTTTTCCTCTGCTGTTGCTATTTTGTCCCCTGAGGTTAAATTTATGTTGTAAGCCCCTTTGGGCAAGGACCGGTTCCCTTCCACCATGCAAAGGTACAAGAGCACTATATGAACAGCAATAATAACCAGCTACCTGAACCTTTATCCCTGGAGATGCCAGGAATCAAAGCTAGGACCTTCCGCCTGCAAAGCGTGTGCTCTAACGCCAAGCTACGGATTCTCACTTGAGCGGCACACGTGCCTTTGCAGAGGGCAACCTGGCACAACAGAACACAGGTGCCTGCTCTTTTAACCATTGAGAGGGGACCAGTGAATTTCAGCAGTTGATGCTTTTCTCATCCCTGCAGCACTATGACACATCAAGCTGCACCAACCAGAATTCCCTCTTCTACACCGTTGCTAAGGATACAGGTCTTCTGTTGCATCGGTTTGCCCGACCATCGCAGCTCATGAACAGCTAGCCCTTCTGTGGCTTTGGTGGCCCACTCACAGTGGCCGGGCATCATCGACTCTCGTTGCCGTCGGCCCGCAAAGCCTCAGCTGCCCGCAAGCGATTTCTCCCAGCTAGACTGGCAAAGGCAGAGCCGGCTGCTGCTCTGTTTGGAGAAGACCAGTCCACCAAGGGTTAACCAGTGATTACTGCCTTTGTCTCTGCATCAGTGTACATAATGCACTGCTCATTTGCATACTGCAGTGTGCGCTCAATTAAAATGAACTTTTAATTTCTTCTAAGTAAATTACTTCTTCCCGGTACGTGATGCGCACAAATGTCAGAATAATGGGAGTACGTTGATGAGCTTGAGAAGCAGAACAGAGCCGGGGACAGAAGATGTTTTAAGGAAGATGGCACACGCAGGGGGAGGGGGGAGGTAATCTTCCATCCCTCCCCCAACCTGAAAACCCCCTGCAATGTAAAGTTGGGAATCAAAAGGTATAAGCAGCTGAGCGTAGGGAGCTAAATCTCTGTAGCCAGCCTAGGAATTTACCTCTCCTGTATTCGGCTGTCACGGGCTTTTATAGGAATATTCTGCAGGGCGGTGGAAGAAAAAGTGTTATAGCGTGAACATATGTGCCTGCCTCCTGCCGGAATTTATCCCCAAACTCTGAGAATAATTTCAGCACAGTTCTCTCTGCTTACCCACAGAAAATATCCTTGCTGATCTGAAGGAGGGGAGGATGGAGCCAAACTGGTGGAGAAAGGCGATGGTGGAGAGAGGCGGCAGTCTACGGCCAACGTTCACTGGTGGCTTCTTCCCTGGACAGTGTTCTGTCCTCTGGCAGGAAGGGCATAAGGCAGCCTTCCTCAACCTGGGGTGCTCCAGATGTGTTGGACTGCATCTCCCACAATGCCCCAGCCAGCATTCTGGGAGTTGTAGTCCAACACATCTGGAGCGCCCCAGGTTGAGGAAGGCTGGCATAAGGGCCACCACAGCAAAGAACACAACAGTTGTGGTTGGAGCTGTGGGCCTTAAGATAGCCTGCTGCCTTCAGGTGTGGGGGAGGATGAGGTCCCATGGCCAACATTGAAGAAAGGTTCAACTACTACTCCAGACGGCTATTGTACATGGAATGGGAGGGAGTGCCGTCTTGTCTTTTGCCTCAGGCAGAAAAATGTTTTGGGAGACTGGTGAAGTAACCTGGAATGGAGAAATCCTGGCTAGACTACAAGATTGCTGAAAGAAACCCATCTAGTCCAGCTCTTTGCTATTCCTGGACACTGCAGGTCTAGCTGGGTCCTCGCTTTGACTCAGTATAAGTCAGTGCCTGAGATTATATCCTACTAAAGATGCACAGTGAAGATGGGAACCCGTGGGTCTTCATGCTCACCGGCATGGCCAAAGGCATTTTTACTCATGATGAATGGCTGAATGTGCCCCTTTTGCTTTAGGCCAGCTTTCCCTGACCTGATGGCTTCTGGGTGTTTTGGACTACAACTCCCACTGTACCCCAACAACTGGCCATGCTGGCTGGGGATGATGGGAGCTGTGGTCTTACACATCTGAAAGACCCCCAGCTTGAGGAAACCCCAACTCTGTCCAAGAATTCCCTTGTGATCCAACTCTCCATCTAGTTCACACTTAGCTTGAAGGCTGCCCCACACATTCTGCACTCACCTTATGCAGAAACGTCCCTTTACATCTTTCATCCTGATTGGGAGAATGCTGTGTGTGTGCGTGCATGTGTGTGTGTGTGTGTGTGTGTGCATGCATGCCTGCCTGTGCATGCATACGTGTGCTCATGCATGCCTGTGTGTGTGTGTGTGTGTGTGTATGTATGTATGTGCGCGCACCCTCGCCCTTGTATACACAAGTGTGCTTGTGTCTGAGTGCTGCAGACATGAAACCAGATGGCAGGCTAGATTACTGGAATTTGATTTCCAGATAAATCGCAAGGCAGGATGAGCGAATGGTATTCCAGATGCATTATCCATAATCCTCTGGAAGGGAACCTTTCCAAACTCAGATGGCCCTTGAGCTACCTCCGATAACAGCTGGGTAATCCTGTCCTGTGGAGAGAGGAGCCATTCTGAAGCCAGGGAGAAGCTGCTCAGCCTGGATCAGATGGTCTATGACACCAGTGATCCTTCTGACCCACATTTCCCTATAAATATGGGGCCGGTGGTGGTGGTGGGCCTGTCCTCATGGTTCAAATGAAAGCTTGTCATCCCAGGACAACCGAAACGGCATTCTTTGTCAACATCAAGTCACCTGAATGCTGCTAACATTTATGGTGGGGTGCAGAACTTCATGCCTGTGAGCTAAATCTGGTCCACCTGGGGTCCCAATCCACATGACTCCACCCCTTTTCCCCACCTGCCAATGGTTTGGTGGTTTTCTGGGTTTTTGCAATCCCCCCACCCCCATTCTGAAAGGATGAAACACCTCTTCAAAGGCTGAGTTACTGGGAGTGAGAACTTTAAGCTATGCTGGGATGGTGTTTTTTTGTATTTTGACCAGCCCCATTTGACCCCTCCCCCCATTGGAAAGCGGCCTCAGAGAGCTCCTCCGAAATGGAAAGAGGTTTGACACCTCTGATGGAGAGCATCTTTAAGAACCGCAACGCTGAATGTTGACAAGGGAGCCTTGAGTTCAAATTACGAGTATTGAGCGGATAAATGATAGGCAGAGCAAAGCCCTTTACACATTAGAAGTGCCCTTTACACACCAATTGGGATATTTATTCAAAGAGCAAATGAGCAGTTGCATTAGCCTCTTTGTCTATGCAAGCAGGCCTCCATTTGAAATGAAGGGGCCGCTTCGCACTCGATCCCTTCCTTCGTAACACATTCTAGAGCAGGGCTGGGCTGCTTGTGAGTCTCCAGATGCTTTGGCCTAAAACTCCCACCAGTCTTAGCCAGCATAGCTAATGTTGAAGGATGGTGGGAGTTGTAGTCCAAAACATTCAGAGCACCACAAGTGGCCCACCCACTACTGTCCTAAGGAAATGGATGGTCCATTTCTCAAATGTGAAAGGCGAAGAACTAATCTGCAGAGGCCACCAGTGAGGGAGGAAGCAGCAGCCGGCACCTCTCCACCGTGCCTGGGTCCAGCTCCAGCTGAGAGCCCCCTCCCTCCTGCTGTCACCTGTAACTGCAGAGGCCACCAGTGAGGGAGGAAGCAGCAGCCAGGCACCTCTCCATCATGCCTGGGTCCAGCTCCAGCTGAGAGCCTCCTCCCTCCTGCTACCAACTGTCTCTGGAGAGGCTACCAGTGAGGGAGGAAGCAGCAGCCAGGCACCTCTCCACCGTGCCTGGGTCCAGCTCCAGCTGAGAGCCCCCTCCCTCCTGCTGTCACCTGTAACTGCAGAGGCCACCAGTGAGGGAGGAAGCAGCAGCCGGCACCTCTCCACCGTGCCTGGGTCCAGCTCCAGCTCAGAGCCCCCTCCCTCCTGCTGTCAACTGTAACTGCTGAACTTTGCAACTAAGATTGTAGTGCCTGAATTTGCTTTCCTTCCCCCCCTCCTCCTCCTCCCTCCCAATCCCCTTTCCTTTTGTGTCATGTCTTTTAGATTGTAAGCCTGTGGGCAGGGACTGCCAAGAAATACTTTTGTAAGCCGCCATGAGAGCCTTTTTTGGCTGAATGGCGGCATAAAAATCCTTAAATAAATAAATAAACATTAAGTACTAAAAGAATTAAGAGCTGACCAGTCTTCAACTACAGAGACAGGAGCTCCAACTGTTGCTTTGCAACCATTTTGTGAAAAGTCCCGAAATTAAGGACGCGCGAATCTGCAACACCCACGCTCACTGAAGTGCTCCAAGTTCCAACTGAAGTCCATATCAGATTGTGAGCTTCACGTTTTTCTTTTTGCCTGAAAATCCATACATACTTTGTGCATATTTTGCGTATTCGTTTCAGCTCGAGCTCAGCAGTCTGGAACGTACACCATGCCGAGGTGGTGAGGAGGCTAGGAGAGGCCTTTGGGGCAGCTGATCACTCTGTTTTAATTGCACACATTGCAGCACTGTTAAATACTGAAGATGTTGATCCATCAAGTAATAAAATCCTATCTCCTCACATTCACTTTATTAATCAGAAAGTGAAAATCGCTCCAAATAGTAGCAAGCAGGGGAGGGGTAATTTAAGGTTTGGCATCTGCAAATGGTTCCCACTGGTGCAATTGTGATTTCAGATGCTGGGGAGATATCACACCTTTTGGAATGTGCAATGCAGACACCCTGTCCCACGGAAACCCTACGCGTCCCAACCTCTCATGATCATCTCCTTCTGATGTCTGGATAGGAGGATCAAGGCCTTTCGTTAGCAAATTGAGAAGGGAGAAAAGAAAAAGAAGTTGAGATATGTCGCTGCATATTATAGGTAAAAAGCAAATTTAATCAAAAGATACAGGTAGTCGCCATGGACACGAAAGACCCCCATTAACGTGGATCTCTGTTTAAGGTCTCAGAGAAACCGCAGGGGAATACGGGAGTGAAGAAGAAAGTCTCCGCCTCGTCAGCATCAGGATAAAGGGAAGGAACAGACAAGATAAAGAAAAGAAAAGAGGAGGATTGGCAGTCAACACTCAGCATCGGGTGAGAACTGTGTTAATGATCAAAAGGGCCCCCGGAAGGGCAGCAAAGAAAGAAGAATGTGATCAGATTGTCTCGGGTCAGGTGGAATCTTTGCTTTCCCCTCCCTTATTGGGAGATATAACTTTAATTCAGTGTAACCGAGAAGAAAGCCTGTCTCTTGATAGCCCCAAAGTATAAACTGCTTGTAAGCTTTAGTAAATCTACACTTAGCAGGGCTTGAGTTGGGTAATGGAGCCCCTTTGAAGGGAGAGAAAGACGATGACACGAACAGACTGCACTAAAAAGTGCCTTTTGGACACTTCAAGTTTGGATGGTCCACCTGAATACTTGTTGCTGGGGGCTGTCAACATCCAACTTTGCTTGTACATTTTCAGACAGGAGAAAGAAGCATGAAGGGTCATCACACACACACAACACACACACACACACACACACACACACACACACACACACACACACACACTTGATTTGGCTGCCTGGACTCCTTGGCCTCTGAGTCAATGGCTAGAAAAACATCCTTGTTCAGGGTGTCTTGGCCAGACATCACAACAAACTCCCTCCGTGAACCTGCCTTACCAGTCTGTGTACGGTTGCACCTTTGATACCTTTCCGTAACTGTGGACCTTTCTCTGATTCTACTACTCCCCTTGCTCATGACTTTTCCCTACCTGCCTTGCTTTCCCCACCTGCCTGCCATTGGTGTTTCTGGTCCGGATCCTCTTTTGCCTTGCCTTCAACCAGATCCTGCACTTCGTCCTTTCTGAGCATATCAGCAAGACTTCTCTCTAGGGCCCCGATCCTGTAAATTCTGCTTTAGTGCCAGGAAGACCTAGACACCTCCTGAGTGTTGGAACCTTTTAAAGATATGGAGAGTGTTGTTTTCCAGGTCTCAGGAAAGCCCCACGGCATAGAACCTTCCTTGTTTTTTTAAAACAAGGAAATCTGGAATCCTTGCAATTTGAATTTTGTGCTACATTGATTTGTTTGCATGTCAACTCACTGAAAATTTACAACCTTGTGTAGTGTGGGCACAAGTATAGCATGTACACGAGGTGCTGAGTACAACTAAGTTCTGTCTAATATACAGTTGAGTGACATATATAAACAGCATACATTTAAAGGACTCTGGTCAAGGTCTAAGAACCACATTTTTGTAAAAAGAAAGAAAGGAAACCATATGGTTAAGAGCCATCGCTGGGAAACTATGCCTTCCTGGTCTGCAACAGTGATCTGGTTTGCAGCATCTTTACTCAGCACCTATGATGGATCACAGTGTCGGTGAAGGGTTTATCCCAGAATTCAGCACCAGGTATCTATGGACAGCTCCACATCTTGCATGACACTGAATAGCGCCTCTGAACTTTCCTCTTGGTATCAAATTGTGCCACTCGGGGAACATGCAGTAGAATACAACATGGACTTCTCACCATTTCTTCCCAACTTTGGTTTCGCATTCACATTACAGAGCATTTGAAAGCATGAAGATATTTCAGTGGCCGTGGCTTTTATCACAGTGACCACCAAATTCAAAATCTCATTTGTTGAATGAAATGGGTTCAAGAAGCGAGTAAAGCAGTGAAGGCCGTGGTGGCTGGTGGTGGACTTTGGTTCTAGGCTGGTATCCATGCTCATAACAAAGGCAAGGATTTTGGGATGGAAATCTAAGGATCGTCTCAAGACACAGTGACTAGAGAGGCAGTGTGGTGTAGTGGTTAGAATGTTGGGCTGGGTCTCTAGAGATCCAGGTTCAAGTCTCCACTCTGCCAGGAAGCTCACTGGGTGACTTTGGGCCACTCACTGACTCTCAGCCAAACCTTCCTCACAGGGTTGTTGTGTGAGGATAAAATGAAGAGGAGAAGGATCACACACACCACCTTGAGCAACTTGGAGAGAGGCAGATTATAAATGTAACAAATACATTAAATAAATAAATAAATAAATAAATAAATAAATACCCTCCACTCAAGTCGAGGGAGAATTCCAACTCAATTTACCTATCTCAACCAAATTTCTAAGTTCCCCCAAAACATGTACACCCACACCCACGCCCACACACCCTGTTCATTCTGTCTTAGGAAGGCAGGGACACATTTTCAGACCCACCTGCCATTTTATCTGGAAGAAGCTTGAAATTTCAATCCCACCATCACTTCATGAAAAAAAGAAAAAAGAGGGCCTGTGCCTTTAAGAGGATGAATTATTTCTCCCATTTCCTCTCCTCTCCTTGTTTTTCATGCCAGTCTCTCCCCCTGGATACCTTCTGACAATTACCACTTCCCCGGCAGCTGGTGTGTGCTGTTTGGTGTGTGCGTGTGTGAGTGTGGGCACATGCTGCTATCTATGCGCAAGAGGTGATTGGAGCCACGCTTTTCCCCCCATTGCTGAAATTTACATTGAACCACAAATTAATTTCATAATTTTTTCCTCTCTAATTATGCCAACATCTGCTACAAAGGCAAGCTGTGTGCATGCATTTTAATAGCTCGCTTTCCCTGGGTTCCTTCTCTCCCTCTCTCTCTCTCCCTCTGCTCTGAACTTTCCAATAATTATCACCAAGAGAAGAGCTTTCCCTTTCAGGAGAGAGAGAGAGAGAAAGAGAGAGAGAGAGAGACCAAATGAGCAAACTCGACTCTGCCCAGAGAAGAGTGCAAATGTGTGACAGAGGGAAAGGATGAGGTAGAGATGGAAGGCCTCAGCACCCTTCTCCATCCTTACGTCCTAGGAAGATTTTTTCAGGGAGAGGCAAAGGCTATCAATGGCTACTAGCCCTGATGGTTGTGTGCTATCTCCAGCATTCAAGGCAATAAGCCTGTGTGCCCCAGTTGCTGGGGAGCAAGGGTGGGAGGGTGCTGTTGCACCATGTCCTGCTTTGTTAGTCCCTGGCTGACGGCTGGTTGGCCACTGTGTGAACAGAGATGGACCCTTGGTCTGATCCAGCAGGGCTCCTCTTATGAAGAGGTGCAGATCTTGGTTGGCTGGCCAGTAAATCAAAAGCTGATCTTCCTCTGGCCTTAGAAGGAAGGGCCATAGCGCGGAGGTAGAGGCCCTGATGTGCATGCAGAAGGTCTCAGGTTCCAAATCATAGCTTCCAAATCGCGTGAGGTACTGGTTCCTCTCTATTTGGCCCTGGTTAGGCCTCATCTAGAGTATTGTGTCCAGTTCTGGCCACCACACTTCAAGAAGGATGCAGACAAGCTGGAGCGTGTTCAGAGGAGGGCAACCAGGATGATCAGGGGTCTGGAAACAAAGCCCTATGAAGAGAGACTGAAAGAACTGGGCATGTTTAGCCTGGAGAAGAGAAGATTGAGGGGAGACATGAGAGCACTCTTCAAATACTTAAAAGGTTGTCCCACAGAGGAGGGCCAGGATTTCTTTTCGATCCTCCCAGAGTGCAGGACACGGAATAACGGGCTCAAGTTAAAGGAAGCCAGATTCCAGCTGGACATCAGGAAAAACTTCCTAACTGTTTGAGCAGTGCGACAATGGAATCAGTTACCTAGGGAGGTGGTGGGCTCTCCCATACTAGAGGCCTTCAAGAGGCAGCTGGACAAGCATCTGTCAGGGATGCTTTAGGGTGGATTCCTGCAATGAGCAGGGGGTTGGACTCGATGGCCTTGTAGGTCCCTTCCAACTCTGCTATTCTATGATTCTAATCCCCAGCAGCAAATCCAGGGAATGAGGGAGAAGTTCTTGCCTGGAACTCTGGAGAGCCCTGGCTGCCAGTCAGTGTCAACAATACTGGCCTAGATGGACCCAGGGTCTGACTCAGTCGGAGGCAGCTTCTTGTGTTCCTGTGCTCTAGCCACTCTAGCCTCCCACTGGAGGTCTGTACCAGTGGGGCTGGTTTGAAGGCTCTGGTTAGTTACTCTTCCATTTCTTAATGGGTCAGGTGCAAGATCTGCCTTCTGTTGGTGGAAGTGCTCTGCTCGCGCAAAGTGCCTCCACTTGATTTTGGGGGCTCCCCTCTGCATCACAGCTCACCCTCTGTGTAGCATATTAGGGGAAAGCACCTATACTAAGGCCACATCCGGATGCAAAAAGCTCATTCAAAATGGTGCAAGGGGCCATCTTTGCTTGCGAAAAGATACTGATAGCGGTGTCAGGTGAAGAAAGAGCAAAGGCATTCCAGACACGTCCCAAACTCACACCAGAGCGTCCTAAAGGGAAAAGCCCCCCTCCCACCATCTTGCTGTTCTCTTCTCTGCTCTGGGACACTTCCACGTTGCCAAGAGCCTTTGCCACCCTCGCCCTGGCATGGCCACATCAGCTCAGGTGCGCTAGCGGGAGCGGGCCACGCTTGAGCCTCGATACTCCACTGATGGTCCCTGCCTGACTTTGCAGTGAGGAGCAGATGGCAGGCGACAGAAGCTGACGATGAATAATATACCTCTAATGAGAGCAGCTCCCTCAGATCTCCAACTTCCCTGCTCGCTCGTCCCCTCTTCCCATCATGCACTCCATCTGCATCTTCCTTCACTCTTTGGAGCTCCCAAAAGCATTGGTCAGGTCTGGTTGCCCAGAAGGCCTGCTCCTGCCTCTCCCCATCTGGGCCTCCCCTGCCATGCTCCCCTACTACACCTGCCTTGCTCACACCATCAGAAATCACACTCATACCCACACACCCACACCCACACCCTCAGCATTCTCCCTTTCCCTTATTTCTCCACTGGAAAGGAATGTGTGTGTGTGTGTGTGTGTGTGTGTGTGTGTGTGTAGGAAGGGGGTCATTCATTTCCTACTGGCTTAAGGGGCATGCAGATTCATGAATGCCCATTGCGCTTTCATTGCCAGTCTCAGAGTTTGTAGCTCCTTTTTCATCTTCTCCCATACACACGCCTTAAACTTGGAGCTGGTCAGCTTTCTAAAGCAAATTTTAACTGAGAACAATACAGAGGTGCGGCAATAACACAAACCAAAAATACATTCATCCAGCCAATTGTTGCATCATCAGCCTTAAGCCAGACTTTATTTCACAGAGATCTTATTCACAAGTAGACCCAGTTTTGGCCCTAGGGATGAAGTCTGGGACATACGAACCTTTCCACTCCCTGTCTCCTTTGAATATTTTTTTAAAACAAACATACAAAAATAAACAACTTGGAAAATGTTAGAGTAGTCTGTCTGTCCTCCTGTCCATCCGTCCGTCCGTCCGTCCGTCTTTCTTGTCTCTAGCCTTGCTCTTTCTCTCCCCTCTCCCCCTGTTGCCTTGGTACCGTCTCCTCCCTCCCACTCTCTAGCATTTCTCTCTTCACCCTCTACACCAGCCTTCCTCAACCTGGGGCGCTCCAGATGTGTTGGACTGCATCTCCCAGAATGCCCCAGCCAGAGTTGTAGTCCAACACATCTGGAGCACCCCAGGTTAGGAAGGCTGCTGTACACCTTTCGCTCACTTTTCACTAGCCAGGCCCCCACAACAGTCATTATGTGACTAGCTCCATCCTCCATGGGAGCCATTTTGTGTTGGTGCCCACAGCTGTTTCACAAATTCCCAAATGTGCCCACTGGTCCAAAAAAAGTCGGGGAGCCCTGGTCTAAATTGAGAGGGGAAGACTGACAGGTAGACGGTAGGCTCATTTACACCAAGCAGGATATTCCACTATGAAAGCGGTATATAAAAGGCAGGAGCCACACGACTGCTTTAGAGCAGTATTGAAGTGCACTGACAACGGTTGAGGCCCATGGACACAAACCATACACCGCTTTCATACTGCTATATCCTGCTTGGTGTGGCTCCTGCCTTTTACATACTGCTTTCATAGTGGAATATTCTGCTTGGTGTAGATGAGTCCAGTGTGACTTCCCAGTGGTCTTAAGTCCTGGTACCTCTTATTTTAGAATTTAAGCCATTGCTCATAGGGTTGGGAGAGAAATCCATTCAGCTTGGATTTTAACATGAACTTAACTCATTTTGCACTTTGGAACCAGTACACGAACTGAGCCACAATTATTCGCACAGTTCTGAATTTTGCAACGGAGTCCTTCAATTTTAAAGAGTAATGTGAATATTGAGAAAAAGTGCACACAATTATGAGTAAGTGAAAATAATGTTAAAATGCATTATATTAGGGATATTGCTTGCAAAAATGTGTACATTAGGCAAAATTGCAGACAAAAGAGCTTGTATTAGGGGGAATGCACATATAAACATATGCGAATTTTCAAGCAAATTTTTATTTTAAAAGTTCTCAACCTTTTGAGCGGAACCAAACTGAAGATCAGGGTGGGGGAACCTTAGTTTTATCCAGTGGTGCTCTGTCTGTGTTCTTACCATAAATCAGTGCTGGCACCAGTTTCTGGAAGACCCTTGGACAATCCCCCCTCAGTGCATCGACCTTCTCACCACCACGGTCACCAGCGGCTTTTTCTCCTCCTCAGTTTTCACATCATTGCTGCCACTTGCTTGGCTTGACAGGCAGAGAGCCAGGGAGCCGTGGCATCTCCTGCTCCGTCTTCTCACCTCCTCTGTTGTCTAAGCCAGGATGAGAGGCAGGTGGACAAGCAGATGGCAAGGATGAAGAGGAGGAGCAACTCCAGGCGGTTCTTATCAGTGGGCCCCTGCTGGGGCATGGGCCCTCGGGAAGTGCCCAGTTATGCCGGGCCTTGACGCCGGACCTTCCTTAAATCATAGCCACACAGCACTTACAGGCCAGCTCGAGAGAGATGGGAAACGCTGCCGCCAGTGTAGGGTGATGTAAAAAAGGCCAGCAACTCTGCCTCCCGGTCCATCTGTTGATGGGACTCCAGGCCGGCACCGTCTCTAACGATATCAACCCTGAGCCATTCTCTGTGGGTTCTCCCGGGTGGGGAGGGGGGACAGCACCCCCAGCAACCCCCCTCCCTCGGATGTGCCAACGCAGCGTCCTCGGGGAGCCTCGTGTTATTCCAGCAGGCAAGAGAATTGGGGAACCGTCACGCCTTGGCCCGGTTGTCTCATTAATAGTTGATTCTGCTAAGAGGTTCTCTTAATGACTGCACGTCTTTCTTATAAAGTAAAGCCTGGATGGCAGAGATACATCAAAGGGGGCAATTAAAGGCGCTATTTAAGCCGCTCAGTTCAGTGGAGGGAAATCATTAGGGTTCGCTAATGGCTGGAAGGAGAAGCAGGCAGACGTCTGCGGAGGAAACCACGCGGGGCCTGGGACACAGCGGAGCTGGGAGGGTCTGGGGGCTACGGCACCCTCAAAAGAGAATAGCGGGAGGTTCCAGCCGCCCTTACAGCAAAGGTGCAGGCCAGGTTGTCCAGATGCATCTCCTAGTGCACTGTTCGGGGAGCAGAGGCCCTGCATGCCCATCCGTGGTGCAATTGGGTAATTTTAGGCCTTGGACTTAATTAGGGGGGGCATATGAAAAGGAGGACAGGGCTCCTGTATCTTTAATAGTTTTATAGAAAAGGGAATTTCAGCAGGTGCCATTTGAATATATGGAGAATCTAGTGAAATTCCCTCTTCATCACAACAGTTAAAGATGCAGGAGCCCTGCCCTCTTTTAAATCTGGTCACTCTAGTATAGCTCCTGCACTTTAACTGTGGTGATGAAGAGGGAATTTCTCCAGGTTCTCCATATATACAAATGACACCTGCTGAAATTCCCTTTTCTGTGAAACTGTTAAAGATACAGGAGCCCTGTCCTCCTTTCTATAGGGTCACCCTAACTTAATGGTCTTGGGGTGGGGGCAGGAACTGCAGGGGGGCATGTTTATTACTTCACTTACATCTAAGGCGGCCACTTGGTTCTGTAAAAAAAAAAAAGAGAGAGAAAATGCATTGCCAAAAAAGAGGAGAAAAAGAGGCCCCCAGTTCGCATAACATTTACACATGCAAATTTTGATGTGTTGGCACAAATTTAGGAATGAGCGTAATTTAAATTTTAAAACGCAGGACCTCTCAGCTCAGTGGGTGAGACTGGGCAAGGTGTCCTCTGCTCTGCTCCGCTGGCTGTTCCGGTGCTATCGCTTGATGGGCACCCGAAGGAAGCATGTGACTCCCCTGGTTTGACCCGCCCCATCCTTCAGCCACCCAATCACAGGGGTGTGTGTGAAGGCCCAAAGGGTGGAGCCAATGACCAAAGAGGAGGGGCCAGAACACCCAGCCTATTTTAGCTTAAAGCTCTTACTGCTTTTAGAAGGGGGGTTGGAACTGTGCAAAAAACAGGGAATCACCAAACCTGCAGTAGTCAGAAGAATGTGGGCGGAGCTGGGAGAAGGGGCGCGGCCCTCCAGGGAACTCCACAGGGCTGGATAGGGACCCTCCAAGGGCCAAACTTGGCCCTCAGCTCTGTGGTTTCCCCCCTTCCCAAACCTTCCTGGTGCTTTGACATCCCCAAGGGGCTTCCCGGATGCCGTCTTATACTGGCTCCCCCCTCGTCTTCCCCCCACCCACAGCCCGTGAAGCGCCTTCCCGCCCCCATCCCATCCGAAAGTTCACTTCGAACAGAAATACAGGTCACCTGGGACTTGGAAACAATAGCTCGAGAGCTGGGGGAGAGAGAAACGTGATGAATTGCGGAGCTATTGAAGCACTGAGTAGTAAACTCCATATTTTTAACGCCATTTAAATGCCTGCAAGCAGATTAATAAGGTCTAGGTAATAGCAGAACCGGCCTATATTTATTCTATCTTAAATGCCAGTTTGTCAGGCTGTATTAACATTGATGGTAAGACTTGGATTGAGGACAGCCAGTGCTGGGACTTGCCTTTATCTCTTGCAAACAGGCTGTCCCCGGCCCTTTATCAGTCTCCTGCTCTTACAGCAGCTGCCTCTTCAAGGGCTGGAGCGCGCACCCCCCCTCTCCGCTCCCCCCTCTCCGCTCCCCCCCCCTCCGCCTCTCTCTTTTTAATCAGAGGAGAAGAAGTTCCCGGCTTGATCGTTCCGTTTTTATCTCTTTTATTTACTCCATTTTAATGTCTTTCAGTGCATATTTTATTCCCATCAAGGCAGGGCCATTGATAGCTGACGTTTTGCCGCCGCCTCCCCGCACTTTGCCTTTCCCACATTGCAGGCAAAAAAGAAAAGGATGAAAAGGGGAGGATTTAAAAAAAAAATTTTTTAGAGAGACGGGAAAAAATGGGGGGTGGGAATTATTCTGTGAGCTGCTTTCTCCAGCTCAGTTTCTCTTCAAGGTCGGGCAGAGTGGAACGCTACCGCCGGCACCTGCTTCTCCAAGTGGTAGAAAGTTTGGAGGAAAGAGCACAGGAGATCCCAGGTGCTTTTGCTGCCTATTTCCAGGTGCATGGCTCAGAGGGGCTCTGGAGCGAGCCCAGGTGGCAGGCCTGGCTGCCAGGCAGAATCGGGGCCGCCATCTCTCCAAACCGACAAAGCCAGCCCATGCCAGAACGGCTTCTTCGGAGCCTCTGCTGCCAAACTGCTCCAGTCCAAAACTGTCTTATCACTGGGGGTGTTGCTAGGCCTGGCCCCACAGGACTCTGGCCCCAAATCTGTTCTCCAGGGCCCTGAATCTATTATCCAGGGCTCTGAGTGTCTATTTGTGCCAATGCAAGGGTTCATTGCTCACCTGCAGGAGGTGAATTTCAAGGGGAATTGCAGCTGGGAAGGGCTGGGTTAACACACACACCCAAACTGCAACCCCCCCCCTTAGAAAAACTTCCATTAAGGCCAATTGGAGGTGGGCTTTTTCTTTTCTTTTTTTAAAGTTTAATTGTCCATCAGGTGGGGTTTCCTGAGGATTTGCAGTTGTAGAGGGAAAGGTTAAGCCTCCCCTCTAGTGCTCCTCATGAGACACCCCCCTCCCCATAGGGAGAGTCCACACATTCAGGCCGCTGCGTTGCTCAACAAATCAGTTCTAGTAGTTTTCATCTCCAGCAGCATCAGGTCTTTCGTAAAGTGAAGGGGTCTTGAGGAGCCATTCTGGACCAAGCCTGCCCAAACGACTTTCCATCACGACAAGGAACAATATGTTAAGAACATTAGAAGTGCCCTGATGCTGGATCAGACCGAGGGTCCATCTAGTCCAGCATTCGATTCACACAGTGGCCAACCAGCCATCGGCCAGGGATGAACAAGCAGGACATGGTGCAACAGCACCCTCCCACCCATGTTCCCCAGCAACTGGTGCACACAGGCTTGTTGCCTCAAATACTGGAGATAGCACACAACCATCAGGGCTAGTAGCCATTGATAGCCTTTGCCTCCAGGAATTTATCCAGCCCCCTTTTAAAGCTACCCAAACTGGCAGCCATCACTACATCTTGCGGTAGTGAGTTCCATAATTTAACTATGCGCTGTGTGAAGAAGTCCTTCCTTTTATTTGTCCTGGATCTCCCACCCATCAGTTTCATGGGATATGACCCCTTTGGGTTCTAGTATTTTGAGAGAGGGAGAAAAATGTTTCCCTCTCCACATTCTCCACACCAGGCATAATTTTGTACACCTCTATCATGTCTCCCTTTAGCCTCCTCTTTTCCAAGCTAAACAATCCCAGCTGATGTCACCTTCCCTCGTAGGGGAGATGCCCCAACCCCTTAATCAATTTAGTTGCCCTTTTCTGCATTTTTCCAGCTCCATAATATCCTTTTTTAGGTGTGGTGACCAGAACTGTACACAGTACTCTAAGTGTGGTCGCACCATCGATTTGTATAAGGGCAGTACGATACTGGCCGTTTTATTCTCCACCACCCAGCTGCTGTGAAAATTGCAGCTAAGCTCAGAGGGAATAGGGAAATCTGGGGGGGGGGCACATGACATCAGCACCCCTGCTAAGACGAAGGCGCTGGCGCTGTGTCCCAGTGAGCCCTGATCCTCTACGCCACGGCTCCCTTCCCCGTGTGCTGAGCTCCCACCCCACCCCGCTGGCAATTGAGCTGATGGGACAGAGTCTCTGACCTTTCAAATGCCCTGCCACATCCTGCTTCCCACCCTCCCACTCTGCCAGGGATTTATACCGTTACCCTGCTGCCCATGACTTCGTAGCAGCCCAGGGAGCTGTCCAGCCACCCCTGTTTAAAACCATCCCTTTCTTCAGCTCAACAGCCACTGTCTCCATCAACCTGAGCTCATCCCTTCGATGAAAGAGCTGAAATTGAAGAAGTTCAAGGAGCCCAGCTGGTGTCTCTCCCTGGCATCCACCACCTTCGGGAGCCAAGAGATACTCTCCCCTTCTGATACCCCCTCTGGGGTAGGGTTGTGGGGTTCTCCTTTCCCTGTGGTATGCGGACAAAAGGCCTCTCTAGTCCAACGTCCTGTTCATGCAGTGGCCAACCAGCTGCCCCGAAGAAAAGCCCACAAGCAGGACGTGAGTGCAGCAACAGCACCCTCCTGCCCCATGTCCCCCAGCCTCCAGTACTGAAGGCAATATTCTGCACAGCGGTCAGGGGCTCTTCTTTGTTTACTTTCATGAAAAACCCGTAACAACCACAGCAACATAAAATGCAGCGGCAAAACTAAACTGACGTGGTGCCCCTTCCCTGAAACCCTTTTCCATACTGCAAAGCAGTGGTGGGGGCCTGCTCTTTCCTCCTCCTCCTCCTCCTCCTCCTCCTCCACCATCAAGCTCATTTGCTTTCTGATTAGCTTGTGCAAGTCCACTTTGGGGGAAAAGGTCAGAAATGCAGCCTTGGTCTCCTCCTGGGCTTGGCGGTGGCTGGAAAAGGCTCAGGATGGCCGTAAATATGCCTCAGCCCCTAATCCCTTGCCCTATACACTAGCACAGTGCCCTGGGAGGAGGAGGGGGAGCCTTTTCAGCGCAGTAATGATTTTAATGGTGCTGCAGTTACGATACATTTTCTTAACTCACAATAGTGCCGGCAGCAAGCAAGAAGGGATGCGGAGGGGACTTCGCAGTTGGACAGGCCAGAGATGCTAAAAGGGCAAAATCACTTCATTACACCAAATCAATGCCTCGCTCGGGGCCCGGTCCCTCCCCTTGCCCCAAACCCAGGTGACGGCCTTCCTTAGCTCTTAACCAAGGGAGCAGGGGAGGGAGACGGAGCGGAGAAACCAAACCGTTTTAATTTAACAGCCATTAGCCTCCCAAACATCAAAGGGCGGAAAAATGGAAATCCTCATTAGCTAATAAAAAGCCCATTGCTTGCTCTCTCACTCTTTAATATAATTAACAGCAGCCAGCACTTCAATTAAAGCTTTTGCAAACTTCATTCTCTCCACGATTATAACCCAGCCACGTGCCCAGCTCCCGGTAACCTTCACATGATATTTGCCATCGTGGAGCGAGTGCCGGAGACGGCCCAGGAAGACCTGGAGCGCCCTAGGTGACCTTGGGGCAACGGCTAGCTCCTGAGTTAATCAGGATTGTCACAGGGTTGTTGTGACAATCAAGTGGGCCAGGTGGGCACAGAGACCCTCCCGGCTCTTGCATTAAGGGGGCTTAGACTACAGGTTAAGACTCTGTTCTTTCAGAGGGCACCTGGGCAAGAGGGCATTAGCTGCCCCGTGAGCAAACGGGCTCTGCTGTTTACCGGTGTTCTTCTTACACTGTGGTTGTGGTTGTGGTTGTACGTGTGTAAGTCGTTCTTATTTTATCCTCTTGTTTCAGCCACTTTGTGGATCCTTTAGGGTGGAAAGATGGAGTATAAACATTTTGAATGAATAATAAATGTGTTATTTTGTTGGGAATGATAGCATATGTTTGTTTTTCATATTTTGGAAGCTACTTGGAGCATTCTGAGAAAGGGCACCTCTGAGTGAATGTAATCACAGCAAATGAAGTCAAATGAACTCCCGTTTTTGAAGATTTATTTTAAGAGTAACTCCTTCAGCCTTTGTTCATTTTTGCTCAAAATGCATTCTAAAGGTCACAAGGCCCCAGGCACAGGGAAAGTTGTGGTCCGGGTGGTTCCGCATTTCGGGAGTCTCTGGCCTCCAGTTTGGATCCCCAGGACTGAGATATTATGGACTGCTTTGTACTCACGTCCCCATCAATCTGCGGAAGCCTCTTATTGCTCTGCTTAGGACACCCCAGGGGCGTTTCTGGGCCTGCAGACCCCTGAGTGTCTGTTAGAGCCAATGGAAGGCTTTCCCCCTCCTCTCTGGGTGCATTCCCGTGCACCTTCAGACAGAAAAAACAGTCCCACAACTCCCAGCATTATCCAGGCTCAGTAGGGAGAGGTCCCATATGTGTGAGGGCTAGGATACAATGTTTGCCTATTTCTGTTTGCTGTTCCAAGTTCCATCCTGGGTCTGTTCCCTCTCCACCCACTTGGGGAAAAAAACCTCCCTCTTAACCAGCGATAAGCTACTTGTGTTCTTCTGGATATTTTGGCCTAAAAACCCCGTCAGCCCTTGCCAGCATAGCCAAAACATCTGGAGGGCCACAAGTTTTCCTCCCCTGCACCACGACAAGGCTGCCCACCACCTCCACGGCCGGGCAGCTGTTCCTTCCACTGTGACACGAGTTGTCCCAAAAACCATTTCCTTCACCGTTCTCCCTCAGTGTGGAGCCTGTGGTATCCCCACAAACCGGCACGAGATCATTACCAGAATTAAAATGGGGGCACTTCTGGAACTGAACTTCGTAAGGAGGGAGAACACATCTGCTGTAGCAGCTAGTGAGTTGAATTCCCCCCTTTCCGGCACTGTCTTGAGATAGCAGAGAGCTCTAGACGCCCTCTAGGATCGTAGGCAGCCATGCAGGCCTCATTGCTGTGGAACACGGAGGCAAGGCTGCTGTTGCACTCTTGTCCTGCTAGCACGCTAGACTGTAAATGCAGTGCCGGTAAGAAGCTGCAAGGATGCTACGCTCTGCCTGGCGTGCTGCCCTTGCTAATCCTCTTGCAGGTTGCACTGAAGGCAGGTGCCTTAATTGCCCTGCCTTGGTTACACTATGGTCAAAAAGAAAAAAAGAAAAGATGAAGAGGCTTAAAAACACACACACACACATCACAGATGAAAGCCCCATTGGTTTTACCAAGTGGAGTTATTTGTGGCTTGTCCGGAGTTCTGGCTGCCCAGCCCCTGGGCCTCCATGAAAACAAGATCTCCGGCACCTCCTTCCTCCAGGTCATGGATCTTTCTCTCGCCTTGACCCACACGCCCATCGCCAAGCTGACTTCTCCCTAGTCGTGACCCCGGGGGAAAGTCACACGACATCCTTGTCCTGTGGAAAGAAGCTGCTGGTTTTCCCCACCACCACCCCGGTTGCTCCTCGCCCTCCCCGCACCGCCTTTCCAGCCCATTGTTCCCTGGCAGGGAACTGGGCCAGCTGCCTTGGCTCTGAGCCCCGCCTGGAGGTAGATTCTGGGCAGCCATCCCCGGCCGCGCTTGCCAGGCCCTGCTAACGCCGCTGCCGCCGTTCCATAGCGGGCAGAGCTGTCAGCCTAGGAAGAACAGCTGTGTGGGAGCTGCTGATAGGCGCAGCGGGTCTCTCTGGCTTCCATCTGCTTCCTCGACAAGGTGGGCCCTGTTTATCCAACTCTGCAGCCTTGGCAGTCGGCGTGCCAAGAGCGCCCTGGGAGGAAGGGGCTGCTCCGGGCACAAGAGGTGAGCCGAGGGTGCCCCCCACCCCCACCCCCCAAAAGGGGAAATGCATCACCAAAACAGAGGACAAAACAGGGCAAGGAGCTGCATGACCTATGCATGTGCTGATTTATATGGAGAGATACACATTTAAAAAGTAATTCTGTATTATTATTTACATTTATATACCGCCCCATAGCCGAAGCTCTCCAGGCCGTTTACAAAGATTAAAAAGATTAGATTAAAAAGACTGACCATTAAAAATCAATATACAACATTTAAAAACAAAAGCATAAAAACAGCTAACATTTAAAACCATTTTTAAACACTCAGCCAGGCCAAAGCGCGTTCTGGAGTCAGTTAAAACTCATCATATGCTGTTAAATGCCTGGGAGAAAAGGAAAGCCTTAACCTGGCGCTGAAAAGATAACAATGTTGGTGCCAGGCGGGCCTCGTCGGGGATCTACACTACTGCTTTATAACAGTTTATAATGGGCCCCGGACACATTCCATAAAGCGTTTTCAACCGGCTGTATCCTGCTTGGTGTAGATTACTTAAATCTTAGCATCCTTAGCATCCTGAGGAAGACTGTGACCACTCAGCTGACCTGTGCCTCTCCCTGTTCTGCTGGCTAACCCTTGATGGGCCACGGGCCTCTGACAGTCCTTCAAAGAGAGGGCCCTCCTCTGTGAAAGAGGGCACCTGGCCACCCGAGGGGTCAGGGGAGGACCAGCACTGGCCAAAGCCATCGCACCACTTCCCTTGCACAAGCCAAAGAGGTGTGCCTGAAGTTCCCTTGCCAGAGAAAGGCAGTGTTGCAAACGTCGGCCGAGGTCATGCGTCGGCCTGGCCAGGAACACCTACCGGGGGCCCACGTCTCGTCCGGGGGGCCCTGTGGACAAGCGCCCTCAACCTTTCTCGTCTTTACTGTTGCAGCCTGCTTCTTTGCCCACCTCTTGCTCTCCGGCCCAGAGGGAAGGAGCAAACCAGCAAGAAAACTCTGGTGGCGAGAAGGAGGTGAGCAGCTGGTGCTGCCTGCTTGCTCCTTGGCTCTCTGCCTGGGAAGAGGAAAAGAAGCTGCAGCAACTGGTGACAACGGTGGTGAGGGACTAGGCTCACTGAGGGAGGGGAAAGCCTTAAAGGTGTCTTGCTCAACACCCTCTAAAACCTGGAACTGTTAAAGGCCCAGATGCTGATTGCACCATGGGATGGTCCCAGGGGTAGTGAGGGATTGCAGGTGCTCCCCCAAACATATATATCATGGCCCCATTCACATGGTCCTTCCCTGCTAGTTTCCAGTCATGCTGTATCAAGGTCCACAGCAAAATGATAGGTTTTCAAGTAGGGCTGTGCATGGACCCCTCGAACCGCTTCGTGGCCCGATCCGGAACTTTCGGATCGGGACCAAACCACTTCAGGTTGATCTGACCCTCGCCTGCTCTGCTCTGCAGAGCGAAATCCGGAGGGGCAGATCGAGTTTCTGCCCCCCTTCCCTACTTACTTGCCTCTGCGGCAGACAGCGGAGCCAGGTAAGGGGGCAGGGGGGAGGGGGGCTTATTCAGCCCTAATTTTGTCCCCCCTTCCCCACAGACTGCGGCGGCAGAGCCAGGTAAGCCCCTTCCCCCCCACTTACCTGCGTCTGGTGCAGGCTTCAACTGAGGCCTCAGTTGGAGCCTGCGCTGGACCGCGCCGGACACAGGTAAGCCCCCCCTCCCCCCTGCCCCCTTACTTGGCTCTGCCACCATTGCTGCATGGACTGTGGTGGTGGTACCAGCGCCAGGTGAGCCCCCCCTCCTCCCCCACTTACCTTTAGCAGAGGCGGATTGGGTCACTCCGCTCCAGAATCGCGATCTGAATCAGAGTGGAGCACAGCCCTATTTTCAAGGCCTTCTTAAAAGCCTGCAGTGATGGAGCATGTTGGACACCCGATGGCAGCTTGTTCCAAAGATGTGGGGCCACTGAAGAGAAGGCCCTGTCATGTGTGGTCAGTCACCCACATCAGTGCTCTCACAGGTGGGCAAATGATAAGGGTCTCTCTAGCTGATCTCAAAGTGGGGAAGGGAGGTGGTCCTTTAAACAGTTTAAAACGCAAATCTTCACACGCTCAGCACATTTTAAAAAGAAATACATCAGCGTTGGCAAACAGTTTTGTTGTTCTTACATATCTGGCATGTATTGGAAGGGTAGTTGGAGACAGGTTGGCCAGATGTTTCGCAGCTGAAGTAATGCAGGCGGCCACCTCAAGGCAGAGCCCATGAAACCACGAAGTCCACGGTCTGAAATGACCTAGCAGAGCTACTGCTTTCACACGAAAGCAAAACTCCAGCGGGGCCAGGTTGGATTTTCCTGGCAGAAGGCACATGGCGAAATATGCAGATGGCCCCCTCTTTGGAGAGACAGCGGACATCTAATCCCTCCTCCACCCCCCCAACCCCCCCAACCCCACCAAGGGCCCTGTCATTATCGTCTCTCTCCATCGACATCCAATTCAACCCCAAGGCAGCTAATCCTCATCACACCAGTCGCAAGGGGCTACTTCAGATGGCATGGCCATCTCCAGACGGGCCCACGAGCCCCCCTCCCTCCCCGACATATCTGCACAGCCGCAGCAGCAGCAGGGCCGGTGGAGCGGAGAGCCCCTGCGCCTTGGCCTGGCTGGGCTGCTCCTAATCCCCCGCCCGCCGAGGGATGCATTTAAAAGGAGATTATTGGCATTTATTCACTTCGTGGCTTGCGAGATCCTTACGGGGTCACCATCTGAGCTGAGGGATTCGCCGTAAAACAATAACAAAAGTCACCTTAATTTGGCTGCCTGGGTCAGCCAGTTGGCAGGCAGGAAGGCAGGCAGGTTTGCAGCTTAAGACGGGAAGAGGCACGGCGTGGCCGGATGGATGGATAAGGTCCCTGGCGAGAATGGGAAGGAGGACCTTTCCGCTCGAGTGGCTGCTTGCTGCGTCAGGAGGCAGCAAAATGCAGGCCGGATGTTAAAAGGCAATGCCGGACACCGATCCCGCAAAGAGAGAGCCATCACCTGCCCTGCGTGGCTGGGCTTACTTACTTGAGTTATATCCCAGTCCACAGGCTTCTTGGAGTGCCGTTGTTTGCAGCTTGTGGTGGCATAGGGTGGCTGGCATTCATGGAAGATAACTCTGCCAGCTGGTATTAGCCATGATAGGTTAGTGGAACCCCCAGCTAGAGAGGCAGTACAGGGTGACCCTATGGAAAGGAGGACCGGGCTCCTGTATCTTTAACAGTTGAATTGAAAAGGGAATTTCAGCAGGTGTCAGTTGTATATAGGGGGAGCCTGGTGAAATTTCCTCTTCATCACAACAGTTAAAGTTGCAGGTGCCCTGTCCTCTTTTAAAACTGGGTTGCTCTAGTATAGCTCCTGCAGCTTTAACTGTTGTGATGAAGAGGGAATTTCACCAGGTGCTGAATGCAAACAACTGACTCCTGCTAAAACTTTCTTTTCTATGCAACTGTTAAAGATACAGGAGCCCCATCCTCCTTTTCATAGGGTCACCCTAAGGCAGTATACCTTTGACTATCAGGTGCTGGAGACAAATAATAGGGAAATCCCATAGGACGATGCTTTATTGATATTGAGTCAGCCCATTGGTCCACCTAGTTCATCTAGACACTGACTGGCAGTGGTTGTCCAGGGTTTCAGGCAGGATTATTTCCCAGCCGTACCTGTAGATGCTGGGGACTGAACCCGAGACATGGAACAAAAGAACATAGGAAGCAGCCTTATACTGAGTCAGACTCTGGGTCCATCTAGTCCAATATTGTCAACACTGACTGGCAGCAACAGCTCTCCCTCTAGAGTTTCAGGCAGGATTCTTTCCTTGCCCTACTTGGAGAAACTGGGACCGTCTGCATGCCAAGCAGGGAATCTGTCACACTGAGCTACGGGCCTTCCCAGCACAAGAAGGTGTCTTATGCGGGTCAGACCATTTTCCCTTCTAACTCAGGACTTTCTACTCTGACTGGCAGCAGCTCTTCAGGGTCTTTTGCTACTGCCTGCCCCCTGATGCGTTTACCTGGAGATGGCGGGAATTGTGGAACCCAGAACTGTGTCCAGTTCTGGGCTCCACAATTCAAGAAGGACGCAGACAAGCTGGAGCATGTTCAGAGGAGGGCAACCAGGATGATCAGGGGTCTGGAAACAAAGCCCTATGAAGAGAGAGTGAAAGAACTGGGCATGTTTAGCCTGGAGAAGAGGAGATTGGGGGGAGACATGAAAGCACTCTTCAAATACTTGACAGGTTGTCACACAGAGCAGGGCCAGGATCTCTTCTCGATCCTCCCAGAGTGCAGGACACGGAATAACGGGCACAAGTTAAAGGAAGCCAGATTCCGGCTGGACATCAGGAAAACTTCCTGACTGTTAGAGCAGTATGACAATAGAACTGGTTACCTAGAGAGGTTGTGGGCTCTCCCACACTGGAGGCATTCAAGAGGCAGCTGGACAACCATCTGTCAGGGATGCTTTAGGGTGGATTCCTGCATTGAGCAGGGGGTTGGACTCGATGGCCTTGTAGGCCCCTTCCAACTCTGCTATTCTATGATTCTGTGAACGTGGTGGACCCTTCTGCATGTCAATCAAGGGCTCTGCTGCTCAGCTACCATCCCTCCATCCTCTTCATGAGCACACAATGGCACTTACAAGCAGCCTTCCCCAAAGCTGGTGCCCCTTATCACCAGCCAGCATAGTCCTACTTACCATGTACGATCTCCATTCCTTGCACTGAGACATAGGACAAATGTACATTACTGATCAAAGCCAGTTCTGTAGCTGTGGCTTTCCTCAAGGAATCTTGGGGGATGCCGGGATGTTGTGGGGGTGCTGAGAAATCTTCTTCGAATTGTTGTTCCCAGGGATCTGCGGTCAGGAGCCAGGACACTTCCAACAGGGCTGGAAGCGGTTTCTCTTTGCAGTGACGACACCGGCTTGCTGAGCCAGAACAGGAGTTGCAACCGCAAAGTCGCCATGAAGGAATATGAGTGGCTAGTCCAGCTAAGACTTGCAGAGGGGACAGCTGTTACTTTACCAGCAGTCGCATTTGCAGTGGAAGGATTTGAAGGAGAAGTCTGAAGGTGACCTGGCCAGCTTTGAGGACCTTTGATTAGGAGAACCTTTCCAGCACAAAGAATATTATGTCATCTGGATCATTGAGCAATTTTTGATCTAGAGGCTGAAAGCTTCATCCCACATACCTGCTTCCTTCGGATTATCCCCATAGCGCTAAGCTTTCCCGGTTGTTGTTGTTGTTTTTGCTACTGGGCAACAGCAATCCTTTGCATACCAGGAAGTGAGTTTAAGGGGGGAAATGTAAAAAATCATAAAAAATCAACAGATGACCCAATTCAATTCAAATTTTGTATGCTTAAAGCTCTCCCTAATATCTATTACTGTGCCAATTTTGGTGTCTTTATCTTTAAAGCATATGCAGATGTAAGCATTTCTTTAAAATCCTGCTCCTGCGCCCCAGCGGCGGCTCGGAAGATATGCTCAAAAAGTAGGGGCTAAATACGGCAAATCTTTTGGCTTTTTTGCACAATTAAGGCAGGCTGCATGGGAGTACTTCACAATCAAAGCAGATTATAAGGTGGAGAACTTCTGAGTCCTTTGCATGCAATTCGCAGTGATTGCACAGTATAACGCTGGTGTGATAAAGCTCTGAATGTCTCCTTTGCTGTCATGGAAAGAAAGACAGAGGGGGGCAGGGAACCCTGGTTGGCTACAGCAGCCAAATACCAGCCCCTTCTTTTGATCTGGTTTTGTTTTTCTAGAAGCTCTGGTATTGCAAACTCCAATGTGACTGTACAGAAGGAACAATTCCCATTCCCAACAGCTGGCTGTCTAGTTCAGGCAGAGTTTGGGGACCAGATTGCGGGAGCAACTTCTCATTCCTTCTGCCCCAACGTTATTCTAATATTTGTGCCTTTGCATGTTTATACAATGGACTGTCAACAGCATCAATGCGTCTGAGTGGGAATTACTAGATCTGTTTACAACACACACATCTCCTAAAGCTGGGGGGGGCGGGGTGAGGGGGCGGTGGCAAGGATTCCCCCCTTCCTTTGCAAATGTGGGTGGGGGGGAGAGCGAGGGGATTAAATCGAAAAGGGGAACTGCGGTGGAGTGGCAGGTGCAAGTTCTGACGGTTTTGAATGGTTGCCAACCAGCCTCTGAAATCCTCCGCACATCTGCTCTCATCAGTTGGACAACAGATGGGCCCCGGTTTTAATATTTTTGGATTCGGTTAGATTTAGGAGCTGATGTGAACTGATTGTAGAGCGCAGGTGTGGAAGAGGCAAGCAGCTTTTCAGGCAGGAAGTGCAGGGTCAGACCGAGGCGAGGCGAGGGGAGGCCTCCCTCGTCCGAGTCTGGGAAACTGGGGGGGGGGGAAGGGAGGGATGGATGGATGGACGGACGGAGGAGGGAACCAAGAGAAAGCCCGACAGCTCCAGGGCTTTTCACACGCTGCTCAGGTTTCTGATTATTTTTAGTTAGTTGTTTGAGTGTCTCAAGGCAGGGGGTTTAAGCGGGTTGGGAAGGAGCCATCGTGCCTCCTGGGCAAAATTTCTAGGGAACCAGCTGCAAGGGAATATGCCAAAAAAACAAAACAAAAAAGCACTTGAGGTTACGAAGAGGACTGGGAAAATTCTGTGCTGGCTGCAAGGCAGAGCTGGAAGAGAGACAGATGGGCAGACAGGCCGCTTCTAACCAGCAGCAAGACTGTTAAGTAACAGCCAAAAGAAGAAGGCAGAAAAACAAAAACAAACGCAGCCCAACTCATTATTTCCAGTTGTCAACTGAAATAACCGGCCAGTGGAAGTGCTGAAAGGTGAAGCTTTCCTGTTCCTGCCGTCTTCCCCGCACAAGATCGCAGATCAGGCCCTGCTGAGACTCCGAAACGGAGCGCTTTCTTCATCAGGCACAAGCACCATGCCTTTGCAGGTCTGTGGCTTGGGTATTGTGCTTTCCCAGCGTTCGAACTACAAGAGCACCACGATTTCCATGGTAGGAAGAGACCGCGTGGCGGCGTGGGGCTTTGCCACTGTGGACAGCACCCGTGGCGCCGTCAGCCAGGAAAGATTCACCATCAGCGTCTCTGCTGCTTTTAATCCTAAATCAGGAGTATTAAAAGCAGAAATTCGGTTTCTATCAAGGTGGTGGGGGCGGGGTTAGACCTTACTGCCTTTACTTTCAATTTGGGACTCTACAGTTCCCAGAAAGTCCTGGCGCAACTTCCTGTTTGACTGAACAAGAGGGAAGGAAATGAAATGGAGGATGCTGTTGCACTCATGGCTTACTTGTGGGCGTAGAGCAAGGAAAGGTGAAATCCTTGACAAACAACCATATAACACTCAACAAAAAGTTAAGGGTATATATATACATACATATACAATGAAACCATAATATTTAATATACAAAAATAAAATGAAGATTGCCAATAATATAGCATTAAAAGTGCAATAACATATTGCACAGACCAATGTATAACTAAAACAACGTAGAGAAAGGCCAAACGCGTTTCGACAAGAGGTCTTCGTCAGCGGCCAATGCTAAAATGCAATATACAAAAAGAACATGTTACATGAATATACATACATGGGCAAATGGACCAAAGACAGATTCCTGATTGTTATTTTGAATGTAGATACAAGGGTGTGTATATAGGACAGAACAATTAACATACCGGGCTGCTGTGTACTCCCTGAACATTTATTGGGACTAACTTTACAGTTCCCACAATTATGTGGTAAAGGGTGTCACTCCCCTTTGAAAATATGCCGGGTCTCCTAAAAGGAATAATAAAATATTTACCCAATAATACATGTAGCAGTCCCATGTTGTTAATGAGAATTCCTTAAAAAATTGCCTCTCTATAAACTATTTATTTATTTATTTATTTGTTACATTTCTATACCGCCCAATAGCTGGAGCTCTCTGGGCGGTTCAAAAAATTAAAAACTAATGGAAGAAATACATCAAAAGTTTACTTACAGGTCTGATCCAGGATCAGGGCTCTTTTTATGTTCTTATGAAGCCGGGTTGATTGGCCATCTACATGGCCTGTGCAAGGTGGACCAGTGGTTTCTAACTCAGGACAGCAGACAGCAGCTTTCATGCACTTTATTCCAATTGTACATTGATTTATTCAGAATGAAGAATGAACTGGACTTGGGGTCTCCAACGTGCCCATGAACACCTCTCTTGGTACCCACCAGGTGCCCTGCCCCTATTGATTTTTATTTTATTTTTAAGATGATGATGATGATGATGATGATTAAAAAAGGGGAAGCTGGCATGATGCCAAGCAAACTGTTGCCCCCCCCCCCCCCGTGCAGTCTTTATCTGGGTTCAACCGAGCGGTTTTTGTGGTTTGAATCTCAGGGTCCACCTCTACCTTGTAGTTAAGGTTCCTGGGCAAGCTATTTTTGTTGGGTCTCACCAGTTTGCCTTCTGGGACATGAAGGCTTGGTGACCAGCCGTACCCACTACACATGCTCACAACACTCTCAAAATTCCAGATGTGTCCACTCACCCAAAAAGATTGACACTAGTCAGGACGATCAATTTCATGGCCATCGTTGGGAGAGGTTCTGCTGAAGGATTTACAGACAGGAGACGGCAAAGATGCTTTGAGGTGGGTTCCCGCATTGAGCAGGGGGTTGGACTCGATGGCCTTATAGGCCCCTGCCAACTCTACTATTCTATGATTCTATGAACTGTCCTGAGAAATCAGTGAATGGCTGTCTAGGTCATACCATGCAGGTGGGAGAAGGGAGGGCCCTGGGCTCAAGGCCACGAGGTCTCCCCCACCCTGCACCTGCTTTCTCCTCCGAAGAGAGGCCTGTAGGGAAGTGAAAGAGTCAACGGCTTAGTGGCCAACACACAGGACCTCTGGCCTGCTAAGCCCCCATGGTGGCAAGAAAGCCGGCTGGGTTCGTAGCCCTGCTTAGCAGTTTATTACTTCTTCATCACTGGCCCAGAGAGGACGAGGAATGAGAAGGCAGGGAAGACGCTTTGGGCTCTCTGAGCAATAGGATTAAAGACAGGCCAAGCAGCCGCGCTCGGAGATAATGTAAGCCCCACCAGCTAACTTACACACCGCATCTCTCTTTCCAGGGCTCCGAGGCCTTCGGAAGCCACCTTGTTCCCTCTCTTCCCTCCATCCCCTCTATCAGTGACCCCCTGGCCCCACAGAAGGTAAACCTGGCAGAGGATTGATGATAAGAGGACGGCCTGTGTTGAAAGATCAGCATCCAGATGGCGGGCAGAGAGGAGCGGAAAGCAGAAGTATTCTCTCTCCTCTCTCGTGGCCGGCGCATGTCTGCTAGAATCCCCGTTTGTAACTACCAGAAGAGCTCTCTTGAGAGGGTGTATGCAGGCACCATCCCCTCCAGGCAGCACCAGTGAACGTGCTGTGGCGAGGAGTGAAGATCGCCTCCATGGGCAACTGAAGGGAGCTCTAAGCTGCTTCGCCCAACAGTGCTGGCCCCAGGTTTTTGGAGGGCTGTTGGGCAGGGGCCCCTCAAGGCGCCCTCTCCTTCAGTGAGCCTACCTTCTCACTGCCATTCCCTCCAGCTGATCCTCTTTCTCCTCTTTCTCATAGAATCATAGAATCATAGAATAGCAGAGTTGGAAGGGGCCTACAAGGCCATCGAGTCCAACCCCCTGCTCAATGCAGGAATCCACCCTAAAGCATCCCCGACAGATGCTTGTCCAGCTGCCTCTTGAAGGCCTCTAGTGTGGGAGAGCCCACAACCTCCCTAGCGGTTTCTCTTTGCAGTGACGATTCCATTGTCGTACTGCTCTAACAGTCAGGAAGTTTTTCCTGATGTCCAGCTGGAATCTGGCTTCCTGTAACTTGAGCCCATTATTCCATGTCCTGCACTCTGGGAGGATCGAGAAGAGATCCTGGCCCTCCTCTGTGGGACAACCTTTCAAGTATTTGAAGAGTGCTCTCATGTCTCCCCTCAATCTTCTCTTCTCCAGGCTCAACATGCCCAGTTGTTTCAATCTCTCTTCTTAGGGCTTTGTTTCCAGACCCCTGATCATCCTGGTTGCCCTCCTCTGAACACGCTCCAGCTTGTCTACGTCCTTCTTGAATTGTGGAGCCCAGAACTGGACGCAATACTCTAGATGAGACCTAACCAGGGCCGAATAGAGAGGAACCAGGACCTCACACGATTTGGAAGCTATACTTCTATTAATGCAGCCCAAATTAGCATTTGCCTTTCTGCAGCCATATCGCACTGTTGTCTCATATTCATCGTTGCGTGAAAGGCAGACAGCCGGGGAGCAAAATAGGCCAAGGCGTCTCCTCCTCTTCCTTCTGACCACCACCGTGCTCTGGGCCAGAGCAAGAGGCAGGTGAGCAAGCAGGATGCATTGGGGAAGAGGAAGAGCAGGCCCAGGTGGCTCTTCTCAGTGGGCCTCCTGGTGGGCTCTGGGCAGGTGCCCAACCATATCAACACTTGATGCCAGACTTGTCACTCATGCGTATTTATCCCTGGAAGGCCACAGCACAAAGCAATGGCTCACATATGTGTGAGTGAACTACCAGAGGCAGATTTTTTTATGGGTTTAACTCAACAGCCTGTGACCAGACTTCCCCTCACTTTACTCCCCCTACAGCCCCCTCTGTGCCCCTCAAATCTGCACTGGAGGGTCCCCCAACTATCTGGATCAGATCTAGGGGTGTGCTGGGGCTGGCCTGGCAGAGCGGAAGTCCATTCCACCAGTGGTTTCTGGTCTGGTGGTGGATGGCCAGCACTGCGTCCAAGCTCATGCCACCTCAAATGCTCACCAATACCATTCAAGAATCAGTTGAGATATCTGGATAACGGGTGTCAAGCATTAAGTGATTAAGTGGTGTAAACCCTCACGGAGCTGGAGGGAAGCAGAATTCATCCAGCCCCAGCTAGGGATGAGTGAATCTTTTCCAATTTGTCTTTGTTCTCTTTCCCACCAGTTTTCAGCTGGGTTTATCTTGAACTTTGAGAATTTCTCCAGTCTTCCATTCAGCTCATCTCAAATTCCAAGGTGGTTGCTGCTGTTTTTGTTTTGTTTGTGTGAAAATTCATAAGCCTTTTTAATGCACATTATTCCTAATACATGCATTTTTGCATACTTTTCACCTAACCAATTTTCCTGATATACATTTTGAAATTCGCACTTTCCCGAATTTTGTCATGGAGTTCTCCAAACAGAACATTTGTACAAAAATGGACATATTAGAGGAAATACCATTCCCTTAATCTGCATATATATATATATATATATATATATTTCTTTGCATGAATATTTTGACCGGAGAATTCCATGACAAAATTCGGAGCGGTACGAATTCCGACAGATAAATGAGTTTTGGTTGGCATTGTGTTTCAAAAGTGCAAAATTAGGTAAATTGGTGTTAAAATGCAAATGGGGTGAATTTCTCCTGCATGGAGAACACGCTGGAGCGTGTTCAGAGGGTGGCAACCAGGATGATCAGGGGTCTGGAAGCAAAGCCCTATGAAGAGAGACTGAAAGAACTGGACATGTTTAGCCTGGAGAAGAGGAGATCAAGGGGAGACATGATAGCACTCTTCAAATACTTAAAAGGTTGTCACACAGAGGAGGGCCAGGATCTCTTCTCGATCCTCCCAGAGTGCAGGACACGGAATAACGGGCTCAAGTTAAAGGAAGCCAGATTCCGGCTGGACATCAGGAAAAACTTCCTAACTGTTAGAGCAGTACGACAATGGAATCAGTTGCCTGGTGAGGTTGTGGGCTCTCCCACACTAGAGGCCTTCAAGAGGCAGCTGGACAAGCATCTGTCGGGGATGCTTTGGGGTGGATTCCTGCGTTGAGCGGGGGGTTGGACTCGATGGCCTTGTAGGCCCCTTCCAACTCTGCTATTCTATGATTCTATGATCTTGCCCCAGCCTGCCCTCCAATCATGACCGCTGAGCCACCAACCTCCTTATGGACCCACCTATCCAGGCCAGCGTTCCAATTTGATGCATTGCCTCAAATTGGCAAAGGAGCCGTTCAAGTTCCGTCTGCTTCTGGAGGTAGCAAAGTTCGCATTTGAACTCCGTGGAGGCCTTGGGGCTCCTTCCCTTTGTGAATTTGCCACTCGCTGTTAAAAGTCTGATCCTACAACTCATCAGCAGCTGACTGATTTATGTAACGGTTACATGTGGACAATTTAAATGGACTTGATTTCAAATTATGCACAGTGTGTCAAGAATTAGTAGTTTAAAAAGGGAGGGTCACAACCTGAAATGTGAAAATTGAGCAATACCAATTGTCTGGCAGGCAGCCAGCCATTTTCAAAATAAGCCACCCGAAAGAAGGGTTCTGAGCTATCTTTTAGATTAGAATGGCCCTGTGGGAGCAAAGTAATACATCAGGGGCGAGCTGTAGGTAGCTGTCAGAGGGTGAGCCAGGATCTGTGCCAGGAAGTCAAAGTCAGAGAACCCCCTGGGGCTAGGAAGGGTGTTGCTGTTCAGGCGGGGCCTATTATGAGCCTGAAGTTACTCCACTGTTATAGTAGGCCAGAAAAAAGGAATCCGGAGAGCCGCAAGTTGTCCCAGAAGATGCTCAAAATTGCAGTGCTGGTGTTCCACCACACAGAGCCAAGGGATCTGAGTTCTAGTTCCGGAGGCTTCTTACACAAAATTTAATCCAGTTCAGTATTCTGTGGCCAACTAGTTGCTTCTGGAAATTTTTGATAAACATCTCTCTGTAGAGGAAATGCTTCCTGTTGCACCTTAACTTAGAAAGAGGGACAAGGTCCCCACGTGGTTTGTGCCACCAGCCGCCCACTGGCTGGGCTTCTCTCTGTCTGTTGTGTGGATTGGACAGCTATGGCATCGTTGCAGGGTGCAAACAGGTGCCAGACGTTGGAAGCACCCCCATGTAGATAGGCCCTGAGAGAAGAAAGGTTAGGATGCCACGTGACCCTGCGCCAATACACCCCTAGACCCCACGCAGACGGTGGCACAGTGCTTACACCAGGCTGCATAATCCTGAAGCTCACCTGCACACCATGGCCACCCATGCAAAATGGTGGCCATGGTGGGGGCAGATCCTGCAAGTCAGTTGCACCTTCGTGTGTGCTGTGAAGCCAACTCACAGAACTGACCCAGTGTGGAGAAGCCTTGAGATCAGCCCAGGTAAGACACCTTCTCAGGTTGTCTCCGCACACCAGCCCGGTACACCGAACTCCACCCCTTCGTTGCGGATGTGGCATCGCTTGTGACGGGGTCACTAGTTCCCAAACGGCAAGAAGGCTACACCAGAATGCAACAGAAATCACCATTTGGTCTGCTCCTTCCTTCCTTCCTTCCTTCCTTCCTTCCTTCCTTCCTTCCTTCCTTCCTTCCTTCCTTCCTTCCCCCTGCCACGTCCCTCTCCCTCTCTTTCTCTCTCCCTCTCTCTGAAAATTGATAATTAACCTTTTGTCCACGTGGCTGTTGTGTTTATTCGGTTCGAGCGGCTGCAGGCTGCTGATATGGAAATTGCAGCGTGCAGCCCACACCTCATCCCCAGCACAATCTGTAGCCACTCACAGCCGTTGGGCAGAGATAAGCAGGTGCTTATTCACCAGCCGCGCAGCAGCTGCAAGGCCTGCGCTCCCCCGATCGCTCCGATCTTGGTGAAAAACTACTCGAGGTTGGGCTAATGCGATCGAGAGTAGCGATAGGCACTAGGTGGGGAGGGGGGGTGCAACCTCTGCTCCCCCCCAACTTGCCTGCTCTCTTCCTCCAGCATTTATTTCCTTCCCCCCCTCTCTTAATCTCATTTCTCTTCTCCTCTCCTACACTTACCCCTTCTGTCTTCTCTCTTATCTCCCACTCCATACCTCTCTTTGATTGCTTTTTTTCCCTCCCTTCCCCAAAAAGAATAATTTATTTGAGCTTGTGGTGTCCCTTTTCTGTCTGTTGCTTTCTGGCTTCCTGTCCTCCTTTCCCCGACACCTCGTCCCAGTAATTCTTGTTTTCAAGGGCGACTTTGTACCTTTTCAGATTCCGTGGGAATCATGGCGCGATGGCCAAGAGATGGCACGAAGAGATTAGGGATGGCGCGATGCCTGGGCCCAAACGTCACAACAGAGCGTCCCATCTGGAGGTGGGATGACAGGCGTGGGGGGCACTTGTGGAGGAAGGGGGGGATTTTCCACGTGTCAGAGCACCAACGTGACCCTGGTCAGTTCCCCGGGGACTCAGCCGCTCTGCCCATTCATCCCCACCCATCCACAAGGCAGAGACCAGAGGATTAGAAAGAGGCACATGGGCATCGCAGTAGAAGGTGAGCTAGGCGAACCATTTCCATGCAACCTTGCACCTCTTCTGCAGGCGCCACACCGCGTATGTCTGGCTTAGCATCAAATTGCCCAGCTAAAAGTTCCGTAAGCTGCTCTCAAGATGCACCCTGATTTTGCACACTTCCTCGTCGTGGGAATGTGGAAGCGCCAACTGAGCTTGTCCTTGGGCAGAAGGCAGCCATAGAATCATAGAATAGCAGAGTTGGAAGGGGCCTACAAGGCCATCGAGTCCAACCCCCTGCTCAATGCAGGAATCCACCCTAAAGCATCCCCGACAGATGCTTGTCCAGCTGCCTCTTGAAGGCCTCTCGTGTGGGAGAGCCCACAACCTCCCTAGGTAACTGGTTCCATTGTCGTACTGCTCTAACAGTCAGGAAGGCCATGGCAAAGCACATGCTCTATGCAGGAAAGGTTCCAGGTTCGGTCTCCAGCGGAGGCATTGCTAGGAAGATTCAGGACCCTACCTTTCCATGAGCATCAATGGACTGCTTTTTTCTAAGCTTGCCGACTGGAAAGGGATTTTGGTGAGACACAGGGAAGGGAGGGCCAGCCTTCCTTCCCAAAGTGTGATTCCCCCAGAAAGCCTCCCTAGGGAAAAAAACAACACCTCCCACTTTCCCCCCTCCCAATTTCCCCCCTTAATTGCCATATGGGGGTGGGGCACTGCAACATGTGGGGAAGCGGTTACCCCTTCTCTCTGCAGCTGCAATCCCCACTGAAAATTGTTCAGGGCAATTAAGCCGGAGGGGGGGAACCCCTCCCGTTGGCACCAATGGCCACTCAAGGCTCTGGAGAAGAGATCCTGAGCTGTGGGAAATTGGTTTGGAGCTCAGGGCCCATCAGCCTAGCCGTGTCCCAGGACTCTGGCATTTAGATACAACCAGGCTCTCGGTCAATCTGTGCCCAGGCTGGGACCGCCAACGCCCTGACGCCCTAGAAGGCGATTTAATATCTTCCTATGATAAGCGACGATTGAAATGGTTGGCATTGCAGGGTTTTGCCAGTAGCAGAGCAGAGATTGTAGGAGTGGCCGAGACAGCTTTATCTGGGCACAGCAGACGGCCCGGGCGAGCATCGACATGGCGTGAATGAATCACACAGGAAGGCCCCTGCCATGCCAGATATGTGCTTGCCTTTACACTGGTGCCCACTGGAGGGCTGCTTTTGATGCTATATTGGTAACTAACAATGACAATGACAACAGCAACAACCACAACTACCTGGGTAACTTCTGCATGTGGAATGCTCAAGAACATTTAACACGGCAAATTTGGAAGCTTAAACTCTCATGTTTAATCTCAAGCAGCGGGGTGTGGAAAGTCTGGAATCCCAAGTTTGCTCCAGGTCAATCTCCTTTTCTCCAATGAGATCAGTTCATAAGCAAGGGAGGACACCTTAGAAAGTTGCAATGAGGTGAACCTGCAGGTGCCCTTCCCGAAGTGTTGGACTGCAACGCCCGTCGTTCCCATTCCTGCCGCCCTCGCCTCCGGCAACCCATCTTTTCCCGATCACCTCTTCGTTTCCTGTTCAGTCCCATGGCGTGCAAGTGGGTCAGTGGGCACACCTGGCATTTTGGGAGGTTTTCGTGGGCACGCTCACATAATGGCCGTCATCGGGGTGCCTCCCCCTTTGATAGGATGGCTGCCACGTTGGGCATGACAAAAAGCTCCTTTCCCAGAAGGCAATGGGGCGAAACAAAATGAAAAGAAACTTGCCCAAGAGCCTCGGTACAAGGCAGAGCTGCAGCCTGAGCTCCAAAACACGAGACACAAATAAAGATGGCGCCAGAGGTGGGGTGGGGGGGCAGCACCTTGCATGGCAAACTGCCAATTTTTAAAAAATCAGATGGAAAAAAATAAGAATCCAGAGGAGCAAGAAGCATGGCAGGTACCAAGAGAAATATCTGCAGGCATCTTGGTGCCCACGGCCACCATTTTGGAGACACACACCCCTCCCACGCAGCAGCTGCTTCCTTCCCCCCTCTTTAGGGGGTTAGAAGAACCGTAAAAACAAGACAGCGCTGCTTCTGTTTCTGTGTTTGTGCTGCCTGCCTGTGTGGTGCCTCCGTTGGCACCTTTCTTGTATTGTGCACACAGGTTGGAAGTGGCCATGTCATATATTTAAGCAGGGAGGAGCCTGAAGCTCAGAGATAACCCCCTCGAGAGGAGTAGCAACCCACAGGCTTGGTGCGCAAACGGTTCCAGGTTTAATCTGTGGCATCTCTCTTTAAGGGACTCAAGTAGGAGCTCTGGGGGGGGGAACAGCGGGGGACCTTAATCCAAGACCTGCGGGAACTGCAGTCTTTGCTGATCGGCAAACCATCATCCTGACTTGGAGGTCCTTTCAAGCATGTGGAGGGAACTGTCCACCCTCGTACTGTCTGTCCCCAATCCTATCCTCCCTGTGTTCAGGCAAAAGTGTGAATGCAGGCTATAGGTGTTTTTTTTTTAGTGGGGAGGGTGGATGGAATCCCAGTCATTTATATAAAATATTTGTATCCCATCCTTCCATTTCAATGAAATTTACAAGGCAGCCTCCAAAACTACAACAGCAGCAACGATAAGACAATAACCCCATAGCAAACGGCATTTAAAATCCAACAAAACACGCAATCGATAAAATGCCCAGGACAGCAGAGCACATATAAAACAATAAAGCCAACAGAGCAATAAAATTCCAAAGCTGCACTTTGAAAACCACATGCAGGCGAATAGTGGCACCTGAAATGTATTTTATGCATCCGTGCATAATTTTAAGGGCTTATATACCACCCTTCATTGATGTTTTCAGGGTGGATGACGTAACCATAATGTCACAATATCATTAAATACAACTACAAAATACAAGAATGATCAATCAGCAAGAATAAACTTGGCTGTTAGAACAACCTGGGAGATTCCACCCCCTAAAAAATAAAAATCACCTGGTGACAAAAGACAGCAATGTCGGTGCCAGGTGAGCCTCCCTAAGAAAGGGATTCCACAAATAGGATCCAGCCCTTTTCCCACTCACCACCCACCTACCTGCACTACCTGTGGGGGCATGTGGAAGAGTATACAGGTGGTGGAACCCAGAGGTGTACAATCAAAGATGACCTATGGCAGGTTGATGTGGGAGAAAGTGCACCATTATGCATCCAGATCCCAATTCAGGTAGGGCAGAGGTATGGAACCTCTTTCAGATTAGTTTCAGAGGCAGGCCCTACATGTACTTGGAGGGGCAGCATTTCATAGAATCATAGAATAGCAGAGTTGGAAGGGGCCTACAAGGCCGTCGAGTCCAACCCCCTGCTCAATGCAGGAATCCACCCTAAAGCATCCCTGACAGAGGGTTGTCCTGCTGCCTCTTGAAGGCCTCTAGTGTGGGAGAGCCCACCACCTCCCTAGGTCACTGGTTCCATTGTTGTACTGCTCTAACAGTCAGGAAGTTTTTCCTGATGTCCAGCCGGAATCTGGCTTCCTTTAACTTGAGCCCCTTATTCCGTGTCCTGCACTCTGGGAGGATCGAGAAGAGATCCTGGCCCTCCACTGTGTGACAACCTTTCCAGTATTTGAAGAGTGCTCTCATGTCTCCCCTCAATCTCCTCTTCTCCAGGCTAAAGATGCCCAGTTCTTTCAATCTCTCCCTATAGGGCTTTGTTCCCAGACCCCTGATCAATCTCGTTGCCCTCCTCTGAACACGCTCCAGCTTGTCTGCGTCCTTCTTGAATGGTGGAGCCCAGAACTGGACTCACTAGAACTGTCTAGTGAGAGGCGGTGGCTCAGCGGTGGAGCGCTTGCATTGCAGGCAGAAGGTCCCAGGTTCCAGCCCAAGTAGGGCTGGGAAAACTCCTGCTTGAAACCCTGGAAAGCCTTTCCTGCCAGTCAGTGTCGACAATACAAGGCTAGATGGACCAAGCAGGGTCTGAGGCGGTAGAAGGCAGCTTTTCTGTGATCTGGTGGAACCATCCCAAATGACCTGCTTTATATATTCCAGAAAAGAGCCACTTTGTCCAAGGGAAATGCTCTATTCTAGATCGACCAAGGCCTGGATCCACCCTGAGTGGATTGAAATGGCCAGCAGCTGTTTTCTCTCTCTCTGGCCTTAGCTAGGCCTACCTTCTATCCCAGGACGGAGGAGGGACGTTTTTGCGTTGTGATTAATGCCAGATCCCTCCTCCGTTTACACGTAAGGCGCAACAACCTCAGGAGGAGAGGCATCGCGACCGCCATTTAAAAAAAAAATTAAGACGGAGCACACCAACGGTCAATGCACAAAGGTAAGGTTTTTTTAAAAATTAAAATTAATTTCCCCGCTGTGCGAGTAATTGCGCGGAGCTGGGTCAAGCCATGGCAACGGGCCACACGTTCTGCGGTCTTGGGCTCAGCCCGGGACCATGGAAAAAGCGGGCCCAAAGTGGAGGGCTTGATCCCGGGACAAGGGACGGATCTTCCCTCCCTGATCCCGGGATCCCCTGTGCGTCATGTGGATGCACAGGAACAATCCCAGGGTTTGCCCTGGGATTTCACCCGGTCTAGCTAAGGCCTCTCTCTCTCTCTCTCTCTCTCTCTGTCCATCCATATCCCCAGGGCCGGTGCTACCATAGAGGCCACTCAGGTGGCCGCCTAGAGCGCCAATCTAAGAGGGGCGCCGGGCACAGCACTCAGGCGTGTTGGCTGTGAGCCAGGCCAGCCCGAGGATTCAGCTGGGCCTGGACAGGCGAGATGGCGCCCCGCGCCCACCCAGCTGAAGCGAAGCCAGGGACGCTGGGGTGGGGGTGGGGCGGCTCCATATTCAGACTTCCGGAACGCGCCCGGAAGAGAGACACACACAGAGAGAGAATGCATGGGTGAATGGGGTGCATGGGGTCTTTGAGTGAATGCATGTGTTCATGCATGTGTTTGTTTGAAGTGAGTGATGCTGAGTGTGTGTGTGCGCGCACGCGCATGTGAGTTGGGGGGGATGATTTGGAGGTGATATTCCTATTAAATAATCCATTTTAGACCCATAGACGTTCCTTTCCAATTTGTTTGCTATAATTGGCATGACATATTTCTTGCACTTTAAAATAAATTTAGCAGTTTCAAGTTTTGTGCTTATTTTTTCCAGGAAACATGTTCTTAAAAATCAAAGTTGGCATTTTTGGGGGGTGGGTGAGTGGGGTGAAAATAGCTCACCTTGCCTAGGGCGCAAAATAGTCTGGCACCGGCCTTGCATGTCCCTTTCCACTCTGTTCCCTCTCTGGGCCTGACAGGTGGAAGAGGGTGTGAGAATTGCTGCAACTCCTTTGGGCTTCACGGGTTTTTGCTGTCCTGCTGAGAGCAACAAAATCTGTTCTCTTGTTCATAATGAAACTATCGTGGATGGGGTGGCAGGGTGGGGATTCCCCACCCAAAAATAACAGCCCGGGCATCTTGCGTGTGGACACAGTGCCAGATCTGTGCATGAGTCACCGGCGCATACGAAATGGGCGTCTGTGAGGGGGGGGGAGTGCAGGCAGGTGTCTGGGGTAGACCCACATGGAAATTCACGTCGACGGAGGCAACGCAAGCTGCTGCAGGTGGCAACCCAGTGCAGCGATGTGTCGCCCCAGCTGGCTGAGCCTTCGTCGGGGCTCTTGCGTCATGGCTGCACTCAAGAAGGGCTGCAGGACAGGCCCAGGAGGCATTCTCATCACTGTGGGATGTGGCGGAGGAAGGCAGAGGCCGTGGTCCAGCAGGAGAGGCTGCAAGGACTGCTAGTTCAAAGGGGGGTGGGGAACGATGCTGTGCTCTGGGATGGTATCGCCCTAAGAGCGTGATGCTGGGGCAAACTGTGTAGAGTACATCTCACCCCCAGTGAACCTCCCTGCAGAACTGGGCTGTGTTCTGATGGGAAGGAGAATGGGGAAGGGCCGTAGCAGAGTGGTAGAGCCCCTACTTTGCATGCAGAAGGCCCCCAGTTCCTTCCTAGCATCGCCAGTTAAGAGCAGAGACAGCAGGTGAAGGGGGAGACCCTTCTTGGCTGGAGACTGTGGAGAGTCCTCGGCAGCCAGCAATGGAGGCTGGTTGCCCCGATGTTAGTGGGGCGTTAAATCCAGAGGTCTGACTGGAACCCGGAGCAGATTTAACGCCCCACTGACATCGGAGCCACCAGCGTCCACTGCCAGAGTAGGTCATGCTTGATGGACACATACTCTGATGTGGCCTAAGGCCGCTTGCTGGATTAATTAGATCTTGTAGGGCTGATCAGGGAATCAGAAGGAGCTCAGAGGAGGAGCGGGCCGCCCCAAGCTCCCTCTGGAAGGCATTCCGCAGGGGAGGGGCCATACCTGAAAAGGCCCTGCTGACTGCCCGCCATAACTGTATCTTATTCAAGAGCAGGATGCAGCGAAGGCCTGGGGCTCTTTGAGGACACGGGGGGGGGGTGACGAGGCGGAGATTGGGTCAGAGAGCAGGAGGTGCCATTTGATGCCATTTCCCCTCCTGCCCCTTTGTCTCTGCAAAAGGTTGTGAACTGGCAGAAATACCCAGGGGTCATCTGAGTCACTGTTCAAAGGGAAATGCAGCATGAGGTATAAGTTCACAGAGCTGCCGGGGGCTCGTGTTGGCAAGACTGCCCGAAATGCACTAGGAACGCAGGAAACCGTCTTCCACCAGGCCCAGCTCATCGCTCTGTCTGGCCCAGTGTCGTGTGCAGCGGGGAGTCCTGCAGAGTGTGCGGAGCTGTGTTTTTGACGTGGATTTCCTCCGGCCTTTCACTTCTCTCTCCAACAAGCCACTTCCTCTCTTTTCTCCCTCCTTTGCTGCTCTCCCTACTCCATCCATGTCGATGGGACCGGCAGGCAGGGAGCAGGAAGTGTGGGGGAAGAACGACAGGACATTACTAGAACAGGGCAGGCCTGTGCAGAAGAGAGCGCCTCTGGTCATATGCAGAGTATGTTCCTATGAGCACTCACTGGACACCGTCCACTCCCTGCGCACTGATCCCCTTCAGTTGCGCAAAATGATACAGGGTGTCATTTTAAGGGTAAAAACAGAGAAGAATTCAGTTCGGGGCTGTTTTTGAGGGATGCCAGAGTTCGAAGCGTGCCTGGAAGAAGCCTCTGTCCCCCACAAGTATGGGTGAGATAGACGGTGGCTCAGCCGCCCTTCCAATGTTGCACAGAGGAGGAAAAAGGTGGATATGATTGATTATAACAGCCCAGTTGTCTCCTGAGAAGCCGGAGCCCAGGACTCGTAGCCTAAGACTCCACACCATGCTTGCTAAACGTATTTCCTCTGCAATGCGCTAAGGCAGCCTTCCTCAACCTGGGGCGCTCCAGATGTGTTGGACTGCATCTCCCAGAATGCCCCAGCCAGAGTTGTAGTCCAACACATCTGGAGCGCCCCAGGTTGAGGAAGGCTGCGCTAAGGGGTTAAAGATATCCTTTTGAAAAATATTATTTATTTATTTAATTTGCATCCTGCCTTTCCACCAAATAAAGAGGGGAGGGGAAGGTGGCACTCAAAGAGGCCAACAATCCGAATTAAAAACAAAATCTTAATTAAAATAGAGCGTAAAAACAAATATATTACAAACGCAACAATAAAAGAAATAGAGAGCACACCCAACTAATTTTTTTTAAAAAACACCCTTATTATTATTATTATTATTATTATTTATTTATTTATTTATTTATATAGCACCATCAATGTACATGGTGCTGTAAAAGGGCTGTTGGAATACAAAGCTCTTTGGCTGCCCGAGGAAGGACAACGGAGCTGGGAGGGGCGTTCCTGAGCTGAGCCTCTACGTGGGAACTAGGCACAATTATTCCGCAATCTGTTGTCAAGGGTTCAAAACGAGCCCTAGCAGCACGTGAACTGGGCGGACAGTGCACTGCCAGTTCCATGATGGCCATGCGTGTGCGTATGTGGACAAATACTTGGCTCAGCAATACTACAAACGAGAAGGATCTTGGAATTGTTGTAGATTGCAAGCTGAATATGAGCCAACAGTGTGATATGGCTGCAAGAAAGGCAAATGCTATTTTGGGCTGCATTAATAGAAGTATAGCTTCCAAATCACGTGAGGTACTGGTTCCTCTCTATTCGGCCCTGGTTAGGCCTCATCTAGAGTATTGTGTCCAGTTCTGGGCTCCGCAATTCAAGAAGGACGCAGACAAGCTGGAGCGTGTTCAGAGGAGGGCAACCAGGATGATCAGGGGTCTGGAAACAAAGCCCTATGAAGAAAGACTGAAAGAACTGGAGAAGATAAGACTGAGGGGAGACATGAGAGCACTCTTCAAATACTTAAAAGGTTGTCACACAGAGGAGGGCCAGGATGTCTTCTCGATCCTCCCAGAGTGCAGGACACGGAATAACGGGCTCAAGTTACAGGGAGCCAGATTCCGGCTGGACATCAGGAAAAACTTCCTGATGATTAGAGCAGTACGACAATGGAACCAGTGACCTAGGGAGGTGGTGGGCTCTCCCACACTACAGGCCTTCAAGAGGCAGCTGGACAACCATGTGTCAGGGATGCTTTAGGGTGGATTCCTGCATTGAGCAGGGGGTTGGACTCGATGGCCTTGTAGACCCCTTCCAACTCTGCTATTCTATGATTCTATGATTCTCTGAAATGGCCTGTTCATTAGAGACATCTTCCAACTTCATCCAGAGACTGGATATTTCGAGACCCTGCAGATGGAGAGGAATTCCGAAAAGCTACCGCTCCAGCTAGCAACTTGGTTCAGAAAAGGCAGGAACAGGGATGAAAGAGGAACAGGGATTTCGCCAGCAACCCGGTCTTGGGGGCAGGGGGGAAGAGGTGGGGGGCAGGGCCCATGGAACCGTTGATGCTTCAGGATTAATCTTTAATACTGCTTCACAGCTTCCAGGACGGAGGGCGGACCACAGTATTTTCCAGGGAACGAACTCTGCTGGGTCCCTGTTTCAAAATTAGCCCAGCAGTTGCATCAGACAAGATCACCCGACGGTCCCACTCTCACGTCACGTCTGTGGAGGGTTATACAATGCACCCCCCTCCCATTGGCCCCACTCTCAGGCAGTGGGGCGGAGGGACCCCTGAGGAGTAGCCTGCCTTGCAGTCCCCCTCCCAGTGCCCTCCGTGGCTGGGGAGGGACCCACCGTTCCCGGCCTGCCTGCCCCTGCACCGGCCCTGCTTCCACTTTTGGGGAAGTGCGAAGGGGAAGCGGTTAGGAAATCAGGCCCAGAATGGCTGGCAGCCAGGGCACCGGGCCACTCACACAGATGGTTCCTGTTGGGGGAAGGAGGAGGGCGCAGCAGCTGCCTTGCCTCCCCCACCTTCTGCGCTATCGCCGCCCTGCAGCTGCTCCGCCTTCCCCTCTCACTATGGGGCATGACCCCCTTTCCATCTCACATGAGCAGCCCCCACCCTGGGCAAGAAGAAGTCGTGCGGCGTGCAGCATGGGAACTCTGCACCAGCCAGGCTGCCAACTTCCCTCCCCGTCCTTTCTGGCAGGGCTCCTGTGCCTTTGACAGCTGCAGGAAAAGGAAGAAACCCAACAGAAAGAAATCCTTTCCTCCACGGCGCAGAGACGCAGCCCTGGGGAGAGCTGCTTCTGTTGGATTTCTGCCTGTCGTGCCTGTGAACGCCGAAAGCTCACCTGGACCGCCTAGCTGGTGCAGGTCCTTGGCCGATCCGCCTTCTGCAGGAACACACTCCTGCTGCCTGGAAGGGTAGAGGAGGGCCGGCGGAAGCTGCACCTCCAGGTGTGTTGACCCTGCACAGGATCCAGAAGGGCATCCAATGCGGTTCCAAAGTCACCTACGGCTTCCCTGCTGCAGAGCTTCGCAGACCACATGGGGACTGACGGGGGTCAGGGGGGCTACCGTGATCTGTGATCAGGCGCTCAGCGGGCAAACAAACAAGAGCAGAGAGGGACATCTCTGCGAACCGGCCCCATATACCAGGGGCAGCCCCTGTTTTCTGGTAACTGCTCCTCAGTAAAAGAACGATGACGCCAGCAGTAGGCAACCTGGTGCTTTCCAGATGTTTTGGATTACAGCGCCTATCATTCCTGGCCATGCTGGCTGAGGCTGATGGGAGTTGTCGTCTAAAACATCTGCAGGGCACTAGGCTGCCTACCCATGATCTCCATCCTCCGTCCTTTGGGGAGAAGTAAGTCCACGGAGTTTTGTGCAACTTATTTCCAAAGCGTGCTTAAGAGACTGCAGCTTAGAGTGGCCATGTGTCCTCGTCTATAGACACTACTCCTCTATACTAGCTATACTAGAGTGACCAGATTTAAAAGAGGGCAGGGCACCTGCAGCTTTAACTGTTGTGATGAAGAGGGAATTTCACCAGGTTCCCCATATATACAAATGAAACCTGCTGAAATTCCCTTTTCAATACAACTGTTAAAGATACAGGAGCCCGGTCCTCCTTTCTATAGGGTCACCCTAATATAGCTGGCCGGAGTATGCTGGGAGTTGCAGGACTTTTCCCCCTGTCTAAACTTGCATAGGATCGTGCCCTTAAAGATCTTTGTTGTTTTAGCTTCACTTTATTATTATTTTGCTGTTTCTGGTTTTATTTAGTTAGTTAATTTGTACTGTGATTGGATTTATTCAGTGGTGGTGGCTGTTTCAGGGCTTTCTTAGACGTTTTCATGGTGTTGTTTTTTTTAGCTTTTATTATTAAGCACCCAGAGGACCCTGTTAATTGGCTGGTATACAAATGATGTAAATAAATAAAATCAATAATTCCTCTAAGATGAAAAGAAGCCGAGCCAACGCTTCCTGTCTCACCACAGGCACAATCCGATGCGTGCTTGCGCCTGTTTTGAGGAAACGTGCAAACAGGCAGGCTGCTAGCTTTCCCCTATTCAGCTTCCCCTGATTTTTAATTTTTAAAGAAGACTGCAGTAGCCCATTTAGGGACCCTGAAATGTGCCATTGCAGGAAAGCCCATTCCAGGCTCCAGAGCGCATGGAGACAGTGAGGAAAGAAGTGATGCTAGCAATGTTTGAGTTGGCTCAGGAGGAGAGAAGCAGGGAATAAGGACGCAACAGGTAGGAAGGTAGGGTTATACCTAGCTCTGTATTGTCTGCATTCAAGAGGCAGCTGGACAGCCATCCGTCCGGTGTGCTTTGAGGTGGAACCCTGCATTGAGCAGGGGGTTGGACTGGATGGCCTCAGAGGCCCCTTCCAACTCTACGATTCTATGATTCTAGGTCCCAAGGGCCACATCTGGCCCTCCTGGGCCCCCAATTTGGCCCTCGAGGGTTTCACAGGAATCTATTCCCTTTCCCTGGCCTAATCCTCCTTCCCCTCATCCATTAGTGGTTTCTCGGCTTTTGTCCGAAAAAGTTTAAATGCTTCTCCTAAAGCTTAGTCACTGGCAGTAAGCGATTACAGCTAAAATGGACATGTACTTTGGGGTCTCTTAAGCCCCGCCTCCCTTTGCCTTTGGCCCCACCCACCACTGGAATGCAGCCCCCCCCACCTCCCCCAAGAGCTTCCCTGAAATAAGAGACCAGCCTTCCGGCTGAAAGAAATTCCCATCTGTGGTCTGCTGTGACTGCCACGATCCTTCAGGGACTCAGAGAGCCACGGAGAGGCTCCTGCCCTTCACCTGCTGCACAAGATCATTTTAATTCCAGATGCCTCCAAGAACTGAACCAGACATTGCCCGCATACAAAGCTGAAATGAGGACTGCCAGCATGCAAAGTGTTTCTCTTTACCAGTGAAGTACGGTCCCTCCCCAAAGTCCGTTAGTCATAGAATCCTAGAATAGCAGAGTTGGAAGGGGCCTACAAGGCCATCGTGTCCAACCCCCTGCTCAATGCAGGAATCCACCCTAAAGCATCCCTGACAGATGGTTGTCCAGCTGCCTCTTGAAGGCCTCCAGTGTGGGAGAGCCCACCACCTCCCTAGGTCACTGGTACCATTGTCGTACTGCTCTAACAGTCAGGAAGTTTTTCCTGACGTTCAGCAGGAATCTGGCTTCCTTTAACTGTCGCTGTTTTCATACTGTAAAATGTTGGAGGCTGCGGCAGGACGCGGTGCTGCTATTGGGGCCCGCAGGACACCGGGCACCTGTGCCAATCTCACCCATGGCAACTGACATGGGTCCCACTATTGTGCTGGCTCCCTAGAAACTCTTGGGTCTCCTCTTGCAGTCCTGCATCCTCGTTTTCCCAGGTTGGGCTCCTGTGCATGCGGATTGGGTTTGCCCACTTGGAACGCCGCACCATAATCAAAAACAAGAGGCAGTGTCAGTCCACGGGCCTCCCTATTTTTGTCTGTAAAATGCTGGAGACTAGCTCTGATTCTACACCAGCCTTTGCCCACCTGGTGGTACCTTCCAGGTGTGTTGGGCTTTAGTCCATCACATCTGGAGGGCAATAGTTGGGGAAGGCTGTTCTACACACACACACACATACACACATACCCACTCTTTCCCCGCGAAGCATCAGAGCTGTCGACTCTGTTGACACACACACAAGCCCAAGCTGTTGACTCATCCCAACTATCAAACAGTCATTCCGGGCAGAAGGGAGTTGTGATCTAAGAAGGTGGACAGGTGCCAGTCGAAAGAGAGACGATCACAGCAAACACGGCACACGGCACTGCTGTAGGTGTCAGATCCTGGCAGAGCAGGTGGGAGATGTGCTGTTTTCCAAAGGGGTGTGGTGGTGGGGGGGCAGCCTGGGGGACTTGACATGCAGGAGTTAGAGCCAAGTGGCAGGCCAGGCCGATGGGACACACCTCCCCAGCAGGGAACTATGTGGACAGACCTTTTGGAGAAGCAAAGCAAAGGCAGCCATGGCAGCATGTGAGGAAGCCCTTGCTTTGGGGGGAACTGAAACGCAGGTGCCCTTGAAACTTTCCTCTCAGCCGTTTGGGTGCTTGGAATGGGCCAGCGTGGCTGATGGCATGTTGGATTTGAACCTGAGATGCCTGGGTTCAAAATTCTACCCAGCAGCAAAGTATACAGGGTGTTCTTGGGCCGGTAGCTCAACCTATCCCATCTTACTAGGCTGTTGTAATGATTAAACCAGATAATAATAACAACTGCCTATTTGATGCGCTGGGCTCTTGGCCAGAACGGTAGCCTAGATGTGAGCACGTGATGCTGCCTTTGACCGGACGTCCTGAGCATGCAGCTGAAGCAATGGCTCGCAGGGAATGGTTGAGCCGTCAAAGGTCTGGGAGAGGAGATCAAGGGTTTATATGCATGCTGTGAGCTACCTCTCTCCAGGGTTCAGTGGTTGCAGCTGGGACTGTATGTACACACTGCCAACACCTCTTCTACCTGGTCCTCTGCTGGGACATCATTCACATCTGGGTCTGTGACTTCCTCCCAGAGAGCCCTTTACTCCTGGACGATAGAGTCCTCAAGTAGCCACAGGTGGGCTCTCCTCTGGCAGTTCTGTCTTTGCCATCTGATCTGGAGGCAGAGCAGGGAAATAGGCAGGGGCCAGGATAGGGTCACAGGGGGTTCTGGAGATGGGGGTGGGCAGCCAGATCAAGAGGAACCAGGGTCTGTTGCCGGTTCCTCTTGATCTTCCATTGGATCTCAGTGGATTCCAAACCTTCTTTCTGAAGCGGTCTCTCCAGGTTCCACAAACAGCATGGCCAATGGTCAGGAATGATGGGAGTTGCAGTCCCACACACCTGGAGGCCAGAGGTTGTGGAAGGCTGACATCTAGCGTCTGCTCTACTGTTGAGCTCTGGCCGCTGGGTAGCCCTGGCCTCCCTCCAGCCTCACCTCGCTAGGACCCCCACTTCCATCCTCTTTCCCCAGAACTGTCCAGTGGGGGAAACGATGTATGTACATCCCCTGTTCACGTTTGCGTGCTGAGGGCTAGGAGAGATGAGCCATTGTGGAGTTCAACACACACGTATGCTCACGCACGCACACACATGCACAGGTAGGGCAGCTCCTTTGCAAACATTTGGGGCAGTCAGCGACGGCTGTAAATCAATACGCAGAGGAAGCGAGACGTTGTTTGGATGCCGGCAAGGGGAATGTTTGTTTTACTGGCCACACAGGAGCTCCGGTCACTTCCCCGTCCCCTCGTGGCCCTCGGCAGCATGATATTCCACCCTGGCCCACCCTCCGCTCTGGCTACGGCACGCGGGAAGCCTGTTATCTCCCGGACCACCGGCACAGGCAGGGTGGGGCCGGGGAAAGGGAAGTCGACTCAAGCTGGCCTGGCGGCCCCTCGGCCACTGATAACAAAGCCCTGTTTTTAGCCTGGGAACTTGGAAATGGTGCAGGTGGCCAAGGCCAGGCCGCGACGTTGGCTCGCTTCCCGCAGCGCCTCCGGCCTGTTCCATTCACACAAGCGGCTCACCGGGACGGACAAAGGCCGAGCGGTCCATGCGCGGCGCTGACCATTGATCAAGAAGCATCTCGAGCACATGGCCAGCAACGCTCAGGGCCTTCTCGGTGTCCGCTCCCAGGCGCTGGAACTCCCTGCCAAGGGAGGCTAGGTGGGCCCGCTCTCTGCTCTCCGTCTGTTTTGGAAGCAAAGACATTTTGAGTCAAGCAGGCCTGAAGCATACCAGCTGGTCTCTTGCTGAAGGCGTTTTCTAATTGTTGGGTACTGTTTATTTCTCATATTGACGTGCTTTATTGATTTGTTTTTACGTTAGGTCTTAATTAAGATTTTGTTTTCGATCTGGAGTGTAGGGGTGGGTATAAGCTAAACAAACGAACAAACACCAGGCCCTGCTCAAGATTTTTAAGAGCTCCTGGGCAAGACACCCCCAATGGAGCCCCTCTCTCGGTGAATCTGTCTCCTTACCAGCTGGGCTCCTCATCCTCTTTCTCATCGTTTGCTTGCTTGCAGGGGCCCCCATTCCCTTTGGTCCCCCAGGTTGGGGCTGACAAAGCTGCCCTCCAGCCTGCGATGTCACACCCAGAGTCTTCTTTGGCTAGGCTGGAGGATGGAGCTGCTCTTAATTCCTCTTGCAAGGATCTACGCTGCTGCTTTAAAATGGTTTATAACAGTATTGACAACTGTTGGGGCCCAGGACACGCTCCATAGACAGTTTCAAAGTGTCATATCCTGCTGGGTGTAGGTCTGGCCCTTGTTTCGTTTCACAGGAATGGGAGGCGTTGGGTGTATAATGCAAGCTAATTAAACGAGTCCTGTCCCACTGAATCAGTATGGGCAAGCAGTCTGCCAGGAGGGCTGCTGCCTGGCTGAACCAAACAAGAAAGCTGCTGCCCCCTCTTCCCTGTCCTTAGCCAGATATCCCAGAGTGCAGGACAGGGAATAATGGGCTCAAGTTACAGGAAGTCAGATTCCAGCTGGACATCAGGAAAAAGTTCCTGACTGTTATTGCAGTACGACAATGGAATCAGTTGCCTGGTGAGGTTGTGGGCTCTCCCACACTAGAGGCCTTCAAGAGGCAGCTGGACAACCCTCTGTCAGGGATGCTTTAGGGGGGATTCCTGCACTGAGCAGGGGGTTGGACTCGATGGCCTTGTAGGCCCCTTCCAACTCTGCTATTCTATGATTCTATAATCCAGCATGAAGGTCACAAAGTCCCACATTCAAAGAAGAGGCTGTGGGAGAAAGGAGATGGGCGGAGCAGTGGTCAGGGCCAGCGCCAGGGGTCTGCATGGTTGGGCAAAGGGCCCACACCCCAGCAGGGGCCCACTGACCAGTTCCTCCTCCTCTTACAGAATCATAGAATCATCAAATCGCAGAGTTAGAAGGGGCCTACAAGGCTGTCAAGTCCAACTCCCTGCCCAATGCAGGAATCCACCCTCAAGCATCCCTGACAGGTGCCTGTCCAGCTGCCTCTCGAAGGCCTCTAGTGTGGGAGAGCCCACCACCTCCCTAGGTAACTGATTCCATTGTCATACTGCTCTAACAGTCAGGAAGTTTTTCCTGATGTCCAGCTGGAATCTGGCTTCCTTTAATTTGAGCCCGTTATTCTGTGTCCTGCACTCTGGGAGGATCGAGAAGAGATCCTGGCCCTCCTCGATGGCCCACTGACCCCAGCAGGGGCCCACTGACCAGTTCCTCCTCAGCCCACTGACCAGTTCCTCCTCCTCTTACAGAATCATAGAATCATAGAATCGCAGAGTTAGAAGGGGCCAACAAGGCCGTCAAGTCCAACTCCCTGCTCAATGCAGGAATCCACCCTCAAGCATCCCATTGCAACCTGGCCAAGACATGGTGGTGGTGGTGGTGGTGGTGAGAAGGAGGACCAATTGATGCCCCTGCTGACTCCTTCCCTGGCTCTTTGCCTGTCAAGCAGGCAAGTGGTAGCAATGGCAGGAAAGAGGAGAAGGAGCAAGCTCAGGCAGTGAGAAGGCGGACTCCCCGAGGGAGGGCCCCACGGCGGGAGTCTTGCCAAAGAGCCTCCGAAACCAGGCTCCGGCACTTGGAATGGGAGCGACGGAGAAGCCTTAGCTGGGTGCGAACAGGATGGACAGAGCAAAGACGGGGGAATTGGACAGTATAGCTGTTTTTCCTTACATTTGTTTCTTTTTTAAAAAACAAACAAACTCAACTCCTTTCTCTCCTGAATATGAAGAGTTTTGAACATTGCGCTACTTCTTAACAAAGATTTATTTTTTGTGAAGCGCCCAGAAAGCTTCAGCTATGGGACGTTGGTGTAGAAATGTAATAAATAAACAAACATGGCCAAATTCAGTTTTGGAGAAACTATCCGGCACCGTGTCCCAGTGGTTGGTGGGGCTAAAGAGGAAAAGGGGCAGGGCCAAAGGTGAGACCGGAGGGCCAAAAGTTCCAGGAGTAACAGCAGAGTTGAGCTTAACGCTCTTCCTGTCGCTGAGCCTCAGGAGAAGCAGGTCTGCCTTTTAAAAGGGAAGGAGAACTGCCCAAAAGCCAGTCACCCACCCACCAAATGGCCGTTGGTCAGGGCAGGGCAGGGGGCTGGGTCAGGGGAGGGGGCGTGGCCATCTGGGAAACCCCACAGGGCTGGAGTGGGACCCCAGGCAGTCCAGATTTGGCCTGCAGGCCTGAGCTTCAACCCCCTGGCAAAGGCCATGCCGGTGAAGGCTGCCAACTTATTATGAAGCAGCTTTGGCCATGTCTAAATTTAGCTGGCTTCTGTGGCGTTACACCCCACAAGTCAGTTCCCTCATATATGTCTAGGATTTGTAAGTCTGTTGTGTTTAGAATGTTGACCTGAGTGGGGGGAGATTGGATATATTAAGGGGGGGAGGAGGATAGGTAAGGGAATGATTGAGGTGATAAGGGGGGTGTTTTTAAAGTACTTTGGTTCGAGGGGAGAATTAGAGGATCAGGGTAAAGAGGGTTGTCTTCGGAGCGTAGGGATCAGATAGTCAGTTGGTGTATATTAAACAATCCTGATGATAAAGAAAGTTCAAGAGTGAAGGGGTGAGAGAAAGGAAAGCGTGTACGAGAAGAGAGAAAGGATTGGATGAGAGGTTTTAACAAGGGTCTGAAAAGTTTTATTACGAAACAAAGTTTGTTGAACATTGAAATAAATTTTTATTCAGTTTGTTTTACTACCACAAAAAACTCACATGTCTCCTTGGCATTTATCATCTGCAGTTATACACATATAACACCCGTTCTGACATTAATTCACCATCAGCACATATAATTCACAGCGCATTATTTTACTCCTGAAATCATTCCTGTTGAACCCCTTTCTCCACATAGTTTGTAGAAAGGTGGTGTTTGTCCCTCACCTCAGGCTCCTGAAGTGGTGGCGCTTAGCTTGAGCAGGGAGTGTCCGCGGACAGGCCTGTGGTCAAGAGCCCGTGTCGTGGCAGCTCCCACCTGGGAAAGAGGGGCCATTTTGGGGAAGGGGGAAGGTGCATTGACTCCAGCTGTGCCCCCCTCCCTGGACCTTTCTCTTTTGGCAACGGTGTGACCCCAAAGAAAGAGAGAGGCGGTGGCTTAGTGATGAAGAGCCCTGGCAACAAACAAGGGGAGAAAAGAAACACTGGCCGGCCGATAACAACAACAAAAACCACTCAGCCCCTTCTCTCTCTCTCTCTCTCCCTCCCGCCCCACACATGCACTCTTCTCAAGAACTGGCAAGAGGAACTTCCTGGCTCCTCACAGATGTCACCCAGGCGGATGCAGCTGCAAGCGGCGATAACTCCGGCGCACGAGGGAGCTGCCTTCCTCAGCCCACTGGCTGCCTCCAAGTCCCTTATCTCCTCCGCGCATTCCGCCCTGAATTAAAAAAGCGGAGAAAGGGGAGCGCTTCTGTTTCAAATGAAATTAAAAGGCAAGCATGTGCCCTCTGCAGCCTGGCTCCTGGGATTAGCTGAGAGCTGGATTTAGACGCCGAGATTAAGACAAACACATCCAGGCATCAAGGTGGAGCGGGGGGTGGTGGAGAAATGAGGACGCGCCACCTCCTGAATACCAATTGCCCACCTCGGGCAATGGGGAAAGTGTGTCTCTCTGTGTGTGCATGTGTGTGTGTGTGAGTGTGTGTGTGTGTAAGGGGAGGCATGGAGGGGACAACTGGATTGCCTCTGCAACAGTGGCGTCCTGCCCAATTTGGCTGTGCAGCACACGCATATCAATGGCTGGCCATGTAAATGGCTACAAAGCTGCCATTGGGTCTAGTCTAGAATGGTTTGTCCATTTTGAGGCTTGGCTTTGGCCGGGGTAGGGGGAAGGAATATCAGAGTGCTGTCAGTTCTATCCGTGCCCTTCCTTCCCCCTTGCTTCTGCGAAGGAGAAGCAGTCTACACACTGGCTCAAAGCAGTTGGGTTGAGCCACATCTCCCAGGGCTGGCTCTACTATGAGGCAGAGTGAAGTGGTTGCCTCAGGCAGCAAATGCAGGAGACAGCTCTTGGAGGAGAGAGCTGTCCTTAAGCTGGCCTGCTGTCTTCAGGTGCGGTGGAGAATCCTGCCTATTGCCAGGATTGGAGAAAGACTCAACGGTCTAGTTGGCTTTTGTACGTAAAATGAGAGGAGGCACCATATTGTCCTTTACCTCAGGCAGCAAAATGTCTTGAGACGGCCCCTGAATTACCTCTGAACACTGACCCCTGTCCATGTGCATTGCAGATGGGTCCAGCCACAGCGCTCGTGTCTCATGGTACGAAGAACACACCGGCACGGGGTCACTTCATTGCAGCCATGGAGTTGACCGTCAACAGCAGCTGGATAGCAGCCTCAGCAAGGCACCCAGGTCACCTGCTCAGTCTTCACTTCTAGATTTGCACCTTTACATGTAAATGAACACATGTGAATGTTTATGCAAATTAGTGCCCTCTTTTTGGTGATACCTTTCCTCTTTGAGGGGGGATTCAGAAGATGGAGAGTGCAGATGGTGCAAGGACCAGACGCTGTTCTGTCCTCCTCCTAGGCAAAATGTTCAAGATGGCAGGGCTGAACCAAGGCAGTCGAAGAGGCCCTCGCCAGGACCCCTTGTCATCTTTCAGAAATGCCCGGGGAGCGACGTCCAGATGTTTAGGATTGCAACCTTCAAGGTACAAGAGGCTTCTCTGAGCTTGCAGTCCTGAGACAACTCCCGATTTCCTTGGTTAGGAAAGAAATTCACCGTGATGATGATGATGATGAAGATATAGAGATCTCCCTGAGTCTAGATTTCCCCTCTTTTGAAATGCTTTTCTTTATAAATCCAGCATCAATTGTGTACTAACGGTCCGCACTTAACCACTCTCCATGGTTCCTCACCCTCTGGGGAAGTAAATTTATTCGGGGTAAAAAGCTTTCCTTTGTTGTAAACAGTGTGATTTAGTAGAGAGGTGATACGGCACACTCCCAGGCTCTGTTCCAGAGCTGCTGGGCAAGGCATGTAAACGCTTTGGACAATCCAAACAACTGCCTCTATTTTACTTCCATGTTGGAGGAAAATGCTGAGAGTGCCTTGGACTGCGAGAAGATCCAACCAGTCCATACTCCAGGAAATAAAGCCAGGCTGCTCACTTGAGGGAATGGTATTAAAGGCAAAACGGAAGTACTTTGGCCACATAATGAGAAGACAGGACACCCTGGAGAAGAGGCTGATGCTAGGGAAAGTGGAAGGCAAAAGGAAGAGGGGCCGACCAAGGGCAAGATGGAGGGATGATATTCTGGAGGTGACGGACTCGACCTTGGGGGAGCTGGGGGTGGCGACGGCCGACAGAAAGCTCTGGCGTGGGCTGGTCCATGAAGTCACGAAGAGTCGGAAGCGACTGAACGAATAAACAAAACCAGGAGTAGGCAACCTCTGGCCCACAGCCTAATCTGGCCTATGGAGGTTGCCCATCTGGGCCATAGAGGCTTGGGCTCCCTCCATGGGTCCCTGCCCAAGCCCCACTCCCAGCCTGGAGGCTACCAGGGGCTTGGGAAGCGGAGGAGGCAGAGAGGAATCAGCGGAGAGGGGAATCTGTATCAGGACATAACAAGGGGAGTCTCCTGCACGCCCATCTGAGCCAAGGGAATCCCCTCGTTAGACTCTAGATTGCACAGTCCCCCCCCCCCCGCCCAGGCCTTGAGGTGGGCAATGGCTTCTCTAACTCTCTTTTGGGGCTTTGGGGGAATTCTTCCCTGGAAGCCGGCCACTCTTGGTGAACACGGGAAGGCCCTTCCCAGGGTGTTGTGCCGTAGAAAGTGTGATAAATTAATGCCACCGGCTTTCTTTTCTTTTCTTTAAAAAACCTTACACTTATGACAGAGGGAATGTGGCTGGAATACCAATCAGCTCTTCTTCACAATGTACTCAGAACTCTTATGATCTCAGCAAACAACTTGGAGCAGGGGGCTGTCAAGGGAGTAAGAAAAATTAGCAGGCAAGAAAGGCGGAAAGAAAAACAAAAGGAGGAGAAGAGGAACTGGCTGGCTGGCCAGTGCTGGGCAGGTTTGGAAAGCCGGAAGAGGAAGGAGGGCAGGAGCCTCAGGCCAGGTCAGCCCCAGATGCACAGGCACCAGACCACCCCACCGCTCCGCCGGAGCTGCTGCGTCTGTGGGCACGGGCTGGTTTCTCTTCTGCACAAACCTCTCGTGCATTACAGGCGGGCATCGCACAAAGCAGGAGTTCTTGCCTGGCTTGGCTTTGCCTCACATCCCTTTTTCTGTCCGAGCCTCAGAAGAAATGCCCATGCTGGTTTTCCTTCTGGCCAACCCATCTCTCCATTTGACGAAGGGAAGGATAACCTTGGGACCACAATCCCTGATGGAACGCCTCTCCCGACATGAACCTACCCGTACACTGCGCTCAACATCTAAGGTCCTCCTCTGAGTCCCTACTCCGAGGGACGCTCGGAGGATGGCAACAAGGGAGAGGGCCTTCTCGGTGGTGGCCCCCCGACTGTGGAATGATCTCCCTGACGAGGCTCGCCTAGCACCAACATTGTTATCTTTCAGGCACCAGGTCAAGACTTTTCTCTTCTCCCAGGCATTTAACAACATATGCTAAGTTTGTTTGTTTTTAACGGACCCCAGAATTGTTTTTTTTAAATGGATGTTGTTGTTTTCATACTGTTATTCTTATGTTTTTGATGGTTTTAAATTTTGAATACTTTTTTTAATGTTTATTGTTTTTAACTTTTGTAAACTGCCCAGAGAGCTTTGGCTATGGGGCGGTACGTAAATGTAATAAATAAATAAATAAATAAACCTCAACCAGGATGATCAGGGGTCTGGAAACAAAGCCCTATGAAGAGAGACTGACAGAACTGGGCATGTTTAGCCTGGAGAAGAGGAGATGGAGGGGAGACATGAGAGCACTCTTCAAATACTTAAAAGGTTGTCACTCAGAGGAGGACCAGGATCTCTTCTCGATCCTCCCAGAGTGCAGGGCACAGAATAATGGGCTCAAGTTAAAGGAAGCCAGATTCCAGCTGGACATCAGGAAAAACTTCCTGACTGTTAGAGCAGTGCGACAATGGAATCAGTTACCTAGGGAGGTGGTGGGCTCTCCCACACTAGAGGCCTTCAAGAGGCAGCTGGACAAGCATCTGTCAGGGATGCTTTAGGGTGGATTCCTGCATTGAGCAGGGAGTTGGACTCAATGGCCTTGTAGGCCCCTTCCAACTCTGCTATTCTATGATTCTATGATTCTACCTCTTCACTTGCTTTTCCTGGCATTATTCCTAAGGAAAGGGATGTAGCTCCGTGGCAGAAGAGCCACTACTTTGTATGCAGAAGGCCCCAGGTTCGATTCCTGGCAGCATCTCCAGGTAGAGCTGGAAAAACTCCTGCCTGAAACCCTGGAGAGACGCTGCTGCCAGTCAGTGTTGACAACACTGGACTAGATGGATGAAGGGTTTGACTCAGTATAAGGCAGCTTCCAATGTTCCTGTTTCTAGGGGCATAGGGTTGCCAACTTTTAAACCAGCCTCTGCAGCTATGCCTTTAACATAAAATTTGATCTGTAATTCGCAGGTAATAAGTATGGATCTCCATGCTGTGGAGATAGCACTGCCTGATGTTATTGATTGATTGGTTGATTTTGTGCAGATCACATTCCCGTTAAAGCCATGAGTGCAGTCAGTTGGCAACCCCCTAGTGTATGCATGCATGCACGCTTCTACAGGTTGGCTCTGGAATTGCGGAAGATGCTGTGATTGACACTTGTGAGTGGCAGCATGTCTAAGGCCAGCCCTGCCTCCCCCTCCCCTGATCACTGAGCATCTGCATTCGAGAAGAGATCATCATGGAATATCACCCTACTCTTTCATGCAGAAAGCGTGTTGTCACCCTCTCAAGGCAGCAGGCTGGGGACTGGGTGTGTGTGTGTGGGGGGGACATTTTTAGCCCATCCTACCTTTTTCAGCCAGAGGTTTTCTGGAGGTGAAGATGAAAAGCTAGCACACAACCAGAAAGCAAGAAAAGTCCCTCGGTAGATACACACAAAATGGTGCCATTTAAACACACACACACCGCCTTCATTGTTATGCATGATGAGCCCTGCCAAGATTAAAGGCCAACTCTTCTGGGAGTGGAGTGAAGTGATGCTGTCTCTTGCAGAGTTTTGGAGGCGGGAGGCAGGAGCCCGGTGGTACAACAGCTTCGCTGGCATCCAAAGTCCAGTTTAAACGTCCACAGGCCAGCTATCCACACCTGACTCCCCAGAGCAAACTGCCCCGCCTTGCCTGCCTCGCCTTGCAAAGGAACAAAACCAACAAGAAGAGTCCTGTGGCACCTGAAAGACCAACCCATTTTACTCTGTCAGTTTATCCTCTTCAAATTCAGAACCGCTAAGGAGCCGTGGCGCGTCTGCTCTGCATGGCACAAAACAATGGCGTCGAAGAGACGTTGGCACATTTTTCTTTCCCCCCCCTTCCTCCTTCCCCCCCCCTTTGCTGTTTTGGAAGATCCTGACACGGCCCAGAGATTGACAGACGAGCGGGTCTAGGGACCTGCTTAGTATTAAAGAGATCTGCTGCACACATCCAGCCGTGCCTCCCAAAGCCCTAAAGCCCTGCTGAGAGGCACCATATGTCCAACATGCCCAGCGGAAAACAAAATAAAACAAGGGTAGCCACAGCGGTGGCGGCCCTTTGGGCTATAGCAAGGTGAGCCCTGGGTCATCACAACGTGGCTGGTGGCCCACCTTGCCTGCCTGCCTGCCGTGGGCGTGAATGCCAGAAGGGAACTGGGCAGCTCCAGCCAAGGAACGAATTCAATTTTTCCCCTCTGGAAAGGCAGGAGTTGTTACTTAAATAACAAAGGGTTGGCATTTGTGTGTCTGCGTGCGGGGGGGGGGGGGGAGAGTAGGTTAACCTTCCCCAAATTTTTGTTCAAATAATTTGCATAGAGGGAGTTAATTTTAGTGGTGGAGCAGAGGCCTTTTCTTAAAAATAAATAAATATCACAGTGCAGTGGAGAGGAAAGAGAGGGAGGAGAGGGAGCACAGAGAAGTTGACAGAACATGGACCCTTAATCCCCAGAGCTCAATCCTTGCACACGGAGCCATCAATCATGTGTCTGGGTGACTGACAGAAACTCATTAGAACACTTTCCCCCACACGCACAGACACACACACACACTCCTGCCCACTTGCTGTCCCAGAACGCAGGGGCCTGGATGGTGGAATCAGATGCGAAAGCCGGAGGTGGAGAGAGCAAAGGAGGGCGCAGGGAGGGAGGAAAAGGCCACAATCCTGAGGCCCAAGCACATGCATTGCATAGACAAAGCCCAGATCCAACGTCTTCAGGCATCATAGGCATTGGGACGGATGCCGTCCCAGGAGAGTCGTAGCCAACGAGAGTCGATGGTACAAGCCTAGACAGATGGGCCATTAATCTCAGGGGGCTGGGAGGAGGAGGAGGAGGAGGAGGAGGAGGAGGAGGAGGAGGAGGAGGAAGAGGAGGAGGAGGAGGAAGAGGAGGAAAAGGAGGAGGAGGAGGAGGAGGAGGAGGAGGAAGAGGAGGAAAAGGAGGAGGAGGAGGAAGAGGAGGAAGAGGAGGAAAAGGAGGAGGAGGAGGAGGAGGAGGAGGAAGAGGAGGAGGAGGAGGAGGAGGAGGAGGAGGAGGAAGAGGGACCCGTGGCATGCAGGCATGTATAGCAGCTGTTTTTTTGTAAGAGGGATGTAATGTCTTCACCCCTCCAAAAACAGTAGATCAGCCTTCCCCAACCTGGGGCAGTTTAGATGTGTTGGAGTGCAAGTCCCATCGTTCCCGGCTGCTTTAGCCCAGCACCGCCTAACTTGGACTGACTCGCCAGGGCCATGTTCTTCCCAGCTCCTGCTTCCTGAGGTCCTTCTAAATGGAGACTGAGCATGTGAAGAACTCCGTGCAAAGCCTGGGGGCTCCCAGTGCGCCGAGGCCCCCGTCCCCTTGAATCTGCTCTGTTACAATGCGTTGCAACAGATTCCTACATTCCTACACGCACGGCCATCTTTGTGTATGTCATGAAGTAGGTTGTTTCGTCTTACCGACACTCGTGGTTGGCACAAAGCAGCAAATAATTCTATTCCACCAGTCTTTGGGAATTTGAGATCTTTTCCATTTCTTAAAAGTTAATATCGCTTTCCAGCATACCTTGGCCTTGGAGTCTTCTTGGAAGACCATCCAACAATGCATTAGAGCTGTGCAAAGAACATTTCTCCCCTGTGGCTGATCATCTCTCTCTTCTCCTTCCTTCCCGAGGGGAAGCAAGTGCATGGTGAAAACAGAGAAAGGCTCACACTGGCAAGACAATATAGGAAAGGGGCATAGAGTTACATGGTTCTTAAAGTTTGGCCAATCCCTCAAGCTTGCGAGTACCAATGGATAAAATAGAGCAGATAATGAAAATATTGTTAGACCTTTCACCCCCCCAAAATAACAATAATAAGAAGTTCTTCAACAAGATTCCTCTCTATTCGGCCCTGGTTAGGCCTCACCTTGAGTATTGCGTCCAATTCTGGGGGACCACACTTCAAGAAGGACGCAGACAAGCTGGAGCGTGTTCAGAGGAGAGCAACCAGGATGATCAGGGGTCTGGAAACAAAGCCCTATGAAGAGTGACTGAAAGAACTGGGCATGTTTAGCCTGGAGAAGAGAAGACTGAGGGGAGACAGGATAGCACTCTTCAAATACTGGAAAGGTTGTCTCACAGAGGAGGGCCAGGATCTCTTCTCGATCCTCCCAGAGTGCAGGACACGGAATAACGGGCTCAAGTTACAGGGAGCCAGATTCCGGCTGGACATCAGGAAAAACTTCCTGATGATTAGAGCAGTGCGACGGTGGAATCAGTTACCTAGGGAGGTTGTGGGCTCTCCCACACTAGAGGCATTCAAGAGGCAGCTGGACAACTGTCTGTCAGGGATGCTTTAGGGTGGATTCCTGCATTGAGCAGGGGGTTGGACTCGATGGCCTTGTAGGCCCCTTCCAACTCTGCTATTCTATGATTCTATGATTCTCTGAAATGGCCTGTTCATTAGAGACCCTTCTAACTCTACTATTCTATGATTCTATCAGATGCTCAGGTTCAGCCTTTTGTGAATAACCAAAGGTTCAGAATTGTATCCAGCAACCACCAAGAATGCTTCCATGTTCTCTCACTTGGTGTGCAGCAGGGCATGGTTTTTTAACCTTTTCCCAAACCTCCACTGATGTGAGAGATGATGGGAGGATTTCAAAGAGACAGAGAAAAAGATTTGGATGGCTTTAAAAGGGGGTTGGATAAATTCCTGGAGGGGGAGAAGGCTATCCATGGCTACTAGTCCCGAAGGCTAAGTGCGACCTCCAGTATCGGAGAAAGTAAGCCTGTATACATTAGTTGTGAGGGTGCTGATGCACCATGTCCTGCTTTGTTGGTCCCTGGTCAACAGCTAGTTGGCCACTGTGGGAACAGAGTGCTGGACTCAATGGACCCTCGGTCTGATCCAGCATCAGGGCTCTTCTGATGTTCTTACTTCTTTGCTTCATAGGCCTCTGATGTTTGGATGCCACTAAGAACACAACTGCACAGCAACAAGCTGTCTTATTCCTTTCCTGTGATGAAGAGGCCCATGAGACATGTGTGTGTGTGTGTGTGTGTGTGAAGAGGGAACTAGGACACTCCAGTTGTGCAATCTGCAAACTGGTTGTGCGAATGAGACAACTTGGGCTGGCTCTCTTCCGTGTTGGCTATGTGGACTCGTGAGAGCTAGCCTATGTGGGAAGGGTACATCTGACGAGCTGTATGAGAGCATCCTACCCACCACCCCACAAAACAGGCATTGGGCAACTGGCCCTCCCCGAGAGTGAGGATGGCCCGGCAGCATAAGGAACCCCAACATCTCTTGGGGCAGCAATGAAGCAGCCATGTGCAATCAGGGAGATGCATCACAGAAACTGTTGTAGATCACAAGCTGAATATGAGCCAACAGTGTGACGCGGCTGCAAAAAAGGCAAACGCTATTTTGGGCTGCATTAATAGAAGTATAGCTTCCAAATCACGTGAGGTAGTGGTTCCTCTCTATTCGGCCCTGGTTAGGCCTCATCTAGAGTATTGCACCCAGTTCTGGGCTCTGCAATTCAAGGAGGACGCAGACAAGCTGGAGCAGGTTCAGAGGGAAAGGAGGATGATCAGGGGTCTGGAAACAAAGCCTTATGAAGAGACACTGAAACAACTGTTTAGCCTGGAGAAGAGGAGATTGAGGGGAGACATGACAGCTGAAGAGTGCTATCATGTCTCCCCTCAATCTCCTCTTCTCCAGGCTAAACAGTTGTATTTGAAAATACTTGAAAGGTTGTCACATCGAGGAGGGCCAGGATCTCTTCTCGATCATCCCAGAGTCCAGGACATGGAATAACAGGCTCAAGTTACAGGAAGCCAGATTCCGGCTGGACATCAGGAAAAACTTCCTGACTGTTAGAGCAGTACGACAATGGAATCAGTTACCTAGGGAGGTTGTGGGCTCTCCCACACTGGAGGCCTTCAAGAGGCAGCTGGACAACCATCTGTCAGGGATGCTTTAGGGTGGATTCCTGCACTGAGCCGGGGGTTGGACTTGATGGCCTTATCGGCCCCTTCCAACTCTACTATTCTATTATTCTATGATTCCATGAACTCTTACACTGTCCAAGAGGCAGTTGAGAGCACATTCTTGGATGATGTGTGGCTGCAAATGAGGAAAGAGTTGAGCCTCCCCAGAGCCCCCCCCCTCCTTTGGATACATTGCAAGGGCTCCCAGCAAGTGCCTCTCCACTCGCGCAACTGCAGCTGCAACACCCCACCCCCACCCCAGATAAAAGCTGTGGTTAAGTTGCAATTGAACCGAAGCGGCATGTCTTGTGTTTTACATTCCTCCACAGCTCTCGCAACAAAACCAGCTCAGACAGATCTTGATTTTCCCCAGTGGTAAATTATGACTTCGATAGGCTGAAATTACAGCCGCCGTGCATAAAGCGGGAGGGAAGAGAGACTCGGGCCGCCCAAACTGACATTCAGGGGGCAACCGGGGAAAAAGAAAACGTGCAATATTATCCTCAGCTCAGACACATCTCGATCCGTTTCGTTGCCGTTTTGCCTGCCGGCTCACAAGGGGCTTCCACCTTGCTTGGAGCCGGCAGCAGCGCCTGGAGCAGGTGAGCCTGGGACCCTGGGCAAGGCAAAGCCGACCCTTCTGCTAATATCACATCAGAAGGGACTTCTCTTCCGCACTTGACAAAGCCCTTTTGTTGAGTGTGTGCCTCAGTCGATAGCTGCTGTCAGTGAGGCAGGAGACCTCTGTATCCGGAGGATATCGATTGCTAGGCTAGCCGGTTGCTTCTTAGCTCAGTGATAGCGGAGAAGGCCTCTCCTCTCTCCAATGCGGCCATGTGCAGACGTATCAGAGCCGTGCAGACTTGGGAGCGGTGGCGGCGGCAGTGGTGGAGAGTAGCCCAAAGACCCCGGCTCACAAGAGCAGTCCAGTGAGGGTCAGGTGAATTCGCGCTTTATCTTATTCTGAGGGCAGCATAACAGGGGCGTAGTAAATCACCCCACGCTGGCTGCTTTCTCGTTTTCACTTCAAATTTCAGTGACTCGCTATCATAGGATGCTGCCTTCTGCCAGGTCAAGACGATTCCTCCATTCAGCCTGGCAGGAGCTCCCTGGGGTCTCAGGCACAGAGGAGCCTCTCCCAACATCTGCGACCTGATCCTTCCGCCTGGACATGCTGGGAATTGAACCTGTGGCCTTCTGCATGCAAAGCAAGGGCTCTGCCGCTCAGCCATGGTCCACTATCCAGTGCTGCGTGTCACATTCACTAATCTAGACTAAATGCCACCTCCACATTGCTAAATTAGATGGCAATCCCATAACTCCAAACATGCAAGCTGTGGTTCTCTTTCTCCCTGCCCCCCTCGCCCCCAGGTGACAATGATATTGCTGAAGGAGGCACCCCTGGAATTTTGCTGCCCAGGGGGTTTGCCTAATTTGCAACCAGCCCAAGCCCAGTTAATGTTGCTGGAATGTTTCACGTAATGAAGAAAACATAGAAAAACACAAGCCACTGTGTCTATCCTTGGTGCAAGGAGGAAGGCTGAAAGCATTAAATCTAGCTGCATATTCTCCTTTCCTGGTCTTGTTTCAAACTTTTTTGTTTTTTGCTAGGGGAGCTTCAGGTTGCATAGAAAAGGGAATTTTTGCAGGTGTCATTTGTATATATGGGGAACCTGGTGAAATTCCCTCTTCATCACAACAGTTAAAGTTGCAGGAGCTATACTGCAGCTATACTGTGACCAGATTTAAAAGAGGGCAGGGCACCTGCAGCTTTAACTGTTGTGATGAAGAGGGAATTTCACCAGGTTCCCCTTATATACAAATGACACCTGCTGAAATTCCCTTTTCTATGCAACTGTTAAAGATACAGGAGCCCTGCCCTCCTTTTCATAGGGTCACCCTAGTGAATGTCTACATTCTGAAGAGCAACTTGTGCTTAAAAGCACAGGAGCAGGCCAGGCTTGGGTCAGTTGGCAATGGCACTGAGGGCATTTTCAGCACTGAGAAGGGGGGTGGAGGTGGAGAATAATACTGTAGTGCACAGTCTTCCTGACACCTGCCTGGGATTTCGTTTTGCATGCAATAATGTTAGCTATTTTGACTTCTGCTGAAGGGGGGGGATTGATTGACAGACCTGCATACGGTCAACAGCCCCTGTCAAAACCCCAATTCCTGCCAAGTATAACAGCGGCATACACACGTTTCTGGTGCCAGGGGCCCAGCAGTGGCAGCAGCCCTCTGATCCTGACAGCAAGGCCTGGATCGGGAAAAGAGATCTTTCTTTGCAAGGAAACACCTGATAGCTCCTGAGCAAGGGAGCCATGAATAAGTTATCCATCTCCTTGCTTATGGAGATAAATGCCGTATCAGGCTGAAACCATCATCAGCGCCAAACGGCATTCAATTGCTGCTGCTTGGAGTCGTCCCCCCCCCGCCCCCATCTGCTCTCCGTAGGCCAAGTGACACAGGCTGCGCTCAGGCCTTTCAGACAAAAGCATTGCTTCTACCTTTGGTGGTGGTGGTGGTGGTGGTGAGAGGCACAGAAAATGCCCTCTCCCTCTCTGCGGGTGGAAAGCCGGCACCCTTCTTTGGCCTGACCTTGCGCCCTGCCTTCAGACTAGGCTGAAAAGAGACATCTTGAAAGGGGAGGCAGAACGGCCCACACTCACGGGTTGATAAACCCGCTCCTATCGCGACAAGGGTCTCGATCCTGCAGGCTTGCTTCCGACCTGCGCAGGACACAACCGGGACCAGGCCTCTGCCCTTCCAAGCCTCTGCAGTGGCTGGGGGCAGGAGGCCTCAAGAAATCGAGAAGATGGTCTTGTCCCGACTGCTGATCCCTTGCTGGGGAGGTGGCTCAGGGTGCGGGTGGCCGAAGCTTTCTCAGGGGCAGAGCTGCGATGCAAGGGCAGAGCACTGCCCCGGCACGCGGGAGGTCCCAGGCGCTGTCCACAGCCTCTCTAGGTAGGCCTGGGAAAGAAACCCGCCTGGAAAGTTGCCGCCAGTCGCTTTAGACTCGCCTCCCCCAACCTGGCGTCTTCCAGATGCTGATGCCGACTTATTACGTTTCTATGCCGCCCCGTAGCCGAACCTCTCTGGGCGCTTTCCTCAGGGCGCTTTACCTTGGGCGCACCAAGGATAGACACAGGCTTGCCCAGATGCCCTACACTCCAACTCCCATTCTCCATGCTGTCTGGGGACGATGGGAGTTTTAGGCCCAAAGTTCTGGAGGAGCCGGAGTGGCCCGTCACATGCCCACCCCCTTGCGCGGGAGTCAAGGCGCTTGGCTTCCGAGGAGGCGGGCACGGGCTGGAGCTTGGCCAGGGCATCTCCCCGGCTGCTCCTCGTGGGGGCCGAACCGCGGGGCCGCGCTTCCCTCCGCGAGGGCGGCGCTGGGTGGCGCGCGAGTGTGGAGGCGGGAGGAGGCGGCGGGACCCCGGCGGGGCGGCCGAAGCAGCAGCGGCCCAGCAGCAGCAGCAGCAGCAGCAGGCGCCGGATCGCGCTGGCCTGGCCGGGCTGCCGGTGGGCCGGGCGGCGTTGCGGCAGGCGCGGAGCGCCCCCTGCCGGGAGCGGCGCCCGCCCCGCGCTGAGCCAGCCCTCCGCCCGCCCCGGCCGCCCCCTCCAGCAGGCGAGCGGCGGCGGCTGCCAGGCAGGCAGGCAGGCAGGCAGCAGGCAGCAGGCAGGCAGGCGCCGCGTCTTGCCAGCCAGGAGCAGCGCGGCGCGGCGCGTCGAGCGGGGCTGGGCTGGGCTGGGCTGGGCGCGATCCGAGCCGGCCCGGGGGAGCCGTTGCCGCCGCCGCCGCCGAGGCAGCAAGGCGGGCTGGGCGGCCGCCGCCCGCTGCCCCTCTCCGCCCCCGCCCGGCTTTCCGGCCAGCCCAGAAGGCGCCCGGAGCAGCCCGCCCGCCCGCCCGCCATGTGCCGGAGAAGCCCGGAGCCCGGCGCGCGTCGCAGGCAGCCGCCGCCGCCCAGCAGGCGCTGAGCGCAGGAGGGCCGCCTCGGCGGAGGAGCAGCAGCGGCGGCGGCAGCAGCAGCAGCAGCAGCAGGCAGGGGCGGCTTCCCTTCCCCGGAGCCGGCTGGGCTGCGCTGGAGCGCGGGGGACGCGCGGCCCCGTCCCGCTCTCCGCGAGCAGCGATCGCCCCCGCCAGCCGGATCCGCGCCAGCCTCGCCACGACCCGCGGGCGGACGGCCCTCGGGCAAGCGCCGGGCCAGGAGGAGGCGCCGCCACCGCCGCCGCCGCGTTGCTGGACGGCGCGCCCGGGCGAGCGGGCGCCCTGGCCACATGGCCCAGCGCAGGCACGAGCCGAGCCGGAGCCGGAGCCGGCGGCTGCAGTAGCTCGGAGGCAGCCCGAGGGCGACGAGGAGGACGAGGCGCAGGAGGAGGGCGAGGGCGAGAGGCCGCAGCCGCGCGCGCCCCGGCCCCCCGGCGTCCGGCAGCCCTTCGCGCGCGCCCGGCCGCCCCCGCAGGGCCCCGACGGGGAGGGCCGGAGGGGGCCACGGAAATGCCGCGTCCTGCGGCGGCGGCGCGTCTGCCCGGGCCCGCGGGGGGCGGCGACGGCAGCAGCGGCAGCAGCGGCAGCAGGTGAACGGGCCGCCGGGCGCAGCCAGCGCCACTTACCAAAGAGCCGGCGAGCCGCGGACCCCGCCGACCGAGCGCCGCCTCTGCGCGCTGCTTCTCGCCGGCGCCGGCGCCGCGCCTTCGCGCTCAGGGAGCCCGGATCGTAGCGGCGCGGGACGAAAGAGCCGCAGCGCTCCGGCGCCGAGGACCGCCGGGCAGGGCCGGCCAGCGCGGGCCGTCGAGGGGCGCCGCGCCAGGACTTGGGGCGCTCCGGACCGAGCCCAGCAGCCGCCGCCGCCCGCCCCCGCTTCGCCTCTTGGGACGCGGGACCCCCCTTTGGATTAATTGGCCCCCACCTCTCTTGTTGTGTTCTCCGGGACTTGCCCGACGCCTCGCCGCGTTCCTCGGCTTCTCCTGGGACTATTACCTCACCTCGCCACCGACCTCAGGACTGTAAGTGCTCTCGGAGCAAGCCGGCTTTAGAACTGCGGGGATGGGTTGCACCGAGATGTGGGGGGTGGGGGTGGAGGGGGGTGGAAGTCGCCTCATCTCGTGCCTTTCTAGAAATGGCGTAGATTGGGGGGGATCCCCGCTCCCCTTGCCACAGCGGAGTCTTCCTCGCGTCTTTGTCATGTTGACTTTTGGGGGAAGGGGGGGCGGGGGGGGAGACGACCTATTTCTTGGCCTCTCTGAATGTCACACTTGTCCACCCCACCCCGCCGCCGCCGCCGCCCAGAGTGTTTGTAGGGGGCGCGGGGGGAGGTTGAATTCTTCCCACTGCTTAAAAAGGCGGAGGGACGCGCCCCGATCTCATCCGTGGGGGGGACCCCTGGGTAGATCCGCCACCCGCAATCCTGCCCCTTCCAGACAAAGACAGAGGGGTGGGGGGGGGAGAGGGAGACGGAGGAACAGGCGGCCGGACGCGGGCCTCCGGAGCCTCGGGGCGCTGGGCTTGCGCGTGTCCCGTCCCCCCGCTCGGGCAGGTCGCCGGGGGCTCCGCATGGCGCGCTCTCCGGCCACCCAGGACCGGAGGCGCCGCGCAGCCTTCCTCGCCCTCCGGCAAAGGCTGGCCGAGCGGCTCCCTGGGCCAAAGCATCGCGCGTGGCTGGACGGGCTGCGAGGGGGCAGAAAGCCGACCCGGGCGCAGCCGGACGCGTCCGGGAACGTCGGCGCCTCCTGCCTCCTCGCGCTGCGCGTCCGCCGCCTCGGTTTGCCGGTCCAGCAGTGCGCCGGGTCTGGCCGGTCTTTGGCACGCGCGGGGGGGGGGGGAACCTCTCGTGCCCTCGCCTCTGCGGCCCTCGTGCGCTTTGCTAAAGGACCGCGGGGGTTCAGGTGACAGCTGCTCGGGTGTCAAAAGCCAGGCACCAAGCGGCGCCCCGTCGAGTCAGTCGCCCGCTCGCCATCCAAGGGACTTGGAAGCCAGAGGGGACTTGCCCTCGCTGGGGGAGAACAGCGCCGTCTCCTCCTCCTCCTCTGAGGAGGGACCCGAAGTTCCCTTCTCTGCCCAAAGTCAGGGCAGCGAAAGCGCCCGGAGAGGAAGTCCCCCGCCGCCCGTGCCAATGGAGGACCCATGCCAGCCTCACACCCGTGGAAGGCTGCCTTTGTTTGCCTGGTGCTGATGCTCCCACAGAGAGCTTGCCTGGAGGGGGGGGGGCTCTTCGGCCGAAATGCCCAAACGAGATCGGTGCAGAGGTTTTTTTTGGGGGGGGGGTTCTAACGAAAATTAAAGGGCGTGGTAGTGTCGGCCTTGGGGGAAGAGTGGAAGGCATGAACCTAAACCTGCAGCTTGCCCACCCCGCCCTCCTCCTCCTCCTCTGGCAGGAGTTTAGAAGGGATTGCGTGTCCTGATCTGGCAAACCAGCCCTTTCAAGGTGGGAAATCCTATGGGGAGGGGTTAGGGCAAGAGAGGCGAGGAAGGAGAAAGGTGAGGTGCAGCTCCAAGTCAGCATTTTGTGGGACCCTCTAGATGTGGTTTCATACGTTATTCTTCGGGCGCAGCAGCGCTGCTCTGGCAGTCGCCCCCTTCATTTCACTGGGGCTTATGAAGAACAGCTTCCTGGCACATCTCCCCCCCCCCCCGCGCCCTGCCCCCGGCCTGCCTCTCAGTCTGGCATATTTAATAGCGGGTTTCCCCAACCTTGTGCCCTCCAGATGATTCGGACCTCAACTCTCAGAATCCCCCAGCCGGCTGTGGAGGACACCAGGTTAATGCCATCCAAAATATTTGCAACTGCCTCCCTTTCCTCTGGGTCAGGCTGTCTCGGTCCAAGCTTGCTGGAGGAGCTGCGTGATCCGAGTTGAATCCAGAGAGTTTCATTTTCAGAGAGAGGTTGTTCTCTAAAAGAGGTCTTCCCCTGGCTCTGTGATAATGGAGCCCTTAAATAAGATGCTTAAGGTGTGGGTTTGTTTTGAAATGGCACCTCTATCCTGGTCAAAGAAGAGTTGGACAAGCAGTCTGGAGCTGTTTGCTGCTGAAGTTGTGGGGCATTCACACAGCTAGATTTGCTCCCAGGTTGAGCCCTGGAGCACATGAATGTAAAGCCAGAAGTGCCCATGGCAGTAAGCATGCAGAATATTACCTCCGGCATCAAAGGCACTGGGCTCAGGAACGGGAGTGAGAGGGTGCCGTTGTCCTCCTGTTCTACTGGTGGGCTTCTCTTTGGGGCAGCTGTTTGGCCACTGCGGGAACAGAACGCTGGACTAGAAAGGCCTTTGGCCTGATCCAGCACCCCTCTTCTGACGTTGTTATATTCTCCACACACTTGTCTGGTCCTAAGCAGCTCCCAGTCCCAGTCTGGGATTCGGGACTTCCAGGGCAGAAAATGTGACTTCCCGGCAGTCTTAATCCCCAGTACCTCTCATGTTAGAAATCAGGCACCAGTTGTGTGTGAGTAAGTGGGGGAGGGGGAGCGCTGAGGGGGAAGCACAACAGAGTGTGAGCAAGACGAAACGCTCCAACAATAACTTGGCAGAGTTCATAAATGAATGTGCTTAAGATGCGTGTTCGTATGTTGGTCCATCAGCCACCAACAGTCTCCAACAGACTGTCCCGGTGCTCAGAACTATATGGTGTTTGTCCCTTTTGACCCCATAATCCATGGCGACTAGGGGGGTGGGGGAGGGTTCCCTTTGCCCGTACTCAGATGTATTTTCTTCATCATTATTACTTCCTGGTTCTCTGGGCTGAGCCTCAGAAAATAATTGTAGGTTGCCGGCCGTGCTTCCCTGGGTCTGGAGTCTGCATCTGTGGCATGAACTACTCTAGAAAATTAGATGCTTTGCAGACTTAGCAAATGAGCTACATGTGCATTTGTGCATGTTCACAAATTTCAAATTCTGGACATTAAAAGAACAAAGGGAGTAGATTTCTTCCACACCTCCCAAACCTGCATGGAGTCCCAGCAAAATATTTTCTTTCCATCCCAGTGTTGTTGAAAGCCATGGGAACAACCCATCACTGGGATATTCTCCTGTGCCAGTCCCATAGAAATGAATGGGCAGGTTTTAAGTAGCATGGGATGGGATGGGCTTTGACTGACCTTGATCGGCTGAAACCCTCTTGCTGAGCTTTGGAGGTGCAAGTTGGAACACGCGGGCCACCCCTGCCCTACCAACGCCAACCCCCTTTTCGGATATTCACATCTAGATGATTTTAGACCATGGACTCAAGGCGGGCTTCAGATGGCCACATGCATTGTTTCAGTTGTGACACACACAAATAACATTTCTCTTCACCCCTGACAACCATTCCATGCTTTATAACTGCTTCTGCAATCCTGGTATGTTAGAACAAAACCGTTTGCCAACCCTAGATTAAAAAAAAAGAGAGAGAGAGCATCTGAGCATGTGCAGTTTTGCATTTTAATCTCATTTAAATCATAGCAACATCATCACTAAAGGAATAAAAGGGAGTTTGCTTTTGCTACCCCGATGCTCTCATCACCTGTAGTTTTCTTGGGTGGTTGTTTGGGTGCCCACATGCACCACTGAATAGAACTCACGATCTCTGGATTGGGGCCACATGGTTTTAAGCCTTGTCACCTGCATCCCCTCCAACTGTACCTATTGAATATATCCAGTCCCTCTCTTCTGGCTGCACGTCTACAGGTTAGGGTGGGTGTGATTGAATTTGTTCCTGCTGAACGCTGGAAATTATTGCCCCAGTGTACGTGTTCTGGGCTGGGACAATAGCAGGACTGTTTGCTTTACAGAGCTTTTGAAGCATAGTGTGGTATTTTGTTAGGAGGGATTGAATCCTGACGTTACAAACAGATCAACACAACACCGGAAGCTGCAGTCCCAGAAGTGTTTTCACTGGGCAAAGGCGGAAAGAGACGCTTGTTGTTTAAGAAGAGGCAGGTAGAAAGGGCTTGCCACGTTATGCGCTGGAATGCCGCCTACGGCAGCCTTCCCCAAACTGGTGTGGTCCAGATGTGTTGGGCTGCATTGCTGCCCGTCATTTCCCACGGGCATCAGGTTGGAAAAAGGCTGCTCTACCATGAGAAGATGTTAGAGGGGCTACACTAGATTGCTGATCCTTTCATTGCTCGGAGATTGGTCATGCGCTAATTAGCATGGGAGGGAGCATTTTTACTGAGTAGCCACAATCTGCATGTGAGTTGAGCAGTACCTCTCTTCATTAAGGCTGGGGGCAGCTGCTAACTTATTTATTCATTATTATTATTATTATTATTATTATTATTATATTTATTTGTATCTCGCCTTTTGCCCAATACGGGGCCTCAAGGCGGCCTTACAAAATTTAAAACATATACATTTTAAACCTAGGAAAAGGAAATGTACAAAAATTAAAAATATAAAAATAAATAAAAAATTACAATGTTAAAACATAAACAATTTTACAAGTCCTTAACATAGATGGAGGACCAGATTATATTCCAAAGGCCTGCTGGGAAAAACAAGTTTTTGCCTGCTTCCGAAAGGCCAACAAGGAGGGAGCCAGCCTAGCTTCCCCGGGAAGAGAGTTCCAGAGCACCGGAGCAGCCACCGAGAAGGCCCTCTCCCATGTTCCCACCAAGCGCGCCTGTGAAGATGGTGGGACTGAAAGAAGGGCTTCTCCAGAAGATCTCAAAGCACGGGCAGGCTCATAAGGGGGAATATAGGGCTTTATAGGTCATAACCAGCACTTTGAATTGTGCCCGGAAACAGGCTGGAAGCCAGTGGAGCTGTTTTAACAGGGGAGTTGTGTGCTCCCCATAACCAGCCCTGGGTCAACAATCTGGCTGCAGCTCTTTGAACCAGCTGGAGTTTCTGAACACTCTTTAAAGGCAGCCCCACGTAGAGCATGTTACAGTACTCCAATTGGGATGTAACTAACATTTATTACGTTTATATCCCGCCTTTTCTCCTCCAAGGAACCCAAGGCGGCATACATAATTCTCCTCCTCCTCTCCATTTTATCCTCACAACAAGAACCCTGTGAGGTAGGTTGGGCTGAGAGTCTGTGACTGGCCCAAAGTCACCCAGTGAGCATCCATGGGCGAGTGGAGACTAGAACCCGGATCTCCTGACTCCAACACTCTAGCCAGTGCACTACACTGGAAAGGAAGCAGGAAAAGCCTTACTTCAATGTTTGGGTGGAACCAGTGAATCTGCTCTGCCTTTCAGTTGGAACCAGTCAGAACACCAAAGAAGTCCTTGACCAGCTTCTTTAGAGTTCTGACTGAAACCCGGAGCAGATTTACTGCCTCGCTGACATCGGAGCAACCAGCCTCAATTGGATGGAAACCCCTTAAAATGGAAGCCGTCGTCACGTTTTGATTGTTCGGTGGCAACTTATAATTTGTTTTCACCGTATGTCTGGGAATAGCCACATCAAATGGTTATTTCATTTTGTGGAGTTGCACTTGTAAAATCATTGAGCCATGACCGGTAGCTAAAATACTCATTAAAGATGACAATATCTGGGGACCAAGATGCATGACCACAAAGATGTAAACTAGTGACATCTAAATACATAAATCTGTGTGTTTTTCTGCATTAGAACAAGTATCCTATTTTTTCTCTCTGTGTGTTGAGAATATGCACCGGGGCTGGAAGCTGAGCAGCAGGGGTGTTGAGTTTCAGATTCATAAGCTAAATCCGCAACCCCTACTGGGTCCCAATCTGACCCAATGAGACTCTGCAGAGGGTCACACCCCCTTCCCTTGGCCATGCCCCCTTTCCACAATCACCAATAGTTGGATAGTTTTCCAGCCTTTTGTACCTCCCCCTAAAAAGGTTGAAATACCCTCCCCTAAGGCTTGGTTAGTAGCAGTAAAAACCTGAAGCTAAAAGATGTTGGTGGGTTTTTTTGTATTTTGGCTCCACCCACCAATAATAATAATAATAATAATAATAATAATTTATTACCCGCCTCTCCTCTGGATCGAGGTGGGGAACAACACCAAAGAAAATATAATACAAAGTTAAAAGAGCATATAAAACCAATACAGTATTAAAATAACAATGGTTCTCAGGGATAGCCCTGATGTGCAGAAAGGGTTGTGTGTCCAGTCCCTGCCCAGTGACCCCATTGTCTTTTGATGGATTCCAGAGTACGTAGATGATATGTGAATGAATCAGGCCCACCCAGGTGGATGCTTTTGCCACAAATAAATAAACAAATAAATGTCTTCGTGTTGAAGGTGCTACAAATCTCTTGGTTGGTTTTGCAGCAGAATGCGGCTGCTGCCCCCTTGTCCTCTGGAAGCTCCTGCCCAAATCTCTGGGACACTTGATGCAAAATGGTGATGTCAGAGCTGATGGGGAGTGGGAGGGAGTTGATGGGATATAGAACGTGGTTCACTTTAACCAGGACACGTCCAAAGCAAGCCTGAACATGCAGTCTGCCATAGGAATGCAAGAAAAGCCATGCGGGATTTGACCAAGGGCCCATCTAGTTCAGCATTCTGTTCACACAGTAGCCAACTGCACTCTCCCGCCCATGCGCCCCAGCAACTGGTGTACTGCCTCTGGTAGGTAGCATAGACCCATCAGGACTAGTAGCCATTGATAGCCTCATCCTCCTTGAATTTATCCAGCCCCCTTGTAGAGCCATCCAAAGTGGTGGCCAGTCACCACATCTTGTGGAAGTGAATTCCATAGTTGAATTATGTGCTGTTTGAAGAAGCAACAATGGGCTATCTCTAGCACCACTAATTCAGGCCCCCTCCTTCAATGTTCCAAGGTCTGTCCAGGGGTAACTGGGCCTCCGGCCTTTCTCTTTCCACTTGTAAGGGCAAGGAACAGAGGCATTGCTAGGCACTTGAAATACTCAGGGCCCCAATTTTTTATTGGCACCATGGAAAGGTGTTTCCCCCTCTATGCTTAATTGCCCTGCAGAGGCGGATTTGGCGGAGGTTTGCAGTAGGTAGAGATGGGGCAGTTTGCCCTTCCCTCACCAGCTGCAATCCCCCTTGAAACTCCCCCCTGACATGACAACTTAAGCTGAGAAAAGAAACCCAGTGAGCACTCTGGAATAGATCCAGGGCCCCGGGGAAGAGACGGAGGTGTAGGGGTCCCTGGGTGCAGGCTTAGCAGTGCCCCTGAGAAGGAATGAAATTGGGTGTGGCTTTTGCAACAGCAAAGCACGTGATGAACCACTGGAGGAACTAACCAAGAGCTGCACGTTGCATGATGGAGCCAGGATTTGGGGGTGGGAGTGTTTTCCCCCCTCAATGACCTAAAGGCAATTTATAAGGTAGCGCCCTCTGGCTTGCTGCTAGACTGAGAAATGAATGAAATCCAGCCGTTGGGTGCAGAGGTTGGGTTGCTGGATGTGTGTGTTGTAGGCTCCTTAGAGGGACATCCCCAGTTGATTTGGAACAGGTCGGGACTCCAGTCGGTTTCTGATGTAAATGAGAAGGAGAGAAATAGTGTGCGACCGTATGCATGTTCAGACAGAAAAAAAGAGTCCTACAACTCCCAGTATTCCCAGCTGGACTGCAGCCTTTGCCACTTCCCTGTTTTCACTGTCCAAACCAAAGGACTGAGACCCACGAAAGACTAAGGCAGTGGCAGAATCAACTTAACTCCAGCAAGAGGAATCTGGCTAGAATAGGGTGACCCTATGAAAATTTGGACAGGGCTCCTGTATCTTTAACAGTTGTATTGAAAAGGGAATTTCAGCAGGGGTCATTTGTATATATGGGGAACCTGATGAAATTCCATCTTCATCACAACACTTAAAGCTGCAGGAGCCCTGCCCTCTTTTAAATCTGGTCACTCTAGTATAGCTCCTGCAGCTTTAACTGTTGTGATGAAGAGGGAATTTCACCAGGTTCCCCATATATACAAATGACACCTGCTGAAATTCCCTTTTCTATGCAACTGTTAAAGATACAGGAGCCCTGTCCTCCTTTTCATAGGGTCACCTATGAAGTAATAACTTTATATAGTTCTTCTGTCTGAACCTTAATGCCTCTCTGTAGAATGTCAGCACCGGGAAAGGGAAGCACATCTGCTTGGTCCTGCTGTTACGAGGCCTAGTTTAAGCAAACAATCACAAGCTTCGCAGTGGGGGCACTGATTCCCCTTTGCTCCAGCCCCCTCCCCAAAGTTCTGCGGGAGCATGAAGAAGACTCAGCACCGCCCTGCATGGATAGTTCCTGTTCAAGTACCCATCGTCTCTGGCTTCTGTGACCTTAGAGCAGGTGTGTGTGTGTGTATTGTGATACGGAATCGAGGGCACGGGCCCCTGGGAGAGTCTTGGGAAAACGGGGGGGGGGGGGGGTATTTAAATCAGGAAGCAAAGCTGGAAGACGACCAGCTGTGTGCAGAGTTGTGTCCTCCACCACAAGCATTGAACTCGGCCTCCTGAGTCCTACCAGCCTGAGCCTTTGGCTCAGTGGCTTGGATCATCTCTCCAACAGCTGGCATGTCCCACTGGGTCCCAGGCCGTTCCCAGCGCTGTTTCCTGATGACAGAGAGCGGTTTCCAAGCCCTGGAGGCCAAATGACTTTCTCAAATGAGATATGGCTGCACTAAGATGAGGTTTTCAAGCCACATTTTATTTTATCATGGCAATCCAGGGGAGAATCTGCCTTATACAGAATCCTGACGTTGCTGACCCAGTATTGTTGACACTGGCTGGCAGCAGCTCTCCAGTGATTCAGGCAGGAGTTTTTCCAACCCTACCTGGAGTTGCCAGGGATTGAACCTGAGACCTTCTGCATGCAAAGCAAGGGCTCTGCGGCTGAGCTACAGGCCCTCTCTCCCCTGATGGGCAGTATCTGGAAGGCAGGCAATAGCACTTAGATCTCACCCTCCAAGGAGCACCCAGCTGTTGAGTGAAATCCTGGTCTAGGCTCAGGGGTTTTCTCTAACTATCCCCTTCCATCCCGCTCTTGGTCAAACTTCTGCATCTCCCCTTCTCCTCCTTTGCCTTGCTCCTAATCCCATCTGGGGGAAGGTCATCTGTTCAGCTTTTGTTGCATGCATTTTCCCGGGGTTGCCGTCTCCCGGTTTTGGAGACACAGGTGCATGGTCCTATCTTGAATCCAGCAGGCACGGACCTGTTCCTCCTCGCCTGTCTTTTCAACACGTTGAGCCCTGCTCTGCTTCCCTGGCTGCAGCTGCACCCAAGGGCCAGGCCGGCTCGTGCTGCTGTGTTTACTCAAGTTGGTCAGGGAGGACGTTCGCGTCCCCCAAGCGCAAGACAGCTGGTAAACAGCGGTGGCGGTCGCTGGGTGAACCTGGAGCCAACTCCTTTGTCTAGTGACGAGATCATTAAGGGCTCAGCTTTCCACCTGTTCTGTCAGGAAGTGGCCCAGCTGCCTGGTCCCTGTTTCCTAGTAACAGTCGGGAAGATGGTGGAACTAGCGGTGCCTCTGACCCCAGGAGACTTCTGCCAGCCCGGTGTCACCCGGTCCATGCTCTGAAAATAGAGCCACGATATTCACACAGCCCGAGCACCTCTTAGCGGGCTACAGAGCAAGTGGCACAAAAAACCCAGTGAGCATGAGAGCATCAGAAGAGCTGTGATGCTGGATCAGACCAAGGGTCCGTCTAGTCCAGCACTCTGTTCACACAGCGGCCAACCAGCTGCCCTTGGAAAACCCACAAGCAGGATGTGAGTGCAACAGCACCACCCTGCCCATGTTCCCCAACAACAGGTGTACATAGGTGTTCTGCCTCTGATACTGGAGGTAGCCTATATCCATGAGGACTAGTAGCCATTGATAATGCATTCATTTGCTGCCGTGGTAAATTCCCTTTAGTCCCAAAAGTTCACATCTACCTAGAAAACACAGGTGTGATAACAAGGCTGGTCATTTTCATTCACTAGTGCAGCCTTCCCCAACATGATGGACTCCAGATGTGTTGGACTACAATGCCCATCATTCCCCAACCTGTGGGAGTTGCGGTCCAATGCATCTGGAGGGCACCATCTAGAGGAAGGTTGCATAGTGGCTCCCTCCCAGGAGTTTTTGGGGAACTGGAGATGATGGGATTGGCACAAGCTGGAGGAAGTCTGAGAAACTTGTTTAGGTCCGCTTGTAGAATGTGTTGCATTTCCCTGGAAGCCAGAGCCGGAAAGGGGGCCTTTGCCATGATTCAGGTTGTCTGGGACCAAAGAGAGTGATTCAGGTTGTCTGGGACCAAAGAGAGGCAAACTGTGGGTCTCATGGGCTAAAAAGGTCTCGGGTTTGCACCACAGCTGTAGGATTGAAACGAACAGTTCTCCGTTCCTTCTCTCTCTCTCTTTTATGAAGCATCTTTTTATTTTTGCAGTCTGTTGCTTTTTCAACAGCACAGAAATCTCTCTCCCAAATGATGACATGTTTCAGAATTTCAGATCCTCCCTATATTTTAGGCACCTTGTTAGATTAATTTATTGCTTGCATTTGTATACTGCCCCATAATCAAAGCTCTCTGGGTGGTTCACATAAGATAAAAACACTTAAAAACGATATACAAAATTTAAAAACCACAAAAAACATGAAAAATGCACGTACGTTTAAAACCACTATAACAATTTTACAAGTGATGAGCCAAAAAAGCAGACCCAGGCTCATTACATATTGCTAAATGCCTGGGAGAAGAGAAAAGTCTTGACCTGGCACCGAAAATATGACAATGTCGGCGCCAGGTGGGCCTTGTCAGGGAGATTGTTCTACAGTTGGGGGGCCACCACAGAGAAGGCCCTCTCCCTTGTTGCCACCCTCCGAGCTGGTGCTGGGGGAGATGGGAAAATGCTTCATTGGGGGCCCATCTCTTATTAATTATCACATTGAGCTTTTGGAATGTGGTCGCTCCCCCTCCCCCCCTTTCCAAGTTGGCACATGTTTTCTGGCTCCTAGGCATGAAGGAACACGAAGAGGGTGCGTGTGTCTTCATTCTTCTCACTTTCTCTGCCGTAGGACGCGCTGCTATTTCGTGCGCTTTCAAAGTCGCACAGCAAAGCTGAACCTGCAGTGACTTTTTTCGGTGCAGCTGAAAAGCACAAAAAAGGGTTTGCTTTCAAAATACATCGCATGAGAAGTAGGTGGGGGGGAGAGAAATTCTCTTCTTCCCTTTACTGATGCCAGGAACTGCTACAGCGACGTTCCTTTCTCTCCCACCCCCACCTCTCCCTCCCACCCCCACCCGCCGCCCGGTTCCAACTGCTCCATCTGCTCACTTGGAAAGCTTCCCGCAACTGGGATGCAGGAAAGAAGAGAAGGATTAAGGGAATCTAGCCCTACTGAGCCAACAGCCTGAGAGGTCACTCAGCCACACCAGCATGCCGGCCTGTTGAGAGGCACTCCACTGGACAGGCCCGGGCCATTCCCCTGCCCTAGTCCCCATCACAGATTGTCCCGGTCGGAGACAGGCAGCTGGGGCATTTAAAAATATATCCAAACACCCATGCCGTTCTCCTTAGCTCAGTTGCGTCCAGGTGAGACCTAATACAACCAGACCCAGGAAGTGCCCAGGGCCCCGGAACTGCTTCCCAGGGCCCCGGAACTTTCTCCTAGGGCTCCGAAGCTATTCCCTAAGGCCCTGAGTGTCCTTTAGTGCCATTAGAAGGGTTTTTTGTCCTCTGCGTAATTGCCGCACCGGCACGCAAGGGGGATTGCAGCGGGGGAGAGAAGGCTTTGCCATTGCATGGCAATTAAACTTGGCAGAGGGCATTCCCCATTGGTTTGGGATGATCTGGGCCTGGGTGCAAATCAAGTGAAGAATTTATTTGAGCTGATTTGGATGAGATTGGCCAGCTTTGCCTCCTGTGAACCTGAAACAAATCGTAGTCATTCTTTCCCAATGTGCATATTGAGATATAAATGAGCATATGCAGATTTGAGTCCTACGGACCTGGGCCCTGAATCATTTAAGAGCCTAGCAGCACCCCGTGCTGAAGATGTCAACATTCAATATCCATGTGTGGAGAAGGGTGTGACCCTTTAGATTCAGCACCTGGTGGCACCCCCTTGCGCAGCAAGGACTTCAAGTAAGTGTTTCCTGTAACTGTTCGTCAGTCTCTCACAGGGGTTTTGAGGCATTTTGGCCCATTTCTCCTTACAGAATTGCTTCAACTCCGTGACCTTTGAGGGCTTCCTTGCATGAACAGTTTGCTTCCTGTCCTGCCACAACATTTCAATGGGGTTTAGGTTTGGGCTTTGAGTAGACCGTTCTAAATCACAGAATTTCTTCTTCTGCAGCCATTCTTTTGTAGATCTGCTTACATGTTTAGGATCATTGTCTTGTTGCATGACCCACTCTCCATTCAGCTTCAGCTCATGGACAGGAGGTCTGGCATTCTTCTCTAGAATCTTCAGTTGTGAGCCACCGGAAATTGTTGTGAACTGCCCAGAGAGCCTCGGCTATTGGGCAGTATAAAAATGAAAATAATAATCTGCAGAATTAATGGTTGTCAATGATGGCAAGCTATCCAGGTCCTGAGGCAGCAAAGCATCACATTCGCACCACCACACTTGATGGTTGGGATGAGGTTCTTCTGTTCTAATTCAGAGTTCGTTTTTTGCCAAACGTAACGTATCTCAATGAGGCCAAAAAGTTCTACCTTTGATTCGTCTGTCCAGAGATCAGAGTTCCAGAAGTCTTGGGAATCATGATTAGTTGGAGGGTGTCTGAAAAATCAGGATGGTTAGTTGGAACAAGTAGTGACTGGGTTCACACCACATGCTAACTCACAATCAGTGGCTGAGCATGGGTTGTTTGTTGAACTGTGGGTCAGCATCTTTTATTTATTTATTTAAAACATTATATCCCGCCCTATATCATTAAGTCCAGGTCCGGGCCCAATTCAAAGTGCTGGTATTAACATTGAAAGCCCTAAACGGCTTGGGGCCAGGCTATCTGAAGGAACGCCTCCTCCCATATGTACCTGCCCGGACCCTAAGGTCATCCTCAGGGGTCCTTCTCCGCGAGCCCCTGCCAAAGGAAGTGAGGCAGGTGGCTACCAGGAGGAGGGCCTTCTCTGCTGTGGCACCCCGGCTGTGGAATGAGCTCCTTAAAGAGGTTCGCTTGGCACCTACATTAGATGCCTTTAGATGCCAGGTGAAGACCTTTTTATTCTCCCAGCATTTTAACAGTCTATAAAGAAATTTTAACTCGGTGTTTTACATTTGTAATTTTGCATTGCTGCTGTTTTTATCTGGTTGAGCTTTTATATTGTATTTTATATTATGGTTTTATACTGTTGTTTTACACTTTGGTTTTAATTTTTGTGAACCGCCCAGAGAGCTCTGGCTATTGGGCGGTATAGAAATGTAAGAAAGAAAGAAAGAAAGAAAGATCTCAGAACATTTTCCTCGGGGTGGCTTGTTAACCATTTTCTTGAACAAGCCACCTTGAGAACCCATGATTTGTTGTTGGGTTGTTCATGATGGTTAACATCTATGTGATCTGCAGTGAACTTCAGATGGGCAGCAATAATCCCTTTTAGACAGCAGTGATTTCCCCCGGCTATCCTCCCATGAGCACCATCCTTGTTCAATCTTTTCCCCCGATAGCTGAGTCATGAACTCTGACAGGGAGAGTGCCCTGCAAGTCCTTGGATGTTACTCCGGGGTTCTTTTTGGCTTCTGGGAAGATGGACCAGTTTGTTCTTGTAGAGACTTTGGTAAGTTGACCACTCTTGGGTAGAGTGACTGTAGTGTTGCACCTTCTCCATTTCTGGACTGTCTGTCTGGGAGTGGATTGGTGGAGACAGACTTGGTTGGAATTGGATCAGAGCTCTGAAGGGTTTCCACATAGGAAATAAATAGAAACCTTGGTGCCATGATATCATTCTTAAAATTAGGATTCCTTGCTTGCAGCACTTGCTGAGTAAGTTTATACATAATCACATTCTCCCAAATGTTATCAATCCGCTGCTGTTTAAATGGTTTCCTCTGAGACTTTCAGTTATGTGCCATAGCTCCTTTTTAGGGATGTCCATCGCCTGGGAAATCTGTTTCTTTCTTTTTTTGGCTCAATGGAGCTCCAGGGCGGGCACAGATTGATTTGCATCTACAAGCTGAGATGCAGCCAGTTGTGGACGTTCTGCAATTTGTACAAGTTCAGCCATAATTTCCACAAATGTGGCTGCAGTTTGCACAAATTCGGCCATAATTTGCACAAAGTGCAGAACCTTCCTTAAAATATGAGCTAAATTCCAGGAAAATCCATGAACTGGCCCAACTTGCTGCAGATCAAGTCAGGCACCACAATGGGGGTGCAGGGGAGGGGGGGCGGCAACCCTAGGAAAGCACATTGAGCTCCATTCCCCCCTCCCCCCAAAAAACCCGATTCCTCTGAACTTCTCTACTCTTTTTCCCGTCCTGTATCTTCTGGCCATCAATGCCACTGGATGACCCCAAGTTCTGGTATTACAAGGGAGAAAAATATATACCTTCCTCCCACTGTCTCCATAGAATCATAGAATCATAGAATAGCAGACTTGGAAGGGGCCCACAAGGCCATCGAGTCCAACCCCCTGCTCAATGCAGGAATCCACCCTAAAGCATCCCTGACAGATGCTTGTCCAGCTGCCTCTTGAAGGCCTCTAGTGCGGGAGAGCCCACAACCTCCCTAGGTAACTGATTCCATTGTCGCACTGCTCTAACAGTCAGGAAGTTTTTCCTGATGTCCAGCTGGAATCTGGCTCCCTTTAACTTGAGCCCGTTATTCCGTGTCCTGCACTCTGGGAGGATCGAGAAGAGATCCTGGCCCTCCTCTGTGTGACAACCTTTCCAGTATTTGAAGAGTGCTATCAGGTCTCCCCTCAATCTTCTCTTCTCCAGGCCGTGTGTGTGTGTGTGTGTGTGTGTGTGTATACACACATGGGAAGAAAGGTTTCTTAAAGTTTTCCCTCCATGCTGCTTTAACCCCTGCAAGGGAAGAGATGAGTGCACAGTCCTCACTAGGGAAAGGGCCCTTACACCTAGCCACAATATATTTCCGTGAGCACAGGCTTCTTCATTTAGATTTTTAACCCATTCCGCTCTATGGAGTCTGGGCGGTAACTTTAAAAATCGCAATAAAAGACTAGCTTCTAGGGCATTTTAAAAGTAAAAGCCACCCTTTCAAGAACACCCACCCACGCCAATCCCTAGAATTTGTCTGAACAGAAAAGCCTTGTGGTCAGTCTGGAAGGAACTCATGCTTAAAGAGAGAGTTTCAGGTTTGAAAAGCAGCCACCAAGAACGGCTCCCTGTGGGCCTTTGCTAACTACACAGAAGGTCCCCTGGCTAGGCCCGCCACTGCAGACGGTAGCAGAGAAAACCCATCAGAACCCCAGAAAGATGTCATTTCGAAGGGTGCTGTACTCGTCCCATCAGTAGTGACACCCCTGCCCCCCAGTCACCGTCTTCCCCTGTGTGCAACCACCAAAAGAAAAGCAAAATTGAAATGACAGGACTCGTATTGCCAACGTCTGCACCCACAACGGCAGTAGCGGTGTGCTGGTGCTGCTTTCCGGCAAATGTCTTGGAGTTTTGCAAGTGCGACTTTTTGTGCAGCGAGAGGAGGGGAGGGAAAGTGTCTCAGCAGCCAGCCAGCCAGCCAGCCAGCCAGCCAGGAGTAGCAGAGAGGTAGTGTGCATGGTGCGCAGAATATCCAGTGAACTTCTGAGACTTAAAATCGGACATCCGGAAACACACCCACTTATGCGCTGAACATGCTCGTGTGCAGCTCCTGTTCCTTTCATTGGTGTCGGAGAAGTTCCCGTGGTGCGACACCTGGGGTAATCTCACCTGTTGTCAGCCCTGGGTATCCCAGTGAGCTGAAAGGTGAGCTCCTTTGCTGCAGCCGCCTCAGTCGTTCCCTGGGGGTAGAGAAGAGAGAAGGAAGAGGCGGTGCAGGGGGAGGGCGGGGGCCTGCTCGTGATGTTCCCTTCTCCTGAGCTCTTCTCCGAACAGTCAAGAAGTGCACCGCAAATATCCTTCCTGATGGCTACAAGCCATCCCCACCTCAATCCATCATTAGCCGGGCATGTTTCAGATCTGAGCCAACAGTGAATTGGTGTGCGTATGGCGGGGGGCGTGTGCGTGGGGGGGGGAGTGGATTCTCTCGCTTGCATGCCTTCCCTTATTCCCATGCCATCCTTGCTGCTGCCTGTGTGTAATTAACAGAGTAATTAAAAACAGGATGAGTTAATTGGTATTCATTTATGTGGCAGATGTTTTTAATTGAGATACGAAACAATTTACCTGTTTATATAAACAATAGTGAACGAAGGCTTGTAAAGCAGAGGGGGGATTTTCCCTCTTCTTCTTCTTCTTCTTCTTCTTCTTCTTCTTCTTCTTCTTCTTCTTCTTCTTCTTGTACAACAGAATCAGAGGGATTTCCAGGCCTCTCGACGTCAGGCCAGTGGTAGAGTTGGTGAAGGGGACATAGAGAAAGGCGGGACCGAGAACTGGTTCCAAGGATTTATGCTTCCTGTTAGCTAATTGTACGCCCGCCTCACCTTCAGACTCCGCGTGGGGCGTTCCTTGATAGGCAGGAATCACCCCACGTGTCCTGGGTGCTGGCAATGGCGTCTGCACCGGGCAGCCTACTGTGGTGTTATAGTGTACAGGTTGGGGCTCGAGGCATCTTTTGTGCCTTTGCAGGGGATTTGGGGCCACGCGGCCTGGATCCCAGCACACAGTGCTTCATCTATAGGGTGGCCACTTAGGCATTGCCAAACAAAAGAAAAGTGAGGGAGGGGAGATTTGCATAATCTTTGTGTGTGCTGATTGATACATATAGACAGTTGGGTTTTCTGTACAGTCAGGCAAGTCCTGAAACTGCCCCCCAGTACTTAGAATCATAGAATCATAGAATAGCAGAGTTGGAAGGGGCCTACAAGGCGATCGAGTCCAACGCCCTGCTCAATGCAGGAATCCACCCTAAAGCATCCCTGACAGATGCTTGTCCAGCTGCCTCTTGAAGGCCTCTAGTGTGGGAGAGGCCACAACCTCACCAGGCAACTGATTCCATTGTCGCACTGCTCTAACAGTCAGGAAGTTTTTCCTGATGTCCAGCCGGAATCTGGCTTCCTGTAACTTGAGCCCGTTCTTCCGTGTCCTGCACTCTGGGAGGATCGAGAAGAGATCCTGGCCCTCCTCTGTGTGACAACCTTTTAAGTATTTGAAGAGTGCTGTCATGTCTCCCCTCAATCTTCTCTTCTCCAGGCTAAACATGCCCAGTTCTTTCAGTCTCTCTTCATAGGGCTTTGTTTCCAGACCCCTGATCATCCTGGTTGCCCTCCTCTGAACACGCTCCAGCTTGTCTGCATCCTACTTGAATTGTGGAGCCCACAATTTCTCTGATTTCCAAATTGTGCTGTTTTGTTTTTAATGCTCAGGATTGCCCTCGCACACTCTGCCGGCAGTGCCCTCAAGTGAATGCCGTGGCTTTGGTAATGCCACATTTGCACCAAGATAAAAACCGTTTCTCAAGACAGCCGTTTTGCAGTAGGGCCATGCAAGCCATATTTGGCTCTTTGGAGGAAAAGGCAGGATATAAATGTCACACACAATAAAATTCTTTATCTAAGAGCTGAGCAACAGGCCATGCACAAGGAGTTCCTGAAGGTGAGAGACTGTGAGCCAGAGACATTAAGACTAAACCAGATGTGAGGTTATAAATGCATCTTTGCATTTAACTTATGCAATTTTAAAAAAAACCAATGCAAATAGCATCAGCTAGTGAGGAAGCGAGTTATCAGGATCTCAGACGGCTTGGAGGGGGAATTTGTGAATGCATTTGCAAAACACATTTCTTAGAAAAATGCGTACTTTAAAAATGCATTTGTATGCAATTCGGCAATTTGGGGGGGGAATTAATGCATTTTCATGCTTTAGTCAATGGGTGAAAAGTACATATTTGGATGTATGCTTTAAAAATGTGCCCTCCTCCCATTAAAAAAAGAACCAAAAAATAACTGCGTATGGGAATGGGGATGAGGCGGCCCGAGTTTCAAGGTGGAACTTGGAGAAACTCAGCCCTCGTTGATTCTCTCATTCTGGAGGAAGATGTGATATGTCCAGTCTTACCAAATCCTGAACAGAGACTCCCCTGTCCCACCATAAATGCTGTTCTCTCTCAGACTTGCTCCTTCCGAGGGAGAAGCCCGGCCTCCGGGGATGGGGTGGGGGCTTCCCTCGCCAGGGCAGGTTCTTATAGTTTCTGCCTCAGGTGGAGAGGGTCTCAGCATGCCTTGTTTTCCCAGAGTCGTGTCCCACAGCAGATAAGAAACGCGATAGCGGAACATTTGGCGAATGCTGGGAAGAGGCCTTGGCAGCCTGCCGGTAGCGTCCAGATGGCTGGAAGCCCAGCTGCGGGGAGAGCCGGCTGGTCTCAGGTGTGCTGAGTCCTTGAACAGTCCCAGGAAGCCTTGGCATCATGCGCTAATGAATATCGAAGAGGGGGCAAGGAGAGAAGTCTTTGCTCCTTAACACCGCGATTTTCCATTTCAGCAGGTACTGAATCACTCCTGTCAAGCCATGCGCCAACGGCGAGATGTTGAGCATCTCCTAATAGCTCTGTGGGCTTTGAATTCCCTCTGGGGGGGGAGGGAGGGAGGAAGGGGGACGCCGGCCTTTATCTCTCCCCTACCCCAGCCACAGTTCAGTGGTTTTATGAAGGAATTGTCTAAAATGGAAGAGCTCTTGCACATTTCCATGGCCTGCCCAAGGCAAAAGAGGGAGGCCCCGTGCTTGTGTGCAGCTTGGACTTCTTTTTACTGTTTACCTCCACATGTGGACATTTTGGAAGTGCTGCACTTATTTGATGGTGGCTGAGAACAGCAGGAGAATAAGAGAAGGCGGGGAAGAGCGCATTGACTAGGGGCTCTAGGAGGAAACGTGTACCTGATGTTGCGCTTTCGAACCAATACCTGAACCAAACTTCAGTAACCCTTCGAAGTTCACATTTTCTCCAGAATTTGCAGTAGAGTTATCCAATCAAAAACTGTATTTACAAATGATTCTATTAGGGGAACATTCACACAAAAATGCTAATACTTCGTATTAGGAAAATTGTATATTTGGCAAATTGCATACAAAATGCAGGTATCAGGAGAAATGCACACCGGAATGCGTACAACTTTTCATGCAAAGGAAAAGTTCTTGATGTTTGGGACAAACTGAATTCAAGACTGGGAAAATTCTCAAAGTTCAGGATAAACCGAACTAAAGATTGGAAAATAATGAGAAATTGAGAGAAACTGCATGTGTCCACTCCTGGCATAGAGAAAGGAGGGCCACTCTGCATTTTTCATCACAGGTTTGACTGTTGTTGTTTTAAAACAACAACAATAACAACAACAAGCTACCTCGCAGGGTAGTTGTGTGAGGATGAAAGGGAGTGGAAGCAGATTCTGCACACTGCCTTAAGCACCTTGGAGGAAAGGTGGGATACAAATGTTACAAATGAAAATGAATCAATCAATAATATGTGGCCTAGAAGGAAGCTGAGATTTTAAGAATTTGAATGCGGCAGACAGCAAAACCAGTTGATTCGTCCATCACGACCCTGGCTGGCTCCAGGGGTTTCAGACAGGGCTCTTTTCAGCCCTACCTAGTCATGCCAGGGGTGGAACCTGGGCCCTTCAGGGCGCAAAACGCATGCTCTCCCTCTGAACTTCAGTCCTGAGCGGAGGCCTGGCATTTCCCTTCTTCTGCACTTGCCGGTGGGGCCGCTTCTAGCTGCAACCCAGAATTTGGCTGCTGGAAGCTTCCCCCTGCCCTGGGATTTTTGATGTTTTAGGGACCAGGGCGGGCCAGGCTGGTGTGCCCCCAGCTGTCATTGGGATGTCAAAAGAGAGGCGAGGGGGCCCAGAGGTGCCAGCTGTCAAGCCTCTGAGCTGTCAGAGGGTGCCTTTCCAAACAAGCAAACAGGAAAGGAGGCCAGTTATTCCCACAACAAGGGCAGGCAGCACGAGTCACAGCCTGCTTATAGATCCTGCCCTGGCTGTGACGGTGGCCGGGGGGGGGGGGTATCTGGGAAGGGTGATGAGGACACAGGCGGAGCCCCTTTTCCTCCCCTCCCCCTCCCTCTCCCTCTCCGTCCTCTGGCTTTTCCCACATGCGAGAGGCCTGCAGTTCATCCCCGCTTGCCGCCGGCACTGAGTGCTCCGCCTAACACGATCCAGATGGATCAGCTCCGTCCCTGGTGAGCTTATCGGGGAGTTGTTGTTGGCCCCGCTGGCACGGCAGCTGAGGAGGAGGAATGCGCAGCCCTTTACTTGGAAGGAGGAGGCAGCAGCAGCCCCGGCTCCTCTTGCGCACATCTGGATTTCATTTGGAGAGCATGAAACGGACGCTGGGATTCCTTGCAATTGCCTCCTTAACCCTTTCCTCTTCACCTTCCCTCCCGCAAGGTCAAAGGAAGGGGGGGCGGAGGAGAAGGGGACCTGGGACATGCCGATGCCCTTTCCTAAAGGGGTGGAATGAAGAACGGAGTGTTTCTCTCATGCACCCACCCCCTCTGCTACCCCTGTAATTCCCACGTCTCAGACCCTGAAGCGATCGCTTGGGCGCCTGGTACATTTGGGCTGGTCCATAAGATGCAATGTAGCTGCTCGGCCTTTCGCCTTCATTATTAAATGCTGCTCATTTTTCTGACCAAAACAGGAGGCACATTCCAAAGAGGGACCCTCTTGAGTCGAGGATGCAGCCACTCTTGGCTCCTCAAATCCCTTCGAGGAGATGTTATGAGGGCTTTCCTATGTAGCAATAGGAATACTAATACTTCCTTCAAGTAGAAAGCTTGCATAGCAAGGAGCAAGCTGGGCGGCATCCTTTGTCCCTGATGGGCTAGATTTTTGTTTGCAGGGAATTTACATCATGGGGGTGGGGGGGAGCACCCCATCACCTTCAGCCTGAAGTCACCAAGTCCACTTTACCAGTCTAATTCTGTTGCATACATGGGTCCAGCCTTAGGCTGTGGCTAGAAGTGACTTGGGAGATCTATGATCACAATCTCCCACTTGTTTGTTTGTTTTTTTAAAAAAAACACGTTAATAGCAGCCCCTGGGACCCCGTCACTGGAGGAGAGGGGGGCTAGCCCTTCCCTCTGTGTGGTTTTCCCAACTGAAACTCTCCTCTCCAAACCAACCTGCGATTTGCCCTGAAGAGCAAACACGTTGGGCACCGTATGTGTAATACACCTGTGTATTCTGCTCCGTGAAGCAGGGAGCAGCTTTGGGAAGGAGGGTTTTAACTGGGGAAGCAGAAGAGAAGGTCCAAATCCCAAGGAAGAGAGAGGTTCTCCCAGCTTGCGACTTTACATCCTTTTAAATTGAGCTATGGAAGGGATCAAAACGGGGGTCTTCTGCACGCAAGGCTAGGGTCCTTCCCCAAATCATGACTCTCTCCCCCCCCTCCCAGTGATCTTCTAAAAATTGTGGCTATGGAGGACTATTATGGATGGTGTAGAGAAAGTTGATAGGAAGGATGGTGGGTCTCCCACCATTCATCTTCATGGGATGACCACAGGTTCTAGTATGGTGGGAGAGGGGGACATCCCAATGGTGTCATCCCATGAAGCAGAACGGTGGGAGACTGGAGACAGACCAAAAGGAAGGGCTTCTTCACACAGTGCATAGTTCAACTATGATTAAGCGATGGCTTTAAGAAGGGGTTTATGGAAGACGAGGCTATCAATGGCCACCAGTCATGTTAGCCACTGTGGGAACAGAATGCTGGGGGGATTCTACACGTTGTACTGAGGGCGCTTCCATGCACCCCCAGTGTGCCCCCAAAGCGATTGTGTAGCTTGCCTGGAAGAAGAGACGAGGAAGAGGCTTCCTTGCTGCCACCGCCACCGCCACCCACCTACCTCCTCGCCGGCCGGGTCAGAGAGCTCGGGGGAAGAAGGCGGGGTGGAGAGCGTCTCTTCCCAGGCAAGCTACACGATCGCTTTGGGGGCGCACTGGGGGCGCATGGAAGCGCCCTCAGTATGACATGTAGAATCCCCCCTGGACCGAATAGGCCTTTGGTTTGATCCAGCATCAGGGCTCTTCTTACGTTCTGATGTTCACAGCTTGCAGTCCGCTCTGCACGCGTCTTGCCATGGCCATGTAGTCCCGAGTTGCGGATGGTTCAGGCTGTGTTTTGATGATGGGGGGGGGGGGAGTTGGTTTTGCACTATTTGCGCCATTCATGCCTAATGCTCTTGTTAACCATTATTAATAATCTTCTTATCTCGCTGGGACTTCAGGGCGGCATACAGATGACATCAGAACAACTTAAGAATAAATATACACAGCTAAGAAATTTATTTATTACATTTCTAACCTGCCCAATAACTAAAGTTTTCTGTTGCTGTTCCTGCAATTCCCATCTCCTGGGATTTGGATTGAGTGGGCCCAAGACAAGAGTGTAACAATGTAGCCTGGCACCCTCCAGTTGTTTTGGACTACAGCTCCCAAAATCCCCAGGGCAAATGAATGATGGGAGTTGTAATCCAAGACATCTGGAGGACACTCAGTTGGTGAAGGCTGGTTTAGGCTGTTGGGTTTACCTATACTTTGAATGCACATCTGTCCTCCATCAAAACCAGCATACGGTCATTCCCTCCGGTATCGCTTCCAACTCCAGGTGAAATCTAAAAGGGGACCAGCTGCATGGGATGGAATCCACCAAGGTAGCAAACCCCGGGCTTTCAATCACAGGAGAATTAATGGGGAGCGAAAGGATGGGAGGGAGAGAGATCAGGAGTTGGCCTTCCGTTCCCACTGGGAGGTGTAGGGTGCGGATGGGTGGGCCCCCTCGGTCTAGAGGAGAAAAATAGCCACCCTTTCATATATATTTTTTAGATCCTTGCTTTCGCCGTCTGTGCTGCGCAGCGCCTAATGGAAAGCAGATGTGGGAAAGCAGACACAGCTCTCTGCAGTTGGGATAAATTATTTTGCTCCCCCCCCCATTCCCGTTCCCACCCCAAGGGGAAAAAAACACATTCATTCCTGCATCCTTTGAGTCATCGTAGGGAATCGTTGTGACATTTATAACTCCTGCCCAAGAAGAAGTGAATGCTGTTCACTGTCTCCTGCTTCATAATATGGAAGTGGAGTTGGGTTTTTGTTTTTTTGCAAATACCCAACAAGCAAACACAGGCTCTCTGTCCTGCATCCCTAAGTCCCAACCACGGCGGCGAAGTTTGCACGGGCTGTGCCTAAAAAGGCAGAATTGTACCCAATTGGTCCAATACAGGCATGCCCAGAAGGACTGAAAACCCATCATAGCAAGTCCTCTGAAATGGAAGGGAATCCAGGACAGCCATTGATCTGATAACTTCCTGATTAGACTACTGCAGTCCTCTGTACTTGGGGCTTCCCTTGTAGACAATCTGGAAGCTGTAGCTGGTGCAGAATGCTGCTGCCCATGTGTTGACAGAGCCAGTGAAATGTGAGCCTCTCACACCTGTTTTGAAATCTCTGCACTTGGTTGCAGGTGAGTCACTGGCCCCAATTCAAGGTGTTAGTGGTAGTATGTGAAGCCCTAAACCACTCAGACTCCATGTACTTTGTAGGACCACCTTCCCCAGTATTGATCAACCTGAGATTTCAGATTGGCCAAAGAGGCTTTGCTTTTGGTGCTCTTGGGGAATGTGGTCCCTCTGGGACTACTGCGTGTGGCAGAGACTTTTTGCTGGTGGCAACGTAGCTATAGAATTCCTTTTTAGCAGAGATTTGGCTATCCTCAATGCTGTTGACACTTAGGCACAAGTTAAAGAGCTTTTCTACACGAAGCTATTAATCCAATGTATCTATTTTTGGATTTGTCGTAGAATTGAGATCCGAGCTCTTCACAAAGTGCTTTTCCATTTCTGCTTTTCCACTACATAACCTCTAGGTGGTACTGTGCTATAGTGGAATAACACGACTAAACAAGTAGGAAAATACATTTTCTTTCATTTTCACCAATAATACTCCATTTTGTGCTGCGAATGCCTATCCCCCACATTCCCTATGTGCTGAAAAGGGTGGGGCGGTTTCAGCCCAGCCTGGTCCTTTGCCCCCTGCACACACGCAAAATGCCTGCTTAAGAGGGCTTGGGTTCAAATTATTGCACAACCGCAGAAACACTTCCTTCACTCAAAGCCTGAATCTCCAGGTTGTGAAGTGGAAATGGTTGTGGCCTACCTCTTAGGGATATTGTCGAGAGAGAGAGAGAGAGAGATCTGGGATATTTTGAATGGGGAAAGCTATCTGAGCCTGGAAAATGACACAGTCCAACCTCACCAAAGAAAATGGGGGGAGAACTAAAGAAGAGATTTTGGGATAAGCAGATAGGGAGTTGGGAGAAGGGGGAGAAAGAGAGACTGTGAGCAGATGGGACACAGGGTACCTTTCTCTGGTGGCAGCGGATCGACTGCCTGGCAAGAGGGTCCAGGCCTGGTTTCCATTTACACTCTGCTTCACTTCTCTATTTGTAGGCCAAAACAGACAAGGGGAATCCATCACCTCCTTTTGTAGAAGTGATTCTACTTAAGGTTCCTAACAGCCAAGTCCTTCTCTGGGCTGTAAGCTGTCAGGAGCTCAAACGTTGTATGTTTCTGGGTGTTTCGTCAATGTCTGTTTCTGGGTACATTGTATGTTTTTGTAGTTTTAAATTTTGTATATTGTTTTTAAGTGTTTTAACCTTATGTAAACTGCCCAGAGAGCTTCAGCAATGGAATGGTATACAAATGTACTAACAACAACAACAACATTAGGCTATTTTTCTTAGCGGGGTTCCCCCTTCGGTTTTAGTTTGGGCTTTTTATTTGAACTGTTGCAAACCTTGCCATTCCCACAAGTGTGGTGATACTTCTGCCTTGTTTGGCTCCGATCCTATCGTCACTCCCAGAGTTGATTGGAATGAAATTACAAAAATGCCGTAACCCTCCAGTGCTCTCTCTCTCTCTCTGTCTGTCTGTCTCCTCCCAAACCTGAGAAGCAACTATCCCAGGGACATGGTCACACTCAAGGAAGTGGGGAGCATGTAAAACCAGGGATACTTGCACAGGTTTGCACTTGAGCGCTATCATGCATGATGGCTGGGCAAAGGAATGGGATACAGGTGTCCCGTGTGCACCAGGAGGTTTCGTAAAGAGGCAGGCCACGGCAGAGATGGGAATGGAATACTTCCGTGTGGGCCCTGACCATTACACCAGCCTGCCTCTGAGCAGCATCACTTGACATCCCACTTTGCTCTTCCGGCCTACATTCCAGATCTGCTCTCTCTTCGCCGTCTCCCAAGAATGACAGTGTCCGGACATGCCTGGCCTTCTGCCGGCTCCCATCTGCTGTGCGAGGCGCTCAGCTGCTGTTTGGCCATGCGCTGTCACTCAGGACAGTATTTATAAAGAAAGCAGGAAGTGGGTGGGGGGAGGAAGGGGTCAGCGGGCCCACACCACGCCGAGCTCCATTCTCAGGCATCCGTGGTGGCCGGAATGCTGTCATCAGTCGGAGCGATGCTCAGTATTTCACATGATGCTTCTCACCGCTCAACACTTCCAAAAACAGCATGAGCTAGCAGAGAGGAGTGGAAAATTTATCGGAGCAAGCGAGCGAGCAGTCCAGTCTGGAAATAAAAAGGATCTGGGCCCAAGAAAGATTGCGCAGCAGCTAAAGCTTAGCGCTATGACTGAGCACCCGGGATGCCCTGGGGCATCTGAGCATAAGCAGAGTGCAGTAGCTCTCATAATGATCTAGGATTAAGGCCAAAGGTCTCCATGGCAAGCCGATTTCTTTCTGGCAAGCTTGGATCTCAGCCGCTCTCGACTAAATTAGAAATTAAGGAGCCACCCTTGGGCTGCAGAGAGCCACGGTTGTTAAGGGTATATCACCCAGTAGCAGAGCCCTGCTTTGCATGCAGAAGGAAGGTCACTGATTCTATTCATGCATCTCCGCTGTTATGATGATGATGGTGATGGTGATGCTTTCAAATGAGGTTTTTATGGTGCAATTGGGTGTTTATTGGGTGTGTTTATGTGGTTCCAGATCTGTTAGACTTCAGCCCCCATCACCCACAACAAGCCATGCTGGCTGGGGATGATGGAAGCTGTAGTCCAACCCGTCTGTAGGGTGCCTGGTTGGCCAAGGCTGCCCCGGAGAGCCACGGCCAGTCAGTTGGACAAAACAATCCGTCCCAGTATAACTCCGCTGCCTCTGTTTCCTGTGATGAGCCTGGGTTTAGCCTAGAGAACGAGGGTCTCTCTCTCTCTCTCTCTCTCTCTCTGCCCCAGCCACGAGAACATCCAGGCGGATTCAAGCAATTCTTTCTTTCTCGGTGAGCGTTGACCTTTCCCACTGCATTGCAGCTGGGTCCGAATGGAACTCAGATGTCCGAGGAGACCTGGGCACCACGGCCAGAGCTCATGGGACTGGCTCACCAAAGTGGATGTGGCCTGCTGAGAGCATCACGCAACGTCATGTTTCAGGCAGCCTCATTCCCCCTTGATTTCGACTGCATGGCAGTTGCAAAATTCAGCGCAGGTTAGTGGTAGAGTCCCTACTTTACATGCCGAAGGCCCAGTTCAATCCCCGGTGTCTCCACATAGGGCCAAGAAAGACTCCTGCCTGGAATCCCAGGGGAGCCTTTGCTGCCAATCCGTGTTGACAGTACTGGGCTAAATGGACCAAGATTCTGGCACTGTAGAACCCAGCTTCTGATATTCTTATTTAAAGCAGTTCCTTATTCAGAAACATGAGGACTGGAATCTTAGGGGGATTCCACACGTCCTACTGAGGGCGCTTCCATGCGCCCCCAGTGCGCCCCCAAAGCGATCGTGTAGCTTGCCTGGCGAAGAGACGAGGAAGAGGCGTCCTTGCCGCCGCCGCCACCCACCTCCCTCCTCGCCGGCCGGCTCGGAGAGCTTGGCCTGCCTTCTTCCGCCGAGTTCTCCAACCCGGCTGGCGAGGAGGGAGGTGGGTGGCGGCGGCGGCGGCAGCAAGGACGCCTCTTCCTCATCTCTTCGCCAGGCAAGCTACACGATCACTTTGGGGGCGCACTGGGGGCGCATGGAAGCGCCCTCAGTAGGACGTGTGGAATCCCCCTTAGTTTGTTTTTAGAAGCTCAGTGGCAATGCCCCTGTTTGCATGCAGAAGCTCCCAGGCTCAATACCCAGCATCTCCAGGAAGGGCTAGGAAGGAACCCTACATGAAACTCTGGAGGGGGATCTTCTGCTGGCAGCCAGTGCTGGCAATATTGGGTTAGATGGACCAAGGGTGTGACTCAGCTTCCTGTGTCCCTAAGGGGGAAAGGGCTGCCTGAATCCCAGCCCGGCAACCCCGTGCCTTGTTTTCTCTGCCTCCCCAGCCCAACGGCCCTGTAACTGTAACACATGGCCTCCGTGCCCCTGGATTGCCTTCATAGCATCTTTCTGCTCCCAACGCTTTCTGTGTGAAAAAACCGGCCATTCCTCACCTCACAGCTCTGCTCCCTTGGGTGTGTCTGGCTCAGACGTGTCTGGTGTGCATTTCCACCGCCGTCAGCTGTCTCGGTAAAGCATTTGCAGCTGTGGTGTTACAACCACAATCTTAAACCCCCCCACCCCCCAAAAAAGAAAAAGAATTCCTAGAAAGACAAACAGACAGACATTGTGAGTAGAACGCAAAGAAACTCCAGTTTTTCTCGGGGCCGAACATATTCTCCGGATGCCGCTATTAACCAGGGACAGCTCCTACTTTCCGGGCCCTAGTAAATCACTCGCTCCGTTGTGTGAGCTGCAAGAGCGGCGTCTCACAACTGGGGCCCTCCAGATGTGTCCGACTGCAAATCCCAGACACCTAATGTTAGAATGATGAAGCTGGTGTGGCAAGGTGACAGTCAGATGGGGCAATGCTGGACTCCCTCCCTCTCTGCTGGCTTTCCGACAGCAAGCAAAAGCCTTTTTACCCAAGCAGGGCTTTGGCGTGTAGGCAACTCTGTTGGGTTGGAGGCTGTTTCGATTCTGTTATCTGTTTTTAATTGCGCTTCAATACATTTGTTTTATTATTCGAGTTTTACTTATGATTGGAGTGCCGATTTTCTTGGTAGAAAGGCAGGATTCAAATCCAGTCCATCCGTATCTGCACAGATACTGTTATGACCTGTACATGCTCAGAGGCTCTTCAAGAGGCAACTGAACAACCGTCTGTCAGGGATGCTTTAGGGTGGATTCCTGCACTGAGCAGGGGGTTGGACTCGATAGCCTTGTAGGCCCCTTCCAACTCTGCTATTCTATGATTCTATGATTCTTTGTACTACTCCAGGCTGATCTCTGCCACTGCCAACAGGTTCTGGGGCTGGACCCCTGGGAGCCCTGGCTCAGTTTTTAAGCCCTGTGGACAAGGTAACTGGGGTGGGGAGAGGTTAGATCAATGCATGGCATCCCCCTCCCCGCAAGCCCACCCCGGTTTCCAGCCCATGCTACGGAGAGGTCAGGAATGCTGTGCAGTGCCAGGAAAGGCTTTGGAGCCGAAGGGGCTCTGAGGAGCTGAACAGGGTGAAGAGAGTCTCTTCTCCCTCTCCTTGGCCTCGGCCAGAGCTGCCTTGTGATTTATAACCGGCAAAGTTCGCATTTGTTGGCCAAAGCTCAGCCACATGCTGGGAATGGCGAGGAGAAGGCAGCCCTTGCTGGGGACGGAGGTGGTTCCATCGTTGGCTCTGCTCCAGAGCTCTCTCCGCAACATGTAACCCTTGGGAGGGTTTTTTTTTAAAAAAGAAATATATATGGAAAACGACCCGTCTGGAGGGGGGGGGCGCTCCTCATCGCAGACACGGCGGCTGCGGCTGCCCTGGAACCTGACTGCACCGCTTGGAAGAGTGGACGGCTGTTTGCATTTTTGGAGAGGCTTCTCAGCGAGGGCTTGGGAGCATCTAGGCCTGGCCGGCGATCCCACGCTCTCGGGGTCCGGATCAGGGCGACGTCGTCACCCTTCTGACTGGGAAAGCAAGGAGAGGGCTTCTTGGGTCTTTCTGCTGCACGAGGCATCATCTGTTGGCAAATGACGCAGCCCTCATCCAGGAGAGCTACAAGGGGGAGGCAGACATCCTGAAGCCGGCTTACGGGAGCTTTTTGACCAGTGGGACTAATCCAGGGTGAATATTTAAAACTGCAAGCATTTAAGGCAGGGGTGATGCCCGTGGACACCGGGGGGGACCCCAAACAACTTTCTCAGCACACATCAAGGTGCCTTAAACCTCCCCCCCTTTTTTTAAAAAAATTACACATTTAATTACAGGCCGCTGTGGCCGCTGAGATTGTAGACCGAACTGTGCAAGGTGGACAAATAGCCTGGCCTGGTATAAGGCAGCTTCCTATGACCGAGGAATGTCCAGATACTGATGCTCAGCTCAGATCAATGGGATATAACCACGTTCCTAGCCTCCCCCCCCCGCCATCCGCTGCATCGTAGCAAGAGGCCCTGAAACGGCATCCCTTCTTGAACCTGAATGCCCCGCAGATGTGTTGGATTACAACAACCATCACCCCCAACTGACCTGGGCATATGGGTTGGGGCTGATAGGAAATGTAGTCCATCACATCCGTAGGGAGACCGGTTGGGGGTGGTTGTCTCAAACGGCGCAAGTGCAGCCCCGCTGGAGGGTGCAAAAAGAAAAGAAAAAAGAATTCAGGCTGGTCTTGCTTAGGGTTCCATTCTGCAGGGCGCACAGCAGCACATCTGGGTCTGTTGCTTCTGCTAGAGGGAGATAACTGGTTTGGGGCCTGCCGCAACACACACCGCCCCATATTCCTCAATAATCCAGAGCGTGGAAAGGCAAACTTGTTTGCGACTGAAAAGCTCGTGGCCAAATGCAGGAAGCCAACCGTGGTAGCTAAACAACTGGAGAACAGAGGAGAGCAACATCTGGCTGATGGGCCTGATCCTGGTTGCCCAATCCGAGAATTGGGCGCCCTCCCCAAGGCCTGTCCTCTGCTCTTGGGAAAGGAATCCCCCAGTCTCTGCTGGGAGATAACCAGGGGACGCCCTGCCCCCGGCTGAGCTTGCAGGGAAGAGTCCTCAAGCCCCGGCTGAGCCCACGGCCACCTCGTTCGGGATGTGAATGGGGTGGGAAGGAGCTTCTCAGCTCAGCCATCACTTTGCCTCCCTTGGGATACTGAGCTTCTGCAGACCAGAGCAGGTTGACACAGCTCACAAATGTGTTCTGCAGGCCTGATGCATGATGAGACCCCCGGAGTTCATGGCCGGAGAGCCTGCTGGGGCAGGACTATGCAGCTTCATGGCAGAGCCCCAGCTGTGCACCCAGAAGGTTTGATGCCCGGCAGCATAGCCAGGGCAGGAGGGAGGCTCCCCTGATCGCCCTGGAGAGCCCTTGCTGCCAGTCAGGCTAGATGGGCCCAGGGTCCCAGGCAGTTTCCTGGGTCCCTAAACTCTCAAGAGAACTGAGGACTACATGCCGTTCCCCGGGTGTGTCCTTTTGCACCCCCTGCATGGAACCAAGCTCCAAATCGCTGCTTCGGTCCCCGTCTTTGAAGCCAAGCTTCTCTGCCTGGAGGGGAGACATGAGAGCACTCTTCAAATACTTCAAAGGTTGCCACACAGAGGAGGGCCAGGATCTCTTCTCGATCCTCCCAGAGTGCAGAACACGGAATAATGGGCTCAAGTTACAGGAAGCCAGATTCCGGCTGGACATCAGGAAAAACTTCCTGACTGTTAGAGTAGAAGGACAATGGAATCACTTACCTACGGAGGTTGTGGGCTCTCCCACACTAGAGGCCTTCAAGAGGCAGCTGAACAAGCATCTGTCAGGGATGCTTTAGGGTGGATTCCTGCACTGAGCAGGGGGTTGGACTCGATGGCCTTAGAGGCGCCTTCCAACTCTTCTATGATTCTATGAGAAACGTTTCGCCGCACCGTGACCTCTGCCCCCTGCAGAATTCAGGCATCCAGAATCTCCAGCGGAGAGCCTGACCAAAGGGCATTTAAAAGCTCGGCTCAAGCTTCCGTCGCTGTTCTGCGAACCCCAAGAACATCGCCCCTTAGTTAAGATCACAGCTTTATTTAGCCTAGAGCGCATTCTGTGTGTGTGTGTGTGTGTGTGTGTGTGTTGCGAGGTTCAATTAATCGCGCAACAGTTGCCGTGGATTATTGTTTATCAGTAGCGCCCGCCTGCTCGAGAGCACGGCTGCTCTTATAAAGGCAGTGTCACCTCGAGGAGACGCTGGCTGACCCCAGGCACGGGCGGCCAAAGGGGGCTGCTTTCCTTCTTTGGTTCTCATCTGGGCCTCGACACCGCCTGGCTGCCGCGAGGCTCCGTGATGGATCGCCACAGCTGCTGGCACACTTGCGCTCAGCCGTCAGACTCAAGTGCATCCTCTTTAATGGAGCAGAGAAAGAAATGAACTTGGCAGCCTCCGAAACGCGGTGGCGGCAGGTGCCTTCGCCGTAGACCTGGCTGCCAGCAGCTGCTCCTATCAGCCGTCCGTCCGTCCGCTCTTCCAAATCAGCTTCCCTCCCTGCCCTCACCCCGTCCCGTCCTTCAATCACATTCATCACCCTACCACCACCGTGGCTATGGAGAAGCCCTGCGTCCAGGGGCACGATGCCCTGGGCTACAGTAGGGGAGAGCTCAATGCCCTCCTTATGGGCTTCTCAAGAGGCGTCTGGCTGGCCAGGGTGGGAGGTGAGATGCAGACAAAAAGGACCTTCAGGCTATTCCAGCAGAGCCCCTTCTATGAGATAGGGATAGAGGAAGCTGCCTTACACTGAAAGCTTCGTCCCACGTACCTGCTTCCCTCGGATTATCCCGGTAGCGCTAAGCTTTTGCAGTTGTGGTTGTTTTTGCTACCAGGCGACAGCGATCCTTTGCATACCAGGAAGTGAGTTTAAGGGGGGAAACGTACAAAATCATAAGAAATCAATGGATGACCCAATTCAATTCAAATTTGGTATGCTTAAAGCTCTCCCTAATATCTATTACTGTGCCAATTTTGGTGTCTTCATCTTTAAAGCTTACGCAGATGTAAGCATTTCTTTAAAATCCTGCACCTGCGCCCCAGCGGCGGCTCGGAAGATACGCTCAAAAAGTAGGGGCTAAATGCAGCGAATCTTTTTGCTTTATTGCATAATTAAGGCAGGCTGCATGGGAGTACTTCACAATCGAAGCAGATTATAAGGTGGAGAACTTCTGAGTCCTTTGCATGCAATTCGCAGGGATTGCACAGTATAACGCTGGTGTGATAAAGCTCAGTGTCAGAAATGGTCCATCTAGCCCACCCTGAGGGCAGGGTGGGGGGAGTCTCAGGAGTGCGCCCCCTGGGGCCAAAACAGTTCTCCCTCCCTGGCATAAGGTGTCATCAGCCTCTCCCAACTTGTCAGGGATGCTTTAGGGTAGATTCCTGCATTGAGCAGGGGGTTGGACTCAATGCCCTTAGAGGCCCCTTCCAACTCTGCTCTTCTATGATTCTATGATGCTCTACAAATTATTTATTTATTTATTTTATTACATTTATATACCGCCCCACAGCCGAAGCTCTCTGGGCGGTTTACAACAATTAAAAATCTGTTGGACTACAACTCCCAGCACCCCCAGCTTGCCCTTCCCCTTTCACAGGTAGCGTCTTTATGTCCTCACTTCTTTTCCTCTCTCTCTCTCTCCTCCCTCTCTCTCCCCCCCCCCTTTGCAGGTAGTACAGAGAATAAGGGCAGCAACGATGCCTGACTCGCCAGCCGACGTGAAGACACAGTCCCGATCCACGCCGCCGAATATGCCGCCGCCATCACCAGCCGTCACGCAGGGAGCGACGCGGCACCCCACCTACACGCCAAACCCGAGTGAGTAGTCAAGTGAACACCCAGCCCTGGTATCAAAGACACTGAGGGATGGAGGGAGGGGGAGGGGGGACCTTGCGTTTGATGCCCTCCCCCACTTGGTTTTGCACAGTGTAATGCTCACTCAGGTGAAGGGAGCCTTAACGCATGGCCCTCTCTTAGACTCATAGAATAGTAGAGTTGGAAGGGGCCTTGAAGACCATCCAGTCCAACCCCCTGCTCAGTGCTGGAATCCACCTTAAAGCATCCCTGGCAGGTGGCTGCCCAGCTGCCTCTTGAAGGCCTCTAGTGTGGGAGAGACCACCACCTCCCTAGGTCATTGGTTCCATTGTCGTACTGCTCTGCAAGTGAGGAAGTTTTTCCTGGTGTTCAGCCGGAATCTGGCTTCCTTTAACTTGAGCCCCTTTTTCCGTGTCCTGCACTCTGGGAGGATCGAGAAGAGATCCTGGCCCTCCTCTGTGGGACAACCTTTCAAGCATTTGAAGAGTGCTCTCATGTCTCCCCTCAATCTTCTCTTCTCCAGGCTAAACAGGCCCAGTTCTTTCAGTCTCTCTTCATAGGGCTTTGTTTCTTGTTCTTTGCCAGGGGTGCAGAACCTCAGGGGCCACATCTGGCCCCAATCTAGCCCTCTGAAGTTCCCCAGAGGGCCATGCCCACTCTCCCTGGTCCCAACGCCTGATCATTGGGGACTTTCCCAGCTTTTGTGCAGTACCCCCCCCCTCCTAAGACTCAGCTACTGTCAGGAACAGCCTGAAGCCCAAATAGGGTGGTGCTCTGCCCCTGCCCCCTTTTACCGTAACCCCCTTGAACACCTTTTGAAATGGGATTTGGCCATGGGCCTGGAAGAGGCTCTGTGCCCTTGCACAATGCTAAGCCTCAGCCTCCCCTCTTTCCTTTGGAGTCACGAGCCAGATGTTTTGCAGGGCCCCTGGCTTCAGGTGCGTAGCTGCCTGTGACCCCTCCAGTCCGCTGGTGTTATTTGGAGAACCTGAAAGGGTGCTGGAGCCCTTTGAGCAGGGAGAGCCGTGGCCTGACTTGATTCTGCTGCGTGGTTTGGTGAAAGGAGCAGCAACCTTGTGGTGATCTCCTAAAAACGGGCAGGAGGAGGGGCGCTTGCGTAGGTTTGGCTGTGGGGTCAATGGCCTTGATCAGGACTTTGGATGGATGACCTTAGGAGCATAAAGACAGGCTAGGCAAGAAGACACCTGTATCTCCTCTGCAGAGCTAACACCCAGAAATGCTTTGCCAGAGCTATTAGTCACACAGAGCGACATCTCAGCAGTATTCTCCGAGCTCTAGCACAGGGGTGTTGGACCCCTTTCATCCTGGGTAAATTCCGTCCCAGAGAAGTTCTTGGGGCCACAATTGAGCATGGGTGGAACCAAAGGCAAAAGAGGGGGGAATACAAAAAATGCCCCCCCTTTTTTTTTAGCTTAAAGCTCTTATTCCCAGGAGAAGAATTCAATCTTTCAGAACTGGGCTGGTGGGTTTGGTGAGGATTTGCTCAAAAATAGGGGATCCACCCAACCATCGGGGGTCTGTGGAAAGGGGGTAGGGGGTGGGGGAAGGGGGCGTGGTCATGTGGGGAACTCGGAAGAGCTGTATTCAGGCCCCAGGCAGGCTGGGTTTGGCCCGTGGGTCGGACGTTCCGCACCCGTGCCCTAGCTGTTCTCGGGCACCGTGCCTCCTTGTCCCCAGTTTGCTTCCAGAATTGAAACAGGCAATCTTTCACCTTCTCGTGCTTTGTACTGCAGGGATTGTAGATTGAGGGCTGTTTATTTGCATTTCCAGGAGGAAACAAACAAACTCATTTCAGGATCCAGGCCGGGTGCCCTCCCAGCGTTCTCTGGGGCCCAAGTGCTTTCTCTCTCTCTCTCTCTCTCTCTCTCTCTCTCTCTCTCTCTCTCTCTCTCGTGTGACAATTCGGCTTGTCATTGGGAGCGGAGCCGCTTAGGATGCCGGGGTGGGTGGGCTTGGCTGGCATCCACCTCCCCCCTCCCTTGCCGTTTCTCGCCTCTTGCAACTTCTCCTTTCAAACGAATGGGAGTGCCATATGGCACCGCATTTGGAGTGCCAGGAAGGCAGGCGGCCCCCCCTTCCCTGAGACCCCGTGGGAAGAGCTTTCTTCTGTGCATGCCAGCCGACTACGCTCAGGCTGTTTCGGAGTGGAATTTGCTGGTAGGAGGAGAATAGAAGAAGGGAGGAAGGAGGAGGCGGAGGAAAGGGAGAGGAGAGGTTTGCTCCAGCAGCCGGACAACAGACAGGATTAACTTCTCGACTGAGAGATGCCCTGGCCCAAACTTCACGAGGACCTGGACCAGCGGAGGCTGGTGGCTGAGATGCCAGTGGAGCAGTGACTCCACTCCACATTTCGATCAGAACCAGTCAGAACTCTGAAGGAGCTCCCCAAAGTGCTTCACCCCTGAGACAGCTTAGCTTACTTTATGCAGGATGGCACCCAAGCATTCAATACAACTCCAGCATGTTCAATTAAGCCTTTCTTCGCTTACATTTCCCACGTAGATGGAGCGCTGATCAGCCTCAACCTTTTCCTCAATTGTCCTTGGTAAAGTAAAACCTGCATCGAGGAGGAGGGACAACAAATGCTAGAAGTCAGGGATGCTTTAGGGTGGATTCCTGCATTGAGCAGGGGGTTGGACTTGATGGCCTTAAAGGCCCCTTCCAACTCTACTATTCTATGATTCTATAAGATGAAGTTCTCCAAAGTTGCATCTTATTGGATCCTGGTTTATAGTGGGCTGCGGAGCAGCAGTACAGCAAAACCAAGCACTGTACAGCTTGGTTGCATGTGCTTCACATCCCACGGTGGGATTGGTCTGTGGCTGCCCAGAAACTTCCTCCCAGGAATAAAAGGGCCCCAGCGTTGCAGTTTACTGTGAATCTCCTTGGGTGCAGCCTCCACCACCCCAAGGATCATCTGCCCCAAAGTAACTTCCCACCTCCACTGGAATAAACGGTGTGATTTTAAAGAAATGCACATGATTTTACATACAGCATTGTGCTTACAAGATCTGTCCTCCAGCCCCATCACCCCTCCACTGCCCGAATTATTAGTATGAGAAGCCAGGAAAAACACGGTGGGGCCTGGGAAGGGAAAGGCAAAAAGGGAGAGTGCCAAGGCACCAAGGCCGGCACTCCTGGCCTCAACGTCCACTTGAGCCTCTTCCAGTTTCCAGGTCTCCTCCTGCAGAACCCGGGTTGCTGCTCTATCTCCGCAGGCTCACGCTTCCGTGCCGAAGGCCCTGAAATAGTTGTCACTAGAATGGCCTGCTCCTGGACTCCTCCCCCCCTCAGCTGTGAACCGCACAGCCCAAGTCAACACTTGTGGCTTCGTGCTTTTATTTATTTATTTATTTATTTATTACATTTTTATACCACCTGATAGCCAAAGCTCTCTGGGCAGTTCACAAAAATTAAAACCATGAAGAGCATAGTAAAACAACCAACAATCTAAAAACAGAAATACAAAATACAATATAAAAAGCACAACCAGGATAAAACCACACAGTGGAAATTGATATAGGTTAAAATATGGAATTAAAACAGCAAAGTTTAAATTTAAGTTAAAATTAGGTGTTAAAATACTGAGAAAATAAAAAGGTCTTCAGCTGGCGATGGAAGGAGTACCGTGTAGGCGCCAGGCGGACCTCTCTGGGGAGCTCGTTCCACAGCCGGGGTGCCACAGCAGAGAAGGCCCTGCTCCTAGTAGCCACCTTCTTCACTTCCTTCAGCAGGGGCTCACAGAGAAGGACCCCTGTGGATGATCTTATGGTCCAGGCAGGCACATATGGGAGGAGGCGTTCCTTCAGATAATCCGGCCCCAAACTATTTAGGGCTTTGACTGTTTAGGGCTTTTACCATCCGAAAGAGAAAGACGCGTCCCGCTTCTTCTCCACCTCTTCCCGGGCCTCCGTGGGCTGCACGGTGTCAAGCAATTGCACCCACCCTCGGAATTGTGCAGTGAGGGGGGGGGAAGGGGGGATGCGGCTGGGAATGTTCTTTCCTTGCTTCCCGCCGCGCTACCCTGCTCTGAGTGGCAGCTTGAAGGCAGCCTTGCTTTTTGGAACCAAATGTTCTCTAATTAGAAATCGGATTCCGCTCGTGTCTGATCTGATGGGGTTGGCTTTTAATCGTTCGCTGGAGCAGATGTGAGCCCTCGTTGAGCCCTTCTGGGTTTTCTGCAAAGGGCTACTCCGGCCCTCTGCTGCTCCTCCAAAACAATGACTTGCATGGGAATAGCCAGCACCAGGCCTGGTCCCCCCCCCCTCTCACAACTCCCCCCACCCCTCCCTCAATGTGTATGCATTTAAAGCGCTTAGAGGTTAGGGAAAGGAGAAGGGTTGGAAGTTGTGACTTTTGCACTTAATTCGAGTGGATATTAGCAAACAGCTGGTGCCGTGCCCTTGCTAAGAGCTCGGCTAAGACGTTTCAGCTTAAACCAGCAGCTTTGATAACCACCTAGCTGGGCGGTTTACCACCCGGGAGCCATGGCGGCGGCAGCGGCGGCGGCAGGGTGGGGGGAAGGAGCCTGTCTTCATCCAGATCCTACCGCCACGGAAGAAGTTGCCAGTGCCAAAGTTCCCAGCCAGGCTGTGGCTTTTGAAATAGCCCAGATGTGCAAAGCGAGGGTTGGGTTCCATTATCCACTTGACTGTTCACAGGCCCCTTTTGATGGAAACCTTCCTGGGAAAGCTGAACTAGCAGCCTTCCCCAATGTCCTTCCCCGTGCATATAGGCTCAGCGGGTTTGCGTAAAGAGACCATGCAAGCTACACGTAGGAGAATTTCAGGCACACGGTCACCAGGCTTTATAAAACGTTGACGCTCATGGTATGAATATGCAATAAGCTGTTACACATACTTCATTATACAGGCATATTTTCTTATGAAGAAAACTTGTCTCTTTCTACGATGGGCCCCAGTTCAGCATGGAGCTTGCTATGAGGTCATAGAAACAGCATCCATGTGACACGCATACAGATAGGGGCATGAAAGGAGTGGGAGGGAGGAGGCTTCCTTTCATCAGCGGGCCAAACGGCGACCATTTATAAGCCAGGTGTGACGTGAAGGCTGCCAGTTGCCGACTCCTGGCTCCTGCATTTTAGAATAACACGTGCAGGCGAGCTACACACACAGAGATGCTATCCACAAAGTATTTAAGTGGGAGTGGCTTCCCTCAATCTGCATTACAGTTTATGGGTCGAATCTAGTACAAGTTGCCTGCCCAGTTTATAGCCCATTTGGTCGTTGCGCTACACAACCCAGCTGTTGTAGAAGACCCTAAAAAGCAGGGACAAGGATTTAGTTAGAGTTTTGCCATCGCACGTTTGGAACAAAGTCTCCTTGCCAAGACGTAGAGGCATCGGCCCTCCTCCCATTAGCCACCTGGCTCCAGGGAGAGGGAGAGGGTAGCCCGGCGCAGCTCGGGGACTGGGGAAAGCACCCACCCACCCACCCACCTCGGGCCTCTCCTGATAGCGTATGTTTTATTTTGCTTGCAGATCGCGAAGCTGGGCCTCCGATGTTTCTGCCCCGCGGCCGTTTTCATGGTTGCTTGAAATGGTCCATGGTGTGTCTCTGTAAGTAAGATGAAACGCGCCGGCCAGCGAGAGACCCAGAGGCTGTAGCTCAGCTTCGCTGCCCGTAGATCAGGGGTTGGGAACCTCAGGCCCAGGGGCCAAAGCCAGCCTGCTTGGGTCTGCAATTTGGCCCTCCAGGTTTCCCTAGATTGATTGATTGATTGATTGATTGATTGATTGATTTCATTTCTATACCGCCCAATAGCCGAAGCTCTCTGGGCGGTTCACAAAAATTAAAACCATGAAGAGCCATGTCCCCTGCCCCTGCCCCGCCCCTGTTCCTCCAGACCAATGATTGTGGGATGATTTGCTGGCTTTTGTGCTGTTCCACCAACCCACCCATCCAAAAAGGTTGAAATGCCTCTCCTAATTCTTAGTTACTGGCAGAAAGTGCTTTAAGCTGAAATACGCTGGGTTCTTTTTGTAATTTTGGCCAAGCCCTTTTGGCGTTGGCTCCTTCCCTTTGCCTTTGACACACACACACACACACACACACACACACACACACACACACACACACACCAGGTTCTGTGAAACTGAGTAAGTTTCACAGCTGGACATCAAGAAAAATGTCCTGACTGTTAGAGCGGTACGACAATGGAATCAGTTACCTAGGGAAGTGGTGGGCTCTCCCACACGAGAGGCCTTCAAGAGGCAGCTGGACAACCATCTCTCAGGGATGCTCTAGGGTGGATTCCTGCATTGAGCAGGGGTTGGACTCGATGGCCTTGTAGGCACGTTCCAACTCTGCAATTCTATGATTCTGTGAAGACCCTCAGGTTGAAAGGGCTTCAACACCCCTGCTGTAGATACATTTGGGAGGGGGGAGCCAATGGGCAACTGCATTGCTGAAGTGGTGCAAGCAGAACGTCAGAAGAGCCCTGAGGCTGGATCAGACCAAGGGTCCAGCTAGTCCAGCATTCTGTTCACTCAGTGGCCAACTAGCTGTTGACCAAGGACCCATGTTCCCCAGCAACTGGCGTAGACAGGCATACTGCCTCTGATACTGGAGGTAGCACATAGCCATCAAGGACAGCCTCCTCCTCCAGGAATTTGTCTACCCTCCCTTTTAAAGCCATCCAAATCAGTGGCCATCACTACCTGTTGTGGTAGTGAGTTCCACAGATTAACTCTGAGCTGTGTGAAGAAGCTCTTCCTTTTATCTGTCCTGAATCTCCCACCAATCAGTTTCATGGGATATGACCCCATTGGGTTCTAGCATTATGGGAAAGAGAGAAAAATGTCTCCCTCTCCACATTCTCCACACCAGGCATGATTTTGTACACCTCTACCATGTCTCGCTTTAGCCTCCTCCTTTCCCCTCCCCAAGTCATTGACGATGCCTCTCTGCATAACCTGTCAGTTGCAGGGTTCCCAGTTAGCCAGCATAACAAGAAGAGTATCCCAAAGTCACGTTGTTCCTCTCCCTGCCTCTTCGCCAGGTCCTGTAGGCATGTCGCAGTTTACCCTCTGGGCCAGGCAATGGGCTGTTTTGAATCTGCCTACGTTTCAGTCACTTGGCGTCTGCAAATGAGTGAGGTTATCAGTTAGTAAAAAGTGAGAAACCGAGAAACCTGTTGACCTGTAGGTGCCAACATCCATTCCTAGAGGGGCAGGTGGAGGGTTATGGCTACTCAGGAAAGAAAATCACTTTTAACATGCTTTTAGGCACCTGTCTCTCTTATTATTAATTCACACTATAAGCCTGCAGCCAAAGAATTGGGTAGTTAGTCCAAATGAACCTGTGAAATTCAGCTCCCTTCTCTCCTTGCCCCTGTTTGCTTCAGTGCTTTTCTCCTCAGGATGTCCACTGTTTATTTTGCTCTGTACCCCTCAGCCATCTTGCCTCTGGACACCCTACCCCTTATCTTCCCAACATTCCAGGATCTTTCCCCACTTTTCAACCTGCCCCACAAACCTGCCCCTAAAGCCTCTGTGAAATTTTAATCCCAACCAAACTGACAATGTAACCCTTTCCTCAAGAGAAATTGGACTGCAAGCATTCTGACAGCCATTCCCAGGGCTATTTCGAATGTTTGTGAACATTCTGTGCCGCCATCACACCAGCTCAGCCAATCAGTGTCAAGAGGCTTCATTGCCAAAGCACAATATAATATTAGATGGATGTTTTTAGGTTTCAGTTTCAGCAATGGGATGGGCCCTGGATCAAATGAGACCCTGCATAGCTCAGTTACAAGTTGTTCTTCTTCTACACACAGCTGAAGTATGTGATCCACGCCAAGCTAATCCCATTTCTATGGCTTGTCTTCCAGACTTGTCATCTGTCCCGTATACCAGAGATGGGGAACCTCCAGCATGCAGGCCAAATTTGGCCCAGCAGGTTGGCCCATCCTGCCTACAGGGCCTCTGCTGAGGCCTTTCCCCAAGCCTCACCCCTTCAGGCTAGCAGGGAGAGGAATCTCCACTGTTATCTCCAGTCACTGGTTGGAGATAACAGTGGAGACCCCCCTGTGTGATGCAACGCCTCCTAATTGGAAGGTGAGCACCATGGTAAGAGGAATCCCTGCTGTTACCTCCAATCACTGAAAGGCTGGGGTTTGGGGCTCCATCCCATTTCCCGTGCATAGTATTGTGAAAGAACCCCAGCTGACTTTGCAGCATTGCTGATGGTCCCTGGGAATAATAAAGGAAGATATTGGAGGAGGGGGGCTGGAATGCATATAGGGGGAGGGAAAGAAACGCTTCCGGCCCACGTGGGCTGTGGACCTCTTATGGCTGCCTGTTGAGGAGCAGTGTTTTATTGGCTGGGACAGGAGAGACAGAAGGCATCATATCCTAGCTGGGTGTAGCCTGGAGCTCAGAAGATTCCACACCAAGAGAAGCCATATGCCCCAAAGCTGTGACCTGTGCAAGGGATGCAAAATAGCAAAATGCAAGCTTGTTTCTGCTTGGTTTCATTTGCGTAATTTATGGGTCAAACAGTCCTGCAGGGGACAAATGCCACAGACCCCGATCGCGAGCTCACACATCATGCGCCTTCGCTTCTGGGAACAGGCGATTCCGGCCACTTCACGCTTCTCAGAGCAACTTCTGCTCAGGTGCAAGTCAAGGGCAGGCTTGCTCACCTTCCAGATGAGACAGTTATGCGGTGTGATGGCTGACACCCTCTTTTTCAAACACCCCCTCCCCTCCTTTAGCTGAGGGGGACCCTCCGACGCAGCCCCCGTCCCCAAAGCGTCAGAGACATGTGTGGAGTTTAACTTAGTAACACACCTGTCACTGGAATAAAAGCAGTTGTGGCCAGGCGGTTATTTTCGGCACCCTCTTTAGCAAGCGGTGGCTCTCGCCCGGCCGGAGAGAGAGCAGCAGCCCAAGGAAAAAGACGTAAGTCCGAAGGGCTGCAGCTTCCCAGGAGGTGTCATTATAGCGGGGAAGGTTAGTGATTCGTGAGGACGGAAACAAGGCCCGGTAAACTTGGCGCTCTGCTTTTCCCAGAAGGATGCTGGGATTTAAGGCTTGCCTCCTCCAAGGCAGGGGACAGGGGCTGAGGGAGGCGTGTTGGTGCTGCTCTTTCCAAACAGGCTGGAGACGGACGGTCACGTCTTCAGAGAGTCCGTGTGGTGGTTCGTGGGCTGTGTACAACTCCTTTGGCTTTGGTCTCTAATAAATGGGTTTCACAGGGGGAATCTTATGGTTTTTAAAACCTGCGACACCTGTTTGACTGAGATGACAGGGGATCAAAAGAAACGTGTGTGCATATGCCATGACGCCTCTATCAGGCTGCGTTGAACTGTCTTAAAAACGGTTGTTTGTCCCCGAACTAGGAATGCATGCACAGCACAGGGCCGGAGGACAGTCTGGGAACATGTTATCTCTGTTTGATGCAGAACGATTTGTTGTTGTGGGGCGGTGGCCCTTCTCTTGTTTCCTGCTTTGGGGAGGGGAGGGGGAACCCAACACCCCCTTGTGTGTAAAGGGACTGGAAGTGGTAGGGCTGCTGCCCTGGGAGAGAATTTATCATGGAATATTATTATTCTAGGATATTTAGGATACAATCCTACCTACCCTTAGCCGGGAGTAAATCCCTCAAATGGGACCTAGAGACATGCAACAGCACACTCCTAAGTATGTTTACATAGAAGTAAATCCCACTATGTTCAATGGGGCTTACTCTCTAGTAAGTGGCTTTTTAGGATTGCAACTTAAGGACATTATTGTTTATTGATTTGATTAATATCCCACCTCTCCTTCCAAAAAATAGTGGGAAAATTTAATCAAGGCAAGTGTTAAAACAAAAAATTAAATCAATCCATCAATCATAAAAACAAATACATTAAAAGCTCAATTTAAAACGAACCATCTTCCAACCTATCTTCACTCCAAGAGCAGAACCAGGTACGCCGAGATAAAGTGTAATTGTTGCGTCTCTTGTGTAAAACAGCCAAGGCCCAATCCACCAGGAAGGTCTCCTGCACAGGCCCCATTCAGTTCAATAGAGTTGTGCAGGAGATGCCCAGTGTGGGCTGGACTGCACAATAGTTGGGAAACTGCCAGCGGAGTTTATTTTCACAGCCTGCCTATCCTTTATCAGGTTAGGCTGATATTTAACCCTATATGTCCCCTCCAGCAGGTTAAAAAGAGGACTCATTTTATCCTCTTGCCTTTCTGTCACTGGGATTAGTTGTGGTCCTGTGCAGATCCAGAGAAGGCCATTTGCAAGCCGTGTATTTGCAGTTCATCAGTTTAAATTCATGCATATTTAAAATTGCCCATCTTCATGCACAGAAAAACAAACAAACCCTCAGGTAGAAAACCAGCCTCCTGGTTTGATTCTTTCCCCCAGGATACGCCCGTCCGGTTCCTTACAATCTTCCTTGGTCCTTTTCCATTGGTTTACCACCTATATTTAGACACTTTCTTAAAACTTCTTGGGTTTGTTAGCACTAAAATACAGAGATCCAACACAGGCTGCCATATCATCTGGGTTCCCATACTCCCGCGAAACACACCCACCCCTCAGAGGGAAATGGGGTACGCGTGCGTGGGAGGCTGGCACTGCACCCCACTCTTGACTCATATTCAGTCTGAGCAATCCACTATAAATGTTCCTTTCCCCTGCCTTTATCAGCAGTGTTTCTCTACTTCGCCTCCCTTTTCGAATGTGCATTTCAGGTGTTTCCCCCCACAGTTGCATGCTTTGCCTTGGACGGGTTTTTCGGCATGAGTTTTCTGCCTGGGTCTTGGATTTGTCAAAAGGGGTTTGACATCTAATTGCACCCTCCAGAGTGTTTGCAATCCCTCTTACTTGCTCTCCCTGACACACCTGGTAGATATCATAGAATCATAGAATAGTAGAGTTGGAAGGGGCCTAAAAGGCCATCGAGTCCAACCCCCTGCTCAATGCAGGAATCCACCCTAAAGCATCCCTGACAGAGGGTTGTCCTGCTGCCTCTTGAAGGCCTCTAGTGTGGGAGAGCCCACCACCTCCCTAGGTCACTGGTTCCATTGTTGTACTGCTCTAACAGTCAGGACGTTTTTCCTGATGTCCAGCCGGAATCTGGCTTCCTGTGACTTCAGCCCGTTATTCCGTGTCCTGCACTCTGGGGATGATTGAGAAGAGATCCTGGCCCTCCTCTGTGAGAGACAACTTTTCAATTACTTTAAGAGTGCTACCATGTCTACCCACAGCCTTCTCCTCTCCAGGCTAAACATGCCCAGTTGTTTCAGTCTCTCTTCATAGGGCTTTGTTCCCAGACCCCTGACCAGCCTCCTCCCCTCTGCTTCCGCATCGCACCAGGGCTGCTCCTGAGGTGATTCAGCAAGCAGGCAGGTTGTGCTGTGTGGGACAGGGACTTCTCCACTTGCATTCAAGACCCATGCATCCCAGCAGGCCAGGCTAGCGAACTCATCAAGCCTTCAAACTTAAAGCAAAGTGAAATGACGCGAGTCCATGGAGGAATGGGCACTGGCCAGTGCTGCCTGAGCAATAGTTTGGTGTCATACAATGGCGATGGGAAAGTAGATTGACTGAGGGAGGTGGCCCATGGAGGGTGCTTTGCCCAAGGGTGACCCCAAACTGGAAGCAGGCACTGAACACTTACCTGGGAGTAACTCCCATCAAACTAAATAGGACCTAGTTCTAAGTAGACATGCCTAGGATTGCACCGTTAAAGTATTTCAGTAAGAGAGGTTAGTGATGCGTGGAGTTCAAGTATAGGCCACAACGGTGGAAGAAGAAGTCCCAAAGCCCAACCCTCGAACCCGGAGATGTGGGAAGAGCAGGCAGGTAGCAACTTTCAAAATGCTAGAACCGAAAGGGGTCACATCCCATGAAGCTGATTAGAGGAGATTCAGAATGGATAAAAGGAAGTATTTCTTCACACAGCGCGTAGTTAAACTATGGAATTCACTACCACAAGATGTAGTGATGGCCACCAATTTGGATGGCTATAAAAGGGGGTTGGAAAAACTCCTGGAGGGGGAGGGGGAGGAGAAGGCTATCAATGGCTACTAGCACTGACTTATTTATTTATTTAATTAATTAATTACATTTTTATACCGCCCAATAGCCGAAGCTCTCTGGGCGGTTCACAAAAATTGATGGTTATGTGCTACCTCCAGTATCCAAGGCAGCAAGCCTGAGTGCACCAGTTGCTGGGGAACATGGGTGGGAGGGTGCTGTTGCACCATGTCCTGCTTTGTTGGTCCCTGGTCGACAGCTGGTTGGCCACCGTGTGAACAGAATTCTAGACTAGATGGACCCTTGGTCCGATCCAGCAGGGCTCTTCTTATGTTCTCATGGTGCAAGGGGAAAGGTCCAAAGTTTTACCTGTGAAGAGGTGCCCAACCTGGCCCACTCTTCCTCCTCACCGTCTCCTCCTTTCCCTTGCAGTAATGAACGGAAACAGCCACTCCCCCACGGCCATCAACGGAGCACCCTCCACCCCCAATGGCTTCAGCAACGGGCCCGCAACTTCCTCCACCGCCTCCCTGTCTAACCACCAACTCCCTCCGGCCTGCGGCGCTCGCCAACTCAGCAAACTGAAGCGCTTCCTCACCACTTTGCAACAGTTTGGCAACGACATCTCTCCTGAGATCGGGGAGCGTGTCCGCACCCTGGTGTTGGGCCTCGTGGTAAGTTCATGTCTGGTGTTCTGTCCTGGGCGGTGAGATCTCTGTCTTCAGTCCGAGACCCTCTGAAATTGGGGACGTTGTATAAACAACCCCATGTAAGGTGGCTATAGGAGAGAGGCCTGCTCAGTGGTGGCACCCCACTTACGGAATTCTAATTTCTCACCTACGCTGTTATCTTTTCGGTGCCAGGCAAAGGTGAACCGCCCAGAGAGCTCCAGCTATTGGGTGGTATAGAAATGTAACAAATAAATAAATAAATAAATAAATAAATAAATAAATAAATAAAGGCCTTTCTTTTCCCCCAGGCATTTTAGAGACCTAGTTCTAGATTATTATGGCTGTTTTATTGATTCCTGTCCTGTTTATTGTTTTGCGTTATATTGTATTTTATTCTTCTACATTGGTATTGTATTTTGTATTTTTAGCTGTGTTTTAAAATAGCATTTTAGTTTTTGAACTGGCTGTAATCCACCCAGAGAACATTAGTTATTGGGAGGGTTAGAAATGTCCTAAATAAAGAAATAAAATAGAAATAATATTTGTAATTTAAATAGAAATACAGCCCATCTCACCATAGGAGGGAGGCCTGCAATTAAGTGATCAGTGTGCCTGCTCAGTCTTCAAATAGAGGACTTGTCCCCTGACAACTCTCCAGAATAGAGGACTGTCCTTTGTAAAGCAGGACACATGGCCACCCTAGTCGCACAGCAGTAGCTCCACTCACTAGGATGTTTGTGTGATCAGCATGAACTGCACTATAAATGACCGTTGTTAACCATGTGATTGCCACTGTTAGTACCTCTTGCATTTAATTTCCTTCTGACCTCACTTTTTCAATTCTCCATCCACCCTCCACCTCCAAGATGTGCTGTATTAAAACATGAACTTCTCCATAACACTGTCTCCATCTGATGAAGTGGGCTGTACTCCATGAAAGCTTCTGCCGGAATAAATTTGTTAGACTTTAAGGTGCCACAAGAATCTTTGTTGTTCTTAAAGACTAACAAGTTTATTATGGCATAAGCTAGAATCTACCACAACCGTAAAACAACCCGTGGGTTCTGGGTGGCTTGTCAACCATCCTAAACAACCCACCCTCACTGGGTTCGCATGTCACAAGAAGCTACGGCACCCCCTGAGACGCCCTGGATATTCGACATGGCTGCCACCCCCACAATGAAAAACTCTGCAGGCAAATTCACCCATGGTGCCTTCTCGTTCTATGCCAGCCTTCCTCAACCTGGGGGCGCTCCAGATGTGTTGGACTACAACTCCCAGAATGCTCTGCTGGCTGGGGCATTCTGGGAGATGCAGTCCAACACATCTGGAGCGCCCCCAGGTTGAGGAAGGCTGTTTTATGCAGTCAGGATGATCAATGGCTACCCGTAGTGAGAGTGAGGAGAATTCACTGGACACAGAAGCCCTTGTGGGCCCGCCTTGAGTTTTGTTGCTGACCTGCTGCTGCTTCTGCCTTGCAGAATTCCACGCTGACCATTGAGGAATTTCACTCCAAGCTCCAAGAAGCCACGAACTTTCCTCTGCGTCCCTTCGTCATCCCGTTCCTGAAGGTAAGCCCCTTCATAAAACAACAACATCATCATTATTTATTTATTTATTTATTTATTTATTTATTACACTTATATACCGCTCCCATAGCCAGGGCTCTCTGGGCGGTTTACAGAAATTCTAAAATTGAGGTAAAAACAAGTATACAAAATTTAAAACTCTAAAACACAGAACATACACAAATAAAGCATTAAAAACCGATTAAAAAACTAAACATGTGGGTAATTAGGATGTGCCGCTATATGCCTGGGCCAAGAGGAAAGTCTTAACCTGGCGCCGGAAAGATAGCAGTGTTGGTGCCAGGTGAGCCTCGTCAGGGAGATCATTCTACAGTCTGGGGGCCACCACCGAAAAGGCCCTATCCCTCGTTGCCACACTCCGAGCCTCTCTCGGAGTAGGCACCCGGAGGAGGACCTTAGATGTTGAACGTAGTGACCGGGTATATTCACGTCGGGAGAGGCGTTCCGTCAGGTATTGTGGTCCCAAGCCGTGTAAGGCTTTATAGGTCAAAACCAGCACCTTGAATTGGGCTCAGAAACATACAGGCAGCCAGTGCAAGCGGACCAGAGCAGGAGTTATATGGTCAAACCTTCTGGTTGCCGAAATCAAGTATTATAAATCAAATAATATAAATTATTTATTTATATCCCGCCTTTTTCCCAATACTGGGACTCAAGGCGGTTTACAAGATTAAAACATGTACAATTAAAACACATAAATTAGAAAAGTTAAAATAGAATCAAACCTACAGTAATGTTAAAAACATGTTAATTTTTTTTAAAAAAAACCCTGTAACAGATTAAAAAGGGGTGGGGGAGGAGAACTCTCCAGTTTACGTGGCCTGAGTCCCACTTCTTCCAACCTCATCACTTCGGGAAGCGGCTTGATTCCTCAGAGCAGGGGGGGGGGGCTTTTCCCACAGTGAAATGCGTCCTGGCACGCCTGGAGGCCTGTCAAGCCGTGCCTGAGCTCTCTCTCCCGGAAGCACACAAACACATACGTTTAAGGTCTCCGAGCGAAACGCAACTGCAAGGTTATTTGGAGGAATGCCTCCTCCCATATGTACCTGCCCGGACCTTAAGATCACCCACAGGGGCCCTTCTCCATGAGCCCCTGCTGAAGAAAGTGAGGCAGGTGGCTACTAGGAGGAGGGCTTTCTCCGCTGTGGCACCCCGGTTGTGGAATGAGCTCCCCAGAGAGGTCCGCCTGGCGCCTACACTGTACTGCTTTCGTCGCCAGCTGAAGACCTTTTTATTCTCTGAGTATTTTAACACTTAGTTTTAACTTCAATTTAGATTTTACTGTTTTAACTCTGTATTTTAATCTTATACCAATTTTTGCTGCGTAGTTTTATCCTGGTTGTGCTTTTTATACTGTATTTTGTATTTGTGCTTTTAACCTGTTGGTTGTTTTATTGTGGTTTTAATTTTTGTGAACCGCACAGAGAGCTTTGGCTATTGGGCGGTATAGAAATGTAATAAATAAATTAAATAAATAATAAAATAAATAAATAACTGCGAAGCACATCAGGCAAGAAGCGCTCGGTGCTTCGTCCAGCGTTTTCCCATGATTCTCAGCCAGCCGGCCACCTAACGTAAGGCTGAGTCCATCCAGCCATTTGAGGACCTGTTGAGTGCTGGCATTTCTCTCGGAGCAGCGACTGCTCTCAGCTGCCCTTGCTTATCAGAAGCGTGGCAGGAAGAAGGCCCGCCTTTTGCCTCTTCGCTCGCCTTCCCACGCCGAGGCGCCCCGTTATCGGAGTCTGTAATTTGCACGGCTCCGAGGAAGCCACAGAAATCCTTTCTGAGCTAAGGGCGTCTTCTGCAGCTGCACATAGTTGCATCCCCAAACGAAGAGGCTGGGTTCAACCGCCCAAGGGGCAAACCGCACATTACGTTAAGCACATAATTAGCCATTGCTTTCTTTGCTAAATTGCAGCTGGGGTGGAATATGGTGGGTGGGGGTCTGATCACGCTCAGGACCATCGCTGCAGGGTGAGAGACGGAAACTGATGCTTCGCTCCCATCACGCTGCCTCCCACCTCTCTCTTCCTGCCCTGGAGCTGCTACTTAGCAAAGAAAAAAGAAACGTGCCGCTATCAATTGTACGTGTAACGTGATGTGCAAGTAGAAACCTGGAGAGCTTTAGAATCGATGCATCTCAGCTAGAGCTCAGCCCTGGGAACTCTTCTTAATGTCCGGATTCAGCCCTGGAAAATATGGGCTGCCTCTGAGTATGTGCAAAGCGCATTTCCATCATCACTAAATAGCCACAATGAGCGGCTAAACCTCTAGGATGAGGACGCGAGGGCCTCCAGGTGAAAGAAGCAAAACTCCCAGGCAGCTTTTTGCCTGCTGGGAAGAGGACGACACTCTACACATGGTCTATAACAGTATAACTCTTTAACGTTGCTGCTATTATTTTACATACTTCATCATGGAGAATAAAAGCTGCTTCCTTAAGAACATCTGAAGTTGCCTTATAATGGATCTGACCACTGATCGGTCTTGCTCAGGCTGGTTGGCTGCAGCCTTCCCCAACCTCATGTCATCCAGATAGTTTGGATTTCAACTCCCATCAGCCCCGGCCAGCATGGCCAAGGATCAGGAATGCTGGGAGTTTGATCCCAACTTCTCAAAGGCACCAGGTCGGGGAAGACGGGTTCCACATAGACCCATCCTCCGATCGGAGTCCACCAGGGGAAGAGCCTTCACCGTGGTGGCCCCCGTCCTATGGAACTACCTTCCTTTGGACTTTGTATTCCTTTTGGCGCCTTCTGAAAACATCATTATTCCAAGAAGTCTTTCCTTAATGAACAGCCACGGTTCACTGTACATTTTGCTTCTTTTAAAATCTGTTTTAAAGCGTTTTGTTATGTTTTTATTTATTTTATCTTGTACACCGCTCCAAAATTTTCATTGGGGAGCGGTATATAAATATTGTAAATAAATAAATAAATAAATAAATAAAATACTGACTGGCTGCAGCTCACCAGAGTTTCTCCCCCAGAGATGCCGGGAATCGAACCTGGACCCTTCGGCACGCAAAGACAGGGCTCTACCGCTGAGCTCCACACAGTAGTCAAAAGGAGGGAGCAAACTAGACGCTTGTCGTGTGGTTTGGCTCTGTGTGCAAGACTCTTTGTTAAGGAATAGCTGGCACAAGGACACACACCCCAATCTATAGTGGCACACGCCTGTTGCCTCACATCCGCCGTTGGCACCAATGGCAGCTTTCCTTCTCCTGCGAAGGCATGGGGCATGTGGGGGGAGGAGGGTGGAACTCCAACTGGGAACATGGCAAGGGCACAGGGTTAAGACCCCACCCCCCACATGCCACAGTCCAAGCCCACCTCAGCCTTCCTTGTGCAGACTATCGGTTAACAACCTCTACCGCCAAAGCTTTGCACACGAGGCCAAACTACCACGTCTAGCTTGGCCCTGTGTCTGCCCCCCCTCCCCCGCCACCACTTTGGTTCCTCCTGGCAGAGTTTTTGGGACAGCCTGCAAACCTGGCGCCTTCCTGCCCAGAGAGATCCAGCATTTCCAACTAGAAAGGAGCCCTTTGACAACGCACCACCTCCTGTATTCCCCGTGCCTGTTCCACGGACCGGCACCGCTGCGTCCAGCTGTTTCCACCCAGGGCTCCAGATGCTTCTCATTATGCTAACTGCAACCAGCCGGGCCCCCGGCGTGCCTTTCCCAGAGATGTTATTTATTCCTTTTTATTATTTTTTCTTTCTTGAAATGTGGAACGGTGGTGGGGAGAGGGAGAGGGAGAACATGGAGGGGGGAGGGACGGAGGGGATGTTTGCGACCCTGGAATCCACAGCGGTGCATTTCATCAGTTTGCACTCTAACATGTTCAACAGATGGGGATTTGGCTGGCGATCAGCTGCCTAAATAGGAAACCGGGGTTGGCTGACGGCAAAAGCTGCTTAATCGCTTCTGCTCCTGCGGATGCTTCTTCTTGGGGTTGAAGCTTCGTGAGAAACTTTCTGGGTGGGGAGTTGAAGGAGCAGGGCGGTGCGGTGGGGGGGGAGGGAGGTAAGGAACATATTTTACAAATGCTTCCCATTGAGAGTGTTTGACACCGGCCTCGCAGGGCCATGAGACCATCAATAGCTCCGCTGGTGCACAGCCAGGATTGCTGACGTTGATAGGCAATGAGACGGCATACAGGCGCGTATTTCATGGGAACAGCTAAGTTTGGACCCACAAGTAGTAGCTCGACAGTGATACAAATGTGATGTGGGGAGCATCTCTGTAGAGACAGCCATCCCCAACCTGATGCCCTCCAGATGGACTGGATGGCAATGCCCTTTATTCCCAGCCAGCATTTTGAAATTAACTACACCACCTGCTAATGCATCTCTGGTCTAGTCAATTTCACTCCGCAGGGAAACTTGGCCATGCTTTCCTTTCTGAAAGGCCTTTGTGAGGGCAGATATTCTTTCAGCTATTAAAAATATTTAATAATGACAACTTTTTTTAAAAAAAAAAACATTCCAAAAGTGTTCCAAGTATGGCAGTGTGGTAGCATGACACGGCGGATGTCGTGACTCAGTTGATGAAATTCTCTCGCAATGAGGAAACTTATTCACCGACTGAAATTGCTAGGCAGAAAGTATAAGACAAACCAATGGGAACCTTTCTTTGTACAGCACAACTTAGCCTATGGAACGTGGTGAGCAACAGAATTTAAAAATGATTTCCCTGTACTTTTGCTTATTACACAAGCACTGAACTGAACATGTAAAAGGGTTGGTATTACCAAGGCCAGGCTATACTTGCTTATACCTAAAGCTCAGATAATAACTGACAGAATAGCTCTCTTGATATGAAAACTCCCTGTATACCCCAGACGCCAAAGGAGTCTTCGAGGACAGCAAAAAGGGAGAGGGCATTCCCGCTGATGGCCCCCCAACTGTAGAATACTCTCCCTAGCGAGGCCCACCTGGTGCCCACATTGCCAATTTTTGGTGCCAGGTTAAGTCTTTCCTCTATTCCCAGGCATACGATGGCTCATGGTGGGGTCTTTAACACATCCATTGGATTGTTTTGGTTGTCACTGGTGTTTACTTGTTTTATGGGGTGGTTGTATTTTAATGTTTAATTGTTGTAGCTGTTTTAAATCTTGTATCTTCTAATTTTGTTGCAAATCGCCTTCAGTCTTTTTTTTTTTAAAGAAAAGCGTCTAAGATGATGATGTTAAAACAACAACAATAATACTTTATAATAAGAACGTGCGGGCATAAAAAGAGCCCTACTGGATCAGACCAAGGCAGCCCATATGTGTGTGTGCTATCTCCAGTATTTGAGGCAGTAAGCCTGGGTGTATCAGTTGCTGGGGAACATGGGTGGATGGGTGCTGTTGCACCATGTCCTGCTTTGCTGGTCTCTGGCTGACAGCTGCTTGGCCCCTGTGTGAACAGAGTGCTGGACTAGATGGGGAACATGGCTTCCTGTAACTTGAGCCCGTTATTCCGTGTCCTGCACTCTGGGAGGATCGAGAAGAGATCCTGGCCCTCCTCTGTGGGACAACCTTTCAAGTATTTGAAGAGTGCTATCCTGTCTCCCCTCCATCTTCTCTTCTCCAGGCTAAACATGCCCAGTTCTTTCTGGAAACAAAGCCCTATGAAGAGAGACTGAAAGAACTGGGCATGTTTAGCCTGGAGAAGAGAAGATTGAGGGGAGACATGAGAGCACTCTTCAAATACTTAAAAGGTGGTCCCACGGAGGAGGGCCAGGATCTCTTCTCGATCCTCCCAGAGTGCAGGACACGGAATAACGGGCTCAAGTTACAGGAAGCCAGATTCCGGCTGGAGATCAGGAAAAACTTCCTGACTGTTAGAGCAGTACAACAATAGAACCAGTGACCTAGGGAGGTTGTGGTCTCTCCCACACTAGAGGCCTTCAAGAGGCAGCTGGACAAGCATCTGTCGGGGATGCTTTAGGGTGGATTCCAGCATTGAGCAGGGGGTTGGACTCCATGGCCTTGTAGGCCCCTTCCAACTCTGCGATTCTATGATTCTATGGACCCTTGGTCTGATTCAGCATCAGGGCACTTCTTATATTCTTATGTTCTTAAAGGTGCATCGAATCCAGCATTCTGTTCACACAGTGGCCTACCAGCTTCCGACTAGAAACCCACAAGCAAGACTTGAGTGCAACAACAGCACCGTCCCTCCCATGTTCCCCAGCAAATGGTGGATATAGGCGTACTGCGTCTGATACCAGAGGTAGCATGTAGCCAACAGGACTAGTAGCCATTGAAAGCCTTCTCCCCCTCCATCACTACATCCTGTGGTAGCGAATTCCAGAGCTTGACTACACGCAGTGTGAAGAAGTCCTTCCTTTTGCCTTTCCTGAAAGCTCCATCCCACCTACCTGCTTCCCTCGGATTATCCCCGTAACGCTAAGCTTTTGTGGTGGTTGTTGTTTTTGCTCCGGGCGACAGCAATCCTTTGCATACCAGGAAGTGAGTTTAGGGGGGAAATGTACAAAATCATTTAAAAAATCAACGGATGACCCAATTCAATTCAAATTTGGTATGCTTAAAGCTTTCCCTAATATCTATTACTGTGCCAATTTTGGTGTCTTTGTCTTTAAAGCTTACGCAGATGTAAGCATTTCTTTAAAATCCTGCTCCTACACCCCAGCGGCGGCTCGGAAGATATGCTCAAAAAGTAGGGGCTAAATAGGGCGAATCTTTTTGCTTTATTGCACAATTAAGGCAGGCTGCATGGGAGTACTTCACAATCAAAGCAGATTATAAGGTGGAAAACCTGAGTCCTTTGCATGCAATTCGCAGGGGTTGCACAGTATAATGCTGGTGTGTTAAAGCTCTGAGTCTCCCACCCCTGCGCTTCACATTCATCTCCTTCTCCTTCTAGGCCAACTTGCCCTTGCTGCAGCGCGAACTGCTCCACTGTGCCCGCATGGCCAAGCAGACGCCCGCCCAGTACCTGGCTCAACACGAACAGCTGCTCCTGGACGCCAACGCCTCCTCGCCCATCGACTCCTCGGAACTGCTGCTGGAGGTCAACGAGGGCGGCAAAAGGAGGACGCCAGACAGGTAGGGGCCTCCTCGGTGCTGCTCAGGAGGGGAAGAGGCCAGAAGAGGAGTGGCAAGGCCCGATTAAGGCCAGGGGATGCCCTAAGCACTGCCCCATCACGATGCCCCCTTGGCCCTTCCATGGCTTAGCCGGCAAGACATTAAGACTCAATTAAGTGCTGAAGTTTTCTCTTTTGGAGCCTCGTGTGGCGCAGAGCAGTAAAGCAGCAGATTCTGCAGCTGAAACTCTCCCCACGGCCTGAGTTCGATCCCAGCGGAAGCTGGTTTCAGGCAGCCGGCTCGGGTCGACTCAGCCTTCCATCCTCCCGAGGTTGGTAAAATGAGTACCCAGTTAGCTGGGGGAAAGGTAATAACGGCCGGGGAAGGCAACGGCAAACCACCCCGCTATAAGGCCTGCCAAGAAAACGTCAGCGAAAGCTGGCGTCCCTCCAAGAGTCAGCAATGACTCAGTGCTTACACGAGAGGTTCCTTTCCTTTCCTTCCTTTCTCTTTTGTGCACCACTTAATTGAACACGTTTAATCTTGGGGTCTGAAAAGTACAGAAGCAAAAATAACACACACACACACGCATGCACGCACGCACGCACGTGCACACACACAAGAATATGGATCATATATATTTATAATGCTTATAAAAGTCCCCACTGGAATTCATGCAGAAAACGTTGGTAAGACAGCCAAACATACTGAACTCTAGGTCTATGTTGAGACAAAGACGGTCAGAAAGTTATCTCAGATGTCAGATGACGTCGTGGGACACGTAGAACCTAAAGCTGGTTGACTGGGTGTAATAAAATAAAGCACAAATAATAAAAAATTACCGCTCTTAGAATATGCCGCAAGGCCCTTTCTATGAATCTGGAATTCCTTAAAATTGGATGGCTACAGCTATGGTACCGGTACTCTGTGGTTCCCGGCTTCCCTTGGTGCCCTGAGCACGTGCTGATGATATTGCTTCAAGGTTAATCCAGGGCTGGATGGAGCCTTGGCCTGACCAAGTTAGCATTAGGAAAGGCAAGGAACCTCTCGTGCAAGCACTGGAGTAATTGCTGACTCCTAGAGGGACGCCTGCTTTCGCTGATGTTTTCTTGGCAGACTTTGTAGAGGGGTGGTTTGCCATTGCCTTCCCCAGTCGCAGTTACCTTTCCCCCAGCTAGCTGGGTACTCATTTTACCGACCTTGGAAGGATGGAAGGCTGAGTCGACCTGAGCCGGCTGCCTGAGAACCAGCTTCCGCTGGGATCGAACTCTGGCCGTGGGGAGAGTTTCGGCTGCAGTAACTGCTGCTTACCACTCTGCGCCACACGAGGCTCAAGTTAGCATTACTAATATCGTATTTATTTATTTATAAAGTGCCATCTGTGTAGATCATAGATGTTGAGGCTCAGGCCTGCGGGCCAAATCTAACCCGCTTAGGGTCCCAATCCTGCTCCCTGGAGTGCACTAACTGCTCTAACAGTACTGCTCTAACAGTCAGGAAGTTTTGGCCACGCCCAAATGCCTCTCCCCCCAGCCACCTGTTTTCTTTCCAACGGCCACTGTTGCGTCAGTCAGAATAAATAACAGCCCCTATTTGACGTTCCTCCCTCTTTCCCGGACAGGACCAAAGAGAATGGCTTGGACCGGGACCCTCTGCACCCCGAACACCTCAGCAAAAGGCCGTGCACCATGAGCCCTGCCCAGCGCTATAGCCCCAGCAACGGGCTCAGCCACCAGCCCAACGGACTGCCCCACCCCACGCCCCCCCCTCCGCAGCACTACCGCCTTGAGGACATGGCCATAGCACACCACTACCGGGACACCTACCGGCACCCGGACCCGCGGGACCTTAGGGAACGCCATCGGCAAGCCGGTGAGTGTGCAGGGGAGGGAGGGAGGGAGGGAGGGAGTCATGGAGCACCAGCTGGGAGGGGGGCGTTCGACATGCATGTCCCTGGGAGGAGATGGGGCCTTAAAGGGGAATGTTGCTATCTGGTCCTGGTGAGGCTGAGCCCAGGGGGAGGGTTGGGAGGAAGCAAGCGGAAAAGCCGCTGCTGTGAGTGCAGAAGGCCCCAGGTTCAATCCCGGGCATCTGCCTGAAACCTCGGAGACCCCATCAGTATAGACCGGCGTTATTGTGCGTCTTTCAGCCTAAGGACCAAATTTAATTTTGGAGAAGCTCTCGGGGGTGGGGCATGATGGCAAAGGGGGCAGGGCTTAAGTGAAACTTACCAGCCTATTTGGGCTTCAAACTCTGCCTGACAGTAACTCAGCCTGCGGAGAGGTGTTTCAGTCTTCTGGAATGGTGGAAAATAACTCTCAAAAGCTGGGAAATCGGTGGTCAAGGAAAAGGTGTGTGGCCAGTGGGCTGCACATCTGGGGAAGGGCCAGGTTGGAACCCCAGGTGGGCCAAATTCGGCCCACGGGCCTGAGGTTCCACACCCTGGGTTTAGATTCTAGAGGAAGTTAGCAAAAAGGCATCTCCCAAAACACATCCACTGTGGAGTCCCTGGTGTGGCTTGTTCCCTTGGCTCTTGGCAGCCCTCTCAAGGACCTGATGCCTGTGTCAAGGAGTTTACTGCGCAGCACCCTGTCTCACACACAGACCCCAGTCTGATCGGCACATTTTCCTTCCCCAGCCGTGCACAGTTCCCGGCAAGAAGAAGTTATTGACCACAGGCTAACGGACAGAGAATGGGCAGAGGAATGGAAACACCTCAACAATGTACGTACCAAATCCTGCCGCCCGGCTTTGTGGGTAGGGCAGTGCTCCTGTTGCTGGGATGGAATTTGGGAGAGGGGTGGCATCTCTCTGGCGCAAGCATTCCAGGGTGCTCCCCGCAAAACATTTCACAAAGAAAATGGCATCTGGAGATGCTACGGAGTGCCCCAAATGAGCAAACACGCTAATTTTGCCCCCTTTTGTGCTTCGAGGCAGCTCTGGACACCATTTTGTTTTCGGTTTTCGTTTGTTTTAATTTTCCTTGCATTTCTGGCACCCACAGGGGTGGGTGGCACACAGTGGGATCCTGGGAAAGCAAAAAATGGTCTCCGGACCTCCCAAAGTTGCCCGCCCTTGAACTGCATGCTGCCTTTTATATTGTATTTTTGTATTTGTGTTTTTAAATTGTTTATTGTTTTATTATGTTCTTTGTGGTTTTAATTTTTGTGAACCGCTCAGAGAGCTTCGGCTATTGGGCGGCATAAAAATGAAATAAATAAATAAATAAAATAAATAAACAAACTCCAGGTAGGGTTGAGACAAATTAGATACGGTCATCCCCAACCAGGCACCTTCCAAAGCTGCTAGACCACAACTTCCAGTGCCCGGCCAGCCAGCAACGCAGGCACAATTTGCTCAAATGAAACACATCATAGCTGCAACTTGCACAAATTTGCACAAATCACCGCTGAAATTTGCACAAATTGTTAATGCAATTTGTGTATATGTTGATTCAAGGGGGAAACCCTCAAATAGAGTTCCCAGATTTGGAGAGAAAGCCCACAGCTTGGCTTGTAAATGAAAGTTGAGCCGAGGGCTCCTGGGAAGCCCAGTGAGCCTAAAAAGGCCTGGTTTTCCCTACGATGGCCATCCCTACAGCTTCCTGGGAATGAGTGGGTCAGGGATGGAGAAACAAAGCCCTATGAAGAGAGACTGAAAGAACTGGGCCTGTTTAGCCTGGAGAAGAGAAGATTGAGGGGAGACATGAGAGCACTCTTCAAATATTTAAAAGGTTGTGACACAGAGGAGGGCCAGGATCTCTTCTCGATCCTCCCAGAGTGCAGGACACGGAATAACAGGCTCAAGTTACAGGAAGCCAGATTCCAGCTGGACATCAGGAAAAACTTCCTGACTGTTAGAGCAGTGCGACAATGGAATCAGTTGCCTGGTGAGGTTGTGGGCTCTCCCACACTAGAGGCCTTCAAGAGGCAGCTGGACAACCACCTGTCAGGGATGCTTTAGGGTGGATTCCTGCATTGAGCAGGGGGTTGGACTCGATGGCCTTGTAGGCCCCTTCCAACTCTGCTTTTCTATGATTCTATGATCTTAGTTATTTGGTCTTACCACATAGCGACCCTGTGAGGTAGGCCACCGCTTGCATGAGGAACTCCCTGGCACAAAGTTAGTAGGCGTGGGCTAGGGAGAGCCATAACCCCCGGCTACCCAAGATCTCATGTGTAGCTTTCACCCAGCAGCTGCTGAACTGCATCATGGACATGGTGGAGAAGACGCGCCGCTCGCTCACCGTGCTGCGTCGCTGCCAGGAGGCCGACCGCGAGGAGCTCAACCACTGGATCCGCCGCTATAGCGATGTCGAAGACATGAAGAAGGGCTCCAGCCCCACTGCCCGGCCCCACAACAGCACCGGCAGCACCGAGGCCCCCCCTCTAGGTAGGGATGCAGGGTGGGCGTGTGCTTGGGATAAAGCAAGGGTGGGGGACCTCTTTGGGCTCTCAAGGGGGGCACATCTCAGTGGTGGGCGGGGCCAGTGGAGAAAGGGGGAGGGACAAAGAGCCTCAAGCTATGAAGAGAGACTGAAAGAACTGGGCATGTTTAACCTGGAGAAGAGAAGACTGAGGGGAGACATGAGAGCACTCTTCAAATACTTGAAAGGTTGTCACACAGAGGAGGGCCAAGATCTCTTCTCGATCCTTCCAGAGTGCAGGACACGGAATAATGGGCTCAAGTTAAAGGAAGCCAGATTCCAGCTGGACATCAGGAAAAACTTCCTGACTGTTAGAGCAGTACGACAATGGAACCAGTTACCTAGGGAGGTTGTGGGCTCTCCCACACTAGAGGCCTTCAAGAGGCAGCTGGACAACCACCTGTCAGGGATGCTTTAGGGTGGATTCCTGCATTGAGCAGGGGGTTGGACTCGATGGCCTTAGAGGCCCCTTCCAATTCTACTATTCTATGATTCTATCAGCTCTTACTCCCTGTCATTCAGCCTTGGAAGGGGCGTTTCCACCTTTGAGAACGGGGGAGGGGACTGAACAAAACCTGGGAAGCACCAAGCGATCAGTTGTCAGGGGAAAGGGGTGGGGCCATCAGAGGAACCCCAGAGGGCTGGATCTGCCCCCCCCCGGACCTGACGTCCTGCACCCCTTTACTAGAATCTGGTACATGGGGAGGGGAATTGCCCAGTGAACGTGATGGGCAGCCAATTAAGGACAGACAAACAGAAGCTTCTTCTTTTTTTCACACGTCGTGTAATTATCTTGTGGGACTCACAAGATGGGGCGATGGCTGCTACTCCAGATGGCAAATGCATGGAGGTGCTCCCTGAGACAGGAGTCTATCAGTGAATGGGAATTCTCATGTTCAGAGGCAGTATGAGACCGCTGAGTACCCAAGGGGCGGAAGGGGCACAGTGTTACCTTCACGCACGGCCTGCAGGCTTCTTGGATGCATCTGGTTGGCTGCTGTGTGAAGCTGGACAAGGTGAACATCAAAACATCAGAAGAACCCCAAGGGTCCATCTAGTCCAGCCTTCTGCTCACACAGTGGCCATCCAGCTGTTGACCAGGAACCCACAAGCAGGACAGGAGTGCAACAGCTCCCTCCCACCCACATTCACTAGCCACTGGTGTACAAAAGCACACCGCCTCTGGTTCTGGAGGTAGCATGAATCCATCAGGACTAGTAGCCATGGATAGCCTTCTCCTCTATGAGTTTATGGTGGCCGTCACTGCATCTTGAGATAGCAAATGCTATAGTTTAACTCTGTGGCGTGTGAACATAGCAACGTAGGAATCTGCCTCCTCCTGAGTCAGACAACTGGAACATCTAGCCCAGTACTGTCTGCTCTGACTGGCAGTAAGAGCATCAGAAGTGCCCTGATGCTGGATCAGACTGCAGGTCCATCTAGTCCAGCCCTCTGTTCACACAGGGGCCAACCAGGCATCGGCCAGGGATGAACAAGCAGGACATGGTGCAACAGCACCCTCCCACCCATGTTCCCCAGCAACTGGTGCCCACAGTACCAACAATCCAGGGTTTTAGGCGACATTCTTTTCCTTGCCCTACCAGGAGAAGCCGGGGATCAAACCTGGGACCGTCTGCATGCAAAGCACCTGCACGATCACATTGGACCAGGGGGTTTCCTCTTCTCAGTCCTGAATCTGCCACTCATCTGCTTCAGGGGATGAGCCCCTTGGGGTTCTAGCATTAGGAGATGGTGGTCTGTTGGACTACCTTCTTTCGCACTTGTGGTCATTCTTTTAGATTCTGTCGGGGATGCTGCTTTGCTTGCATAAAATAGTAAAATTTGCAAAAACATTTGCATAAAATAATAATAAGATCATTTCATATCTCTAACACCTTTTATCAGCTTAGGCTGATATACCAACTACGCCCTTATCTGCATGGAGATAGCCTAGCTACAGTTATCCATGCTCTGATAACCTCTCGCTTGGATTACTGCAATGCGTTATACGTGGGGCTGCCTTTGAAAACGGTCCGGAAGCTGCAGCTGGTACAAAACAGGGCAGCCCATTTACTAATAGGGACTGACAGGCGAGACCACATTACACCAGTCCTTTTACAACTTCATTGGCTGCCAGTCCAGGTCCGGAGCCGATTCAAAGTGCTGGTATTGACATTTAAAGCCCTAAACGGCTTGGGGCCAGGTTATCTGAAGGAACGCCTCCTCCCGTATGTACCTGCCCGGACCCTAAGGTCATCCTCAGGGGTCCTTCTCCGTGAGCCCCTGCCAAAGGAAGTGAGGCAGGTGGCTACCAGGAGGAGGGCCTTCTCCGCTGTGGCACCCCGGCTGTGGAATGAGCTCCCCAGAGAGGTCCGCCTGGAGCCTACACTGTACTCCTTTCGTCGCCAGCTGAAGACCTTTTTATTCTCTCAATATTTTAACACTTAATTTTAACTTAAATTTAAATCTTACTGTTTTAACTCTGTATTTTAATCTTATACCAATTTTTGCTGCGTAGTTTTTATCCTGGTTGTGCTTTTTGTACTGTATTTTGTCTTTGTGCTTTTAACCTGTGGGTTGTTTTACTGTGGTTTTAATTTTTGTGAACCGCCCAGAGAGCTTCGGCTATTGGGCGGTGTAAAAATGTAATAAATAAATAAATAAATAAATAAATAAATAACATTTGTTAGTCTTTCAGATGCAGCGAGACACTTTGGTGTTTTTGCTGCGACAGATGGAACGGGGGCCGCTGCTCTGGAACCCATTTCTTAACCGCTTCTGTCTTTTCCCCGCAGATGCTCACCGCGAGTTCGTTTCCAGGCCCCTGTCTGGCTACATGCCGGAGGAAATCTGGAGGAAGGCTGGTGAGTTTGCTGGGAAGTGAGGAAATGCTTTCAGAATAAACTCAGCTCCTCCTGCACGCCGTAGATGGGAGCCAGAACTCAGCAAAAGTAGGCAGCTGCTAGGGCCTTGGGTCTCCGTGAATGAGAGACTTTGCCCTTCCTTGGCGTGAGCTGCAGCCAGTACCACGTGAGGTCCTGGTTCCTCTCTATTCGGCCCTGGTTAGGCCTCATCTAGAGTATTGCGTCCCGTTCTGGGCTCCACAGTTCAAGAAGGACGCAGACAAGCTGGAGCGTGTTCAGAGGAGGGCAACCAGGGTGATCAGGGGTCTGGAAACAAAGCGCTATGAGGAGAGATTGAAAGAACTGGGCATGTTGAGCCTGGAGAAGAGAAGATGGAGGGGAGACATGATAGCACTCTTCAAGTGCTTGAGAGGTTGTCACACAGAGGAGGGCCAGGATCTCTTCTCGATCCTCCCAGAGTGCAGGACACGGAATAACGGGCTCAAGTTACAGGAAGCCAGATTCCAGCTGGACATCAGGAAAAACTTCCTGACTGTTAGAGCAGTGTGACAATGGAATCAGTTACCTAGGGAGGTTGTGGGCTCTCCCACACTAGAGGCCTTCAAGAGGCAGCTGGACAGCCATCTGTCAGGGATGCTTTAGGGTGGATTCCTGCATGGAGCAGGGGTTTGGACTCGATGGCCTTGTAGGCTCCTTCCAACTCTGCTATTCTATGGTTCTATGATTCTATGAGCGGGCCCAGCACCAAGTAAGAATATGCACCAAAATCCTTTGTGAAGGTGCAGGGAACTCTGGGCTTGGATCTGTGTCAGACTTCTCCAACCTAGCGCCCTCCAGGTGTGTCGGACTGCAACCCCCATCATCCCCAGACAGTAGAGCACTTGTTTGGGGAAAGGCTGTTGTGTATCCATGCCCTCAGCTGCCTTCTGCTCCCTGCTGCTCCAGCACAGCTGCGCACTACGGCCTTCCTCGTAAGCAGGGTGACGTTGTTAGGGAATTTAGATTGCTTGACTTAAATTGCTCCTCAGGCATGAAACTCTTTGGGTGCTGCTTTGCTCACTGTTTCCCAGCCAGGGTGCCTGTAAGGGTGAAAATGGCGTTTGCCTCCTGTACACTGCCTGGAGTTTCCAGGCTTAGGGAGGACCAGGTTGAGACAGGGAAATGGCTACACATGGTAGAGCGAAACCAGCGGCGGTGTCACAGCAAATTGGGAAGTGCAGGCACTCATCATGACAGTCCCCACAGCCACAAGGAGGGTCCAAACCTTCCAGTTGCTGTGTGGATCCAGAGCAACAATTGCAGTTCTTGCAGCTTTCATCTCTATCTGGAGCAGCTCTTTCGTAAAGCGAAGGGGTCTGGATTGCCCAAACGCTTGGCTTTACAACGTGGAACAATATATTGTTGCAGGTTACATTCATTTCGCCCCAGCTAGTGTGAGGATTGCAGCTCAGAGGGAACAGGGATGTCTCGGATGTGACAGAGGACGTTAGCATCCCTGCTAATCGCAGAGTGCCGGGGCTCTGTCCCTGCGAGGCCCGGCTCTAGTCCACCCCGAAAAAGGGGCCGTTAAATACCAGGCTGGCCTTCCCAAGTGGTCAGCTAGCCCTCCTTCAGGGATCCCAATGCACTTGCCCCGGTGCCCGCCACGCCTTCTCGGGAGCCAGGTTTGGGCTTGCGGTCGCCACTCCTGCTGCGTGCCTCTCCTTGCTTGGCGTCCCCTCCATGATTTCCGCCTTGCTCTGTGCTCTTCCTTTCAGAAGAAGCTGTGAACGAGGTCAAGCGGCAGGCCATGTCTGAGCTGCAGAAGGCCGTGTCGGACGCGGAGCGCAAAGCCCACGAGCTGATCACGACGGAGCGGGCCAAGATGGAGCGAGCCCTGGCGGAAGCCAAGCGCCAGGCCTCCGAGGACGCCCTGTCCGTCATTAACCAGCAGGAGGACTCGAGCGAGGTAGTGACACCCTCTCCCAGCATGGATAATGGCAAGAGAGTAGTGGGCTGGAGAAACTAAAGACTTGGAGGGCATTGGCTGTTCTCGGTGGTCCCGGCAGCGCTCTCTCCGTTTCCCCCTTAAATGTATGACTTGCGCTCAATCTGGACCTGAGCTAACGCCCAGTGCGAATGCAGCCGAGGGAGAGACGGCCCGTGTATCCGGTGGTGAAGAGTAGACTGTCTCTTGCCACCCCCCCGCGCTTGTCTTTCGGTCCGCCCTGATCTGTGTGCTTTCGCCTTCTCCTGCAGAGCTGCTGGAACTGCGGGCGCAAGGCGAGCGAGACGTGCAGTGGGTGCAACACTGCGCGCTACTGCGGCTCCTTCTGCCAGCACAAAGATTGGGAGAAGCATCACCACGTCTGTGGGCAGACTCTGCAAGGCCTGCAGGCCTCCTCTGGGGCAGCCTCCTCCGGGGCGGCGGCCATGGCCGCGGCTTCGGCACAGCCAGACGTGGTGGCCGTGAGCGGCTCCATCGGCAGCGTCGCCGCGGCAGGAAGCCCGAGCGACTCCAGCTCGGCCGGCGCCTCGCGTTCCGGCACGCCTGCTACGCCCGCTCCGCTGGACACGGCGTCCCGCTAGACAGAAGGGAAAGGAGACCGGGAAACCGACCGTCACTGCTGCTACCACTTCTCTCCAAATGAAAACAAACAAACTGCATTCAATGCAAATCCTCAGCTACCTGACACGTATTTGACCTCCAAAACGACCTCTATCTCTCACACGAAATCCTCACGAATTCTCAAAACCTGGGCTTTAAGTGGAGTTAAGGCAAATACCAACCTTCTCCGTTCACTCGTCAGCTTTTTTTTTTAATTATTATTATTAATATTATTATTAACACTTCTTACTGATATGATTTGGGGGAATTTCTGATTACGATTTTTATTTTTTTGGATGAGGAATTTGTCTGCAGGTATCACACATCTCGACTTGGGGGCGGGGGATGGAAAACGAAAAGGTCCTTCCGTCTTTCTTCTGCTGGAGATGTGTTTGAGAAAATAAAGGAGTGAAACCCCTTCCCTGAAAGGAGAAGGGGGAGAAGGCGGGGAAGGAAAAAAAAAAGGATTTCAGTTACAAAAAGCAAGATTTTTCTTTTTTGTAAAAAAATAAAAATAAACAATAAAAACATCAAACTCTTTGGCTTTAAGTAAAACAGAAAAGAAAAGAGAAAATCCAAAAAGAACCCAACAAAACCAAGTGAAGGAAGCTTACCTGTAAACTACCTTGCTAGTTAGCCAAGAAGATACCAGATTCACCTCTGCTCCAAAGGAAATCCAAAAACCGAAAAAAAAAAATCCAAACTTTTTTTCCACTGCCAAAGTTTCTTTTTTTTGTTTGTTTGTTTAGTTCCTTCTTTCTCTTTCTCCTCGTTTTGGGGGCTTTTATTTATTTATGTTTTTTGCGAACCGAGGAGTCACGTATCTTCGATCCAGCACAAGCGACTGCGACGTTCTACTCAAGGGCAGCACAGCTGGTGGAATTTCAACTCCTTGCGTTCTTGGATGGGGTGGGAGGGGCTGTCTGCACTTGGGACCTTCGGCCGTTCTGACGACGTACATCCTTGAAGGAGGACGGTCGTGCAGCTGTGGGATCGGAAGGCATTTTCGTAGAATAAAGCAAAAAAAAACAAAAAACGAAACAAAAATATCTATATATATCCACCACTTTTGTGCGTGCGTGTGTGTGTGTGTGTGCGTGCGTGCGCGGGGCGAGTGTGCGTTTGTGCGTGTGGGGATGTATGTGTGAGGCGGAAGTGAGTCTTGAAGCTCCCTCCCTTGGTGGATTATAAATCTGTTGTTGTTTTTTCTCTCAAAGAGCATTAAAAAAGGAAATGGTCACCTGCACATCCAGCCAGCCTGTTCCAGAGAGCGCACTGTTCCAGAAAAAAAAACTGTGATCACCTTCTGCCTGTTCTCTACTGTTTTGCAGAACGTGAGCAGAAATTAACTAACCACCAGGAGTTTCTGCCTGGACCTTTTCACCACTACCTCTCTCTGTTCTCCATAACCAACCAAACCCCAGGCAGGTGTCGTTGTTTCTTTGCAGTTGTCATCCTGACATCTTCCAAAATCGAAAGACGTCTTTCAGCCCACTCACACCAAACACACCCACCCTCCCGAAGACTTTCTTGATGGCCTGTAGGTTCTTCTGGCTTTTGTGTGTCTCATCTTTCAAAATGTCTTCTCTAGTCCTGTGACAAACCTCTTCGTAGGGTTTGTTTATTCCCCACCCACCCTCCTCTGTTCTGGGTTTCCCCTTTTCCCTTCCATTCCCATCAGGTTCTGCAGTTACTTCTGGGGAAGAAACCAACAGATGCTTGTCCTTAGAGGAGGAGGAGGTGGACGAGGTCACAATGTCGATTGGCTGCATTTCTTGCATCATTGTACAAAGCGCTGCGAACGGGAGTGCAATACGGGGGAGCGGGACGGCTGCGGGGAACCCCTTACAGGCTGCCCAGCCATGGGCTCAGGGCGGGAATGTTGTACCTTTAATGTGAATGTATATAGTGTTTGCAGAGGTCCAAAAATATGACGAATAATAATGAATAATGATAGTGGTGATGATTACAATAATAATGAAGAGACATTTTGCCAAATAATAATTAAAAGAAGGTAAACCACTGAAGTAGCTAAGGTTAGGAAGCGGGCTTTTGAAGACAGACAAGTTCATGGGCTTGTTAAGAGGTGTAGTTTTCTGGAAGTCACAGAATACTTCATGCTTGACTTTCTCTCTCCCCCCCCCCTCATTCTTTCCTGCCCCCTTCAACCCCCAACAACGAAGAGGTTTTGAAAGACAGGACAAGGCTGTCTAGCTAATGTCATCTCTGAGGGAGACTGGCTGGGGGGGGGGGTCGGGGGGGGCTGCATTCTGCTCTTCTTTGTAGGGATGTCGGAGAATTCCACCATGGATTCAGATGAATCAAGATTTCGATGAATCCGGCTTGCGGATTCCCCAGTGAACCGGCTTTTTCTGAGTTGCGTTGATTCTGTGGACTTACAAACCAGTTGTTTACTTTGGCTTTGCACAAATTTGCATTATTATTAGTAGAACGAAATTCTCCTATGTCCTTAAGGGAAAAAAAAACCCGATTCCGTCAACTCGCATAGAAAGGAACAGAAGACGCTTGACAGTCTGTGAAATGCAGGGGGTGGGGGTGGATGCAAATGTTTTAAATAAATAAATATAGCAGAATCTCCTTCCGTGTTCCTTTTCTCCCTGCCCCACTCAGAGCTGGCCCTACGACTAGGCAGAGGGAGGCGATGGCCTTCAGCAGCTGATTTTGGGTGTCACAAAGAAGGCAACAAATAGTTATTTAATTTCTTACAGTTGCCTTTTCTTGTGGCTCAGGTGTCAAAATAACTTGACCAGCCTTGGATACGATGTGACTACGGTGGGGAGGGGACACACTTTGATGCATCAAGCAGCCCAATCTCTTGGGCCACCCTCTTATTCCCCTTGACTTCCCTCCCTCTCTTTTCTACCTTCTGCACAAGACCCTCTGCTATCTTCAGCCCCCAGCCTGGAAAGAGGCAGGTGGGGAAGGAGAAAGGAAGCAATACCAACTCACCTGTAGCTTCATTGTCTCTTTCCTGCTGCCATTTTGTTTTCTCTTCTCCGCACAGCAGCCTGAGGAGACCTCATAACTGTAGCAAGATTCAACGTTCTGGGTCGCCTCCACCCCCTAATAATAATAGCTTCGGCTATTGGGCGGTATAAAAATATGATAAATAAATAACTAGAGGAGGAGGAGGAGGAGGAGGAAGAGAAAGTGGGTCAAGGATTCTTCAACTGTGCCCACCTGTGGAGGGATTTCTTTCAAGCTAGTTCTGGTGTATTGATTGTTGTCACCCTGAAGGCACGGTCATTCTTCTGGGTTCTTTGCTGCCTCTTGAAAACGGATCTGCCAGGTGCGGCCCAATGGCCCTCTTGGGCAGTCTGAACTGTGTGCTTTCTCATTTAAGAGCAAGGAAGGCGTGAGGCAAAAGAGATCTAGGAAGGTGTCGTTCCCACAATGGAAGCCATGTGGGCTCTATCCTGGGCCATGGAAGCCAATGGGACCGCTCAATCACTTTCGAGGGGGCCAAGATCTGAGCACAAATGGTTGCCTTCGATAAGACGAGGCCTCTGTTGTACAACACAGCACCGGGCCTCTTGCTACTTTGCACGCTGGAAGTCCTGGAAGCTCTGTGGAAAGGGATGGAAGGTGTTAGGGATGGAGAGTGCTTCCAGACGAGGCTCCCGTGATGTCACTGCCCTGCCTCCTTCATGGAAGGTCCAGGTGTCGTTGTCGTCTACTTGTGTCCCTCCTGTGTTTTCTTACTGCTTCTTCCATCTTTTTCCAGAAAATCTGTTAAGGAGGTAAATACAGAACAGCTGTATTTCTGATCAGTAGCACTAGCAGCCCTCTGCCTGGAAGCAGGCAGACTCTCCGGTGATCCTGGAGTCGGGCTGCCCATCGGGATAACAGATGCGGACCATAGACTTTGCTCCATGTTAGGGCGTTCTTAGTCTATGCCACATCGAAGGTAGCACAGGAGGGGCGGGTACAGAGGAAGCTTTCCTTGTACAATCACCCTGCCTCACCTGCAGAATTTTACAGTTGGTCCAGATGTCATCCTCGTCTTCCACTTTTATCGGCTCTGTTTTCCCACTGCTGCATCTGTCTTTTTTCCTTTCCATGAAAAATCCTTTAAGATTTTTTAAGGTCCCAATAATTCCGGTGTGCTCCCCAGTTCCTTCTGTATTCTGAGCTCAGCTGCCCATCTTTCTGATTAAAGTGGCAATATCCACAGCCCTTCACTGGCAGCATTTCTCTGTTTTACGCTGAAAGGTCTCCACAGCTACAACAGGCTGACCCAGCATTGATCTTGTGTGTTTTACCAAGGCGCTCTCAGCATGAGAAACATTTATTGACGTGAGACGGTGAAAGGGGAAGGAGCGTGCAAACCCAGTGAGGGTAGTTGCCTGCTGTAAAACAGCTGGGCGTATTTCAAGTCGGTGAACCGGTCTAGATCTCTTGCTTGGAATTCGTTTAATCACAGTCTTTTACAGTGCAATCCTATATATGTTTACTCTAAAGTTAGTCCCATTGAGTCCAGCATGGGTAGTCTTAAGCTGTGAGCCTAAGTGGTAATAAGTCCCACTGAACTGAAATGGGCATTTCTGCCTCAGGATAGATGAATCTGTCAATTTCAGTTGTCCTCTATTTCTCATTTTTCCAGTCTTAAAATCAGTTCATCCTGAATGTTGGGATTTTTCCCCTTTAAGTTCACATGAAAATTCGTAATGCAAATTTCTCCTAATATGTGCATTTTTGAATGCAATCTTGTCTACTATGCACACTTTGTGCAAGCAATTTCATTATATAATGGTTTATTATATAATGTTATTTCCCCTCAAATATGCATTTTTGTAAGTATTTTTTTGATTGGAGAACTTCATTGCAAATTTCGAAGAAGTGTGAATTTCAAAGGAATGCCTGCATTTCAGTTCACGTATTGGTACAAAAGGGCAAAATTAGGTAGGGAAAGGAAAGGAACCTCTCGTGCAAGCACTGAGTCATTATTGACTCTTAGAAATGCTTTCGCTGGCATTTTCTTGGCAGGCCTTATAGCGGGGTGGTTTGCCGTTGCCTTCCCCAGCCATTATTACCTTTCCCCCAGATAACTGGGTACTCATTTTACCGACCTCGGGAGGATGGAAGGCTGAGTCGACCCGAGCCGGCTGCCTGAAACCAGCTTCCGCTGGGATCGAACTCAGGCCGTGGGGAGAGTTTCAGCTGCAGAAACTGCTGCTTTACCACTCTGCGCCACACGAGGCTATCAAAATTAGGTAACTTTACATTAAAAAAGTGAACCAAACTAATTTCTTCCCACCTTTGATCCGTATTTCTAAGTAGATCTGTATATAGGGTTGCACTGTCAGTCACCTGACATCAATGCAGCCAAAGATCTCTTAATGGAACCAAACCTGGAGTTCTCCTCTGTTACTTTCCATTCATAGAGCCTCATTCATGGCAGAAATGGCTTAGAGCAGAGATAGAAACCATGCAGACATTTCTACTTAGCATGTGAAGCTCACTAGCAATGAGAATGAGCGTCTTGCTTGTTTCTCCCATGATACGTGTGTATTGTTAGTTTATTTCTCTTGCATTATCCTGTAAAGAGCTAATACATAAATGGAATATTTAAGACGTGGTTCATGGGTCATCCTGGTGTTCTATTCGTGGTGATAAACTTCCTCTTGGCCTTCGGATTTTAGCAGCCATTTCTTTTGCCATCAGGCCATTTTCTCCTCCGCCCTGGATCTGAACTGTGTGGCATGGGCACTACCTCTAACCGGCTGAGAAGCCCTAGACCACCCTTTTTCCAGCTGGTGCCTTCCAGATGTGTTGGAGTTGTAGCCCAACACATCTGGAGGGCACCAGGTTGAAGAAAGCTGGCATAGACAGACAAATCTTTAGGAATGAACAGCATACCAATGGATAAGGAATGCAATACGGTTACATTCAAACCAAAAGCTAAGCGGGAAAAGGAGGGATTGCCTCTACTGGAGCCTCAAATATTTATCCCAAATCTGAGAGCTTTAATGGTATTTCAGTGTCCATCCTACCTGCACCCCCCTTCAAGTAATGCCCAACTCCATCCTTCCAAAATGGTGGCCTTTGTATGGGCGAAAAGGAACAAGCAAAAGCAGGAGGTGGTCTTAAAAAAAGAAAGGATGATACGGGGCCCTCATCTTCCATGATAAAAACCAATAAGGGCATTTCTATGGTCAAATATGAACACTGTTTGTTGTTTAACAGCGACTTTCTTGCATTGCTTGTTGTTAACTGAGGTCTTGCCTTCCAAGAGGTTTTGGTGTAAGATTGCCTCTTCCAAAACTCTTTAGGCGAGGCCCCCTTCCTTGGGAAGGTGCCGCTGTCTTCAGCATCCTGGTAGTTTCAGATTCTGCCTTCCACCACACCAACTGCAAACGTGGTATTCCCTCCAGAACATAAAAAAGCAGCTGGTTGGGTTTAATTATAGCTTCAGACATGGAGAAGAGATGCTGAGAACTTCATGGCCGGCTGTTCAAAGTGAAGTGGGCAGGTCGCGTGGGTTGCGCCGGCGTTGCTAGATGCATACACTTGGACAGCCTTGTGGGTATAGCTGCCGTGACGTTGATGGGCAGCCCAGTTCCCCCCAAGAATAGAATGAAGGCAGAGTTGCTCAAACTGGTGCCTGACCTGTTGGAGGGTACAAGATACTTGGAGGGGTGTGTGTGATATTTCAGAGGTAGAGAGAGTCCTGCAGCAGATAGAAACAGAGCCTTTCCCTCCCACTCTTCTCCCAAAAAACAGAGAAAGACAGGGAGCACGTGGCAGCTTTTGACCACCATGTTGCTGCTGCCGCTGCCGCCTCCTCCTCCTCCTCCTCCTCCTCCTCCTCCTCCTGACAGGTTTTAGGAAGAATACCTCTGTTCTTGTCATCTTCCAATGCCAGGGTCAGGTTAGTGCCCCAATCCACAGATCCTGTTTATACAGCCATGGGCTGAATGTGTGCAGATGCACAGGTGCTTTCTATGCACCCAAGTTCAAAAAAGTTTGAGAAATCTGAACTAAAGCTACAGAAAATCTATCCCAAAATCGAGTTGCTTTGTGATTTTATATTTCTTTGGGGGGGGGAAATTAAGAGGGGGGCTTGCCAGCACGGTCCAGTCCATGCATTCTGTGATGTTTGCACTTCTAGAGTTAAGACCTTCAGACCTTCCATGCAGAATGAAAGAATTGAAATGACTGAAGCTGTCTGGCCTTGGCAGGGAAAGGCACAGGTGTGCCTCTCTCAGGTGTGGTTTCTCCGAGCTACTCCGTAATTGCCTTTAACTATCTTTGGCCATACCCTTCGTCAATGTTATTGAAGGGCAGCCAGTGGATGTACTCCTTCCTTGTTCTATGTGTACAATTATTATTATGGGTGGATTTTAATCAGCTCAGAATTGACTAAATAAGGAATCAGAGGTGGTGGTTATGTTGAAGTATATTAAAGACAGAGCACATGGTTTCTGACTGTGTGTATGTGATGGAAGACCAGGGGGTCCCCAGGTGGGAGGTGAGATGGTTATCAGCATCTGCAGATAGTTTTCTGAAGGAGTTAGGAAGAAAAGCAGAGGGAGAACTTTTGACATCTGGAATGAACATGGTGGTGCTTTTGGATCTCCTAGGAACAGGAAACCATAGCAACCCAACCAGCAGAATGCATGAGGATCTGGTCACACGTGTCTGTGCAACCCATAAGCATCCTCAAGTCTGTGGGCACAAACGTGCTGATTGGACTGCCACTTTCAATAATCATGCAACCAGCTCTTTGCTCCGCAGACACACATTATGGTCGCGGGTCGCTTGTCTCCATATCCTTTTACAGTCAGGGTTGCGCCCGAAGGAGGATCTCTAACTCTTGTGCAAGCCCCTCTGAAAGGAATGGGACTTCCACGCTCCTGGTGTTTGCGAGTAGCCGACACGCTAGATTTCGTGCATTTTATTTGTCGTTGATATCTGGAGGACTCAGAGATGAAAAAGGCTGCCGTCTCCTCCCGCTCGGAAGTGTGTGTGACGCTTGTGGTGGCGGCCAACTCGGATTCTCCTTACAAAGTTTTATACTTTGGCAAGAGAGTTGAAATAGCTTGTTTTGCCCAGACAGCTTCCCGGGAGTCTCTGGATATTCACACAATACTGCAAATGGTCTGATCCGATGAATGTTTACCCAGAAGAAAAGGCCATAAAATTCAATGGGACTTAATCTCAAGTACATGTGTTTAGGATTGCAATCTAAGAATGCCTTTAACCTCATCTCCAAAATGTTGCTTCAGAATTAGGTTCATGAAGTTCCAGAAGCTGAAAACACATTTTTTAAAGAGAAAGGGCATTCTACAAATGTGGGGAAATCCAGTCCTGTCTCCTTCTGTCATCTTCTCTTTCATTTCCGTATTCCTCCCCAACCATCTTCTTTCCCCTCTGAGCGCCTTAACCAGTTCCCATACAAAGTTGTCAGCCTGGCAGAGTGCCGATTTGCTATGTCTATGTCAGACACGGTCATTTGGGTAGGCCAGGATCCAATTCACACAGCCAATTTCAAGTTGACTTTTCCCTTGTTTGTGTCGTCGTCGTTGATCAGTTGTTGACTCAGTCTGTGGGTCACATGGTGATTCACAATGCCCTTGGCAACCTTTGAGAAATGGTTCCAACAAAGACATGGACTCGTTCATCCATCTTGCTCTGGGCTTGAACCGTTCATGAGATCACTTTGATGCATCAAAGTCCACGGAAAGAGGCACGAATTTGCCATGTTTAAATGGCTGCTTGATCATCCCTCCGACTTCTTGCTCTGGAATTTGATAGTCAAATTCTCCCCATGGTCACGGTGGCACTTGCCTTCTCAGCTTTCACACATTTTGGCTAGTTGTTGATTCTTACCAGATCTTCTTGGTTCTTTCTTTCTTTCTTTCTTTCTTTCTTTCTTTCTTTCTTTCTTTCTTCAGATACTGCTTCCAAAATGTGGAAGACTGAACCACTTGGGGAACAAGAACCAATTTCTTCGTGCTCATCCAACTATGATCACTTTGGCTCGCTTTGGTGTACATAACCATAGCTCAGCGGTAGAACAACACCACCACCACCACTTTGCATGCAGAAGTTCCCAAGTTCAATCCCCAGCTTCTCTAGGCAGGGCTAGGAAAAACTGCTTGCACCCCTGGAGAGCCACTGCTGCCAGTCAGTGTCAACAACACTTGGTTCGATGAACCAAGGCTCTGACTCTGTATAAAGCCACTTCCTATATTCCTCAGATCCTTCCCTTCCCTGCCTTCTGTCTCTAAATCCTCATTTCCTGTCCCATTTAACAGTTAGTCCAGGAAGATCATCCAGCTGATCCTTCTCCTGAAGGAGAAGGCCTCACCAGCTGTGCACGCAGACCTGGTCTTCTCCGGAGACGAAGCACCAGACCTGGTCTTCTCTGTGAGAGTGTCCTGTTCCCCAGCTTCCAACTTTGCTAGCTTCCAGCATCTGGGCTTAAATGTTTTTTTAAAAAAACGTTTTGGAGGGATTTGTGCAAATTCGCACTTGCCTTAATGCTAATGTGCATTGGTGCAAATGGAACAAAATTCTTGTACAAATCCGATTCTATCCATGAGCAGACGATGGAACGAAAGACCCCTGACAATCCGCCAAACGCGGAACGGATTTAACAAGGTCTCTATATCCCTAAACGTCACTTCTTCTCCCAAGCTCAGACTGTGATTTGCAGCCTCATCTGCAGTGCAAACAGGCAGGAGATATCTATTGGGCATGGTGGTCATGTGCAGCCTGCGTTGTCCAGTTCCCCGAAATCATCTTATGCAGGCACAGGCTTGGAAAATATTGCTGCCCACGTGCACGGCTTAATTTGTGCATAAATAATATAACATGGGACGAGTAAGCTGTGCACTGGTTTGTTTTGAGTGAGGATACTTTTGGGGAAGTTTTTGGACCTATGTACACGCTTTCTTGGAAACAGATGCCCTTCCCGTGTTATGTTTCAAGACACATTAAGAGATAGCTGTGCAATTAGAATCAGATGTGGCCTTCCTTCTCTCGGGGTGGAGCCTTTGCTCGGGAGAGTGGGAAAGGGATGGGAGGAAAAGAAGCACAGAGGAGCCCTGTGGAAAAATAAACACAGCGCCAACCTAGCTTTAAAGTCTATTTGCTGAACCTCATTAGATGGGCAAATTCTGGGATCCAATCCAGTTTTTGACAGTTCTATAACCCCCCAAAAATAAAAACCTGGCTCAGGAGCAGCGACGGAGGAACGGATTCCAGTCCTCCTAAAACGCAAAAGTAACCTTGGCAGGACCTCACTCATTTCCATGTAACTCTTGTGGACAGGACCGAGCCGAAGCAATTCTGGGGGGACCAAAGGGATCCTCCTTTTGCTTTTTTAGCCAACTCAAGTCCGGCAGCCAGCTTCATTCCTGGCCGGAAGGGATGCTGCAGCCCGACCAGGAATGGCACCAGCTTGGGTCTTCTCCCATTCCTTGGGCAGTTCTGCCAAAAGAGCTACCGGCGTTGCACGGCAGGCAAAACCTTGGCCTGGTGGCCATCAGGAGCACTGTTCTCAGGGTGTTCTAGAGGCATGTCGCACTTAGAACTGTGCAATACTTGAATCCGAGGGTGCGGCGGAGAGGAGGGAGGGAGGGAAGGGACGTTGCTTGTACAGGCCGACGTGCGTGCGTGCGTGCGTGCGTGTGTGTGTGTGTTTGCAAAGATGTTTTAACGAGAGGAGAATCATAGAACTTTAAACAAAACAAAATTAAAAGAGAACCCGTAACCCACCCATCCCGCCCTGCCCCTTTTCCCCTGGTGTTTGTGGGTTTTCTGTGGCCATTCCAGAGAAATAACGACGTGGTAGGGAGGGTTGTTTTTTTTTTGCAATTCATCTTTTGGCATGCTGTCCCTCTTCCCTCGCTGTTTCCTGCTTTCTCTAAATGTACTGTATGTTTGACCTGTGAAAGATGTAAACATTATGATTCAGGTTATGTCTGTTTTAACTCTGTATCCGTGTAATAAAGAAAATTTAATATCACCCAAACGGATCTGTTTCTTAGGCTTCCTCTTCCTTCTGCTACATAGGCCCTGTTTGCACAAACATGGGAACTGAAGGAGTTTTGGTTTGACACCCAGACTCCAATGGGAACCCCAAATTGTTACTAGTTAAACCAGCTATAACAGCCTTCCTCAACCTGGGGCGCTCCAGATGTGTTGGACTACAACTCCCAGAATGCCCCACTGAAATTATTCCATGCCGATGAATCCCCTCTCCCCGCCCTTTGCTCATATGAGAACATTGCATTCCCTTAACCATTTTGTGGTTAAGCAGCATGGTTTAGCCGGCAGCCTTCCTCAACCTGGGGCGCTCCAGATGTGTTGGACTACAACTCCCAGAATGCCCCAGCCAGCTGGCTGGGGCATTCTGGGAGTTGTAGTCCAACACATCTGGAGCGCCCCAGGTTGAGGAAGGCTGAGTAATAATAATAATAATAATAATAATAATAATAATAATAATAATAATAATTTATTTCTTATCTGCCTCTCCGATTGAATCGAGGCGGGGAACAACAGCAAGCATAAAATACTGATTAAAATATAGTATACACTGTTAAAAAACATCCTAAAAGCATCCTAAAATAAAACCCATCTGCGAATAAAACAATGTGTCAAACTCATTGCTAATGGCTATGAAGCTGTCGTCCAGCACATCTAGAGGGTGCCAGGTTGGGCTAGCTCATTTTTAAATTGTATTTTTTTATATAATTTTTATACCACCTTTCTTCGTGAGCTGCTGAGGCAGTGTGAAAAAAAACCACCCATAAAAACAACATCCTAAAAGCATTTTAAAAAAGGGTGAAGGAACTGTCATTAACAACAAAACAACAACACTACTAATGAAAGGATTTAAAAGGCCACATTAAAGGGATGTGAGTGGACACACCTTTTCCCAAAGCAGTGAGTGGGGGGGGGGGTGTCTTGAAGCTCCAAGGGGAGAGCATTCCAGAATTTGGGAGCGACACAGGAGAAGGCCTTTTCACGTGTGCCTCCCATATGGTTTGCACTCCCACTCCCATAAACCCCCGCCAGCATGGCCAATGGTCAAGGATTATGGGGGTTGTAGTCCAACACATCTGGAGGGCCGGGCCTACCCTAAGCCACGTAGGGCTTCAACCCTTAAAAGCAACATCTTTATCTAGCCCAGAGCTTCCCAAACTTTTCATGCTGGTGACACACTTTTTAGACATGCATCATTTTGCGACACAGTAATTCAGTTTTACTAGCAAACCAGAGGTTAAACTAACCCCTTATAAGAGATACGGACACATACATAAATTGTAATAACAAAATGTACGGGGACACAACATATCTCATGAAAACCTTTCATTTATATTTTTAAAAATATATGATTTGCAAGATAATAACATACGTTTCCAAGATTTTTCACATTGAACTAGTTTTGTCGAGCTGTGATCGAGCAGCGGTTGAGACTATGTTCTATCAAAAAACTGGACCCATGGAATTTCTCAAATGCGTCATTCCAGGTGCAGCCGCGTCACCGGAAGTGATGCGGAATCAGCTGTTTCGACCCGATTATGCGTACTGCGCATGTACAGTACCTGTATGATCCCTCAACCGTGGTGTGCATACACAGATACGATGGAAGGGGAATATACTAGTGCACCATACTAATCGGCACCTTTGCTGCGTAAAAATGCATGCAAGTTGGTATTGCTTATTTCACATAGACTCAGAGGTTTCTCATTACGTTCGCGTGACACACCTACACACTGCAGCTGACACACAGTTTGGAAAGCTCTGATCTACAGCCTAGGAAAGAATTAGTAACTAGTTCAGATCTTATTTATTGTTATTGGTTATATTCATATCCTGCCTTTCCTCCAAGGGAGCACGCTCCTCCTCCTCCTCCTCCTCCTCCTCCTCCATTTTTATCCTTACAACAACAGCCCTGTGAGGTAGGGTAGGCTGAGAGTCAGTGACTGGGTCAAAGTCACCCAGTGGGTTTCCATGGTTGAGTGGGGACTTCAATCCAAGTCTCTCCAGTCCCAGCTGAACACTCTAACCAGTATACCATACTGCCTCTCCATATCTTTCAATATTGGGTATGCTCCCAGCCCTACCTGGTGATGCTGGGGATTGAATATGGGACCTTTTGCATGCAAAACGTATGCTCTACCGCTGAGCTATAGCCAGAGGCCTCGTATCTGCACAGACGCCCCGGTACCCACTTTAATATATCCGATCATGATGAATGATTCTGGTGCACACCGTGTTGTTGTTCAAAACACAAAATGAAAGGCTACCGCTGCCGGAAAGATGAGCTTCCTTTTGCAATCCTGCAACCAGATCCTAATAACCTTGTTTACCTGGAAGTAAGTCACGCTTTGTTCAATGGGGCTTACTTCCATGTAAGCAGACGCTCGGGTCAATGCATACTCTTTAGCTTTTCTTCTAAGCTTAATTGGGTGAGGTGGGGGCATTTTCCTCCAAGAGAGAGGGGTGCAGGGGGAGGTAGGAAGACAAAAGTGAGGGGGGAGGACAGGGGGAGAATGCTAATTAATTAATTGTAATTGAAGAGGAACCTTGGATTTGGGATGATGTGGAGTGGGGAACAAATTAATTGAAGAATTTATTTTATTTGAGGCCATTTGGAAGAGAAATTAATCAACTAGCTTTGCCTCCTGCAAAGTTTAAATAAATCCTAGTCATTATTTCCAAAAGTGTATATAGAGAAATAAATTAACATGTGCCTATTCTATGCCACTTTGTGTCCTATGGGCCTGGAAAGTGCATAACGATACCCCTGCGGGGGTTATCGGTGTCAGTTGGCCATCCTCCTTGTTGCCCCGACCACAGAGCAGGCCCACCTGAGCAGCTTTTATTTGGGGAGGCGTCTTTCTATCCTTGCCTCATAACCTACAGGATTTAAGCCATGCCCCATGGATTTTTAATGGCTCCACTTTGGGGGTACAACCCATGGCCAAGGAAGGGGTTCTCTAAAGCTGGCTCACATTTTATTTCATAGAATCATAGAATAGTAGAGTTGGAAGGGGCCTAGAAGGCCATCGAGTCCAACCCCCTGCTCAGTGCAGGAATCCTCCCTAAAGCATCCCTGGCAGATGGTTGTCCAGCTGCCTCTTGAAGGCCTCTAGTGTGGGAGAGCCCGCAACCTCCCTAGGTCATGGGTTCCATTGTCATACTGCTTTTGCTGACGTCCAGCTGGAATCTGGCTTCCTGTATCCTGATCCATTATTCCGTGTCCTGCACTCTGGGAGGATTGAGAAGAGATCCTGGCCCTCCTCCGTGGGACCACCTTTCAAGCATTTGAAGAGTGCTCTCATGTCTCCCCTCCATCTTCTCTTCTCCAGGCTAAACATGCCCAGTTCTTTCAGTCTCTCTTCATAGGGCTTTGTTTCCATTTAAAGGCCCAGAGGGGCTCTCAAGGCCCTTTCCCAGCCAACTCTACTACTCAAGATCCTTTAAACTGGAGACTGTGGAGGATTTGAACCTGGGGCTTCCTGCCTTCTTACAGATCAGGTGCTCCACCAGGGAGCAATGAGCCCGTCGCTTAGCCTCAGGGCTGCTTCCAGGGACATTGTAGGAAGGTGTTTCCCTGCTCCGCCCCCAGCAAGCTAGCCCCACCTTCAGTGGGTCAAATTCTACATGATTGGTTGCTGACATATCAAATGGAGCTCCAGCGGTTCCCCAGCAGCTGTTTCTTCCTCTGAGCTAGGCAAACCAGCCCCCACCTCGAGTGTGTGTAGTTGCTGGCAAAAAGAGGTGTGAGCAGAGATGTTTGGACTCGGGGCCAGGTAATGGGTGTGGCTCGGCTCTCGTTCTTGTGTTTGCTCGCTCACTTCTGTGCTTGTTAGCTCTTTGGCCCTGCAAGCATCCTTCTGGAGTGCAGCTGGTGCAAGATGGGGGGGGGGAGACTTTGGGGGTGCCTGGTCCTCTCTGGTAGCAGGGCTTTGGCCAAGGTGGTAGAAAGGTGAATGGGCACAGCGGAGGGGAGGGAGCGCCTCTTGCTCTTCTGTGTGCAAGCATGGCAAAGTGTCTTGTAACGTCTCAAATACCTTCGCATGTGTGTGAGCCATTACCTGTTCTGCCTTAAGCAGCAACATGTCTTCGTCTGACCCTGCTTTGCACTGAACCGACTGTCCTACCAGGCGCTTGCCTCAGTAAATCTTGCTGGACTTAATGATGGGACTTTTCCATGGAGGGGCAGACAGAGAGAGGCCATGAGGGTCAAGTGTCCTCCTTCACAGAGGGCAGTCCTCTACTTGGAAGTTTGACAGAACAGTCCTCTCTTTGAAGGCAATCTCTTCTTGAAGGGCTGTCCAATCCAATTCTAGTTTAAAGGTAAAGAACCATCAGAAATTATGTGAAGAAAAAATTGTGGCCTTGAAGTGGTCCATCAACAGTTTGCTTCTGGTCAGCAGAATGAGCAGGCCCCCAGTTGGCTATTGTCTTCCCCACAAGGGTGAGATGTATGGCCTTTCTCTTTAAATTATAGCCATTGTTTTTAAGTTTGCATCTCTCTCTCTCTCTCTCTCTCTCTCTCTCTCTCTCTCTCTCTCTCTCTCTCTCTCTCTCTCTCAACATATGTAATTTTTGTGCAGTCTTGTGTCCTCTTTTGGTGGACACAAAAGGCATGTCCCCTTTTTCTTCTTCCTTTTCTCAAAGTGTAACTGGCCACCCTAACTTTGGTTCTTAACGAGAGCAAGCCATTTTAGGGTAATGCAGGCCATTGTTGGAGATAATTCAATGGGCTTTACTGCTTGGGCTGCATACTTAAAGGCACAGAACGCAAGACGTCCTGCACACAGCTATTCCCTAATAAGAGCTCCGTCAGACGAGCGTTTAATTGCATGCTCGTTACTGGGCACTCTCAGATTTCCCTGGGTTCCTCTCACAACGTTGTCTGCCTCCCGAGTGCCTCCTGCCCCTTCTAGCCTTGTTCACGGCAGAAAAAAACAAACCCATCAAGTCTGATTTATTTTTGAAAATGGGAGCTTTACCACACCAGCGTTATACTGTGCAATCACTGCGAATTGCATGCAAAGGACTCCGAAGTTTTCCACCTTATAATCTGCTTTGATTGTGAAGTACTCCCATGCAGCCTGCCTTAATTGTGCTATAAAGCCAAAAGATTTGCCGTATTTAGCCCCTACTTTTTGAGCGTATCTTCTGAGCTGCCGCTGGGGCGCAGGAGCAGGATTTTAAAGAAATGCTTACATCTGCGTAAGCTTTAAAGATAAAGACACCAAAATTGGCACAGTAATCGATATTAAGGAAAGCTTTAAGCATACCAAATTTGAATTGAATTGGGTCATCTGTTGATTTTTTAAATGGTTTTTTACATTTCCCCACTTAAACTCACTTCCTGGTATGCAAAGGATCGCTGTCGCCCGGTAGCAAAAACAACAACAACCGTGAAAGCTTAGCGTTAAGGGGATAATCGGAGGGAAGCAGGTAGGTGGGATGAAGTTCTGGAAGTTGCCGCTATCTCCTGCTGTGTGCAGAAGAAACAGCATGATAAAGACGACCCCTGAATGGGCCACGTGCACGTTGTTTACTTCCTCATTCAAAGGCGGAAGTAATGAGGGACAACCGGGTGGGCAGAGAAGCGACGGCATTTTTCCTCCGTGTGATGATGCTCTCTAAGGCAGCCTTCCTCAACCTGAGGCGCTCCAGATGTGTTGGACTACAACTTCCAGAATGCCCCAGCCAGCTGGGAGATGCAGTCCAACACATCTGGAGCGCCCCAGGTTGAGGAAGGCTGCTCTAAAGCAACAACAACAAATGACCCTGAAAGTATTGCTTTTTTGTTTTCTGCAACCTTAGGTACAATCTTATGCACGTTTAGACTGAAAAGTCCTACAACTGCTAGCACTTGCCAGCCAGCTGTGCATAGGATTGCACACATAGGGTATTAGACATGATCCACTTGAAATCTGAAATGTTTGCCAAGGGCAAGGGGCCACAATGGCATTTTTAGGAACAAGGTTAAGATTTGGCCGGTGGCAGGAAGAATTCAGCAGTCGCCCACCACATCTCTTGCATGTATCTTGGCTGATTTGAAAATTCATTGCTCTGCAGGTGTTTCTTTTCCATAATGCCGCAGCTCAATAGTTGCAGCTCACTATGGGCTGGAAGGGTGTTGTTTGATCTGCAGGGAGATGATGGGTCATGGTGCACCATGACAAGATGGGTCAGGTGCACCATGACAAGATGCACAAGGGCCGCCCTTGGGAACTGCCTGTTTCTACACAATACGCCTTGCCATCTGCTCTCCCTTTTTAGGGTGCTTTGTCTTTGAACCGGACAATCAATCAAATAGAGGACTGACATAAGGAGAGCCACGATAGATCAGACCAAGGAAGGACCCATCTTAGACCAATGTTCTGTTCATATAGTGGCCAACCAGCTGCCTATGGGAAGCCCACAGGCAGGACTTGGATGCTGGTCCTCTTCCAGTTCTCCAAAATAAAGAACTGTCCTCTGTAAAGTAGGACACCCCTCCGCCCAGAACATGTGTGCTTCTGAGCATGTGCAAAGCATTTTTCCTTCTTCCCTGGGTAACCACAGCGGGTCTGCATGCCTTTTGGGTTTCAGGACCAGAACGTCTGGGATACGTTCTGAGACCATGATTTCCCAGGCCGTATTGAGCGCCACTCTTGCCTTTAACCCTGGTGCTTGTGTGTTCCCCCCCCAGCCCCCACTTCCCCGATGCTGGATCCTGGTGGTGTGACCCTCCATCTCTGGCTGCCGTCGCCGACTCCCCCTGGGATGTCGCTGAAATATCTGCTTGGCAGAAGCACCTGGAAGAAGAGGCGGAGCTGAGTCCCCTGCAAGGGGAGAGCAGGGAGCTCCTGACGGTGGAGGATCCTGTGAGTCTGGAGGGCGCTGTGCAGGGTGGAGTGAATGTCGACGTGGAGAAAGCTCCTGGGGCAGCGTTCCCCAACCTGAATGCCTTCCAGGTGTGCTGGGCTGCAACTCCCATCCTTCCCAGCCAGCTTGGAATGATGGGTATTGCAGTCACACACATCTGGAGGGCACCAGTTTGGGAAATGCTACCTAGGGGCAGAGTGCCCTCTTGCAGTCTCCCGTGGCTCTGGGACTTCTAAGCTGGCTTCACTAATAAGCAATGGAGTGGTCCAGGGTCTAGGCTTGGAGCCAGGGGGGTGGTCTTCAAGATGCTTTTGCTCAGGGAGGTTTCCTCTCAAACATTCAGCAATGGGAGCTTGTGGCTTGGGAAGGGCCGAGTTCTGTTGCTGCACCCGACGGTGTGTGACTCTTCTTCTCTTTGTATATTTCTGCCCATCTCGGTCTTCAGGAGCTGGAGGCCATCAAGGCCAAAGTCCGCAAGATGGAGAAGGAAGACGAATGGCTGCAGGAATTGCAGGCTGAAGCCAAGGACCTCATCATGAGATCGGACCCAGGTATGGTTCTCGGGGTGCAGCAGGGCTGGCCAACACTTTGCGGTCACCTCGAGAGGCTTGGCTGTGCCGTCCAAGAGACGTGCCATGCTTTGGACATTGCCACCTCATGTGCTGTCAAGTGATGCCTCGGCTTGGGCAGGTGGACCAGCTGTGGTTACCCAAGATAGCCCAGCTTTCTCCAACGTGGCACCTTCCAGATGTTATTAACTATATCTCCTATCTGCCCCAGTCAGCATGGATGGTTGGGGGGAGTTGTAGTCTGATACGTCTGTAGGTCACCAGTGTGGCGTTAACACCCCACAAGCCAGTTCCCTAAAGCATGTCTAGCATTTGTAAGACTGGTATGTTTAGAACATTGACCTGAGTGCGTAGAGTTAGAATGTCTTGGGTGGGGGAAGAGTGATATATACGGAAGGACTGGGGAGATTGTGAGCTCTCTGGGTTTTAGCTGTGTGTGTTAGCTCTTGGTGTGTAGAGTACTTGGGTTCTGGAGACTTTGAGGTTCAGTGTAGAGAGCGGTGTCTTTTGAGGGTGGTGTGCTGATAGTCAGTTGGTGTATATTAATCAATACTGATAATAAAGTTCAAGAGTGAAGGTGTGAGAGAAAGGAAAGCGTGTATGAGAAGAGTGAAAGGATTGGATGAGAGGTTTTAAAAGTTTTTTAAAAAACTTTTATTATGAAACAAAGCTTGTGAACTTTTAAAATAAAATTTTAATCAGTTTGTTTTAACTACCACAAAAATCCCACATGTCTGTTTGGCAATTATCATCTGCAGTTATTTACATTTAGCACCCACTCTGACAATAATTCGCCTCAGGACATATAATTCAGAGCGCTTTAATTTCTTACTGAAATCCTTCCAATTTAACCCCTTTCTCTGCATAGTTTGGAGAAAGGCGGTGGTGGTCCCTGGCCTCAGGCTCCTCAAGTGGTGGGGCTTAGCTTGAGCAGGGAGTGTCCGTGGCCGGGCCTGTTGATCAGAGCCTGTGTCGTGGCAACCATCTTGGGAAAGACTGGCCTAGACTTCAAAGGAAGAAGAGCGCCCATCTAGCCCAACGTTCTAGCCAGACAGGAAGTCCCCGAACAGGACATGAGGGCAAGGGGTCTTCCACGTGGCTACCTCCAGGTGGCTGGTATTCAGTGGCAAACGCCCCACTCCTTGGGATGACCGAAGCTTGGGCCAATGGCTGTTGCTCAACCTGAACTGCCTCATAGGGGTATTGTGAAGATTAAAAGGGTGGAAGGATCATGTACATTGTTTTGAGCTCCGTGGAGAAAAGTCAGGATATAAATGTCAGAAATAAACACTACACATTGGGAGCCCCCAGACTACAACACCTCTCATCCCCAGCCAGTATAGCCATTGGGCGTTGCACCCTGAGACATCTTCGGGGAGGGGGGTTCTATATTAGGATGTAGTGGCTGGGGGAAGGGGTGTAGCTACTTGGGGAACCCTGGAGAGCCAAATCGTGATTCCCATAGGGCTGGATCTGGCCCCTGGTCCTGCGTTACCCACCCTCAGCATGGAGAATTCCTAGAATGACTTCATAGAATCATAGAGTTGGAAGGGGCCTAAAAGACCATCGAGTCCAACCCTCTGCTCAATGCAGGAATCCACCCTAAAGCATCCCTGACTTCTAGCATTTGTTTTTCCTCCTCCTCGATGCAGGTCTTACTTTACCAAGGACAATTGAGGAAAAGGTTGAGGCTGACCACCGCTCCATCTACGTGGGAAATGTAAGCGAAAACAGGCTTAATTGAACATGCTGAAGTTGTATTGAATGCTTGGGCGTCATCCTGCATAAAGTAAGCTAAGCTCTCCTTCACTGCTGAGCAACTACTGCCAGCCAGCCAACCCAAGGGGTTGAATCCAGATTTAGCTTCACTTAGAGAAGACCCGTTGACAGCAATGGGACTTGGGTTACTCATGAATAATCTACATCTCATTCATTTCATTGGGTCTACTCTACATAGGACTAAATCTGGACCCAAACCAAGTTCAGGACCTGAGAGCAGTCTTGGTCTACCCACATCCACAGTGAAGCTTTAGACATTAAGACAAATTAACTCCCGGTGAGAAGATATGAAGGGGGAGAAGCAGCTTGGGACTGAAGTGTTGGTGCAAATCCATGGGTGGGCAGTTTTAACAACATTGAGCTACGTTCCTCAACCTGGTGCTCTCCAGATGTGTTGGACGGCAACTCGAATCATTCCCAGTTGATGGCCATGTGGGCTGGGGATGGTGGGTGTTGCAGGGCATCAGGTTGGGGAAGGCAGACATAAAGCCATGCTTCCTCTTGAGTGGTTGCTCTGTGTGGCTGTGATGTTATCTCTCTCTCTCTCTCTCTCTGAAGGTGGATTACGGTGGCACCGCAGAAGAGCTGGAGTCCCATTTCAACAGCTGTGGGCAGATCAACCGAGTGACGATCCTGTGCGATAAGTTCTCTGGCCATCCGAAAGGGCAAGTGATCTGCTTTTACCTTGGGGGAGAGCTGAAGAATGGGGTGCCTGGGCTCTGATGTGTGGGGCCAGGTAGCCTGGTTAGGGGGAGGCAAGAGGCCAACACTGCAGCAAACCAAGGCTATGGCAAGTCTCCACCTCAGCCGTGCGGGTGAATCTGAGGCGTTTCTCCAGAGTTCGAAAGGACCGAAGGGCAGGGGTGGGGAACGGAAGGGCCAAATCCACCCTTCCCACAAACGCCAGGGTGCCCAGAGAGCCACACCCCTCCCCCAGTCCAGCGGTTGTTCCGTGGTTTCCTAGCTTGGGTGCCGTTTCTAAAATGTTGAACTTCCTTTCCGAAGGCTTTAGTTACTGGCAGTAAGAAATTGAATCTAAAATACGCGGGTAGCTTTTGGGCCTGCCGCTTCTGCCTTCAGTCCTTTCGACCCTCACAACGCAACCTCCACGAGCTTCTCTGAAATTCTGTATGGCTCTCAGGGCGGCGGGGGGTGGGGGGGGAAGAGGTTCAATCCCCTCCCCGGGCCGAGAGGCCACGCCAGCAGGGGTTACAGCGGGAGCCGCCTCTGGTTCCCTGCGTGAGGCTGTGTGCTTCAATCAGCTGCCTGGCAGATCAGTCCAGCAGGCGCTGTGCTTCCTGCCACGAAGAAGCCGAGGTGAGAAACCGGCCCTTGTGGAGGTGCATCGGGTAAGCACGGAGGCGCTGCCAAGGTAAACAAGGGGCCGTTGTGATACCTGGAGGGAGCACGGCTTGGATTGCTTTGTAAAGATCATGACGTGGGCGGCACACGCTGCTGTGTGTGTGTGAACTACTAAGGAGTCCCTGGCCACCATGGCTTCCACGGGGTTCGAGAATGAGGTTCTCTAGCCTGGGTTTGAGAACATCGATTGAACGGCGGAGGGCTTGGAGAAGCACACAAACCCTTTCCCTTATTTTTCCACTCCTCTGATTGTGAGTTCCCCTCCCCTATAGCTAGCTGGGGATTCTGAGAATTGGAGTCCAACCCTTCTGGAAGCAGCGGGTTTGGGAGGTCTGACCTGACAGGATCATATTCTATGGCCGTTGGGGGCATCTTTCCGCTAACCAGGGGTGTGGAGCCTCAAGCCCGTGGGCCAAATCTGGCCTGCCTGTGGTCCCCATCCAGGCTTCCGGGGTTCCACGTGCCCTTCTCTTACCCATTCGCCATCCCCCAAATATTGTGGTTCCCCAGGTTTTCCATATTTTCTCCATCCACCCCCCAATTATAAAAGGTTGAAATGCCTCCCCTAAAGCTACTTACTGGCAGTAGAAGCTTTGATTTTAAATTATGCTGGTATTTTGGTCCTACGCCTTCGGCATCACCCACCACTGGAATTTGGCCCCTGAGAGCATCTCAGAAATGGAATTCGTCTGAAAGAATTCTGGCTCTTCTGCCATTAGCAGACTAAGGGGAAGTAAAATGGACGTCTTGCAGTGGCCAGTCTGAGGAAGCACAAAGTCTTCTTTTGGGGAGGATTTGTGCCAGTGTAGCCACACTCCCCCTACTCATCTGTTGGAATCTAATTGCCAGTGCCTGCTCCAGAGTTATCACACAGAGGAGGGCCGAAGGATCTCTTCTTGATCCTCCCAGAGTGCAGGACGTGGAATAATGGGCTCCAGTTACAGGAAGCCAGATTCTGGCTGGACATCAGGAAAAACTTCCTGACTGTTAGAGCAGTATGACAATGGAACCAGTTACCTAGGGAGGTTGTGGGCTCTCCCACACTCGAGGCCTTCAAGAGGCAGCTGGAGAACCCTCCGTCAGAGATGCTTTAGGGTGGATTCCTGCATTGATCAGGGGGTTGGACTCGGTGGCCTTGTAGGCCCCTTCCAACTCTGCTATTCCATGAGTCTATGATGTTGAGAAGCCTGTGGGCAAGGTACTTCCAATGGGCCCCCTGCTCATCACAGGAGAAGTCCAGGTTGCCGCTCCTCACATGTTTGCAGAGGGCAGGTCGAAGAAAGGGCACAGGGCGCTGGGCATCAGCACTAGGCTCCCCTTCTACAATGTGGACCTTGGCAAACGCCCCATGGTGCTGAACTACCCCTGATGGCTGGCCCTATGGATTTCTCCTCCCCCCACCCCCCCAAAAAAACCATCTTCTGACGCAGACTGTAAACGTGGAGCGGCAGCCTTGCCCGTTCACTGCTTTGTATCGCTTCCACCATCCCACCGAAATGAAACGTAGGCCCTGTAGTCGGAAGCCGTAGCAGCTGTCGTTGTCTGCCTTTCCCTGAGTGTCCCAGGTAGAAATTGCACCAATGAAAGCTTCTCCCCACGAGAGGCTTTCATGGGGCCTGCGGGAAATTCCCCCATCTCTCCCGTTGCAGATACGCCTACATTGAGTTTGAAGACAAGAGCTCTGTGAAGGCGGCCACGGAGCTGGACGAGAGCACGTTCAGGGGCCGCATCATCAAGGTGGGTCCGGTGGGGAGAGCAGGAGCGGGGAGCGGGAACTCCTGGGGTGCCGGTGCTCCCCTTTCATCCCATAGTTTGGGGGGACCTGTTTGGTTTAATGGGAAGACTGAAGGGGGATGTGACAGAGCAGCCTTCCCCAACGTGGTCCCCTCCAGATGTTTTGAACAGTAACTCCCAGCAGTCTTGACCATTTTGGACACGCTGGCTGGTATTGAGTTGTAGTCCAAAACAACTGGAGGGGGGCAGGAATGGAACAGAATTCAATGCCTTTGATTTCAACTCCATCTCTCCAGATGTGTTGCAATCAAACACATCTGGAAGGCTTTGAATTGGAGAAGGCTAGTCCATAATCTGTCTCTTTCCCAGTGTGATCTTTCCCTTCCCTTGTGCAGAACTGGAGGCCAACCTTCCCCCTCCGGGAGCAATTTCTACGCTTCCTCCACCCCTATCGCGTGTTCCTTCCCCACTCACAAGCTGTCAACAGTGGCAGCGGACCAGGATTTGCTTCCTCGTGGGTCATTCTTGTCTTTGCTCTTCTTTAGGTGTTGCCCAAACGGACCAACATGCCCGGGATCAGCACCACCGACCGTGGTGGTGGCCGGGGCCGTTTCCACGGCCGGGGGGCTCTGCCTCGCCACACCAACTTCTGTGGAGGGCAGCGGTCACGGCCCCGTGGAAGGGTGTACAGGTGAGTGGGCAGCCAGAAGAGCACTTGTAGGGGAACGGGTGTCCTGGAAGGAGGCCTCTATCACCAGATCCCACCAGGCCCGGCTCAATCAACTGCAAGCCATCAACACTCCTGGAAATGCCAAACTCTTCCAGATCTGGCGTACGCTGCTGATTGGGGGTGGGGGATTCCAGGTAAACTTTGTGGCAGGGGGAATCTGGAGAATTTGTGGGAGGGGTGTGTGCAATTGCTCCAAATTTGGGTTTTAGGTTCCCTGTTCCCATTACTCCCTGTAGCTGAACTGAGATTCGTTGTAGGCAAATTTCCTCCTGGAGTGGCAAAATGCCACGAGCCAGGTTAAATTCAGCATCCTTTGAAACTCCTAGAACTGGTGATAGGCAGGGAACAAAAAAAAGGGGGGTGATTCCGTGCCACCTCTGCAAAGGTAGAGATGGTTTTTTTTTAGAAAAACTGCCGGGTAGATTAAATGTCACACTTGGTGGCGTGGCCTAGTGGTCAGGGGTCGGCATTGTGTCTCAGTTTGGTAACTCTTCCTTCAGGCTTCCTTCTCCCACCTTGTTAGTTCCGCAGGTGCCACCTTCTCTCCAGTATATGTTCACACTTCAGCTCCTATTAATACGGGTCCGTTCTGAGTTTGCCCTAGTTGCTGGTTAAATGTAGGCTGCTGTCTCTTCTGCTAGAAAGGGAGGCAAGGACTCCTTAACGCAGCCTTGTTCGATATCTCAGGCTAGGGACTGCCCTTCCCAAACCACAAAGAAGGGCTCATAGTTGCAGGAGAATGGGAGGTGGGGGGACACACCTCCCTTTCTGCTCTCCTGCCTTCCTGGCAAACGCGAGGATGCTAGTACAATCTGCCACGAGAAGCACACGGTCTCCCCTGGCGGGTGCCACTGTCTGGCTCGCTTAGCATCACCTGTGCTTCTGCGTGGCCAGCAGGGTCTGGAAGCTGCATGTAGACAAAGAATCGGACACCTCCGTAGCGCCTGTGAGCAGTGGTTTTCCTCTCATATAAAAAGGAACAGAAATGAGCAGCGGCTTTGCTGCCCGACAGCATCCGGCATCCGAGAGCCCATCACATCGGCGACCCAGAGAGCAGTTGGTTAGGAGTGTCCCTGGGAGCGAAGAGGTAGCTTGGGTTTCTCTGCACTTTCAGCATCTGCCGGACTCCTGCGCTTGGCGGCCTTGCCCCAGATTAGCTGAAAGTGGCTCTTTGCCTTGTGTACGAAGCAGGAGCCAAGAGCCCGGGCATCTGCGTTCAGGGCTGTGTATCCGCTGCATGGAACTGTGTGTCTGTGGGTGGAATCCACAGCGGTGATGGATTCTGGAGTCTCGGTTTAACTATGAGAACTGCAGGTTTAATTATTTTAAAATGCAATCATCCAGCTTTTCCTTAGCTGCATTGGGTTCATTTCGCTAACAGCATTTTTTAAAAAATAAATAAAACATCACCAAATATTAAACAGTGCAGATAATGTACACAGTCCCACAAGAGCACCATATAACAGCAAAGAATAGCGCTATGGTCAGGTATCTGCTAGGTCTAAAGTTAAGCTGTATCAACTGCAAGCTTTCTGGAACCCAGAAGGCGCTGTGGCTCTATGGCAGAGCCCCTGTTTTGCATGCAGAAGGTGCCAGGTTCAATCTCCAGCATGTCCAGGGTGGGCTGGTAAAAAGACTCCTGCCTGAAATTATGGAGAAGGGCTGCCAGTCAGTGTTGACAACAGCAGGCTAGGTGGACCAAGAGTCTGACTCAGTCTGACTCTGACTGGAGCGTGTTCAGAGGAGGGCAACCAGGATGATCAGGGGTCTGGAAACAAAGCCCTATGAAGAGAGACTGAAAGAACTGGGCATGTTGAGCCTGGAGAAGAGAAGATTGAGAGGAGACATGAGAGCACTCTTCACATACTTAAAAGGTTGTCACACAGAGGAGGGCCAGGATCTCTTCTCGATCCTCCCAGAGTGCAGGACATGGAATAACGGGCTCAAGTTAAAGGAAGCCAGATTCCAGCTGGACATCAGGAAAAGCTTCCTGACTGTTAGAGCAGTACGACAATGCAACCAGTTACCTAGGGAGGTGGTGGTCTTTCCCACACTAGAGGCCTTCAAGAGGCAGCTGGACAACCATCTGTCAGGGATGCTTTAGGGTGGATTCCTGCATTGATCAGGGGGTTGGACTCGATGGCCTTGTAGGCCCCTTCCAACTCTGCTATTCTATGATGCTATGAAGGCAGCTTCTGGTATTTCTAGCAGAAGCCAGCCACATCATGGAAGAGGAGCATAATTTGGTTTGCTTTTTCTAGCCAGTGAAAACAGGCATGGATGGAGCACTAAAGCTCCACACCTTCTGACCTCCTGGCTTCTGACACTTCTCACAGCACTGAACACATCAGCAAGCTTACCTATCATCAGTGGTATAGTTAAGTATATCGCAGAAATCCACAAGAGAATCAAATTAGTTTCGATTTCTATCAATCCAACTCATGGATTTTGCAGCAGACCAGCTTTTCCCGAATCGCACAGATTCCACAGACTTGCAGACCATTAAAAAAAAAAATCTTTCTGGAATTTTATGCAAATTTAGCCATAAAAAAATACATACAATAAATAAGGACTGGCTGAAAATGTGGGTTTTCCTCATAGGATAAAGCATGAAAAAATGCATTTGGGAGGGATTTGCACATTTCACAAGCATGAATTCGCTTAGGTGTGAATTTGTGCAAATTTGGGAAATTGGAAACAATCCAATTCTGTCAAGGAGCGGATGATGGAATGAATCACACCTGACAATACTTGAAATGCAGATAGATTTTACAAAACCTGCTACATCCCTAGGTGTAGTAATAGATTTTGAAGTGCAGGTACTCATAGCAACATTCCTCATAGCCACACTGTAAAGGAGAATCCACACTTTCAGGAAGCTATGATTGTGTGTGTGTGTGTTTGTAAAGATAATGGGTCTTAATTACCTATTCAAGACCTACACTCACACACACCCCAATTCCTTGCATTATAAGGGGAATAGCTCACAGTAATACATTGTTGCAGGGAAAATGCATCCTTTCCTCCACCTCCAGATATTGTGAGGCTTGCAGCTAAGTTCAGTGGGGATGGGCAAATCTGAGGGCGGTGGCAGTAGATCTCTTCATCCTTGCTAATCAAGAAGTCCTGGCACCTTCTACCCCATGAACCCTGGCTCTGCTGCACCTCTTATTAACATCTAACACTTCATTTGATTTTTTTTTTTAATAGTTGCTGATAGGAGAAAGGCGGTATATAGACATGATTAAAACCTGCTATTTGTGGGAAGGGCTGTGGTTGAACGATGATAAAATGCTGCATTTGTGCCGTTAGGTCACAGACATCGAACACGCTCCTTCTTGCCGGCTTATAATGCTCTTGGCTACAGCAGGACAAAAACATGCTCAAAATCAATTAAATAAATGGAGAACCCGGACAGGGCCAGATATTGATCAACCGTCCCTGGAAATCTGGACCATTGCAGCTAATGAGAGAGTGACTTATATGAAAGGGGAACTTGGATGCATTTGACCTTTGGCATCCCTTCTTAGACCTCTTTGGGGACGGAGTTGGTGTGTGGGGCCTCCGAGTATCCGGAGCAGCTGATGAGGTCTCCCGGGAGATTTGCTCTTCCTTTCTTTGCTTTCTCTCTGCTATTCCACTCCTTTTTTTCAATTTCTTTTTAAAATCCCATCAGGCAAGTCTGCAGGGCCTCAGTTGCAGAGGCCAAATCCAGCCCACCTGGGTCCCAAACCAGCCAAGCCCCTTTCCCCTTAATCTCTGGTCATTGGGTGGTTCCTCAGCGTTTGTGCAGTTTCCCCTCCATTCTGAAAGGTTGAAATGAGGATTACTTACTGGCAGGAAGAACTTTAAACTAAAACATATTTGCAGTTGTGGCTCTGCCCAGCCCTGGAATGTGGCTCCCAAGAGTTTCCCCCAAATGAAATTCGGCCTGTGAACTGAAAGAGGGTCAGCGCCCCTAGGGTTGTGGGGAGTATGGTTTGGATGCTGGGAGTGGGTGGGGTGGGGAGGTCATATAAAGGAGACCTCTAGCTCCATGAGAATTATTAGGTGAGTTGGGAAAGGGGAGGGTAGAATGCATCATAGGGAAACAGTTTTGGAATTCATGACCTTTTATTGATTGATTGGTTGATTGATTGATTTAATTTATATACTGCCCCATAGCCGAAGCTCTCTGGGCGGTTTACAAAAGTTAAAAACAGTGAACATTAAAAAGTATACAAAGTTTAAAACATCAAAAATATAAAAACAACAGTATCCATTTAAACAACAATAGTTCTGGGGTCCATTAAAAAACAAACAAAGCATATGTTGTTAAATGCTGTTAAATGCCTGGGAGAAAAGTCTTGACTTGGCGCTGAAAAGATAACAATGTTGGCTCCAGGAGAGCCTCATCAGGGAGCTCATTCCATAATTGGGGGGCCACCACTGAGAAGGCCCTCTCCCTTGTTGCCATCCTCCAAGCTTTCCTTGGAGTAGGCACTCGAAGGAGGACCTTAGATGTTGAGCGCAGGGTATGGGTAGGTTCATGTCAGGAGAGGTGTTCTGTCTGTACTGCTATTACTCAAAATAAGAAGGTAAAACCCCGGGAATAAATGGTGACAGATACGAATGGGAGAGCCAGGGATGTTGGAGATGGTTGAGATTCTCTGAACTTCACTCAGAAGCTTGGTCTAGCTTCCCGTTTTCATTTGCGAATTGTTTTGGGTTCATTCGAATGGGAAAACTCTGCATTTCTGTGTGCATTTTTCAGAAGCATGCCATTTCCCACATTGGGAGTGGAAGTGGCATTTGCAGTGTGAAAATGCTTTTTTTTTTTAAAGTGCATTTTAAAGTGCACCTTCCTCAACAACAAAAATGCATTTTTTAATATGATTAAATATTTGGGGATGTGGGCTCCTGTTCATGTTTGGGGTTGTGAACAGGGAAAGTGTGGACGATTTGCAAATTGAAATGAAATTCTCATGTTTCCCTAGATGCACATGGGGCCAGGCATAGGGTGGCAAAATTGCTGGTGTTCCCTAATTACAAGGCTGTGTTTCCTCTCCAGGGGCCGCGGGAGGCTGTCTCCATGGTATGCACCCTACTAAGCAGTGGAACAAGATGACCCAAGTGATGCTTCAGGACTAAATGCAGAAGGGAGTAGGGGAGCAAAAGCCAGAGGGTGCACCGAAGCAAAGTCTATTCTCCTACATTGTCTGTTGTGAGTTATTTGTGATTACCTGCCGTGACGTTCTCCTAGAACACACAGAGGATGTCTACTTCTTGGGTGCAGCAAAGGGGACGGTCAGCTACAGCAAACAAGCCGTTCACAGCCCCCAACTGGATTGGCTTCAGGGTGCAAAACGGACTCTTTTCATTTCCATGCTGTGTTTTGGAGCTGTTCTTGAACTCCCTCAATCATGGACAGAAAATTAAGAGCTGAGCTGCGGCCTGGGGGTGGGCATTTTCTTTCCTTTCCTCCCCAGCCCACTCTGTCACATTCAGCATTAGGGAGTTCAGCCACTGAACTCCTTGGCACAGCTGACGGAGAAACTCAAATAAGGCCCTGTTTCCCTTGAATGATGCTTGATCCAACACTTGGGTAGAGAAGCGAACATTGGGGTACAAGACTTGCTTCTAAGAAATTCTGTTTCCATTGCTGCTTCCCCCACTCCCAACGATGTATTTAAGGGAGTGTCTGTACATGGCGAATCTTAAACCTTGTTGACTGCCATGGTCCTCCTGCTACCCCAAGGAAATCTATTGTTAGCGAGCATGGTTTGCGATCCCAAGTTCAGTTGTAGAATATAAACGTCTCTTGGCCAAAGTCATTAGTTATATCAGCCTTCCTCAACCTGGTGTTCTCCAGACATTTTGGACATGAACATCCATCAGCACCACCCAACATGGCCCATGGTTAGGGTTGTGGAAGCTGCAGTCCAGAAGATTTGGAGGGCACCAGGTTGGGGATGGTGGAGTTAAATCAATAAAATAGGACTGAGTTTGCACTGGGGTTGGGTGCTGTTCCAGCCCTACAGCTCTCGGGCGTTTGGCGTAAATTAAGCCTTGTGGAGAACTATTGTTTTGGTTACATGAACCTGTGATGATGGGGTGGGCCGCCCTCCAGTTGTGGTGGATTGCAGTTCCCAGCCAGCATGGCCATGGCAATTTTAGGGCTTCTCATCAAAGACGTCTGGAGGGCACCAAGTTGAAGGTGGTAAGTCTGAAAGCCGAGGTGACATTGTGTAGTGAGTCTGAAAGCCAGGGCGATAGTTGTGTGAGATGGGGACTCTTTTCCTGCCCGCTTGAGCTTAAACTGATGGGTCTGGCCTGAACGTTTTTAAACTTCCATTCCCTCTGCAGCTTGGAAGGAGCTGCGAAGGTCAGATAAGGGGATTTCATGGGTGATGAAGCTGGAAAGAAAATCACCAGTGAGGGCTGGCTCCGTTTTGCATTTCCTGGGTTGCATTCCTATCATCCCCTCATCCTCTTTTTAAACTAATTTAAAAAAAGAGAGAGATTTCTTCAAGTAAACAAATTTAAATGATTTTTTTTTATTATTGTGCTCAATTTCTATATGAACTGCTAAAGAGTTGCTTTGTTGTCTTTACTCCATTCCAAAACAAGTATGATGAAATGATTAATATTAAAATAGCTTCCTGTCTCCTGGAAAGAGGACTTGCCTGGTTGAAAATTGTATCTGAAAACCTGTTAAGATTGTGGAATTCCCAAGGGAAAACCATCACCTTGTCTTGTGAATTGCACGATATCCAGAATAGACTAGTCTCACGTTTTTACTTAATTTATCTTTCACTTTTAGTCCCCTTGCAGTAAGTGTGTGTCTGGTAATTCCCCCCCCCCCCCCCGCCCTACTCTTTTACTCAAACGCCACAATTCCAGGGTGTGAAGTACCTGAGGATGGTTTCATGTTCCCTTTACAGGATGAAAAAAAAAACAACCTGTTGATTTTGGCAAGTGAAAAGATGCAACTTACTAACATTACAAAAAAGAAGTTCGCCTGTGCCAGTCCCATTGAGATGAATGAGCTCTCTTCCCATTTGATTCAATGGGCCCCCACACAGAGCCACTTCCCAGAAATTGTACCCTAATTAAATAAGCAAATAGGCGGATGTTGAAATAAGTTGAGTGGGAATGGAGATATGTAATTAACATTTACATGCCTATAAACTGAGATGCACTTTGTCGTAAAGCTCTGTTTTGTAAAATGTGAATACGTTTTTTTAAAAACAAAATAAATGATCCTATTAATTAAACTAAACCCACGAAAAAGTGTTGGCTGTGGACTTAACTGTGTACTGACCTGCCTCCTTAGAAAGCACCTCTAGATTCACAAAAATGTATGAACAACAGTAAGTAGTGCCCCCGCATGTTTTTTTGGCTGTGCACCCCCCTTTTTATTAATCAGACAACAAAAGCCATCATTGAACATCGAAAGCATGTTGGAGAGATTATGAGCCTAGCAGTTTCCCTGACATGCCAACTTGCAGTGTGCAAAGGTCATTTTTCTTTTTAGTGTTGAGTTGGGCTACAACTCCCGGGATTCCCAACCATTGGCCATGCTAGTTGGGGCTGATGGGAGTTACAGTCCAAAGCATCAGGACAGCAACAAATTGGGTAATGCTGCTCTATGGAATTTGCTGGCCCATAATATGTGTGTGTGTCATAGAATCTTAGAATAGTAGAGTTGGTAGGGGCCTACAAGGCCGAGTCCAACCCCCTGCTCAGTGCAGGAATCCACCCTAAAGCATCCCTGACAGATGGCTGTCCAGCTGCCTCTTGAAGGCCTCTAGTGTGGGAGAGCCCACAACTTCCCTGGGTAACTGGTCCCATTGTCGTACTGCTCTAACTGTCAGGAGGTTTTTCCTGATGTCCAGCTGGAATCTGGCTTCCTGTAACTTGAGCCCATTATTCCGTGTCCTGCACTCTGGGAGGATCGAGAAGAGATCCTGGTCCTCCTCCGAGGAGTGGCAGCCACTAGCTTAGGTTTCCAAAGGGGATTGGACCAATTCATGAAGGCTGTCTATTGCTGGCTACAAGTTGTAATGGCTGAATGGAACTTCTAAGTTGAATACAAGTTGCTGGGATAACAAGGGTCATTGTTACCCTGCCCGTGAGTCTTTTATCATAAGAAGAGCTATGGTGGATTATACCAAGGGTCCATCTAGTCCAACATTGACCTGGTTTGCAACACATGACAACCCATCGACGGATAATTTACGTTCAAAGAGCTGTGGCTGAATATGCAGCCGCTGGCTGGGGGTTGTTGCGTCATGTAAACCCAACTGGTGGGAGTGATTTGAGGATTAAGCAAAACTCCTATAACACATGGTCTGTTTTAGGGTTATGTGAGGATTGTTTAACCCTCAAATCCCCTGCCCTTATGTTCTATGGTTGCATTTGCAAGCAGTGTTGAAAACTTTTCCACACCAACCATGAATGTGGGGAGTTATTGTTGTGACCGCCTCCCATCCCAGCATCATAGGGGTTTCATTCTGATATGACACATGGATGCCTGCCCACATCTGGGTCCCTTGCAGCCTTCCCCAACTTCGTGCTCATGATCGTTCAAGGTGGAGAAAGGCTGCTGCACACATGTAATGAAAAGCAGCGTGGGAGAACCCTGTCTTGTTCTGGAGCCATGCAAACTTGGCTCTAAGCAGTGGGACAGCATGCATTGCCCTGGCCTAGCTTTTGCTGTGAGCGTTTGTTCCATGTGGGGGGGGGGGGGGAGCGAGAACATTAGCAGGGGAGCATAGCTGGATTTTGTATATGGGAGGAAACACGGATCTATGGCTGAGAAGAGAGCTGCTATCATGCAAGTCACAGGAACCAGATGAGCCCTAAGGAACCTGGATCGCAGGCAACTAAGAGGCCTATGTATATCCTGAGAGAATCCTGTGATATCTTAAAGACCCTCTGTAGTTTCTGCTGCAACAGACTCACTTGCCTTGCCCCTCTGGAGATTGTACATCCTGCCCAAGCAGCTGCTGATCTACCATGTCCGTGTGCTGAATGGGCGTATTGTGGCATACACACATATCCTTAGTTGAAATCTTCCATCTCTAGAATATAGGGCAGATGTGCAACCTCACGCTCTCAGACTTCAATTTACTTCTGGCGAAGTAATTTGAGTTTAATTGCAAGGCTCTGCCATCAGCTTCTAAACTGTGTGATATATCTTTCTGCTCTATTTCGTTGGGAGTCAAGAAAGCGCCTTCTATAAGCTCCCCGGTTCCTTAGCCATAAAAGACACTGTTCTGACAGAAGGCCGCTGCTAAAGTGCAAGTAATTGAGATCCAAGATTTTACTATATCCATCAATCTGTTTGCCATCTATGGGGCCCATCAGACTAGCTAGCAAGGGTAGCATCTGATTCACCGTCTACACCCTAGTGAACAATCACTTCAGGCTGACTTAGTGAAAGAGTTTATTTCACAGAGCATAAGTCCGGAGGACAGAATACACATAAAGAACACCAAACAGTTCTGTACAGGAGCCATTCTTCTCAGGTAAAGGAACTGGGATAAGAGGCAGAAGCTTCAACAAACCTGCACCATCATAGATGTCACCATGTTGTCAAAGGCCCTTGGAAAAGGAGAAACAGGAAGTGTTTAAAAGAAGCAGGAACCACCCCCACTAAACTTGGCTAGAGGAATTCAGCAGCTGCTCTTGGAATTACAAGCGAGGAAGCCAGTAAAATCCAAAGAGATCTTAGACTCATAGAATAGTAGAGTTGGAAGGGGCCTAGAAGGCCATCCAGTCCAACCCCCTGCTCAAGGCAGGAATCCACCCTAAAGCATCCCTGACAGATGCTTGTCCAGCTGCCTCTTGAAGGTCTCTAGGGTGGGAGAGCCCACAACCTCCCTAGGTAACTGGTTCCATTGTCGTACTGCTCTAACAGTCAGGAAGTTTTTCCTGATGTCCAGCTGGAATCTGGCTTCCTTTAACTTGAGCCCGTTATTCCGTGTCCTGCACTCTGGGAGGATCGAGAAGAGATCCTGGCCCTCCTCTGTGTGACAACCTTTTAAGTATTTGAAGAGTGCTCTCATGTCTCCCCTCCATCTTCTCTTCTCCAGGCTAAACATGCCCAGTTCTTTCAGTCTCTCTTCATAGGGCTTTGTTTCCAGACCCCTGATCACCCTGGTTGCCCTCCTCTGAACACACTCCAGCTTGTCTGCGTCCTTCTTGAATTGTGGAGCCCAGAACTGGACGCAATACTCTAGATGAGGCCTAACCAGGGCCGAATAGAGAGGAACTAGTATGTGATTTGGAAGCTATACTTCCATTAATGCAGCCCAAAATAGCATTTGCCTTTCTTGCAGCCATATCGCACTGTTGGCTCATATTCAGCTTGTGATCTACAACAATTCCAAGATCCTTCTATTTTGTAGTCTTGCTGAGCCAAGTATCCCCCATCTTGTAACTGTGCCTTTGGTTTCTATTTCCTTGATGTAGAACTTGGCATTTATCCCTATTAAATTTCATTCTGTTGTTTTCAGCCCAGCCCAGATGGTTATTCTCAACCTGGATTGACTCACCTGGATTGGATTTGGTCCCCAGGATTATAGAAGGGGTTGCACATGACATCTGTGTAAGAGTTATGCAGCTTCCTGAACATCTGAAAAGGGAACCACTTTAGGTTACAATCGTTTAGGAACCTCTTTGCCATGAGGAAGCAGCTGCAGCAAAGTCCCACTCAAACAGCCGTTCTGCGTCACTAGCCCAAGCAGTAGGCCGAGTGTGGTGGCTGCTTCAGGCAGCACGGTTTGGGTATCAAGAAAGGGCAGCAAGTTGCTATTTATTAGGATTGTATTTTTACTGCCAGGAAGAGGGAAGGGAGCTTGTGAGATCTCCTCCCTCAGGTGCTGAAGTAACTCAACTGACCTAAGGTACTATGTACCTTGACTTTGGTGCTGGTGGACACTATTTGCTGGTTCACCTCACGCAGCAAAATGTCCTGGGCTGGCCCTGAGGGCTGCCTTGTACTTACACTTCGTATTTCATTATCTCGGAGTGCTGTATTGGAAGAATCCACCACCATCACAAACTTCACCTTGGAATTTGTCACGTAACCATATCTGCTTGACTGGTCAAGGAAGATGTGTTAGGAATGGAGAGAGCCAGTCAGACCACAGTCCATTTAGCTTAGAGTTCCCTACACTGATTGGCAGCTGCTCTCTACCTGGAGATGCCTGGGATTAAATCGGGGATCTTCTGCAGGCAAAACAGTGTTCTACCACTGAGCTGTGAAACCAGCCACAGATTGTCTGCTGAATTGTGTGAAGCTAACCGTTGTCAAGGCCATGGACATCTCGTCCGTCTGTAACTGCTCTTAGGGGGAAAATGCAGCGATTTTCTAGCCTCATTCCGCAAGCCCAAACCAAAATTGTTTTAATTCCTGGTGTGCCAAATTCCAGGCCATTTTATTTAGCTTTCTCTGCTGTGGCACCCTGGCTGTGGAATGAGCTCCCCAGAGAGGTTCGCCTGACGCCTACACTGTACTCTTTCCGTCGCCAGCTGAAGACCTTTTTATTCTCTCAGTATTTTAACACCTAATTTAACTTAAATTTAAACCTTGTTTTAATTCTGTATTTTAACCTATATCAATTTCTGCTGTCTGGTTTTATCCTGGTTGTGCTTTTTATATTGTATTTTGTATTTGTGTTTTTAGATTGTTCGTTGTTTTTTATGCTCTTCATGGTTTTAATTTTTGTGAACCGCCCAGAGAGCTTCGGCTATTGGGCGGTATAAAAATGTAATAAATAAATAAATAAATAAATAAATCAGATTGCTCAGCAGTACCTGTGGATTGGAAGCGTCGCAAGCCCATAGAACAGCTCCATGGTGCCTGATTCATTACTTCATTTCTAAGCTGAATATTAAAAGTACACAAAAGAACTTTATAATAAGGCAGCAGCAGATCTGACAGTAATTTCCAGGAATTCAGCACAGCAAAGGTTAGAGCTTTTGTTGGCCTACCTTCCTGCATTAGGAACCCCAATTAAGTTCCCTTAGAACAGCCTAATAATAATAATAATAATAATAATAATAATACATTTCTTATGCGCCTCTCTGATTGGATCGAGGCAGGGAACAACAAGCACAAAATACATAAAATACCGATTAAAAACACGGTATACGCTGTTTAAAAACATCCTAAAAACATACTAAAAACATACTAAAATATCCTAAAATTCTACTGGATAGGCCTTCCCCAATGCATCATCTCCAGCCAGCACAGATGGTGGATGTTATACTCCAATACCTCTGGATAGCTCCAGGTTGAGGAAGGCTGCCTTGGCATAATGAGGCAAGACTGAAAGAAGCAATGCTTTGGGATATTCTGCACAAGCATCAAGGATACACTTTGTAGTCTTCGGTTGGGTATAGGAGCCCCAGGTAGAGTTCTCTTTGGTCCACGAGAGCTTTCCCCATAGCAGAGATCTTCTCATCCACAACATCGAGGGATGTATGCACCGTGTAGTGGAACTTCAGTTCGTTTTCTGTCGGGACACTCTTGATGTACAGAGGATAGTTCTAGAAACAAACCGAAGAAGAAGGAGAAGATTGTGAAGCAATCCAGGAACAGATCAAGTATCATAGAATAGTAGAGCTGGAAAGGGCCTAAAAGGCCATCGAGTCCAACCCCCTGTTCAATGCAGGAATCCACCCTAAAGCATCCCTGATGGATGGTTGTCCAGCTGCCTCTTGAAGGCCTCTAGTGTGGGAGAGCCCACAACCTCCCTAGGTAACTGATTCCACCGTCGCACTGCTCTAACAGTCAGGAAGTTTTTCCTGATGTCCAGCTGGAATCTGGCTTCCTTTAACTTGAGCCCGTTATTCCGTGTCCTGCACTCTGGGAGGATCGAGAAGAGATCCTGGCCCTCCTCTGTGGGACAACCTTTGAAGTATTTGAAGAGTGCTCTCATGTCTCCCCTCCATCTTCTCTTCTCTAGGCTAAACATGCCCAGTTCTTTCAGTCTCTCTTCATAGGGCTTTGTTTCCAGTCTAGTAAAGTTTCCACAGCAGAGATCTATTGCTGAAAGAACAGCTCAAATCTCTAAGCAAAGGTCACGTTTTTAGATACATACTTATAAAAATATTTATGAATTGTTACACACAACACACTTTTTTTTAAAAAAAAAATCTTTTTACTACTTTATTTTTTTAATGGTCTCTGCTCTGGAATCTATTTTAGATATAGCACAGTATATAAATGCTGGGAGTTGTAACCCATCACATCTGGACGCCCCCAGGTTGGAGAAGGCTGCACAAAACCATACTCAGCCCTGCTTAACCTTGCATCTTCCTAGGAAATTAGGGGCGCAGGACGGCAAAGCAGCTGCAAGACCCCCTGTCCCAGGAATTCCTATGGAATCAGCCAAGCAACTTAGCCATTCCCTACATAGGATTTACACAGACATCAAGTTTGTTGTTTATTCGTTCAGTCGCTTCCGACTCTTCGTGACTTCATGGACCAGCCCACGCCAGAGCTTTCTGTCGGCTGTCGCCACCCCCAGCTCCCCCAAGGTCGAGTCCGTCACCTCCAGAATATCATCCCTCCATTTTGCCCTTGGTCGGCCCCTCTTCCTTTTGCCTTCCACTTTCCCTAGCATCAGCCTCTTCTCCAGGGTGTCCTGTCTTCTCATTATGTGGCCAAAGTACTTCAATTTTGCCTTTAATACCACTCCCTCAAGTGAGCAGTCTGGCTTTATTTCCTGGAGTATGGGCTGGTTGGATCTTCTTGCAGTCCAAGGCACTCTCAGCATTTTCCTCCAGCACCACAGTTCAAAAGCATCTCTCTTCCTTCACTCAGCTTTTCTTTATGGTCCAGCTCTCACAGCCATAGGTTACTACGGGGAATACCATTGCTTTAACTATGCGGACCTTTGTTGTCAGTGTGGTGTCTCTGCTCTTAACTATTTTACAAAGATTTGTCATTGCTCTCCTCCCAAGAAGTCAACGTCTTCTGATTTCCTGTCTGCAGTCAGCGTCTGCAGTAATCTTTGCGCCCAGAAATACAAAGTCACAGAATCATAGAATCGCAGAGTTGGAAGGGGCCTACAAGGCCATCTAGTCCAACCCCCTGCGCAATGCAGGAATCCACCCTAAAGCATCCCTGACAGAGGGTTGTCCATCTGTCAGGGATGCCTCCACGTTTTCTCCCTCTATTTGCCAGTTATCAATCTTTTTATTTGCCTTCTTCCCCCACTTCTTCTTCAGCAAAGGCAGAACCTGAGCCAAATGCATCCATGAGAAGAGACACCACACCTGCCAGGACCACCTCCAGTGCCACCCTCCCCTCCCCTCCCCTCCCCTCCCCTCCCTCCCTGCCTCTCCTATGCCTTGCCTCCCCCCGCACCACTCCCAGGCATCCCCCCCTCGCCCCTTCCCCATCTGCCCCCTCCCCATCTTTCCTTAAGACCAATTCAAGCCCCTCCCCGACCTCCTTGGCGATCACAGCGATACACACCGCCATCTTGGATACTGGCGGACCCGCTCCTCTCTCTCTCTCTCTCTCGCTTCCTTTGCCCCTACTTGTGCCCACGTGATCAGAGAACCAATGAAACAGCCCCATCTCGGCCGGGCTTATGTGACTCGCCGGCTTCTGAATGAACCCTTTTCTATATCATAGAGTTGCCGCGCAGTCTTTTTACTTCCGGCCTTCGTTAGATTGAGTGCTGCCGCCATATGCGGGGCCGAGAGCAATCATGGACTTATTTTCTTCCATTGTGGTCGCCAGATCCCCACAAAGCGTTTCATAATATTGCACCATTCGGACCTCCGTGCACCTCTGTCCTCTCCTTCCAAATCTCCACCTTGCCCCGTCCTACGGCGGTGCCCCGCATGTTCGATGGAGAATCGGAAGTGCCTGCGTGGTCGCAGTGAATGTCCTGCGAGCCCCTTTGGCCGCACCCTTTTCCTGTCTCTCTCCGTCTGTCCCGGCCCCGCGGCGAAGCGGGTCGCTGCTGGGCTTGGTTGCCATGGAGACGGGGCTGGCGGTGCCGCTGCTGCTGGGCCTGTGGGGCCTGGCCGGGTTCTGGAGCCTGGCGGGGGCCGCCGACGCCACCCTGCCGAGGCCCCCCAACCTGGTGCTGCTGCTGATGGACGATGTGAGCCTGGGGAGAGGGAGCAGGGCGAGGAGGGCCGGCCCCTCCCTGCCTCCGTCCCTGCTCGAGGGGCAAGGGGGCTGTCCCTGAGGAGGCCCTGCTGGGACGGTGGGGGGGGGGGGTCCGCTTCCTTGTAGGAGGGAGGGAGGGAGGCTGGGCGTTGGAAAGGGGGTCGCCTGCTCAGGATGCTGGGAGTTAGAATCATAGAATAGCAGAGCCGGAAGGGGCCTCCAAGGCCATCCAGTCCACCCCCCTGCTCCATGCAGGAATCCACCCTAAATCATCCCTGACAGGTGGTTGTCCAGCTGCCTCTTGAAGGCCTCTAGTGTGGGAGAGCCCACAACCTCCCTAGGTAACTGGTTCCATGGTCGTACTGCTCTAACAGTCAGGAAGTTTTTCCTGATGTGCAGCTGGAACCTGGCTTCCTGTAACTTGAGCCCGTTATTCCGTGTCCTGCACTCTGGGAGGATCGAGAAGAGATCCTGGCCCTCCTCTGTGTGACAACCTTTCAAGTATTTGAAGAGTGCTCTCATGTCTCCCCTCCATCTTCTCTTCTCCAGACTAAACATGCCCAGTTCTTTCAGTCTCTCTTCATAGGGCTTTGTTTCTAGACCCCTGACCATCCTGGTTGCCCTCCTCTGAACACGCTCCAGCTTGTCTGCGTCCTTCTTGAATTGTGGAGCCCAGAACTGGACGCAATACTCTAGATGAGGCCTAACCAGGGCCGAATAGAGAGGAACACACATCTGGAGTCCCGCACATCTGGAGGGCATCAGTTTGGGGAAGGCTGCCCCGGGGAGCCTTGCTTCACAGAGAAAAGAGACTGGGCAGGGCCAACCCTAGCGTTAGACCAGCCAACCCCAACCCAGTCCCCTCCAAAAGTGTTGGACTGCAACTCCCATCATTCACAGGCCAAGCTGGCAGGGAATGATGGGTCCAACACCTCTGGAGGGCAAGCTAGCACCCCCATGTGCTTTGGTCTACAACTCCCATAAGCCCCAGCCATCATGGCCATTGGTCAAGGATTATGGGTGTTGTAGCCCAAAACATCTGGATGGCACCAAGGTGTGACTCTGGATAAAATGGCAGCTGCTCAGGCAGGAGATTTTGGGAAAGGGCAGCTATTATTATTATTATTATTTGTTGTTGTTGTTATTGTGACCATTACTTTTTGTTGCTGCTTGTGGGGTTTCCTGCCTCAGGTGCCAAAGTAGGGTTGTGGGTGCTGTGGACAACTGAGTTAGGAGAGAAGAGGAAGTGTTTCCCTTTTGTAGGTTTAGGGGCTGTTTTCAGGGGCCTGTGCCCAGGGGGTGCGGGGGAGACAAGGAATTTTGACTCATGGCAGGCAGAGAAGCTAAGGAGCATGTTCCCTTGGGTGCTGGGTCAGTGTTTGGGTTGATGGTCTTGTTTGCTTGGAGCTTTGCAATCAGATACGTAAGACCTGCCTTGGGATGTAAGCTGGGGTATAACTTTTTGGTAAGCCGTCTTGAGGCCACATTAGGGTAAGAATGCCATAAATGAATGAATAAGGCTTCTGGGCTAGCTTAGCATTTGTGTCTTTTGTTGGGGTTGGAAGTTGCACAGGAGACACGCTCTAGATGCCTGCTCTGTGCCTTGCATCCGATGCTTGGGGATGCCTCTCCATTGCCTTCAAGAAGGAGCAGTCCCAAGACTTTCCTTCTTTATTTGTTGGCCGCAACTAATAAAAATGTCTACTACAGTGCCCTGAAATTCTTACGCTGTCCACGCTCTGCTCACCTGTTCCATTGACTCTTACTGCTTTTCTTTTCTGCTTGCTTCAGTTTGAGATGTTTATAGGTAGGTCTTTGAAGGTCAAAAGCCTCAGGCTCTATTGTACCACCAAAGCTTTTGAAGAAGTAAAAACAGACTTTCTATACATACCTACAGTGGACAGATTTTTCCAAACTGGAATGTATAAGACTGTGATCTTTCATCTTTACTCCATGGGGGAAAGACTGCAGCTTGGACAGCCCCATTTTATTAATGAATGAAGTGAGAGGCAGCTGATGTAGTATATTCGCTAAGAGACGGCGCTATGCATCGGGACATCCTTGTTAGGTGGCCTTACGCAAGATTAACACATGTGTTAAGGCACAATCATCTTTATGGTGCCACAAGACAGCTTTTCGTTTGGGCTGGAACAGACTCACATAGTTGCCCCTCTGGGAATAGGAAACAAACTATTTCTCAGCCTCCCATCCACAATATGGGGAATAAGAATACCGACCTACATTACAGGACTGTTGTAAGGATTGCAACAAGATAGGAAGGGGTCATAGCTCAGTAGTAGAGCACATACTTTGCATGCAGTCTCTGGCATCTCTAGGTAGGACTAAGAAAGAATACAGCCCTAATTCTTGGAGAACTGCTGCCTGTCACTATTGACAATGCTAGGCAACTTCCTGTGTTGCTAATGAATGTGAACTTTTATGCACTTTGGACACTCAAACAAAACTGAGTAGTATTATCATCCCACAGCCAGTGACTTGAGGAAACATTGCTGTCTCCCGCACAAAGGTGACAATCTTGAAGTAGTCGTCTGAAATGAGTAGTTGTCGCAATGGATGCAACTTCGTTTCAGCAAAAGGCTTACCAATGTAGATTTGCTACTAAAATTCAGGTCTGGGGCTGTGGTCTATTTCTGAGCGCCTCCTGTGATTGTGATTCATCAACCATTTTAGGGAAATTATTCCATGGCTCGGCTGACCATACTGTTAGAAAAATGTTTCCTCTTGCATTTATTTTTAGTTTCAGGCTATTACTCCTTGAACCCTGTTCTAGTTGCCTGAAATTGTAGGTGTAATTTTTTCCCCCTTTAAAAATGGGCTCCCGTTGATTTAAGTATTTTTTGTACTACAAAAAAGGCTTCCCCCCTCCCTGTTCCTTTCTTATTATATTCAGTATATATGCATGCAAAGGAAAAGTTGAGGCAAGGCTGAGAGTGGTTTAGCTGTGGATGCCAGTAAGGGCAGGCGAAGCGTGGTGCCGTTTCACAAATGTTCGGAAGTTCCCCTTGACTTTGCCCCACTAAGGGATGCACATAACTGCCACAAAATGGCTTACTCCGTCTCACAGTGCATAATTTGCCTACAGAATCAATTGGCTCGGGAATTTTTGGTAACCACTCGCCTAAGAGGCTTTAAAAGAAGGGATGGGAGGAAAAACCATGAAGCAGAGGTCAGTCAGTGGCTCTTCACCTTTGCAGCTAGAAATGGAACATCCATGTTTAGAAGCAACATATCTGTGGTTGCCAGTTGCTGGGGACCAATAGTAGGTGAATAGCTATTGCCATTTTGCCCTTCTTTTCAGCTTCCCTGGGGCATCTGGCTGACTACTGATGCAGACAGAGCGTTGGACTACATCGGGGGTCTTTAACTTCAGCCTGCAGGCCAAATCCAGGCTGATTTGGGTCCCAGTCAGGCCCTCTAGAATACGCCGGATGGCCATTCCCCCTTCCACCCACCTCTCCTCTTTCCCCTAACAACTAATCATCACCTAGCTTTGGTGTGGTCCCCACCCCCCAATTTGAAAAGCTCAAAATGTGTTTCCTAAGGCTTAGTTACTGACAGTAAGGGCTTCAATAGCCTCGTGTGGCGCAGAGCAGTAAAGCAGCAGTTTCTGCAGCTGAAACTCTCCCCACGGCCTGAGTTCGATCCCAGCGGAAGCTGGTTCCAGGCAGCCGGCTCGGGTCGACTCAGCCTTCCATCCTCCTGAGGTCGGTAAAATGAGTACCCAGTTAGCTGGGGGAAAGGGAATAATGGCCAGGGAAGGCAACGGCAAACCACCCCGCTATAAGGCCTGCCAAGAAAACGTCAGCGAAAGCTGGCGTCCTTCCAAGAGTCAGTAATGACTCAGTGCTTGCATGAGAGGTGAGGAAGGGCTTCAAGCTTAACATTTGCAGGTGCTTTGCCCCACCCCTTTTTGCCTTTGGCCCCACCCACTGCTGGAATGCGGCCCCATGAGCCTCTCCTAAACTGAATTTGGCCCTCAAGCTGATAGAGGTTCAACACCTCTGGCTACGTGGACCTTTGATCTGACCCAGTGTGACAGTTCTTGTGACGGTGTTTCTCAAAGCTTGATGCAGGCCTTGCCAGAGAGGTGTTGCTAGGAATGGCACGATTTCCTTCTTGGCTTCTCTATAGTGCGTTTGGTTGGCCAGAGACAGTATCAACCCACCTCCTGTTGTACTCAACAGGAATCAATGAATAACCTACCCCTTGTTTGGACATTCTTTGCTAGGGATCGTTGCATTGGGGGTGGGAATTCCAAGTTTCCTTCCTTTTCTGAAGCCGTTCCCCATAAAACATGTTGTGTTCGTGTCATAGCAGCTGAGAAGAGCTGCTCCCCGCTTAAGGCTGGAGAAGTGAAAGTCATAGAATCATAGAATAGCAGAGTTGGAAGGGGCCTACAAGGCCATCGAGTCCAACCCCCTGCTCAATGCAGGAATCCACCCTAAAGCATCCCTGACAGATGCTTGTCCAGCTGCCTCTTGAAGGCCGCTACTGTGGGAGAGCCCACAACCTCCCTAGGTCACTGATTCCATTGTCACACTGCTCTAACAGTCAGGAAGTTTTTCCTGATGTCCAGCCGGAATCTGGCTTCCTGTAACTGGAGCCCATGATTCCGTGTCCTGCACTCTGGGAGGATCGAGAAGAGATCCTGGCCCTCCTCTGTGTGACAACCTTTTAAGTATTTAACCTTTTAAGTATTTTAAATACTTTAAAAAAGTATTCATTGTGGGATGCATTTGGGTGTTCCAGTGACGGGTGCTTTAGCAAAGCTTTTAAGTGCTGAATGAAGAAAATGTTGCCTACTTCTAAAACCGATTGTTGTTTATTTCTCTTGTGTGCTGGTGTTTCTTCAGATGGGCTGGGGTGACTTAGGTGTGTTTGGGCATCCTTCCAAAGAAACCCCATATCTAGACCAGATGGCTGCAGAAGGAATGCTTTTCCCAAGCTTCTACACTGCCAACCCTCTGTGTTCTCCATGTGAGTAAACTCTGAAGCCCCAGGGAAGCAGCGTTGTTCAGGGGAGGGTGGTGTGTTGGGCTGGCTTCATATCTTGCCTCTGTGATGGTGTCACTGCAGGCAAATTCTCCTCTGTATTGCTCAAAGAACAAGATTATTTATTTATTTAATGTAATGATATTTATTTATTGGTTCACAAAACAAAAATTAAACCATAAAATACAATAACATAGGCCTTAGCTAGACCTAAGGTTTATCCCGGGGTCATCCCTGTCCATGTAAATGACACACAGGATATCCTGGGAGCAGGTAGGGATGATCCCGGGATAAACCTTAGGTCTAGCTAAGGCCATAGTAAAACATAATCTAAAAACCATATGTTTGAAACAGAATAAAACCCAAGTAGGAATCAAGATTTTTTTAAAAAACAGTACTAGTGCAAAAATCTGAAAACTTTTTAAAACTGAAGGGCTAAAAAGCCCAGGAAAATATAAAGGTCTTCACCTGATGCTGAAAAGACCAATGTAAGCACCAGGCGAACCTCTCTCTGGAGGGCATTCCCCAACCGGGGTGTCACCACTGAAAAAGCCCTCTCCTTAACATTGCATTAAAGATATTTCTAAGCGACGTACAAAAAGAAGTCTTCCTACAGAGAACAAGATTACCTTCTTGGGAATGTCTGTTTGAAAAGGCAAGTTTTCAGTTGGTGCCGAAAACCCAGAAGAGTTGGCGCCTGCCTAAAGTGCAGTGGCAAGGAGTTCCAGACAGCAGGTGCGACAGTACTAAAGGCCCTATTCCAGGCCATGACAGACCTGACCTCCGAAATCTGGAGCACCATCAGGAGAGTATCTCCTGATGAGCATTGCATCCGAGCAGGCCGGTAGGGGATCAGGGGATCCCGTAACTGTCCTGGCCCTGAGTTGTTTAGGGCTTTTGTAAATAAGTACCAAAACCTTAAACCTGGCCCAGCAACATATAGGCAGATGGTGCAGTCTCCACAGCACAGGCATAATAAAGTGCATTGCAAATTAAAAGTGCAATGCCTAAGTAGTAGCACGGCCAGAATCTAGTACTATAGAAACGTATTTTCTAAAAAAGAAAAGAGAAAGAAAGCACAGCTGAAATGCTCATGTTAAGTGGACCCAGAGGGTATATAAGAAAATGTTCTTGTCGCTACCGTTCCACTGCACAGCAGAACACCTCCAAGTCTCCTCTAGTCATACGGAGAGCCATTCGAGAGCAGGACATGATGAACCTTCCACACTTTGGAATTATGGTGATTGGATGTGCTGAAGCAGCAGAATTAGAGCAGGCTGGATGTGCCCTGAGAGAAGGGCACCATCCCTCTCTCTCTATATATATACATACACACACCTTCACGGCTTTTTCTTTTCTCTCTGCAGCAAGGGCAGCACTTCTAACCGGTCGCCTCCCCATCAGGAATGGCTTCTACACCACCAATGCCCATGCCAGAAATGGTACGTCCTTCTCTTTCTACAAACAGAACATTACTTTTGCAAGTCAAGCCAAGTTCTGGGATCGCTGCCTCACTAAGGACACTTATAGGACATAATTCTAAGCATGCTGAACTCAAAAGTGAATCTTATTGAAATCAGTGGAAGGTTACTGCCAATAAAAAGGGTTTAGGGTTAGGTTGCATTGCAAACAGATTGTCCTGTGTGTGCTGATCCAGTTAACAGGGCCTGGTTCATTCCACGGTTTTTTAGATGGCTGTGAACAAATTGCATAGATTTCTCACTCGTGTGCTCCCCTCTCCTCCTCTGTTGTATGCAGACAGAGGAGAGGAAAGAACATCTAATTCTCACTGAAGAACAAAGCGCAGTTCTTCGTTACATACGAACTCTGGGAACTGTGGCTTATTCTAACCACAGTTAGCTAAAACAAAACAAGGTAATCAAATCTGGGTTGTCAAATTAGCTGTAGCTAGAATAAACCACCATTTCCCGAGTTGGTATAAAATGGGGTAATAGTGTTCTAAAGTGAAAGCAAAAGCTTTTGCTCTGCTCACGTGTGATGGGTGAGACCACACAAGCCTGAAGCTTATGAAAGTCCTACCCAAGGGTATGCAACCTGGTGCCCTCCGGATTTTTTAGACTACAGTTCTCATAATCCCTGTCCATTGGCCATGCTGAAGTGGGTCTGATGAGAGCTGAAGCAGATCTACACAGTGTACTGAAGGTGCTTGCATGTGCCTGCAGTGCTCCCCCAAAGCGATTGTGTAGATCCTGCCCTGGAAGAGGCGGAGGAGGCTGGGGAATCCGGCCGCGTCCTTGCTGCCACCACCACCCACCTCCCCGCCGGCCTCCTGCTGCCGGCGAAAGAGCCAGCTGGGTCGGAGAGCTCGGCGGAAGAAGGCGGGGCGGAGAGCGGAAGAAGCTCTCCGATCCGGGTGGCTCTTTTGCCGGCAGCAGGAGGCAGGCGGGGAGGTGGGCGGCAGCAAGGACGCGGCCGGATTCCCCAGCCTCCTCCTCCTCCACCTCTTCCTCCGCCTCTTCCAGGGCAGGATCTACACAATCGCTTTGGGGGCGCACTGCAGGCGCATGCAAGCGCCTTCAGTACGCTGTGTAGATCCGCCCCTGGTGTCTAAAACATGTGGAGGGCACCAGGACTCCTACCACTGCTCTAACTTGTGGTTTAGGTTATTGTCTCGGCTGGGCCTACGCCATCTTGCGAAAAGAGAATGTCTCTGAATGTTCTTGCTACAGTGCAAATTCTAAGGCTCAGGTTGTTAAATCTCTTTTTGCTTCTGCTGCTCAAGGCGTTGCTTTATTGGGTGGGTTAATTAGCATTCAGCAAAAGGGAGGGGGGGAAGAGAGTTGCATGTGATTATTGTAGGTTAACAATCTGTTTGAAATCCAGTCTTATAGAAATATGTTCTTCCTGCTAAGGCAAGCAAGGGCATCTGGAGGGCACCACCAAGCTGTCCGCAAAGCCAGCTTTGCTCCGGCACTCCTGTTGGGAGGTGCCAGCTTGAGCTGATTGGAGGCCGATCTGGTTGGCGTGAGCGTTGTTCGTTCCAAAATGGCAGATGCTTTGGGAGACCATATGTTTTGGAGCATGCATTTACAGCTCCGGATTGATGCATGCTGCACGTTGGCAAGCGTGGGTGATTGTCTCTTCGCTGACAGAGGAGGGTTGTTCAGATATTCGAAGCCCGGGAGAACTACGGGAGAAGGCAGACCTGGCGGCTGAGAGAATACATACATTTTGTATGTATGAAGTGAATGGACACTTAGAGATAGCTGTTGAGCAGGGGGTTGGACTAGATGGCCTTGTAGGCCCCTTCCAACTCTGCTATTCTATGATTCTATGTGTTCTGCTAGTATTTGGTGCAGCCTGGCCTAGAATGCAGATGCTAATCCTTTCCCCCCCTCCCACTTTGGAGAGCTCCTTTATTTTTTATTTTTTTTATATACATTTTTATTTATTACTATATAAAATACAAACCAACATAACAATTAACATACTAATACCTAACAAATTGCTTGAATATATAATTGTTAACACATAATGCTTTATCATAACATAATCCAAAATAATTCAACAAATAACAAGTGCTCCCCCTTCCCTTCGGGATCATTCCTGTTTCCAAAATCTTAACACCTCTTCTGCTGGTGGTTTCCCACTTCCCTTAGAAAACACAAATATTAGGAACTGCTTCCAGATTTCCTCAAAATCATTCGTTTTTGCTATACCTTTTCTCACTTTTATGTTACATGTTAATTTATCATTAATAGCAATCTCCCATACTTCTTTATACCACTCTTCAATACAATAATCACCTTGAATCTTCCAGTTCCTAGCTACAATCAACCTTACTGCAGTCAGCAAATTCATTATCAATTCCTTGATTTCTTTACTACATTTTAAATCTTCATGTAGTGAGAGTAATGCAACTCTTGGTGTTTCTTCTATTTTCATTCCAACAATTTCTTTAATCTCAGAGAACACCATCTTCCACAACTTTTGCACATATTTACATTCCCACCACCACAGATGCTAATCCCTAATCTAGCTAGCTTGCTTGCTTGCTTCCTTCCCTGTCCCTGCTCATCTGCAGTTCCATACTCCTGCTCCCATCTTGAAATGCCCTCTGGCTAGCCCAGTGTAGAGTACAGCTGATAAATCCTGTTACCATGGAAAACCTCTGTTACCCATTTTCCAGTCTGGTTGAAGTGTTCTTGTCTTAATGCAGCCTACACCCCCCAGGAAATAACAGGGGGCATCCCAGATTACGAACTGCTGCTTCCAGAATTGCTGAAGAAAGCAGGCTATGTCAATAAACTAGTTGGCAAATGGTAACGTTCCTTTTTGACTACTTTATTTATTTATTGCATTTTTTTTATACCGCCCAATAGCCGAAGCTCCCTGGGTGGTTCACAAAAATTAAAACCGTTCAAAGTATAAAAGAAACAGTATAAAAACATGATATAAAATACAATATAAAAGCACAACCAGGATAAAACCAGCAGCAATGCAGAAATACAAATTATTACTCGGGGGTCACATAACTAGTTTATTACTCGGTCGCAAAACTACTTTCTGTGTGTGTGTGTGTGTGTGTGTGAGAGAGAGAGAGAGAGATCTGGTTTATATGTGGAGGAATCCGGGTTCAAGCAAGTGATCCCTGTCCTCAGAAATCCAGGTGGGGTGGCTCCCCTACCACATAGTATGATTCAACCTTTAAAGCCAATGACTAGTATACACATATATGTAACAGATCCAACATATAGCACTTATTTGCACAGTTATAAGGCTGTGCCACTAGCATCTGACATAGTTAACATTTTTTTTTATCTGTGGTCTCTGCAGAATGTTGATTTTTGAAGTGTGTTGCTTTCGTGCCAAACTACAAGCTTCTCATCGTTGTTGTTTTTATCCTGGTTCTGGTGGCTTCAGAGATTTATTCCCTTCCTAGAGGAAAGACGGGCTGGTGCTAGCCCTCCTCCAAAGAGTCATAGCATAATCTAGGTGGGCAGAGGGTAAACGGGAATGCTAGTGAACAAATATTGACCCGCAATCTGCCTGTGCTTTATCCCAGGAGCTCTTTTAAAAGAGCTAAGAGCTGGATCATCGAAATTGATGACAAACCTCTGCGGTGCTGGGCGCAGGTGTTAACAAGGGAAATAGCAAGGCCACTGAAAACACTTCTTTCATATAAATCATGGTTGTTAGGGAAAGGCTCTTAGCAGCTGCAGAAGAAAGTGTGATTTCTGAGCCACTTTGGAAGAAAAAAGGGTAGAAAGAATAGAGACACAGGTGACTGTTCGCCTCCTATTGCTCCACTGTCTATTGACTTCCCTGACTGGGGTAAGGATTTACTGCTGATAGAGAAATCAGTAGTTAGGGCAAGGTTTCATACCATTTCCCCCCCACGGGGATCTTTCCAGTGGGATTTCCCCCGACCTACTAGGAACATGAAAAGCTGCCTTATACAGAGACAGCCCCCTTGCTCCATATAGCCCAGTGCTGTTAACACTGGCTGGCAGCAGCTCTCCCAGCATTCCCATCCAGCATAGCCAATCATGGGAGATGCAGTCCGACGCATCTGTGGGGGCACCAGGTTGGGGAAGGGTACCCTAGGCGGCAGCAGCAGCAGCAGCAGCAATCTGCAGTTCAGTGAATCGCCACACAGGGCAGCCGCACAAGGGCCCAAAGGTTCCCGGTTCGAGCCCCTGTAGCTTTGCTTGCTGTTCCAGTCGGATTCAAAGTAGCCTGTGACCGATTTGGCTATTAATTCGATCTGTTGATTGATAAATAAATAAATAAATACATAAAAAAGTGAGCAATAAAGCAGCAGTTTCTGCAGCTGAAACTCTCCCCACAGCCTGAGTTCGATCCCAGCGGAAGCTGGTTCCAGGCAGCTGGCTCGGGTCGACTCAGCCTTCCATCCTCCCGAGGTTCGTAAAATGAGTACCCAGTTAGCTGGGGGAAAGGGAATAACGGCCGGGGAAGGCAACGGCAAACCACCCCGCTATAAGGCCTGCCAAGAAAATGTCAGCGAAAGCTGGCGTCCCTCCAAGAGTCAGTAATGACTCAGTGCTTGCACGAGAGGTTCCTTTCCTTTCCTTTCCTACACAAAATAACAGTCCAGTGCAACATAGCTAATAAATCTAGCATATAAATGAGTGATCTTTAAAAAAAATAGCTTGGGAAATAGTCAAGGGCCAGTGTGGTATTGTTTATAGATAGCCCAGGGGGTTCCTCGATTCAGCCCGTAAGTGATTAGTGATGAAGCTCCCTGGCTGACCTTTGGCTGGTCGGATTCTCACAGCCTATCTGGCAAAAGATAAAAGGGTAGAGGGGTGGCCATGCGTGCTGCCCTTGGTTCTTTGGAGGCAGTGCAGGATAAAAACAGGGGCAAGATAGCTCAGTCAGAGAAGGATTTGTCTACTTTGGGTGATTTGCGAACAAGCTACCGAGCGTTCACTCACGATCAAGTTGTTTGCCACCAGAAACGCAGGGCAGACCTAGGGAAGAAAGCAAACGGACCCGGAGCTGTAAATTATTTATTGCTGCAAATCAGACTGCCAAAGAAGAAGGGGGGAAAAAACCCATACAGCTCAGTGGGCTGCAGGCAATGGGATGCAGCTGAGCGCTAATAAATGTAAATTCATATACCTGGGGAAAGGAAATAAACAGCACAGATACAGATTGGTTCCAGGGAGTTATCTGCAAAGCAGCGGATCTTGAGCAACCTCAGAGCCATAGCAGAAAGCTAATTAAGTCTGAAGCTTGCAGCACAGCGTGTCATGTGCGTGCGTGAAGCGCCTGATTGGTCAGGCCTGGATCCTGTTGCGTCGGCCTGTTTCTAGGGCCAAATGCCTCCGCTCGCGGTGTAAAGGTTGAAGAAGGAATGCCGTGCGTCCTACACGCTGCGCACCTGCCTCTTGTGCGGCTTCTCCCCTTGACGACATCGGGAGAGGGCGGGCGGGTGGGCCGGGTGGGTTGCACGGACCTGTGCGTTCTTCTGTGCTGAGCCCATCAAAATCCCGCGCAGAAAAAAAATCTGGAATCTGTGCCTCTTAGCCTGTATTCCCTCATTTTTCATAATCGTTACTCTGCTCCTCGTGGGTACATTTGAGCAATGGACGGTAACATTGTCACCTGCTGAGGAAGTGGCCAAGCAAGGGACCTTCGGAAGTTGGGAAGTGATGAGCCAGGACAGCCAAGGGGGCAAACGCTCTGAATGAGTTGGCTAGCGGCCCCTTTTCGTTGTCTGTTGCTAAGCTATGGGCGGTTACTTCTGTTAGCCTCCTTTCTTGCAATGTCCTGTTTGTCTAGTGCTGATAAGGGGGCTTGATGCTCTCTGATGGAAGCCAGACTGTTCCGCCTGTTACTCTTTCCTAGGCACCTCGGCCACCGGCCCCAGTTCCATCCCTTGAGGCACGGCTTTGACGAGTGGTTTGGCTCCCCTAACTGCCATTTTGGACCGTATGATAACAAAGCTGTACCAAACATCCCCATTTATAGGGACTGGGAAATGATCGGCAGGTAAGCCTCTTTGGTGTATCACGCGCACCTTGATGCATTTTGCTTTCCTTCTGTTTTTGCTTGGCTCCTTTTTGCTTTCCATGCAAAGGAACGCCTCAGATTCCTGCCGGCTGCCCTTTCTCCCTGCGAAGCATGCAATGGCAGCGTTTCCCTTCTCTTTCTGTCAGTGGCCAGGGGTCTTTAGGCTTCTGGCTTGGGGACGTTTGCCGGGCCACATTTTACAGCAATGCGCCGACACGTCATCACTCACTGAGACGTACCAGGCGCCTGAGGTGAACTGATGAAAACATCACCTGATCGGCACGCTGAAGGAGCCCCTGCTGCACACAGTGAATTATGCATGAGAACTCCATTAACAACAACAACGAGGTCACAGAGCTAATCATTCGAAACTTAGGAAATGCCAGCCTCCTGTTTGCTTCCTGTAGAGCAGTAACTTTGGCTGAAATTCGCCAGCCCGGGTTACTCCCGAGAAAATTGCTGTAGAGGCCCACTTCTTCAGTTGCTTTTCTTCCTAAGTAGAAATATAAGTACCCCTCTGGGAAGAGGTACTGAAAAAGTGCCTCTAATTCAGTCTTCCCTAGCCTGGTGCCCTCTAGATGGTTTGGACTTCAACTCCCATCAGCCCCAGCCAACATGGTCAATGGTCAGGAATCCTGGGAGTTGCAGTCCAGGAAGTCTGGGGAGCACCAGCTACTTTCATGGGTTGCCATGTGGTAAGAAATCTGTTATTTTATGTGCCTGAACTGTGTATCTACTGTAACAAAAAATCCCCACCATGTGTTCATCCATTACATACTTTATATTTGGTGGGATTAAACTCTGACCTGGTTTGCACAGTAGTGGTGTGGGTTTACAAGCGTGCTGGCCGGATTTCCCTCATTACCCTCATCCAAACCTGGGCAACATGGCTTGTTTGAGGAGGCAGCAACCCTCAAGGAACCCATGGCTGTTACTGGGTTATTTGAGAGTTGTTCACTCCCCCCCCCCCCCCACAACGCCCCACATGCCATGCAGCCCAGGTTCTGATGACCTTGCAAGCTGTGCCATTGAGGGTAATTAGGGAAATCAGTCCAGCATGTGACCGGCACGCTCAGAAGGGTTCCGGAGCTGTTGTGGCTTGTTAACCACGAACCAGATCACTATATAGGAACAAGCAACTCCCAATGAAATCAGTTACCCATAAAGCAGCCCTTTCAGAAGATACCTCATGTGAGGTACTGGTTCCTCTCTATTCAGCTCTGGTTAGGCCTCATCTTGAGTATTGCACCCAGTTCTGGGCACCACACTTCAAGGATGCAGACAAGCTGAAGTATGTTCAGAGGAGGGCAACTAGGATGATCAGGGGTCTGGAAACAAAGCCCTCTGAAGAGAGACTGAAAGAACTGGGCATGTTTAGCCTGGAGAAGAGAAGATTGAGTGAAGACATGATAGCCCTCTTCAAATACTTAAAAGGTTGTCCCACAGAGGAGGGCCAGGATCTCTTCTCGATCACCACAGAGTGCAGGACACGGAATAACGGGCTCAAGTTACAGGAAGCCAGATTCTGGCTGGACATCAGGAAAAACTTCCTGACTGTTAGAGCAGTATGACAATGGAACCAGTTACCTCGGGAGGTGGTGGGCTCTCCCACACTAGAGGCATTCAAGAGGCAGCTGGACAACCCTCTGTCAGGGATGCTTTAGGTTGGATTCCTGCACTGAGCAGGGAGTTGGACTCAATGGCCTTATAGGCCCCTTCCAACTCTACTATTCTATGATTCTATATGTTTCAGGGTGCATCTGTTGTGTGCATACTCAGGTTAGTGTCTCTGATTACACACTGACTTGCTGCTGTTTCCCCAGGGGACTTGTAGGGAGTAAAGCACTTATTCCTTCAGTGCCATACACTTAAAACCACGTGAATGTTTTTTCCAGGTCTTGTTTTTATCTTTTAGGTATTACGAAGACATAAAAATAGATCATAAGACGGGGGAAGCAAACCTAACGCAAATGTACTTACAGGTACAGTTTACTCCGCTAAAAGGTTTTAAAAACCCACAGCCCTTTTCTGCCGCTGCTTATATGTACGCAGCATGTGGGGGGGAGCATGTTTGAAGTTAGTTCTCTTGTCGTTTCCAGGAAGCCCTTGATTTCATTAGCACACATCAAGCCAGCCAACAGCCGTTCTTTCTGTATTGGGCAATCGACGCCACTCATGCACCCGTGTATGCTTCCAGGGAGTTCTTGGGCACTAGCCAACGAGGGCTGTAAGTCGCTTTTTTTTTTTTTGGAGCCGAAGTATCCTCTCCCCCCACCCCTCCTCATTGTTCTATAACAGCCTTCCTCAACCTGGGGCGCTCCAGATGTGTTGGACTACAACTCCTGGGGCATTCTGGGAGGTGCAGTCCAACACATCTGGAGCGCCCCAGGTTGAGGAAGGCTGTTCTAGAAGAAAACCCAAGAGCGGTGCTACTGCCCTGAAACAATTGAGATCTCTACTTAAAATTTATAGATGTGTGTGTATTTATATAACATGAAAGAGTAGCAGGGGCTCGAGAGAAGTCAGCCTAGGTTGAAGACTAACATGTCTCTGACAATCTGAAATAAAGACCTTGCTTATTTTATTTATTTATTTATTTATTTATTACATTTCTGTACCGCCCAATAGCCGGAGCTCTCTGGGCGGTTCACAAAAGGGAGATAAAAGATTGTTGGTGCCTGGGCAGGGCCAGCATCGGGTGTAGGTGTGATCAGGCATCTGCTCTTCGACCTGGAAGAGGTTTCTCTGATATCAAACGTCCACCGGGCCATGCAAAGTCTGCTGCAGACAAAACAACGGAGGGCCTCATGGCACCTTAAAAACTGCCAGAATTGTCGTGGCAAAACACCTCGTGCACCTGACAAAGTGGGCTTTGAGCCCTGCGGCTTCTGCCATAACAGCTGTGCAATAGTGCTATGTGTGTGAACTTGGAATTAAGTCCCAATGTGTTCAATGGGCTAAGTGTAAATACCTGCAATCCTATTCATATTTACCTGGGGTTTAGCCCCATTGAACATTGCGAGACTTACCTCTGAGTTAACCTCCGTTGGATTGCACTCGTAATGTAAGATGCCACAAAATGCTGTGTTTTAACATTTAAAGCCCTAAATGGCTTGGGGCCAGGTTATCTGAAGGAACGCCTCCTCCCATATGTACCTGCCCAGACCCTAAGGTCATCCTCAGTGGTCCTTCTCCGTGAGCCCCTGCCAAAGGAAGTGAGGCAGGTGGCTACCAGGAGCAGGGCCTTCTCTGCTGTGGCATCCCGGCTGTGGAATGAGCTCCCTAAGGAGGTTCGCTTGGCACCTACGTTATATGCTTTTAGATGCCAGGTGAAGATCTTTTTATTCTCCCAGCATTTTAACAGTCTATAAATAAATGTTAACTTGGTGTTTAAAATTTGTAATTTTGCATTGCTGCTGTTTTTATCTGGTTGAGCTTTTATATTGTATTTTATATTATGTTTTTATACTGTTGTTTTATACTTTGAATGTTTTTAATTTTTGTGAACCGCCCAGAGAGCTCCGGCTATTGGGCAGTATAGAAATGTAATAAATAAATAAATAAATAAATAAATAAATAAATAATTTTAAGAGCTGTAAGCTCTGTAAACATTTGGTACCTAAACTGGTGTGGAGAATAACTTATTTCCTTTTCCAGTGCCAGTATTAATGCAGCCTATTCAAACTTCAGTATCCTATTACAGCATTTCTTTTGTAAATGAAGTACTGATATTGAACACTTGCTGGTTTTATAATTTTTTGGAGCTAGCTGGTTTTTGAAATAGAAGGTGGTGTTGTTTTTTAAAAAGTTTATTTTCTTTATTCTTTTCTTGTAAGTGTTTATATATAAATGTTACTGACTTATAGTGTCAGCAAGTATTAAGCATCCCACCTATGTACACACACGCATACAAGTGCACACACAGGTAAAAACTCCTTGATGTCTTTGTAATCTCGTCTCCCTGCCTCTCAGGTATGGAGATGCAGTGCGAGAAATTGACAACAGCATTGGGAAAATACTGAGTCACCTTCAAAAACTGAACATAAGCGAGAACACCTTTGTATTTTTCACATCTGATAATGGTGCAGCCCTCATTTCAGATCCTGAACAAGGTCAGTTTTCCTGGTGCAGAACTTGCTAGGTTTGGGATGGAGAATTTGGTGCTTCGTTAACTTATGGAACACGTTCAGGAGGTCTTCATGTTTGTAAATACTGGTTTGCAGAGGGTTCCTGTTCTTTCTGGTTGAATTAACTGAGTGGTGGAAATCTGCATTTCCACACTTGCCCAGGTGATGAGAAATGCATGGATTGTTCCTAAGATCTAATGGATAAAAACATTGTCTGCTGACATAGCTTCAGCTATGGGACGGTATATAAATGTAAATCATCATCATCGTCATCATCATCATCCCAACACACATAAGCCCTGAATCAGTGATTTCTCCTTAGTATATCTCAATAAGTGCAAAGGATCTTACAAGCACATTTAACTAAGTCTTCTGAAAAGCTGTTCCCTTGAATTTTCAGGTCTCCTTCATTTCACAGGTTTTTGTTTTTTATTTCCTTTGGGCACAGTCACTGCAAATTAATCACTTACCCCCCGTATCTTGTCCACCCACGTTCCCCATCCCCCACCAAACTCGGGGTCAGCCAACTCAAAGCCTGATTGCGGGAGCGCTCAGGATGGAAAGAGCTGCCTGCCTTCTCATCCCAGTCAAGTCATCTGCTCCTTTTGTGACCTTGGGCAAGTTCTGACTTTCCACCGTTCAGCTGTGAAGCATGGCCCTCTGCTTACCATCTGCTGCCTTAGAACATTACGCCGTTCCTAGTGAGAACTTTCATTTTGAGAGGCAGGGAAATTTGCCTCTCGCTGCTCGGCTTGTTCCTCCAGTTATTCAAGTCGCAAATAATGGTGCTGAACATGGATTGAATTGAACGTTTTATGTGTTTCTTTGGAAATTATTTTGGACATTGATTAAACAATCCACTTTATGGAAGTTGGAGCCTGGTTTTACCTACAAGGGAGATCATTAGGTAAACTAGATTATCCCTGAGTGAATGTGGCTGTTGATGGGGAAATTGTCCCCCCGCTCCAGCTTTATTGCACCTGCTAACGATGGCGCACACGCTGGTAACCTCTAGGCTTGATTTCTGTAATGCGTTGTACTTGGGGTCCTGTATATCTAGTTCAGAAACTTCAACTGGTGCAACATACGGCAGCCAGGTTGGTCTCTGGGGCATCTCGTGGAGACGATACTACACCAGTTTTAAAACCTTTACACTGGCTGCCAATCTGTTTCTGGGCAAAATCTAAGATGCTGGTTCTTTCTTCTAAGGCTTTACATCAGCCTTCCTCAACCTGGGGCGCTCCAGATGTGTTGGACTACAACTCCCAGAATGCCCCAGCCAGCTGGCTGGGGCATTCTGGGAGATGCAGTCCAACACATCTGGAGCGCCCCAGGTTGAGGACGGCTGCTTTACATGGTCTAGGTCCTAGGAACCTCACCGAGTGGCTTTGCCCCATGTCCCAGTCCACCACTTAAGGTCCTCAGAGGGTTAACTGCCGCAGCTGCCTAAGGTGAGCTTGGCAGCCACACGTGACAGGACCTTTCCCTTTGCCACCCCTCAGCTGTGGAATGACCCTGCCGATTGAAATGCACCAGCCGACCTTTTTGAATATTTTTGAATAGGAATTAAAGACTCCGATATTCCGTCAGGCCTTCCTTTTTTAGAATTCTTATTTCTCTTTGCCGATTGTTATAAACTGTTTCTTGGCTGTATTGTTTTTATTGTAGATTTTGTTTGTTTGTTTGTCTGTTTTGTTTTTTACTCCGTATGCCACCTAGAGTACTTTGCATATAGGCGGGTTATAAATTGAATAAATATTAATGATGATGATGATGATGATGAATTACTGTTTGCTTTTTCTCTAGGAGGTAGTAATGGCCCTTTCCTGTGTGGCAAGCAGACTACCTTTGAAGGTGGCATGAGGGAACCAGCAATTGCTTGGTGGCCGGGACATGTACCTGCCGGGCAGGTGAGAATCTGGAATTAAATATCATCAACTACCATCTGCTTGGAAGGTTTTCTTTAATGAACTCCAGTGGGCTTTGGATCAGAGCTTTAATATACTCCACTTGGGAGCTCCCTGTGAAATACATGTGACAGAAACCAGAAAGCTTATTGTTTGATGTCCTTGATACTAGTGGAGCAATTGAACTGCACTATTAAGGTTTTGACATCTCATGCGCATGACCTGATTATTAAGAAGGGCTTTGTGTGTGGCCCAGGAATGTCATCTCGCTCTCTCTCTCTCCAAATCCTAAGTTAGTTAATTACTTAATTCACATACTCCAGTGAAGTATCCCAGTTTGGTTTGGTTTCCTTTCCTTCCGATTGCCAAACCAACTGAAGGGGGAGAAACACACACACCCCGTCCCCCTCAAATGTCTACTTCCATCTACAGTAGTGGGCCACCTGAGAGACCAGGGCAGAGCCAGGATAGTAAGACACCTTCCAGCCACTCCTGATGCCTGGATAAATCCACCAAAACTAGTCCAAACAAATGTTTCTCCAACCTCTGCTCTTGGAATCATAGAATAGTAGAGTTGGAAGGGGCCTATAAGGCCATCGAGTCCAACCCCCTGCTCAATGCAGGAATCCACCCTAAAGCATCCCTGACAGATGGCTGTCCAGCTGCCTCTTGAATACCTCCAGTGTGGGAGAGCCCACAACCTCCCCAGGTAACTGATTCCATTGTCGTACTGCTCTAACAGTCAGGACGTTTTTCCTGATGTCCAGACGGAATCTGGCTTCCTGTCACTTCAGCCCGTTATTCCGTGTCCTGCACTCTTAGAGAGGTTGATGATGAAAATTTTGCTGTTCATTGATGAATTCATATATTTGGCACCATCCATGTATATGACACTTACTTCAAAGTGAGTAGAGAGGTCCCTTCACCATGGGGTTTACGTGCTAGAAACCAGTACCAGGAAGGAGAAGGAAAAGGGGTGAGATCGTGTGATTATTGGAGTTGCAATGATCATTAAAATAACCCTGCCAATCTTACACACACCCCTTACAGATAGAAAGGGCGCCCTCCTACCTAAACATCTCTAATAGCAGTCCAGCCTGTTTTGTTTTTCCTTGTATATATAGGGCACAAGTCATTGGGGGCTTTCATAGATTACAACTACCACCTGCCGTTCTCCCCAACAAGACTGTAGAAAGCCAGTGCAAATACTGGAACCCCGTTACATTTAAACTGCTGTCAGAGGAACATGACTGTATTCTATAGCTGCAGCCTCAGCCTTCCAGGGCAGCCCCATATAAAACTCCTCATCATGAAATCACTATGCGTGTGTGTGTGTGTGTGTGTGTGTGTGTGTGTGTGTGTGTGTGTGTGTGTGTTTTAAGTGTGAAAAGCACTTCACGTGTATTATTATCAAGCTGTAAGTTTTATCAACTGTGTGAACCAATTTACTGTCATAATGCAGACTGGGGCTGACTGAGAGAGAGAGTGAGGCTTGCCTAAGGCCTTCATGAATGATCATTGTCAAGTAGAGTTGCAGGTACCTCACCCAGGTCTTTGAGAAATGTTGGGTATGGTTCCAAACAGAGCCATGAGAGACAAACATCCCAGCCACCTGTCTCCCAGATTGCTTCAATAGCCTATCACCTTCACAGTTAACTGTAACAAGCACTTGATGCACCCTCCTCCTCCTCCTCCTCCTCCTCCTCCTCCTCCTCCTCCTCCTCCTCCTCCTCCTCCTCCTTCTTCTTCTTCTTCTTCTTCTTCTTCTTCCATACTTGATGTAGATTCCTGCCCCCAAAGGGCTCGCAATCAAAGCTATCTGCAGCTGTGCTCTTAGCGGGTGCTCTAAACTATAATGCCCTGCATCAGGGAAGCAGCCCCGGCATGTCATCTTAAAGCTGGGGGAGGTGGGAGCTAAATTCAGCTTTGGAGAAGTACTCAGGGGCCCCATTCCAGGGATGGCCAAAGGCAAAAGGTGAAGGGCGAAAATACCAGAAGTCCTAGCATATTGCAGCACAAAGATCTTCCTGCCAGTGACTCAGCTTTCAGAGAGGAATTTCAACCTTTTAGAATGGGAGGGAAACATGCAAGTGGTTGGTGGTCGGTGGAAAGTGGCTTGGCCGCTTGGGGAACCCCAGAGGGCTGGATTTGGGCCCCACGAGGGCTGGATTTGGCCCACAGGCCTGAGGTCCCTCACCCCTAAGCTACAGCATCCAACAACTTGAACTGGGCTGGGATTTTGTTACTCTTTTTTTACAGCTTGGGGTTCACTAATTGTTGTCTAGTTGGGGGCGTTGTTGTCTCTGTATCTGAACGGGGCTGTTTCCCTGCTTGCCTGTGGACAAGAGAGAGAGAATCTTAGCTCTGCAATTACCAGCAGGTAGCTCTCCTCAGGTGGCCACACCGGAGTGTGCAAGAAATCGTCCCAGTACTCATTAATGGCAAACACAATCAAAGCCTGCAGGAGGCAGGCGTCTTAGTAAATAACGGGTGTTTTCTCTGCTTTGCGGATGTCTTCATTCCAGAGAGAAGGGGCTATTCAGGATCTGGACTCTTCATGAATCCTTTGTGCTCTTGGACAAAGAGAACATTTAGTTTCTAATTTACATCCCCTTTCAAGGGTTTTTAATTAAATGCAGAAGAAGGCTTTGTATGAATATCACGCTCTTAAAGGGAGGGTTGCTGCCAGAGAGTTTAAACCCAGAGTATCGTGGAGGGTATAGGCTTTCGGTGTTTCCATGGTTAATGAGTATTGCACACGGCCATGTCCAGGGCTCTCCAAAATCTTGAACGTGGCCCCTTCTTTGGTTTCTGTTCAGGCTCTTACTTGCGAATTCTTTCCAAGCACAGAGCAGTTGCCTCTAAATGGTGGATGAAAGCAAGACGTGTAAAATGGAGGGAGTCAAGCGGTTGCAAGATCCTGTAGACTTGCTTGTCAAGTCAGAAGAGCACACCAGCAAATCCAAGCCTCTTCAACTGCCCCTTTGTGCTTCATCCCCTTCGTCTTGGGCAGTTGGCTCCCTTCTTTGGGATCACACGCCTTCGGAGATCAAACCTGCATCCTCTTATGTGCCCTGTGGGATTATGGTGGTGGCTCTTGTTTTCAAGCAAACCCAGAACTACGAATGTTGACCCTTTTCCCTCCTTGCTTTCAAGACCTCTGTGTTCTGATGTCCCGCAGTCTCCTTGCTGCAGGGGAGAAGGAAAGACCTGCTTTGGCTTCCTGAAGCTCTGCTGTAGAATCATAGAATAGCAGAGTTGGAAAGGGCCTACAAGGCCATCGAGTCCAACCCCCTGCTCAAAGCAGGAATCCACCCTAAAGCATCCCTGACAGATGCTTGTCCAGCTGCCTCTTGAAGGCCTCTCGTGTGGGAGAGCCCACAACCTCCCTAGGTCACTGGTTCCATTGTCGTACTGCTCTAACAGTCAGGAAGTTTTTCCTGATGTCCAGCTGGAATCTGGTTTCCTGTAACTTGAGCCCGTTATTCCGTGTCCTGCACTCTGGGAGGATCGAGAAGAGATCCTGGCCCTCCTCTGTGTGACAACCTTTGAAGTATTTGAAGAGTGCTCTCATGTCTCCCCTCAATCTTCCCTCAATGCGTGATCTGTTCCATGCTTTTTTTTAGTTCCCTTTGCCTTCTTTCTTTCTGCTTAAAGTTGGTTGCCTTTTTACTGTTCCCTCTTCTCTCCTCCTGCCGTTTTGGCGGAACACCGTAGAGCTTTTAGCTACGTACCTGCATCTCTTCCCTTGCTCTCTCGTTTGAGTCGGTGCCTAGTTGAAGTCGATATAACTCACGGTTGGTCTGCGTAATCGACCCTAGGAACACCTAGGGATTGATACAGATGTGCCTGGAAGTTGTTTGCATGGGGTGGTTTTTTTTCTCTTTGAAGAGGGGTAAATGTTCCTTTTCACTGAAATTTAATGGGTCACAAAAATCCTCAGTTAACCCTGTAGGCTGCCGAGCAGGAGCTAATCTGGTCTGCTCCCCCTGACTGCCTTTAACTTTTGCATCTGAATAAAAGGTTCTGCCTCATTACCTGGGCAAAACATTTCTGCCTGTTTTTCTTTTCTTTGGCTGTTATTATTTTATTATTATTGAGGCGTCCCACGTGCATGGTGCCTTACAAAGAATGGTGGGTAGTTCCCTGCCCCAAGGGACCTTCCCATCTAGAAACAGGTACAAAGGCTTCGTGGGGAAAAAAGCTGCAATCCAACGTGGTTTAGATAAGCTTAGTGCCACTGGGCATAAGTATACCCACACACACACACACACACACACACACACACTTTCTCTTGGATTGTGGCCTTTGTCTTGAACTGTTTCTTGTGCGAACGAATGGTTTCTGAACAGATATTTCATCATATGACAATCTGTGAAGCTGTCAGGCAAACAACTCCCCCTCCTCTTGAGCTTCAGGGCTTTATAATAATCCTGTGGGGTGCTGTGTATCTATTAGAATTGGACCGGTGAGTTCTTTGACTCAAAGGAGACCCAATATGCTATTTAAGTTTACCATTGTGTGTGTACTGCAGAGTTGGATATATAAAAATTGCAGTCCGCACAACAATGCAGAACTGAAATAGCATCTATCAATTGGTCATCCAGCAGCAACTATCCACCAAATATTAGTACAGTAAAGAGCAAATGAAGCGAGGATGCCCTAGTGCCTAGTCAGGAGATGGGACTAGCAGCCTTGCATATTAGAAACTACTGAAACCTCTTTTCAAGGGTTTGAGGGTTTGTTTGTTTTTTACAGGAGTTATTATTTATTTATTTATTTATTTATTTACATAGCGCCATCAATTTTCATGGTGCTGTGCAGAACAAAATAAAACAGAATACAAAACCCCCCTGCCATATGGCTTACATTCTAAAATCACAGTAACAAACGAACAGGGAGGGGAAAGGCCAACCAGCATGGGGGACAATAAAACAAATAATAAAAACTAGTATCGTCACACTACAGATTATAAGCTTTTGAGAAAAGAAATGTTTTCAAATAAGATTTAAAAACTGATCGACGTCGCGGTTCTCAGATGAGCTGGAAGAGAATTCCGGGCATAGGGGGCAGCGAGCGAAAACGGGCGAAGACGAGCGAGAGATGTAGAAACTCTTGGGCGAGTAAGAGACATATAGTGTTATTAGAGCGAAGGGTGCGAGCAGGACAGTAAGGTGAAATAAGAGACGAGAGATAGGGAGGAGCCAGGCCATGGCAAGCTTTAAAAGTCAAAAGGAGACGCTTGTATTGAATTCTGTAGGAGATGGGGAGCCAGTGAAGGGATTTTAGAAGCGGGGTGACGTGATCAAAACGACGAGCCAGAAAAATACCCTTAGCCGCAGAATGATGAATGGAAACCAATGGGGAAAGGTGAGAAGAAGGAAGACCAGTCAACAGGAGATTACAATAGTCCAAGCAGGAAATAACCAAGGCATGAATGAGTCTTGGCGGAAGAAACCGATAAGAACGGGCGAATCCTAGAGAGGCAGCCGGCTCGGGTCGACTCAGCCTTCCATCCTCCCGAGGTTGGTAAAATGAGTACCCAGTTAGCTGGGGGAAAGGAAGTAATGGCCGGGGAAGGCAACGGCAAACCACCCCGCTATAAGGCCTGCCAAGAAAACGTCAGCGAAACCTGGCGTCCTTCCAAGAGTCAGTAATGACTCCGTGCTTGCACGAGAGGTTCCTTTCCTTTCCTATACAAGAAGAAACGACAAGACTTAGCTACAGCCTCAATATGGGAAGAAAAAGAAAGTGAAGAGTTAAAAATAAAACCAAGACTACGAGCTTCCTCAACAGGATAGAGTATAACATTATTAACAGTGATAGAAAATGGGAGGAGAGGAGAGGGTTTAGGAGGGGAAACTAGCAGTTCACACATTCAGGCATGAGGGATAGAAACATGGCTTCGGATTTAAGTAAAAGGTTCTCAGAAAGCCAACACGCATGGCAAGGTTAGAGTGTGTGCACTTGGAGTGGATGCGTGGAACAGGCTCGGCATGGCCACGTTGTCAAACTGAAACACATCCGGGACAGAGAGCATAAAGAAAAATGATATAGAAGAATTGGGGACGGAGATTTTGGTTTGGGCTCCATCCTGCAGGTGTTTTTACCGAACCACAACTATTCCCCTGCTGCTCTTTGTATATTTTCATAGGGTGGGGTTTTTTGGTTTGTTTTTTTTGGTACCCCAACGCTTTAGGGTGTTGAGCATAAATAACATAAACAAGCACCCTTGCTGGATGAGTCCCAGGCCCTCTTTACCTCCAAATCAGTCTTGGCTGAATTTTCCAGGTGAATTCATACCCAGTAAATAAACTTTAAAGATTTTCACATGCTGCCTTCTAGAAGAATCCAGCTGGCAGGAATGTGTATTTCTGCCGCTCTTTGAATCCTCCTTTTGCTCCATGTCCCCCACTCCTCCTCCTCCTCCTTCCTCTCCCCCCCCCCCGTCTTCCCACCTCCCTGGTTCTGCTCCCTGAAGGAGAAAAGAACATATCAACCCAAAGACAGCACTGCAACCTTTTCTTCACTATCTCCCACAGGGCACAAATTGAAATTGAATTAGACAGGGATATCAGGTCTGCTCGCTGTGATAAATGTAAAAGGATTTTATTTAAAAACACCCTGACATTTGTTCACCCAGTTTCAAATATTTAGCTTTCCTCTTTTCCATTCCTGGCGGGGGCAACTTTATTAATTGTCGCCTTTGATTCAGAGTTAGAGCTTGAAAGCGCTGATAACGCCGGCGTTGGCTATTTCTTCTCGCAATGTGGCCCAAAGCAAAAAGGATTTCATTTTCTTAAAGACATTCTGTGTTTGCTGAGAGTTTTATTTATATATATATATATACATATATATATATATATATATATACAAAAAAATAATTATATATATATACACACACACACACACACATACCCTCTTCTTAACGTGCGTAATACCGGCTGTTCCTTGCTGATATGGAAAATATCTGATCTTGCTCCTCTGTTTTTCGTTATTTATTTTTCACTGGGCTGTTAGTCTCTAGAATATTTCCTCCCCCCACCCCCAGTCTTGTTACGGGAATGGCAAGTCAAATGAAAGAGTGCTGTCGACACATGAAAATACCCCTTTTTTTAAAAAACACACACACACACCCCTGTTTCTCCTCTGAAAATACTTCAAAGTTTATATATAAATAGTAACCCCCTCCTACCCACCCACCCCCTCCAATTCTCCTCTCCAATGTGGTGCTGCAGATAAATCCAAGTGGCTGTAACATTGACGTTTAATTTCTTTTTAAGAAGTTTCCTCTCCTTTACACGGAGAACAGCGTGCGAGGCCAGGGATGTAATTGGCCGTTTAATGTGAGCCGTCTACTCCAGGCCCTGCTTAATAACAAGGGACCCGAGGACGAGGAAGCCACCGGCAGCTCCACACTGGCCTGCCTTTTTATACGCCGCGGGAATCAAAGGCTCTCAGAGTTCCACCCGCATGTTTGGTTAGAAGTGACCTTAAGCCGTTCCTCCCACGCCCAAAGTGTACGACACGGATTAGAGAACTTGTTATGGCATCACAGTGCCCACGAGATCCAGGCTTGGGAAAATGGCTGCTGCTGCTGGAGGACAATCTTTGTGGCAACCTTTGTCCGCTAGCCGCATCCCAAAAGTTTCAAACCCAGAATGCTGGTCTGAAGTTTTTGGGGAGGGGGATTTTGTTGCTTCCCCAACATTACTTGACAGGGATAGCTTGGCCACGGTGGTACAGGCATTGGTAACCTCAAGATTGGATTACTGCAACGCGCTCTATGTGGGGCTGCCCTTGAAGCTGCTCCGGAAGCTGGAGCTAGTGCAGAATGCTGCAGCTCGGCTGTTGTCTGGAGCTGCCCCTTTCCAGCATGGAACTCCTCTGCTGAGGGAACTGCACTGGCTGCCTATTCGCTACCGGGCCAGGTTGAAGGTTCTTGTACTTGTGTACAAAGCCCTAAACAGCGTGGGACCAGGATACCTGAGAGAGCGCCTTCTCCCTTACCAACCTGCCCGGTCACTGAGGTCATCCGAGGATCTGCTCCTGGTGGTTCCACCTAGATCCATCCTCCGATTGGAATCCACCAGGGGCAGAGCCTTCAGCGTGGTGGCACCCCTCCTATGGAATTCCCTGCCTCTGGAGGTCAGACAGGCTCCGACCTTGTACTCCTTTCGGCGCCTCCTGAAAACATCTTTATTCCAAGAAGCCTTTCTTTAACATGCAGCCTTGGATCTCTGTTTTTGCTTCTTTTAAATTTTGTTTTAACTGTTTTATTCTGTTTTTATTTTCATTTCACCTTGTACACCGCTCCGAAATTTTTCAATGGGGAGCGGTATATAAATATTCTAAATAATAATAATAATAATAACAACAACAACAACTTGGTCTCTGGTGGTCCTGGCAAGAGCACCCCAAGCTCCTTTGGGTCCGAGAGCCCCAAGCCCGTACGGAGGGCATAGCGGGGGACAGGATCAGCCTCCCGTCACCTAATAAGCTTGGTGCTTGATCTGGCTCTCTGAAACCAACTCCTTTGAGGACAGGCCGTAGCTCAGTGGCAGAGCCCCTGCTGTGCAATGCAGAAGGTCCCAATTTCAGTCTCCAGCATCTCCAGATCAGGCTCGGACTATTGCCTTAAACCCTCAAGAGCCGCTCCGGGTCAGGGGTCGGCAACGTGGTGCCCGTGTGGACCAGTGTGCCCCTGGATGCCTTTCTTAATGCCCACCAAGGTGCTCTATCCTGCCCACTTTTTAGTTTCTGCGTGGATGGGAGAAAGGAGTGGCGTGTATGCCTGTATGTTCGTGCAGGATTCATGGGGGGCTTGTGTGTGTGTGTGTGTGTTGGTGGACAGTGGTGTGTATATGTATGTATGTTTGAGTGGGGAGAGTGTGTGTATGTTGTGGTGATCCAGAGTGAAAGAGAAGAGGAGGTGGAAGGAGGGAGGAAGGAGTTAGCAGACAGAGCGGGCAGAGAGAAAAAGCGTTTTCCTTCTGTGAAATAGGCTTCCTTTGACGGTGAAAATGGCGGGTTCCAAGGAGTTGTGCAGTAGGTTGGGGCTCCAGCCCCACTTCTGCCTCGTCCTCAGTCTTTTGGGCAGGTGACTTGTCCCTTGTGACTGGCCTCACTTCCCATAGCAGCCATTTTGTGCCAGTGCCCAAGACAGTTGCTTGAATTGCAAAAAATGCCCATTGGCCCCCCTGGTGTAAGTGATACTGAGCTAGATGGACCAAGCATCTGACTTGGCCTAAGGCAGCTTCCCGTGTTCCTAAGGAAGAGCTTTTCACCAGAGTCCACTCGAACTGCCTGTCGTGGAAGGTGATGCTGATTTCTACGAGGCCTCCTCGTTGGAAGAGAAGCCCCCTCCGCTTGGGGTCTGTGCTGTGTGTGCCTGTGTGTGTCTGTGCGCAGACGCTCTTGTCTTGTCAATTGCAGGTGAGTCATCAGCTGGCTAGCGTGATGGATCTCTTCACCACAAGCCTCACACTGGCAGGACTGCAGCCTCCCAGTGACAGACAGATCGACGGCATCGACCTCTCGCCCGTCATCCTGCAAGGCAAGTTAATTGACAGGTGAGTTATGAGCACCACACTCGCAGCTGTCCATCTCTTGGCTCCTCCACTTATTGGCACGGAGCAGCAACTCTTGATTATTTTTAGAGCCGCTTATTTTTAGGAGCGGGTCTTTTGTCTTTCTCTTTTTTGAGGAGTGAGTAGCTGAGATCTTGGGCTTTGGTGGGGTTTGCTTCCGGAGCTCAAAGCAAGCATCTGTTTCATGTAGCCTTGTTGGAACACAGAGTGGCCAGGTTCCTTCACAGGACTCCTTAATTAGGAGCTCTGAGGCTTGAAGCAGGTATGAATTTGTGTGCAGGGATTCATTCGTATAGGAGGAAGCCTGCAAACAGCAACATGTGAATTTCGGCACGAGTTTCTTTTTTTCTACATATATGGATTGGGCAGACATTATATTTTAATGAGTTTTAAGTAGCTCGTGATTTTATTTAGCTATTTAGTTACTTATAGTATTTTTATCCAGCTCCTCAGCTGAAAAGGCTTCCGGAGCAGCTTACATATAATGACCCAGTTTGTGCTTAACAGCAGCAAATTGTGGGTTAATTAACCCAACATTTGCCAGGGGCACGTGTCACCCCCGTACTGAATATGCAATCTCCAATTGGAGTTTGTTCGATGACATGCGACCCTGGACACTATGGGTGAATCGTGGGTTAAGCAATCCAAAGTTAACTTACAGTTATTTATTTATTTATTCATTTATTACATTTATATACCTCCCCATAGCTGAAGCTCTCTGGGCAGTTTACAAAAGTTAAAAACAGTAAACATTAAAAAAATATACAAAATTTAAAAGCATCAAAAACATAAAAACAGTATAAAAACAACAGTATCCATTTAAAAACAACAATTCTGGGGTCCATTAAAAACAAACTTAACGTTGTTAAATGCTGTTAAATGCCTGGGAGAAGAGAAAAGTCTTGACCTGGCGCCGAAAAGATAACAATGTTGGCGCCAGGCGAGCCTCATCGGGGAGATCATTCCACAGTCGGGGGGCCACCACTGAAAAGGCCCTCTACCTTGTTGCCATCCTCCAAGCTTCCCTCGGAGTAGGCACTCGGAGGAGGACCTTAGATGTTGAGTGCAGTGTACGGGTAGGATCATGTCAGGAGAGGAGTTCCATCAGGTATTGCGGTCCCAAGCCATGTAGGGCTTTATAGGTTAAAACCAGCACCTTGAATTGGGCTCGGAAACATATAGGCGGCCAATGCAAGTGGGCCAGAATCGGTGTTATATGTTCAAACCTCTTTGTTCCAGTTATTAATCTGGCCGCTGCATTTTGCACAAGCTGCAGCTTCCAAACCGTCTTCAAAGGCTGCCCCATAGGTTAAGTTAATTTTGGATTGTTTAACCCATGATTAACCCATAGTGTCCAGATTTGCATGTCATGAAGCAGTCTCTGATCAGGCCAATTGGAGGCTGCATGTTCAAAACGGCACTCAGAAGAGACAACGCAGGGTCCGCTAGACCGGGTCAGTCTGGCGCACTGTAAGGCAGCCTCATCATTTTGATGCCGTGTGCAAGAAAAGTGGTGATGGGAGAGGAGGAGAGGCCTTTAGGGGGTTGTGAAGCCACTGGATTTGTGCAAGGTAAGAAAGAGCCCACTACTCCCAACTCAAAGGAATTGGCAGCAAAAAAATAGTGGAGGGATGAATATGAGCAAACGCATTAAAGAAAAGAAGAAGGAGAAAGGTTAATAATGAAAGGGGGTAACAGGCAGGAGAACAGCCAAGGTGAGGAGGATGGCAAAACATCTGCTTCAAAACAAACAAGCGACAATGTGAGGATCATATTAGTTCCTCTCTAATTAGGTACTAAGTTTCATATGCACATAACAAGAAGTGGAGCACTGATCAGGGAAGGTCAATGACGGAACACGGGAAGGAGGGCAAACTATTTTCATAACGTTTTCTGAGCATCCTCCTGAAATTTGCAAATTAATGTGGACCTCTCCTTTTGCTTACCTACGTTGTTAGCATCTGCTTACAGTCCAATAAAAGTCTTCATTCAGTTAGCAGTTGATCTGCATTGTGTGCACTGAAAACATCTGGCTGGCTGTGTCAGCGAGGATTAGGAAAATGCTCTCTTGCCTCCTTTACAAACAGGCATAGAGGGGACGTTGTTTTACAATTCTGTTCCTCTACGTTTTTGTGACACACACACACACACACACACCCCTCAGAGTGGTTGGCTGTATGGGTACGCGCTGTCCTTCAAAAAGCAGAGGACAAGATCATTACTTGCCTAATTAACCCAACATCGCCTGTTGTGTGACCGATTTGCCTGCGTTCAGAGCAAATCCTGGCTTTCCATGGCCATATGCGGAAGATCTGGCCTCCTGTATCTTTTCCGTCTCCGTCACACAGGTGCCTCTCTTTTTGGAGTATTTTAAGTCATCAGGCTCTGTGTGAAATTACATGGTCTGGTAGTTCAAGGATTAACAATCACTGGCAAGACGGCTTGCATAACATTTCATTCTTGCTCGGGCAACGCAGGCTTTCGCCTTGATGGACGCTTTAAAAAATGCTAATTGAAAACCTGGCAGCAGAAGCTAATAGAAGGCAACCTGCTCCTGACTGATAGCTGAGTTGCCAGCCAAGCTCCGTTAAAGTGTTTGTCTCCCTTATCTCTGTGGCTGCCAAAAAAAAGAAGGAGAAGAAGAAGAAGAAGAAGAAGCTTGTTTGGACACGTTACATTTCTCATGCGGCTGTACATCTCTCTTTGTCCCTCCCTCCCTCAATCAGGCCAATATTTTATTACCGGGGCAACGAGATGATGGCAGTACGAATTGGGCTTTACAAGGCTCATTACTGGACCTGGAGCAATTCCTGGGAGCAATTCAGCCAGGTAATTGAAAAGCCTTCCTTCCTTCCTTCCTTCTTTCTTTCTTTCCTTCCTTCCTTCTTTAGAAATACCCCACCCACCCCACCAAGTAAAACTTTGATCATCATAAGTTCTGCTTTGCTCCAGCTTCAGGTTATTTTAACACAAGACATGGGACTACGGAAGTGTTAAGCAAATTATGGGCCAGGCCACCTTTTCAGCCAGTGCTCAGGGGGCCATCCCTCGTACGTGCATCTCTTGCTTGCAGTGGCTAGCAATGCTTTCTTCTGGCTACTGCCGTGTTTCCTTCGGGTGGACTAACTTCTGACTATCAGAAGTTAGACTAGCCTCTAAAACAGGGCTGAGCAGCTTGTGGCCTTCCAGATGTTTTGACCCTACAACTTCTGTTAGCCCTAACCAGCCTAGCCAATGCTGATGGATCATGGGAGTTGTAGGCTAAATCCATCTATCCACAAGTTGCTCACTCCTGCCCTGGAGTCTGATCCAGGAGCTAGAAAGATACAGGATGAAAGAAACAGGAACTGCAGTTTCAGTACAATCTGATAATTCAAGATGGTCCTCAAGAAACAAAACCTCCATTCCTTGAGCCTCGGAGTGATGTGTAAAAATCACGGCCACAACTTTCTAACTGGCTCTAGCAAAAGTGACATTTTCTTTCCTGCCCCCAAGTATGGAGATGGCATGTCTGTTCAAGCATCTTCAAAGGCCTTTAGCAGCTGCACCTGCACCCAGGATGCCCAGAGAAGCTACAGCCTGTAAAATGACACAGCAGCAACCTCGGGAATCGCTGGCACCACCCTCCTCGGAACGGCCAATAGCTGCAGCACCAAATCTACTTCACTTTGAAGAGCGTAATCAGCCTGCCGGATTCATGGCATGACTAGTTGTGAAATGCCTCCAGAGTTTAGAGCTTTAGTTAAGAACAAGAAAGAAAGGGGGGAAAGGGATAAAAATTGCAAACAGCAGCTCTGATCATCCAGCAAGGAGGAGTGAATCATTTGCAGATGACACAAAATTGGGTGGGATAGCTAATACCCTGGAAGACAGAAACAAACTTCAAAGTGATCTTGATAGGCTGGAGTGCTGGGCTGAAAACAACAGGATGAAATTTAATAGGGATAAATGCCAAGTTCGACATTTAGGAAATAGAAACCAAAGGCACAGTTACAAGATGGGGGATACTTGGCTCAGCAATACTACAAACGAGAAGGATCTTGGAATTGTTGTAGATCGCAAGCTGAATATGAGCCAACAGTGCGATAGGGCTGCAAGAAAGGCAAATGCTATTTTGGGCTGCATTAATAGAAGTATAGCTTCCAAATCACGTGAGGTACTGGTTCCTCTCTATTCGGCCCTGGTTAGGCCTCATCTAGAGTATTGCGTCCAGTTCTGGGCTCCACAATTCAAGAAGGATGCAGACAAGCTGGAGCGTGTTCAGAGGAGGGCAGCCAGGATGGGGTCTGGAAACAAAACCCTATGAAGAGAGACTGAAAGAACTGGGCATGTTTAGCCTGGAGAAGAGAAGATTGAGGGTAGACATGAGAGCACTCTTCAAATACTTGAAAGGTTGTCACACAGAGGAGGGCCAGGATCTCTTCTCGATCCTCCCAGAGTGCAGGACACAGAATAACGGGCTCAAGTTAAAGGAAGCCAGATTCCAGCTGGACATCAGGAAAAACTTCCTGACTGTTAGAGCAGTACGACAATGGAACCACTTACCTAGAGAAGTTGTGGGCTCTCCCACACTAGAGGCCTTCAAGAGGCAGCTGGACAACCCTCTGTCAGGGATGCTTTAGGGTGGATTCCTGCATTGAGCAGGGGGTTGGACTCGATGGCCTTGTAGGCCCCTTCCAACTCTGCTATCCTATGATTCTATGATTCTGCTTCTGTGGAGGAATATATACATAACCAGTTCTGGGTTCTGCTGAACAGAGGGCTCAGGACAGGGCGCTGAGCTCCCAGGGCGGGCGCAAGAAGACTCTCCTCTCTTTGCTCCGCTGCAGGTTGCTACTAGGCTTCCATCTGGCTTCTGCTTCCTTCCAGCTGGGATTTGTATTCCCTGCTGTGGACTCTGTGATGTGCAAGGAGCTTCATCTGCTCTCCTGAGCAAGCTGGCAGGGGGGATGCTGGGAGTTGTAGTCCGACACATTTGGAGGGCCACCAGGTTGGGAACGGCAGCTGTGGAGATACACACACACTTCACTGCGTCACCCCATCTCTAGTGGTATCTAGAAAGAAGCATCCTCCTCTATCTGCCCGCTCACAAAATTATGCCTAGTGTGGAAAATGTGGGCGGGAGGCATTTTTCTCCTTCTCCCATAATACCAGAATCCAAAGGGGTCATATCCCATGAAGCTGATGGGTGGGAGATTCATGACAAATAAAAGGAAGGACTTCTTCACACAGTGCATAATTAAATTATGGAATTCACTCCCACAAGATGTAGGGGTGGCCAACAATTTGGATGGCTTTAAAAAGGGGTTGGATAAATTCCTGGAAGAGGAGGTGGCTATCCATGGCTACTAGCCCTGATGGCTATGTGCTGCCTCCAATACCCGAGGCAGTAAGTCTGTGTGCACCACTTGCTGGGGAACATGGGTGGGAGGGTGCTGTTGCACCATGTCCTGCTTTGTTGGTCCCTGGCCGACAGCTGGTTGGCCACAGTGCTGGGCTAGATGGACCTTCAACCTGATCCAGCATGGCACTTCTTATCATAGAATCATAAAATAGCAGAGTTGGAAGGGGCCTACAAGGCCATCGAGTCCAACCTCCTGCTCAATGCAGGAATCCACCCTAAAGCATCCCTGACAGATGGTTGTCCAGCTGCCTCTTGAAGGCCTCTAATGTGGGAGAGCCCACAACCTCCCTAGGTAACTGGTTCCATTGTTGCACTGCTCTAACAGTCAGGAAGTTTTTCCTGATGTCCAGCTGGAATCTGGCTTCCTTTAACTTGAGCCCGTTATTCCGTGTCCTGCACTCTGGGAGGATCGAGAAGAGATCCTGGCCCTCCTCTGTGTGACAACCTTTTAAGTATTTGAAGAGTGCTCTCATGTCTCCCCTCAATCTTCTCTTCTCCAGGCTCAACATGCCCAGTTCTTTCAGTCTCTCTTCATAGAGCTTTGTTTCCAGACCCCTGATCATCCTGGTTGCCCTCCTCTGAACACGCTCTAGCTTGTCTGCGTCCTTTTTTATATGTTCTTATATTCTTCCAGCCATGCTTGCCACATTGCTCTGGCATTGGGGTTTGTGCATTTATGAAATGTAGCGTTCTGACTAACCCTGCCGACGGTTTCTAGCTGCACCCGGGGATGGCTTCCGCTTCTCTCCCTCATGTCCTAGTTGCGCCCTCTCTTGGCCCTCATACCCAGCTCTCTGGAGAGAATGGGTTTCTTGGAAATGTAGGGGGGCCATAAATCTAGAAGTAGAAGATTGAGGGCTACCCCACCCGCATTTGCACACATATGTAAAGATGAGAAGTCAGATCAGTTTAATTGTCTGCTGCAAGTTAAGCCTCTAGCGCAGCCTTCCTCAACCTGGGGCGCTCCAGATGTGTTGGACTACAACTCCCAGAATGGCTGGGGCATTCTGGGAGATGCAGTCCAACACATCTGGAGCGCCCCAGGTTGAGGAAGCTGCTCTAGCGCGTACCCCGACATAAGGAAGCAAAGCAGAAACACCTGCTCCTGACCTGAGCCTCTTGTAACATGCCTGCCTGTGTGTGTAGCTGTGATAATGGGGACCAGTTACTCATTCCCAAGGTTATCCTCCTGTGAGCGGTGGCAGACATGCAATTAAGGGATGTTTATTCCTTTCTAAGTCTTTGTTTAACTGCTAGTTGATAAAAGTCAGCAATTATACTGTACATCAGAGGGATGATTAAAAATTCATTTGCTTTCCTGCCGCTTGTGTCGTCTGGTGGTTGATGTGGGTAAAATTGGAGCACAGACTTCGTGGACAGAACAGCCATTAACAACATGCCAAGGGTGCTGGGGTTAAAATTCGTTGCAATTCTTCTTCTGGTGCTCAGACATTAATTACAACCCTAGCTTAGCTTTTTTTAAAAAAAAAAGAGAAAAAAAAAGAACAAAAATAAAAATAATAATTAGAATGCTGAATATCATTATGCTTTCGATTGCAGATACTTGAAACACTCCCGAGGTTTAATTGCTACGGAATTTATTTTTTGCTGCCTCTGGTTTTCTTATCAATATTATTGATATTGGGGTTGGGAGTTAGAGACGCTGGAGTGACTTTGGTTTGCTGGTTTCATTGCAAAACGGGAGCCTTGATGCATACATTTTAAGTGACAACAGAAATTCCAGCCGTCAGCAGAACGCGCATTGAATTGCCATCCGCTAGAGCAGCCTTCCTCAACCTGGGGCGCTCCAGATGTGTTGGACTACAACTCCCAGAATGCCCCAGCCAGCTGGCTGGGGCATTCTGGGAGATGCAGTCCAACACATCTGGAGCGCCCCAGGTTGAGGAAGGCTGCGCTAGAGCTTCATTTAATGAGAGGCGCTTTTGTTGTGAGTGATTGTTGGGTCTCCTCTGTGGTTCATTGTCGGCTTCTTGATTCAGATGTCGGGCCATACTAGACCATGGGGGACCGCAAGGTTTGCTGTCCGCTTCCTCGGAACCAGAATCGCATCCCAGAAGCCTTCCCAAGCAGAACTAATGTGCCCCCAATTCAAAGCGGCGATGATAAAACGCATGTGAAACCCGATCTAAATGGGACCGGAGTTGGTCAGGAGTGTCTAAACAGTCATCAGGGGTTTCGATGATGTTAAATCTTTTGAGGGCATCAACAGCGGTTATCTGTTCTCATTTCTCCTTCCTCCAGCCAGTGATGAATGAATTAGTTCCATGAAGGTCCCAACTGTTGCGGTTTTGAGAGTAGTGGACCAAATTCAGGGATCCAGTTTACCTTCCCATGCATGTAAGTGCTTTCCTGAGCGCTAAATATGGGCTTTCACTCTGGAGCCGTGATTTGCCCATCTCTGCTCATCTTTGCTCATCATCCAAGGCTCTACATTCTTGCTACTCTTCTTTGCTCCTGAGACGGTTTCTTGTTTGAAGTCATTCTCAAGTACTCTTATTTCTAAGATAGCAGTGTGGCAAAATACAGCAGGCTGCTTCTGCCCTCTTAAACTCTTGTGACGTTTAACCTTTTCTAGCTGGACTCCCTCATCTGCATTATTCTCTTTAGCAAAGGCTGATGTTCCCAGTGAGAGAAGAAAAGAAATAAGACTTGTGTCGGCAGCGTCCTGACCATCCCCCCAGCCCCGCAATCGCCCAGAGCTGCTGTTCTCTCGTTTGAGTTCTTCCCTTGTCAAAGTCTGTTCTGTAGCTAGAGCACCTTGGCATTTTCTTCTTGCTGGATTATGAATATAAATGTTCTTTTGCAAGCACCTGTTTTCCTCAAAGTGCCAAAAGAAGAAATATAAGCCCGCTCAACAGGAAATCCGCATGGCTAAAGCAAACCCGGCAGTGTCGCTTTGCAGCTGTAAGTTGTGCAGGAGGGCCTCGCATTAGGCATATTTACTTAGCTGCCATCCAGAAGCTGTAAAAGAGCCGTTGTGATTTACAAGTGGTTCTTGACTGTGCCTTTTCAAATTGTCATAACACTCAGAAACTGACGAATGGGCTGTGTTGAGCAGAAGGGAAGTTTAGTGTGTGTGTGTGTGTGTGTGTGTGTGTGTGTGTGTGTGTGTGTGTGTGGTAGGGGGATGGTGGATGCTTACAAATAATTGAGAAATTTAAGATGCTAGATTTTTGGAGGTGAATTTAATTCCTGGGCCAGAATAGTGGATAACTCTTTTAAGTCTGCGTGGATTGCATGGGAGAATCCATTAAGATGCCACAGGACTGAGAGGGTCTTGGAGATTTTTTTTTTGAGGAGCAAAGGGCCCATGATTACATATTAAGCTGGAGCGTGTTCAGAGGAGGGCAACCAAGATGATCAGGGGTCCGGAAACAAAGCCCTATGAAGAGAGACTGAAAGAACTGGGCATGTTTAGCCTGGAGAAGAGAAGATTGAGGGGAGACAGGAGAGCACTCTTCAAATACTTGAATGGTTGCCACACAGAGGAGGGCCAGGATCTCTTCTCGATCCTCCCAGAGTGCAGGACACGGAATAACGGGCTCAAGTTAAAGGAAGCCAGATTCCAGCTGGACATCAGGAAAAACTTCCTGACTGTTAGAGCAGTGCGACAATGGAATCAGTTACCTAGGGAGGTTGTGGGCTCTCCCACACTAGAGGCCTTCGAGAGGCAGCTGGACAACCATCTGTCGGGGATGCTTTAGGGTGGATTCCTGCATTGAGCAGGGGGTTGGACTCGATGGCCTTGTAGGCCCCTTCCAACTCTGCTATTCTATGATTCTATGATATACCGTGTTGCTAAAAAATATCAGGATTCCCTCTCTGATCTCCCCTGTTCCACCTGGAAAGGGGTAATGGAGGGGTTGACCCAGATTCTGTTGATTGCACTTTCCCACCCCAAATATGCGCGGTGGAATGGATGCATTTGACTGCCTCTCTGTGCAGGACTGAAGCCGACTGGCACAGATGTTGGAGACCAGAACAGAGCTTCTTTATCCTTTAGGATGCAGCAGTAGAGGGTCCCTCTCCACCGTCCTGCCACAGGTGCTCCCGGATGCAACTGATCCCACCACGCAGCAGGGCAGAGGGGTGTGCTGTTAGAATGCACGCAGTCTCTGTTAATTGTAGGTGTTCGTAGTCCCATGGCTTGTTCATTTATTACATTTTAGTCTTGCCTTTCCTATAAGGAGCCCTGTGAGATACATTAGGCGGAGAGAGTGACTGGGCCAAGGTCACTCAGGGAGTTTCCTGGCTGACTGGGGATTAGAACCCAGCACCACCCCTGTCCTTATCCAACACTGTACCATGCTGGTGCTCCACTCTCATTAACCTGCCCCTGGTGCTTTCCTGGCAGGAGGCGAAAGGCCCTTCCATGCTTGTTCCCAATCTGCAAAGCTGTTCCACAAGCCTTGCTTCTGTCCCCATTATGGCCCTAACTGCAGTCTTGGTACGAAGATGTATTTTTCAAAGCCTCTGGGTGGATTGTATATTAGCCGGTGGCTTCAGCTTCTCCCTGGCTCCGTCATCTTCATATCTTGTTAGCTTTCAGTGATTTCCCCCCACCTTTTTTTTTTTATCATAAAGGCCACTGTGTATTTTTTGAAAGGTTTTGTGCCTGTGTTTATACAAAAGACCTGATTGTTTTAATATAAAATGCCAAAGGGCCTTTTCATGCCGCAGCCTTCTCCAATTGCCCTTCTCGTCTGACACGAAGCAATCGATAGCACCTTTTCTGCAGGGGGGATCGGGGGTGTGGTGTGAAGCCAAGTAGAACCTCACAAATAATGACATTTGATTGTGGTCCTCTGAGCATGTGGGTTAGCCATCGATCGCTTCTGCTTGAGAGCCGATGGAGACTTTCTGATTTGCCTCTCTCTCTCTCTCTCTGGTCCCTTCCAAACAGTTAACATGTGAGAAGCGATTTTTGTTCAATGGGGCTGAAGCAGCAGCTGCTGAGAAGGAGCCATGGTAATAGCAGCAGCAGCAACAGCATTTTCAGGTGGGGTAGGGCAGCGGTCCCCAACCTTTTTGGCACCAGGGACCGGTTTCATGGAAGACAGTTTTTCCACAGACCGGGGTGGGGGGGGAGGGTGTTGAGGGGATGGTTTTGGGAAGCCACCCCAGCCACCCCCACTCCAGCGTCCTGGCTTCGCTTCGCTTCGGCTGGGCAGCCAAGATGCTGCCCTGCACCCAGGTATGCTGGGGTGGGGGTGGGGGTGGGGGTGAAAGCAGCTCACCTGCACGGCCTGATTCCTAACAGGCCAGGGACCGGGCCGTGGCCTGGGGTTTGGGGACCCCTGGGGTAGGGGGTTCACTCTGCATTCCAGCCTTCCCCAACCCCGTGCCCTCTAGATGCGTTGGAAGTGGTAGTCCCAACACAATCAAATGTCATTGTGGTGTAGTGGCTAAAGTGTTGGACTGGGAGTCGGGAGATCTGGGTTCTAGTCCCCGTTTGGTCATGGATGCTCACTGGGTGACTTTGGGCCAGTCACAGCCTCTCGGCCCAACCTACCTCACAGGGTTGTTGTTGTGAGGATAAAATGGAGAGGAGGAGGAGGAGGACCATGTATGCCACCTTGGGTTCCTTGGAGGAAAAAAGGCAGGATATAAATGCAATAATAAAAACACAGGCACAAGGCATCAGGCTGGGGAAGGCTGCCGTACACTAATTCTACATCCTGTGGGTCAGCGAAGATGCCGTCTCTCCCATGGGGCCACCATAGCTGAAGGGCCAAGCTGGGGATTCGTGACTTGGCCAGCCTGCTTCTTAAGAACACAAGAAGGGCCCTGAGGCTGGATCAGACCGAGGGTCCATCCAGTCCAGCACTCTGTTCACACAGGGGCCCACCAGCCATCAGCCAGAGACCAACAAGGCAGGACATGGTGCAACAGCACCCTCCCTCCCATGTTCCCCAGCAACTGGTGCACACAGGCTTCTTCAAGCTGCCCTTCCCAGCAGTCCTTTCCTCGTTGCTCTGCCTCCCATCCGTTGGAACGCGGCAACCTCCGCAAGAGGACAGAGGCTCCCTGCACTGGCCAGGCAAATATCGTAATCCTCGATGGCTCGTCGGGTCAGAGCCATCTGGGATAGCGCCCAGGTGATGGATTGCCAAAGGCCATTTGTTAACACACGCGCTCACACACAGAGTGGTTCCACTGCTTGGCAGCGAGCCCAACTGGCAGCCTCCTGCTGTTTTGCCTCATGTTTCTATCGACTGAGCATCTGTGGCCCATTTGCTTGGGAAATTGATGCACGAGACGGGCAGCCGTCGAGCACGGCGGCCAAGGTCGTGCCCACGCCTCTGCGTGCGCGAGAGAGGCGAAGTTGAGCCTTTGGGAAAAGCAGGGCAGGTGGCGCAAGGGACCCATCGGGAGAAAGTCGGGCGCTGGGAGGTGGCGCTCGAGAGGAGCGGCTCCGGCTTGGGAATGTGCACGGCGGCCAAGGGTGCAAACTTTGGATACAGAAACCAATGGGGGGTTACAAGTAGGTTGCAGTTTAGCTCTCTCTTGAAGGAAAACCCCACCGTGTTCCTGGCTTTCCGGTACATGAGAAGGAGCTGAAGGCGGGCGGGGACTTCTGGGCCTGGTTTTGAACGCCACGCCCCTCGTCGAGGGTCATGCCCGAGAGAAGCTGTTCTGGATCGTGGCCAGAAGCAGCCTTGATCACTCGGACAGAAGCTGTGGGCCAAAGCCTCGTGGAGTGTCAGTGGGCAGCAGGGCTTGGTGATGTCCGCTTGCGCTCCTCTTCCGGCTGCAGCCGGTTTCCTCTGGCATTAGTCTTCAAAGCAAGACGGCTTCTCTTCTTAATTATTTATTTATCAGAAGTATTTTTATGCTGCTCCTCAAGCAAAAAGCCTCCTAGAGCAGCTCAGTTTAATTAGACAGTCCCTGCCTGCAGGCTTACAGACTGAGAAGACATGACACACAAGGAAAAAGGGGTGGAGGGGGAGGGGAGAAGAAACGGTGGGGGATCATTCTTTCAGCAGGGCTGGGGGAATATCCGTGGTCTCCCCCTCCCATCTCCCTTCCTCTCAAAATGACTTGTAGCAACCACTCCCCCCCTTTTTTTTTTTACAGAAGGTAAATCAAAGACTTCCCACCATACCCATGCATGAAAAAGTGGGGAACATTCACCCTTGGGCCATCCTGATTTCAAGTGGAACAGGGTGATCACAGGATAGAATCCTAGAAGAGTAGAGTTGGAAGAGGCCTCTAAAGCCATCGAGTCCAACCCCCTGCTCAATGCAGGAATCCACCCTAAAGCATCCCTGACAGAGGGTTGTCCAGCTGCCTCTTAAAGGCCTCTAGTGTGGGAGAGCCCACAACCTCCCTAGGGAACTGATTCCATTGTCGCACTGCTCTAACAGTCAGGAAGTTCTTCCTGATGTCCAGCTGGAATCTGGCTTCCTTTAACTTGAGCCCGTTATTCCGTGTCCTGCACTCTGGGAGGATCGAGAAGAGATCCTGGCCCTCCTCTCTGTGACAACCTTTCCAGTATTTGAAGAGTGCTCTCATGTCTCCCCTCAATCTTCTCTTCTCCAGGCTCAACATGCCCAGTTCTTTCAGTCTCTCTTCATAGGGCTTTGTTTCCAGACCCCCGATCATCCTGGTTGCCCTCCTCTGAACACGCTCCAGCTTGTCTGCGTCCTTCTTGAATTGTGGAGCCCAGAACTGGACGCAATACTCTAGATGAGGCCTAACCAGGGCCGAATAGAGAGGAACTAGTATGTGATTTGGAAGCTATACTTCTATTAATGCAGCCCAAAATAGCATTTGCCTTTTTTGCAGCCACATCGCACTGTTGGCTCATATTCCGCTTGTGGTCTACAACGATCCCAAGATTTTAAGGAGTAGGACACAGAGTACAGAGGCAGGCAGGCTTGGAAGCTCCTTCTATGATTACTCTCTTTGAAAGAAAGAAGTAGCTACCATGGTGTCCCCTGGGGAAACGGGGCTGGCTTAATAGAGCTGCCGGCTTCTCCGAGTGGTCTGTCTTGCTTTCAGGAGCGAAGGCCGGACACGTGGAGGGTGCAGGTGTAGCCGCTGCCATGTGCTGCCGTGTGTCCTTGGCTGGAAGTGGCTACTGCGTCTGTGCTCACAACTGGAGGTGGTGATCTCTGCTTGGTTGCCTGGAGGTAATTTTCAACCCACCCTAGGTGACCATTTGAGTCCCTAATTACAAAGCTTTATTATCACTAGAAGCCAAGGGTGCTCTGTAAACAGAGCAGCATGGAAGCAAATACCCAGAGAATAAATTCTTACCTCAAAAGAAAACATTTGCACTAGAGGAGCGCTCTACTAATTAGCGGGCTGTTAATTGAATAGCCTTTTTGATTTGCATCCAAATTACAACTTGTAAGTTATGTCTTGGCTTTGATTAGCTGTTGTCATCGTAGTGGGTTTTCTTCTTGTTCTTTTTTTTTTATATATATATATATATAGTTTTGAAATTCCACTTTGCACAAATGCAGCCCTTGCTTGGTCTCTGAGGGCTCCAGCACCAGAAGGTGAAAAGGTCAATCACCTCTGCATCCATTTAAAATCCATTACGGCTGCCTGCTGCAGCTTATCAAACAACTCCCCCTCTTCTCTCTTTTTATTTTTCCAGCCACTGATTCAGGAATCTATAGCTCTATGCAGGTAAATGGGATTTCATGGGCTTCTAACCTTTCTTACTTTATTGAAAAGCAGAATATTAACTGCTCCACTGACCAGCCTGTCCATTAAAGACACACAGGATATTTTTAGAAAATTGTTTGCCAATCAAATCCCCTCCAACGTCTGCAGAGAGCCTTTCAGCCTCGTGCTTGTTCTGTGTGCAAACAGTACAACTGACCCCTCTTTAAGTTAGCCTTCCCCAGCTGGGTGCCCTCCGGATTGATCAGACTACAACCTCCATCAGCCCCAGCCAGCATGGCCATTGGCCATGCTTAGTGGGGCTGATGGGGGTTATAGTCCATTGTTGTTATTTAATGATATATTTAAGTCACCCAATAACCAACGTTCTCTGGGCAGATTACAAACAGCTATAAAATTAAAATGCCGCCTTTCAGGGCAGGAGCCCTTCCTAAAAGTTTTATTGGCATACAACAATAAAGCACACAATAAAAATCCATGCGATAAAAACACAATAAAAATTGCAGTACATATATTTTCTAAGAATAAAATGCAACACATCTGGAGAGCGCATGGTTGGAGAAGGGTTGCCTCAAACAGTCTTTCCATGCTGTCCTGAGCATAGAGCTGGAGCAAGGTGACCAAGGTACGCAGCACCTGCCTAGCACCCGGTTTGCTCAAGCAGTGGCTAGACTGGAACTGGAGGCTGATGTAACGTGAGCTTCCAGAGCCCCACCCAAGGTTCAGCTGCAGTTCAGCACAGGCCCTTTGGCCGAAGTCCTGCTCCTAAGGAGGCCTTACTCACGAGGAGTATTTTTCTGTAAGCAAGCACTCCTTTGTTCTCAGGGGCTGGGTGGTGACTTGGCATCCCCCCCACTGACTCAGGAGCAAAGCTTTCTACCTCTTCTGAGGGCTCAGGAACTTATTGGTCCATCCTATGGTCCTTGGAAGTGACTTGTTCCCCAGGGACATTTGGCTCAGGAGGCTCTAGATCATTCTCCAAAGAAGATTCCTGTGGTGGCGAAGTGAGCCTTAGCATTCTGTTGAAATGATTTCAAAGTTGAGGGACCTGGGCTGTTGACCCAAGGCTGCTGAAATGCGGTGTCCATCAGACAAGCTTAAAGCGGTATAGGAGGAGGGGAGTTCTTGGAAGAGAGACTACAAACTTGCCAACCTCCAGCCAAGATGATCGAGCTCCTAGTCCACACATGCAGTAGAACAAGTCGGAGGAATCCTGGCGTGCTTGAATGGACATCTCCATTTCAGGGTGTGGACATAAGCTACCGATTTGGAATATGGCTTGCAGGAAACCCTCTTTGCAAGAACAAAGTCCAGTTCTAAGCTCCACAATTCAAGAAGGACGCAGACAAGCTGGAGCGTGTTCAGAGGAGGGCAACCAGGATGATCAGAGGTCTGGAAACAAAGCCCTATGAAGAGAGACTGAAAGAACTGGGCATGTTTAGCCTGGAGAAGAGAAGATGGAGGGGAGACATGAGAGCACTCTTCAAATACTTCAAAGGTTGTCACACAGAGGAGGGCCAGGATCTCTTTTCGATCCTCCCAGAGTGCAGGACACGGAATAACGGGCTCAAGTTACAGGAAGTCAGATTCCGGCTGAACACCAGGAAAAACTTCCTGACTGTTAGAGCAGTACGACAATGGAACCAGTTACCTAGGGAGGTGGTGGGCTCTCCCACACTAGAGGCCTTCAAGAGGCAGCTGGACAAGCATCTGTCAGGGATGCTTTAGGGTGGATTCCTGCATTGAGAGGGGGTTGAACTTGATGGCCTTGTAGGCCCCTTCCAACTCTGCTATTCTGTGATTCTATGAAAACTAATGCTCCAGGAGAGAGGGGCCTAATCTGTCCCTTTTCCTGCTTTTTTTGTTTTAAGGGACTTTGAGGTTTGTTTTGGCTTTTAAAATTCAGCCCCCCACTTGCAGCCTGCAGGGCTCCAGTCCGTTCCGCCACCTTCGCCCCTGCCTCTCCTTCTGCCGCCTGTGCAGTAGAGCCAACCTTAATCTGCGAGTGGTCCTCCTTGTTTTCCTCCTTTGCCACATGGCAGGAGGGCCGAAAGCAAGCAGAAGGCTGGAGGAAGCAGCAAGGCCGGGCCCAACTCTTCACCTAACCCTCCCGGCCCCCATCCCTCGCTGCCTGAGACATTCATTTCAGGCATTGAGCGGTGGGAAGGTATGGATGTATATGTGGCTGTTGCTAGGCGACCGTGCATTCTCTCTCGCTGCTTCTGGGTTCTCCAGAAGATGGGAAAGCGGGGAGGGGTTGCATCTCCTGACGCCCTCTTTAGAAATCTGTTCTGTTTCTAAGGGAGCACATGTGGTGGTGACTGGTAAGCAACGCGGCACCTTCTGGGGTCACGTTTGTGAGCCAGCATCTCATTTATTAGTCCTTTGCTGTTGTTATTTTTAAAATCAGGGCTTGGGAGCCTCAACCATGGGGCCATACCTGGTCTTCTGGGGTTCTCCCAGATCCTAGGGTGACCCTATGGAAAGGAGGACAGGGCTCCTGTATCTTTAACAGTTGTTGTTATTATTATTATTATTATTATTATTATTATTATTATTATTATTATTATTATTATTATCCTGCCTTTTGCCCAATGCTGGGCCTCAAGGCGGCCTTACAAAGTTTAAAATATACGTGGGGGGGGGGGAGGGAAACAAAACCATAAACAATTAAAAAAATACACAACAAAATTATAAGACATTAACATAGATGGAGAGCCAGATTATTCTCCAAAGGCCTGCTGGAACAAAAAAGTTTTAGCCTGCTTCCGAAAGCCCATCGAGGAGGGAGCCAGCCTAGCTTCCCCGGGAAGAGAGTTCCAGAGCACCGGAGCAGCCACCGAGAAGGCCCTCTCCCATGTTCCCACCGAGCGCGCCTGTGAAGAAGGTGGGACTGGAAGAAGGGCTTCTCTAGAAGATCTCAAAGCGCGGGCAGGCTCATAAGGGAGAATACGGTCTTTCAAATAACCTGGACCTGAGCCATATAGGGCTTTATAGGTCATAACCAGCAATTTGAATTGTGCCTGGAAACAGACTGGAAGCCAGTGGAGCTGTTTAAACAGGGGAGCTATACTAGACTGACTAGATATGAAAGAGCGCAGGACTCCTGCAGCTTTAAGTATTGTAATGAAGAGGGAATTTCACCAGGTGCTGCATGCATACAAAGGACACCTGCTGAAATTCCCTCTTCATCACAACTGTTAAAGATACAGGAGCCCTGTCCTCCTTTTCATAGGGTCAACCTATATACCCTTTCTCCCCGGATTCAAACCCCTTTCCCTGACCATTGTTTTGGGGCCTCCCGTATTTTTATTTATTTATTTATTTATTTATTGCATTTCTATACCGCCCAATAGCCAGAGCTCTCTGGGCGGTTCACAAAAATTAAAACCATTCAAAGTATAAAACAACAGTATAAAACCATAATATAAAATACAATATAAAAGCTCAACCAGATAAAAACAGCAGCAATGCAAAATTGCAAATTTAAAACACCAAGTTAAAATTTATTTATAGACTGTTAAAATGCTGGGAGAATAAAAAGGTCTTCACCTGGTGTCTAAAAGCATATAATGTAGGTGCCAAGCGAACCTCCTTAGGGAGCTCATTCCACAGCCGGGGTGCCACAGCGGAGAAGGCCCTCCTCCTGGTAGCCACCTGCCTCACTTCCTTTGGCAGAGGCTCGCAGAGAAGGACCCCTGAGGATGACCTTAGGGTCCGGGCAGGTACATACGGGAGGAGGCGTTCCTTCAGATAACCTGGTCCCAAACCGTTTAGGGCTTTAAATGTTAATACCAGCACTTTGAATCGGGCCCGGACCTGGACTGGCAGCCAATGAAGTTGTAAAAGGACTGGCGTGATGTGGTCTCATTGGCCAGTCCCTGTTAGTAAACGGGCTGCCCTGTTTTGTACCAGTTGAAGTTTCCGGACTGTTTTCAAAGGCAGCCCCACGTATAACGCATTGCAGTAATCCAAATGAGAGGTTATCAGAGCATGGGCATATTTTGTGTATTCTTCCCCCCCCCCCCGCCCGCCCCATTCTAAAAGGTTGAAATGCCTCTCCTAAGACTGAGTTACTGGCAGTAAAAGCATAAAGCTCAAATATGCAGGTATTTTGCAACCCGCCCCCCCCTTTTGCCTTCAGCTCCACCTACCTCTGGAATGTGGTCCTCCAAAATGGAATTCAGCCTGAATCCCTGGTGGCTCACCGTGCAGGGCAACCGATACGTCAGCCTCTAGGCTCCCGGTTCTAGCACCAGCAGTACCTTATGTTCTCCACATCAGAAGAGCCCTGATGCTGGATCAGACCAGTTAGTCCAGCACTCTGTTCACACACAGTGGCCAACCAGCTGCCCACGGAAAACCCACAAGCAGGACACGGGGGCAACAGCACCCTCCCACCCATGTTCCCCAGTCACTGGTGAACATGGGCAGACTGTGTCTGACCCTGGAGGTAGCATACAGCCATCGGGACTAGGAGCCGTTGATAGCTTTCTCCTCAAGGAATTTATCCAACTCCCTTTTAAGGCCCTCCAACTTGGTGGCCAGCACTAGATCTTGTGGATGTGAATTCTATAGTTGATCACTGCGCTGTGTGAAGTCGTCCTTCCTTTCATCTGTCCTGAGCCTTCCACCCATCAGCTTCATGGGATATGACCCCGGTGGGTTCTAGTATTATAAGAGAGGAAGAAAAATGTCTCCCTCTCCACCTTCTCCACCCCATGCATCATTTAGTACACCTCTATCAGGTCTCCCCTTAGCCTCCTTTTTTCCAAGCTAAACAATGATAGCACTCTCCAAATACTTGAAAGGTTGTCACACAGAGGAGGGCCAGGATCTCTTCTCGATCCTCCCAGAGTGCAGGACATGGAATAACAGGCTCAAGTTAAAGGAAGCCAGATTCCGGCTGGACATCAGGAAAAACTTCCTGACTGTTCGAGTAGTACGACAATGGAATTATTATTATTATTATTATTATTATTTATTTATATAGCACCATCAATGTACATGGTGCTGTACAGAGTAAAACAGTAAATAGCAAGACTCTGCCGCATAGGCTTACAATCTAATAAAATCATAGTAAAACAATAAGGAGGGGAAGAGAATGCAAACAGGCACAGGGTAGGGTAAGCAGGCACAGGGTAGGGTAAAACTAACAGTATAAAGTCTGCACAACATCAAGTTTTAAAAGCTTTAGGAAAAAGAAAAGTTTTTAGTTGAGCTTTAAAAGCTGCGATTGAACTTGTAGTTCTCAAATGTTCTGGAAGAGCGTTCCAGGCGTAAGGGGCAGCAGAAGAAAATGGACGGAGCCGAGCAAGGGAAGTAGAGGCCCTTGGGCAGGCGAGAAACATGGCATCAGAGGAGCGAAGAGCATGAGCGGGGCAATAGTGTGAGATTAGAGAGGAGAGATAGGAAGGAGCTAGACCGTGAAAAGCTTTGAAGGTTAACAGGAGAAGTTTATATTGGATTCTGAAGTGAATTGGAAGCCAATGAAGAGATTTCAGAAGTGGAGTAACATGGTCAGAGCGGCGAGCCAAGAAGATGATCTTTGCGGCAGAGTGGTGAACAGAAACCAACGGACTGATGTGAGAAGAAGGAAGGCCAGAGAGAAGAAGGTTGCAGTAGTCCAACCGTGAAATAACCAGCGCATGAACAAGCGTCTTGGCGGAAGAGACAGACAAAAATGATCGAATCCTGGCAATATTATACAGGAAAAATCGACAAGATTTAGCTACTGCCTCAATATGAGGAATAAAGGAGAGCGAGGAGTCAAATATAAAGCCAACGCTACGAGCTTCCTTGACTGGAGTAAGCATAACATCATTGACAGTAAGAGAGAATGAGAGATGAGGAGAAGGTTTAGGAGGAAAAACGAGCAATTCAGTCTTTGCCATATTGAGTTTCAAACAACGATGAAGCAGCCAAGCTGAGATATCTGAAAGACATGCTGAGATACGATCGTGAACATCAGGAGAAAGTTCCGGAGATGACAGATATAGTTGTGTATCATCGGCGTACAGATGATATTGGAGGCCATGAGATTGAATAAGCTTGCCCAAGGGCAACATGTATAAGGAAAACAACAACGGGCCAAGCACCGAGCCTTGCGGAACCCCTACTGAAAGGGGAAAGGAGGAAGACGAGCTGCCATTAGTCAACACGCTGAAAGAGCGACCCGCTAGATAGGAGGCAAACCAGTTATAGACAGAGCCACAAAATCCAAGGTCATGAAGGGAATCTAAGAGAAGATCATGATCAACCGTGTCAAAGGCTGCAGTTAGATCAAGGAGAATAAGAACGGAATCATTTACCTAGAGAGGTGGTGGGCTCTCCCACACTAGAGGCCTTCAAGAGACAGCTGGACAAGCATCTGTCAGGGATGCTTTAGGGTAGATTCCTGCATTGAGCAGGGGGTTGGACTAGATGGCCTTGTAGGCCCCTTCCAACTCTGCTATGCTATGATTCTATGTTGTAACCTTCCCTCAGAAGGGAGATGCTGCAGCCCCTTGATCATTTTAGTTGCCCTTCTCTGCACTTTTCCCAGCTCTACAATGTCCATTTTTAAGATCTGTACACAGTATTCTAATTGTGGTTGCACCATAGATTTGTATGAGGGGAGCATAATGCTGGCAGTTTTATTTTCGATTCCTCTCCTAATTATGCCTAACATGGAGTTTTTTCACAGCAAGTTGATGTTGATGTTGTGTGTACGTGTGTGAACGTCCCGGCAATAACGTTTGCTGTTTTGGCCTGAGGGCACCTTGGATGGTCTGGGTCTGGGAGACCCCCTGGGAAGCCCTCTATGCACTGTCTTACGTAATAAAATGAGGACGCATTTCTGCTCCTCCAGTGAGCCTGGCAGCCAGCTTGCGTGTGAGAGATTCTGGTAATGAATCACTAATCGAGAAAAATGGTTTCAGCCTTTTGGAAATCATTAGTATTATTTATTTATTTATTGCATTTCTATACCGCCCAATAGCCGAAGCTCTCTGGGCGGTTCACAAAAATTAAGACCATTCAAAGTATAAAACAACAGTATAAAACCGTAATGTAAAAGCACAACCAGGATAAAATCAGCAGCAGTGCAGTAATACAAATTTAAAACAGCAAAGTTAAAATTAATGTATAGACTGTTAAAATACTGGGAGAATGAAAAGGCCTCCACCTGCAAAACTTGACAACCTTCTGAACGTTACGGAATCGACAACCTTATGAACCTTATGAAAGTATTAATTTGTTTCCAGGTTTCTCGGAAGGCTGAGACGTTTCTGTCTTACTAAAAACGGAGGCTGATGAGGGTTCAAGGTCCTCTTGGGACGGTCTGTCTGCCTCACAGCTTTTGTCACTTAGCTCTGTGAATGACTTTACTCTTTCGATGCAGGGCATTGATTTCTGCCCCGGACAGAACATATCTGGAGTGACGACCCACGATCAAGAGGAGCACTCGAAACTTCCGCTGCTGTTCCACTTGGGAAAGGACCCTGGGGAAAAGTATCCAATAAGGTGAGGAAGGCACGGGATAAATGTTATTTGAGGTGAGCCCTCAACTCTCAACAGAGGGTGAGCTGAAGGAGCAAACCAAACATGCCTCTGTTCAGCCTTCTTGTGGGAAATGACGAGGACTTCTGAGCACCACAGAGTTCTTCTTTTGCAACATAACAGAGAAAAGCTAATTAATACCGTAGATGCTTTTAAGGACTAAAGCAGGGTGTTGAACCTCTTTCAGGCCGAGGGCGGAATTCCAGTTTGGAGATGCGCTCAGGGACCACATTCCAGTGGTGGGCACGGCCAAAAGAAGGAAGGGTGGAACCAAGATACAAAAAACACCAGCCTGTTTCATCTTAAACCTCTCGCTGCCAGTCGCTCAGCCTCGGGAGAGGCATCGCAGCCTTTTAGAATGGGGGGGGGGGGGGAACCACGCAAAAGCCAGGTAGCTGGGCCAAAAGGTAGCTGGGCCAAAAGGGGGTGGGGCATATCTGGGGAACTCCAGAGGGCGAGATTGCCCCCCCCCCCAGAAGGGATGGATTGGGGCCCCAGGCCTGAAGTTCCTGACCCCTGAAATAAGAAGTTCCACGGAGTTCAGAATAAAACCGAGAAAATGTTGAGTCGGATCAACGTGTACTATTGTGAAAACGCAGCAGCTGTTCACCCCACTGACAAGCAGGTAAAATGAGCCGAAACCAACCCAACTGGCCTTTTGTGGCCACAGAGGGAGGCGGCTGAGGTCAAGAGCAAAGCCACCTGCCTCGAGAGCCGGACGTTTGGGTGCCGTGAGTGCAAAGCAGCAGGTGGACGTACTGTAACTGACCCGTGGAGTGCGAGGCAGTTCTCCTGCACAAGCCCCGTTGCAAGGAATAGAAGCTAGGCAAGAGCTCACGTGCGGTCTTGGGGCAGGGATAGAAGCTGGTTTCAAGACTAATCCCCCACCCACCCACCCAAGATGGGGGTCTGTAGTCTTTGCAGTCTTGGGCAGGGGGTGGGAGAGGGACCTGAGAGCAGCCTCCTTGGTCAGCTAGCCCCCCTGTTGCCGCGTGTCTGCTTGGGGCTTTGTCGGTGCTGCTCTGAACCCTCTCCTCTCTGCTCCCTTTGGAGTCCCGGAGGGTGTTTTTGCAGAAGCGTCTAATCATGAAGAACCGTCTTCATGGCAGCAATAACCTTAATGTCAGAGACAGGAGCCCTGGTTAAGGGGAGGGGGCCATAACTCAGCAGTAGAGCACCTGTGTTGCGTGCAGAAGGTGCCGGGTTCAACCCTAGAAGGTGCTGCGAAAGACCAATCTCTGCCTAACTTGGGATTTGTTCCCAAAGGACCTTGTCATGTTCCATAAACAGCTGGTGTGAAAGTTAGTCCTTTCACTTATACCAGCAGTGGGCAACTTCTGGAGGTGTGTGTGTGGGGGGGGTAATTTTGCCCCCTCTCAAACCCTCCCTGGGCTGCCCCCCTCCTCCATGGGTGCTGAAAACAGGAAGGCGGGAAAATAAAAACGAAATTGTTTCCGGAGCTGCTACAGAGCATCCGAATGGCCCACAATTAGTTTTTTTATTTGGTCATTTTGACACGCTGGCATCATACTTCAGAATGTTCCCTCTCTCTTGCCTGAAGGGTTTTTTTCTTCTTTCCCCTCCTTTCCTACGCCTTTGTCTGTGAATTGAATTTTACTTCACTTCGATTTATAGTTTCTTTGTGATTTAATTGCTGTGGCTGTTGGTTTTATATTTACTCAGAAGAGGTGCAATTTGAGGGGAAGGTAACTTCCTATTTAATGAGTTAAACACTGCGTTAATTTATCTTGTGAGTAGATTATGGCTAACCTTTTGAGGGGTTAAAAGCATAAATTGTCTGCTAGTCTTGCCCAAATTCAGTGCTGCTCCAAGACGTTTAGCTGCCTAAAACGTGGCCCCTTGCTATTGCCAACACAAGTCCTGCTGCACCATTCAGACACCAATTCCAGCCTTCACGATGCTTATTGGAGCAATTCAGCACATTGGGAAAAGCCTTAACCTGCGAGTCGGATATTTTATGTATTCATTACATTTATAACCTCACCTTTTCTCCAGGAGACCAAGGCAATGTGTGTGCTTCCCCCACCACCACCCTACACACACACCCATTTCTGCCTTCACAACCCACCTGTGAGGCAGGTTGGGTGGAGAGATGGTGCCTAGCCCAAGATCATCCAGAAAGCTTCATGGCCAAGTGTGAATTTGAACCTGGGTCTCCCCAGGCATAGCCCAGTGTTCGGGAAGGTGTCTACAGATTTGCCTTCAAGTTGCTATGCTGAGCGGTCAAGCCTGAACCTGCCTCTGTTGAGTCCTGCTGGGCCCCAGGCAACAGCCGAACGTTTTAAACCTTATCTTATCCACCATGTTCAATTCTGCACCCAGTAGCAAATTCCTTGCCTTGACAGCGAAGCTCAGTACATGTAACCTTCTGGGTTTTTTGGCTTGAGGGTGCGTGCTCTTCTTTTCTTTTTTAAGCTATCGGGATCCTTATTTTAGAGCTCTCCCTCCACAGGGCTTTCCCCTTTCCCTGCCTGGTTGTTTAATCGTCTCTCCCGAAAGCCCCTCGTGGTGGGATGGGCTGCATCTCAGAGTCCTCGTCCGTAGCCATTCCTCATCTGACTCGCTTGCTTTTTGATCATGCACAAGCTGTTGCCTTGATTGAATTTTATGGTAAGATCATAACGTGATCTCCATGGTGATGTTTTTAATAGGCAGGCCCTAATAGAAATATTGTCAATAATAATAATAATAATAATAATAATAATAATAATAATAATAATAATAATCATCATCCAAATGAAAGTTCATTTGTGAAGTTTGCTAATGTTTATATCCCTTCCCATCTCCAGTCACATTGGAAGCCTCCTGGAAAATAGGTCTCCCTTTCTTCGTTGTAATTAAATTATCCTCATTTGCGAGGATGTTACTCGTGTGGCTGGTGTTTTCCTTTTTTTATTTGGCTTAATTATCCTCCTTGGCTGCCTGCCTGTTGGGAGTTCCCCATGTTAGTGCTTCTCAGAGAGAGAGGGAGCCTCTTCTTGCTGTGCATCTTTAACAAGTTTTTAGGGGGCTGAGGGGGAGGCTTTCCCCCACCCAAAGACACGTTTGTTAGCAACCCCTGCCTTGCCTACATGATTTCTTCTTGAATCAGGGGCCAAAGATGGCAGGCACCAGGAGGCCAAGCAACCGCAGATGGGAAGAGCTTCACCACCTGGTTGGGGTGCTTCAGGTTGAGGGATTAAACCAGTGGTTCCCAAACTTTTTCAGGTAACCGCCCCCTTGGTTCCACAAACTCACGCACAGTGCCCCCTACCCGCCGCAGGCTTGCCGAGGGAGGGAGGGAATAGAGAGCGAACGCCTCTGTTTTGCAGCCAGCGTGGCGGGGCACACCAAGCAGGGTATGTCTCTTCATTAGTGTTTTGGTGCTCTTGAAACATTTCAATTCACCGTTAAAAGGACTCTTCTTAAACGGTATTAATACATGTGTGGATTCTTCCCCTATATGGCTTGGGACCAAACTACCTTCTCCCATAAAAATGTCCCTGGGTTTTAAGACCTTCTGGAGAGGTGCTTCTCGGAAAAGACCACCTCGAGCGCCCCCCTGCCACCCCCTGCCTCTTGGCGCCCTCCTATGCAATCCCACCGCCCCCAAGGGGGCACTACCGCCCCCTTTGGGAACCACTGGATTAAACAGAAAGGAGGAACAGCTGAGCGTTTGGGGAGTGGCCCTTCACGGGCACAGGCGGAAGCAAGCTAAAGTCCCCATGCAGCTGACAACAATTCCCAATTACCACACTCCCCATAAAAGGTTTGTCAAATCTCAGAAGCAACTATTGCTTGGGTGCCTTGTCTTCGTCGCTCCTTGATCTTGCCTGGACTTATCCTGACCTTGGACAGGACCCTGACTACGTTTTGACGCCTTCTTGATTCCTGTATTGTTGACCCGGCTTTGGACGGATACTTCGGCTTTCACCCACGGACTGTTTGTTGACTTTTCCCTCCTGCTTATCAAGTGTAACACTGGTGATTTACGACACTGGTGTGCAGACATTTGGATGCTCTGTGTGTGTGTGTGTGTGTGTGTGTGTGTGTGTGTGTGCGTGTATATATATGAGAAATATAAAGAAGCCGTTTTACAGCTTGAGGTATCAAGGTATCATCACTCGGATTCGGTAACCACAGAGAGCTCCATGAAGCTGGAAAGGGAGTGTGAAGGACTTGAAGATTAAGATCGTAATAGCCCGGGGATGGAGGCAATATATTAACGCCGGTTCCTTCCTCCCCACCCCAAGCTGGGTTTTCTCTGCAAGCCACGGCGGAGTTAACAATGGAGCGAAATTGCGTCCGGGTTTGCTTGAAGTGGGAGGGTGAGGAGGACAGATTGCTGGAGCACAATTACACTAAATGAACTAAACACACACCACACCTGTGCCTGGGACCTCGCGCCTCCAATCCGTCCCTGATTGGCTCCCCGGGGACTTCCCGGAGGTAAAGTGTCAATTAGTGTAATGACCCTGGACTCTGTCCACTCTGCTCCTTCAGCCTGAGCGTGGAATAATTCCGCGTACACAGGGGGAATCTCTCAGCGCAAACTCCTCGCCGCGCCACCTGCTCACCCCGGCGCGCGCTTCCCTCTCATTCTTCCACTGCAATTCCCACCCTCCCTTCGGCAGGCTCAAAGAGACAGAATACAAATTTAGGACAGCTTGGGTGTGTGTGTGTGTGTGTGTGTGTGTGTGTGTGTGCGTGTGCAGGGCAGCTTCTCGGTTTGCTTAGACAATAGGCCCTCAAAACACCTGTACAGGCATAGCACTGCTGCTGGTGTGGAAATTGCTGTGGATTCTGGTCATTAATTCCCTCGCTGGGTTTTGTCCTGGGATGAAACGGAGGTGGGCATGACCCCCGGGGTTTCGAGCTGCTCGCTTTGCAGAGCTGGTGCTCTCGAGCACCGCATCATAGAATCCTAGAATAGTGGCGTTGGAAGGGGCCTCTAAGGCCATGGAGTCCAACCCCCTGCTCAATGCAGGAATCCACCCTAAAGCATCCCTGGCAGAGGGCTGCCCAGCTGCCTCTTGAAGGCCTCTAGCATCGAATACCTGGGGAAGATTGCAAGGACTCGGTAGTTTGCGCTTCTGGCTGTCTGCTTTTCGTTGGGAGGGCTTTGGCCCAGTAGCAGAGCACAAGTGTTGCCTGCAGAAGGTCCCAGGTTCAACCCCTGTATCTCCAAAGCGGGTCTTGGGTAATGGAGCCGAGAGAAGCTTCTCTCTGGAGGGCAATTGCCGTGCAAGAGTGGGCAATGTGGGGCCAGGTGGATGGATCGCCCAACCCCATGGAAGGCAGCTTCACGTGTCATTGGGAAAGGTCCACAGTTCTGTCCCAGGGCTCCTGCTTTGCATACAGGAGATCCCAGGTCCAGTCCCGGACACCTCCAGTTGAAAGGATCAAGGAACCGGTGGTAGGGGAGACACCTTCTCTGCCAGAGACTGGAGAACTGCTGCCGGTCAGCGTCACCGGCACTGGGCTAGATGGACCAGTGTGGTCTGGCTTGGTGCAAGGCGTGCAGGACGGGGCCTTCTCAGGTGTGCCTGCCCAGTCCATGGAACTCCCTCAGAAATTTCTGTCCCCCCAAACCTTCCTGGTGGTCCCTGAGTGTTTCTTCCCCCATCTAGACCACTGTTTGGCCCTGTGTTCAACAGTATTTTGCCTTTGCTTTTTATTATGTTTTAACTTTTCTTTTACTGTTGTTTGGCACTTTGCGGGGGGGGGGCAGGGGGAAGCCAGCCGATAAATTAGGATGTGCATGTCTGTTCGTGTGGTGTTTGGGAATCCCAGAGGGGACCCAAATTGCTTGTTCTAGGATTCTTTCAAGGCGCGGACCATTGCGTCAGACCCAAACCACAGGAAGCCGCTGCTGGTCTGTGGCCCGAGGGGAAGCGTTCTTGCTTAACCTCCCAAGGAGTGGCTTCGCATGTGAGCGGGAGATTGCAAGCAGTCCGTTAAGATTCCGGCCGGTTTGGCACGACAGTGTTGGTGGCTGGGGGCGGACCGTGCTTATTGGCAAGGGCAGGTATCAGCAATTAAGGCGTGAAAACGCTTTGTGAACGTCGCCTCACTTGCCCTCCCGGCAACCTTGCAAAGTCTGTTGCTGCCCCCTATAGGGTCAGAACGTCGTTTGTCTGTGGGGGGAATTCTAAAGCGGGGAGGGAAACCACTGGCCCATAGGCCTATCTGGCCCGCGACAGAGCCCATAGAATCATAGAATAGTAGAGTTGGAAGGGGCCTCTAAGGCCATCGAGTCCAACTCCCTGCTCAATGCCGGAATCCACCCTGAAGCATCCCTGGCAGAGGGCTGTCCTGCTGCCTCTTGAAGGCCTCTAGTATGGGAGAGCCCACAACCTCCCTAGGTCACTGATTCCATTGTCGTACTGCTCTGACTGTCAGGAAGTTTTTCCTGATGTCCAGCCGGAATCTGGCTTCCTGTCACTTGAGCCCGTTATTCTATGTCCTGCACTCTGGGAGGATCGAGAAGAGATCCTGGCCCTGCTCTGTGTGACAACTTTTCCAGTATTTGAAGAGTGCTCTCATGTCTCCCCTCAATCTTCTCTTCTCCAGGCTAAACATGCCCAGTTCTTTCAGTCTCTCTTCATAGGGCTTGTTTCCAGACCCCTGATCATCCTGGTTGCCCTCCTCTGAACACTTTCCAGCTTGTCTGCGGCCTTCTAAAAGTCTCTGATCATCCTGGTTGCCCTGCTCTGAACACAGTCTGGCCCGTGGAGAGTTGTGCGCCTTCTGTGGGCGCCATCCCCTGCTCTCCCCAAACCTCCGCCTCCTGCAGGGAGGAATCCCCACACTGTCTCCAGTTGGAGCTAACAAAGGGCTCCCTCTTCATGCTGCTTATCCTCCATCCTTCTGTAAGCCCTGGATGAGTCCCTTTCCTGTGCAGAGAGAGGGGCTTCAAGGCATCCCCCACCCACCCACCCTGAAGTCTCCTGGCTTGCTGGCTTGATCCGGGGTGGGGAAGTAATCCCTGGCAGAAACGTGGTTGGCCTCCCTGGTTCTAAAGGAGCAAGCAGCATCACGAATGGGAAGGGTTAAGCATCCCTGCTCAGCCACCGTTCCTGCTCTCGATGGGTCAGTCGCAGCCTCAGACGCTGCGCATCAGGGATATCTTGAGCCTCAGGACGGATACCTTAGAGATCTGAGCGATGCAGCACCATCCACCAGAGATGCCCAGGAACTGCGCCACCATGCTCTTGGGCATCTCTTACTAATGCGTGCGCAGGAGAACTTCCTGGTGGAGCTCATTTAATTAGCTTGTGCGTTTGGGGGGAGAAGGGTGCCGTTTGGATTTTCTGCTTCAGCTGCCAAAAACGTCTCGGCAATGATATCGGGGATATGCAGACTACCTCTGCAGGTAGTCAGAGGCCCCCAATCTTTTCAGGCCTGTGGGCACATTTGGAATTTTGAGAGCGATGTGGGTGCCCTCACAAAATGGCTGCCACGGCTGGTCCCAAAACACTCATTTCCCAGAAGGCAAACTCAAAGAAAAGTAACTTACCCAAGTGCGAGGCAGAAGTCGGGGCTGAACCCCAAAATACAAAACCACTCTTTAGATGCCGAATAAAAACGGGGCTGGAGGACAGCCCTTTATTTTAGAGCAGCCTTCCTCAACCTGGGGCGCTCCAGATGTGTCGGACTGCAGCTGGCTGGGGCATTCTGGGAGATGCAGTCCGACACATCTGGAGCGCTCCAGGTTGAGGAAGGCTGTTTTAGAGCATGCCAGCCCATGCTCTAAAATAAATTTAATTCAAAACTCTTGAGAATTTTTTTTAAAAAAAAAATTAGGAGGAGCCTGGCAGCTACCAAGAGAAGTGTCATTGGGCATATTAGTGTCCATGGGCATCATTTGGAGACCTCTGGGGTGGACAGAGTGCTGAGCTTGATGGACCGTTGACCTGGAGGAGGAGAAGGCTCTCCATGGCTACTAGCCCTGATGGTTGTGCGCCACCTCCAGTATCAGAGGCAGTGAGCCTGTGTGCACCAGTTGCAGGGGAACATGGGTGCTGTTGCACTATGTCCTGCGTTGTTGGTCCCTGGTCGTTGGCCCCTGTGTGAACAGAGTGCTGGATTAGATGGACCCTTGGTCTGATCCAGCATCAGGGCACTTCTTCTGTTCTTATGACCTTGCACGGCAGTGCTGTTCAGATGAGAGAGGGGGAGTGCTGGGTAAATCCAGCCACCGTGGTTGTGGCTCAGAAGGGTGTGTTGTCCTCTGCCGTGGCACCAGCACACGGGAAGTTTGTCCTGTGTGCTTACAACAAGAGTCTCCTTCTCCATCCTTACCTAGGCTGAATTGTTAATGACACCCAAGCGCTCTTGACCGCTTTCTGCTACAGCCACAAGGGATCACTGCTCCATTTTTAGTGTGGGGTTCTAGGAACGTCTGGGCAGGTATATCAAATCCTGTCTTTGCTCTTCGGCGTGTTGCAAAGATGAAATGGCCATTAATTAGCTAATGGGCCGTGCTTTATATTAATGAACGATTAATAGATGTTGGAATAGATTATGGATGGTTATGATCAACTAATTAAAAGTTATTGTATATGGCTGTAAAGGCTCCTAACAACGAGATCAGCCATTTATTAAAGCACGAGCCCTTTATGTGCATTGTATATTTAAAATATTTCTAGGCTGCCTTTCAGGGCACAAGTTCTTCTATGGTGGCTTACAATATTATTCACGGCGTGGAGAAAGTGGACAGGGAGACGTTTTCCTCCCTCTCTTATCATGCTAGAACCCAGTGGGGTCACTCCATGGAGCTGAATGGTGGGACGTTCAGGACAGATAAAAGAAAGGACTTCTTCACACAGCGCAGAGTCAAATATGGAATTCACTACCACAAGATGTGGTGATGGCCACCAAGTTGGATGGCTTTAAAAGGGGGTTGGATAAATGCCTGGAGGTGGAGGAAGCTCTCCATGGCCGTATCCTCCAAAGAGAACTGGACAGATTTACATTCTATTCATGGTTCTCCATCATGGGAGCAGGCTATTGTCTTCACGGCCCTGGTCATGGGTTCTTTGTGGGCCTCTGGTTGGCCGCTGCAGAAAACAGGAATGCTGGATTAGATCAACCTTCGATCTCCACGAGCTGGTTATACGTTCTTATGAGGCACATACGTGTGCGTAGGTCATGAACGTTCTCTTCTCTGAGCAGGAGTCTCTTGCAATTGTCTGGTCACTCTTGGTGACATCTTCCGTGCTGTTCTCCAAAACCCAACTCAGTAGATGAAAAAACGAAGGCCGTTTAGGAAGCGTGAGCTGCTCCTCCTTGAAGACTTCCTTCTACTTTGCTGTGAGTCATGCTTGGGTCCAGTTCCACCATTGGACTTGCTTGCACACGTGCGCACACATGGTTTTTCCCCCCCTGCCACTGGAAGGCTGCCAAGGAGAGATGGTATTTATAGGACTTACTGGAAACTGTTGGCATGTTCCTACATGATTGATTTTGGAGAAGGAAGTGTGCTGGAGCCCTGGGGCCAGTGGCCAGCTCCAGCCATGAGTGAGCGGGGGCCCAGGGTCAGGCCTGAGCGGCATTGTTTCCATTTTATCTCCAAAAGCAATTTGGTGTTCTTTGTTTCCTAAGTGACTCTTAATATGATGGACAAAATGAGATCACTGGGTATTAATCCTCCATTTAAGAAGTACTTGAAGTAATACCGCAGTGAAAGGGAGCGTTAAGCCACTTAAACAAATACCTGCTGGAGTTCATAATCCTGATAAGAGTAAGGGGTGGGTTGTTAGGAAGGTTGATCGGAAGGGGGGCCGGTTCCCAGCTCCTCCTCAACATGCACGGGAGAGAGTCGACGAAAGCCCTCTTGTACACAGAACACCCGTGAGCCCCCCTCCCCAGGCTCGGTGTTCACAAGAGCTAATTCACAGGGATTTCTGCTGGACCAAATTCAACCAAGGTGAGTGTCTTCAGTGTGTTCTGGTGCATAGAGCACATGTCGCCACGCGTTCAGAATTCCCCCACCCCCAAATTGGAAAACAATCAAACACGGCGCTTTGCAGGTCCAAACTGGAACCTTTGGAAGGTCAGTTTGGTACAACGGATTCCGCCGGAAACATCAGCTTTGGGCGGACGCAGTACACCAAAAAGCAAAACGGGAACCCAGCCACGTGATTTGACCTTAAGCCATCGACGTATTCTGTGCCTTTCTATTTACTTCCTGCCCCGAGCTGTTGGGAACAGAGTGGTATTTTAAAATGGTAACAAGTAAACACAATATACCCCAGGGATAATGTCTTCGCTTGAGCATTTCAGCACTTGGTTCCCTCTGGGTTGATACAGCTGATAGTGGTGAGACTCACATCTGTTTACAGTGGTATACAGCAGCCGTTCCCTAACTTAGTGCCCGCTCATCATCCCTGAGGCTTGCCTATGCTAGCGGGGGCTGATGGGAGTTGTAGTCCAAAATATTTGGGGAGGGCTAGCGAAAAGCATAACTGAATCCGCCCATTCCACTGCCCGCAAATCCTGTCCCATGGCGCGGAGCCCAGTGCGATACCAGAAGGATCCAGACTGGGATGGGGCATGCCTGCCGAAGGTCAGTCTTGGTAGTCTGTGCTGTTCATACATACACTTCTTTAAGCATCCAGCTCTCAGCATCCTCAGAGGGCCAAGTAGTCAGTGCAGCGTGGACTTGTGGTTGACCCGGAAGGACTGTTCTCAAACCAATCTAGGTCAGGGATGGGCAGATGGTACATCTCCAGATGTTTTGGACTTCAACTCCCAGAAGCCCTGCCAGCATAGCCAGTGGGCAGGAATGCTGGGAGTTGGAGTCCAAAACTGCTGGAAATCTACTTTCTGCCGGCCTTGGTAAAAAGTAAGCCCTAATTCAGCTTTCGGCAAACTTCAGGCTTGCGAGGTGTACTTTGCTTTTCCCTCCCCCGTTGGTCTCTGAGATCCACCAAAGCAGAGCCAGGTGTAAAAAGTTCCAGAGCGTTAGCTGCATTAATCGGCTGCAGGGAAAACGACAAAGGGTCTTGTGACACCTTTTAGCTGCAAAAAGATTAGCTCAGGGAGCAGAGCCTGCTATCTGCTGCACCCTCTCAGCAATGCACTGGGATGACCCCTGTGCCGTACAAGATCCTGGTCTGCCTTTTCCCCACCCTTGTACTAATTTGATCTTCAGAATGCATGAAAAGCCAACGCTGTGCAATGCATGGCCTTACACAAACCTTACACAACCCACGGCTCCCTACGCCATCTTCAGGACGAATGGCACCACTTCTGCTCCATAAGGGAGTCCAGTGACCCAGTTCAAGTCACAGCTCAGTGGCAGACAGGGTGGATAAAAATCAATGTTTTTTTAATTATTATTTTTTTAAAAATCGGATTTTTTTATTTATTTAAATCGGATATTTTTTTAATTGAAATTAGATTTTTTTTTAATAAAATGCTTTTTGAGGGAAAAATCTATCTAAAGATATTTTTCTATTTAAGATACATTATAGTCCAAAGGTTGTTCGTCATGAAACAAGGATTAGTTTTTAATTATGTAGCACGAGGCTGTATATTCACGCAGTGTTTAAACTATTTGGTAAATGAATTCCATTCATCCATTCACAATGTCATGCTCTTCCAGAGGTTTCTGTAAGATTATGGGGCTGTTTTTCTATCTAGAAGAAATTATCACAGCTTGATTTTACAGTTCTCAAAACTGTGAATTTGTGTCTGCAGAGATCCGAATCGCATTGCTCCTTTGCAAATCTATGTACACAGAATCAACCCCTTACCTCTAAAGTGCTAAGTTTCAAAAAATTCAATGAATAGAGTGCACTTTTTTTGGGGGGGGGAAGTCACATGATTAAATCGGGTCTTTCTGAGTAGTGATTTAAATCGTGATTTAAACCAAATTGATTTAAATCAAATCCACCCTGGTGGCAGAGCACCGGCTTGCAGAAACCCCCAAGTTCAATCGTTGGCGTATCCCATTAAAAAGGAAGAGGAAGCAATTATTATTATTATTATTATTATTATTATTATTATTATTATTATTTATATAGCACCATCAATGTACATGGTGCTGTACAGAGTAAAACAGTAAATAGCAAGGCCCTGCCGCATAGGCTTACAATCTAATAAAATCATAGTAAAACAATAAGGAGGGGAAGAGAATGCCAACAGGCACAGGGTAGGGTAAGCAGGCACAGGGTAGGGTAAAACTAACAGTATAAAGTCCGCACAACATCAAGTTTTAAAAGCTTTAGGAAAAAGAAAAGTTTTTAGTTGAGCTTTAAAAGCTGCGATTGAACTTGTAGTTCTCAAATGTTCTGGAAGAGCGTTCCAGGCGTAAGGGGCAGCAGAAGAAAATGGACGAAGCCGAGCAAGGGAAGTAGAGGCCCTTGGGCAGGCGAGAAACATGGCATCAGAGGAGCGAAGAGCACGAGCGGGGCAATAGTGTGAGAGGAGAGAGGAGAGATAGGAAGGAGCTAGACTGTGAAAAGCTTTGTCGGGAAGGACGCTTCCTGCTCTGCCTGGGACCTTGGAGAGCTGCTGCCGACAGAGCGTGCAGCACTAGGCTACGTAGACAAATAGTGTGACCTGGAATAAGTCGGCTCCCCAGGACCTCCCACCCACCAGGCCCAGGATATCAACATGCTCCGCTTTTCTCTCTCTCTCTCTCTGATGGCTCCTCTTCCTTTTTCCTGGCATTCCAGGTTTTCAAGTGCTGAATACCAAGCTGTTATAGAGAGAATCTCCCCCGTCGTCGAGCAGCACAAGGAGTCGTTGCTACCTGGGCAGCCTCAGCTAAACGTCTGTGACAGGGCCGTCATGGTAAGGGATTAAAACTTAAACCTTAAAACCCTTTGGCCTCTGCTGCATTTTGTGGAGCATGAACATCTCCCTTTACGTTAGGGAACGCCGGGGAAGGAGACTCAACATCCTTCCCTTTTGGAAGGGATGTGCTACAACTCAGTAGAAATTGAGAGAGTAGGGATCTGCCCATCTGTTGAGCTGCTGCATCTTTCATGGAGGCGAGGAGTGTAGCCACGTTGAAAGGCCATTTTCAAACACATAGAAAGGGGTCTGAGAAGCCTCTGCTTGCCTCTCCCCCCACCCCCACTGAAGTATCTTCCCTTCCGTTATTGCCGTTAGGTCTGGCGCCAGGGGTAGTATGGTGGGACGCCTGCCAAGGACCCATATCCCAGCAGGGGGCTGCCACGACACAGGCTCTTTACGACAGAATATGAAGCTGAATATGAGCCAAAAGTGCGATATGGCTGCAAGGAAGGCAAATGCTATTTTGGGCTGCATTAATAGAAGTATAGCTTCCAAATCACGTGAGGTACTGGTTCCTCTCTATTCGGCCCTGGTTAGGCCACATCTAGAGTATTGCGTCCAGTTCTGGGCTCCACAATTCAAGAAGGACGCAGACAAGCTGGAGCGTGTTCAGAGGAGGGCAACCAGGATGATCAGGGGTCTGGAAACAAAGCCCTGTGAAGAGAGACTGAAAGAACTGGGCATGTTTAGCCTGGAGAAGGGAAGATTGAGGAGAGACATGATAGCACTCTTCAAATACTTGAAAGGTTGTCACACAGAGGAGGGCCAGGATCTCTTCTTGATCCTCCTAGAGTGCAGGACACGGAATAAGGGGCTCAAGTTAAAGGAAGCCAGATTCCAGCTGGACATCAGGAAAAACTTCCTGACTGTTAGAGCAGTACGACAATGGAATCAGTTACCTAGGGAGGTGGTGGGCTCTCCCACACTAGAGGCCTTCAAGAGGCAGCTGGACAAGCACCTGCCAGGGATGCTTTAGGATGGATTCCTGCATTGATCAGGGGGTTGGACTCGATGGCCTTGTAGGCGCCTTCCAACACTGCTATTCTATGATTCTATGACAGGCCTGTCCACAGACACTCCCTGCTCAAGCAGAAAGAGAGAGAGAGAGAGATTTGGCTCTAGCAGTGGTAAAATCCAGGGAGATTCTCACTTCTCGGGGCAATCGAGGCTTCCATCTGTCTGCCTTGAAAGGTTTGGGCTTTGCAGGACAACGCACCCTGCACCCCTTCCCCTGCCCTTTTTGCATCTTGGCAATGAAAAATAGATTCCGAGAGAGCCCCGTTGATTGTTCTTTAACTTGTCCGTTGCCCTCCGACCCAAGAGGCAAATGCGTTGCAAAACACCTCTTGGCCCTCATTGCTGGACTGTCGTTGCCACCTGGTGTCCGCTGGCCAGAATGCAAGGCCTCCCCGGCAGCCTCTTCTGCAGTCTCGAAAACACTCGTCCCCTGCAGGGCTCTCGTGCTAAACAAAGCAGATGTAAATAACGCAAGCAGCAGCAGTAGCAGCGCGGAGCGGGCAGGAATGACCTTTCGTGGCTGACAGCTGAATTCTCCCCTGGCCGGGTGGGCTTTGGAGAGAGACGCCGAGGGAGGGGAGCCGTGCTCGGCCGCTCTCTGAGCAGGGGATGGGCGTTGTGCCAGGAATGCGCTGGGTGCTGTACAGCAGAGGTGGGCAGAAAGCAGCCCTCCAGGTGTTTTGGACTTCCAGCACCCAGCAGCCCCAGCTAGCCCGGCCAATGGTCAGGAGTTGATGCTGGAAGTTGATTACTAAAACATCTGGAGATCTACTTTCTACCCCCACCTTAGTGTTCAGATTATTGGAGTGAGGCCAACTCCGGCCCAGAGGGCTTGCAGCCTTCACTGGCTTAACAGGATGAAGGAGGACAGAGATGACATGGATGGATTAATGAGGGAGGGGGCAAGTCAGAGGGGTGCGTGAGAGGGACTTTGGGGCATCTGCCGGACAGTGAATGTAGCTCATCCGGCACAGTCCAGGGACTTGTCCACATTAGCCTATGCGGGACAGAGGCTTCCTGCTCTTCGCCAAACAGAGCAGAGGCAGGAATGTAGTTTTAAGGGAGAGGAGGCTGTTACGGCACTGGGGACCAGTTGAAGGAAAGAAGGGGTATCATAGTTTGTGGCATCATAGAATCATAGAATAGTTTATTTATTTCATTTCTATACCGCCCAATAGCCGAAGCTCTCTGGGAGGTTCACAAAAATTAAAACCATGAAGAGCATAATAAAGCAACCAACAATTTAAAAACACAAATACAAAATACAATATAATATATACAATATAGTTGAGCTGGAAGGGGCCTATAAGGCCATCAAGTCCAACCCCCTGCTCAATGAGGGAAGGCACCTTTGCAGTTCCCTGATGTCCTAGTTATGACCCCCGGGCATCAGGAGTGGGCTTGGCAGATTCTTTCCTCCTCCTTCTCCTGTGTGGCATCAGGGGCTGCCACAGTTAGACAGACGGCTGGGTGGCAAAGTCCCCTTTGGGACTGAGATTTCTCAGGTCAGTGATTTTACTCATTCTCTGGGTCTGACTGATCGCCACTTCTAGGCTCTGGAAGGAGCCCGGAGAACAGAATCTCTCTCTCTCTCTCTCTCTCTCCCTCCCTCCCTCCCTCCCCAACCTAACATTGGCTCTCCTCTACAGAACTTGAGCAAGGGCAGGGTAATTCCAGGGAATCACAGAGGCGTAGAGGCTTGGTTCCCCTGTTCGGTGTCGCCATGTAAATGCCTTCTAATCCATCAATTGGCGGGGCTAATCCATCAAACTGCTCATTAAAACACAAATGTTCTTATCTGTCTCACCCTTGGCCTTCCGAGACTGCTGTCTTCTCCTGAGCTCTTTGGGTAATCTCCGCAAATATGTCTGTGCAAAATAATTATAGAGCCATTCAAAGTCTAGGGCTGTTTCTTTCTTCCTGTCAGCTATACAAAGGTTTGCTCACTTATCATGATACCAGAAGAGGGAATAGAGACAGCCACGGAATTATGCAGGGATTGGGATGGGGGGGGGGGGGAGCAGCTGATGCGTGATCCTGTTGCCAACAAGGCTCCCCGTCCATTGGAATGGGCTCTTAACACGTGTGCCCATGTTGCCACGCAGTGGGCAGAGCAGCCGGACAGGCTGGCACACTTTTCTATGTGAATGCCCCTTTTCTAGCAGAAATAGATGCTGCTATTGATGAAAGGTCTGACGTTTTCTAGGCAGTATACAAATATTTAAAAGCCAGTACAGTCCTTGCCTGCAGGCTGACCATTCAATAGACATGCTCCGAAAGGAAAATAAGATGGGGAGAGAACGGGTAAACTAGCTAATTCAGGCACAATTTTTTCATAAAATTATGTAAATCTTTAATGGCCAAGCAGGATGGCTGCTGAGATGAGGTCCTTTATATGCGATCATGTGATTTTGAATTGAAAACTTCCCTTCCTGGAAAGGCTCCATTGAGTTTAATGAGACATCGACATCTAGTGGAGGAATTATAGCACAATGCCAGGTTTACACACTGGCAGATCCTGCTATTTCCCAGATAATGCCACATTATCTCTGGGCTTTTTTAAAAGCAAGGTTGCCAGGGGATAGCACGGGTGATGTCCTGGATGTTGACGACGATGTATAATGGACCTGCAAACTTCCGTGACTGGCCACAAGTGTGCAATAGATCGCTCATTTAGAGAAGTTCAAAGTCATCCCTACAGAGTTAGATGCACAAATTGCCTGAACTGCGAGAAGGCATCTCTCTCTGTCCCACGCCAGGGACTAGGAACTCGTTGGGGCTGACTAAGACTCTCTCTTTCTTTCATCACAGAATTGGGCTCCTCCAGGCTGCAAGAAGATAGGGAAATGTTTGGTCCCTCCCAGCCCTGACCCAATGAAGTGTTTTTGGCCTCACTGACTGGTCTTCTCCCTTCACACAACTGACCTGCTGCTGTGAAGCTGCTGCCATCTACCGGCTGGAGATGTGGTGCCGACCGATGGTGATCTTTTTTCCAGAAAAAGAACATTGCAGGATGAGTCCCAGAAGGGCTGCTTTTGTCTACAGGGATTTTCTCTCTCTGTGTGTCTCTCTCTCAGGTTCATAGTAATAATCTTCGCCAATTCAGCCTCTCAGGGAGTCTGGGGCCAAGATGCAGCGATCTCTGGTTGTCTCAAATATTAGGGCTGATGAGTCTTCCTTCATCTTCCACTGGCCACGTGTTCCTTCGGAAATGCGCTCTCCCACGCTGCTTTGCTCCTATCCTGCTCTCTTCCCGCACAGGCTGCTCAGAGAAAGTGGTTGCGCTGAGAATGGAAAGAGCAGTGTGTGCTAGAGCTCAGAGCCCTTCTAGGTCTGACGAGGCAGAGCGCCTTCGTGCCATTCTAGAAACGTTCAGCGTTGATGTCAGTATTAAGCAGCTACGACGGATGTACAGTGTTGCTTAAATTGAACGCTTCCAGGCTGCATGGGGCAAGGCCTTCCTCTCTGAGTGTAGTGCCAATAATATTAAGAGTCTATTCGCTATATTATGGAGGTTAGGTCAATCAGTAACTATTAGTGGTGGTAGCTAAATGGAACCCCTGTGTTCAGAAGTAGAATCATAGGCTAGTAGAGTTGGAAGGGGCCTACAAGGCCATCAAGTCCAACCCCCTGCTCAATGCAGGAATCCACCCTAAAGCATCCCTGACAGATGGTTGTCCAGAAGCCTCTTGAAGGCCTCTAGTGTGGGAGAGCCCACAACCTACCTAGTGTGGCTCTGTTTGCCAGCTCCTTGGGGACGAGCTATGGGGGAGTTTTGTTGACTTTGCGCCCCATTTAGCTTCCTTCGTGCCCCACTTTCAGCTCCCTTTGTTCCTGCTTGCCCAGATCCTCGCGAACAAGCAACACAGGAGTTCTGTTGCCTTCAGCTTCAGCTTTTGGCTGAAACACGATTGTGGGGCAGGCTTGTGCTACGCCAGCCTTCCCCAACCTGGTGCCCTCCAGAGCTGTTGGGCTACAACTTTTCTGGGAGTTGCAGTCACCTCTGGAGGGCACCAGATTGGGAAAAGGCCGTGCTGTGCAAACAACAGCCTCCAGTGCGTTCAAGACTCGGGTCCAACTGGAAGTTTTTATGAAGTGCCAAAGATCAACGTGAAGGAGCTGTTGCTTTTTTCTTGTGTGTTTGTGTTTCAGTATGATTATGGCTTAGTTATACCTTCATTAAGGCATCACCTTTTAATAAATACTTCCGTGTTGTGCGGTTTGTAAGAAATGAAGGCCAATATCATGCTTGATCCATGTGTGCGGTGTCTGTTTCATCGGTGCTCTCTGTTCAATGAGATAGTGGAAGAAGGCCCTACATTTTAAACGTGCATCCTGGAGTGCAGCTTTTTTAATAATTTTGAGAACCTGGGGAAAGGCTAGGAGCAGAGCTGTTTCTCGGCTTTGCTGCACTTGAATTGTGTTCAGTGATCAGTTGTTTAGCCCAGAGTTTTGGCTTAGGCTGTGGTGGATTTCTCAACATGCCTGCATGAGCAAAGACTTGTACGGTTTCATTTAAGTGAAGAAGAGCATTATTATTATTATTGTTATTGTTATTGTTATTATCAGCAGCAGCAGCAACAACTGAAGATCAGCTTCTGCCATGCATTCCTTGTGTGCCCTTGAGCAAGCCATCTTCTCCAGCAAATTCTGCAGTAATACCATTCCTCAGAGGGTTGTTTTGAAGACCAATCCAATAAAGTTGGTCAAGCATTTCACAAATACTAGGTGCCGCCTTGCCTTCTCCCATGACTAGGGAAGGACTGTTGGAAGACCTGAGGGGACAGCACACAAGTTGACAGGGACGTTACAGAACGTAGCCTCTCCCGTACAATTCCAGTCACTTCCTGTCCCCAGAGAAGTAGCCACTGAAAAGCCTCCACGTTCCAATGGAAAGCTGCATGCATGGTCCGTGTTTGTTCCTTTGGTTGCTAAGGACGGGGCAGCTGTTGGGGAAAGGATTTTGCTGGTGGTGGTGGACATAATTTGTCTTTGGGAAAATCCTATTCTGAACAAGGACAGCTGTGAAAATAGCCCACAGAGTGACCTTCTGCTTCATCGTCGCTCCCTGCTTAACCGACAAAGAACTTTCTAAGAAGTGCAAACTCTTCTGGATGGATCCTCCCAGAGTGCAGGACACGGAATAATGGGCTCAAGTTACAGGAAGCCAGATTCTGGCTGGACATCAGGAAAAACTTCCTGACTGTAAGAGCAGTACAACAATGGAACCAGTGACCTAGGGAGGTGGTGGGCTCTCCCACCCTAGAGGCATTCAAGAGGCAGCTGGACAGCCATCTGTCAGGGATGCTTTAGGGTGGATTCCTGCATTGAGCTGGGGGGGGGTGGACTTGATGGCCTTTTAGGCCCCTTCCAACTCTACTATTCTATGATTCTATGACACACCTCCTGGAGTTACACCAGTTAAAGAAACAACAATGCTGCCCTCACAATATAAAAGCACATATTTGCAATCTCTCACCAACACACACCTTTTTAAATACCCAGCCTGCGGAAATGTTCTGCATAATTTGAAAACTTACATACCGTTCCGTGAATGTTGGTCCTAATAAACTTGATCCCATGAATTTTATTCTAATAGACAAAACTTGGTTGCAGGATGATCCAAAATGCCTATTGTGTTCAGACTCTACTGATGCGGTTTCAGACTAGAAGAGAGCGTGCTCTTGGACTTTTTTCCAAAAGAAGAGCTGGGTTTATTTTCCAGTTAATAGAATCGGAATATTTCAGGTGAACAAGAAATATGAAAACAATTCAATATAACAGCAGCAGCAGAACAGCATAAATAATTCCTACACTCAAAAGTAGAATTAACACTATTGTTCCCCGAAAGCGGTTATCACTTCTCCCAACTGCAGACTCGTAACCCATGCCACGCCCTCTCTTTCCGGCATTCTCCTTCACATAAGGCTTAACTCGCCAGCTTTTCCTTTGATATTGACCCTAATTCCCCACACCTAGGCGTGCCTATGTGGTTGCAGTAACCGCTCTTTTGCTGCTGTTTGGAGATTGTAAGCCTCTGGGGCAGGGGCCTTCCTTTCAATTCTTTTGTAAAGGGCCATGCAAACATGGCTAAATACCTTTATCAGGCCAACTCAAACGTCACAAAACATTGCGCAAGCTTGCATGCTATTTTTGTGGGCTTATTTATTATTTATTTATTTAGAGTATTTTTATCCCGCACCTCAGCCAAAAAGGCTCTCGGAGCAGCTTACAGTTGATCAGTAAAGAAGACCGTCCCTGCCCTCAGGTTTACATTCTAAAAAAAAGACATGACACACAAGGAAAAGGGGATGTGGAGGGAAGAGGGAGAAAATAAAAAGAAATTAAGGAGACTGTTCAGGCTGGTGGGAAGGCCCTGCTCTGTCCTCTCATCTCCCAATGGAGATGAGAGGACAGTTCAACAGCTCCTTCTTTTTCCCCACAGATTGAAGATGACAGTTAGCCCTGGGGGGCAGGTGGGTGGGTCCGGGGTCCAACTGAAGTAGGCTCTGATGGTCTCTGCCTGCTCCAGTCTCTTTTACTCTTCGCAAACGTATTTCCCCAATATGAGTTTTGATTCCCCCCCTTTAAGGCCAATTGCTGACTGTAATTAATGAGTGTTTTTATGGGTGGGGGGCTATGAGGCCACGCTCACCAGTCTGTACTTTTTCAGGGGGTAATTGTGCAATAGTTTCTCCCCCTTCCCCCAATATGCACTAGCAAAATGGGATGGGGGTGGGTGGGGGTGAATTCAGTCCTCCTTGCCCAAATCGTGGACGGCCCTGGTGGTGTGCGCAAAATGTGGAGCTTAAATAGGGTGACCCTATGAAAAGGAGGATGGGGCTCCTGTATCTGTAACAGTTGTATTGAAAAGGGAATTTCAGCAGGCGTCCTTTGTATATACGGGGAACCTGGTGAAATTCCCTCTTCATCACAGCAGTTAAAGCTGTAGGAGCTATACTGGAGCGACCAGATTTAAAAGAGGGCAGGGCTCCTGCAGCTTTAACTGTTGTGATGAAGAGGGAATTTCACCAGGTGCTGCATGCATACAAATGACACCTGCAGAAATTCCCTTTTCAATACAACTGTTAAAGATACAGGAGCCCTGTCCTCCTTTCCATAGGGTCACCCTAGCTTAAAATGCGTGTCAAGGAGCCACTGATCTGGATATTTATTTATTTATTTATCTATTACATTTCTATACCGCCCAATAGCCGGAGCTCTCTGGGCGGTTCACAAAAATTAAAAACATTCGAAGTATAAAACAACAGTATAAAACCATAATATAAAATACAATATAAAAGCTCAACCAGATAAGCCACGTGGAGGGACTTGCAGGTCTTAACTGCCCCCCCCTCTGCCCAGGAGCAATGGTTCCTTCCGAGCGTCCCCTCTCTCCCCCCCTTTTCTCACCGCCCAGTGGTTTCTTCCGGGCCTAATGCTCTTGTCCCGCGCATGCGCGTTACTGCCGCTGCGAAGAAGGAGACTTGAGCCATGAACGCGGAGCAGGAGCAGAAGCAGCTCTTGGTCCGGGAGCGGATCCGCGATTTCCCGGACTTCCCTTCCCCGGGGGTCATTTTCCGGTAAGACCGTGTGGCATAATCTCCAGCAGGGCCTCTGAGTACGTGCAGAGGGCAATGCACACACACACACACGCACAAGCCCTCGAGGAACTCGGCCTGCGCCCCCGGGGAGAGGTGGGTATGGTGGTCCGTTGCCGGCGGGCAGAAGTCCGAGCTTTTCTGGTGGGGTAGGGATCATGCACTCTTCGCATGCTCGGAGGCGCTCTTCTCTCTCTCTCTCCACTCTGGCAGTCTCCAAGGTCCGTGGGGAGACTCCGTGGAAGCCTGGCGCGTTTCCCTGCCCCGAGGGCATTGCAATCCAGGGCGGAAACGGAGGCAAGGCTGAAAAGGGAAGCGCCCTTGCCAGGCTTGCACAGTTGCTGCACGTGGCCCGCAGCAGCTGAGAGTTGGCACAGAAGTCGGGGCAGCAGACGTTTCCCAACCCGGCGCTCTGCCCAAGGCTGGGAATGATGGGAGCTGTAGTCCAAGACATCTGGAGGGCAGCAGAGTGGGGCTGGGAAGCTGTCTTGAATGCTTCTGATTTGAGCCCAGGGGGGAGAGCAGGAGCAGCCACACAACTCAGCCCCAACTTAGAATCATAGAATAGCAGAGTTGGAAGGGGCCTACAAGGCCATCGAGTCCAACCCCCTGCTCAGTGCAGGAACCCACCCTACAGCATCCCTGACAGATGCTTGTCCAGCTGCCTCTTGAAGGCCTCTAGTGTGGGAGAGCCCACCACCTCCCTAGGTCACTGGTTCCATTGTCGTACTGCTCTAACAGTCAGGAAGTTTTTCCTGATGTCCAGCTGGAATCTGACTTCCTTTAACTTGAGCCCGTTATTCAGCACTCTGGGAGGATCGAGAAGAGATCCTGGCCCTCCTCTGTGTGACAACCTTTTAAGTATTTGGAGAGTGCTCTCATGTCTCCCCTCAATCTTCTCTTCTCCAGGCTAAACATGCCCAGTTCTTTCAGTCTCTCTTCACAGGGCTTTGTCTTCTTTCCTGCCCAGTCCTCTGCCTCCACCAGGGAAGGGCTAGGATGGCAGCGCCCACTTCCACGAGGGCAGCAGCACTCAGGCAGTTTCAGCGCTTCTCCCGGCAGCAGGGCAAGTTTTTATTGATTGAATCGACTCCTCTAACTGTTAGCTCAGCCTTCTCCAAACTGGCCCCGTCCAGATGTTTGACTCCTGTCGATTTCAGCCAGCATGACCAGTAGTTGGGAATGCTGGGAGTTGTAGTCCCAAACACCTGGGCACCTGGTTCAGGAAGGCTTTGTTAGATGAATCAATTTGATCAATAACAAGGTGCTTTGATGAATTTTGGCGGCATATTGTTTAAAGGTATTTTTAATACAAAAACTCATACAAACTTCAGATAGCAAGGACTGTCTTAGAAGCCCACCCACCCACCCTCTCGTGTGTGAGGGACAGGGCAGTGCCTTTTTGAAGACAAGGCCTGTTGCAACACGCATGTGCGTGTGTCATCTAAGAATTCTAAAAGTATGTGGGGTTTTTTCTTCATACTCACTGTTTCTATTCATGCAGATACATGCCCATTTAATCATAGATTGAATTATTGAATTGACGGAGTAATCCATTGAATGTTTCCTCGGAAATAAGCCCCACTGGGTTTCATAGGACTTACTCCCAAGCAAGTGTTTATAGGATTGCAACCTTAAACTCTCATCCTGCACCAACTAAGATTTCTTTAATTGGAAATGCAGTATTTTGGCTACCTTGCTCCATAAGCAGAATCTATATACCTAGTTTTTGTGTCACAACTACTCAGGATGTTTTTAAACCCCAGGTAATTGTGAAGGAGTGGGAACGGTCCCTCCCGCTGGGCAAAACAACCCAGAGATGCTTCATCGCTGGGTTGTGTATCGTGATGTCTGAACATGGAACTCTGGGTTCAAACATAGAATCATAGAATAGTAATAATAATAATAATAATATTTATTTATTTATTAGCCACCTCTCCCTTTGGATCGAGGCGGGAACAACATTAGTACAAGAATCAACACATCTTTAAAATTCTTGATTTTACATTAATCTGGGTAGGCCTGCCGGAAAAGGCTAGTCTTCAAAGCTGCCTTAAAATCATAGAGGGAGTTAATATTACGAATCTCCTCCGGCAGGCCGTTCCATAATCCAGGGGCGACAGAAGAAAAGGTCCTCTGGGAAACTGATGTCAGCCTAGTCTTAGCTGACTGAAGTAAGTTCACCCCAGATGACCTGAGTGTGCCGGGCGGACTGTATGGGAGAAGGTGATCCCGCAGGTAACCTGGACCCAAACCATTTAGGGCTTTAAAGGTAATGACCAACACTTTGTACTTTGCCCAGAAACTAATTGGCAGCCGGTGGAGTGACTTTAATGTTGGGGTAATATGCTCACCCCTAGATGTACCATCCTGGCTGCCATATTTTGAACTGGTTGAAGTTTCCGAACTAGGTACAATGGTAGCCCTATGTAGAGCGCATTGCAGAAGTCAAGCCTTGAGGTTACCAGCGCGTGCACTACTGTCTTCAGGGGGGGGGGGGATCTACACTACTGCTTTTAAAGCGCTTTGAAAACGTTTTGAAACCTGTATATGCAGTGTGTCCTGGGCCCCAACAGTTGTCAAAACTGTTATAAAGTGCTTTAAAGCAGTAGTGTAGATCTCCCCTAGGTCTTCTGACACTAAGAAGGGGGGCAGCTGGCGTATCAGCTGAAGAGTAGAGTTGGAAGGGGCCTATAAGGCCATCGAGTCCAACCCCCTGCTCAGTGCAGGAATCCACATCACAATAAACAACCCAGAGATGAAGCATCCCTGGGTTGTTTAGCTCCTCCCATTTCCAGCACTTATTCCTGACTACCCAGGGTTTGTTAAAATCTTGGGTAGTCATGATGTGCAAACCATGTCATTGCCTTCCACTCTCATTTTGGGCCCATTACATCAAATGCAAACCTGCCCAAAGGCAGGTGTATTGATGTCATGTCGATTTTCTTGGGATAAACCTGCGTGAGCAGAATTTATTATGCCAGTTCCAAAAAGAATTTGTGCTGTAGGAATCCGTGGAGGCTACGCAGGCTTGTGAAATCTCCGGCTTCTCTTTCTTGCTAGCGATATCAGCCAACTCTTGAAGGACCCTGTCGCATTCAAAGGTGCCATCGATCTGCTAGAAGCCCACATCAAAGCCTCGCACCCACAGGTTGATTACATCGCAGGTGAGTCGGGCACTGGCCGCCTTTCAAAATGTGCACGCGGCTTTCCACCCAGGTGTGCAGTTTGCAGGGACAGGGCAGGATTTCTAAAAAGAAAGGCACGGGGGCTCATGCATGCAGTGTACCTGGGCTCCCTCCCCACCCTGCCTACACACCCTTCCCCACTTCCCCCAGATTGGTGAAAGCTGGTTTTGCTTGCTCTGTGCTTTCCAGGAGGTGACCATCTGGCCAGAGAAGTCTTCCTGCCGTTTCAGACACTTTGCACAGGTTTATAATGTTTTCGTGTTTAGGTTTTCTCGCACGCGGTGCTGCTTTAAAAGCGAAAAAGTGCTTGCGTTTGCCTTGCTTTGGTCTGCCTTGAGTAGCCTCACAAACAGAAGGGGGGTGTTAATAATGCTTCCCTCCCCTTTTTCCTTGTGTGTCATGTCTTTTTGAGATTGTAACCCTAACCGTCAATCAACGAGCTGTCTCGTGTGCTGGTGGATTGTAAGCCACTGAGGAGCGGGATGAAAAAAATTTAAACGGACAGGTCCTGTTTGTGGAATGTATCTCTACAGACTGCAGGTGGAAGGGGTGAATGTTCCTTCGTACAAAAAGATTTCATGCATGCACAGAAAATGAGCCTGTCCGGGGGAATAGTTCTAGCCTGGCTTTTCCTTGGATAGGCTAGCTTTCTACATGCGAGCCTTTGTTTCATGTTGCACGGCAGGAGTCTGACCTAGCACAGGCCGGAGAGAATCTGTTTGTAATTGACAAGCCCAACTCCTCATTCACTGCCCACCCGGGGGGTTGCAATTTCACCTAGGTCTGCCTTCCTCAATCTGGGGTGCTCCAGAAGTGTTGGACTGCAACTCCCTGCTGGGGCATTCTGGGAGATGCAGTCCAACACATCTGGAGCGCCCCAGGTTGAGGAAGGCTGACCTAGAGGGACCGTCATCATGCCATGCGCCCTTTCTTCTTCCACCAGGTCTCGATTCCCGAGGCTTCCTTTTCGGACCGGTTTTGGCGCAGAGACTGGGAGTCGGGTTTCTGCTGGTCCGGAAAAAGGGGAAACTCCCGGGTCCTACAGAATCTGCTTCCTACACCTTGGAATATGGCAAGGTAAACATTGATTTGAGGAGCTGGGATGTGGTGGGGGAAATTGGTAGAGTTAAGGCAGCCTTCCCCAACCTGACACTGTCCAGATGTGTTGGACTACATCTCACAGCATCCCCCTGCCAGTTGTAGTCCAACACATCTGGAGGGCACCGGGTTGGGGAAGTCTGGGCTAAACAAAGGAACCCAAATCCAATTCGGGTAAAGAGGCATTTCAGTAGCGATGATTCTTGCTTCATTTATGGGGGCGGGGTGGGGTGTTGCCTTTTGGGAACACAGTGGCGTGTGATCTCTGTGGGGCCACTGTGAGCCGCTTTGGGCAAGTGTGAACCCCAGCTTTCTTTTACATCCTGCAGGCTGAGCTCGAAGTTCAGAAGGATGCGGTGAAGCCGGGTGAGAAGGTGATCTTAGTGGATGACTTGATCGCCACGGGAGGTGAGAGGAGAGGGCGGCGTTGCTCCGCGTGTCGGGGCAGAGGGTCACCACGGGCTTCTTTTTCAATCTAGGTGCTTCTCCGTCGTATGTTTTCCATAATGGGAGCCCAAAAAGGTGCTTCTTTGTCTCTGCTGAGGATCCATGCTTACAAAATCGAATGCGCTGTTTGCCACGTGAACTCTTCTCCTTTGGCCAAACCTTTTGCGATGGTACCAGAAGGGAACAACTCTACGACTTAAAAAAAAAAAAGAAGTGTTCCGAGAAATTTTGCAGATAGGGAGGGAGTTGTGCAATGTTGTGGTCAGGGCTCAGTAACGCTTGGGAACCCCCCGAATGGAAGGAGCAAGCAGAAAACGGGAAAAAGCTATGCAATAAAGAAAGGGGGAAGGATTTGCTCAGGGTTTCTTGGCTGCTGTGGTACCCAGGCGCTGCCAACCTTTTCTGAGCTCATCTCTGCAGCTGGAAAATAACTGTGTGTTGCTGTTTTTTTAAACCTAAAAGTGTGTGTACACACATTTGTTGTTACCATGCCCTTTGTCCCTAGTTGGGCAATGCCTTTATTAGAACTCAGCCAAACTCCACAAAACTCTGCAAGCTTTTGAGTTCTCCAGAACTCTTCAATGCACTTGAGGAAAGAGAACTGCTAAGTGTACTCGGATACCAGTAACATCTACCACTGACTCATCCCTTCAGATTGTGCGTCTCCATTTTGAGACTTGGTTTGTCTTCTGGCCACAAGACCTGGCTAAATGTTTGGACTCCTCTGTTCCGTCATCCTCTGATTTTTGTACCGTTCAACCCTGAGGAAGAGTTCTGGAGAACTCGAAAGGTTGCACAATTTTGTGGAATTTTGATGGGTCTTAAGAACAGTATTGCCCAACTGTGGATTTGGGGATTTTTTTCCTTTTTGCGTGGGCAGCACGGCTACCTTTGGTGGGTTGTTTTTTTTTAAATGAACTTCTGTACTGCACGTTTAGCCACTGAACCTGCTAATATTTAAAGCATTTGTACACCGCTTTCCAAGTAGAGCCTCGTGTGGCGCAGAGCGGTAAAGCAGCAGTTTCTGCAGCCGAAACTCTCCCCACGGCCTGAGTTCGATCCCAGAGGAAGCTGGTTTCAGGCAGCCGGCTCGGGTTGACTCAGCCTTCCATCCTCCCGAGGTCGGTAAAATGAGTACCCAGCTAGCTGGGGGAAAGGTAATCACGGCCGGGGAAGGCAACGGCAAACCACCCCACTATAAGGCCTGCCAAGAAAACGTCAGCGAAACCTGGCGTCCCTCCAAGAGTCAGCAATGACTCAGTGCTTGCACGAGAGGTTCCTTTCCTTTCCTTCCAAGTATAACAGTTTGGAAATCAGCAGTAGCAGCTGAACTGTGCACCCTGCCGTGCCGCCCTGCTTTAACAACCTCTTTCTCTCGGCCAGGGACTATGCGAGCTGCGTGTGAGCTGATGGCCAAGCTGCAGGCCGACATCCTGGACTGCGTGGTGCTCACAGAGCTGAGGTTCCTCAAAGGAGCAGAGGCGCTGAAACCATTCCCCCTTTACTCTGTGCTGCAGTACGACTGATGCCGGGGAGGCCAGCTGCCCCCCCCCCCCATCTCATTCTCTTCCTCCTGGGGACGAAACGACGGCCTGCCAGGGTTCTTCCACCTTTGCTTTATTTTCATCAGCCCCAGTGAGAGCGGTTTCTCACCACCACCTTTACCTGACCCTTGCTTTCAATTAGTTAGAGCTATTATGGTGGACTTCGAGCTCCTGAGCTTTGCTGTAGAAGCACAATTAAGAAGACTTAATTATTTAGCTATCTCGTGTGAGCTGTGTGTGTTTTAAAAGGACCAAACCAACAGCAGGGTACTTTCCTTGGTCATGGGGAAGTTTGTTGGTCTCTCTGTACAGCGGGGAGGTCAGTCTCCGGATGACCAAGGAGAGGGGAAACACCTCTCCAGAACTCACTCGGGTCTTGCTATCATTCTTCCTCCAATGTGCCTCTTGCAAGGAGTGCCTCCTCAAAACCCAAACTAGCTTAATCGTGTCTCTTCTTCGGGGAATCCCACCTCTGACGTCCTTAGCAACCCAGAGGCCTTTTGTGGGTAAAGCAGTGTCCCACCGTGTTATGGTTATAACTACACAGCGCGTGATGGATGCATGTGGGCCTGGCAGTGAGTGCCGGCGTGATTAACTGCTTCCCTTATTTTAGCACTTGAATGAAAAGCGACCGTCTCTACCAGTAAGACGCGTGTCTTCTCCACCAATGGAATCTACAATAAGAGTAGTATCCAAGATGAAGCAGCCTGGTGCCCCCTGCGTGTTTTGGACTACAACTCCCATTAACCCCATCAGCTGAGTGTTAAGGGGGTTATAGTCCAAATGATCTAGAGGGCACCCAGTTATCCAAGTCACCCAGCAATAAAGAACTGTCCATTGGGCAGTATAGAAATTAAATTAATAAACCTGAAATACTTTAAAGCCTGAATTCACTCTTAATTCCTTGCACCAAAGGTTCGTCCCCTCTACGCTCCATTCTACTTGGTAAATCCGTTATGATAAAGCCACGCTGTGGTAGAAGCCTAAACCTCTTTGCTTTACATTATTTTATTCCAATTATTTATCAGGCAGAGAAACCCCATCACTAGAGCAGGAACGTCCCTGTGGCATGTGCTGTGTGGGACAGGCAGGGCCTCCTGTCCTGCTACCTTAAAAATTGCTCCAAAAGAAAAGAAAAAATCCACAATCCTATCAGTGTCCTATGTTTATCAGGCCAACTAAAAAGACCACCCCAAAAACCTGCAAACTTTTGAGATCTCCAGCTCTCAGTTCAAGTCTCTATTTTGGCATCACTCAAGGGCTACACAAGCACAGATGAGTACACTGGGTTGCTTCCTAACTCAACTGTTGGCAGGTTGTTTTAGTATGGTTTTAATTTTTGTGAACCGCCCAGAGAGCTTCAGCTATTGGGCGGTATAAAAATGTAATAAATAAAATAAACTGATTTAAGAGGGCTAGAAAACCGCTACTTCCCCCACACCAGGCAGAAGCTTGAAGAGTTTAGCAGCTGAACTTTTGTCAGATTAAAAAAAAGCCCTTTTTTCACCAATAGCTTGCAGAGGCCTGCTCCCCTCTGAACACGCTCAGCTACTCTTTGAGACAGCTCTCGACAGAACGCCCAACAGGCCTCCTTTGGAATTGTGCACTGAGTGGGGGGTTGGACTCGATGGCCTTTCAGGCCCTTCTTACTCTACTATTATACGATTCTAGGAGCAGACAAAAACAGCCCTGCTGCTACAGGGGAGTCTGCAAAAGGCCAGGGCACGGTGTGACATGTACATATCCACCAGGTTTACTCTTCTCCCCCAAACCAACTCTCTTACACCAGGAGCGGGGATCCTCTTTCAACCCCAAAGCTTAACTGTGCAAAAGCCTGGAGACCAATCGAGAGGCATCCTGCAACCATCTCGTGACATGGGCCAGCTGTGGATACTTGGGGTGGGATCGCAACCTGAGGAGGGCCGGATTTGGTTTACAGGCCCCATAAGGAAAGCTGAGCGAAGGAAGAGAGATGCTTTTGAACTGTGGTGTTGGAGGAAAATGCTGAGAGTGCCTTGGACTGCAAGAAGATCCAACCAGTCCATACTCCAGGAAATAAAGCCAGACTGCTCACTTGAGGGAATGGTATTAAAGGCAAAACGGAAGTACTTTGGCCACATAATGAGAAGACAGGACACCCTGGAGAAGAGGCTGATGCTAGGGAAAGTGGAAGGCAAAAGGAAGAGGGGCCGACCAAGGGCAAGATGGAGGGATGATATTCTGGAGGTGACAGACTTGACCTTGGGGGAGCTAGGGGTGGCAACAGCCGACAGAAAGCTCTGGCGTGGGCTGGTCCATGAAGTCACGAAGAGTCGGAAGCGACTGAACAAATAAACAACAACAACTGTTTGTTTGCCAAACCTATGACTGCAGCTCCAATGCCCCATCAGGTGAGAAAGAGCTTTTGGCTAGACCGACGTCCCATTCATCACTCCTGATCCTTTCCTTTATGACAGTGGCAGCTAGCGATCTGGGTCCCTCAGTACAACTGTGTATTGTGTTACTGTATGGGAATATAATGGCTGAAGAGCCACCCTTAACCATCTGTGTGCAGTGAAGCATTTCCTATGCAGGCCTCGTGGGTCCGTGCCCTTTCACAGACCCAAGAGGCAAGGAGCAGCCTTGTCCTAGTAAGTCGTACCCACGCCTCGCTCTCGCTTGAAAAAAACTTTAATGCCAAGGTTCATATATGCAAGTCAGATTTCAAATCAACAGATCCTTTTTTTAAAATCAAAAAGGTGCTTTTCAACCCCCTCGTCGCTAGCAACCCTTTAAAAACCTGGAGGAAACGGATTCCAACTCCCTTCCTGGAAAGAGCAGCCCATGTCTGTCCCCGCACAGCTCAGCGCATGGAAACTCTCGCGTCATGAAAAGGGTAGAATTTTTGTGGTGCTGCACAGACGGTCATTCTCCGGGCCTCACCCAATCCGGCATGGAAAAGCTGCGTCGAGGAAGATCGTTTAACATGGAAACAGGGCAAAAGTGTGTTACTTTGAAGTTAACGCCAACCAGAGGGAAATTCCGGGAGTTTTGAGAGTGCTGCCCCCTAGTGGCTGTGGCTTGGCATTTTCAATTCATCAAAAAGGGAGAAAAGGAGAAATAATCCTTAAAAAGCAGGCAGTGTATTCTCAATTTGCCTTACCAGCACCTCAAATTGGAAAGGGAGAAAAATACACAAATAATTCCAGATATTGATGGGCCAAAAGAGTCTTTGCCCAGAGTAGATCTCAACAAGAACCTCACAGTGATTAACGCCCAACCCGCTTTCCCAGAGCTCCCGCTCTGAGCATGGAAAGTCAAAGTTTCTCCTCTTCCCGCATTCTTGCTGTCAACCTCTCTGTGACAACATTGAGGTCCACGCTTTTGTCCAGCTTGATGTACGTCTCTTTCCGGATGGGGAGGACGCTTGCCCAGTCTGGAAGCAGCTCTGAGAACAGACGGAGGTGCTTCTCCATCTCACCTGTGCAGACAAAGAGAAGGGTAAAGCAACAGGTGAGCAATGGACCCACCGTCACCCCCTGGCTGTGTCGTTCCTCCCCCCACAACAGTCTTCTTTCTTTCCGTTTTCGTGTTTATAAGCCTAGGGCATCACAACGTTACCGAAAGGAAAATATCCAGAATATCACAGAAGTAAAAACAAGCAAATTAAACATAAATGAAAGGAAATGACTCATAATTCAGGGCTGTCAAACCTGGTACTTTAATTCCAAGTTCTATAAAAAGTGTTGGTTAAGGAAACAAATCTTAAAATTAAGTATTGGGCAACCAATTTTCTCTAACAATCTATTTCTTTTGCCTTACTAAAGCCGTTGTGGACTTTAGCTAGTGCCATTAGTAAAGCAGTGACTCCTCTCAAGATCATCCTGCCCTTGTCGTACAGCAAGAAATCTTCTCTTTCGCAAACTGGTTTGTTCAGATTTTCAGCAAGCCAACGAGATGTTTTCCCTTAAAGTCTGAGCTGCACAGACCAATGGCCGGCTTGTAGACTCGTAGGTAGACGGCAGATAAATTTCCTTTGGGGAGGGACCGTGGCTCAGTGGTAGCACCCCCGTTTTGCATGCAGGAAGCCCCAGGTACAATCCCCACTATCTCCAGGTAGAACTGATCAGAAACACCCTCTCTGCCCACCCCAGGGCTCCCCAAAGGACCCCCAGAAGGCCCTGCGTCAGGTGATGTCGCCTTCTCTCCCACAGTGGTGAACCACCCTGCTCCCCTTACCGAGCGTCATGAGGGAACGGTAGCTGGCCATCATCCGCTGGCACGCCACCTCCAGGGTGAGGGCCTGCTTCTTCTCCGCGACAAAGACGTTGCGCAGGACGCGCGCCATCTCCGGCAGGCGGCCCAGCATGTCCAGGCGTCGCTCCTGTTGTGGGTTCCGCGTCATTAACGCCTGCAGCTTCTGAGCTTCCTTGGCTCGGATCTGGGGAGAGAGATGGACGAGCTCACCCTCCAGGGCTCGTCGCTAGACGGCAGCGATGCGCTCTGCGTGGGGCTGCCCTTAAGGTTGGTCCAGAAGCTGCAGACGGTGTAAAACGCAGCAGCTCGGCCATCATCCGCTGGCACGCCACCTCCAGGGTGCCCCGTTGCTAAGGAAATCGCACTGGAGGCCCATTTGCTACCAGGCCCAGGTTTTGCTGCAGCCAGAACAGATGAGAAGCTGCCTTCTCCTTCGTGAGGCTGCCCAGTCACTGAGCTCATTGGATAACGTATTCCTGGTGGTTCCAAACGGACCAGTGGTCTCTTTGGAGTCCGCTTGTAGAAGAGCTTTCCGTGTCCAGACTCGCTCTCTATGGAGTTCCCTGCCAGTTCCTTGGGGTTTGGTGTCTGCTAAAAACCTCTTTATTTAAACAAACTTTTCCTAGCCATGGTTTCATTGGCATAACTCGATCCTAGACGTCTGGATTCTCTTTTTTCCTTTACTATTCAGCACCTGGGAATCTTTTTTTTTTAGATGTAGAACAGCTTACAAATTTTGTAAGTAAGACAAAATGAAAAGCAGAGCTGGTAGCTTCTAAGTTCTCTGCTGTAGAGCTTAGAAGCTACTAGCCAGCAACCAATGGTCCAGTTCCGATGAAGCAGGCTAGTCCCTTGAGAGAGAGGCAGCCGTCCCCATCAGCCACATGGGATCTAGGATGCTTCTGGCCCTGGCTTTCTGCTACTGAGGAGGGGACAGCAGAAGGCAGAGCTGGATGAAAGGGCAACGTGCGGTACATGCAGAACCGTTTCAGACACCCAAGAGTTTAAGAGGGGTGTGTGTGTGTTCTGCCTTACTTCAATGAACTATTTGTTCAGATTATTCAACCAGAAGGGTGTAGGTCATTGGCACTGCACCCGCTCCCCTGCCATGTCACCACTGTAATAGACGCTGGTTGCAAAACCCAAAGTGAACCCTGCAAGCCTGTAGTTGACCTATAGACCCAGGTTTTTCACATCTTTGGGGGACACGGAAGAGAAGGCACGGCACTCACCCTGTCCAACAAGGACTGTGACACCCCTTTCAGGCTGCTGGGTGTGTCAGCTGGAGCAGATGGGGCCGGCCGAGGAGTCCCCGGTGCAGAGGGGCTGCTTTCGGCTGTCCTCAGGGCCAGGTTGGTCAACGCTTTTTCCATCTATTGCAGAGAGAGCAGGGGAAGAAAGAGTGGGAAGGTTGAAGAGCCGCCGCCGCCGCCATCACCCAAGGGCAGCGGTTTCTCACGTGGCAAGCAGAGTTTATGCTGATGAAAAGTATCCGTGAAGGCATTCAGGGCAGGCCTTTGAAGAGCACACAGGAAGCGAAAGTGTCCTAAACTGTGTGTCATTTCCTCCTCCAACGCACCTTCGAATGGTGGATTAGAACGGCTCAAAAGCGAAGGAGGAGCCTTGACAGCAACTGCACTAGTGCTGCACTCTTTGCACGGGGCGGCACTAGGGCGACTGCTCTCCTTCCAGAGGAAGGCAGAGGACTGGGGGAGTGAAGAGACCAACCTCGCCTCCATCTGAGTAATTAACCACACAATTAAAAACCGGTTAAGTAAAGATGGTGCTATATAAATTAATAATAATAATAATAATAATAATAATAATAATAATGAAGCTTTCCCTGTCTGATAGTGAAACCTAAACACCTGCTCTATCAGAAAAAAAGAGATAAACTACTACTAGGCCCTGGCGCCAAAATGAACCTGCTCTGCAGAAGACGTTAGCTGATTTGTGTCTGCAGGACGAGAGAGAGAAGAGCCCAAAACCGCTCGAGGTTTGGGGGCCAAAATGACAGAGAGGCCCGTACTGGATGCGGTGAAGGGCCCCTTACCATAGCCAAGGAAGCAGGCAGGCAAGGGGCAGTGGAGGCTGGCGACTCCAACGTCAGTGGGTGGGGCAGTGGATTCGCTCTGGGTTCCCATCAGAGAACTCCAAAGGAGCCCTCCCAGGCGGCCTCCACAGACAAGGGTTAAGAATAGACCCGCTGCCCTCCTGAAGCTGCTACCGCCTCCCATTTCCAAGCATGGCTCTGCTCTCCCCTGCCCAGGCAAAGGGCCCCTCTTGCTAACCCCCTGTCCTTAAGAAAAAGAGGCTACTAGCTCTGGTGCTATGAAATGTCAAAAGAAATTTCTTTATTTTTATCCAAAATATAAAAATATGATGTTAGTCCAGTAAAAACTTAGTGTAAAGGTCCATATATTGTATTAGACTATGAGTGTTGTTCCTTCTATTTAATTTTAAGTTGGATGAACTTGTTTACAATGTAATATGACTTTATATATAGTTTACTTGAATGTCTTATAGCTCCTGACGAAGGATCTCCGGATCCGAAACGTTGAGCGTTGTACAAGTTTGGTTGAAAGTCCTTTTTATTTATGTATTTTATGTATTTATTACATTTATATACCATAGCTAGAGCTCTCTGGGAGGTTTACAGAAATTCTAAAATTGAGACAAAAACAAGTAAACAAAACTTAAAATTCTAAAACGCAGAACATACATACATGAAGCATTAAAAACTGTTAAAATAAATATGTGGGTGATTAAGATGTGCCGCCATATGCCTGGGCAAAGAGGAAAGTCTTAACCTGGCGCCGGAAAGATAGCAGCGTTGGCGCCAGGTGAGCCTCGTCAGGGGGATAGTTCCATAGTCTGGGGGCCACCACCGAAAAGGCCCTGTCCCTCGTTGCCACACTCCGAGCCTCTCTCGGAGTAGGCACCCGGAGGAGGACCTTAGATGTTGAACGTAGTGACCGGGTATATTCACGTCGGGAGAGGCGTTCCGTCAGGTATTGTGGTCCCAAGCCGTGTAAGGCTTTATAGGTCAAAACCAGCACCTTGAATTGGGCTCGGAAACATACAGGCAGCCAGTGCAAGCGGACCAGAGCAGGAGTTATACAGTCGAACCTTCTGGTTCCCGAAATCAATCTGGCCGCTGCATTTTGCACGAGCTGCAGCTTCCGAACCGTCTTCAAAGGCAGCCCTTTTGAACATTTTTATATTTTTACATTTCGGATAAAAATAAAGAAATTTCTTTTGGCATTTCATAGCACCAGAGCTAGTAGCCTCTTTTTCTTGTAGCCTTTCCGTGGTGCTTTCCCCCTCTTTTCCCTCAACTGATCCCCAGTCCTTACCTTTGGGGTCAGCACGCCGCGCGCCTTGGCCAGCACCTCCTGTGCCGTGGTGACCTTGTCCACCTGGGGGGGCTGCGGCAGTTCCGCCGGAACAACGTCGGGCACTTCGTCCACTTTGAACCGAGGGTGCCAGCGGCTCAGCTGGTGCTCCGGGATCACCATGGGCGGGTGGAGGGACGCCAGGAAAGCCTACAGGGGGAAACGCCGCTTTGCTGAAGTGGAGGGCCCTGCCCTGCAGCCACCAACACAGCCAGACAACACGGGTGCAGAACCTCTCACAGCCCCAGGGCTGCGTTTCCGTTTCAGAGCAGCTCACGGGAGCCACATTCAGAGGTGGGCGGGGCCAAAAGACCAGCCTATTTGAGCTTCTTGCCATCCGCCATTAGAATGGAGAAAAACCTGCACAACCATCAAACCCTTGGTAGTTGGGGGAACGGGGCTGGGGTTACCCAGGGAACCCCAGAGCGCTGGACTGGGACCCCAAGTGGGCCGCATTGAGGCGGTACAACTGCTGCCCAGACAAGAAACGGAAGCGAGGGACAGCCGAGCGTTGGTGCACGGGAGAGCAACGCCCACCTTGTGATGCCCTTTGACGAGGTTAACCAGGTTCCTGCCGAATATTTTCCGGCGTTCCATGAGGCGCGAGGCTGACAGCTTCTCACCTGAAACCGAGATGAAGAGAGAAGGTTCAAAGCTCCACCTGGGCTGAGCAGCAGCCTGGCTGGCCGGCTGACTTCGGGGTAGCCCAGGCTCCCCTATTCTGGTGCCCCTGAGGTGTGTTGGGACTGCAACTCCCATCATTCCTAGCCAGCAGGGCCATTTACAGGATTGTTGTGAGGATGGAACAAGACCTCTCCCCACCCCCCTCATGCATGTTGGCCCAAGCGCCTCCAGATGTTTTGGACGACAACCCTCACAATTGCCAACCACTGCCTGGGGCAGATGGGAATTGCCGCCCAAAACATCTGGACAGTGCCAGATGCTGCCTAGAGGAAGTGTGGGTGCAAGAGACAAGAGACCAGATGCTACCTTAGAGGAAGTGTGGGTGCAAGAGACAAGGGAGGCCCTGAAACATAATCTTGCTCGTGGGGAGGCTTTGAGGCTGCAGAGACGGCTGGACATCCGTCAGTAGGATTCATGCTTCTGAAAGTTACTTTTCTCAAGCAGAAAGGCTGCCCAGAGCAGGATAGCCTTCCAGTCTGGGGAGGGACACCCGGGAGCCTTTGAAAGTGCTGTTCGCAGGGGCCACAACCATCCCCTGAATTCTGGCCTTGGGTTCCACACTTCTTTCCACGGCCATTTTGTGCACGTGCAATTTTTCCCCAGGACTTACAAGACAGCTCAGAAATCCCCCCTCCCCGAAATCCAACTGCCTCTTGGCTGGAGTGGCGTATAACTCACAAGAAGCAACTGCATCCTATTTTACATTCCAGGCTGGCTACTAAACCCGAGGTAAAGTAAGCGCCCAGGATAAAAATCAAGCAAGCGAAGCTGCAACGAGGCCATTATTACGCCAAACGCTGGAGTTGTCTCTTTGCAATCCAGCCAAGAGTTTCCATTCCAGCTTCATGATGGCTCAGTCTTTAACAGCTTGCAGGAAGTACTTATCCCCTGAAGCGGTGACCACACCACATCCAGGGTAAGGTGCTACAGAGCTCCACGTGGAACACCCTGCATACTCCCAGCTCATCCAGCCGTCTCTTGCAATGCGGACGACACCCGGGTATCCAAACACGTACCTGCCTCCAGCACAGGTTCAATGGTCAGCTGATAGGCATTTCGCTTCTGCCCATTGCTGCCAAAGGTCGGGACGTTCTTCTCCTGGCGCAGCGTGTAGGAGGTTGGGTACACGGTCTTGATCTGACCCACATTCCGCTCTTCGAACTGCCTGCAGAAGCACAGGGGAAATATTAACAGCCGAATCCAAGGAGAACGCTAAACCTGGAAGGATCGCCACATGCTCATTAATCGTGGTATATTGCTAATCCTTCATTTTTACTGTTTTACTGACTTTTATACTGTTAGTTTTACTCTACCCTGTGCCTGTTTGGTGCATTCTCTTCCCCTTCTCATTGTTTTACTATGATTTTATTAGAATGTAAGCCTATGCGGCAGGGTCTTGCTATTTTACTGTTTTACTCTGTACAGCACCATGTACATTGATGGTGCTATATAAATAATAATAATAATAATAATAATAATAATAATAATAATAATAATAATAATAATTGTTATGAGTTTTATTTTAGTGTATCTTCTTTGTAAGCCACTTGAGATTTCTTTTTTTAAAAATATGGGAAGTGGTGTATAAATCCTGTAATAAATAAATGATGAAAGTGAAAAACAGTCAGCACCCCAAGGTGAGTCATGAGGTTGTGGGGCCTGGCAGACAAATAAAACAGCCTGTGCAGGACGCGTGATTTAGCATCCATTTTAAAGATTAATCTGAAGGCAAAAGCTTGGCCAACGGTCCTTCCTAGGCAGCCACCTCTAGTTCAACAGCAACTAGGCAGAAATCTCAGGAAGCTGAGATTAGGGCCAAACCCATCCTGCAATACTGGGGGAAGCCTGGGGCCACGCTGCCTTCGAACATGGGACATTCCTCAGCCAATAGCTACTATGAGGTGCTCATGCGCCATGGCTTTACCGAACCCTTTTCAAAAGCCACCTGCAAGTTGACTGCAATTAGTTTTACCAGTTAATCCAGGATTCTCCAACCTGCTGTCCTCCAGGTGAGCTGCACCCTAAACTTCCCACCACTTGTCATGTTAACCAGAAACGATGGGGGTCATTGCAGTCCACACACGCCTGGAGGTTGCCAGTTTGGGGAAGGCCTTTTAATCCATTGCTGCATGAAGGAGTATAACTTCTTGCTGATCCTAAGTTGTTGATTTTATTACATGGCTTGTTTTTAAAAGATCAGCCTTGCTGCTGCTGGTCTTTTAAAACTCTCATCTACCTTACTGCTTTGTAGTAACGTTTCTCTAATCTTCCCTTTGTTGTTATGGCATAGAAGAACCTAAGAGCTGTGCTGGATCAGAGCAGAGGCCTATCTAGTCCAGCATCCTGTTCCAACATGAGCCAACCAGCTGCCTGTGGGAAATCCACAAATGGGACCCTCCCACCTGTGTTCCCCAGCAACTGGGGCAGATAGGCATACTAGAGGCTGCTGGAGGTAGCACAGAAACATCACGGCTAGTAGCCATTGATAGCCTTCTCCACCAGGAATTCATCCAACCCCCTTTTAAAGCCATCCAAATTAACATCACCCAACTTAAAGCAGACCGCCCTAGGAAGGCGTGTTCAGAGGAGGGCAACCAGGATGATCAGGGGTCTGGAAACAAATCCCTGTGAAGAGAGACTGAAAGAACTGGGCATGTTGAGCCTGGAGAAGAGAAGATGGAGGGGAGACATGAGAGCACTCTCCAAATAATTAAAAGGTTGTCCCACAGAGGAGGGCCAGGATCTCTTCTCCATCCTCCCAGAGTGCAGGACACGGAATAACGGGCTCAAGTTACAGGAAGCCAGATTCCGGCTGGACATCAGGAAAAACTTCCTGACTGTTAGAGTAGTACGACAATGGAACCGGTTACCTAGGGAGGTGGTGGGCTCTCCCACACTAGAGGCCTTCAAGAGGCAGCTGGACAACCACCTGTCAGGGATGCTGTAGGGAGGATTCCTGCATTGAGCAGGGGGTTGGACTGGATGGGCTTATAGGCCCCTTCCAACTCTACTATTCTATGAGTCTAAGATCCATTAATTTGCTGAATGGACCTATGGTCCTATTCCCTCTGGCCATCAGGCCTGGCTGCCCTGGGATGCATCCTCCCACAGTCCCGGCCTCCATCCATCCCCAGGAGAGAGGCAAGCTTACTTGCGCATCATGTCTTGGACGCCTTGCTTGACCTTGCTGAAAGTCACGGTCTCGGAGCGGTTGAAGAGCATCCCCACGATGGTGTCCATGCTACGGAACATCTCGGCCAACACCTTGTACTTGTACGGCAGCGTGAGCCCCGGGGGGACGTCCTGTGCGAGGGTGTGGAAGCGCTGGTAAGCCGGAGCCTTCAGGCTGAGAGGAGATTGGGAAAAGGAAAACATCACAATTAGGCTCCTTACCCAAGATCCCAACGCTCGCAAGGAGCCTGAACGCAACACTGGAAGGGAAAGCAACGAGTTCCACACTCCTACGCTCGTTTTGTGATAGGCCAGGGCTGTGTGGCATTAACCCCCCATGCCAATGAGAAATTGCAGACTGGAGGATGCTGGGAATTGTAGTCCAACATATCTGGAACGAACCCAGCTGGGAAACGCCGGTCATATGGTTTTTATTATATTGTAATTTTACAACTTCCTACAGGATGCCGAGCCTCAAATGAATGGACTTTCTGCCTAAGGTTGGGCTGTGTGTTCAAAACAATGCTTCAAACGGTTCTTTTCCCACCTGGTCTCCACGGCAGACTCTGGATCCTTTGTGACCAGCTGGAGTTGAGAAACATCTCCTCTTTTCTCTTCCTGTTCAGCCTTTTTCCTCTCACGGATCTTGGATTCCAGCAGCCGAGCCCGTTTCAACCTCTGCTGTATGTCGCCATCAGTTTTCGAGGAGGCCGCTGGCAACCTGACCTTCTTTGCCAGTGAATTGATCTTCCCTAGGCGGCCTCTCAGCTCTGCCAGCTTCTCTTTGGAGATCACCTGTTCGAAAGGCGACACGTCTCAGCAAAGAAGAGGCCTGCCTTATTAGCATCCCTGCCACTGTGCACAGTTTTGGACAACCAGGAGAAACCGCCCACGTCGTAAAGTGGTTTTAATCTTTTGTAAACCGCCCAGAGAGCTTTGGCTGTGGAGCAGTGTAGAAATATAATAAAAAAAGTAATAATAATAATAATAATAATAATAATAATAATACAGGAAAGTTTACAATGGATTGCACTGCCCATTAGTGAAAGCTGGGGATAAACTAAGTTAAGACACCTAGAATAGGGTTAGGAAACCTGTGGCTGTCCAGAGGATGGACTCCAACTCTCATCAGCCTCAACTAGCATGGCTGATGGTCAGGAATGAAGGGAGTTAGGAGTCTAAAACACCTGGAGGATCACTGTGGGACTTTAGGCCAATCACTGACTCTCTGCCTTTTCAAAATGCAGGACCATTTCATCTTAATCATCCCTGCTTTCTGACCCTCGCCTATGGCGAGGAACAACCACTGCCAGGCGAGCAACTGGAACAACCACTGCCAGGCGAGCAACTGGACCTCAAAGAGCATTGCTGACTCCAGCCAACTGTTGTCTCAGCCACCACCCTCGCTGCTGTTCCTCGGTCGCTGTCCTTGCCATTTTGAAACAGAACACACACACCGCAGGTATGGGTGCGCACTCTTTCTCAGCTCTGAAGGAGAAAGCATCAGAGCCCGGCCAATATGTAAGCTCAAGACCCATTGCTGTAGCAGCTCAGGGAGAGCCAGGTGTGTTGCGAGCTTGCAGAGACAACAGAACGCTTCAGCGGATGCAGCCTAAGGGGCCAGCCACCCACTCTCCCCTCCGAAGCTAACCTCCTCTGACACGGCCATGCCAGGCTGCGTCGCTTTCTCAGACTCGGGGCCCGGCGAGAGGATCACGTTCACCAAATCTTTCGCCTTCTTATCCAGACTGGAGGGGCTGCAGGGCCCAAAAACGGTCGGGGAAGCGGGGGTGGAGACCTGGAAAACACAAGCGCCCCTTCCTTAGGACCTGCTGCTGTGCCGGCTGAGTACCAGAGTTGCGGGAGGGAGAAGAAAAAAGGCAAGAGAGGGCAGGAGATGATTTGGGGGCTTTGCGGAGGCATCCGAGGGGCAGCTGTGGGGGGCAGGAGCTTGGATAAGGTGTGTGCCCCCCACCTCCGGCATCTGATCCAGCTCATTTTGGGTTCCTGTTAAAAGCTCTTACAACACCAGTCTCCAACTTTGCACCCTCCAGATGTGTCGGACTACAACTCCCAGAACCCCCCAGCCAGCTAGCTGGGGGATTCTGGGAGTTGTAGTCCGACACATCTGGAGGGCAGCAGAGGGAGGAATCTGCTGTACAAAAAGAGTGGAGGTCTTTTAATGATAACAAGTAAATAAATGGGCTGAATTGACAGAAGCAAGAGTCAGGTTTGTCTAGGTGGCTTCGAAGACGAAGGGTGCGATCCTGCGCATGTTTAGACAGAGGAAACTCCTACGATTCCCAGCATTCCTCAGCCACCATGACTGGCTGTGAATGCTGGGAGTTATAGGGTCTCTCTCTCTCTTCCCCCCCCCACCATCTTCTCGACTCGGCTGGTGCTGCGTCCTGAATGCGGCCTTTTATATTGTATTTTATATAGTTGTTTTATACCTTGGATGGTTTTAATTTTTGTGAACCATCTATTGGGCGGTATAGAAATGCAATAAATAAATAAATAAAGCATTCGTGCAAGAGGGCAGCTGCCCTGGCGGATCGCGCCACGCAGCGCGCAGCCAAGCGGTCGGCGCTAATCCGGAGCAAGCGAACCCGCAGTGGGCGCGCGAGGCCTCCCGTTTACACGCCCGGGAAATGAAACCTCCCTCTCTCTCTCTCTCTCTCTCTCTTACTCACCGGCCTCCCTTCTGCGTCCTCCTCCTCGGCGGGCATCAGCAGCTTTTTCCGGGCCGAGCCCCCCTTCGCCCCTCTCGGGGCAGGGCTGCCATTCGCAGCCCCGGGGGTCCGCTCCAGGTCGAGCTCGGCCCGGCGCCGCTTCCTGCTCCCGGGCGGGTCCCGCGGGCCGCTGGAGCCAAGCGGGGTGCGCGGAGAAGCCAGCAGGGCCAGCAGCTGCTGCTGCCCGCCGGGGCTGGCGCCGCTGGGCTCGGGCTCGGTCTGCACCTTCCGGCGCTTGGCGCCCAGCGGGCCGGCGGGGCCCTGTTTGCTCTGCGGGAAGAAATCGGTCACGCGCAGCTGCGCCATCCCGGCGGCTCCGGCCACGTGGAGAAGGCGGCGGCGGGCGGGCGGGTGGTCGGGCGAGCCGGCCGCAGTGGAACGTTCGCGCCCCTCAACGTTCCACCGAGAGAACGTCCGTCCGGGCGCCCAATGAAATGCGGCGCAGGCAGCCTCAACGTTCCATCCGGCGCGACAATGTATCCAACTTTCGCGCGTGGGACGCGAGCTCCGCCCCCCCCGCCTTTCCCGCGCTGGCTCTTAAAGGCGCCGCGTCCCTTTCCCGCCTTCCTTGCCTCCGGGCCTGCCTCTTTCCCCCACTGGAGAGCAAGGGGAGGCGTCAGCGACTGAGCGGGGCTATAATAATAATAATAATAATAATAATTTATAATAATAATAATTAATAATAATAATAATTAATAATAATAATAATAATAACCCCGTTCCACCTCTCCAATTAAAACCCTCAACTTCACTGCAGCTTTTATTTATGTCTTTTAAATAGTTACATTGTATTTTTCTTGTGAATCTCTTAGGGATTTTAAGATATTCCGCGTTATAAAAGTATTACAATACCTATATTTATTTTTTATTATATTATTATTATTATTATATTTATTTGTATCCCGCCTTTTGTGCAATGCTGGGCCTCAAGGTGGCCTTACAAAGTTTAAAACATACATTGGGTGGGGGGGGGGAATCAAAACCATAAATGTTTAAAATACACAACAAAATTATAAGATATTAACATTGATGGAGGGCCGGATTATTCTCCAAAGGCCTGCTGGAACAAAAAAGTTTTAACCTGCTTCCGAAAGCCCATCAAGGAGGGAGCCAGCCTAGCTTCCCCGGGAAGAGAGTTCCAGAGCACCGGAGCAGCCACCGAGAAGGCCCTCTCCCATGTTCCCACCAAGCGTGCCTGTGAAGATGGTGGGACTGAAAGAAGGGCTTCTCCGGAAGATCTCAAAGCACGGGCAGGCTCATAAGGGAGAATACGTTCTTTCAAATAACCTGGACCCGAGCCATTTTTCAAAGAAATTATGAGACTTGGGATCTTCATATTACTTTGGAAAAGATAATAAATTAATCCTATACACACCTAGGAGTAACCCCCATTAAGTTCCATGGAGCTTACTTCTGCATAGACATAGATCTACTCAGAGGTCAATATAGATCTACTAGAGATTAACAGCATGGATCGTGCTGTTAACCTCTGGCTTTACTGGTCTGGAAATATTGCTGGAATTAACTTCTGGAATAACTGCTGGAAGCACTCTGACCACTGTACTCTGTCCAAATGGTCAACCTGTGCCAGAATTGCCTAGGGAAGAATTAAGAGAATCTTAACATTAATTAATCCATTGGAATTTATTTCGTAGAAAATCAATGCCTGTCCAAATCTTGGAGGACTCAGTACTGAACCTGACTCTTGGCCAGAAGATGCAAATGCCAACATGCATAAAGGCCAGTTTCCCTGCTGTCGGAATTTAGTTTAACTCTTCCTGCTTCAGCCTGAATTGGGAATAAGGTTTTAAATCATTTCCAGAGGGGGAGCCATTTTGGTCTGTCATAGCAAAAACAACAAAGCTTTGCAATAAATGTGTTATGATAGAAGCCGCCAACCTGGTGCTCTCCATGCTGGCTGGGAATGATGGGAGTTGTAGTGCAACACATCTGGTGGGTGAAGGCTGGTGTAAGCTTTCGTGGGCTAGAGGCCACTTTATCATATGTGTGAAATGTCATTGTCAGTTGCAGATACATATACAAATTGTTTGTAAACAGTGAAGTCAAAGGGAAACCTAATGTAGAAAGTTCAGACAGTGACATGTGGATCACCAGTGGCTGCTTAGAAAAATAGTTGTTAGTTTAAACAGGGAGTGAGTGTGGTCAGGTTGTTTGCAAGGTTCCTTGAAAAGCAGCAGGACAGGGGGAGGGGCTGGCTCATGAGTCCTACATGTGGGCTATCCTGTCCCAGCTGACCCAGATGCACAAGCTGTTCTTTCTCCATGTCCCAATAAATAGGAGTTATGTTGTCAAAAAAGCATCCACATCTGAGCCTCAGCTGTTTGTTCTGTAGGTGGGGGGCGGCGGGGAGTTTTCAAACGTTATCTTTCTGGTACAACACACGACAACACCCTTCCTCCTTAGCCCTGACAAACTGCAAGCATATTTTCCAGATCTCCTGGGTTGTTTCTTCCCTACCACACCCCTGTGCCATACAGTGACACTTTGCAAAATACAAGGTTGCAGCTGTCATCACGAAGGCCCAGTTCTCACTGAGATGGTAAACCTGTGTCTAGACCAGCCTTCACTAGCTGGGGTTTGTAGTCCATCACACCTGGGGGAAGCAGGTTAGGTAAGGCTGGTTTAGTCTGTACCACTTCAGACTACATATGGAGGGCCAAATACACCATGCTCCCCCACAACAAGAAGATCCCTCCACATAGAAAGCTATCCTGTCAAGCTAGGTTATATCCCTTCTCCCTTACATGCTAGCTTTCTGCCTGCAAGGATTACATCTGCATTCTGCACTGCTAGACACACGTTGTTTCCTTTCCACTGGGTCTGCTATCATGTGTATCATTCAAATAACCCTCAAATATTTCTCATGAACCTTCATGGCAGGCACCTTCAATAGACAGTAAGCAAAGTTATTCCAAGAATTCACGGTGGTTGATTGTGCCAACTTCTCTCTCCACCCTCCTGTAGAGCTGCTGCACCATCAACATTTCTATGACCGGGCAAAATTCAGCCGATTGAGCTTTCCCAGTGCTAATGTGAAGTGGCTGCAGAATCAGAACTTAAGCAATGAATGCCAGATAATGTGGGATAGTTCCCTAGGGAGGTTGTGGGCTCTCCCACCCTAGAGGCCTTCAAGAGGCAGCTGGACAACCATCTGTCAGGGATGCTTTAAGGTGGATTCCTGCACTGAGCGAGGTAGGGGGGAGTTGGCCTTGATGGCCTTATAGGCCCTTTCAACTCTACTATTCTATGATTCTATAAGCGGATTGAAAGGAAGGATGTTTTGATTTTGTGTACAGAAAAGCTCTTCACGGTCTAGCTCCTGCCTATCTCTCCTCTCTCATCTCACACTATTGCCCCGCTCGTGCTCTCCGCTCCTCTGATGCCATGCTTCTCGCCTGCCCAAGGACCTCCACTTCCCTTACTCGGCTTCGTCCTTTTTCTTCTGCTGCCCCTTACGCCTGGAACGCTCTTCCAGAACACTTGAGAACTACAAACTCAATCACTGCTTTTAAAACTCAGCTAAAAACTTTTCTTTTCCCTATAGCCTTCAAATATTGAGTTTGTTCTGACTCTATACTGTTAGCTTCACCCTACCCGGTGCCTGTTTACACTTCCCTGTACCTGTTTGCATTCTCTTCCCCTCCTTATTGTTTTACTATGATTTTATTAGATTGTAAGCCTATGCGGCAGGGTCTTGCTATTTACTGTGTTATCTGTACAGCACCATGTACATTGATGGTGCTATATAAATAAATAAATAATAATAATAAGAAGAAGAAGAGCAACGAGGTAGGAATCTCAACAAAACAAAGCTGAGTTGACTCAGATGAAACAGTGGGAAATAAGCAATGCAGGCAGACAATGGCGTTGTTTAGGGTGACCATATGAAAAGGAGGACAGGGCTCCTGTATCTTTAACAGTTGCATAGAAAAGGGAATTTCAGCAGGTGCCATTGTATTTATAGAGAACCTGATGAAATTCTGTCTTCATTACAACACTTAAAGCTGCAGGAGCTATACTAGGGTGACAAGATTTAAAAGAGGGCAGGGCACCTGCAGCTTTAACTGTTGTGATGAAGAGGAAATTTCACCAGGTTCCCCATATATACAAATGACACCTGCTGAAATTCCCTTTTCAATACAACTGTTAAAGATACAGGAGCCCTGTCCTCCTTTTCATATGGTCACCCTAGCGTTGTTATGCTTGGATTTGTCATGTTCAGGATGCAGGACTGGGCTGTTGTGCCAGGGAATTGGAAGAATGTTGAATATCTGTTGTTTCCTGTTAACGTACAGCAGTGCCTCACTAACCAGTGTGGGAGGGCGAAGAAAACACCTGAAGGGAGAAAGCAGTGTTCTCAAGAGGGATACAATCTTAAACCAGGTGGAGCCTTAATCAGCAAAGTGGATTTACCTGTTCCCCTTTCAGGTGTGTTGCTATATACCGAAAAGATTTGGGCGCCAGGCCCATAGGACACAAATCTACATAAAATGTGCATTTATTTAATTGCATTTCGACACTGTCCAATAGTCAAAGCTATTTATATCCATGTATGCAAATAAAGAACTAATTACTAGGATTTATTAAATTGTCACAGGAGGCAAAAGCCAGACAATTCATTTCTCAATCAAATCATCTTAAGCTAAAGCAGCCTTCGTCCCAGATCATCCCAAACCAAAGTTGGCGAGAGTTGATTTCTGAACTGGGCTGGCATCTGCAGCAGCCTAACCTACCTCACAGGGTTGTTGTACGGCTAAAACTGGGGAGAATTATGTAAGCTACCCTCTCCTTGGAGGAAAAGGCAGGATATAAATGTATCAAATAAATCAATGAAATAGTATCTCCTGGGAACTTTGAGTTTAACAGGTGACAAATTTGACATCCGGTTTTGGAAAGTTTTCCGCGTTGACCTTCGTCATGGAATAACCCAAGTTCTTCCTCCTCGAGGCAATAAAGGCAACTCTCCACATGCTCAGAGAGGCTCTTGTTGCTTCTCCACACGGGTCTACTGCAGACAGGGTGGGGTACGCGACGTTTTTTAAACGAGTCTTTTTATTGTGGCTTTAAGGGGGGGGGAAGAAATCGTGTACAGAACAAGAGAAAGGGGGGAAACGAAACATGACACGCGTGAGAAATATCAGTATTCCATTCGATACAACACTCTCAAGCCGGCAGAAAACGTGGCGTCAGCGCGGCGTCTCCCGGGTTCGACTTGGAGGCGAAACGTCCTTGGGGGCTTCCGGGAGGGAGGACGCAAACCAGCCCCGTTCATTTCCATGGGCCTCCTCTGAGTAGGACCCGGAGGGCCGCCGCCGCCGCCGCTTTGGGGCCGAGGCGGCGCTAGGGGGTGCTGCGCGCCCTGCCGAGGCCAGCCAGGCGGAGGCCGCGCCGAGCCCGGGCCGGCTGCTGCCAGCGAAGCGCGCGGGGGACGCCAAGGCGCGCCGCCCGGGCCGGAGGAGCCAGGCACGTGCCGCTGCCGCCGCCGCCGCCGCCGCCGAGGCCAGGGGCGCGGGCCAGGTCCGCCCCCGCCCGGAGCACGTGGCCCGCCGCGCTACCCCGCGCTTACCCCGGGGGACGGGCGGACGCCCGCGAGGCAGCCGCCCCGCCTGCTGCTGGTGCTGCGGCTGCTGCTCCCGGGCAGCCTGGCCGCGGCGCCCTCGGGCAAACAGCAGCAGCAGCAGCAGCGCGGAGGAGCCGAGCGGAAGAGCGCGCCGGCGGGGCCCCCGGGCCGGGAGGCGCCCCCTGCCCGCCGGGCCGGCCCCGGCCCCGGACGCCCCGCCCCCTCGGCCCCGCCCCGCGGGAAGCCTGCCCCGCGCCCCCGCCGCCCGGCTGCCGCCTTTGCGCCGGAGCGCGCGGAAGGGCGCCCCGTCCCCGCCGCCTGGTCCTGCCCGCGCCCGCGGAGGGGGAGACCGGCATGGAGCTGCGCGTCCTGGGCGGAGGGCTCTACTGGCTGCTGCTGCCACTCGCTCTGCTGGCTGGTAAGGAGGCGGCGCGGGCAGCCAAGCCCCCCCCCTCTCCTCCCCTCGCGGTCTCCCAGGTGCGGAGAGAGGGGATCGGGGCCACCACACCCCCTCATCATCCCCAGCCTGGGCGTTATGGCGGCGCGGGGGTGGCTGGGTTTCCTAGTCCCCCACACCTGGGAGGCGCCCGCTTGGGGAAAGGTGGTGCGGTCCTTTTGGGCCGGGCGGACTGCAAAGCTCGCAGAAAACGGGCAAGCCTTCGACCTCTGCAGGTCTCTTCTCGCCGCCTCGCCTCAGTCAACTTGCACTTGGGAAGCCCCAGTGCCCCGACGGGCTTACTGGGGGCCAGCCCCTGCTCTCTTTCTGCGTGTGGTTTTCTTTGGCGGTTTGGGTCGTTGGAGGGCTCCTGCCCGGTTGGCTGAGGGAGCCTGGTTGAAGTGTGCCAGGAGCGCAGGTCTCGACGAAGTCCTGGCTTCATCCTCCCTCTGCAGAATGTCCCCAAACAAGCTCTGGAAATAGGGACTGCGCAGCGAAGAGGGTTGAGCTAAATGACCTCTAAAGACCCCTTACGTTGTTTCACGTGAGTTCTCTCTGGAGTGCCAATCCTCTCCCCTTCCCCGTTCTGGGCTCCCAGATCCCGACTGAAAGAAGAGGCGAGGGAGAGCCACTAGGCAGAGGGGCAGAATTCCTCGCCTGTGACTGAATGGCCCATGTGGGGATTTGGTTGTGAGTCACCTTGGGCGGGTTAGAGGGAGAGAAGCTGCTACTGGGGCACCCTGCAAAAGACACGCCAACAGCAGCCCTCCTTGGGTCCTTGTGAGGCGGCCTGAAAGCAATCCGCTCCAGCGCCCCCCCCCCCCCCCGCCAGACACGTGTGTAACTTGTCTGCTAACAAGGGGCATTTGTAGACTGGGAGAGCAGGGCGCGGGTGTGGGTGGGTGTAATTTTAACTCTCCGTTTGAGTTTCCTTATTTTGCCCACGCTGCTCTTTCGGTGGCCAGGGATTGTTTTGCCTTTGGACCAGTCCCACCTGGCGGGGGGGGGGGGGGACAGGAAGTCATGTCCCGGGGTGAGGGGGGGAGTGTGGTTCTTTCGTCCCCTGATAACGTTTATTATTGCGCTGTTAACAGACTGTTTGTGTGTGTAATGATAGTGAAGCGGAAACATGGCTAGAAACACAAACAGTGTTGCAGAGTGGGGCAGTTTTTCCTGGGAACCCCCCCCCCCCTCCTCGGTCTTTGCTCAGCTCACAGATGGGGGCTCAGTTGGCAGTGAGTGACGGACCAGGAAAGGCAGCCTGAGGTCGTGGCAGCTGTGAAAAGGGCGAATTCTATGTGGGCAGGGAAGGGATAGAAAATAAAACTGCCTTTATACAAGTTTATGGTGCAACCACAACTCGGAATACTGTGTACAGTTCTGGTCGCTGCATCTCCCAAAACGGTGTGATAGAGCTGGAAAAAGGTGCAGAGAACAGCAACGGCATGATCAGCCGGCTGGAGCTGCTCCCCCCTGAGGGACGTTTTACAAAGTTTAGGGGTTAGTTTAGAAACAAAAGGCCAGTAATGATGGACAATGAAAAGTTGTTTAACATTATGCATGGTGGCGTACACCAGCCTCTCCCAGCCTGGAACCCTCCAGATATGTTGGACTACAACTCCCATCATTACTGGCAGGGAATGATGGGCACTGTAATCCAGGATGGGGAGAATGAAGGACCTCTTCACAAGTGTAAAGTTAACATATGGGTTTTTCTGTCGAGGATGTGGCGATGGCCACCAACTTGGATGGCTTTTAAAGGAGGTTTGCTTTCCTGGAGTCTCTTGGGAGTGAATGAAATGTGGGTAGAAGCAGGGATTATTATTTTTTTGAGGATGCTGATAAACCCAGAACCTCCTACTCGAAATACCTGAGGCCGACAGTTGGAAATGTCGAAATAATTGGCCCTCTGCGTATCTGGCACCTACAAAAATGCCAGGTCCAGTGCCTCTTAGGGATTTGAAATAGTTTTTCCGGCCTTGTCAACGGGGGGGCCTTGTCACAGGGGTGGGGCTCCTTTCTTATTCAGAAGTGAATTGCCAAAGTATGACAAGGTGCTGAATCAAAATGATGAATCCTTCCTTTTGGGTGAAGCTTTTCCACTATCACAGCTCCATTAGGTTGTGCAACGGATCTCATCTTCAACCCCCTCCCAGCCTTTCATTCATCACCTTTCTCTGCTAGTTTAAACAACCAAGAGTCTTGGGACACCTTAAAGACAAACAGATTTATTCTGGCAGGCGCTTCTGTGGACTAGAGCTCATTTTATTAGGTGTGTGGGGTATTATGGAGAGTTTCAGGTTTGTGTACAGTTTAGGTGGGGATGGTGGGTAAATTGTAGAGGTTGAGGTGGGAAGGAAATTAAATGTAGAAACTGCTGACAGTGACAGTCACAACTGTGGTCATTCACAGCTCAGTTGTTGCTGATAACTCTACTAGCTTGTTATCTAGCTCACTCTTCCCCAGTCTGGTACCCTACAGATGTGTTGGGCTACAACGTCCATCACTTTCAGCCAGCATGGCCTGGTGTCCTCCAGATGTTGGCTAGTGAGTAATGGGAATTGTAGTCTGGATACCAGGTTGGCAAAAGCTGTCCTAGTTCTCTCCCTCTTTCCCCCTCTGTTCTCTATTTTCAGCTGTCTAAATATAGATTGTAGGCTTATTGGGGCTGAGGCCTAGTGTTTGCTTAGGTTATGCCAACCAAACCTAGGTTATTTCCTCAACCTAGGGCTGATATGAGCTGTAGTTTAAAACATCTGGAGGACACCAGAACATCTGGAGGGCTGTGTTGTGTCATGCTGGAACATGCAATGTACCTTGATGGTGCTATATATATAAGGGTAAGAATTTATTCCATTGTGAAATAGAGCTTGTTATCACAGGATTAGGTAGAGGAGAATCCTTGCATTTCATAAAATAATGTCAGCGTCTTGCTGTGTACAGAATGCTTTACAACTCTGTTCAGGAATTGAGTTTTGTCCGGCTATTTCCAAAGGAAGCTCCGATCCTGCTGGCAGCTAAACCGTAGCTGAATTGTGTAAGAGAGGTGGAAACAACTGGGTGTGTTTAGCCTGGAGAAGAGAAGATTGAGGGGAGACATGGTAGCACTCTTCAAATACTGGAAAGGTTGTCACACAGAGGAGGGCCAGGATCTCTTCTCGATCCTCCCAGAGTGCAGGACACGGAATAACATGCTCAAGTTAAAGGAAGCCAGATTCCGGCTGGACATCAGGAAAAACTTCGGGAAGTCAGATTCCAGCTGGACATCAGGAAAAACTTCCTGACTGTTAGAGCAGCACGACAATGGAACCAGTTACCTAGGGAGGTTGTGGGCTCTCCCACACTAGAGGCCTTCAAGAGGCAGCTGGACAAGCATCTGTCAGGGATGCTTTAGGGTGGATTCCTGCATTGAGCAGGGGGTTGGACTCCATGGCCTTATAGGCCCTTTCCAACTCTACTACTCTATGATTCTAAGTTACAGTGCTGAAGTCCATGGGGCTAAGTATGTGGGCCCTTGCAGGAGCAGGGCCTTGTGTTGTCCTGATAATCTGTTTTTTGTGTCATGATCTCTTCTCTATTTGTTTAAAAGTACATTGACCGGAACTAAGGCGGGACTTCCTTGGGCGACAGCTATTGTCGAAACGAGATACTTCAAGTTTTCTTAGGCCCCTCTTGTTCCATGGCAGGGATGAAGAGGGAAAGGGACCATAAACTGGCAATGAAAGAGGAGGCAAACTCCAGGGCTCAAAAAGGAGAAGAGGAGTTTTATTATGCTCAGCGTGTTCCTAGAACACAGTGTGTACAAGCACCTTAAAGAAGGATTTATTGCTGATCTTGGAATCAAGGAATTGAATAACTATAAACAGATCCTGGAGAAGGAGACATCTCGGAAACATGTTGAACATAATAAATCCCTCTTCTCTTTTTGAGCATCGGCGTTTACCTCCTCCTCTTCCTCCTCCTCTTGGTCCATCTCATGGTTCCGAATTATTCCGAATGACTACAAGGTTTGGCTTTTTCTCCATTCCGTGGATTGTTCTTAATGGTTCCCCGGGTTTCTCCTCTGCATCAGCTGCCTGTCAAAATGTTGACATGAAGAGGTCCAGTCCTTCCCCCTTCTGCGTTCACACCCCAGAAAGGCCTGGGTTTGGAAATCCATGTACACATCCAGCCGGCCAGTTATACACAAATATTTAAAGAACAAGCGACGCCCTCGCCGTTCCCGCGCTGTTGCAAAGGTAAACTCTGGAACAGCAGCTTAGGAAAAAGAGGTCCGGGTGTTGTGAAGAGACGTGAAGTCAGGGTCTGTGTCCCTCCCAAATTGTCCTGCCAATGAAGTACTTTTGAACTGGACGGAGAGAATCAGGCAGCTGTTAGAGATCCGTGGCTTGGATTGACGGTGTACTTGCTAAGAATGTTCCCTCCAAGTGCAATGCTAATTCGCTCTGGATTTTTGGGGGGTAATCCATTCATTCTGGCTACAGGAAGCATTCTTCTGCCCTGCAGGTTGGAAACTTGCCATGTGTGCTTGCATCCTGGAAACGGAAGGCCGGCTTTTCTCCCCACGACCCCACTACACACATTTGCAGAGCACGTCACTAATAGCAGGTTGGGCTTTGCTACGCTCTGAGCAACTTGCTTTAAATCAGCACTCTGAAAACTGTTTGCGCTTGAATCTGGCTTGACTACGGGCGGGCTGCGTTTGCCTCCCTGCCGTATTTTGAGCGGAGTGGCATTTCCACACAGCATTCCTGGTTCGAAGCAAGCTAATTCTGTATTGGCATGTGCAAGTGTGTAACTGAGCCCTGCAGACTGGCTGGACACGCTTGCTCTTTGCTTCTGGGTGAAGCATCTGAGCTCTGCAAGGAAGAGACGTAGGACAGGGGTGGCCAACGTTTCTTCTCTTGAACGATCGTCTCTTCTCCGGACAGTGGGCTGGGACTGCTCAGCTTCTTATTAAAAGCTTGCCAAATCTAGCAGTGGGGATTTGGCAGTTATGGAACATGTGAAGGGCATTATGTGTAAATATTGATCGTCTGACAGGCTGGCTCCAAGTGTCAAACTTCCGCTTCTTACAACTTGGGTCAGGAAGGCCAGGAGAACCGACTGTGTGGGCTATCCCAGGCCTAGGATGTCATAGAATCATAGAATAGCAGAGTTGGAAGGGGCCTAAAAAGCCATCGAGTCCAACCCCCTGCTCAATGCAGGAATCCACCCTAAAGCATCCCTGACAGACTTAGCCCCATGGACTTCAGCACTGTAACTTAGAATCATAGAGTAGTAGAGTTGGAAAGGGCCTATAAGGCCATGGAGTCCAGCCCCCTGCTCAATGCAGGAATCCACCCTAAAGCATCCCTGACAGAGGGTTGTCCAGCTGCCTCTTGAAGGCCTCTAGGGTGGGAGAGCCCACCACCTCCCTAGGGAACTGGTTCCATTGTCGTACTGCTCTAACAGTCAGGAAGTTTTTTCTGATGTCCAGCTGGAATCTGGCTTCCTTTAACTTGAGCCCGTTATTCCGTGTCCTGCACTCTGGGAGGATCGAGAAGAGATCCTGGCCCTCCTCTGTGTGACAACCTTTCCAATATTTGAAGAGTGCTATCCTGTCTCCCCTCCATCTTCTCTCCTCCAGGCTAAACATGCCCAGTTCTTTCAGTCTCTCTTCATAGGGCTTTGTATAAAATGGGCTGCGTTTTTTCCTCACCTCCCTCTTTTTTTTTTTTTTTTGGTCACCTTGCGGTCCTGGGAAGCCACCTCAGCTGTGCAGCCTTTGAATTTCAGCCAGGCGAAATCAATAAAGCCGCATCCGCGGAAGCCGCAGGAATTGTGTGGGGCCAGGAAGGTGTATTGGATGATGGTTTAAGGAGCAGACTGGCAAGAGCAGCGGATCCTGCTTGAGCTTTAGCACAAAACTGTTCACCTCAGCAGCCTTGGTGCCTTGGCAGCTGGCTGGCTGCTTTGCATCTGGTTCTGAGTCATGAGAATCCTGCCCTGCACTTGCAGAGTACGATGCTCGGATCACGCCATGCAGGGGGGCACAGAACCCTTCTCAGCCCGAGGGCCGGATTCCATTTCAGAGAAGCCCTTGAAGGGCTGCATTCCAGCGATGGGCAGGGCCAAAGTCGAAGGAGGTGTGGCCAAAACCCCAGCCTATTTTAGCGCAAAGCTCTTATCTCCAGTAACGAAAAGGCATTTTGGAACGGGGAAGAAATTGCTCCAGAAGATTGATGAATGTGAGAAAGTGGGTGGAGCCGGTGGAAGGGGGCATGGGCGTCTGGGGGAACTCAGGTGGGCTGGATTTGCCCTGTGGCCTGAGGCTTAACTCCCCTGACTTGTCGGGCTGTGTGTGTGTTGGTGCTGGTACTGGAAATCCCCCAGCAACCAGACTGGGGGTGCCAGTGAGCCATTTCCCTTTTCATCTGGCAGCAAGAGGGACGGGTGCAGCTCCTCAGCTGGCCTGGCACCCCGGGGGCAGAGAGAACCGCTTGCAGGCCAACCGGACACACGTGGCATCTTCTAGTCGTGCAATGAGGCTCCTTGGCTGAGATGGGGCGGTGACTGACTGATAAGGCAATTCTGACCCATTTCATTCCTGGCCCCTTTTGCTGCCAACCTGCCGCCCCTCCTTCTTTTCTTTTTCCTAGGTGGCTGCAGAAACTGGCTGCGCAGTCATACTGTCGTTTCATTTGTGGTAACAGCAGACCGCCCCGGGTGGGGAAGAGATTTTGCAAGCCACAGGAGGAGCAGAGGGACTTTCTGTGTGGTTAGCATTTGCCTCCCCAAGATTAATTCCTTGACTGACAAAATAGCCCTTTCTCTCTCTCTTTCTTAAAGAAGCGCTGAGTTTCTATTTGTTCCCGCTCGTGCACGTCTGCCTCTCCCCGTCTCTCCCCCTCCCGCACTCCCAGTGGTGACTCATGGAGTCTGCAGGATGTGAGAAGTTTAATTATAACTGCTTGCAAACGCCACAGTGAGTTCTTCTGGTTCAAGCCCTGCTTTTCTGGGCACTGCTCTCGCAAGGAAACTGCTACGGGGAATTGTGACTGAATTGATGTCATTCACGAGCTACAAGATGATCATTTGCTCATTTGTTTATAAAGTGCCATCTGTGTGCATGGCACTTTGCAAAGAGCAGGTGTGAGACGTCCCTGCCCCAAGAGGCTTACAATCTGGGTTTAAATGCCACCCTCCCTGTATCCTGGGAAGGAAACTACAATACCACCAATTCTTGGATTCCTGTTCAAAGCTCAGTGGGGTTTTAAAGAAGGGTCACGTGCCCTTTAAAGCTAGGTTGTTAAAAGATACGACGGTTATTCGCCACTAGCTTCGCATGGTTTCAAACAGCCCTTCGTCTGATACAAGCAAAGCTTTCAAGCAAACATACTCAGCTGTCAGAGTTGGCCACAATGTGCCTGTTCCATTTGAATGAAGCCACACCTTGGCACTGACACTCCCTTGGTGAAGATTCGTGGCCCCCTGAAGTAAGGGCCTGCTCTGTACATTAAGAACATCAGAAGTACCCTGATGCTGGATCAGACTAAGGGTTCATCCAGTCCAGCACTCTGTCCACACAGTGGCCAACCAGCCATCGGCCAGGGAGGAACAAGCAGGACATGGTGCAACAGCACCCTCCCACCCATGTTCCCCAGCAACTGGTGCACACAGGCTTATTGCCTCAAATACTGGAGATAGCACACAACCATCAGGGCTAGTAGCCATTGATAGCCTTCGCCTCCAGGAATTTATCCAACCCCCCTTTAAAGCCATCCAAATGGGTGGCCATCACTATATCTTGTGGTAGTGAGTTCCATAATTTAACTCCGCTGTGTGAAGAAGTCCTTCCTTTTATTTGTCCTGGATCTCCCACCCATCAGCTTCATAAGATGACCCCACTGGGTTCTGGTACTTTGAGAGAGGGAGAAAAATGTCTCCCTGTCCACATTCTCCATACCATGCGTGATTTTGTACACCTCTATCATGTCTCCCCTTATCATGTCTCCCACTACATTCCCTTAAGGGGGCGCTGTCCCACAGAAGAGGGGAGGTGCAGGCGAAACACTCTGTCCATTGGCTCACGAATCTGCCCTGGCTTCAAACTCTATGGATTGCAAAACTATGTGCTGCTTAGAGATGCCTGCGCCCAGTGGCTGAAGATGTTACTGCAGACTGCAACCACATGGACACTTTTTAAGTTAATTAATGCGTTTTAAAAACAAAATAACTTTGAGGCGCACGCCTCTGGGGTCCTCTTGGTATGGATGTCGAGTTTCAGGTCTCTGGGTTTCCCAGTCTTGGTGCTGTGGCACAGACAGACAGACAGGACAAGCAAAAGAGAAGATTCCACGAAACAAAGGGAAAACAATCAAATCCTAAAAAAACCGGAGCCCTGGAGAGTGCTATAAAGAATGACAGAAAAATATTTGTGGGAGTGAGTATATTTGAGTCAAAGCAGTTATAAAGGGAGCACCTCAAGAGAATTGGACATATATCAGTGGAATTAGGGATATGGGATTTTTTACAAGCATACTGGTTTATAACTTGTTTCAAACACTTCTTCAGAAAAACGTCCCTAAGATCCTTCTTCAGAAAAAACATTTCTTCACGGTTTTCTTCAGAAACACTTTTTTGCAATTCTTAACAGTTCTTATTCCAATTAGTCTCAGTTGGTTCCTGTGAACTCAGGGTTGACCTCGGGGCTACGAAGAAACTCCTTGGAGAAGATCTTCCATAGGGAGATAAATCTCATCTCATGCGTACCCTCCTTAATTTTAACTGTAAGAGGAAAATGGGCGCCTGAGACCAGAACTACATCTTGCAGAAACCGTCTTCAAGAAAACTGCTTGAGTTGCTGCTGTTGATATATGTCCAAATCTCTTGAAATACTTCCTGGATAACTGCTTTGACTCAAATATTCTCACTTTCACAAATATTTTGTGTAATTCTTTATAACACCTTTCAGGGTTCTGTTGCTTTTTGCATTTGTTTGTTTTTTCACGGATCCTCTTTCGTTAATAGACGTGTCATTGTGTGTGCACCGTCACTGAGCATTGAAAGGCCTGGCCCTTGCTCTCCAAATCTGCAGTATCTTGTTTTTATTTATTTATTTATTTATTTATTGCATTTATATACCGCCCCATAGCCGAAGCTCTCTGGGCGGTTTACAAAAGTTAAAAACAGTAAACATCAAAAGTCTACAAAATTTTAAACCATCAAAAACATGAAAACAACAGTATCCATTTAAAAACAACAGTTGTTCTTCCAGCCTTGTTTAGGGTGCAGGTTTCCATGCTAATGTGAACGTGGATCACGCAACAGATCTGTCAGTGGCTACGTGGTTTTATTTATTTATTTATTTATTACATTTTTATACCACCCAATAGCCGAAGCTCTCTGGGCGGTTCACAAAACCGGTTGATGATAACTTTGTAAAAGGGAGCAGCAATCGGCATCTGCTCAAAGTGGCTGTAGTTACGCCTTCTCTCCCGGTGCTGTGGCAATTGGATCAGGTCCTGGGACTGAGCTCTGATAAAGCCTGGTTTGAGGTCGCCTCTGATTGAGCGCCTTGCATTCCTCGCCCTCCAGAAAGGTGTGTGAGAAGGTGAGCGTGTTGTGTCTGTGACGTCTAGCGACAGCGTCACTCCACTCTTCAGGCCCCGCCTTTGCCTTCACTCTCACTCTCATTCCCGTGCAACATGTCTGTCCTGTCCCGCTGAGCTGGTGTTCTTGGTTTCACTTCACTTCACTGGATTCCCTCCTCCTCCTTTTTTTCCATGACTCTCCTCTTGTCACCCGATCACCTGCCGAAATTGTCCTGAAGGTCTCCTTCAGCCAGCTGTGGTGCTGTCATTGTCAAATGAAAAGGTCCCGGAAGTGGAGTTTGTTTCGGAGCTGCGCATTGAAAGTAGGAATCTCTGCCCCCCAATATACGTGTGTGTGTGTGTTGGGCAAAGCAGGGGTTACTCAATGGAAAAGCCGATGCACTCTGTACATGAACAGTGGCATTGACTTAGCATTCAGGTTTTTAAATAAAATATATATTAAAGAATTAATTAGCCTGGCTTTTAAGAGTTTATTCAATAACAGTTTTGCACTGTTCAGATTTTAAGATGGTGCTTATTTTAGGGTTCCAGAGGGAAAGAGAGAGATCTTAAGCTGCAATCGTATACATATGTCCCTGGAAGGAATTTCCATTGAACATCCGAACTGACATGGATAGGATTGCACCACAAAGCATGAAAACATGCAGCTTGACAACTAAATGGAATTCTTTTTTCCATGATGTTTGGGCATATGGCATGGAAAATATTCCCTCGGCACACTTAGGGCGGAATGCAATGGATGTTTAGACAGAATGCTGGGTGTTGTACAACTTTTTTCTGCCTAAACATGCATAGCAGTGCACCCGTAATACAGCAAAATGGCTCTGAATAGATGCAAATTCAAGACCCATCAGTATTGTAGATCTTGCTATAAAAGCTGCATTGGCATTGATTTTATCTGGGCGCTCTCTGCTTTGGGTTTCCTGGGTTTTCTTATTAGAAACTGTCGTAGCTTCCCCCCCCCACCCGAAAAGCAAACTCACTCCTTGCTTTAGATCAGCCTTCCTCAACCTGGGGTGCTCCAGATGTGTTGGACTACAACTCCCAGAATGCCCCAGCCGGGGCATTCTGGGAGTTGTAGTCCAACACATCTGGAGCGCCCCAGGTTGAGGAAGGCTGCTTTAGATGCTAACAAGAAGGAACAATTATTCTTTAAAGTTTCATTTTTCATCAAACCGGATGCTAAGAGCCTGCATGGCTTATGTCAGACCCTTGAAAACAGACGCAGCGTCTGCTGCTCTCAGCCCCACTGAACAGTTGGGGGTTCAGGGGACAATTTATGATTAAGGCTTTGGTTAATCTGCCCCTTCGAAATTGCAGCTCTGTTTTCACATCATCATGATTGACAAGAGAGGTCCTGAAGCGCAGCCCTGCTGGATCAAACCAAGTTTTGGCCTAGTGACAAACTGCGTCACAGCATAGGCGTTGTGACCCAGGTTTTCCAGATCAAAGCGTTTACCTGCCTCTTTGTTCCTTGTTTCGCATCAGCAGCTTTGTGTCCTATTTAGGTTTTGTTCAGGGCAGAGGAATCTGGATTTGTAGCAAGGCCAACTTGGTTATGTTCTCAAGTACCTGCTGATCCACCTTCCCCCAGGAAAGCCTCTATGCGGGCTCTCCAGTCTGAGTAGACGTGTTGGTCTTAGCAATGGAGTGTAGTGGTTAGAGTGTTGGGGAGATGTGAGTTTAAATCCACCACTCATCCGTGAAGGTCATTTCATAGAATCATAGAATAGCAGAGTTGGAAGGGGCCTACAAGGCCATCGAGTCCAACCCCCTGCTCAATGCAGGAATCCACCCTAAAGCATCCCTGACAGATGCTTGTCCAGCTGCCTCTTGAATGCCTCTAGGGTGGGAGAGCCCACAACCTCCCTAGGTAACTGATTCCATTGTCGTACTGCTCTAACAGTCAGGAAGTTTTTCCTGATGTCCAGCTGGAATCTGGCTTCCTTTAACTTGAGCCCGCTATTCCGTGTCCTGCACTCTGGGAGGATCGAGAAGAGATCCTGGCCCTCCTCTGTGGGACAACCTTTCAAGTATTTGAAGTGTGCTATCATTTGGTGACCCTGGGTGAGTCAGTTACACACACTCACTCTCAGCCTAGCCTACCTCAGAGGGCTGTTGTGCAGACAGGATGGGGAAATGAAGGGAACTATTTTTGCTGCCTTGACTCCTTGTAGGAACACTTGGATAAAGACACTTGGATACATGGCCCTCACAAGAAATGCAGCACCAATGGCCTGGTGCCTTCTTTCATTCTGCCAGGTGCTCAAAATGCTGGTCAGGAGCGTCTGTTAGGCACCAGAATACAAGAAGCAGCCTTATAGCATTTCTTTCTACTCCAGTCTTCTGGCTGGGGATGATGGCAGTTGTAGTCTAGCCCACCTGAAGGCTGTTCACATGGGGAAGACTGGTCTTTTCTGATGGGCAGCAGCACTCCAGGACCAGAGAAGGGACTTTGTCGTCACCTGCTACCTGGTCCTTTTTACCTTGAGATGCCGGTGCTCGAACCTGGGGCCTCTAGCAGAAAGGGCATCTGCTTTGCTGCGGAGCTGTCGCCTCTTCCCTGTAGCATTTGGGCCCTTTCTCAGGTGCGCATGTCAAAAGCAGCCCTTGAGGCTTGGTCTCTGTGGCTCTCTGTGATGCCAAATCTCGAAGTGGTTTCCCCCTGCGCATGGCATCTATTTGGCTGGGTGGAGATTAAAGAACGATACGCAGCAGTGACTCCCGGTTCGTCTCCAGCCTGCCTCTGAGAACAGTCTGCATCATGCAGGTACAGGATGCTCGCCGCCTTTCTCGGTGTCCTGTGTGCCGCTTTCTATGAATTTGTGCAGTTTGATTTAGCACAGCCGGACGCGATTAGCTCAGTTGGCACGATTTGTGGCAGGATGGTGGTGGTTGGGGCAACTTAAGGATTTCCACTGGTCTTGACTCTAAGCTCTTCTGTTGTCGCTTGGATGTAGTCATTGCACTTGCAAGAACGGATGGAAAAGCAAGCGAGCAAAAATACTCCGAATCTTTCAGAGCTCTTCACTTTTACATTGTTTCCTATTCTCTGCCCGTGTCGCACAGCAGGCAGGTATCCTGGATTCGGTGGGAGGAGAGCAGATTATCGAGATCCCTGATGGGTGACCCTGTGAGAGGGATCCCATCTTCATCAGGTGGTGGTAAATGGGGAAATGAAGGGAACTATAGGATGAAGATGCAAAAGATGGCCCTCACGGAACAAGGAATGCAGCGTCAGTGATGTGCGGCTTCCCGTTTCATTCTGCCAGGTGCTCAAAAGTGCTGAGAGGGAGCATCTGAGTTAGGCAGCAGAATTATTATTATTATTATTATTTATTTATTTATATAGCACCATCAATGTACATGGTGCTGTACATGCCAGAAGTGGCCTTACAGCATTTGTCTGTCGAGACCAGTGCTGTCTATTCCAGTTGGGGATGATGGTTGTTGTGGCCTAGCATAACTGGAGGCTGCTGGTTTGGGGAAGATTGATCTGTTCTGACAGGCAGCAGGGGTTTTCTCTGCCACGGCGTATCACTAAAACCCTGTAGTAGCCACCATGGCAATTTCCTGAGTAATTTCCCCAGTGAAAGAAAGGGACCCACAGTCAGGAAAACCTGAATCACCCCTTTCCTCTCGCTCTCGGCCTGGATGATGGTTCTTAGGCATTCTCTGCCCGTGGCGATGCTGCCTTTTACTAGTGTAACTAGAGAGTCACGTAGTGCTAAGGCCCTGAGCTGTGAACCAGCAAGTCCTTGATCCGGATCTCTGTGGGTGGCCATAGGTAAGCCGGCCTCCGCTTCCACTGCGGCATGGAGATGACCTACCTTGCAGGCTTGTTGTTACGGTTACTGAGATAATGTACATGTAAAACAACAGCTTGTTTTCATGGAGGCAGTGATTCCTCCATATAGGAGAAAATAGCACGAACTCAGTGATCAAGGACCTCTATCGCTGGAGGTTGATGGTGACGCATCACGCTTTATGTGTAGAAGGACCCCCAGTTCAAGATTCAGCATCTGAATCCCCACCAAACTGGGGAGAGGCAATGAGTGGGGTACTGCAGGGCTCAGTCCAGGGCCCAGTGCTCTTCAACATTTTTATTAATGATTTGGACGAGGAGGTGCAGGGAATGCTTATCAAATTTGCAGATGACACAAAATTGGGTGGGATAGCTAATACCCTGGAAGACGGAAACAAACTTCAAAGTGATCTTGATAGGCTGGAGTGCTGGGCTGAAAACAACAGGATGAAATTTAATAGGGATAAATGCCAAGTTCTACATTTAGGAAATAGAAACCAAATGCACAGTTACAAGATGGGGGATACTTGGCTCAGCAATACTACAAACGAGAAGGATCTTGGGAGAGCCCACAACCTCCCTAGGTAACTGATTCCATTGTCGTACTGCTCTAACAGTCAGGAAGTTTTTCCTGATGTCCAGCCGTAATCTGGCTTCCTTTAACTTGAGCCCGTTATTCCGTGTCCTGCACTCTGGGAGGATTGAGAAGAGATCCTGGCCCTCCTCTGTGGGACAATCTCTCAAGCACTTGAAGAGTGCTATCATGTCTCCCCTCAATCTTCTCTTCTCCAGGCTAAACATGCCCAGCTCTTTCAGTCTCTCTTCATAGGGCTTTATATACAGTTGTCTCTTAATTATTATTATTATTATTATTATTATTATTTATATAGCACCATCAATGTACATGGTGCTGTACAGAGTAAAACAGTAAATAGCAAGACTCTGCCGCGTAGGCTTACAATCTAATAAAATCATAGTAAAACAATGAGGGGAAGAGAAGGCAAACAGGCACAGAGTAGGGTAAAACTAACAGTATAAAGTCTGCACAACATCAAGTTTTAAAAGCTTTAGGAAAAAGAAAAGTTTTTAGTTGAGCTTTAAAAGCTGCGATTGAACTTGTAGTTCTCAAATGGTTTACTTAAGTCAGTAAACGTTTACATATGATTAAAACAACATCTGAAGAAAATAAGGGTAAGACGTGTGTGTAGGTGAATCCCTTTGAATTCTATGGGTCTTACTTCTGAGTCGACACGAATCGGATTGCAATGCTGATGTTCTCTTTGGCATTAGGTATTCCTATGTTTATTTTGTTTTCACCTGTATTTTTATCTGGCCTTAACATTTAAGTTAAATATTTATTAAAAAGGAAGGTGCATTTCTTCCTTTGTGCAGGTGAAGGAAGGATGCCTCTTTTTAAAGATGGTGCTTGCCACTATATTCAAAACAACGATTAAATCAGTGCAAGGCCTACTTTGCGAGCCTTTGGGCTGTTAGCTAGCCCTTGCATTGATCGTGATGGCTTTCCTGTAACAGTCGTCTCAATAGTTTCCAGCAGCCCTCTGCAAGGTCTGGTGGCCTTTATTCATTTACTTATTTATTGGATTTTTATACCACCCAATAGCCAAAGCTCTCTTGGTCTCCTCTGCTCTTGGTTACTCTGGGGTCTCTTTGTCCCCCCGACCCCACTTCACCCCTGAGACCATTAGTGGACGCCTGCATTGTGAAATTGCATTAATTTTCCATAAAAACAGGATGCCGTGGGTGAAATGGCCTCCGTGATTATATTTTCTTTCCAGTAAGCGGAAATCTAGACACTGTCCTTCCTTTTCTTCTTTGCTTTTCTAGGGGTATTGCTGGCTTGGCACGGGGAGAGTTTTGTTCTCGCTCTCTCTCTTTTTTAACTCTCTCCCGTGGGAGCAGAGAGCACTCTGTCCTTCTTTTAATTAGCGCCAAATTGGTTTTTCATCTGGATAGTAAAAGGGAATTGCAGTCTCTGTATAGATTTCTCGGGCGAGGTGTGCTGCATCTGGTGCGTTTCAGCGTCTTGTGCGTTTCAGCGGCTTGTGCGTTTCAGCGGCTTGTGCATTTGCTTGGTTGACACCCAGCTGAGCGCTTGGTTTGGCCCAGGAGCTGGAGGAGGTCTTGAAGTCTCTTTCAGTCTCTCTCCCTCTCACACTGTAGACTGTCTTGCCCACACCTCAAAGAACAAACACAGTTTGGGAAGGGCAGCAGGCTCCTTGCTCGGAGGGAGAGATGCCAAGCATTCTTCGCCCTTTCCCGAACGTACTATCGAGGTGCTGTCAGTTGCCTCCCCCACATCCCAAAGATAGTTGATTTGTTTGTTTAATTTATTTAAAGCATTTTTAACCCCACTACTCAGCCAAAAACAGCTCCTGGGGTGGCTTACATGTAAACAGTTCAACAAGACAGTCCCTTACTTAAAATGACACGACATGCAAGGAAACTGGAGTGTGGAGGGAAGAGGAAAAACAAATAAAGCAGATTTTCAAGCAGGGCTGGTGTCTCCCTCAGTGCAGCCTGGAATGGCTGTTGGCAATGGTGCTGCTCCCTCCTCTAAACGTGTTCTCTCATTTTGCCTTGCCCTGCGTGGGTGAGTAGGGCCAAGGTTCTCGCCAAATAGCAGATGGGGGTGGTCGGCTTGTATCTGGGTGGAACCACTTGAGCCTGTAGGTGGGACGCTCACAGGGTGGGAAAGCCTGTCCATACAAAAGAGCATTCCCTGCATGTAGAAAAATAGCGTTTCAGGCAGGAAGTGAGGCACATCCCCGCCCCTGGCTAAATAACGTGTTTGAATGGAAACACATTGCTGGGCTATTGAGACTTCTTCGGTCAAGCCTGAGATTCTTGCCAGTTATTACCTTGGGGCAGAAATGGGATAGGAGATATACTATAAAGGAAGGTTGTCTTGCGTGGAGGAGCATTGCATGGTGTGAGCCCTCACCTGCAGTCCAGAAACGCCTTAACCCCACTCATCTGTTTGTTGGGGGAACGAGGCCCTAAGATGGTGCAATGGGTCCAATTCACCCAGGTGCTGTTAGCACTTTTTCCTCTTTGGTTGCAGCTTCTATTCTTGGTTACAAAGGATGGAAAACGGAGGTTATGAAGCTGCCTCTTCAGATGTTTGAAACGATGCAAAGGCACATCTGACCTCCAAGCCTTTTCTAATGCTGGACATGTTTGGAGATCTTAGGTCATTTTGTGGAAAGGCCCTCTGTAGCAACTCCAAGACAGACAGACAGAGAGAGAGAGAGAGAGAGAGAGAACTATATCATCTATCTCTCTATTTTTCTATCTATCCACCCAGAGAGAGAGAGAGAGAGAGAAAGTGATATGAAGGCCATTTTTCCCCAAGGGATTTTTAAAAAACTTGACGAGAAAATGTCCCCCTCCCCAAGCATTCACATATATTTATATCTATCTTTTAAATATTTCCATACTTGACATTGAAAATGTTTCTGAGGCTTTCTGGCTCAGATTTAAGCTCTGCTCTCTTAACGCTCTTTCGCAATGCTTGTCTTAATTTAGCATGCGTAAAGTTGCCTCCAAACTACAGCAAAATTCTGTGCCTGTCTACTCAGAAGATGTGTCCCGTTTAAGTTCACCGGGGCTTCCTTACTCCCAGATAAGCGTTACAGGCCTTGGAGTGAAAAGATCATCTTGCTCCCAACACAGTCTAACAGGAAGTGGGATGTTCTCAAAATAAACGTGACTTGGAGACAGGAAAGCGTCACTGTGGTGCATTCACACGGCTTCCAAATATGCTAATTCATGTTTCTCTCCCATAATTGTGCAACGAAAACTACCTAAAGATAGCATCTGCCTGTGAGCATTGTAGGATGGCTCATGGCTTGCTGTGTTAGTCTGTTGTAAGGAAAACAGCAGTCTTGTGGCACCTTTGAAAGTCTTAGTATGTTCCTTGTTTGTTGTTATGTTGTTTGCTTTTATTATTATTATTATCATCATCATCTTATAATTGTGGCATAAGCTTCTGTGGATTTGAGCCTACTTGATCAGATGCATGAAGTCTGTCTTCTGTTGGCAGGTTATATATTGTGCGTGGCATGTATACACTCAGTTGGGGAAATGGTAAACAGCGTGGACAGAAAATGCAAGAGGTCCAGCGTGTGACATTTCTGTGCAAAGCTGTCAGGTATAGGCCTTGTACCTAGTGGTTAGGTTTATTAGGAAATGCTTTGGGAATGTCAGATGTTCCCTGCAAGCTTATCTCTGTAAGCAGTTCCCATGGGAGTAGCTGGTTCACTCCTTTATCTCAGCCTTGAGGCAGCTGGTTCTCTGGGAACTTCAGAGTGTTTTGGAAAAGGTGGGGGACACTCTTTGAAGTGGGTTGTAACGTCCTGTCCTCTTGGCATGGTTTACAGGTCAGAGGACCCGTCTGTCAAGTGACTTTGAATAGGCCTTAAAGGCTGGTGCAAAGCTGAGCAGGGGGTTGGACTCCATGGCCTTGTAGGCCCCTTCCAGCTCTGCTATTCTATGATCTATGATCTATGAAAAATCTTTGCTAGGTTTCATCTCTCGACGCAGTGCGTGACCTCCCTCCTGCTTTGAATTCTATCTCCGCTTGGGACTTTGAAAGCACTCTGCACATGGACGCTTTGCTATTTGGACTTTGGATATCTAAGAACTGTGCCATGAAAAGTAGTGAGGCTTTTCATAGACTTATTTTATGTATTTATTTTTATTTATTTATTTATTTATTGCACTTATATACCGCCCCCATAGCCAGGGCTCTCTGGGCGGTTTACAGAAATTCTAAAATTAAGATAATAACGAGTATACAAAATTTAAAATTCTAAAACACAGAACATATATACATAAAGCATTAAAAACTGTTAAAAAACTCAGACTTGCATATGCTGTGGATTCTGTGTTCGTGCCCAGACTCAAGTGGCAAGGAGTTCCCAGTCCTTAGCAGAACGATGGGACTCCTGGGCCTGAGGCTTAACCTTTCCTGAAGCCATGGTAACGGGGTCAGCTCCGTAGTGGTAGGCTGAGACTGACAAGTGTATGATGGATCTCTCTCCCCGGCTCTGGTGGAACCAGAGCAACCTTTCCTGGGACTTCCTCTTAGGAAATTCATAGAATCATAGAATAGCAGAGTTGGAAGGGGCCTACAAGGCCATCGAGTCCAACCCCCTGCTCAATGCAGGAATCCACCCTAAAGCATCCCTGACAGATGCGTGTCCAGCTGCCTCTTGAAGGCCTCTAGTGTGGGAGAGCCCACCACCTCCCTAGGTAACTGGTTCCATTGTCATACTGCTCTAACAGTCAGGAAGTTTTTCCTGATGTCCAGTTGGAATCTGGCTTCCTTTAACTTGAGCCCGTTATTCCGTGTCCTGCATTCTGGGAGGATCGAGAAGAGATCCTGGCCCTCCTCTGTGGGACAACCTTTCAAGTATTTGAAGAGTGCTCTCATGTCTCCCCTCAATCTTCTCTTCTCCAGGCTAAACATGCCCAGTTCTTTCAGTCTCTCTTCATAGGGCTTTGTTTCCAGACTCCTGATCATCCTGGTTGCCCTCCTCTGAACACGCTCCAGCTTGTCTGCATCCTTCTTGAATTGTGGAGCCCAGAACTGGATGCTCTCTGGGCTCCACAATTCACAATTCACTCCACAATTCACAATTCCAGGTCACTTTGAGGAGCCAGTGTATGCAGTGTCTGGAGAAGCTCAAAGTTGTTATTGGCGTACCCTATTCACACCCACCCTCTCCGAGTGTTTGCCTTAAGGGTCGTTTTAGAAAAAAGAGCCTAAAGCTTCTTAACCAGCCTTCAGCTCTAAGTGTGCATTTTTGGACTCTGTAACCATTAGGCTTGTCTACCGTGTGATTTCCTCAATAAGAGAAGTCTCACTGATGTGAGTGTCTCGTGTCAGCTTGCCAGCACGTGTGAATGCCAGAGGGAACAAGCGTGAACACGACAAAAGCTCAAATAAGTCCAGCAACCACTCACAGCAGCTGTAATTGGCGATGTCTCTGGACAATGACTGAGTCTGCTTCTTGGTGCACATCTGTTTGGACAGCTGGGAAAGCAAAGCAGCTGTTTTCGGGTGAACTGTGGCCAACTTCTGTTCTCTCTGCTTGTGAAATGCCCTCGCGCCCACTTGTTGGCCAGTAGTTCCTAGATTCAGGGTTTTGTCTCCGGCTTGCTTGCCGTGTGCAATTGAATCCATCGCTTTGGGAAATGGCAAAGTTCCATCTTCATTCTGTCTTACCGTTGTTTTTTGCTTCCCCCCAAAAATCACTACTGAACGTCTCTCCCACCTTCAAGACCAGAATGGTGGTGGGTGGCTTCTTTCTTTTTTAAAAAATGCCCAGTTACGCAAACCCTGGTTTTTATAAGGCTTTGTGTGAGATGTTGTGTAATTTACTCCTGCAAATCTCTGCTGTTTTTACAGCCCTGTGCTATCGTTGTTAGAGAGACCTTTGCTCCTGGAGGTACTCTTTTTTTTTTGGATGCTCTTGGTGTCTGGTCCACGCTTTCTTGAAACCAGGTGCCCAGAAATTGCACCAGTGGAAATTCTGGCTCTGTCTATGCTCTTCCAAAAACCTGTAAGTCTCTAACTTCAGAGCAGTTACAAACCAGATCAGAGGACTCTTCAAGTTGTGCTGTTTGCAATTTCCTTTTTGGTCTTGTCCAAGTAAGAGGACAGACATTGAGTGTAAAAACACATTTATTTGGAATTAGAGAGATAATGGTTGAATTGGATGCAAATGTGAAAAACCTGTGGATTTTTTTTTAGCAGGGAGATTTATTTATTAATTATGGGAGCTGCAACAAAATGTTGACGTGTTGGGTGCTTCTGTTCAGTGTTCCAGCCAGTAAGCAAGCTCTGACTCCTTTCAGCATAGTGCTGTCTGTACCCTCTTCTCCTGGTTTTCCATTTTCTGTCTTTCCCCCAAATCCTAATTTAATGTTCTGTGATCACTCCATCCTTATTCGGTTGTGTGTGTGTGTGTGTGTGTGTTTTTGGGATGGGGGAAAGGATTTTTGCTCCATTGCTTTTTTCTCCCCGTAAATATTTTTCTTTCCTTTTTCCCCCCATGCTCCCCATTTCAGTGTGAAAACACTGAATATTGCAAATATTCTGCAAAATTTACCTGCACCTTTTCCTAGTACGTAAATGGCTTGAAAGGAACATTAAAAAAAGCAAGCGGAAAAAAGCTCAATGCTCTTTCAGTGTACAAAACCTCCCCTGCCTGGTTACCTGGAGAGAATTCTGAGTCACCATAGGCAACCAGGTTACATTTTGAAGGCCTGAATAGAGAGCCCAGGAAGGGAGCCTGCAGTGAGGACATCCCAAGGGTATTGCTGATGCCCCGTTTTGCTCACTTTTCTCTTCTCTATGAGGCGTCCTGCAAATCCTTCCTCTGAGAGGAAAAATCACCTGGAAATCAGGAGTTCATTGTCAGCTAATATGTTAGAAAGCTGCTAATAAACCTCTCTCAAAAGCGACTGTGAGAGTCGTGCTGAGTTTATGCCAGCAAATAATAGCTCCTGCAACATTTTTCTTGTTCTACTCTGTGTTATGTCCTTGCTTTTTCACCCCTGGTCAGCTGTCAAGATAGTTTAATTCAATTTTGTTGTTGTTGTTCTTGTAAATCCATCACTAGGAAGACTGGGTTGCTCTCACCTGGCGTGCTTTGCCAGGAGAAAATGTATTCCTCGTACCAGCTTGGAGCAACTGATAGCTATTGGATTAATGAACGTATTTGCTGTGCTTGTGGAGGATAAAGGTTGATTGCAGCAATTCTTTGAGCAAATGTTTTTAAATTCTAAAGATCTTCCTTAGTAATGATTGCCAGAGATTAGCCATGTTGTAAGCTTGAGGAGCGTGTGGTCCTCCAGATGTTGTTGGACTATAGCTTCCATCATCCTTGACTATTGACTATGCTGACTAGGGATGATCATAGAATCATAGAATAGCAGAGTTGGAAGGGGCCTACAAGGCCATCGAGTCCAACCCCCTGCTCAGTGCAGGAATCCACCCTAAAGCATCCCTGACAGAGGGTTGTCCAGCTGCCTCTTGAAGGCCTCTAGTGTGGGAGAGCCCACAACCTCCCTAGGTAACTGGTTCCATTGTCGTACTGCTCTAACAGTCAGGACGTTTTTCCTGATGTCCAGCTGGAATCTGGCTTCCTTTAACTTGAGCCCGTTATTCCGTGTCCTGCACTCTGGGAGGATCGAGAAGAGATCTTGGCTCTCCTCTGCGTGACAACCTTTTAAGTATTTGAAGAGCGCTATCGTGTAGAACCCCATGGTCAGCTGATGTTGGAGTTGGAGTCCAACAACAGCTGGAGGGCCATGGGGTTCTACACGCTTGCCCTGTTGCAGCAAAAAAGAGCAGTTTTATAGCATCTTAAAGACTAAGAAATTTATTCTGGCGTAAGCTTTCATGGGCTTTAGCCCACCTCATCAGATTCATGGAGTATTATAGAGAGTTTCATGTTTTTATATTGTACATGTGGTGGCTGTGAGTGAAAAAGAATTGTAAAGAGTGGGGTCAGAAGGAAATTAATTGCAGAGTGACAGTTATATTTATTTATTTAAGCATTTTTATCCCGCCCTTCAGCCAAAAAGGCTCTCAAGGCGGCTTACAAAAATATTTCTTGACAGTCCCTGCCCACAGGCTTAGAATCTAAAAAAAATGACACAAAAGGAAAGGGGATTGGGAGGGAGGAGCAGCAATATTGTTAACATTGCTCCTTCACAATGCAGTTGTTGTTAGTAACACAAACATCCTAGGTAAGCCAATTAACATCCTGGTACTAGACAAGCCATCCTGGTACTAGGTAAGCCAATTGACAAATTGTGTGATAAAAACCCTTTATCTTGATTCAGGCCGCTGGCAATAGAATCAAACCTGCTCATGACTTCTAATTGAGCCGTCTCTTGCTGTAATCTCCCTTTGAATAAGCATTCAATCTTCCACCGGCATTGACCAGTGTGTGGGCTTCGTGATGGAACGACTTCTGACAGTTTGCTTTTGAAAACAAGATCCTTGTGTGGTATCTTTCGTGTCATCACTTTCCCTTTCTGCATACATCCCGATAGAGAACAATTCGGGGTTTTGGCCCCGGTGTCTGAGCAAAAAGGGCTGGTGTGGTTTGTGTTCTTTTCAAGCCCAGCCAGACCATAACCGTGGGTAGCTTTCTCTCAGCCTCCCTCCCCCCTCCATTTTTAAAAAAGAAGAAGCCAACATCTGTCTGAAATCATATACCGGGAAGGCGCTTTTGTGACCGAGGCCTCTGAGACGGCGATGGGTAGAATTAAGGTCAGCAAAAGAAAAACTAGGCCAACTCTTAGAATTAAGGTCAGCTAAGAAAAGCCGGCGCAGAACTATTCTTGAGCCTGGGTGTGGATTTGGGGGTTAGTTTGTTTTGAAAAATAAAACCCAACGTTTCAGTTCAAGCTGCCTGTTGCAAGTCATTTTTTTCACGCGCTACTAAATTCAAACGCTCCAGCCTGGCTTCCTATGGCATTTCTCCCTAGGCTTACACCGGAACAACAGTAGCTGCTTTATATTGAGTCGGACCCTTGGACCACCTAGCCCGATACTGTCGACACTGACTGGCAGCAGCTTTCCAAGATTTCAGGCAGGATTCTTTTCCAGCCCTATCTAGAGACTTTAGGGATTGACCCTGGAACGCCCTGTAGGGGCTGTACCACTGAGCTGCAGCCCTTACCCCAAACATAAGGAGCTGCCTTCTACCAAATCAGACCCTGGGTCCATCTAGGCCAGTATTGTCAACACTGACTGGCAGCAACGGATCCCCAGAGTTTCAGGCAGGAGTTTTTCCAGTCTTGATAAAATAGTTAAGAGCAGAGACACCACACTGACAACAAAGGTCCGTATAGTTAAAGCCATGGTATTCCCCGTAGTAACCTATGGCTGCGAGAGCTGGACCATAAGGAAGGCTGAGCGAAGGAAGAGAGATGCTTTTGAACTGTGGTGTTGGAGGAGAATTCTGAGAGTGCCGTGGACTGCAAGAAGATCCAACCGGTCCATACTCCAGGAAATAAAGCCAGACTTGAGGGAGTGGTATTAAAGGCAAAACTGAAGTACTTTGGCCACATAATGAGAAGACAGGACACCCTGGAGAAGAGGCTGATGCTAGGGAAAGTGGAAGGCAAAAGGAAGAGGGGCCGACCAAGGGCAAGATGGAGGGATGATATTCTGGAGGTGACAGACTTGACCTTGGGGGAGCTGGGGGTGGCGACAGTCAACAGAAAGCTCTGGCGTGGGCTGGTCCATGAAGTCACAAAGAGTCGGAAGCGACTGAACGAATAAACAGCACCTGGAGATGACGGGTATTGCACCTGGGACTTCATGCCTGTGAAGAGGGGCTCTACCACTGAAAATCAACTCCCTTTGATTTGGCTTCCTTGGCCTTTTTTTTCTTTTTAAGCGTTTCACAAAAGAGGAGTCTCTTCCTGAGATAGCGTGATGCAACCTTCCCCAAGTTGCTGCCCTCTAGATGTTTTGGACTACAACACCCAGCAGCCTGACCGAATATTCCCAGACCCAGTGGGCCACAGCTGAGATAGCCATGGCTACTTCAGTTTAATGAGCCAGTGTACACTGGGGCAGTCCTTTGAAAGGAGACAGACATGGCCTTTCTTTTTAAAAAGGAAAGATTTATCTCCATAGATAGGGATCAAAGCCTGAGTCCTGCCCTGCCCTTCAGTTCTAGGCCCAAAGCCAAGGTTAGGTTTGTTCATCAAAGTTCCCACCTCACTTCTTCTGTTTCGAGGCCTGGTGAGAGCAGAACCTGATGGAGCGGCTGGTCCCAGGGTGCCTCCAGTGGAGGCTGGTGGCTCCGACGTCAGTGAGGTGGTGAACCCGCTCTGGGCTTCAGTCAGAACCAGTCAGAATTGCTCCTACCTGCAGGGCTGCTTCCAGAAAAAAGTTTCTGTAACTCATCCAACACATACCCCTGCTAAGGAAGGTATTGGAAGGAGGGCCTTGGCCAAAGATATGAAAGCAAGGGCAAACTGCTGTAAGAGGTGGCGCTCCCATAGGTATTTAGGCCCCCAAGCCATTTAGGGCTGTAAAGCTTAGTACCCAACACTTTGCATTGAACTCGGAGCCCAACTTGGCAGCCAGCGTCCTTTTTTTCAGGAGTAATATGACCACACCTGGTACAACCTGTTAGAAATCTGGCAGCTGCGTTCTGCACTAATTGAAACTTCCGAGTCGTCTTCAAGGGCAGCCCCAGGTATATCCTGCACCGCAGCGATCCAGCCTTCTCCAACCCGGTGCCCTCCAGATGAGTTGGACTGCTGGCTGCGAATTCTGGGAGGTGCACACCAACACATCTGGAGAGCATTGGGTGGGGGAAAGGCTGCAGTAAGGCAAACAGGAGTTGACCAGGGTAGGGATTCCAGTGGCCAGGGTATCGTTGCCCAGAAATGGCTGTAACTGGCCAACCAACTGAAGCCGGTAAAAGGCGCTTCCTGCCACCGAGGCCTCCAGTGACAACCTTTGAGCTAAGGAACACCCTCAGACTGCCTACCTGCTGTTTCAGAGGGATGTGAAATATGCTGTTATTTCTCTTTCAGAAATCTAACATGCAAGACAAAGCTCTCGCTCTCTCCACCCCACCCCACCGGCATTTCCCCATTTTTTTTCTTCTGGTGTCACCACTGCAAAAAATAGCCACTTAGTTCACTTCCATGAGAAAGTTCCATTTTTAAAATAAAGCCAACGTTTTGACTCTGCGTGGAAGTTAAGTGGGAAAGAGCAGTTCCCCAGAAATGTCAAATTGGGTTGATAGATCGACCATCCGGGCGCTCGCTTTTTCCAGTGAGCTTGGAAGTGGTACTTGCCCCCCCCCCCCCGCTGAGTGACAGCAGAAGGTGATGAGCCCCACATGCTCACCCAACGGAGATGCAAAAGGAGAGAGACGTTAAGAGTGGCGAATGCTTGTGCCAGGAACGTGGTTAGCTCTGCTGCCTTGCATCTCCCTCTGTTTAATATGGAGAGCTCTTCCCAAAATCAGGCCAGGGGAAAGGGGGCATGGCCATTTGGGGAGGGCTGGATCGGGACCCCAGGTAGGCCAGATTTTGCCTGTGTACCTGAGCTTCAGCACCCCTACTTTAAAAGGGAAAGTCTCTCTGGAGAGTAAAATTCTGCTCTCTTTATTCCTGCCAAGTGGCATCCTTGTGACTGGAGTGGATAAAATCTATCTCAAACTTTTAACCTTGTCCTCAGACTCTCTTTCCTTCCTACTCTGGCCTCTGTCTTACCACAGCTAGTATTAACCACCCGTATTTATTGGCTCCTCTATCTCTCTGATCTTCCACTTTATCAGCTAACCTTTGGTATACAACTAGGTAAGTTTTGGCAATGAGCCACTTGTCTTAGCCCATTGGCTGAACTGCTGTGATGTCATAGAATATTTTACAAGGATTTATTGCTGGAACGGAGTAGGGAGTAGTTGAGAGAAACCTAGTGGCAGTGCGCTCTCCTTTCTCATCCCGCTCCCAGGTACTAACTATCTGACGCAACTATAAGTTTTTTGCATTAGTAAATAATCTTGCACTTCCTCTAATTAACTGGCTACATGCACCTTCTACCCAAGAACAAAGAGCTCTGTATTAACTCCAAAGCTTGCTGATCCAACTTCTGCTGGCAAAGACTGTGCAAGAGGTTTACTTATTTTATATGTAACGTTGCAGATCGTACTGTATATTTTAAACTGATGCTGTCAAAGAATGCTGTTACACTCCTAAATTATTTACTCTTAAGTTTAGTGCTTTTAGAGAGGGGTGTATGTTGAGGGCAGCAGGGTTGACAAGGGAGATTTTCTCCACTTCTTCCTGGCTCTCTCAGTCCACGCCTGTGTCGACATGCAAGGTATTTTTATGGTTCTCTGAAATCTCCTCTCGCTGTTTCTGGACGATGCAATTTTCTGGGCATGGTAGCATTGTTCCAGAACATAGCAATTGCAGGGTTATCTTCTGTCTCAGTGGAGAAGGGTGCAGGTTTCTCTGTGAATGCAGCAATGTGCTGGCATTTGAGCTGCTTTGCGACAAAGGTAGAGTTGGCAGTGATCCATGCACAGAGCCAGATTAAGCAGTGATGCAGAAATTAGTATGGTCACTGCAGATGGCGTTCTAAACTCAAAACCTTAGTTCTACGTTACCTAATTGCTTTGGCAACAGTGAATTAGCCTACATGAGTTTTGGCCTAAGAAACCAAAGACTGGGTTTGCACGACACGACAACCCTGAACCCAGACTATTTCCCACAAGGTGGCTTATTTTAGAGCAACTGGCCATCCTGATCCAACAGAGCTAATCCATCATGAATTGCAGTGATCAGGTAGAGAGCTGCTCCTTCCGGTCGCACCTACCTGTGCTTCCTGAAGTCTCCCTCGCCAATTCCTTCCCCTCCAACAACGCCCAAACAGCACTTTAAGGAGTCTTGTGGCACCTCAAAGGCCTAAAGGGGAAGTCCTCTGCCTTTAGGACATTTTTCAGTCTAAAGATGCATAAGATTGCCCCTAAGAGATTTATTGTGGTATATTATTCAGTGGACTAGAGCCCACTGGAAACCGTTGTTTCTCATGGTGATTTGGAGGGCAAGGGCTAACTGTGCTTTGCACATTTCAACACCGCGGCAAACTATGGCTAACACTAAACAGGAAGCCAAGACGGGGGAAGTGGGACTGCCTGAGCCCACGGCTCATTTTCAGTTCCCCCCTCATGACTTTTAGAATTATCTGAGCTGAGTCATGTTCGTGAATGAGTGTTCATTTGGGGGATTGCCATGTGCTCAAGTACAAGGGACTCTTTTTGGACTTGTTGACTGAATAGCATTGTTTTTGCTCCCAATTTTACCCACATCTAAGGGCCAAATGCTCCCGTGACGTTGACCGCATCACAGTCCCTTCCGTCCACCATGAGATAACAGTGCCAGCATTAATGATTCCCCCAGCTGTACGGACCTGCTGGCGCTGCTGTGCCAAGTAGAACCTTGCAACAAATAAATGAGGGCCAAACTTGACGCTACATTACTGTAAATGCATAGTTGCATTTAAAGTGCAGTTTCTTTTAAAAGATAATAATGCAGATAGCATCACCTGTAGGTGGGGCTGATAATTACCAGTATGACTGCTGGATCCTGATAATAATCAGCCCCGCAGGTGGTCTCTAGCATCCACTGAAGTGACTGCTATGTGGTCAGTATCATGGGAAACTGACATAATGCATGTCAGTTGTTTTTATTGCCAGGATTCTGGAGGAATTTTTGCTCTATTTACAATACTCCTTCTTCCCTCCCTCCCTGCAAACTGTGCCAGATTTTCATGGGCTGATCTTTTGCTCAGTCAGGCTGGATTTTCAACATCTCCCTGACTCTCCTAAATTGTGCAATCCAGAATGTAGCCGACGATTCTGATGATGGTGCATGTGACTTTTGTACTCCACGGGGATTATAAGGGTTCAGACTGTCTACCAATGATGTCAAAGAAGGTGTGTGAGCAGCAGCAGACCAGTGGCTGTAGTTGAGATGGTGCCAGCTCTGACTGTAAAATGTGCACCGTTCTTGTGCCAGGGAGGTGGTAGCTAAGTCGTGGCTTTGGTGAGGCTCAGCCTGCCACTGGATAGGGTTCGTTAACCACAAATAACCCACAAAGAGAACCCGTAATTTGTTGTTGGTTGTGAGTTGCTTATGGATAACAAACCATGGTTTGTTAACAAGCTGAGTTCACACAACAAAACAACCCATGGTTCAACAACAGTCAACCTTGAGTGTGGGTTGGCATGTTGTGTGAACCCAGACAGTATAATGGGAATGTTCTGTGTTCCTATAAGGCAATGAGTTCATAGAATCATAGAGTAGCAGAGTTGGAAGGGGCCTACAAGGCCATCGAGTCCAACCCCCTGCTCAATGCAGGAATCCACCTTAAAGCATCCCTGACAGGTGGTTGTCCAGCTGCCTCTAGTGTGGGAGAGCCCACAACCTCCCTAGGTAACTGATTCCATTGTCATACTGCTCTAACGGTCAGGAAGTTTTTCCTGATGTCCAGCCAGAATCTGGCTTCCTTTAACTTGAGCCCGTTATTCCGTGTGCTGCACTCTGGGAGGATCGAGAAGAGATCCTGGCCCTCCTCTGTGTGACAATCCCTGCATCCCATCAATCCCTGCATCCCACCAAGCCTTGGCAAGTGTGCTGATACTCAGAAGTCAGTCCCATTCCCTGAGCGAGCTGCTTACTTCACCTTTGTCCCTAATGGCACCAAGGCAACGAGTCAGGCTGGAGCCCCACATAGAACTCCTAGTCTGGCCAGTTTCTCAATGCTGTAGAGCTGCACCCTTAATGTGCATCTTTGATCACAAAAAAACAGACTCACCAGATGGACCAGGGCCCTTTATTTTGAATATTAAATTGGCATCCAGAGGCTTTAATCTCTTGAATGGCAGGAAGATTCTGGAGCCTCCAGTGTCCGCTGCATATGGGGGTGTCCATCAGAGACTTCGTGATGTGATCGACCTGGTCTGTGCTGCAGCACACGGAAGAAGAGAGTTTTTGCTCTCGGTGCCCTGTAAGCAAGTCCTGGCTGGAAGGTTTGAGAAACTGAGGACAAAGCACAAAACAATGCCACAGGAGGCCCAACGCCCCCCTTCTCCCTCCAAGAATGTGTCCTGATCTGCTCAGGCGGCAACAAGCCCGGCCTTGTAAGGTTGCTTGTTGTCAGTCTTGAAGGACCAGGGACCTGCAGTCTCGTTTTCCCTGTTCTGTCGCCTTCTCCAAATAGTTCTCAAACTGCTGCTTCCCGTCCGTCCGGTTTGTGGTTCCTACTTCTGCATCTTTGCCGTTTGTCTTGGAAGGTTATTTTTGGGACGGAGGGCATCAAATCAAAAGTGGAATGCATCGTACCAGATTGCCAAGCTGCTGGAAGACGCGGTAGCTCAACATTTTGGTGGAGCGGCAGCCCACGTTTGGCGGCCAGCGACACGCTCCGCAGCCAAATACCCTGTGGGCCAAGCGCGGCACAGATGTTTCAGAATACCCCAAGGAGTTGGCTTGCAGGGGGAGCGTAAGAGCACACCGTCCGCTTGCAACCCTTTGCTGTGCTTGGCCGGGCTGATTTTGTGTTAGCTGTGCTCTTACATTTTTTTTAGCAGGGGCATCCCTGTGGATGGTTGTGTTTTGAAAAGAAAAAGGGGGAAAGGATCACCTTGGCTGTCTAAATCTGCCACCAGCCACAACTGAACGGAGATGTTGAGTTATCGGACAAATATGTTTGACCTTCCATTGTCCTGCATTGCAAGACAGGGAGGGGTTGGGTGCTGCCCTGGCTTGCCCGGGAACACTTAGTAATGCACACTGGGGGTTAAAGCCTGTGCTTTTTAGGGTGATGACCAAACCTCCGAGGCTGTAAGCCTATATGCACCAGTTGCTGGGGAACATGGGTGTGAGGTTGCTGTTGCACTCATGTTCTGCGTGTGGGTTTCCCATGGGCAGCTGTTGGCCACTGTGCGAACAGAGTGCTGGACTAGATGGACCCTGGGTCTGATCCAGCATCAGGGCTCTTCTCATGTTCTTATGATCTCTTTGGAGGATTTAAACAATCTGGAGGTTTCTAATTGGCAAAGATAGCCACCGTCGGAAGAGGCCCTCCCTTTTGAACACTAATGCAAACTTCATAGGATCATCGAATAGTAGAGTTGGAAGGGGCCTACAAGGCCATCGAGTCCAACCCCCTGCTCAATGCAGGAATCCACCCTAAAGCATCCCTGACAGATGGTTGTCCAGCTGCCTCTTGAAGGCCTCTAGTGTGGGAGAGCCCACAACCTCCCTAGGTAACTGGTTCCATTGTCATAGAATCATAGAATAGCAGAGTTGGAAGGGGCCTACAAGGCCATCGAGTCCAACCCCCTGCTCAATGCAGGAATCCACCCTAGAGCATCCCTGACAGATGCTTGTCCAGCTGCCTCTTGAAGGCCTCTAGTGTGGGAGAGCCCACAACCTCCCTAGGTAACTGGTTCCATTGTCATAGAATCATAGAATAGCAGAGTTGGAAGGGGCCTACAAGGCCATCGAGTCCAACCCCCTGCTCAATGCAGGAATCCACCCTACAGCATCCCTGACAGATGCTTGTCCAGCTGCCTCTTGAAGGCCTCTTGTGGGGGGGAGCCCACCACCTCCCTAGGTAACTGGTTCCATTGTCACACTGCTCTAACAGTTAGGAAGTTTCCCCCGATGTCCAGCCAGAATCTGGCTTCCTGTCACTTGAGCCTGTTATTCCGTGTCCTGCACTCTGCACTTTGCGCCGTGTCGAGGCGCAAGGCCCTTTGTGGAAGGTTTACAGCCAGGCTGCTGGTGAGGGAGGAGGCAGGCCGGTCGCCGGAGGAGACGGTGGGGATCCCTTCTGCCCAGGGTGTGTCTCAGCGATGCTTCTTTCTTGCGCTGCTTGCAACTTCCACTCCAAATATGGTTAAACTATTGGCGCTGGAGCCGAGCCAGGAGAGGGGAGGGAGGGATCGGGGCCTTCAGCCAGCCCCTCACTACGGGACGTTTGCTCATATATTTTTTACCCCCAGATGGATGAGAAGGACCCTGCCCTCGGCCACTCTTCCTGTCTGCCAGTTTCTTCCACTGCTAGCAGTGAGCACCAAGCTCTGCGGTCACAGCGTGAGCCTGTCTGGGCTGCCCGGACCTTTTAGGCCTGGGCTTTGAGATCTGGGGCTGCTTCTAGCCACTCCTTCCAAGCCGTGCTCCAGGCCTTGCTATGGTGAGACCCTTTCCTATGACAGCCTGTTGCCTGCCCTCCACCCCGTTCCTCCATTGACTGAGTTACTAGGGCGTCATGGAATATTCCAATGGCTCCAACCCGGGGAAAGGAGAGCTCTAGGCCACGGGCCGCTTCTGGCCCACAGGGCCTCCCCTTGTGACCCACTGAAGCCCTGCCCCAAAGAGGAGGGGGAGGGAGGAGGCAAGCTAACCCTTGGAGACTCTTGAGGTAATATTTATTTATTACACTTATATACCGCCCCCATAGCCAGAGCCCTCTGGGCGGTTCACAGAAATTCTAAAATCGAGATAAAAACAAGTATACAAAATTTAAAATTTTAAAACACAGAACATACACACATAGAGCATTATGAACTGTTAAAAAAACTAAACATGTGGGTGATTAGGATGTGCTGCCATATGCCTGGGCAAAGAGGAAAGTCTTAACCTGGTGCCAGAAAGATAGCAGCGTTGGTGCCAGGCGAGCCTCGTCAGGGAGATCGTTCCGTAGTCTGGGGGCCACCACCGAAAAGGCCCTGTCCCTCGTTGCCACACTCCAAGCCTCTCTCAGAGTGGGCACCCGGAGGAGGACCTTAGATGTTGAACGTAGTGACCGGGTAATGATTCCCAAAAGTGCACCTCGCCTTTCTCAGTGGTGTATGTTTGTGTGTGTGTGTGAGAGAGAGAATGGGATCTAGCACAGTCCTCAGCATGCTTCCTGGATGCCAATGTGGCTTTTGGGGCCAATAAAAAATACTGTTTCCCGCCCCGTTCGAACAGCTTGGGGTGTAGTGGTGGGAGGGGGCGGTGGAACTAGCAGCAAGAGAAAGTTGACGAATGGTGTGGTGAAGGGAGTCATAGGTCCATTTGGCTGGGGGGAAATCTCACACAGGATTGAGAAGGGGGAGAGATGCATCTTGTTAGTAGGAAGTGCAGTGCAATGGTTAGAGTGTCAGACTAGGCAGGAGAAGACCCAGGTTCGAATCCCTGCTTGGCCATGAAGCTGACCAGCTGGTGACTTTGGCTGAGCCACCATCTCTCAGCCAAAGCTCTTCCTCGCAAGGTTGTTGTGAGGATTAAATAGCGGAGGGGAAGGACCATGTGCCCTTGGAGGAAGGGTGGGGTAAGAACGAAACGGACAAATAAAAAAGCACTGAGAATTAAGGCCAGATTTATGAGCGGGCAGGGAAGCAAAAACTCGCTACCAGAAGAAAGTTCGCACGTTAGTGATCAAAATGCCCCCCTGGGGCTGAAGCCTTCCCGGTCCCAAGTGGATAGATTCAAACAATGCTTTCCCCTCCTCCAGGAACCGGGGTCTCCGGTCCTGTGCACAAGGGACTTTGCAGCCGATGGTCAGATAAGCTTCACAAATCCAGGCTGCGCTCGGGAAAGGTCCATCTTTGCTTCACTGGCACGGGAGGAGGCATTTTTGTTCCATGAGCTCATGCACGGCTTTGCCCTTGGCAGCCATCACAGGGGAGTCAGTGGGGTTTTGCAGCCAGGCGTGTGACTTCCTGCAGGCCCGGGCCACTGTTGGGTCTTTTTTGCTGCCTCCCAACAGGTAATACGGCATGCTACAGTCTTTAGTGCCCAGATCTTCCCTTGGTTTGAGGAGTGGAGATGCAGGCAGCCAAGAGAGTGTTGGGGCCAGTAGGGGTGAAGTTATTGCAGGATCAAGTCCAACAGGAGAAGTACTTGGGGTCTGGATGCTACTTTCACCTCCCCTGGCGGGTGCTCAGATCCAAGGGCACACATCCTGCCGTTTTAAATTGGGCATGGAGCAGGGCTAGTGGTCGGCAGGAGACATGGGGCATCCCTTTCTCTATCTCTCATGCCCAAACTCTTCCTCTTAGTATTTGGGGTGGGGGAAGAAATGTAAAAGACTTCGAATTATGGAGGTGATGACCAATGGTTCCTTGGGGGTGGGTTTTCTGTTTTGTTTTGTTTACTTGAAAAAGCAAAGATACCCATGTTGGCTACAAGGCGGGAGGGGGGAATCCAAAATCCATATCAGTGGAACAGCTTTAAGGAGCCGACACAAAGGCCATAAGAATGTGCAAGCTTCTGAGATCTTCAGATATTTTCATCAGGCAGGACATTGCAGAAAGGAGGATGGAGGGGGGACGAACTAGGAGGGGGGAGTTTTTCTTCCCTCCCCTTCTCAGCGGACGCACGTACCTCGCCACCAACTTGCTTTTTTGCAATGTTTTGGCAGACAAAGCAATCTGAAGATCTCCGAAATTTGCGCTTTTTTCTTTGACCTCTGAGACGGCCTAATAAAGTCAATTTCGTTCGAAGCTCACCACAAAACGCTAGTGCCATTCCTGAGTCTTTGCGTTTCTTGCTAGGCGTGACTGTGCTGGCTCTGTGTGTGCTCAGGCATACTTCCGGAGGAGCAGTTCCACTAAATTCGTTTTGAAATTCCTTGGAGGAGGGGTTCCCTTGCATTTGCCTGGTGAACACAGGAAAGTCTCGCTTCCCCTTCATTCAAAAGCAAGGTGTGACCACACTTGATATACTGTGTGCAGTTCTGGTCAACATACTTAAAAAAAATATTGTAGGGCTGGAAAAGCAGGTTAAAACAGCTGGGATTGTTTAGCTTGGAAAAAAGGAGGCTGAGGGGAGAATGATAGAGGTTTTTCCTCCTCTCTCTTAATACTAGAGCCCAAAGGGGTCACATCCCGGGGGGATCTACACTACAGCTTTAAAGCGCTTTATAACAGTTTTGACAACTGTTGGAGCCCAGGACACACTGCATATACAGTTTTCAAAACGTTTTCAAAGTGCTTTAAAGCGCTTTAAAAGCAATAGTGTAGATCCCCCCCCCCCCCATGAAGCTGATTAGTGAGAGGTTTAGGACAGATGAAAATGTCCACCCAGTGTGCAGCCGCTGTAAAGAAGGCAAACTCCATGTTAGGCATTATAAGAAAAGGAATTGAGAATAAAACGGCCGGTATCGCACTGCCCTTAGACAAATCTATGGTGCGACCACACTTAGAGTACTGTTTACAGTTCTGGTCTCCACATCTAAAAAAGGATATTATGGAGCTGGAAAAAGTGCAGAAAAGGGCAACTCAAATGATTAAGGGGCTGGAGCATCTCCCCTAGGAGGGAAGGTTACGACAGCTGGGATTGTTTAGCTTGGAAAAGAGGAGGCTAAGGGGAGACCTGATAGAGGTGCACAAAATTATGCCTGGTGTGGAGAAGGTGGATAGGGAGACATTTTTCTACTTCTCTCAAAATGTTAGAACCCGGGGTCATCCCATGAAGCTGATTGGTGGGAGATCCAGGACCAATAAAAGGAAGTACTTTTTCACACAGTGCATAGTTAACTTATGGAACTCACTACCACAGGATGTAGTGATGGCCACCAATCTGGATGGCTTTAAAAGGGGGTTGGATCAATTCCTGGAGGCGAAGGCTATCCAGGGCTAGTAGCCCTGATGGTTGTGTGCTATCTCCAGTATTTGGGGCAATAAGCCTGTGTGCACCAGTTGCTGGGGAACATGGGCGGGAGGGTGCTGTTGCACCATGTCCTGCTTGTTCAACCCAGGCCGATGGCTAGTTGGCCACTGTGTGAACAGAGTGCTAGACTAGATGGACCCTTGGTCTGATCCAGCATGGCTGTTCTGATGTTCTTATGAAAGGAAGGACTTCTTCACACAGCACAGACTTCAACTTTGGAATTCACTGCCACAGGATGTAGTGATGGCCTCCAGTTTGGATGGCTTTAAATGAGGACAGGACAAATTCTTGGAGGAGAAGCCCATTAACGGCTTCTGGTGCTGATGGGTCTGTGCTTCTTCCAGTATCAGAGGTGGTAAACTTATGGGGAACATGGGTGGGAGGGTGCTGTTGCACTTGTGTCTTGCTTGTGAGTTCCTAGTCAACAGCTGCTCGGCCACTGTGTGAACAGAGCGCTGGACTAGATGGACCCTTGGCCTGATCCAGCATCAGGACACTTCTGATGTTCTTATGGGGTGTCACAGCTCTTGTAGCAGTTTATGGGATGAGCATTGGGCAGTGTAAGATAACTTCACTTGGGGTCCTTTATGGACTGATTTAAGTTACTTAAACATAAATAACCCTGAGGTTTACATCCCTAGGGCCCCCTTAGCGTGCACACCAAGTTTCAGGAGTCCAGGTTTTATGGTCTTGGTGCTATGGTGTGGATAGACTCACACACACGCGCGCACATGCACACACACACTTATCCTCTTAATAGAAACCTCCCAAACCAGTTGTGTAAACTTGGGCAAAAATCTGGGACGGAGGTTTACTAGTGTACCTCCAAGGTTGGCGTGAGCCTCCCTTTGCCCAGGCTGCTGTATCCACGCAGGTAGCTGGGCCGCATCAGATACCGTATTTCTTCGATTGTAAGACGCCATCGATTGTAAGACGCACATTCATTTCAGTGCCACCCACAGAAAAAAAGCTCTGATTCTAAGAATAATAATCGCACCCGCGATTCTAAGACGCACCCTGGTTTTAGAGATGCTTATATGGGGGAAAAAGTGTGTCTTAGAATCGAAGAAATACGGTAGCTGCCTGGGCTGATAACAGTTCCAGACGGGCAAATCTGCAGCTGTTCCTCCCAGCTGTGCTGAGGATAACACACAAGGCCGCCTCGAGGCGCCACATCACCCCCTCGCTCCAAATTCCTCCACCAAGTTCAGGGCCCGGCAAATGGTTTATACTCCCAAAATCAAAGCGTCATTTATTTATTTATTGCCTAAAAATAACCTCCGACAATTAGGACAGTTAGTCTTGTGATTGCATCAAAGGATTTGTAGTCGGGCCATGAGCAAGTTAAAGCTCTGAATCCTCTGCGGTGAGTGTGTGTGTGGTCTGCGCTGTCAGATGCCCTGTGGACCTGGGGCTGATTTCTAAAACGGGGGGAGGCAAGCCCCCGTGGTGCCGTCGTGGTGCCGTCCTGGAGCGGGAGCTTACGGGGCTGCACTCCCAAAGCCGCTGGGCTGCATTATTGCCTGCTAACACTGGCAAGGTTCATGTTGGCAAAAGCCAAGGAGCTGGCCTTGTTGCAGCCAGATAAATTCAGCTGGAGAGAGATTGCTGAAAAGTTGCGGATTGTGGTGACATCTCCAGTTTTTCTCATTCTCTCTTCCCCCCCTTCCCCCCCTTTTTCCTGATTAGTTGCTTAGTTCTGGAGTGGATGTTGAATTATTTCAGGGAGGCAGTGAGGCTGGAGCAGGTGGGGGCAAATGAACAGCACAGCTATTGCATAAGGCATCAAGAGAGCAACACGCTGGAACCTTGCAAATCTTTCTCCCCCCCCCCCAATTTCCATAGAATCATAGAATAGCAGTGTTGGAAGGGGCCTACAAGGCCATCGAGTCCAACCCCCTGCTCAATGCAGGAATCCACCCTAAAGCATCCCCGACAGATGCTTGTCCAGCTGCCTCTTGAAGGCCTCTAGTGTGGGAGAGCCCACAACCTCCCTAGGGAACTGATTCCATTGTCATACTGCTCTAACAGTCAGGAAGTTTTTCCTGATGTCCAGCTGGAATCTGGCTTCCTTTAACTTGAGACCGTTATTCCGTGTCCTGCACTCTGGGAGGATCGAGAAGAGATCCTGGCCCTCCTCTGTGTGACAACCTTTCAAGTATTTGAAGAGTGCTCTCATGTCTCCCCTCAATCTCCTCTTCTCCAGGCTAAACATGCCCAGTTCTTTTAGTCTCTCCTCATAGGGCTTTGTTTCCAGACCCCTGATCAGCCTGGTTGCCCTCCTCTGAACACGCTGAAACTCTGATCAGTGTCTCCAACCTTCTGCTTGCTTTTAGCGTCACATTGGATTGATTTTTTTTTAGAAACACACAGGCTTCATTTTACCCGTTCTTCTTGTTTTCGGTTTTCTTTTTTTTTCTTTTCTTTTTCTGGTAAAAATAAAAAGTTGCTTCTGGCAGCCGGCCGGTTGGAAAGGGAGATGGACCCCAAAGCCAGCTTCTTCAGTGCATTTAGATTGTGCAATCGTATAGCTCTGGAGCCGGGGTGTGTGGAGGGGGGTGGGAAGGTTGAGGCAGGAAGAGGGGGAAATCTGACATGTTTTCCTTTCAAGTGACTGCTGTTTGTTTTTTAAGTGGTTGCACTAATGGAAATTGGGCTGAGGGGAGGGAAAGGCTGGCTGGGTAGTTTGCAAAGACTATGGCTAAGAGCCCCCGGGAGATTCTGTCAGGTCTTGTTTTTGAAAGGGGGGTGAACAACAAGAGATTCCTGGTCATACTGGTGGTGCTCTGATGGGGCGGGGGTTTAATCCTGAAGCCCAGGCAGCCTAGCCTGTGCAAGGGGCAGGAATGACATCGCTAGATACCCTGTCCTTCCTACGGAGAGATGTCTTACTGGAAGGCTAATTTCTCTCTCCCTGGCTTTGAAAAGTGATATCTCCGCCTTTGCCTTCGGTTTGCTTTCACCTTCGCTGTGGGTTTCTGAAGCAATGTTTTTGTCAAGTGTCCGGGGGGCCAAACTGAGCCTGGGAAGGAAAACAACACGGGTTGAAAAGTGTCTCTTCTACCCTTGAGCGGAGAGAGAGCTCCGAACTTAGATCATAGAATCATAGAATAGCAGAGTTGGAAGGGGCCTACAAGGCCATCGAGTCCAACCCCCTGCTCAATGCAGGAATCCACCCTAAAGCATTCCTGACAGATGGTTGTCCAGCTGCCTCTTGAAGGCCTCTAGTGTGGGAGAGCCCACCACCTCCCTAGGTAACTGATTGCATTGTCGTACTGCTCTAACAGTCAGGAAGTTTGTTCCTGATGTCCAGCCGGAATCTGGCTTCCTTTAACTTGAGCCCATTATTCCGTGTCCTGCACTCTGGGAGGATCAAGTGTTACTATATGTGTTACTATTATTATTATTTTTAGCATTTGCAAAGCACTGATACATTACTAATTGCAGCACAGAGGTTATAGCAGCAATGCAGAGACTTTTGGCTTGTGGGACCTACTTTGTTTTTGTTTCTTTACTAGAGACTTGAGTTTCATCATCCAAAGCCTGGTGCAAAAAAAACATACACAGAATTCCTGAGCCCAGGAATTTTGTTTTAAGGGAACAGAACTGAACGGAGCTCATAGTCCTTACACACACAAGAAACACCCCTCTCTTCATTTCACCAGGGGCAGGATGACAATAAGTTGGTTGCTGCTATTGTTAGACAATTGGGAGTTAGAAATCCTTGCTGATCTACTGCAAGTCACCTGAAGATCTACCGCTACATGAAGTTTGCCATAGAATCATAGAATAGCAGAGTTGGAAGGGGCCTACAAGGCCATCGAGTCCAACCTCCTGCTCAATGCAGGAATCCACCCTAAAGCATCCCTGACAGATGCTTCTCCAGCTGCCTCTTGAAGGCCTCGAGTGTGGGAGAGCCCACCACCTCCCTAGGTAACTGATTCCATTATCATACTGCTCTAACAGTCAGGAAGTTTTTCCTGATGTCCAGCCGGAATCTGGCTTCCTTTAACTTGAGTCCCTTATTCCGTATCCTGCACTCTGGGAGGATCGAGAAGAGATCCTGACCCTCCTCTGTGTGACAACCTTTTAAGTATTTGAAGAGTGCTATCATGTCTCCCCTCAATCTCCTCTTCTCCAGGATAAACATGCCCAGTTCTTTCAGTCTCTCTTCATAGGGCTTTGTTTCCAGACCGCTGGAAACAAAGCCCACAAATGATGGTGCCATCAGTTAGTAAACCAGGTAGTCTCTAAGTGTCATGAGATAGAGAGAAGATCTATTTATTTAACGTCTATCCTACCTTTCAGCACAAAAGAAACGGTGCTCAAGGGGTGGCTAACCATAAAATCTGTTTTAAAAACAAAAAAATTATAACATAGCGTAAAAACAAATAAGTTTTGGAAACACGACAATAAAAGAGATTTTCTTCTCCCTGTCATATAACACAAGAACCGCCGGTCACCCAGTAAATCTAATTGCTGCCTTTCCCTCGGGTAGTCCTGGTGGATTCACAGAGCGCCTTGACCTGAGATAGCTCCCGTCGTGAACTTGGCTTTTGTGCAGTTTCTGTAGCCATCTTTCCTTTACTTGGAGCCATCCGGACGGAAACATCTGTGGCTTCTCTGTTCTCAGCCAACCTGCTGGGTGGGTGATCGACGGTTGATCGATGTGTGACCCAGGAAAATGACAGCTTGTTTGGGCAGTCTGCTCTCTGCCCCCACGAGTTTACCTCCCGTGTGCCTGCAGAGAGAGGGATGGAAAACATAGAAGGGAAAGAGCTTGGAAGAATCCAAATTGTTCTGCTTTAGCAATCTCTTTCCACGCTTTATTTTTTTCCTCCTCGTGCTCATTGTGGCTTAAGCCCAGGGGTTTAAACTGGGACATTAACTGCACTTTAGGCCTCAATCATGTTTTCATTTGTGCCAGGAAATGTGCAGTAATAATGTATAAAGAGTTCTGGAGCATGTGTAGAATCATAGAATCATAGAATAGTAGAGTTGGAAGGGGCCTGCAAGGCCATCGAGTCCAACTCCCTGCTCAATGCAGGAATCCACCCTAAAGCATCCCTGGCAGATGGTTGTCCAGCTGCCTCTTGAAGGCCTCCAGTGTGGGAGAGCCCACAACCTCCCTAGGTAACTGATTCCATTGTCGTACTGCTCTAACAGTCAGGAAGTTTTTCCTGATGTCCAGCCGGAATCTGGCTTCCTTTAACTTGAGCCCGTTATTCCGCGTCCTGCACTCTGGAAGGATGGAGAAGAGATCCTGGCCCTCCTCTGTGTGACAACCTTTCAAGTATTTGAAGAGTGCTATCATGTCTCCCCTCCATCTTCTCTTCTCCAGGCTAAACAGATTCAGCTGATCCTGTGCTGATTTTCTCTTTCTCTCTCTCTGCAGCATGTCTGTTCCGGTTCAACGCCCTCTCCCTAGTGTATCTTCTCTACCTCCTGCTCTTGCCCTGGTTCCTGGGCCCTACTGAATCTACCATTAAAGGTAAGGCATCTGGATTTTCCTAGCTTTGTTTTTCCATTTAAGAAGGGGTGTGTGTTTACCATTCCCAACTTTGTGCAATCAAAGAACACGTGGCTTTTGGGCTGTGTGTGTGAGTTGAATCATTCTGCAAATTATGAGCTTCCATGTTTTGTTCCTGGCTCCACATTTCAGGAAACAGTTTACTATAAGCCAGGGCTGTTGAACCTCAGGCCCATGGGCCAAACCTGGCACCTCTGGAGTGACGAATCCTGCCGTCCAGAGGGCCACACGCACCCCTTTTCCCAGAAACTAATTGTTTGGTGTCTGTTGGTTTTTGTGCAGATTTTCTAGGGTGACCCTATGCAAAGGAGGACAGGGCTCCTGTATCTTTAACAGTTGCATAGAAAAGGGAATTTCAGCAGGTGTCATTTGCATATATGGAGAACCTGGTGAAATCCCCTCTTCATCACAGCAGTTAAAGGTGCAGGAGCTGTATTAGAGTGACCAGATTTAAAAGAGGGCAGGGCTCCTGCAGCTTCTACTGTTGTGATGAAGAGGGAATTTCTCCAGGTTCCCCATATATACCAATGACACCGGCTGAAATTCCCTTTTCTATGCAACTGTTAAAGATACAGGAGCCGGTCCTCCTTTTCATAGGGTCAGCGTAATGTAACAACAACTCAGCATATGGTTTGGTGTTCTTATTATTAATATTTATTTATATAGCACCAACAATGTACCTGGTGCTGTACAGTATGTACAAATAAATCAGCAACAGTATCCTGCCCAGAAGCTTACAATCTAAAACCATGGATTGAACCAGGGGTTGTTGTTACATGCGAACTCTGCTCTATGATTTAACTACGGGTTGTCGTTGAATCGTGGGAGGTTGTTGAATCGTAGGCTGTCGTTACTTGTGAGCTCTCTACTGTGGTTTAACTATCGGTTGTCAACTTTGAACAACCCAGGAAGAGAAGTCATGTTTTGCTGTTGGATTGTGAACTCTGGCTTTTGGGGTAACCCTGGGGTCAGATCGGAAGCCCCAGGTGAGCCAGACGTGGCCCAGAGGCCTGAGGTTCAATACCCTAGTCTAGACCGCCCTCCCCATAAAATTCTGTGAGTTAGGCAAGGTAACAGCATGCCCAAAGCCTTAGGTGGAAGCGCTAGTAGGCATTGCTACGTCTTCTGGTCGTTGTTTCTTAAAAAAGCACACGGATCCATACAACCTGGTTGATCTGTCTCGCTGATCTCCTAGCTATTCGATGCCGCAGAGGAAAGTGTAGGAGGAACCACAGGGGCCGTGGCGGCGTCAGTGGGGTGTGTGGTGGAGCTATAAAATCCCCTCTGCTTGCAACGTCCTGCTCTCCCGTGGCTCACGGCTGCCCCTGGAGCGGTGTGACGGGGCCCAGTGGGCGCAAACGCCCTTGTTTTCCATTCTTCCTTCGGTCCCCTCCCTCCCCACTTGGACAGTTTGCTGTTGGTTTCCTTCCTGACCAGCCCGTCCCAGGGGTCTTGTATGCAACCGGCCCTTGACTGTGTGTTCAGCCGCCTGTTTCTGGCCAGCTGCCACGGCCATCTCCGGCTTGTGATAGTTGGTGTAATGAAGTCTTCCTGATGGGAAGGGCAGGTCAGTTTGCCCGGCCCGGTAATTGCTTTTGCTAGGAGTGGGGGCAGCTTGTCCACCCGTTGCATGCCTGGCAGGTCTCTCCTCTCAGTCTGAAATCAAGCAAGCAGGAAGTTCTAGTTCTTCACCCAGACGGGTCCTTTACAAGTTTTCTTTTTGACTACAAATGCTGACTTTCCCCCTTGTTCTCGTCTTCTTTGCTTTCAGACTAGGCTTGTCTTCTTATAGTCTTCCTTAAACAGGAAAGGGGGGAAGCCAACCGCTAAGAAATTCAACAGTCAACAAGTGCTAACCTGGCTCGTTCGAGACCCAGACGGCTAGTGAGCCACGTGTAGCCACAGAGAGAGGCCACGAGGGCAAACCAACCCTAGGGCCAAAGCCAGGATTGATGCGAACGTTACCATGCAGGGCCCTTGGGAGTCCACTGGTGGCAGAACTTCAGCGTATTGCTTCCCCCACCGTGGCCTATTTCTTGCCAGTTGATGTAAGGCAGACGCCAACATTGTTTTGTTTTCGGCGCCTTTTATTTAAAACAAACCTTTCCCGAGTGACCAGCCACAGTTTTATTGGTTTATATTGGCATAAGTTGGTTTTAAAACATTTCTAATCTGTATTTTGATTCTTTTTCTTTTGTTATTATTCACCGTTCAGGAATCTTGCTACATACAGAACAGTCGATACATTTTGTAAATAAAGAAATACATGTCTCCATACATTATGTGCAAAGAAGAAATGTTCCTCTTAAGGGAGAGAGAATATTATTTCCCTATTGCCAGCCTGGTGCGGGAGCACAGATGAGGGATTCCACTCAGGATCTGGTGCAAATGGCACCAGCTGTTCCCAAGATCCATCTCAAGGAAAAATGTTCGTGCAAGCACACCGTTAGATTCTCTGCTGCTTTTTGGAGCATGTCAGCTGGTGGTTAAATCAACTCCGGTGTGGTCTTTGATGATCACCAAATTCAGAGCAAGTCCAGTGTTACATAACAAAAGTTTTATAACAGAACGTGTGGTACACCAAGGCTGGTGTGTCTCTGCACTAAAACACTGACATTTTACAACCAGGATTTAGCCAAGAGAATCGGAGTTCTGTGACACTCTGCGCACTTGCCTATTTTCACATCATTTGTTCTGGTATGGCTGGGCAGAAGGGAGAGAGCCAGGTGGTTTATGGGGCATCGAAGCCTCTCCCCTAATCCCTGGAAAATTGCATTCAGCCACTTGTCTCCTGATCCTGAGCTATCAAGCAGGCACCTTGCCTGCACAGTTTCAGATCTCCTCCTGGTGCCATGTAAGGGACTGTAGAAACTTCTCTGTAAATGAAAGTGGAGGGTCTTGGGATGCTCTGAGCCAAGGTCCTCATTATGCAGGTCGGAATTCTGCGCTTCCCTGAAATTGCAACTTGCGTGCCACTTTGCACCTCAGCTTGGCGAGCGGCACGCTTTCCTAAGAGCTGCACATGAACAGCTCTGAACCCTGCCTGGTTAATCCCTGTTCTGCTGTGTGTTTGAGCTTCCCTGCGACTTTCAAGGCAGAGGCGGTTGAAAAAGCCACAGCCTGCCTTCGGTCTGGTTTGGATCGGATGCAACCCACCCACCTCTCTCCCAGAAAGAGCCCACGCTCCTGCCACCGGGTCCCTTCTGGCGCTGTACCCTGCAGCTGGGCCCCTTCCGATGAAGGGGCAGATTTGGGCAGCGGTTGAGCAGGCCTCTTGTTTGCCCCGGCCTGCTGAACAGCAATCCGATCGTGCTGCGTCCATGGGGTTGCCATATTCTGAATCCACAAAAACGGGACAATTTTTGTGTGTGGGGCGGGGGGGGGAGGCTAGGATTTTTTAAAAAAACTGAGCAATATGTAAAGGTCTAGGGAAAGCCCATTTTTTCAGTTAAATCATCAACAACTGTAAAACCAGACATCTTAAATTCACTGCAACTTACTTCCAAGTAACAGATTTGAGGCTTGCAACCCAAATCCAAGGAGGTGGATTTTTGAAGGGTGATTTTTGGAGGAGTGAGTTTTCTTTCCTTTCTTGCCTCTCTCCTTTCCTCTCCTTCACCCCCTCGTCCCCCACTCGCTCGCTCCCTCCCGTCCCCCACAAAACTCTCTTTCTTCCCCCACAAATAACCCAGCAGCTCTGCCCTGCGCTTACCCTAAAGGTCTGACCACAAGCAGGCAAGCTCACCAAACTCCTTTGCATGGCGTGGGCCTCAGGTAGCCTGAGGAGCGCACGTGTGCCTTTCCTCGCTGCTGTTCCTCTTCTATGCAGCTGCAGGCGCAATAAGGTGAGTCTCGGTGAGTGACTCAGATGAGCCTGTGGAGGAGCGGTGATGCTCTGGAAAAGGCGCTGGATTGATGCATCTTTTTCTCTGCTATTGCCACTTCGCTGAGCAGGCTCAAAGCACCATTTTGGAGGTCAGAATTTCTCCGGCCAGCTGGACCAGGAATCCAAGATTCTTGCCCAGCCAGTTGGGACATTTCAGGATCTCCTGGAAATTGGGACATTCCTGGTTTTCTGGGACGTATGGCAACCCTACGCGTCCACTGATTCTCTGCGCCGAGTTCTGAAATGTGGTGTTCCTGATGAAGCCCTATGCTGGCAGGGACTGGAGCAGACCTGCTGAAACAGGTCCAGCGTCATCGAGGCAGGTGAATGGCCAAGCCTGGGTGCAGGAATTCTGGGAATAGTTGACGATGGCTGCAGAGGAAAGGCTACAACATTTAGGGCCTTTTAGACAAGGAAAAAGTTGAGTAAGGCACAGGTGGGGCGGGTATAATAGAGGTCTGTAAAATGATGCACGGGGTGGAGAACCCAGTGCGGTCATCCCGTGAAGCTGACGGGTGGGAGATTCAGGACGGGATGAAGGAAAAGCTTCTTTGCACAGCGCAGAGTTACAACCGCAGGTTTCACTACCCCAAGATGGAGTGGTGGCTACCAGCATGGATGGTGTGAAAAGAGGATTTGACGAATTCCTAGAGGAGGAGGCTATCAAAGTGTTACTCTGGCTCCCTTCTAGTAAGAAAGTTGAGAGACCTTGCATATTTCCATTAGAAGATCAAAGATTTCGAGGGAGGGGCAGCTAGCAGAGACGGGTGTGGAAAGACCTGGAGGATTTCTTGGAGGAAATGTCTACTAGTCCTGATGCCTCTATGCTACCTCCGGTATCAGACAAAGTGTGCCTACGTATACCAGTTCCTGGGGGAACATGGGCGGGAGGGCGCTGTTGCATTCACGTCCCGCTTGTGACCTTCCCAGGGGAAGCCGGTTAGCCATGGTTTGCACATAATTCTGGACTAGATAGGCCTTTGGTCTGATCCAGCACAACACTTCTCATATTATGTTAAAGCAGCGGTTCTCAACCTGTGGGTCGCGACCCCTTTGGGGGCCGAATGACCCTTTCACAGGGGTTGCCTAAGACCATCGGAAAACACTATTTCAATTTGTAACAATGAAAATACATCCTGCATATCAGATATTTACATTACGATTCATAACAGTAGCAAAATTATAGTTATGAAGTAGCAACGAAAATCATTTTATGGTTGGGGGTCACCACAACATGAGGAACTGTATTAAAGGGTCGCGGCATTAGGAAGGTTGAGAACCACTGTGTTAAAGCAACAGCATGCAGCAAGATAAGGCAGGGGAGGGGGCTAGATTTTTTGTACGATATAGACCCTCCCAAAGGTCTCACTTTAAATGTGGACGGGGCAAAATGCATGATTGAGATACACACAATTCCCCCACATTTCAATTTTGGGCTTTTAAAATGGGCTGGACATAAAATATGTTCCCAGTGACCAAGGATTTGAAAATGCACCTAAGTCAAAGTGTTTTCATTTTTTATGATTTTAGTTTTTTCATTTCCTTCCTTCCTTCCTTCCTTTCCTTTTATTTAAGTGCTTTGGATGCCCTGTAATTATGGGGTTCTTTTATAAGAGGCATCCCAGCTGCCTAGGGGTCAGTAGGTGGTGGCACCCTATTGAAGTTGCCCTGCTTTAAAAGTTTTAAAGTCCCTGAAACCTTTGAACCCTGAAACATCACATCTCCAAATTCAGCTTTGTAAATAACTTCAAAAAGGTCTTGGAGGAAATATAGGTTTTTGAAAGCCTCCTTGCCTGGTTGCCTGGAGGCAGGTTTACTCGCCAAAGGTGACCGGGTGGTGGCTGTTTACAAGCCTGTCATATTACCGGTGGGGTGCGCTGAGTCTAAGATATAGGGGCATGCCTAAAGCCAGTGGGTGGGTCTGTACTGAGATTCAGCAACATGTTCCATTACGCAGTGGCACCACCTCTTCTGTGGCCATTTCAGCATCAGGCCTTCTTTCAATCATTAACTTGTTCAGTACATCCATCTGCTTTTGGGCTGTAACTCTGTGTGTGTGTGTGTGTGTGTGTGTGTGTGTGTGCGCGCACACACGCACTCCTGGCAGGTATCTTTAGGAATCGGTGTGCCGTGTGCATGCTGCTAAAGAGGGCATCTTCTCGTCCCCTTCCCTTTTGTGGTCTCTCCTCTCCCTGGTCTCGACGGGTCAGTGGTTCTCTTGCCTTGCTGCTGTTCCCTGGCAACGAAGTTGATGGTTTAAATTATAACCCAGGTTTGTTGTTGCTGTGAAAAGGCAGGTCCCAGCCAAACAGGAATGATTAACTAAGAGCCCTTAAGGCAAGCCTGACTATGTACCTGGAAAGGATGCGTGTGCGTGCTCACTTAGGATGCTGAAATCTCTTATGAATCCCGCTTTTCTTTTCCTCTTCACCCCCTGCCCCAGAACTGCTATGCTCAAATGGAAAGAACAAGGGTAGGAGTAAACTCAAAGGGATGGCCACAGACCCAGCAGTACCAGTGACTCTGACATCAGTGGGATGGTGAATCTGCTCCTGGTTTCAGTCAGAACCAGCAGAGCTCTAAAGGAGTTCTTCACATCTTGAATAGCTCCTTTAGAGTTCTGACCGGCTCCAACTGAAACCAGGGGCGGTTTCACTGCCCCACTGGTATTGGAGCCACCAGCCTCCACTGCACAGGTGGGTTGGAGGGAGACGGCAGACCAGTTTTCCCAGCCTGGTGCCTACCGGATGTGTTGGGCCACACCTCCTATCATCCTCAGCCAGCATGGCAATGGTGGGAGTTGTAGTCCAACACATTTGGAGGGCAGCAGGTCCCCCTGTGGAATAGCACATTTCCCCAAGTATGCACATTTTGGTACACACGGTTTCAAATGTACACATTTTTGTGCACAACTGAGATTGCGAACTTTGGATTGCGAGAAGGAAGGAGAATCCCTGAAGGACTCCGCGACTGATCCTCTGCCCAGTGTGGAATCCTGCACACACCGGTCCCCTTCTTCCTTCTGTCTCTTCCCCACCACCACACGCCACCCCGATGGTCCCACGTTTTGCCTCTTGTCTCTCCAGCAGTGAACAGGTCCATAACTGGAGCTGCCACTAATGGCTCTACCCTTTTGAATATTTCATGGGGTTTTGTGCCATCTGAGCCTCCCTTCAAAGAGCTCAAAAGCAAACTTACGGTAAAAAACACACACACCAAGTGAGAGTTTTTGGAAGGTCTCCCCCCTCCCTCTCCTCTCTCGTAGCTGCCAGTGTCCCCTCTAGGGACGCTCAATGGCTGAAGGAGAGTCCTCCCTCTCTCTCTCTCTCTCTCTCTCTTTTCCAGTCTGGAGAGGAAAATGTGAGCTCTCCTCTCCCCCTGCCCTCCCGCACATTCCTCCCCCCTTCCCACCCACTCCCCTGCAGGCAGCGTCCTCAGATTTACGAGGCGTACGCGAGGAACTCAGGGGGCTTAGCAGCATCTGGTGGAAGATCTGAGTCGGGGCCGTTCCTTGCAAGAGATTTGGTCGGAATTTTCCAGTCCGTGGGCCGCAAGGTGAGCTGCCAGGAACCGAGAGGGGTCCTGGCCAGGCCTGGGCTGCATCGCCGTCAAGTGAGGTTTTGTGTCTTGGTAGTCATGGCCAAGGTGATCCTGCGGAGATCGCTTCCGGCTTAGCGTAGGCCAAGACTCTCTGGTCCGGGAGTCCCAAAGCCCTGAACAGTGGCCTGCAAGCTACATGACAATCTCGCTGCATTCCCAGGCAGGGAGCAAAAGCCGGACGCTTGCTAAGCCCCTGGAGTGCAGCCATACGTGGCTGGTGGGCTGCTTTTCGGCTTGGCGGGTCTGGCCTGGAGGAGCGTCTGGCCTGGTAGGAAGACCAACCACGAGACTTGTGGGATCCTGAAGATTTATTGTGGCGTAAGCTTTTACAGGGCAGAGCACACTTTGTCACATGTCAAAGTCAAGTGCTATCAATAATCATGATAATATTGCAGTTGTTGTTTAGATTTCTTAGCCACCGTTCTCAAAAAAAAGGCCCGCGGTGTCTTACAGCAAGGTTAAAACAGACAACGTTTAGAACAGCTACAAACACTTCTCCACTAAAATACCACCACTCCATAAAACAACTGAAACATGAGTGACAGCTGTAAATAAGTTGAGGGATGCATTAAAGACCCCATCAAATGCCTGGGGGTTGAAGAAGTCTTAACCCGGTACCAAAAAGATGATAATGTCTAGTCCAGGTCCGGGCCGGATACAAAGTGCTGATACTAACATTCAAAGCCTAAATGGCTTGGGGCCAGGTTATTTGAAGGAACGCCTCCTCCCATATGTACCTGCCCGGACCTTAAGATCATCCACAGGGGTCCTTCTCTGTGAGCATCTGCCAAAGGAAGTGAGGCAGGTGGCTACTAGGAGGAGGGCCTTCTCTGCTGTGGCCACCGGCTGTGGAACGAGCTCCCCAGAGAGGTCCGCCTGGCGCCTACATTGTTTTCCTTTCATCGCCAGCTGAAGACCTTTTTATTTTCTCAGTATTTTAACACCTAATTTAACTTAAATTTAAACTCTGCTGTTTTAATCTCATATTTTAACCTATATCAATTTTTGCTGTGTGGTTTTATCCTGGTCGTGCTTTTTATATTGTATTTTGTATTTGTGTTTTTAGATTGTTAGTTGTTTTATTATGCTCTTCATGGTTTTAATTTTTGTGAACCGCCCAGAGAGCTTCGGCTATTGGGCGGTATAGAAATGAAATAAATAAAATAAATAAATAAATAATGTTGGTACCTAGCAAGCCTTGCTGGGGGAGAATGTCCTGCAATTGGGGGGCTACCACCAAAAAGGCCCTCTCCTTTGTCTCCATCCTCCAAGCCTCCCTCAGAGGAGGGCCTCAGATGTTGATCGTTGTGTCCAGGTAGGTTCATAGGGGCAACTGGCAGACGCATGTACCTGTCAACATTGGAAGCTGCCTTAGAACAGGTCAGACTATTGTCTATCTAACCTAGTATTGCCTGCTCTGACTGGTAGCAGCTCTCCAAGATCCCAGCCAGAAAAGTCTTTTCCATCACTTGCCATCTGCTCCTTTTCGAAGGGACATGCCGTGCTCCTGAGCGATGGCTTGTGCCCAGTCCAAATGACGTAAGACTGAATCGGTGCTGCTGCTTTAGCGGATGTTGGAGGCTTTCTTGCTCTTATCTGCTCCTTGCGGTTAGCAAAGCCCCACTGCTGAGTGTTGGTGACACACATTTACATGGATATTGTGGGCAAACACAGACAGGTATAGAGAGAAAAACTGTGCACAGCAGTGGGAGGGGCTGGCAGTGAAATGCAAGAGCATGCTATGTAAAGCTTCATTGTATACAAGATAAGCACAGCTGCTGTTCACGACAACAGTAACTTGTCGCCCTGCCTTTGCTGTTTTGATTGACTCCTGTGGTTGGAGAAGAAACCGTTGTCCCCATCCGTGCCTAAACAAATAGAATCAAACTTCCCCATAAGTTTTAGTTCAGTGATTTCATGCCGGTGGCTCCCTTTGAAGTTGCTCCTTTGAAGAATGGAAACTTTCAGGTCAGCAGCAGCGTGGCCTGGAGACTGACATGTTCTCCTGGCAGCCTCTGCCAACTGAGGATAACTCGTTGTGCATCTGGCAAAGTAGGCTCCAATCCACGAAAGCTTATAATGCCATAAATCTGCTTGTTTTTAAGGCGTCCCACAACTGTTTTCCTGTAACAGGCTAAGAGTGCAATCCTGTTGATGTCTACTTGGAAGTAAGTCGTGTTGAATTTCACAGGACTTTCTCCCAAGTAAGTGAGTAAACCAGTCCAAGAGGCAAATTGAATTTCAGAGAAGCTCTCTGGGGGCCACGTTCTTGGGATGGACGCTTTTCGTGTTGTTTTTAAATCATGTTTTAATGGCATTTATTCGTATACTGGGTCAGATTATGGTTGTTGGTGATTAATGATTGATTTCTGTATTTGTGTGTGGAAGTCGCTTCGTGACGGCTTTTTTCCATGGGAAGCGACGCATAAATTGAATTTGTAATAGCAATCGTTGTCAGGATCCTTGGGTGTGCTGGGCTGCGATCCAAAGGAGCCACCTGGTGATGCGTTCATACGGCCGTGTGGCATGTGATTTGGGCGATGTCATGGTGGCTTACGCTTTTATTAGGACAAACTGTTCTGGCAAACACCAAACTGAATATCCAGCGCTAAGCTAGTACCAGGAAGGAATGAAGTTAGGGTTGGGTTGGGTTGAGAATACTTCGAACTAACCGAAAGATTGGTCTAAGTGATGTCGGAGAAATACACAATCAAATCAAAGGAATTCAGATTTCTATGAATCCGAGCTGTGGGTTTCTCAGCAGAATGGCTTTTTCTGTGTCAAATAGATTCTGCGGACTTGCAGAACTTTTTTAAAAAACTTTCCATAAAAACATGTAAAATAATAATAAAAAATACTGGTTGAAAATCCACATTTGCCCCCATAGGGTTAAACGTGAAAATGCAGATTTTGGAGGTGATTTGCGTATTTTCGCCAGTGTGAATTTGTGCAAATGTGAATTTGCGCGAATTCAGGAAATTGAGAAAAAACCTGATTCCGTCAATGAATAAATGATGGAACAACAGGCACCTGACAACCCACGAAATGCAGACATCCTTTGTTCTAGTACCGAGTACATCCCTTGTTCTAGTACCGAGCATGGGCAGAAGGCAAGCTGAACCCGTGGCTCAGCCTTATAACTGAATCAGTATATCTAGCACAGAGCTGCCGATTCCAGCAGTAGCTCTCAAAGGTCTTGGTTGGGGAGAGGGAGGACCGTTACCAGCTGTGTATCAAAGATTCTTAAAATGAGGAGCCATGGATTGAGCCTGCATGGAAAGCATGCGCTCTACCACAGCACATCTGCTAAGGCCAGGCAGGCCTGGTGTGTGAGCTTCTCAGGTGGGAGAGCACCTGGGAACTAGATGCAGGCTGAGTCCTTGGGTGGAAGAGGGGTCTAGAAGGGGGAAGCATCTTACCGCAGACACAAGAAGGGCCTTATCCTGGCATGCTCAATGCCCACCCCAGCTCTTGTGAGGATTGGGAGAGGGCGATGGAAGAGAAGGTTGCAGGCTATAGCTGAGCCACTCTGTCTCCCTCTCAGCCTCAGGCACTCATGTGCAACAATATGTATGTATGTATGTATTTATTTATTTATTTATTACACTTATATACCGCCCCCATAGCCAGAGCTCTCTGGGCAGTTTACAGAAATTCTAAAACTGAGATAAAAATGAGTATACAAAATTTAAAAATTCTAAAACACAGAACATACACACATAAAGCATTAAAAACCGATTAAAAAACTAAACATGTGGGTAATTAGGATGTGCCGCCATATGCCTGGGCAAAGAGGAAAGTCTTAACCTGGCGCCGGAAAGATAGCAGCGTTGGCACCAGGCGAGCCTCGTCAGGGAGATCGTTCCATAGTCTGGGGGCCACCACCGAAAAGGCCCTGTCCCTCGTTGCCACACTCCGAGCCTCTTTCGGAGTAGGCACCTGGAGGAGGACCTTAGATGTTGAACGTAGTGACCGGGTATATTCACGTCGGGAGAGGCGTTCTGTCAGGTATTGTGGTCCCAAGCCGTGTAAGGGCATAATAGTCAAAAATGCTGATTTACCTTCCAAGAGATGTATGCCTTTGTATGTCACTGATTCTCAGCTTACCCTACCTCGCAGGGTCATTGTGAAGATAAAATGGGGAAGAGGAAGATCATGTAAGCCACCTTGGACTCCTTGCCGGAAAGACGGAATGTAAATGTAACAAATAAATAATGTTAAAAAATATATAACGAGGCTGTTGTAAGGATTACAGTGTGAAAGCTGCATGTGAAGTACTTTTGCACAATTTAAAGGCATTAAGTGTTCCATTTCTGCTTCGGTCCACAGGTCATACGGGACGCCTCCTCCGAGCCATCTTAGGGACTAGCATCCTTTTCCTCTTGGCCCATTTGGTCTTCCAAATATGCCTGTATACCGTACCCAGCTTGGACCAGCTACTGCAACAAAACTGTGAGTGTTTATATGAAATGTATAAATTGCTCCACATCGAGTGAGATCAGAGCGGTGTGGAAATGAATCAATGCCCCAGCTACAAAAAATTATAGCAAAAGCAATCTCCGCCATTGCAAGCTTTTAAGAAGGCCTTGAGAACAGACGCTTCTACTTCTGTGCTCTCTTGATACAACTGCTGTTGGTGGTGTTATTTGCTTTGCTGTCGCTGCTGCTTTTATGGTTGGCTTTTATTATTGTTTTTTATTGCCACTTTTACTGTGTTCATGTTTTTTTTAAAATCGTTTTTAACATTTTAACTGCTTTTATATATTTTATTGTTGTAAGCCGCCTTGAGAGGGCTTCTGTCCTGAAACATGGCCAGGAAATATTTTAAATAAATAGAATAAATAAATAGATCAATAAAGCAGCAGCTAGGATTTACTCATCCATCAGGAAATGTCTGCCTGAAAAGAATAAATTTCAGCAAACCCTGAATACAAAGTAACGGCGGCACATGCCTGGTATCAGTTGAAGTGTGTCCATAGGGAGGGAGCCACCATGGTAAAGGCCCTGCTTCTAGTGGTTTTCAAGCCACGTGGGACCGCCAGGTGTGCCTCTTCAGAAGACCCCAGTAGTCAGGCAGGAGGATAAGGGAGACGGTGTGTCCTCAAGTATCCTGGTCCCAAGTTGTTCAGGGCTTTATAGGATCATATCAGGACCTTTTATCTGGCCCAGAAGCAGGCAGGCAGCCAATGTAGGACCTTCAGCAAAGGTGTTACAGGCTGATAAGGAGTAGGTGTCGCAGCTGAAACTCTCCCCACGGCCTGAGTTCGATCCCAGAGGAAGCTGGTTTCAGGCAGCCGGCTCGGGTCGACTCAGCCTTCCATCTCCCGAGGTCAAATGAGTACCCAGTTAGCTGGGGGAAAGGTAATCACGGCCGGGGAAGGCAACGGCAAACCACCCCGCTATAAGGCCTGCCAAGAAAACGTCAGCGAAAGCTGGCGTCCCTCCAAGAGTCAGTAATGACTCAGTGCTTGCATGAGAGGGAGGTAGTTTCTGGACCAGCTTCTAGGGCAGCCCCACACAGAGTGCATTGCAGTAATCCAGTCTTGAGGTTACCAGTGCCTGCGCCTCTGTGGCCAAGATGTTCCCTTGTTGTTTCTGTTGAAACTTGTCTTAGTGAGAACTGACAGCAGAACAGAATATTGCGGGAGCAAAGTGAGCCTGGGAATAATGCCATGGCAGGGAAGGGGGATTTGCCGGGGAGGGTGCGTGGGTGGGGGAATTGACAGGTGAGAGTGGGATGCTTAACCCTCCCCTCCCCCCTTCTGACTCTCCCCTGCAAAGCTTCCCCCTTCGGTGCCCACAAGTCATTTTTAAAAGTGTTTTTTCCTCTGCTCCAGCTGGGCTCCAAAACCAAACAGGAAGTTGCTTAAGGGGAAATCAGCCCGGGGGTGGGGGGGAGTGCCTTTGTAGGAAGTTAGGAAGAGCCGGCGGGTTTGAGAGGGGTGAAGCATCTCTCACCCGCAGCCCTGTTGGCTACTCCTCCCTTTTAAGTCTCTCCCCCCACCCCCTGCATTCCTGTTGGGGCAAGGTGTTTGCTATGAGGACGTCTACGCCTGCTCCGAAAAGATCAAGGGGTGGCAAAATGTCCTGCAAAAAGCGCACGCTGTTTCTGTCGCAGGAGATTAGACCGGTCCTGTTGCTCCCGTTGCAACCACTCAAGGCTGTGCTTGATCCCCTCTCACGAAGCATGCCCCCCTGCTGCCTGGCTGCAGCCCTTTTGAAGTGGTGCTGACACGCCGGTTTGTAAAGCTATTTACAAGCGGTTGTAAAGCAGAGACCCGGGAAGGCCCGGCCGAGCCCGGAATGCGTCTGTGCCGTGAGAGGGGTCTGCGATCTCCCGGTGTGAAGTTTGTCCTTGATCTCTCTGTTTTCCAGCGACTTACGGAATCTTTGGGGCGAGGTGGGGTGGGGGAGGTCTCTGGCAAACAGCTGTCTTTCTCACTGCACGATGGAATTGGAAGCATCGGAGAATGTTCCCTGTATGGAAATCCAGCCTGGCTGCTGAACCTTTCTCTCCATCTCCTGCGGATGGAGCATCTCCACTTGCCGGAAGCTCATTTGTCACTTGAACAGCTCAGGAAATGGAATTTCTTTTGTCCCAGCTGGAAGTTTTGACATTAATTGCATCTCTGCCTTTTTTCCCTTTCTTCTCCTCCTCCTCCTTCTCCTCCTCCTTCTCCTCCTCCTTCTTCTTCTGGCTCTGATTTGAGATGAAATATCGCTGATATGTGACAGCTTTCAAACGCCGCTGTTGCATTTCTTTAAGCCCGAGACCCGTATTCCTGTTCGGAAAAGCACTCCGGGTCGAGGACGCTTTCCAGTGATGGACAAGGGCTAAAGGCAAAAGGGCCGAAATGGCAGCATATTTGAGCGTCAAGCTCTTTCTGCCAGGGACTAAGCCGTAGGGGATGCATTTTAAACCTTTTAGAATGGGGGAAAATGCTGAAATCCATATTAACGTAATGCCTTTGTTAGGCCAATGCAAAAGTCACAAAATACTGTTCAAGCTTTTGAATTCTCAATCCCTGGCAGAGCCGTATTTGAATGTCTGCAGCTCCCTCTCACTTCCCATCTTGGGATTGTAACCAAATCTAGACTTCATAATATCAGGCACTTTTAGGGTGACCATATGAAAAGGAGGACAGGGCTCCTGTATCTTTAACAGTTGTACTGAAAAGGGAAGTTCATCAGGTGTCATTTGTATATATGGAGAACCTGGTGAAATTTCCTCTTCATCACACCAGTTAAAGCTGCAGGTGCCCTGCTGTCTTTTAAATCTGGTCACTAGTGTAGCTCCTGCAGCTTTAACTGTTGTGATGAAGAGGGGATTTCACCAGGTTCTCCATATATACAAATGACACCTGCTGAAATTCCCTTTTCTATGCAACTGTTAAAGATACAGGAGCCCTGTCCTCCTTTTCATAGGGTCAGCCTAGGCACTTTCCTTCTCCCCCTTATTTGTTTTGCTTTGTTTACCATCTTACCTGATGAAGAGTTCCAGAGAACTCAAGAGCTTGCACCTACAACACCCCCGTAAGGTAGATCAATCATCTTACTCCCATGCCAAGAACAGCAGAGTTAGTTGTATGGCTGGCTTCCAGGAGTCCCTCTCTAACTCTGTTCTTTAGATAGTCACGTTTCTGCTCTGCTTTGGATAAACCTGTATTTTGGTTGGAGTTCACGGGCCGGTTGGAGGACTAGCCTTGGCAAGACGCATTGACTCCGCTTCACAGCGAGAGGTTAGACTAGATGGCCTCTGGGGGTGTACTCCAGTTTTTGTATTTGTGCTCTGGTGCCCTGGGGGCTGGTATGGTTGATGTCTTTGGGGACGGTTTAGCTCCGAGGAAAATCAATACGGCTTGATCTTTCTGGCCTCTTCAGAACAGCTGCCCCTGAGCTTTCATCACCCTGGGCTGATCCGTCTGGCGCGGGACCCCTGTCCTGGCGTGCTTCCTGCCTGGATTCCCCAGACCTGATAAGGAGAAGAGCTTAGTCGACTTCCCCCACAAATAGAACGAGGGGAGAGCCTGAGTTAGGTTTGTTGCCGTCTAGATCCTGTGATTGGAGAGAAAAGGGAGAACGGTGCCTCTTGGCCTACCTGTGTGTGTACACATGCATTGTATGTTGCAATCCTAAGCTTGCTTTCTGGGAAGGAAGTCCTATCCACGTAAGTGGGATTTGCCTGTGAGCAATAAAGATATGCTTAGTTTAGTATTTATTTATTACATTTGTGTACCACCCTATAGCTGAGGCTCTCTGGACGGTTTACATAGGATAAAAACACTTAAAAACAATATACAAAAATTTTAAATCACAAAAACATACAAACCAAGCCATGTAGCTTGTGGTCCCAAGCTACATGGCTTGGGACCACAATACCTGATGGAACGCCTCTCCCGACATGAACCTCCCTGTACACTGCGCTCAACATCTAAGGTCCTCCTCCGAGTGCCTACTCCGAGGGAAGCTCAGAGGATGGCAACAAGGGAGAGGGCCTTTTCGGTGGTGGCCCCCCGACTGTGGAATGATCTCCCCCATGAGGCTCACCTGGCGCCAACATTGTTATCTTTTCGGCGCCAGGTCAAGACTTTTATTTATTTATTTATTACATTTCTATACCGCCCAATATCCGAAGCTCTCTGGGCGGTTCACAAAAGGTCCTCTTCTCTTCTCCCAGGCTTTTTAACAGCATTTAACAACATTAAGTTTGTAATAAAATAAATAAATAAATAAGTAAAAACAAACCCAGGCTAATTACATATTGCTAAATGTTTGGGAGAAGAGGAAAGTCTTGACCTGGCGCCGAAAAGATGACAATGTTGGCGCTAGGCGGGCCTCGTCAGGGAGATTGTTCCGCAATTGGAGGGCCACCACAGAAAAGGCCCTCTCTCTTGTTGCCAAAGCGATATCCAGGCCTTTCCCCTCTCCTACCTCTCTTTAAAACAGCAACGTTTTTCATTTAATTTTAAAGTATTTCCAAAAAAGAACCTGGAAAAAGAAGGGGGGAAATAGAGCAAGAAGACACGCAAAACCATTTACTTCCAAAGATATAACCAAGACTCATTGGATCATGTTCTATGATGGAATTTACGTACCTGCAAATGGCAGGCTTAGCATTGCATACAGGAAAAGGAAAACTAGGTCACAAGCCCACATCAGTGCCTGCATATAGAAAGTCACTCTTCCAGAGACACATACAAAGATCTGTAACATCATGAGAACACAAGAAGAGCCCTGCTGGGTCAGTCCATTTAGTCTAGCATTCTGTTCCAATGAGCTACCCACAGGCGGGGGTTCATGTGCAACAGCACCCTCCTGCCCATGTTCCCCAGCTACTGGTGTACATAGTCACGCTGCCTCTGATACTGGAGTTAGCGCGTAGCCATCAGGACATGTAGCCCTTGATAGCCTTCTCCTCCAGGAATTTATCCATCTCTTTTTAAGGCCATCCAAATTGGAGGTCCTCCCTACATCTTGTGGAAGTGAGTTCCATAGTTTATGCACGGTGTAAACAAGGACTTCCTTTTATCTGCCCTGGATAGCATCAGCTTCATGGGATGACTCATTTAAGTCCTTGCATTATGAGAGATGGGTGAAAACTTCTCCCTATCCACTTTTACCATGTCGTGCATACTTTTATATACCTCTATCATTACTTGCCTTTGTTCTAGGCTAAATGTTCTCAGACGGGACATTTCATTACTGGGCAGTTGCTATAGTCCCTTGATCATTTTGGCTTGCCTTTTCTGCACCCAATGATTATGCATGAGCATTTGACAAAATATATACCCCTCGGGTCGTGTGTTTGATGTCTTTGTGGAATGTGTATAATTAAGGCAAAGTACCCACCTTTTCAAACAAATAGTCGTCAAATTACTAGTTGTTCTTAGTCGTCAGTAATAATTTGTGAGGAGAAACTGTCCATAATGAATATCTCACAGATCCTGACCAGCCATTTACGTTGTTTACAATATTTCACAAGTTATGCATGTTGTCAGGTGGAAATTACCCTTTTATAAAACGAAATAAAACCCTGGAGCGTCAAGTATATAATGTGGTAGTCTTGTGGTTTATTGCCTTTCAATTTATTTATTTATTTATTTATTTATCACATTTTTATACCGCCCAATAGCTAAAGCTCTCTGGGCGGTTCACAAAAATTAAAACCACAATAAAACAACCCACAGGTTAAAAGCACAAATACAAAATACAGTATAAAAAGCACAACCAGGATAAAACCACGCAGCAGAAATTGAGATAAGATTAAAATACAGAGTTAGAACAGTAAAATTTAAATTTAAGTTAAAATTAAGTGTTAAAATACTGAGAGAATAAAAAGGTCTTCAGCTGGCGGCGAAAGGAGTACAGTGTAGGCGCCAGGCGGACCTCTCTGGGGAGCTCATTCCACAACCGGGGTGCCACAGCAGAGAAGGCCCTCCTCCTAGTAGCCACCTGCCTCACTTCCTTTGGCAGGGGCTCACGGAGAAGAACCCCTGAGGATGACCTTAGGGTCCGGGCAGGTACATACGGGAGGAGGCGTTCCTTCAGATAGCCTGGCCCCAAGCTGTTTAGGGCTTTAATTTGCTAGGAGTTGCATTAAAGGGTAATAGCTAATCATGTCTTTATTATTATTATTTTACCCTTTGCAGGCAGCACATGGGAAACACTTGCCCAGCACATCGGGGTCACAAGGTAAGTGTGAAAGGGAAAGGGAAAGTTGGGCAGGGTGATGCTGATCCTCGTAGAGCTCCATCCTATCGGCAGCATGGCCCATTGTTGGGGAAGCCTCAACATGGAACCAAAGCTGCTGTTTTAGGCAGCTGGGGACTGAGATGTTGAGGTTCAATGCCATGCTTTTGTCGTAGCCCTTACAACAGGGGTGTCGTAACTCTGGCCCATGGGCTGAGCCCGGTCTGCCTGGGGTCTCAATCCAGGCCTCTAAGGCTCACCAGATGGCCACTGCCCTTTGCCCTGACCAACCAACCGCTTGGGGGTTTTCTGGCTTTGTCACAGTATTTCCTTCTCATAGAATCATAGAATAGCAGAGTCGGAAGGGACCTATAAGGCCATCCAGTCCAACCCCCCGCTCAATGCAGGAATCTCCCCTCTAACAAATTCTAAAATATTGAAAGGCCTCCTGTAAGGCTAGTCACTGGCAGTAAGGACGTTAAGCTAAATATGTTGGAATTCTGGGCCCCTCGCTGGAATGCAGCTCCCAAGAGCTCCTGCACAATTTTGACCCTTGGGCTGCCGTTCCTTTAAATCCTCGCCCCGCCGAGTGCCCTTCCCCAACCTGGCGCCCTGAAGATCTACTGGGCTTCAGCTCCCATCTGCTCCTGCCAGGTTGGCCACTGGTCCGGAAAGCTGGCTGTTCTCATCCAAAACATCTGGAGGGCACCAGGTTGAGAAAGCCTCCTCAGGAGTTTGCAAAGCCGCTCTCGCTCCCGGCGTTGAGCAAGGGCTATTTGCTTTTGTGCCGTGTCCCGCCGAGGCAGACGCCTGGCCCAGATGGCACGCGCGGGGCTGCGCCAACGCTCTGACGTCCTCCCTCCTCCCACGTCTAGGCTGGACCTGGATGACATCCCCAATTCGGTGCGCCTGGTGGCCCCCGACCTCGGGATCCTGCTGGTCTCAGCCATCTGCCTGGGTGTTTGCAGCCGCCTGAAGCCGGCGCACCAACAGACAGCTGAGAGTCGACTGTCAGAATCCAGCCAGCTCCAAGAACAGGTGAGAAGCCGTTCACCGTTGGAATCGGTCCAGTCCAGGCTCTTCCGGACCAGTTTCAGCCGGTCTTCATCTGCTAATGCAGCCTTCCTCAACCTGGGGCGCTCCAGATGTGTTGGACTGCATCTCCCAGAATGCCCCAGCCAGCTGGCTGGGGCATTCTGGGAGTTGTAGTCCAACACATCTGGAGCGCCCCAGGTTGAGGAAGGCTGTGCTAATGCATCCTTCCCTAACCTTTTCCATTTGTCTTAGACTACAAGTCCCATCATCCCCACTAGAACCCATGTCTGCCTTACTTGAATCTCACATATTCAGGGCTGGGTAGAATGAAGCTAATTGGGCCTCCTGGTAGGAATGGAAAAATCTGTCAATTCCCTTTGTCTCCATTTCCCATCTCTCCAGTCTTGTTCATCCCAAACGTCGAGATTTTTAAAAAAATGTTTGCATGGAAATTCATACGCATTTTTGTGCATATTACTCCCAATATATGCATTTTTGCATGCCTTTTTTTTGCCTATGATATACATTTTTTTTTTTGCAAGCGATTCCCTATTACAATTCCTCTTTCAATGTTCTTCCCCCTAATGTACAGATTTATGTGTGCGTTTTTTGATGGGAGAAACTCCATCGCAAACGTCTGTGAATATCAAAGGACGGTGGAGTTTCAGGGTTCAAAAGTGCGAAATGAGGCGTGAACGGAACAAATTTCTCCTCGTCCCTCCCTGGATTCAAGCACTGATACCTGAAGGGCTGTCACATAATGGTTCTCTGCTGCCCCCGACGGTGGGACTAGACCTGATGGGCTTAAAAGTTGCAGGAAGGTAGATTTCGGTTGACCATTAGGAGAAGCTCCTAGGTCCGAGCGATTCGGACCTAGATGGCCTCAAAGTCATCATGTGTCTTAACCTGGACCCTTCGACGCTCCTTGTATTCTCCTTGTTGAAGACGCAACTGGCGTTAGCCCTTCTTTTGCCCAAAACCTCCTCTCCTCCTCCTCATTCCTCCCCACCCAAGAGATCCGGAGGTGGGGGGAGAAAGAAGGAGAAGGAGACACTTTCCTGGCACCTCCGAGGGTGACTCACCAGCCTCCTCCACGGCAGGTTCCCCACGTCTGCCCAGGCGGAGGAGCGACTTTGGCCGTCCCCGTGTTGCCACGGAGACGCCCTAACAAACATCGCGTCTTCAACAGAGGCCACATTATGCGGGGCTGGCGGGAGACGGCTGAGGATGGATTCGGCAGCCGGGTCCAGCAAAGAGCCACCTGCCTGCTGGCATCGATGGCTCTCTGACACGTGCTCGGTGCTGTATGAACTGCAGGAGAGTCCCTGGCTTGGTTCAGAGGGGCTTCTTAAGAGGCTGCTTTGGACAGAGATGGCGAGGGCATGGGCATGTCCCTGTGTGGCCGTCCCTTCGGCCACTTCTCTTGCCCGTCTTATTCCACCCGCTGCAACTAGTTGGCTTCCATTCCCATAAGAAGGAGGTGGGGGAGCGTCCCAGTTGCTGGCTGGTTCTGCTTCTCTTTTGTCTAGTTAGAACATCAGAACATCAGAAGTGCCCTGATGCTGGATCAGACCAAGGGTCCATCTAGTCCAGCACTCTGTTTGCACAGCGGCCAACCAGCCCTTGACAAGTGGCCAACAAGGCAGGACATGGTGCAACAGCACCCTCCCGCCCATGTTCCACAGCAACTGGTGCACACAGGCTTATTGCCTTGAATACTAACCATCAGGGCTAGTAGTCATTGATAGCCTTTGCCTCCAGGAATTTATCCAACCCCCTTTCAAAGCCATCCAGGACAGCCCTTTAGTCAACGTCTGCTGGATCCACTTCCCCCTGGTCCTCCACCTCCAGTTCCAGGCTACGGTCCTCCACCCCCACAGCAAGGTCATAGAATCATAGACTCATAGAATAGTAGAGTTGGAAGGAGCCTATAAGGCCATCGAGTCCAACCCCCTGCTCAATGCAGGAATCCACCCTAAAGCATCCCTGACAGATGGTTGTCCAGCTGCCTCTTGAAGGCCTCCAGTGTGGGAGAGCCCACCACCTCCCTAGGGAACTGGTTCCATTGTCCTCCTCCGCCTCCAGGCCCTTTCCCCCCTCGCCCTCCCAGTCCATTAGGGCCACTGCTGACACTGGCTCCTCCTCCTCACTTACCTGGGCCACCCCCAGGTGCTCTCCCAGCAGCTCCACACGTGAATCCTTGTGGTACTACATCTTGTGGTAGTGAGTTCCATAATTTAACTCTGTGCTGTGTGAAGAAGTACTTCCTTTTATTGCTGCAGCAGGAACACGGAGAGGGGAGGTAGAAGATGAGGCACGGCTCGGGTGGGCTCAGGGGTGTGGATCCAGTGGCAGATGATTCCAGAGCTGTGGCGGGGTTCTATACACCCGATTGACAACTGCCAGAAACTGGACAGAGTTGCCTCGCAAATCCTGGGAAAGATTGAAAAGGTAGATTAAGAATGTAAGAAGAGCCACGCTGGTCCGTCTACGCCAGCGTTCTGTTCACACAGTGGCCAAACAGCTGCCTGTGGGAAGCCGACACATACGGCATTATGTTTACATTGTCCAAAAGAACATCTTCAACAGAAGAGATTCCCCTCCCTCCCTCTCTGTCTCTATGCACACACACACACCGTACAATGAGTTGTCACAACTGACGACTACTGTTTCATGGTCTACCCAGCCAAGAAGGACAGCAGCACCTGTATTATTATGGCATTACTTTTTATTATTTTTTGTACTTCATTTATTCCCAGAGTGCAGGACACGGAATAACAGGCTCAAGTTAAAGGAAGCCAGATTCCAGCTGGACATCAGGAAAAACTTCCTGACTGTTAGAGCAGTACGACAATGGAATCAGTTACCTAGGGAGGTGGTGGGCTCTCCCACACTGGAGGCCTTCAAGAGGCAGCTGGACAGCCATCTGTCAGGGATGCTTTAGGGTGGATTCCTGCATTGAGCAGGGGGTTGGTCTCGATGGCCTTGTAGGCCCCTTCCAACTCTGCTATTCTGTGATTCTATGATTCTGCTTTCACTCCCAGCTGCTCTGGGCTTGGTTGATCACGGAAAGGCAGCATACAGAGAAACTAAAGACAATGTTTTGTCCAGGGCACAGCAATATGTCGGAGAGCCCTTGCGAACCCTTGCTATGATACTTCCATGCCAAGGTGTATGTGAAGGTCATTAATGCAGGGCAGTCTGCCTCTGAGCATGTGTAGAGTGCATCTTCACCACCAGTTTGCATACATGTGGGGTTTGAGAGGCCACAGCTATGGGATTTGTTCATTGAGAACCGGTATATAAATATTGGTACTGATGCTGTTGAACTCCAGCTGGTCTTGACCTCCAACACTAGTATGTATCCACAGGGTACATACACCCCTCACTGTCTCCCTTCTGCCCCAAGGCTCAGCCCTCCGAGTCTGGGGTGGCTATTCCTCCTGTTCATTTCCCCAACCTCTTCTCTTCTTCTCCCGGCTTCTGGAGCAAACGCGGAGCTTGAGCTGGAAACTGTGAGATCAGTCAGCCCTTCGGCACAGTCTTTTCCACTGGATTCTCCTGGGGGGTGTGGGGAGAGAGGGAGCGGATTCTCTGCTTTGCACGATTTCGGCGCAATTGATCCAGGCTGGACTTGGAGCTGCTGGACGGAGCCCGGCCAGCACGGAGTAGGCGGAGCTCAAATACCTTTGCTGTGAAAGCCGCGCCAGGCTGGAAAATCGCTCGGGCGTTGGGAACCCGGGATGGGCAGCCAAGAAAAACAGGGCCCAGCGGAATGTGCTTTCCAAAGCCGGCTAATGAAATAAACAAGGCCAGGTGCTGGGTCAAGGGGTAGGCAGGAGGCCTGGTGGCTGGGGGAGGGCGCTTGTTCCAGCCACGAGCCCTCTCTCTCGTAGCAGGACCTTGGAAAGGACCGCTTCAGCCGGCATGCTCCAATCTTGAGACTCATGAAACTGAGGAAGTCCCTGGTGTGAGGTCGCCTGTTGGGAACTCCAGTGGTTTTCTAAATAAATAAAATAATTCCTGCATGGAGCAGAGGGTTGGACTCGATGGCCTTATAGGCCCCTTCCAACTCTACTATTCTATGATTCTATGAAATGGGCATAAGATCATGTGTAGCAGCATTCCCCAACTGGTGTCAGTTCTGAGTCGACATGCACTGTAACTCCGTTAAATCTAGCATTGAGCAGGGGTTGGACTCCATGGCCTTGTAGGCCCCTTCCAACTCGACTGTTCTATGATTCTGTGAAGAGCTTCCTCCAAGCCAAGTTTTAGCTGCTCACCCAAAGATGAGCAGCGTGATGTGTGTTCATGTCGGGAGGGGGGTGTCATTCTGCAATCCCACAGCCTCTCTATCCAGTTCCTGGGGACAGCTTGGGGGTGTTACCATTAGTACAGTGGTAGATTGAGTGTCATTTGGCTTAACCTTGTACTCAGGAGAGCGTAAACGATCCCTATACACGGATTTATTTTCCCTGGCACTGCTGACCTGGGAAGAGATGAATCAACATATCTAAATATATTGCTGCTTAAAAAAAAATGCATTGAAGATTGTCATATTATACATCCATAAAATCAGAATGTGTCCCCCCCCCCCCCCCCAATATCTTCAGTGTATGAAATCATGTCCATTGATTTCGGCTTCTGGCAATTGCAGTGTAAAAACACAGAAACGAGTATACAGAATCCAGCATCAACATCAGTGTTCAGGTTCAACAACAGCAACAGTAATCTCTGCATGAAAGTTCGTTTGTATTCCTAATTTTAAAAAAGCATAAAGTTCCTAGTCTTTAAGAACAGCCTTGGAAGATATGGATGGCAGTGCGTAGGCCGGTACTGGGTGAAATCTCAGAAGGGCATGTCAGGGCTGGACTTGTTCGCCTTCTCCTAACTTTCAGAAGCCAGGAAGATATTGTGCATAAGAAGCAAAAGGGATGCAACTTTAATGGCTTTGTGTAGCATCATTCAGGTTTACAGAATTCAGCGTCGATAGCAGTTCCGATTTTGTTTTTACTAAAGCGCTGAGTTAGATGCAGTCCTGGCCCTTCTCCATCCAAATTAAGGGTTTAATTTCTCAGGGAGGCGATCAACTTGTCCATTATTCATGGTTCCCACGCTTTTTCGCTTCCTCTTCCAGAATGCTGCTATCGTTGCATTTAGCTGCTACCAGTAAGTGACTGATCAGTTTCTCCCTTGTGGGCGCAGTCTTTAGGACCGTGTCGTTCTAAAGCAGCCTTGCCTGCACCTTCAGACCTGTTGGACTACAATGTCCATCATCCTTAAGCAGTGGCTGGGGGATGATGGGAGTTATAGTCCGACTCATTTGATGGGGCCGGGTTGAGCAAGGCTGCCCTAAAGAAACGTCCCTTGGAGTTCTTGCGTGTCATGTCTCTAATCCTTCATCGCCTTCTCCTTCCCCTTCAGGAAGAAGCTGCGGTGGATGAGGCCGCATCAAGTCCCCGGGGTCCTGCCGATGCACTGGCTGTGGGCTCCTCGAGGCAGCGGGCGCGGCTGGCCACCCGGCTCCGTGAAACAGCTCACTGGCTCTTGATGGCCGTTGGAAAAGTCCTGGCCGTTGTCTTGCTCGCACTGGCAGGTAAGTGCCAAAGGATGATTGGCCAATGTCAGTGATGTCAAAAGACTCCTCCTCCTTTGGTCGCTTCCATATTGGTGGTGCTGAGGCATTGCTGTTCTGTCGTAGCTGGAAGTGGCATTTAAAGAGCGTTTTCACAACGCGCTTAAGATAGTCCTCACTTCCCCAGCCTGATGTATGGGACTACAACTCCCATTACCCCCAGCCTGCATGGCTGTTGCTGTTACAGTCCCACACATCTGGAAGACACCAGGTTGAGGAAGGCTGATGTAGTGGCGCCATATTGCCCAGCAATGCCTTTCTCCATCCCCAAAATCTTCAGATGACATTTATTTGCTAGTAAAGCCCCTTGAGCATAGGTCCTTTGCAAGGTTAATTAAATGCTTCTTGTTAAATCTCTCTCCTTCACCAGAGTTATTTAAGCAGAGGCTGGCTGGCCATCAGTCAGGCGTGTTGTAGCTGCACCTTGCCTTGCAGAGCCTACACTCAGTAGCAGGGTTGGACTAGGTACCTTCCGAAGCTACAGTTCTCTGAGGAGGGTTTGCAGGTGTGGGGGACAGTCTTCCCCTCATGCTGTTAGCGTAGCAGCACATCTGGAACACAGGACCTAACAGGCCGTTTGGAGGCTGCTCCTTGGAATCGTCCTTGAGTACGTGTAGGTGGCCCCTGGGGGTGCCCACATAGATTCTTGCAGATTCCTGCACATAATGTCACGTCCAAATCAGTATGGAGGGGGTCGGAGCTCATTTTTTCGCTTCAGGCTCTTCCTGCCAGTCATTAAGCGTTAGGAAGAGGCGTCTCAACCTTTGGGGAAGAAACTGCACAGAAGACAGGAAACCAGTAAGCAATCAGTGATTTAGGGGGAAGGTGGTGAGTCCAGGGAAAGGAACATAGCCATTTGGGGAATCCAGACGGCCTCAGGCTCTGCACACCTGGAGTAGACTGTGCTGGCCTAGGTGTGTCAGTGCTTTGACCCGTTATGAGGCGGTTCCAAAGGTTCAGTCTCTTCCATTGTCTCTGAAGAGAGATTCTAGTCCTCATTGTCATTCCATTGGCAGGTGTTTAGCTCTCGTCCGTCCCCATTAACCCAGCCTGTGGTCTCTGCCTTGTGCCCCAGTAATCACGGCGACCTTCTTCTTCTCCCCGTCCTAGGGATCACCTTGCCCTCCGCTTTCTCCAGCGTGTACTACCTGCTCTTCGTGGGTCTCTGCACCTGGTGGGCCTGCCACTTCCCGGTCAGCCACCTGGCCTTCAACACCTTGTGCATCATGGTGGACGTCTTTGCCGGGGGCCACCTCATTTGCCTCTACGGCTACCAGACCCCCTTCATGCAGAAAGTCTTTCCGCCTGCCGACATCTGGGCACGGTAAGTGTATGTGTTTGTGGGGGGGGGGGGAGGTTAGTTGAGACGGTGTGTCGCTCCATCGCCTGGATTGTTTAAGGCAGCTTCCTGCACCCTGGTGCCCTCCATATGTTTTGGACTACAACACCCAGCATTCCTGACAATTCACCATGTGGCTGGGACTCATGAGAGTTGAAGTCCAAAACATCTCTAGGGCGTCACATTGGAGAAGGCTAGTCGAAGGTGATGCAGGGGGCAAGACTACATGACCTTTAGGTGCCCCGGTTCTGTGGTTCTACATACAGAGGCGTAGCATGACTGCTTCCCAGAACACACAGTGCAAGTTGTATTTGCACTTGATACATCAACTGCCAGTCTTGGATGGCTTAGCTTTGAATCTCTCTCCTCAACTGAGAAGAGGGATGGGTTGGGTTTCTTTCATCTTTCCTGACAATGGTGCCACAGTGGCAGCCGTGCTGTGTGACCTGCTGGGTTTTTTTTACTGGCAATTCAGTCAACAATGGGAAGCTGCAAAGCAGAGGTATGTCAAGAGGCCAGAACAGGAGAGGGGACATAACGCCCCTTTGATGCCCCAAAGATCTCCCCGTGCTAAAGATGCCGGGTGAAAGTTTCAGCTTAGCACGTCTGTCCATCGTGACCCTGTTTGCGTTCTTCCAAGGTAACAAGAGGGATCGTCTGGGACAGTCTTCCTCAACCTGGGGCACTCCAGATGTGTTGGACTGCACTTCCCAGAATGCCCCAGCCAGCTCTGCTGGCTGGGGCATTCTGGGAGGTGCAGTCCAACACATCTGGAGCGCCCCAGGTTGAGGAAGACTGGTCTAGGAGAATCCGCCCTGTCCGGTTTCTCTTCTCTCTCCAAACCCTTTGAAACTCGAGGAGTTGGCTTGAAGGGCAAGTGGAGCGATATCTGGACGGCTCTTGGCAGCCTGAGCCGCCTCTGGATCAGCTTTCCTTTCCTGGACACCGTCATCCCTGATCCCCTGGGAGCCCAGTGCCCTGGGGTTGACTCTGCCCAGCCCAGCGGAGTGACTCTGGCTCTAGTCGACACCTCTGCAAACAGAAGCAGGCCTCCGCCCTCTTCAAAAGCCGGCTCAGGATCAAAGCCGGGAGCTTTTGCCGGCCACTTTGAACCTCCCTGGCTCTCCTGACGGGCATCCGCAGGACGGTCGGGGGCTCTTCTTCTCTGCCCTTTCTCTTAACATGCCGGGTTTCCCGTGGGAAAGTCTTTTGGCTAGCAGGTGTGGGGCGGTTTCCCATCTCGGTTTTCTTGCATCCTTACCTGTGGCTTTTGAGATTCATTGTGAGTGACGCACTCAACGTTCGGGGAAGCCGCGCTTGTGAGAGTGGTGCGCAAAGGCACACGGCATGCCATTGATGGCCTTGCAAAAGCCCCCCAAACTTGCAGTCCCGGTGTTGCAGAATCAACGTTCAGAAACCGGGCTGAGATGGGGGTGGGCATGGTTTGTGAGCACCCTGTCTCACTCAGCGTGCTTTGAGAGGGTCCCAACATCTGTGGGAAGCACACGCACCCCACACAGAGAGACGCCTGCCCCTGCTTTCTCCAGCCCCATTGGGTTGCCCCACAGGGCTCCCTCATTAGCCCCGTTGCTCCCTGAAGCCTTTCCCATCCCTGCCCTGGTCTCCCCACTTCCTCCTCCCAATCCAACAGTGATTCCCATAGTTAAACTCTGGCCTTGGCCTGGTAGAATAAATGAATGAATAAATAAATAACCGAAGACTGTGCTGCCGCTGAGCCTGACTACTGCATTGATCGCTGTCCCTTGCAGGTTGTTTGGCTTGAAGGCCGTTGTCCTGCACGAAGACTGTCACAAGCCCAACGTGCTGTTCTTGGACGACAGCTTCCCGTGGCCCGTCTACGCCAACCCGGGCATCCTTCTGCTGCTTTATTATGCCTTGGCCACCCTGGTGAAGCTCCGCAGGTTGTACCCCAACGAGCAGGTGAGCTATCCTGGCTCAGAGTTGCTCTCTTTCATTTATTTAAAGCTTCCCCCCCCCCATCCTGCTCCTCGGACAAAAAGGCTGCCAGAGCCCCTGCCTGCAGGGTTGCCATCTAAAAAGGCATGACACACAAGGAAAAAGGCATGGGGAGGGAAGAGGAGTGTGTGTGGGGGGATTAAACCTTTCAGCAGGACTGATGGGATGGCCCTGCTTCCCCCTCTCATCTCCCTCTGTTCAGTCTGCTTGACTCCTGGCTTCTCCTGTCCCCGGTACTTGACAGTTTCAAAAACACGTTCTTTCAGCTGTGATCCTGCAGCCCAACTTGCACAGAGCCGCCCGGTTTAGGAGAACAGCGCCAGGGAAGACGTGATCAGGGCCCCAGCACAACTCTTGGACGGGGTGCCATGAGCTGTACCAAGGGAGCGGCAGAGGGTGAAGGCAGGGGTGTTACTGCGTTGGTTACATGCTGTGAGCTTCATGTTCTGAACCGTTAGCCCAAAATCCCCCGTGGCAGCTTTAAGCGAGCTGCCATCTCTATGCCAGTGACGGTGAACCTTTTTCGGTCCGAGGGCTGAATCCCATTCAGTAGAAGCTCTTGGGGGCTGCATCACAGTGGTAGGAGGAGCCAAACAAAAGGAGGCGGGGCCAAAATACCACCCTATTTTACTTAAAAGTTCTTACTGCCAGTTCCTAAGTTTAGGAGAGGCAGCTCAACTTTTTAGATGTGGAGATGGCAAGAAACCCCCAAACGGTAGGTGGTGGTGGGGGAATGCAGTGAGGCCATCCCAGGAACCCCTGCAGGGTGGATTTGGCCCTCAGGGCCTGAGTTCAACACCCCTGCTCTAAACTCATGCCTCACCAGCCAAAATGCGAAGATAATAATATAGTCCTACTTTGCAGGCTTCTTTTAACAATTCCCGAGAACAACACCTGTGAAATGCTTTGAGCGCTTAGAAAAAGCGTTCCTCAACTACTTACTTGGTTGTTCTGGTTGTGCTGGCTGCAGAACCGGCTACGAGAGGGCTTTGAGAAGGGGGTCGGTCTGGGGGGAGCCGGGCCCTCACTCTGCCCACTGCACAATCGCTGCACAGGCTTCCACATACCTATAGGATTGTGGCTGCCTGGTTTCTGGCTAGGGACTGGGGAACCCTTAGCAAGGTTGCCAGAATCCTTCCTCACTTCCTCTTTTAAGATCACTTCACCCCCATTAATTTTTTTTTAAAGTGGAGAGGCGCTCCGAGCTCGACCTTGGACTCGGTGGAAATGGAGAATTGGTCCATGGACCGAGATGGCCTGGCTGAGGATGTGAAGGTGAGGAGACAGGGGCCCCCAGGGTGGCTGCGGGAGGGGGGCAGCGGGTGTTTCGCTTTGCTGGGACTGCTCAGGCCTCCAAGGTGTGAGCAGGAGGGGGAAAGAGGGGCTGAGGTCTCAGGAGTGACACCGTGGGTAGATTGCGTCCAGTTCTGGGCTCCACAATTCAAGAAGGACGCAGACAAGCTGGAGCGTGTTCCGAGGAGGGCAACCAGGCTGATCAGGGGTCTGGAAACAAAGCCCTATGAAGAGAGACTGAAAGAACTGGGCATGTTGAGCCTGGAGAAGAGAAGATTGAGGGGAGACATGAGAGCACTCTTCAAAGACTTAAAAGGTTGTCACCCAGAGGAGGGCCAGGATCTCTTCTCGATCCTCCCAGAGTGCAGGACACGGAATAACGGGCTCAAGTTAAAGGAAGCCAGATTCCAGCTGGACATCAGGAAAAACTTCCTGACTGTTAGAGCAGTACGAGAATGGAATCAGTTACCTAGGGAGGTTGTGGGCTCTCCCACCCTAGAGGCCTTCAAGAGGCAGCTGGACAAGCATCTGTCAGGGATGTTGTAGGGTGGGTTCCTGCACTGAGCAGGGGGTTGGACTCGATGGCCTTGTCGGCCCCTTCCAACTCTGCTATTCTATGATTCTGTGTCAGTACCGAGCACTGTGGAGGGTGCAGCCTGAAAAGAAGACCTGGTCTGTACATGCAGCAGAACGAGGTGAAACCTCAGACGGCAGTTGGGCATCACATTTTTGGATGCACCTCTACAAGTTAAAAGAGAGAGAGAGAGACCCCTCCCTCCCTCCCTCCAAGTAGAAAACTAGCAAGCAGAGAGTGGTCTAGAATTTTTGTCCCTGATGTGGTAGTTTTCTACTTGCGGGTTTGTATGTTTTTTAAGAATATGTTGAAGCATTCGAAGACGCCATCCTTCCCCTGCCAGGTTTGAAGGGATGCAGTCCAGAATTCTCCGTGCCTTCAAAGCACCGTTTCCCCTTCTGCGTTTGTCAGGACGTTTGCCTCACATAGGCTCTTCGAACGCCATTTTGCGAGAGAGACGGACGTGTCCCTCGCCTGCTCCAGTACGCACGCTTGAGCCTTGCAGATGTCACGGGCTGAACTCCGTGCGTTCCGTGGCCGTTTGCCATGTTTACGTTCCCCTGCTCTGTTCCCATGTGTATATCTTCCAGTGGAGGATAACACTTCAAGCATCTGGCAAAGTGCTTGCTAGCCCGTGAAAGCTTCTGCCCTGATAAATCTGATAGCCTTTCGGGCAGCCTTTTCTTCACCTGCGGCCCTTCAGATGTTTGGGAATTCAACTCTCACCTGTCCCAAACATCTGGAGGGCACCAGGTTGGGAAGGGCTGGTTTAAAGCGCCTCAAGGCTCTTAAGGCCCCCCGACTGTGGAATGATCTCCCCGATGAGGCTCGCCTGGTGCCAGCATTGTTATCTTTCCGGCGCCAGGTCAAGACTTTTCTCTTCTCCCAGGCATTTAACAGCATTTAACAACGCTAAGTTTTTTTTTTTTTATGGAACCCCAGAATTGTTGTTTTAAATGGATGCTGCTGGTTTTATACTGTTGTTTTTATGTCTCTGATAGTTTTTAAATTTTGTATATTTTTAATGTTTACTGTCTTTCGCTTTTGTGAACCGCCCAGAGAGCTTCGGCTGTGGGGCGGTATATAAATGTAATTTAATTAATTAATTAATTAATTAAGTGGGCTCTGCTGTGCTGGATTAACACGGCTGCCCCTCTGGAACGCAGCACCTGTGCCTCCAGGGTAGCTGAACCGCCCACTGAAATTATCCAGATGTTGGCTGATGTTGGCTGCTGCTCTCGGGCACCATTTTGCTTCAGTATTTCTCTCTCCCCTTCCTCAATCCGCAGCCGATGCTGGATGACACGGAAGGTGCTAATGCTGATCCAGAGAACTGCACAGTGCATGTGATTGGCGAAGCTGACCAGCCAGGTAAGGGGCAGTCCAGATCCTCCTGTTGGCTTGCAAGAGCCTCTCCCTGTGGTGCCGTGTGCCAACCACAATCTGCTGTGATTGCCTCCCCCAGCATGGTGCCCTCTAGAAGTTTTGGACTTCAACTCCCATCAGCCCCTATGGTCAATGGTCAGGCATGCTGAGAGTGGTAGTCCAAAACATCTGGAGCCCCCTTGCTAGTTCAGGCAGCAAGAAAAACAAAAAACAAAACCGGGTCTTTCCCCAACACTCAGTCGTTTTGCATGTAAAGGAAAGCAGCGCTGTCCAGACAGGAGCCCAGTGCTGAGCTGCTCTGAGCTCCCTGGAGAAAGGGCAAGGGGCAAACCAGGAATGCTGAAGCTCAGGCCTTTGGGCCAAATCCAGCCTGCCTGAGGTCCCAATCCTGCCCTCTGTAGTTTCCCAGATGGACACAACTTTGTTCCCCCAACTGCCGTGCAGTTTCCCCCCTATTGTTAAAGGATGGAATGCATCTCCTAAGGCTTCGTCAATGGCAGAAAGAGCTTTCAGCCACAGTAGGTTGGTATTTTTGTCCTCACGCCTATCATCTCATTCCCTTTGCCTTCATAGAATCATAGAATAGCAGAGTTGGAAGGGGCCTACAAGGCCATCGAGTCCAACCCCCTGCTCAGTCCAGGAATCCACCCTAAAGCATCCCTGACAGAGGGTTGTCCAGCAGCCTCTAGTGTGGGAGAGCCCACCACCTCCCTAGATAACTGGTTCCATTGTCGTACTGCTCTAACAGTCAGGAAGTTTTTCCTGATGTCCAGCCGGAACCTGGCTTCCTGTCACTTCCACGTCCTGCACTCTGGGAGGATCGAGAAGAGATCCTTCAGCCCTGCCTACCCCTGGAATGCGGCCGCTGACAGTTTCTCCAAAATGGAATGGAATTGGCTGAAAGAGGCTTGCGTGAAAGGCAAACTCTCCGACCCAGCCTTTGGTGTTGAGGATGGTGAAGGCTGCTATCCGCCCTGCCCTGGAGGGCAATCCGAAGGTCATGCTGTTCCCTGAGTCCGTGCTGAACATAGGAGCCGTGGGTGTGGGTCACTCACCTGGCATTTCACTCTCCCGGAAGCATCCTGGACTGGTCCGACATGAGGCGATGCTGCCTCTTAGTGGCCGAAAGGTATCACCACAGGGGCATCGGTGCCCCTTTTGCTCTCAGTAGCTACGAGGATTAGATACCTCCAGAACCGGAGGAAAGTTTGCCACTGTATACCAGTTGCTAGGGAACGTGAGCACATTGGTTTTATTTACCACCAACAGCTGAAGCTCTTTATTTATTTATTTATTTATTTATTTATTTATTACACTTATATACCGCCCCGCCTCCATAGCTAGAGCTCTCTGCGCGGTTTCCAGAAATTCTAAAATCGAGATAAAAACAAGTATACAAAATTTAAAAATTTAAAACACAGAACATACTCACATAAAGCATTAAGAACCGTTAAAAAAACTAAACAAGTGGGTGATTAAGATGTGCCGCCATATGCCTGGGCAAAGAGGAAAGTCTTAACCTGGCGCTGGAAAGATAGCAGCATTGGCGCCAGGCGAGCCTCGTCAGGGAGATCGTTCCATAGTCTGGGGGCCACCACCGAAAAGGCCCCATCCCTTGTTGCCATACTCCGAGCCTCTCTCGGAGTAGGCACCCAGAGGAGGACCTTAGATGTTGAACATAGTGACCGGGTATATTCATGTCGGGAGAGGCGTTCCGTCAGGTATTGTGGTCCCAAGCAATTCACAAAAGTTTAAACCATAAAGTACAACTTAAGTATAAAACTTATGTTCCCCAGCAACTGATGTATATATATAGGCTTACTGCCGCTGATACTGGAGGTATCACATAGCCATCAGGACTAGTAGACATTGATTGTTGAGGGAGAAGCTTTGGTCACTGGCATCTCCAGTTACAGGGTTCTCAGGTGGTCAGTACAAGGCAGAACAAAACATGGGATCTGAGCTGGCGGTGACCGAACAAGAAAGAAATCTTGGGATTGTGGTGGAAGCTCCCTGAAAATGTCCACCCAGTGTGCAGCCGCTGTAAAGAAGTTAAATTATGGAACTCACTACCGCAAGATGGTAGTGAGTTCCACCCAATGATGGCCACCCATTTGGATGACTTTAAAAGGGGGTTGGATAAATACCTGGAGGAGAAGGCTATTCATGTCTACTAGCCCAGATGGTTGTGTGCTATCTCCAGTATTCGAGGCAGTAAGCCCGTGTGCACCAGTAGTTGCTGGGGAACATGGGCAGGAGGGTGCTGTTGCACCATGTCCTGCCTTGTTGGTCCCTGGCCGATGGCTGGTTGGCCACTGTGTGAACCGAATGCTGGACTAGATGGACCCGTGGTCTTGATCCAGCATCAGGGCTCTGCTTATGTTCTTATGTTCTTATCCCAGGATCAAACCTGTGGCAATCCTCACACTAGGAAAGACCAGGGGTGCCAGAGAGATGCTGCAATTGCAGCACATGGCCATACGGACTCCTGGTCTGTCTCGGTGTAAGGTAGCTTTGTCGGTCATTCGAGGCTGCATTTTACCTACCTTTTTTGCTTGGATGGTTGGACTGTGCCCTAAACACCACCACCCCTCCTTGTAGCCAGCAAGAAACAGGAGCACTGCAAAGACAAGCTGGCCCTGCTGCATTCACTCGGCCCCGTCATCATGAACCAGAGTTACGTCTGCGCCCTGATTGCCATGATGGTAAGCAAAGCGGAGGCGCCGGGGCTGTGTACTGGCAGACATCTGGGTGGTGGGCAGGAGAAAGGGAGGGCGACGGAGAGCTGTTTTTTTTTTGAAAAAAGAACAAAATTACAGCTGCCACAAACACTTAGCGCAGTAAGCCTCCCGCACGTGGACACATGGAACCAATTCTTTAAAGGATTTCTCCTCCTGCCACCCTTAAGAACATGGTCAGAGACGTCGCTCCAGTTTCGTGGCCTGCAAACGGAGCTGCGAAAGCAGAGAGCAGAAATCAAGAGAGAAATGGTGGTCTTTATACGAGCAAAGCTAATTTTAGGTGGTGCATCAGGCAAAGGGTCAGTGGAAGCCATATAGAGGAGCATTGCCTAGTGGTTGGAGAGGGCGTGTCATCCTCAAAAGCCAAGTCCTAGTCCTATAGGTGCTAAAGTAGTCCAGTCACTGGAGGGTTGGAAGGGCCTTAGTTTAAAATCCTTTGGGCTTTTCTTGTTGTTTGGAATGTTTGCTGCTGTTTTTATTGCGTTTTTACTACCGTATCTTGTTTTTATTAGGTGTTTTATTCTTGTACATTGCCTTGGCAAGGCTCCTGCCCTGAAAGGCAGCCAAGAAATATTTTAAACAAATAAATAAGACAAATTATTCTGGTCCGCAGGGCCTAAGACATTCCGTTTTGTTTCCAACTCTGGTCACTTTGTACAGTGGGGTGGGTGGGTTTGGAGACCTCCAGATGTAGTTTGCCAGCAACTCCCAGCAGCCTGAGCCACCATAGCCAACGGTGAGGCATGATGGGATTTGTAGGCCAAAACATCTGGAGAGCCACACACTGCCCACCCCGTTTTACAAGACAGTGTTTCTTTCCAGAACTTGTGCCTCATTTCTCGACTAAACTAGGGTGACCCTATGAAAAGGAGGACAGGGCTCCCGTATCTTTAACAGATGTATAGAAAAGGGAATTTCAGCAGGTGTCATTTGTATATATGGAGAATCTGTTGAATTTCCCTCCATCACAAAAGTTAAAGCTGCAGGAGCTATACCAGAGTGACCAGATTTAAAAGAGGGCAGGGCTCCTGCAACTTTAACTGTTGTGTTGAAGAGGGAATTTCACCATGTTCTCCATATATGCAAATGACACCTGCTGAAATTCCCTTTTCTATGCAACTGTTAAAGATACAGGAGCCCTGTCCTCCTTTTCATAGGGTCACCCTAGCTAAACCAAGTTTTCCAAAACAGTGTACAGTGAATTAAAGGTATAATAATAAAAAGTGCTATATTGGCCCTAGATGCATTGGTCTACACCCCCATCATCCCCACCCAGCACCTGTTGGTTGAGGAGAATGGATGTTGTAGTCCAACACATTTGTGGAGTTCCGCGTTGGGGGAGGCTGGGCTGTCTCAGATCCCACCCTGTCCGAGGAAGGCGTTCGCGTCTGCTCACTCCTTGCACCCTCCCTCCCCAGGTGTGGAGCATCACCTACCACAGCTGGCTGACCTTCGTGCTGCTGCTGTGGGCCTGCCTCATCTGGATTGTGCGTAACAGGCACCACTTCGCCATGCTGTGCTCCCCGTTCATCCTCCTCTACGGCGTCGCCCTCTGCAGCCTGCAGTACGTTTGGGGCATGGACCTGGAGCCCGAGTTGCCCACCAGAGTCGGCTTTATGCCTTTGGTACAGCTGGGGCTGGTGCGACCCTCGTACCCCTGCCTGGACCTGGGAGCCAAGGTACAGAGCGTGTAGATATCGCAACGTCTCTGCACTGCGCGTATGTCTGCATCTGTCCAGCCTTCACTTTTCCTCTTCCCTCCACCGCCCTTTTCCTCTTTTCTTCCTGCTGCTTTTATTTCACTCTGTCTCTAGAGCAGGAGTGCGCACCCTCATGCCCTCCGGTTGTTTTGAACGACAGCTTCCATAGGTCCCAGCCAGCATGGCCAACGGGCAAGGATTATGGAAGGGGTAGTGGCCATCGGCTCCACTGTCGTACAGCAGTTACCATGAGGAAGTTTCTCCTAATGTTTAGCCCAAATCTGTTTCCTTGCAGTTTGCACCTATTGCTCCTAGCCCCGTCCTCTGGAGAAGCAGGGAACGAGGCTGCTCCATCTTCTGTGCGTCGGCCATTCAGATATTTAAAGACCGCTATCACGTCTCTCCTTAATCTCCTCTTCTCCAGACTTAACATGCCTGGCTCTTTCAGCTGTTCCTCATAGGACTTGGTTCCTAGACCCTTCCCAATCCTGGTTGACCACCTCTGGGTGTGCACTAGTTTCCCAGTGCCCTTAACGTTCCCCCCCCCCCGCCCCCATCCTCTTTCCCTGCAGCTCCTTTACACCTTGACCTTCTGGCTCCTGGTCCGGCAATTCGTGAAGGAGAAGCTGCTGAAAAAGAAGCCCCCACCTGCGCCCTTGATGGAGGTGATGGTTGCGGACTCAGGTGAGAACCGGGGACCCGAGACCAATGGGTCAGCAAGACTGGATTTGCTTGGAAAAGAAAAGAAAGGCCCATTGTGCCAGCATGTTATATATTGGGGTTCTGCAATGGCGCCCTAGATTTTGAGCTACTCTCTCTCCCCCCACACCTCCACTTTCAGGGCCAGGCCGCAAGCGTGACGTGCTGAAGATCCTGGGGGCGTACGTGTCGGGCTTCTACGCCAAGTTCTGGATCTTGGTGTGCGCCGGCATGTTCATCGTCGTCAGCTTCGCCGGGCGCCTGGTCGTCTACAAGATTGTCTACATGTTCCTCTTCCTCCTTTGCCTCACCCTCTTCCAGGTAAGAGTTGGGACTGGCTTGGACAGGTGTGGTGGAACCAAGAGCAGGACGTGATGAGTCTAAAGTGTTGGCATAGGAGCCTCAGAAGCTGCCTTCTACGGAGTCAGACCTTGGTCCACCTAGCCCAGTATTGTCGACACTGACTGGCAGCACTCCCCAAGATTCCTGGCCATTGGCCATGTTAGTTGGGACTCATGGGAGCTGAAGTCGAAAGCATTTGGAGGGTGGCAGGTAGGGAAGGCTGCCCTGAATAGAGGCCTTGGAACTCTCTCCTTGTTGACACCCCAACCCACCCCTTGCTCCGCAAACCTTCCAAGATCTACTTGTGCTTCTTGTATGCTGGTGGCAAACTGTGTTTTCCAACGACTTAATTGTGAGCCTGGAAATGCGAAGGGTATTTTGTTGCAGGGTATTTCCACTACTCCTTTTGAGACCCTAAAGATGTGATGGGTGTACAGCAGCCTTTCCCAACCGGGTGCCCTCCAGGGGTCAGGAATGCTGGCAACTGTAGTCCAGGACACCAGATTGGGGCAGGCTGGTGTATGGGCTAGCAGCATTTAAGAACTTACTTCAGAGCTGCTGCTGGGATCGGCAGAGAGTGTGGCAGTGCAAGGTTTGCGTCTGTTGGCCTTGGCATTGGCCAAGCTGGCTGGGAATGATGGGAGTTGTAGTCCAACACATCCAGAGCGCGCCAGAATGGAGGAGGATGACTCAGAGGAACCATCTCTGGGTGTCTCTTTCCTGGGGGGGGGGTTGTCCCCCCCCCCGGAATTTGGGCTGGAGGAGCATGTGAGTGGGTGGGTGGGTTGGCAGGACCCAAGCCTCTTTTCCTCAACCTGCTCCAATCCCTATATTCTTCCTCTGCAGGTGTACTACAGCCTCTGGCGGAAACTCTTGAAGGCCTTCTGGTGGCTCGTGGTGGCCTACACCATGCTGGTGCTCATTGCCGTTTACACCTTCCAGTTTGAGGACTTCCCCATGTACTGGCGGAACTTCACGGGATTGACCGATGAGCAGTGAGTGGCGTCGCGTCCTTGGCACCGTTGGCGGTTGTAGACGTGGGAGCAAAAAGGCCCGCTGCGTGGGGACCCCCAAAACGCTAGGTCTCCTCGAGAGTAAGAAGAGCCCTGCTGGATCAGACCAAGGCCTCCTCTAGACCAGCGCTCTGTCCACACAATGCTGTCCTCAAGGCGGCATGACAAAATTTAAAACATAGACATTTAAAACCTACAAATAGAAATATACAAAAGTTTAAAAATATATTAAATGTGTTCCAGTATTAAAAACATTTAAAATACATGGCCATTTTAAAAGTCCTTGGCATAGACAACGGTCCAGATTATTCGCCAAAGGTCTGCGAGAACAAGAACGTTTTTGCCTGCCTCCTAAAACACACCAGTCTAGCTTCCCTGGGAAGAGAGTTCCAGAGCACTGGAGCAACCACCGAGAAGGCCCTCTCCTGTGTACCCATCAGGCTTGCTTGGGATGTTGGTGGGACTGAGAGAAGGGCCTCCCTTGAAGATCTTAAAGCACGGTCAGGCTCGTAAGGGAGAATACGGTCTTTCAGATCACCTGGACCCGAGCCGTAGAGAGCTTCACAGGTCATAACCAGCACTTTAAATTGTGCCCGGAAACAGACCGGAAGCCAGTGGAGCTGTTTTAACAGGGGTGTTCTAACAGGTTGAAACGCCTCTCCTAAAGCTTTAGTGACCAGCAGGAATACACAGGTATCTTTGATATTTAGTCCTCCCGACGTTCACCTTTTGCCCCACCCCTTTCGCCTTGAGCCGTGCCCACTGCTGGAATCCCCCCCCCCCAAATCCCCGAGAACTTATCCGACCGAATTCAGCCCTCACCAGCCCTGGTCTAACACTTCTTACTTTGGCTTTGCTTCCCTCCGGCAGGCTGGGCGACCTGGGCCTAGAGCAGTTCAGCGTCACGGAGCTGTTCTCCAGCATCTTCATCCCGGGCTTCTTCCTGCTGGCCTGTATCCTGCAGCTGCATTACTTCCACCACCCCTTCATGCGCATCACCGACCTGGAGCACGTCCTGCGTGGCTCGCAGCCGCTGGAGTAAGTGGCACGTCTCATAGAGCGGGTCTTTCCCCTAACCACGTGGGTTAGACAACCGCTTCCATTATCCCCAGCCTGCATGGCCACTGCACGTGGGAGGAAAGGGCCAGGGCTGAATGGGGACAAATGCACTTAAGCCCAGGTACAGTTGGGAATGGGTACGGGAGGGCTTCAGACAGGGGAAATTCGATGTTTGGAATGTGGGCTTTGGAGGAAGCGGTTCAGAAAAGGTTCCCCAGGCCTTCCAGTGGAGCATGATGCACTGTTGGAGATATGGTGGAGAAGATTCATAGAATCATAGAATAGCAGAGTTGGAAGGGGTCTACAAGGCCATCGAGTCCAACCCCCTGCTCAATGCAGGAATCCACCCTAAAGCATCCCTGACAGATGGTCGTCCAGCTGCCTCTTGAAGGCCTCTAGTGTGGGAGAGCCCACAACCTCCCTAGGTCACTGGTTCCATTGTCGTACTGCTCTAACAGTCAGGAAGTTTTTCCTGATGTCCAGCCGGAATCTGGCTTCCTGTAACTTGAGCCCGTTATTCCATGTCCTGCACTCTGGGAGGATCGAGAAGAGATCCTGGCCCTCCTCTGTGTGACAACTTTTAAGTATTTGAAGAGTGCTCTCATGTCTCCCCTCAATCTCCTCTTCTCCAGGCTAAACCTGCCCAGTTCTTTCAGTCTCTCTTCATAGGGCTTTGTTTCCAGACCCCTGACCATCCTGGTTGCCCTCCTCTGCACACGCTCCATGCCTCTTTGCAGGGTCCTCCTTACGAGCCTCCACACCTAATATGGTCCTTGCCAAGATTTCCAACTCCGCATCAGCCTCTGACATTTTTTAAGTGTCAATATTCTTTTCCTTTTAAAGTTTATATGTATGTAGGTCAGAAATACAGTTCGCACAACACGACAACCAACCCTGCAAAATAAGCATTGTGGGTTGTCGTCGGAACAGCCCACGTTGAGCCTGACAGATGATTGGGCTTGCGTGGGTTGTTCTATCCTCTTTCCCCCTTTGTCCTCTGGCATGTGTCCCAGGGACTTGGTGACAGAGCGCATCTTGTCTTCTTCCAAGTCCCCCTCCCAGTTCTGGTTGCCATAATTCCTCTTGATTTTTAGGGGCAAAGAGGCTAGTGGGAGCCAGTTGCTATTGCAGGCAAAGGATGAAGAAGCTGAAGACCACGAACCGGAAGAGAAGGCTGATGCTGTGTCTGAAGGTGAGTGGGCGTTCCTCTCGTCAGGTGAGCAAGGAGCAGCAGCCAAGGGGTTTAATTATCCAGAACTTGCTGCCTCTAAGGGGAAAATTAGGAAGGTGTCTTGTCTCCAGGAGCAGAACCGTTCTTTGTATCCTGCAAGGTGCAAAGAAGGGTTATGCTCTTGCCCGGCTTATGGAGAGGAGGGCTTTCTCTCCTGCTCCACCTCCATCTTCTTGAATGCTCCATGCGTATTTGTGCTTTTAACCTGTTGGTTGTTTTATTATGGTTTTAATTTTTGTGAACCGCCCAGAGAGCTTCGGCTATTGGGCGGTATTAAAATGTAATAAATAAATAAATAAAGGTTAACCGAAAAGCTAATGGAATCATTCAGGAGGCTTCCCTTACAGCGCCACCTGTAACTACAAGCACAAAACAACTTCCTGGGCTCACAATCCTTCAGTTCCGCGCCTTTTGCACCAGGCTCCAGTTGGTGCATCTTGGGGCTTCTAGTATTCTCTCAGTATTTTAACAGTCTTTAAATTAATTTTAACTTTGCTGTTTTAACTTTGCATTTTAAATGTGTATTTCTGCACTGCTGCTGACTTTATCCTGCTTGTGCTTTTATACTGTAATATTTTATATTGTGGTTTTATACTTTGAATGGTTTTAATTTTTGTGAACCACCCAGGGAGCTTCGGCTATTGGGCGGTACAGAAATGCAATAAATAAATAAATACATAATAGTCAAAACACACAACTCAAAGTAGATCCCACAAGCTTGACCTCTGCCCGCCTCTGTTTTAAAAGGACTCCAATCCAGCGAGCCTCGATGCTTCCAGCCGCTTCTCCCTGCAATAACCTTTTCTCCCCATTTCTCCCGCTGCAGGGGGCGTTCCCAGCAAGTGGGGCCTGGTGCTGGAACGCCTGATGGTGCTGGGCGGGAAGTTCTCGGACGTTCTCAGCCACATCCGCGTCTTCGTGCTGCGGGTGCTGGAGCTGCACGTCCTGAAGCTGGTGGCGCTGTATATTGTCTGGGTGGCTTTGCAAGAGGTGAGGATGCCAGAGAAAAGTGGGGGCAAGTGACCGAGGGAGGGGTTCTGCTGAAGGAAGGCAAGCAACGGGGACACGGACGGAGAGAGCTGGGCCCACTGAACTCAAGATTGGATTACTGCAACGCGCTCTATGTGGGGCTGCTCTGGAAGCTGGAGCTAGTGCAGAATTCTGCAGCTCGGCTGTTGTCTGGAGCTGCCCCTGAGGGAACTGCACTGGCTGCCTATTCACTACTGGACCAGGTTGAAGGTTCTTGTACTTGTGTACAAAGCCCTAAACAACTTGGGACCAGGATACCTGAGAGAGCGCCTTCTCCCTTACCAACCTGCCCGGTCACTGAGGTCATCCGAGGGCCTGCTCCTGGTGGTTCCACCTAGATCCATCCTCCGATTGGAATCCACCAGGGGCAGAGCCTTCAGCGTGGTGGCACCCCTCCTGTGGAACTCCCTGCCTCTGGAGGTCAGACAGGCGCCAACCTTGTACTCCTTTCGGCGCCTCCTGAAAACATCTTTATTCCAAGAAGCCTTTCTTTAACATGCAGCCTTGGATTTCTGTTTTTTGCTTCTTTTTAAATTTTGTTTTAACTGTTTTATTCTGTTTTTAGTTTACCTTGTACACCGCTCCGAAATTTTTCAATGGGGAGCGGTATATAAATATTCGAAATAAATAAACTCCCATGCGCCTCCTGTATGATTTCTTGCTCTTTGCACCTGCAAGCAAAGGGCCTTCTATCCGAGTCCTCGCTGTTCTTGGCTTGCTTGACCCTCTCCCTGTAGGAATGTCTTGCTGTGCTGTGTCAGCCTACCTCGGTTTCCCCCTGCCCAGAGCCTTCCTAGGATGGATGGAGCTGCTGGTCGTTTTAACGCTTCTTTATTTATTTCTTGTTTTAAAATCCTGCCTTCTGGCTCCATAACCGAGCCTCCATGTTATAAGAACAATCAGTAGCACAATACGTGTAAAAGCAACAAAGGAACAGGAAATCGCTCTAGTGACAGGTGTGAAATCAGAAGCGCTTTATGAAAAGAGGGGTTTTTAATAGGTGCCTGAAGGCCTGTATAGAGGGGTCCAGCCAGATCTCTCAAGGTAAGTTCTTCCATAACTCCATGGCCCCTGCTGAAAGAAGGCCCTGTCTGATCACTGCACCTCTGATGTTGGCAGGGCACATAGCAAGGTCTCCTCTAAAGATCCAAGCATGCGGCTGGCAGACACGGTTCTCCAGCAACTGGGTGCCGAACCATTGAGCAATTTGGGTTGGGCTTGAAAACGGATCAGAGCCAATGAAGTTGATAAAATAAAGGAGCCACACGTCACCAAAATGGGCTCTTGATAGCAGTCTTATCTACTGCATTTTATTTAGTTATTATTTATTACATTTATATACTGCCCCATAGCCGAAGCTCTCTGGGCGGTTTACAAAAGTTAAAAACAGTGAACATTAAAAAGTATACAAAATTTAAAACCATAAGAAACATAAAACAGTATAAAACAACAGTATCCATTTTAAACAATGACAGTTCTGGGGTCCATTAAAAAACAAACAAACTTAGCATATGTTGTTAAATGCTGTTAAATGCCTGGGAGAAAAGTCTTGACCTGGTGTCAAAAAGATAACAATGTTGGCTCCAGGCGAGCCTCATCGGGGAAATCATTCCATAATTGGTGGGCCACCACCGAAAAGGCCCTCTCCCTTGTTGCCATCCTCCGAGCTTCCCTCGGAGTAGGCACTCGGAGGAGGACCTTAGACGTTGAGCGCAGTGTACGGGTAGGTTCATGTCGGGAGAGGCGTTCCGTCAGGTATTGTGGTCCCAAGCCGTGTAAGGCTTTATAGGTTAAAACCAGCACCTTGAACCCATTTTGTACCCACTGGGGATGTTTTTCAAAGGCAGCCCCATGCAGCATATATTGTAGTAGTTTAACTTAGAAGTAACCATGGCACGACAATATCTACTGTTGCCAAAAAATGTTGTAATTGGTTATTGGGTAGGGAGGGAGGGATGATGCAAAGTCCTAAAACTCTCCTGAGACGTTTTCTTAGCCCCTCATGAAGGCACTGGGGAGATGTTTTTACCCGCAACATGAGGACTAGAAACTTACCTTCTAAGAATGGAACAGAGACAGTGAATATTCCCAGAACGCTGGTCTGTACACCGGAGACTGCTCTGCTGTGCTTCGTTGGGCGTGGCAGCTGGTGGGAGCCCCCCATCCCTGGCTGCAACACTCCATCCTCCGTTTCTCTCCTCGCACCCAGGTGTCGGTGATGAATTTCCTGCTGGTGGTGCTGTGGGCGTTTGCCCTTCCCTATAGCCGCTTCTGCCACATGGCCTCCTGCCTCTCCACAGTCTGGGTCTGCATCATCATCGTTTGCAAGATGCTCTACCAGTTGAAGATCGTCAACCCGCAAGAGTACGCCAGTAACTGCACTGAGGTATGGGAGTTTGGTCCCAAGCCATACAGGGGAAGAATCCACACATGTATTAATACCATTTAAGAAGAGTCCTTTTAACGGTGAATTGAAATGTTTCAAGAGCACCAAAACACTAATGAAGAGACATACCCTGCTTGGTGTGCCCCGCCACGCCGGCTGCAAAACAGAGGCGTTCGCTCTCTTTTCCCTTCCTCCCTCGGCAAGCCTGCGGCAGGTGCTTCGGATTTTGAATAAATATTCAATTAATTGTTACTGTTTTGAATTTTATTGTTATTATCTTCCTTAGTGGGTCGTTGAAAACCGCTATTCTAAATAATAATTTTTATAGTGTAGGGTAGGGGGCACTGGGCATGAGTTTGCGGAACCAAGGGGGCGGTGACCTGAAAAAGTTTGGGAACCACTGCACTAGATAAATCCTAATTATAATGTAAGGTATACAATTGTATTGCAGTATAATAAGAAATATGGCATAATCTTTGTTTACTCCCCAGCCTCAGCCCAACAGCACCAATCTCGAGCCGGAGGAGATAGGCAACTCTACGCTCTACCAGGGTCCCGTTGATCCAGCCAACTGGTTTGGCATCCGGAAGGGCTTTCCCAACCTGGGTTACATCCAGGTGCGTGTTTTCTCCATCTTGGTAGTTCTCCCTCTCCTTCTTTCCATTCTTCTGTTGTCTCCTGAGTTGTTTGGGAAGGAGCTGTTGCATCTGGAGTGGTCCCAACTGGACGTCTGATTCATGTAATCATTTAGACATTATGCAAACCCTTGGGGGGCTGTGGGTATCCAGTTGCAGCTTCCAGTCTTTCAGTTGCCATGTAAAACAAAACAGGAAAAGTGGCGGTAATCACATTGACCAGTCCTCTTCGAGGAAAGAAGGATTTATTTATATATTTATTTATTTCATTTCTGTACCGCCCAATAGCCGAAGCTGTCTGGGTGGTTCACAGAAATTAAAACCATGAAAAGCATAATAAAACCACCAAGAGTCTAAAAACACAAATGCAAAATACAATATAAAAAGCACAACCAGGATAAAACCACGCAGCAGAAATTGATATAGATTAAAATATGGAATTAAAACAGCAAAGTTTAAATTTAAGTTAAATTAGGTTTTTAAATACTGAGAAAATAAAAAAGGTCTTCAGCTGGCGACAGAAGGAATACTGTGTAGGCACCAGGCGAACCTCTCTGGGGAGCTCATTCCACAGCCGGGGTGCCACAGCAGAGAAAGCCCTCCTCCTTATTTGAGCGGAATACTACTGGAAGAGAAATTGCCCCAGTTTTTATCACCTTTTGGAACTGTCTGACCCACTGAAATTAGAATTCCAATCTATGGGGTTTGACGGTTTACAGCTTCTCAGCAGAGGGCCTTTTATGGTTTTAATGGTTCGGCTATTGGACGATATAGAAATGCCATCAATCAATCAATCGTCTCTCCGTCTCCATTCCCCATCTCTCTTTGCCTCCTCCAGAACCACCTGCAAGTTCTTGTACTGCTGGTTTTCGAGGCGGTGGTGTACCGGTGCCAGGAGTATTACCGTAAGCAACACCAGCTGCTGCCTCCTCTCACCCAGACCATCTTCGAAGACGGCACTCGCCAGAACCTGGACAAAGGCTTGCTGAACTGCATCAAGTATTTCATCAACTACTTCTTCTACAAGTTCGGCCTGGAGGTGAGCGAGGGCCAACGGGCTTTAGCATCCGCTGCTCAGTTTGGAAACACCATTGGTTGGCCAATATGGTAACATCACCTTCCAGTTAGTGGCCAAATGGTGGTTTCAGGGAGATCTTCAGAAAAGAGACTACATGCTCCCTGCCCCTCCTGATGTTTATTTTTATTTCCTAAGATTTTAAAATTATTTTTTAAAACTTGGGATACTGCCATGCTGCAAAGTGAAGGGCTGCCCCCCAGCGCCATCTGTATTTGGGTTCAGAAGAGCGTTCCTCTCTTTTGGAGCTCAGAGCTTTGCCTTGGACTTAGGTTCTTGGGCAAGTCACTTTTCTATCAGCCTCTCCAGTTTGCCTTCTGAGAAATTGATGTTTTGTGGCCACTGTGGCAGCCATTTTGTGAGAGTGGCCCTGACACCCTCTCAACATTCCAAATGTTCCTACCAAACCCCAGAGATTGAAGACGCCTCCTTTTTTGTGAACCGCCCAGACAGCTCCGGCTATTGGGCGGTATAGAAATGTAATAAATAAATAAAATAATAAATAAAATAAATTTATTACATTTTATTCTTGCCCCTTGCTCCTCCATGGTTCTGCTCTGATCCATTCATTCTATCCTGTCCAAGTAAAATGAGAGAGCCTCTCTTAGAGAAGAGGAAGAAGACCCTTCTCACGACTTGGGACAAGATCGGCCTTTCAGGACTCGCTGTTTCCACGCTTGTCTCCCAGGGACTCTGTGCTGTTATCAAAGCTGCCCTCTTACTTCGCTCCTCTCCTCCCCCTCCCTGCCCAGATCTGCTTCTTGATGACAGTGAACGTGATTGGCCAACGGATGAACTTCATGGTGATCTTCCATGGTTGCTGGTTGGTCGTCATCCTGACACGCCGGCGGCGGCACGCCATCGCCCGGCTCTGGCCCAAATACTGTCTCTTCTTGGCTCTCTTCCTGCTTTTCCAGTACCTCCTGTGTGTCGGCACCCCTCCGGTCCTCTGCATCGGTAAGTCCCTGCGATGCCACAGTCAAGAACTCCAGGGTGGAGGGAGAGAAGAAGTGGGGGCCAGGAGGACCTCTTGGTTAAGTGACACCCCCTCTGCTGGAGACTGCGGCCTAGGGTGGCCCTTCTCTACCTGTCGGTGATTTATTTTTTGTCTCTTCCTTCCTCTAGATTATCCCTGGAGGTGGAGCCGCTCCATCCCCGTTAACTCCGTTCTCATCAAGTGGATGTTCTTGCCCGACTTCTTCATGAAGCCCAACTCCATCAATCTCATGAGTGAGTGCTGTTTCTCAGGGCTCCAGAGGAGCCATGGCTCAATTGTGCTTTTAACATGTTGGTTGTTCTATTACGGTTTTAATTTTTGTGAACCGCCAGAGAACTTCGGCTATTGGGCGGTATAAAAATGTAATAAATAAATAAATAAATATGACAGAGCACGTGCTTTGCATGCAGGTTCGATCCCTGGCTTCTCCAGGAAGGGCATGGAAAGAATCCATTATTATTATTATTATTATTATTATTATTATTATTATTATTATTATTATAGCACCATCAGTGTACATGGTGCTGTACAGAGTAAAACAATAAAATAGCAACACCCTTACATTCTAATAAAATCATAATAAAACAATAAGGAGGGGAAGAGAAGGCACCAAACAGGCACAGGGTAGAGTAAAACTAACAGTATAAAAGTCAGATCAAAATCAAGTTTTAGAAGCTTTAGGAAAAAGAAAAGTTTTTCACTGAGCTTTAAAAACTGCGATTGAACTTGTAGTTCGCAAATGTTCTGGAAGAGCGTTCCAGGCATAAGGGGCAGCATAAGAGAATGGACGAAGCCGAGCAAGGGAAGTAGAGACCCTTGGGCAGGCAAGAAACATGGCATCAGAGGAGCGAAGAGCACGAGCGGGGCAATAGTGTGAGATGAGAGAGGAGAGATAGGAAGGAGCTAGACTGTGAAAAGTTTTGTAGGTCAACAGGAGAAGTTTATATTGGATTCTGAAGTGAATTGGAAGCCAATGAAGAGATTTCAGAAGTGGAGCAATATGGTCAGAGCAGCGAGCCAAGAAGATGATCTTAGCAGCAGAGTGGTGAACAGAAACCAACGGACTGATGTGAGAAGAAGGAAGGCCAGTGAGAAGAAGGTTGCAGTAGTCCAATTGAGAAATAACCAATACATGAACAAGAGTCTTGGCAGAAGAGACAGACAAAAATGATCGAATCCTGGCAATATTATACAGGAAAAAACAACAGGATTTAGCTACTGCCTCAATATGAGGAATAAAGGAGAGCGAGGAGTCAAATATAAAGCCAAGACTACGAGCTTCCTGGACTGGAGTAAGCGTAACATCATTGTTACACTTCAGCCTGAAACCCTGGAGAGCCGTTGCTGCCAGCCAGTGCTGATGATACCAGCTTAGATGGACCGATGGTCTGACTCAGTATGAGGCAGCTTCCCATGTTCCTATGTCCCCCGCCCCCAGCCTCCCAATGTAGCAGGCATGGGCAGGATAAACCATGTGCAACACATGCACACCTACTCAGGTTTTGTTGATTGCCTACAGGATGTAACGTTTAGGGTTTCCTTGGGACGCGTTAGTTTCTGCCCTCAACTCTTCGTGGCCAACTGAACCTTGATTCCGGAGAGTCTGTGATTCAGCACCAGGGACAGCTCCTGGTCCCTGCACAGCAGTGCTATTTAGAGCCAGAGGGGCAAATGTCATTTCAAAGAAGCTCTCAGGAGTGGGTGGGGCTGTAGGGAAAAGGGCGGGGCCAAAATACCCCCAAATCCACCCTGTTTTAGCTTGCATCTCCTATTGGCAGTAACTAAGGCGTAGGAGAGGCACTCCAGCCTTTGAGAATAGGGAAAAAAACCATGCAAAAGCCAAGGAATCCACCCAACGGTGGGCCATTGGGGGAAAGCAGTTGGTGATAAGATTATCACCAGGGGAAGGACAGTGGCCATCCGGAGAACCCTGGAGGGGCAGATTGGGACCCTAGGCAGGCCAGATTTGGCCCACGGGCCCGAGGTTCCGCACCCCTGATTTAGAGGGTGATGCTAGCGCAGACCACACCCCTTTGGGCAGCGAGGGGATGCATGCCTTGGCCTTGCCTTCTTTCTGAAAGGGTTGATGCCCCTGCCAACGACATCCTTCTTTGTTTTCTGTCACTTCCGATGGGAAGTGTGGAAGGACCGTTACTCATTGGTAGATCCCATGCTTTGAGCGCAGAAAGTCCAGGGTTCAATCTCCGGCAGCATCTCCAGGTACGCCTGGGAAAAGTCCTGCCTGAAACCCTGGAGATCCTCTGCTACCAGTTGGTGTTGACAACACTGGGAGAGATGGGCTGGTGGTGTTGATCGTGCTAAAGCAGCCCTTTTTGTCTGTTTCCTGAGGCCTTTTAAGATCCCCCCTTGCTTCCGGCAGGTGACTTCCTCCTCCTCCTGTGTGCCTCGCAGCAGTGGAAGGTTTTCGTCAACGAGCAGACAGAGGAATGGCTGAGCTCAGCAGGGGACAACAGGGAACAGCTTGAACCACTGCAAGGGGAGCCGAACCCCGTGCCCAACTTCGTCAATTGCAGGTGGGTGCAAAGTATTTTAATCTTGTATCAATATATACAGTAACTCTGTGTTTTAATCTTATCTCAATTTCCGCTGCGTGGTTTTATCCTGGTTGTGTTTTTGATACTGTATACATTTTGTTATTATATACATTTTAATCATCGACTTAGATGGCTTTAGAAGGGGATTAGACAGATTCATGGAGAAGGAATGACTATGGAACCTCCAGTTTCAGAAGCAGTTGTCCAGCTCTGAGTACCAGTTGCCGAAGAAGAGACCAATCACCTTCACTGGGTTCTTGGTCTAATCCAGCATAAGCTCTTCTTGCGTTTTTAGTCTGACTGTCTCTCTCTCTCTCTCACTCACCAGATCTTACCTGGACATGCTGAAGGTGTGTGTGTTCTGCTACCTCTTCTGGTTCGTGTTGGTCATCGTCTTTGTGGCCGGCGCCAACCGCATCAGCATCTTTGGCCTGGGCTACCTCATGGCCTGCTTCTACCTGCTGCTCTTTGGCACCGCCATGTTGCGCCGGCCGCTCCGTGCCCGCCTGGTGCTGTGGGACTGCCTGATTCTCTACAACGTTACCGTCATCATTGCCAAGAACATGCTTGCGGTAGGTTTTGTGGGGTGAAAGCCCATTGTGCCATGGGTGGGGGAGGTGCAGAGGTGTCCTGCTGTGGCTGAATCAGACTCAGCATTAGAGCAAATTATGGGGCAATCCCAAAGGCGAGAAATTACGGGGCAATCCCAAAGGCGAGAAATTACGGGGCAATCCCAAAGGCGAGAAATTACGGGGCAATCCCAAAGGCGAGAAATTACGGGGCAATCCCAAAGGCGAGAAATTACGGGGCAATCCCAAAGGCGAGAAATTACGGGGCAATCCAGAAGGCAATCCAAAAGGCAACAAATTATGGGACAATCCAAAAGGCAACAAAGCAGGCAGATGATCACGCACCAAAGTTCCAGTCCATTATGGGATCAGGCAAAGGCAGGGGTGGTCCAGAGGCAAGCGAGACTCAAAGCGCTGGCCTCCACTGCCGGAGAGGCCTTTGGGCTGATCCAGCATGGGCCTTAGCTGAGAAGGCGCACAGCGCTTCCTACGTTCCTTCCTATTTATGCTACGGCTCCCTTTTTGCAATTCTTTCCTGCCAGCTCCTGTCCTGTGTCTTTGTCCAGCAAATGCAGAACAACTTCTGCTGGGTGATTCAGCTCTTCAGCCTGGCCTGCACTGTCAAGGGTTACTACGACCGTGAGTATCTGCGACTGATGACTCCCACGTGGCGGGTGGAGAGGACGATGTCCGATCCTGTCTCTTCTGGCTTGTGTCAGAACTTCCGCCCGTTTTAGGCCTTGAGTACAAAAATGGCAAAGTGGGGTGAACTGGGCTTTGGAAGCGTGGTTACCCCAGGACCTTATTCGGAAGAGCCGGGATAGAGCGAGGTTCTTCATTGACCCCTCTGGGGGGCTGGCACAGTTGAGTTGACACTCTGAGGCAGGGGGAGAGAGGGCCAAGGGCCCCTGTCCTGCCCCATGCCTTGTGTTGCTGTGTCCTGAGCACCCCTTTCCTTTTTCTTTGCCAGCCAAGGCTGCGGACAAGAACCAGGACTGTGCGTTGCCCGTGGAGGAGGCCGGCATCATCTGGGACAGCATCTGCTTCTTCTTCCTGCTCCTCCAGCGCAGGGTCTTCCTCAGCTACTACTTCCTGCATGCCGTGGCGGATCTCCAGGCCTCTGCCTTGCAGGCTTCCAGGTGGGCGCAGAAGGGCTGGGTCTGGGGAGCCACGTGCAGAGGGATGACCAGGGAAGCTGTGGGCCGGACCCGAGAGCTGCACCCTTAAGCCTCTGCAGCGTTACCAGGATAATGCAGGGGACCCTCCTTTAGTGCAACAAAATGTCTCCGGCGGGTCCTGCAATCCAGACTGCAGAGTGTGGCAGAAGGAGCAGAATCACGGCACAGTGTGAAGGAGAAGTTCATTGACGGCTGGTAGTGGGGATGATTATATGGGACTTCCGGGAGAAGAGGGCCGTTTATACTTGGCGCTGAAGAGATGACAGTGTTGGCGCGATCATTCCACAATTGAGGGGCCACAGCGGGGAAGGCCCTCTCTCTTGTTGCCGCCCTCCGAGCCTCCCTTGGAGGAGGCACCCGGACGAGGGCCGGGGATGTTGAGCGTAGCGCACGGGTTCACGGTGGGAGAGGCGCTCCATCGGGCGTTGTGGTCCAAAGGTTTAGTTGCCAGCAGTAAGAGCTTTTAAGCGAAAATATGCAGGCATTTTTGGCCCTCCCTATTTTATTTATTTATTTATTTATTTATTACATTTCTATACCGCCCAATAGCCGGAGCTCTCTGGGCGGTTCACAAAATTTTGCCTTTATTCCCCATCCCACCCCTGCCAAATGCGCCCCAAGAGCTCCTACAAAATTGATTTTGGCTCTCAGACTGAACAAGGATCGACAGCCCTGCAGGATGCCATTGCATGTCAGTTGCATGCCATTGCATGTCTCAGACTGAACAAGGATCGACAGCCCTGCAGGAGGCCATTGCATGTCAATTGCATGCCATTGCATGTCTCAGACTGAACAAGGATCGACAGCCCTGCAGGAGGCCATTGCATGTCAGTTGCATGCCACTGCATGTCTCAGACTGAACAAGGATCGACGGCCCTGCAGGATGTCAGTTGCATGTCTCAGACTGAACAAGGATCAACAGCCCTGCAGGAGGCCATTGCATGTCAGTTGCATGCCACTGCATGTCTCAGACTGAACAAGGATCGACGGCCCTGCAGGATGCCATTGCATGTCAGTTGCATGCCATTGCATGTCTCAGACTGAACAAGGATCGGCAGCCCTGCAGGAGGCCATTGCATGTCAGTTGCATGCCACTGCATGTCTCAGACTGAACAAGGATCGACGGCCCTGCAGGATGCCATTGCATGTCAGTTGCATGCCATTGCATGTCTCAGACTGAACAAGGATCGACAGCGCTGCAGGATGCTATTGCATGTCAGTTGCTGGGAACAAGTGTGTGGCGCAGGTGGGCAGGCTGCTGCCTTTCTTCCCTGCTTTTGGGCTTCCTGAGAAGCATCCGCCGGGGCCGCTGGGGGAAACAGTCGGGCGCTGGCTGAAGTGGACCTTCAGCCTGATCCAGCCAAGTCCTTCTTAGGATGCAGTCCTTAGGAGTCCAGGCTCCACGCTTGGAAGCAACCTGCCTCCGACTGGGGACCAAATGCCGAAGCCGTAAAGCCGGCTGCAGGACTCAGATGGGCCCTTGGTTCAATCCGTTCTTACGAGAGGCGCCTGTGTCCCGGCGGCCCAGTTTCCGCTGACTTCTTTGTGTCTCTTTGCAGGGGCTTTGCTCTCTACAAGGCCAGGATGATCAAGCGGATGGGCTCCCACCACCAGGCAGAAAAGAAGTCCCTGGTGCAGCTCAAGCGGCAGTGAGTGTCATGGGCCAGGGGTCTAGAGCATGCGAGGAAAGCCCCGTCTTGCTTCAGCCACCCCACAGCTGCTGCTGCCCCTGCTTCAGGGAGGGGTGGAGGAATTTCATCTTCCCTCCAGCACTGGGATCAATGGTGCAGTTAAGGTCATTTTAGACTCTGGGGGTCGTGGTATTTTAGCGGGGGGCTCTTTAAGATGGCAACGTGAGTTCAAACTGTAGTAAGCCAGGCCTGCTGCGTTTCGGGGCCCTCTTGCTATTCCGCTGCGTTTGGGGGCCCTGCACTCCTGCCCCAGAGTCCTACCCTGGCGACACCATAGCTGGGGCAAGAATCCTAACTTGCACCTTCCTCAGCCTAGAGCCCTTAGACACCCTTATTCAAAGCAGTTTGACATCCAGTGCCAAATTTATTTTCGTTAGTTTTAATACAGCCTTCCTCAACCTGGGGCACTCCAGATGTGTGGGACTACAACTCCCAGAATGCCCCAGCCAGCTGGCTGGGGCATTCTGGGAGGTGCAGTCCCACACATCTGGAGCGCCCCCCAGGTTGAGGAAGGCTGTTTTTATAGATGGATTGGACAGATAGACAGTTAGATAAGACAGACAGGCACAGTGGAAGCTGGTGGCTCTGATCTCAGTGGGGCTGTGAATCTGCTCCAGGTTTCAGTCCGAACCGGTCAGACCTCTAAAGGAGGCATCCAAGGAGCTCCTGAATCCCGGAGTGAATTCACCACCCCACTGACATTGGAGCCACCGGCTTCCATTGAACGGCCTCCCACCTTTCTTCCATCAAGGTGGTGTGCTTGGAGTGAGGAGTGTCCCAACCCTGTCGCTCGTTCAAGCTGTGAGCCGATGTAGACCTGCTTGGCTTCAGCAAAGGTGCTTGGATCATGTGCCTGTAGGGGAGGGAGGCTTCAGCTCTAGGCATCAAGGCGAAAATACTGCTGGTGGGGCACAGCCCCCTCCCTTGCCTGCCAGGAGCTGTTTATTTAAGGCTCTCTGAGGCATCTTAGAATCATAGAATAGTAGAATTGGAAGGGGCCTACAAGGCCATCAAGTCCAACCCCTTGCTCAATGCAGGAATCCACTCTAAAGCATCCCTGACAGATGGTTGTCCAGCAGCCTCTTGAAGGCCTGTAGTGTGGGAGAGCCCACCACCTCCCTAGGTAACTGATTCCATTGTCGTACTGCTCTAACAGTCAGGAAGTTTTTCCTGATGTCCAGCCGGAATCTGGCTTCCTGTCACTTGAGCCCGTTATTCCGTGTCCTGCACTCTGGGAGGATCTCCGATCATTAACGGCCCGTGCTATGCAGCAGAAGTCTAGCCAAGCCCCAGGGCTCTCATTGGCAAGGAAACTGGTCAGGCAGTCACCAGCGCCTGAGCCATCCGCCTACTTGCTCAGAAATATCTGCAGGTGGAAATCCATGCTGGGATGGCCAGGTACATGAATGATGGGACCAGACGCCATCATATAAGATGGAAATGGTCAGTATCATGGGGTGCTCACTTTAGTTCTCAGAACACCTGGAAAAAAATGCCTGAAGAGGGGGAGAAGGTTTCTTTGTGGCCTTCCAGGCAGGAACACAGAATCTGGGATGGGTGGAGCCAGAAACCCCCCTCTCTCCCCTCGTCCCCCCCAATCTATTGCTGTGTGCCCACAGGATGGAGCGGATCCGGGCCAAGCAGGAGAAGTACCACCAAGGGCAGCTCTCAGAGGACGACGAAGAGACCCTGGAGACAGACCAGCCAGGTGCGAAGTGGGCTTTCAGGATTGGGATGGGGAATGGAGGCCAACTTTCAGAGTGATGAAGCCCCCGTAGGACATTCGTGCTTTTGCCCCCCCTGCCCGTCATCACTTGCAGGGGTCCACACACGGCCTTTGTTGGACGCCCAGTTTGAGGAGATTCCAGTCGCCCCTTGGTCTTCCACATTTATGTGGACCAGGGAGCGTGCAGCTTCCCACAGGTGCATCATTAACCTGTGGAATTCATTGCCACAAGATAACCTGTAACACAGGGATGGTGAGCCTCTGGCCCATGAGCCAGATAAGTCCCACAGGTATTCCCCGAATGACCCGCCAGCTTCTCCCAGCAAGAAAAGGCTCCTCTTTTCAATCAGCAGCTATTCCCTGCTGAGGAGGAAGCTGCTGAGTGATTCAGACTCGCTTACTTCTGAGGCTTGTCCTCCTTACTTGTGAGCAGACATGCTGCTCTAGCTTTCGTCTGAATAGACATACATCGGCTTGGTATTTGGGATGCTATTTTGACAGTGCTGTTTACTTCTGATTAGACAGGCAGAAGCCTTGTCCTGCTTGCTTCTGAGCAAGCTTAAAATCATTAATGTCCCATTTCAGCCCCGCCCATTCTTCTTTTGGCCCTGCCCACTTTCCCTCTGGCCCTGCCTAGAGATGGAGTGTGGCCCCCGAGACCTTTCCCAGATCAGAATTCGGCCCGCTGAATGAAAATGGTTCCTCATATCTGCTCTTGTACAAAGAGCTGCCCATCCCCAGTGTAAGGTAACTTCCACATCCGTGTGGAGTAGTGGTTAGAGCGTTGGACTGGGAGTCGGGAGGTCCGGGTTCTAGACCCCACTCAGCCATGGAAGTTCACTGGGTGACTTGGCATCAGCCACTCTCAGCCCAGCCTACCTCACAGGGTTGTTGTTGTGAGGATAACATGGAGAGGAGGAGGATTATGTACGCCGCCTTAGGTTCCTTGGAGGAAAAAGGGTGGGATATAAATACAGTCAATCTATAAATCTCAGAGGCGACTGGAATTTGGACTTCCAGACACTGGAGCTTAAAAACAGGGGAGGGGGTGCTCTACATTTGGGGGAGATCTACACAGCGTCCTGAAGGCGCTTGCGTGCGCCTCCAGTGTAGATCCTGCCTACCTGGCCAGAAGAGGCAGAGGAGGAGGAGGCGGCCCCGCATCAGCCCTCGCGGGGACGGGGCGAAAAGTTCCCAGGCTCGGCGGCTTTGCTGGGGAGTCCTTGCTGCCACCGCCGCCCACCTCCCTGCCGGCCTCCTGCTGCTGGCGAAAGAGCCACCTGGTCGGAGAGCTCGGCGGAAGAAGCTGCCACCCCGCCAGCGAAGCCGCCGAGCCCGGGAACTTTTCGCCCCGTCCCCGCGAGGGGCAATGCGGGGCTGCCGCCTCCTTCTCCGCCTCTTCTGGCCAGGTAGGCAGGATCTACACAAAGGGTTTCGGGGCGCACTGGAGGCGCACGCAAGCGCCTTCAGGACGCTGTGTAGATCCACCCCCAGTAGCTCCCGCGTTTTCACTCGCCGTCTCCAAGGATGTACCTTTTTCAACCTGCAACCCCAGCGAAGCCTTTTTGGGATCGCTTTGGGCTTTGCGAAGTGTCCTAGAAGCTTGATCGCTTTTGCCCTCTCAAAACCGCCCTGCGAGGCGGGGTCAACCCCTGCTCTCGCTGTGGCTGACTGCCGTGGCGGAGTGGCTCGGTGGGCAGGGAGAGAAATTGCCCATGGGGTGCATTCCTGCCCGTGCCCAGCCCTTATGTGTTGATGGGAGGCGGTGGGCGGGGATCTCCGTTGGCCGCTGCCACGGTCTCCGTCAGCAGCCGTGCAAAGCCGAGCCGTGGCCTGCCCGTGGCCCCTCCCTCACGCTTCCTTGTGCCCCGTTCCACAGAGACAGGTGCCAAGAAGGACCCTTCCCACCAGAGGAAGCACTGGTGGCGCCCCTGGCTGGATCATGCCACAGGTACTTGCCCGGCCCTGGCTTGGAGGGCAACCGGGCGCACTAACCTCAACTCATCTTGCTTTAGGGCAGCCGCCTAACTTGGGAACGCGCTCTCACAAATCACCCAAGGGGTTGAATCCTGCTCTTCCATTCTGCATGCCTTTGCATCTCCTCCGATTTAGGACTGGTGGCGGCGGAGGAGGGGAGCTTTCTCTCGACGCTCTGTTCTTGGGAGAGGAGGGGTCTCTGTCCAACCCAACCGTGCATGTATCTTTCCGGCACCCCCAAAAGTGCCGTCTGGGCTCTTTCTCTGCCTGATTCTCTTAAACCCTAAAAAGCATTGCAGCGAACCTCATCTGTGCTTAAGGAAACCCCCGAGATCTTGAGCTCTTCTGAGCATGGGGTGGGGGGACCTTATATTTGGCACCATGTGTGCTCCCAAGGTTTTTTAGGGCTTCCTGGTGGTTGGGCACTGTAGCCCTTCACACGCCTGCAGAACTGGAGGTTTCAATAGCTGAAGGCCAGGAGGCTCCATTGCTCAGGGGCAGTGCATGAATAAAGTCCCAGGTTCGATCTCTGTCGTCTCTGGGAGATGCCCCTGCCTGAAAAGCTGAAAAGCCTTTGCCACCTGTCAGTGAAGCAGGATTAAGCAACGTGGAACCCTCTAGGGGTCCTGGACTACAACTCCTCAAATCCCCGTCCATTAGCAATGCAGGTTGGGGCTGCTGGATTTATTTGATAGGGAGTTCTAGTCAAATAAGCCTTGTGTGGCACAGAGCGATAAAGCAGCAGTTTCTGCAGCTGAAACTCTCCCCATGGCCTGAGATCGATCCCAGCGGAAGCTGGTTTCAGGCAGCCGGCTTGGGTTGACTCAGCCTTCCATCCTCCCGAGGTCGGTAAAATGAGTACCCAGTTAGCTGGGGGAAAGGTAATAACGGCCGGGGAAGGCAACGGCAAACCACCCCCGCTATAAGGCCTGCCAAGAAAACGTCAGTGAAAGCTGGCGTCCCTCCAAGAGTCAGTAATGACTCAGTGCTTGCACGAGAGGTTCCTTTCCTTTCCTTCTAGTCGAAAACATCTGGAAGTATTGTCTCAACCTGGCGTGGACAAGACTGAGACTGATGGGCCAGTGACCTGACTCATTCCTGAAATCGTTCCTTTACTCAGAACCATGAGGACTAGCACCTTTTATGTTTAAGGGAAGGGCCATAAGCTGCCTGAAACCCTGGAGAGCTGCTGCTGCCAGTCAGTGCAGATAACACTAAGCTTAGATGGATCAAGTGGTTTGGCTGTGTACAAGGTACCTTCCTTCGTTGACCCTCGGGAGGCTGGGCGCAACGGAGCACACGTCAGAGGCCGCGTTTGCATGAACAGAGAGGCATGAGTGTTGGATGCTTGTGTGGCAAGCGTTGGCCCACTGCGCCCTAACTTCTCTGCTTGCCTACGAGCTTGCCCAGGATGACCTTCTCTGCTTTTCTTTCCTCATGCTACAAGGACGACCACATTCAGTTGAGGGCGACCCAGAGCTCCCTGCTTTGCTTTCCAGAAAGGAAGGAGACCCTTCCGCTAGGGTGGACCGAGGCACTGTGGGGAGTAGAGGGCACTACAGTGGTAACGTCCGCATGAACCGAACGGTCCAGAAATAGTCACGCGTGTGTGTGTGTGCGTGCTCCCTTCTTTTCTTTTCTTCTCTTTTTAGCATCCAAATTCCTGATCCCTCTTGACTTTTAAGTCCTTTTCAAAGTGAAGCGGTGTGACCGGTACGCACCACGAAATGAGGGGACCCTCTCCTTTATTCTCCGGTCACTTACACTGCACTTAAAAAAGAAAAGGAAACCGCCCCGCTGTGCGGATGCATGAAATTACAGAAGCACGATTTTTTTCATTGAGTCATATCTCAATTTTGGTACATTGCAGTGGAAGGAAGAAAGAGAAAGTGAAGAGGAGGGAGCGAGGCGTGTGTATGTGTGTGTGTGTGTGTGTGTAAATGTGCATTTAATACACGTTGCATCCCACTTCATCACCGAATTGTTTCAAGGCTACTCTGAAGGCATGAACAACCATCGATCCAAATACTAAAACTAGGCAACCAGTGACATAACGCAGAACATCCCAAGTGCTAAAAAAGTACTAACAGCATCCGACAGCATAAAACACAACGTCCTAAAAGCAGCATCAAGCAACAGAGACCCGCGTTAAAACGCCTGGGCAAATAACGTCGGCAGAGCTGACAAGGGTCTGCACCAGGCTGTTGGTGTTTAGGAGGGTTAGAGGTCACGAGTCAAGGGTTCACTAAGGAGAAGGCCCCTGAACCTGCATCATCTGTGGACACTGAAGAAAAGCTGCTCTGTATTATCTCCGTGCATGTTGAAGGTCTTAACGCCCCTTTCCCTGCAAAATCCTGCGTAGGTTGTTCCACAAGTGAATTTTGCCAGATTGCTTGCTTCTGAAAGATGCTCTAGCACACACACCCACACCCCCGCCCCCATCAGCATAGAGACGAAACAGGCTGGTGTCACTCGGTGAACCCGCCTACACCCGAGGAAGTGTCTGTTACGGTCCCTGTTTGTTTGCAGGAAGAGAGATCCAGATTTTGGCTTTGAGGGCTCAACGTTCACTCCCCGATTGTCACCGGAGTTCCCATTCTCCATCCTGAAGCCAGACCGGAGCTCTCATGGTCTTCGCACGCTCCTTTCCCTTTGCCTTGATTCCTAGAGTAGCAACGGAGTGGTGCTTCTCTGTACATGCTCAAGGGCACTCTTAGCGGTCTTTTACTTCACATTTCATCCTTTCCTTGCATGCCTTTGTTCCAGAGTGAGCTGTGGATGGTGGGGAGGAGGAAAGGAAGGCACCAACTGATTCTTGGTTTTGTTCTGTTTTTGGTGGGGTTCAGTGCTACACTCCGGGGATTATTTCTTGTTCGAAACGGACAGCGAGGAGGATGAGGAGTCGGTCCTGGAGGATCAGAAGCCGCCGAAGCAGAGCGCCTTTCAGGTCAGAGGTGGCTCCCCGAAAAAGAGCTTCTTGGGGCAAGGGGGGGGGGGAAGGTGACCCAACCAGTAGGACAGACACCTACGGTGGGGGGTGTTGAATGGCTGGGATACATTTACTTCATCATTTTGCAACACAAGTCCGAAAACCATCTGTAGTTACACACACACACACACACACACACACACACACACACACACTTCTTTTGAAGTCTACTCCCCCCCCCCCCCCAGCAAATCTTTGATGCGGTCGTTCCATCTGTGATTTATTATTATCTCTCTTTTCTAACTGGTGTCAGCATTATCATCATCATTATAGTTGGCTACTGTGTGAACAGAGTGCTGGACTAGATGGACCCTTGGTCTGACCCAGCATCAGGGCACTTCTGATGTTCTGATGTTCTTATACTACTACTATTATTTACATTTCTATACTGCCCCATAGCCAAAGCTCTCTGGGCAGTTTACTAAAGATTAAAACATTAAAACCGATATCCAAAATGTAAAACCATAAAAACAGACCTGCATACGCAAAGACGGCATACATCTAAAAGCAACTTTGAGCTCACGAATGAAGGGGAAGCTCTCTGCACATGCTCAATGGCACACTTGCTTTGGTTTCAAACCTTCACACGTGCCAGCGTTGTTCCTTAGCACGGTGAAAGTGTTCCAAGTTGCCTCTCTAGCAAGCTCAAGGGCTTAGAACTTCAGGGCCTCTCGCACCCAGGCCCCGGCACCTGCTTTCCCCTGATCATGGATGGGTGGTTTTGCAGTTTTTTGTGCAGTTCCTTCCGCATTCTAAAAGGTCAAAATGCCTCTCCTAAGGGCTTAATTTACTGGCACTAAGAGCTTTATGCTAATATGTGCTGGTGTTTGGGGTATTTTTAGTCCCACCCCTTTTATTTATTCATTGATTGCATTTCTATACCGCCCAATAACCGGAGCTCTCTGGGCGGTTCACAAAAATTAAAACCAAAATATAAAACAGTTTAAAAACATGATATACGATACAGTATAAAAGCTCTACCAGGATAAAATCAGCAGCAGTGCAGAAATACAAATTTAAAACAGCAAAGTTAAAATTAAATTTATGGATTGTTAAAATGCTGAGAGAATAAAAAGGTCTTCACTTGGCATCTGAAAGAATGTAGTGTAGATGCCAGGCGAGCCGCCTTAGGGAGCTCCTTCCGCAGCCAGGGTGCCACAGCAGAGAAGGCCCTCCTCCTGGTAGCCACCTGCCTCACTTCCTTTGGCAGGGGTTCATGGAGAAGGACCCCTGAGGATGACTTTAGGGTCCGGGCAGGGTCATATGGGAGGAGGCGTTGCTTCAGATAGCCTGGCCCCAAGGCGTTTGGGGCTTTAAATGTTAATACTAGCACTTTTGCCGTTGGCCCTGCCCACCACTGGAACGCAGCCCTCGAGAGCGTCTCCAAAATGGAACCCGGCCCTCGGGCTGAAAGAGGCTGAGCACCCCATGGTCTAATTCAAGGGAAAGGGATTTCATTTCTCGTGAGGAGGAGGATGGCTGACATCCGACATGCGTGTCTTAGCCTGATTTGGCTTCCGGCTGCATCTTCAGCTTCTTAGACGCTGTTCAGTTGAGGCCGCGTTGACCTGAGGTCTTGATCTGCCTCCAGGGACCAAGCAGGAGCCCTTTTCTCTTTCCCCCCATTCTCTATTTTTATTCTTGTCGTTGTTCTTCTGTTCCAGCTGGCCTACCAGGCGTGGGTGACGAACACCAAATCAGCCCTCCGCGAGCGAAAGCGGCAGGAGAAAGAGGAGCAGGAGATGGAGCAGGCTGAAGGCAGGTGTCCCTCTTCCAAGCAAGGTCTCCTCTGTGCTCCCCTCCTTTTCACTGCCCCTCTGAACCGACTCACGCGTGGCTGTCTTCACGCCACGTTTCAGAAAGCCACGTCATGGGTGATGCCAGAGGCACGCAGGCTCCAGACACGGACATTTTTGGATTTCAACACCCAGAATCCCCGAACCATTGGCCATGCTGGTTGGAGCTTATGGGAACCGTAGTCCAAAACATGGGGGCACCTGGCTTTAGGAGGCCACGCTTGGCGCATGTTGTGGGCCGAGTGTGAGCAGCTACATCTGTCTTCCAGGGGAATCCCAGCAAGGTGAATTGAAGGTGAGGACCGGCAGCCAAGAGGAAGAAGAGGAGGAGGAGGATGAAGAGGAAGAAGAGACCCCTCCAGGTGGGCTGCACTCTCAGGAAGGGGGAGATTGTGCCCTGGGATGCCTTTGGGCCACGTTCAGCTGGGCCAGGCGAAGGCTGGTGCATTTTCTGATTTTGCAGAGTCACAGCAGAAAATTCACTGAAAATAAAACGGCCGGGGAGATTGTGTCTGGCTTCTTGGAGGCCTCTGGCTTTCTACGACGGGAAACCAGAGGCCAGCCCAGGTGGGTCTTTGGCCTGCTCCAACGCAACTCTCCTTGCCTTCAGGGAAGAGCAACGTGGTGCAGCGGGTGATGAACGTGCTGCGTTTCCTCTGGGTGCTGTGCCAGGCCACGGTGGACGGGCTCACCCAGTGGCTGCGCGCTTTTACCAAGGAGCATGAGCAGATGTCCACCGTCTTGAGGCTGGAGAGGTTTGTCCTGACGCAGCAGCTCGATCAGGTAGGCCACGCGTGGGGGAGCAGGGGCGCCCCTTCCTTTTATTTGTGGTGTGGGGTTTCTCCGTTTTCTTTGTTGTTTGATTTTACTTTAGGCAAGTTGCAAAATGAACAACCACCACCACCCTGCAGTATTTCGTAACGTTGATCCTTAATTTGTGTCACTGAAGGCAATAGGAGAAAATAGTCCCATCCATCCAGACAATGTATGGGGCCGAATTGGGTCTTGAATCTTAGTATTTCAGTACATTCTAAGTGAATGAATGCCCTATGAAGAGAGACTGAAAGAACTGGGCATGTTTAGCCTGGAGAAGAGAAGATTGAGGGGAGACATGATAACATCTCTTCAAATACTTAAAAGGTTGTCACACAGAGGAGGGCCAGGATCTCTTCTCGAGCCTCTCAGAGTGCAGGGCACGGAATAACAGGCTCAAGTTAAAGGAAGCCAGATTCCGGCTGGACATCAGGAAAAACTTCCTGACTGTTAGAGCAGTACGACAAAGCAATCAGTGACCTAGGGAGGTTGTGGGCTCTCCCACACTAGAGGCCTTCAAGAGGCAGCTGGACAAGCATCTGTCGGGGATGCTTTAGGGTGGATTCCTGCATTGAGCAGGAGGTTGGACTCGATGGCCTTGTAGGCCCCTTCCAACTCTGCTATTCTATGATTCTATGAACTCCATCTTTTGATGAACCCATCCGTTTCTTTCCTGCCCTCTCTGACCCTCGAGAAATGAATGAGTTGAACTGTACAGGCAGTTCCCTGAAATTTCAGATACCGTTCATCAGTTGATGGGTCGCTGAATTCCCCACCTCGCTCCAGACGGACTGTTTGCCTAACGTGCTACAGTTAATGAATTAATCAGCCGGGGGCGGGGTGTTTCTCTTGGACGAGGGGGGGGAGCGAAGGCTCACCTGGTGATGGCACGTTCACCTCCCCACAGGCCGAGGAAGTCCAGAGGGGCGTCTTGGACAGGCTGTACCAACCCACAACAGCAGACGGCACCTCGGAGGATACCGCCTTGCCGGGTACGGCGGCCGGGTCTCCAGACAGCGCAGCTTCCAGGCAGGTGCATAGGGGCGAGGGGCTGTGAGGGAGGCGGAGCCAGGGCCCTGTGGATCTGTGGGGCCTTCTTGCTCCGTGGCCAGCGGGGTCCGTGGGTGTGCTTAGCTGAGCAGAGGGCATCTCTGGACACTCCTTCTAGGGCCAGGGTTCAGCCGCTGGGATCTGGGCCAAGGGGCAGGTGAGAAAAGAGTGCCTCTGAGCATAATGCGGAGTGCCATTATTTTACTGGCAGCCACAGACAAGCATCTGGGATCAGTGGTATCTGGAAAGGAGTCTGTCTCTATACCCTTTCCCTGTAGCAAGGTGTGTGTGTGTGTGTGTGTGTGTGTGTATGTGTATGTGGGGGGGTGAGATTTTCTTCCCCCCTCTCTCCATCACCCCATCAGCACTACAGGGGAAACAGTGTGCCTGGGGAGGCAGTGGGTTCTCCTTCGCTGGAGGTATTTAAGCAGAGCCCTGGATGGCCACCTGTCAAGGATGCTGTAGCTGCAAGATTCCTACGCTGAGCACGGGGTTGGGCCGGATGACCTCCCGAGGTCCCTTCCAACTCTAAACCCCTGTGATTCTGTCTCCCATTGTCCACACCCACCACAAGACGACCAGCGCTCCCCCTCGAGTTAGTTGTAGGCGTGTGACCTCCTTTTTTCGTCCTCCCCAGTGGGTGCGAAGGAGGAGAGGTGCTGAGCATTGACACCACCGGCTACAACACCAGCGCTAGCGAGGAGCAGATCGCTGCCTTGGGCTCCCGGGACGACGTGGGGCTCCTTCCTAGCAGCTCTCAAGAGGCGCTGGCCGACACCAAGGCCCGGCCCCGTACGGCCAGCGAGTTGCTGCTGAGCAGGTACCGGGGCTGGATCGAGAAAGACTTGGCCGTTGTCTGGGCGCAAAGCCTTGTGGGTAAAGTGTTGCCACTGAAGTCTTTTTGCCTACTGGCTGGCAGGCTTCACTTTATTTATTTATTTATTACATTTATATACCACCGCCCCAGAGCCGAAGCTCTCTGGGCGGTTTACAAAAGTTAAAAACAGTAAACATTAAAAGTCTACAAAATTTAAAAGAACAACAGTACAAAAACAACAGTATCCATTTAAAAACAACAGTTCTGGGGTCCGTTAAAAAACAAACTTAGCGTTGTTAAATGGTGTAAAATGCCTGGGAGAAGAGGAAAGTCTTGACCTGGCGCCTGAAAGATAACAGTGTTGGTGCCAGGCGAGCCTCACCGGGGAGATCATTCCATAATTGGGGGGCCACCACCGAGAAGTCCCTCTCCCTTGTTGCCATCGTCCGAGCTTCCCTCGGAGTAGGCACTCGGAGGAGGACCTTAGATGCTGAGCACAGTGTACGGGTAGGTTCATGTCAGGAGAGGCGTTCCATCAGGTATTGCAGTCCCAAGCCGTGTAGAGCTTTATAGGTTAAAACCAGCACCTTGAATTGGGCTCGGAAACATATAGCAACCAATGCAAGCAGGCCAGAATTGGTGTTATATGTTCGAATCTTCTGGTTCCAGTTATCAATCTGGCCGCTGCATTTTGCACAAGTTGCAGCTTCCGAACCGTCTTCAAAGGCTGCCCCATGTAGAGGGCGTTGCAGTAATCTAATTTGGAGGTTACCAGAGTATGGACAACTGAACCTAGGTTATCCCTTTCACATCAACCAAGAAAAGATGGGGATTTTTTATTTTACCTGTGAAAAGGCTTCATTTCTGCAGTCAGAGTGGCTTAGTCCACCCTTCCCCAACCTGGTGCCCCCCAGATGCGTTGGGACTACAACTCTCATCATCCCACAACCAGCCATGCTGGGAGTTGTAGTCCAGCACATCTGAACAGTGCCAGGTTGAGGAAGACTGGGGTTAGCGTGCAACCCCACGTCTATTTAGATGGGGGGAAAGTCCTACAACTCCCAACATGCCCCAGCCAGCTATGCCAACGTAAGTCCTACTTAGAGGAGATCCATTGAAATGAACAGGACTTAAGTGAATCATTCATTTCAATGGGTCTACTCTGAATAGGTCTTCTGTTGGATTTTACCCTCAAACTCGTGTCTTCCAGTTGTCCTGGACTACCATTGCTATCATCCCCAGCTACCATGACCAGTTGAAGATGATGGGAGGTGTAGTTCAACACATCTGAAGGGCGTCACCTTGGGGAAGGTTGTTCTAAATCTGAGGGAGGTTGTTTTAAATTTGCATTTTAAATCTTTGTATTGCCGTTGAGTTTTATTCTGGTTGTGCTTTTATATTGTGGTTTCAAGTTTCCCTATTTTCTGTTTTATGCTGTACCTCTTGTGGTTTTAATTTTTCGTTAACTGGCCAGAGAGCTTCAGCTGTTGAGTGGTATAGAAATGAAATGAAATCAGTCAATCAATGGGTAACCTTTTCCATCCCAATAGCTTCATTGATTCGTTTTGTCCAGCCTGATCTCACCACCTCTCTCTCAATCGCTTTTTCTCTCCAGACATGTCTCCTTTGAAGAGCTGGAGAAATCCGAGCAATTCTACCGCTCTCAGAACCGCTTTGCGAAGCTGCTGCTGGCCTGCTACCACTTCGTGGCGTCGCATTCGGACCTGCTGTGCTACTTCGTCATCATCCTCAACAACATGGTGACGGCCTCGGTCATCTCCGTGGTCCTGCCCATCCTCGTCTTCTTGTGGGCGATGCTGTCCATCCCGCGGCCGAGCAAACGCTTCTGGATGACGGCCATCGTGTACACAGAGGTGGGGGTTCCTTCTCTGGGCAGGGGCCCAAAGTCTTTGCTGCCTCGCTTGACGGGGAGAACCAACCCATAGAATCCTAGAATAGCAGAGTTGGAAGGGGCCTCTGAGGCCATCGAGTCCAACCCCCTGCTCAATGCAGGAATCCATTGAGCATCCCTGACAGATGGTTGTCCAGCTGCCTCTTGAAGGCCTCCAGTGTGGGAGAGCCCACAACCTCCCTAGATAACTGGTTCCATTGTCGTACTGCTCTAACAGTCAGGAAGTTTTTCCTGATGTCCAGCTGGAATCTGGCTTCCTTTAACTTGAGCCCGTTATTCCGTGTCCTGCACTCTGTGAGGATTGAGAAGAGATCCTGGCCCTCCTCTGTGTGACAACCTTTTAAGTATTTGAAGAGTGCTCTCATGTCTCCCCTCCATCTTCTCTTCTCCAGGCTAAACATGCCCAGTTCTTTCAGTCACTCTTCATAGGGCTTTGTTTCCAGACCCCTGATCATCCTGGTTGCCCTCCTCTGAACACGCTCCAGCTTGTCTGTGTCCTTCTTGAATTGTGGAGTCCAGAACTGGATGCAATACTCTAGATGAGGCCTAACCAGGGCCGAACAGAGAGGAACCAGTACCTCACGTGCTGCCCTACGGCGTTAACAAGGAGCCCTCCTTCCAGCTTTCTCCTTCCCCACAGAAAATCCATTTAGGAATGAAATATGGAAGAGCTGCACGATGGCTTCTCCTAGGCAGCGTAGTGTAGCCAAGACCAGGGCCACAGGGAGGAAGCATTGGCACTTTTTTATGAGCAGAGACCATGACCTCACCTGCCACACTCAGGTGTCCCAGTTCTGAGTTTAGCTGCAAGCCTCCTAGGTGCTGAATGGAAATGAGTTTTCCCAGAAATAATACATTGTTCCATGTTGCGTTGCAGTATCTTTTAGGGCGGCGTGGTCTTTAGCTTTACCAAAGCCCTGCTCCTGGTGGAGTTGAAAAATGTTAGGACTGATTTGTTGATGTGGATCCACACCGTTGCCTGCATTTTTGGATTCTCCTTGGGGTGGGGTGGCTATTTTATTTTATTTATTTCATTTCTATACCGCCCAATAGCCGAAGCTCTCTGGGCGGTTCACAAAAGTTAAATCCATGAAGAGCGTAATAAAACAACCAACAATTTAAAAACACAAATACAAAATACAATATAAAAAGCACGACCAGGATAAAACCACACAGCAAAAATTGATATAGGTTAAAATATGAGATTAAAACAGCAGAGTTTAAATTTAAATTAAATTAGGTGTTGAAATATTGAGAAAATAAAAAAGGTCTTCACCTGGCATCTGAAAGAATATAGTGTAGGTGCCAGGCGAACCTCCTTAGGGAGCTCATTCCACAGCCGGGGTGCCACAGCAGAGAAGGCCCTCCTTTTGGTAGCCACCTGCCTCACTTCCTTTGGCAGGGGTTCACGGAGAAGGATCCCTGAGGATGACCTTAGGGTCCGGGCAGGTACATATGGGAGGAGGCGTTCCTTCAGATAGCCTGGCCCCAAGCTGTTTAGGGCTTTGAATGTTAATACCAGCACTTTGAATCAGGCCCAGACCTGGACTGGCAGCCAATGAAGTTGTAGAAGGACTGGCGTGATATGATCTCGTTGGCCAGTCCCTGTTAGTAGGCGGGCTGCCCTGTTTTGTACCAGTTGAAGTTTCCGGACCGTTTTCAAAGGCCGCCCCATGTATAATGCATTGCAGTAATCCAAACGAGAGGTTATCAGAGCATGGATAACTGTAGCTAGGCTATCTCTGTCCAGATAAGGGCGCAGTTGGTATATCAGCCGAAGCTGATAAAAGGTGCTCTTTGCCACTGAGTTCACCTGTGCCTCAAGTGACAGTTCTGGATCCAAGAGCACCCCCAAACTGCGGACCCGATCCTTTAGGGGGAGTGCAGCCCCGTCCAGGACAGGGCAAACATCACCTCGCCGGACAGATGAACCACCCGCTAACAGTACCTCCGTCTTGTCTGGATTGAGTCTCAGTTTGTTGAGGGAAGGTTATAATGAGCTCCTGCACTTCAGCATTCCCGCATTGAGCTGGGGGTTGGACTCGATGGCCTTTTAGGCCCCTTCCAACTCTACTATTCTATGATTCTATGATTTACTACTATGCCATGGCTCATAGGTAGCGCTCGGAGCCCTCCCTTAGCGGTCTTTAGCCTAGTCTAATAGGCCTCTTTTTACAAAGCAACAACGTGGCCAGTGGACTTTTTGAGATCGACGTTGATGCATATGGACCACTTTCCATGTATTTAATTTTATTTATTTATTTACGATTGCATTTATATCCCGCCTTTTTTCCTCCAAGGAACCCTTTCTTTTTCACATATATTTCTGCTGGCTGGCTGGTGCTACATGTGAATGAGTTGTGCATTCTTACGCCATGCCACCATTTTGCTGCCTGGTGGCCCCTGAAACACCTGAAATATCTCCTCCTCTCTCTCCGTGGACAGGTGATGGTGGTAGTGAAGTACCTCTTCCAGTTTGGCTTCTTCCCCTGGAACAGCTACACCACCCTGGTGCGCTACGAAGCCCGCCCCTTCTTCCCCCCACGCATCCTGGGCCTGGAGAAAACCGACAGCTACATCAAATACGACCTGGTCCAGCTGTTGGCTCTCTTCTTCCACCGCTCTCTTCTCCTGGTAAGAGAGCCCTTATTTATTTATTTTATTTATTCATTCATTACATTTCTATACCGCCCAATAGCCAGAGCTCTCTGGGCGGTTCACAAAAATTAAAACCATTATAAAACCATAATATAAAATACAATATAAAAGCTCAACCAGATAAAAACAGCAGCAATGCAAAATTACAAATGTAAAACACCGAGTTAAAATTTCTTTATAGACTGTTAAAATGCTGGGAGAATTAAAAGGTCTTCACCTGGCGTCTAAAGGCATATAATGTAGGTGCCAAGCGAACCTCCTTAGGGAGCTCATTCCACAGCTGGGGTGCCACAGCAGAGAAGGCCCTGCTCCTGGTAGCCACCTGCCTCACTTCCTTTGGCAGGGGCTCACGGAGAAGGACCCCTGAGGATGACCTTAGGGTCCGGGCAGGTACATATGGGAGGAGGCGTTCCTTCAGATAGCCTGGCCCCAAGCCATTTAGAGCTTTGACTGTTAATACCAGCACTTTGGGGACCATGGGCGTGAGATGCTAGCCTGCTCCTTTCTACCTGGGCTGGGAAAAGCAGGTTTGGGTGGACTTTGGGCTGCCTCGGACAGAGAATGGTACTTGAGGAGCCTCTAGTTGCTATGGCAACAGATGCAGGTTGCCGGCCACGTGACTGAGGAGGCTGGCTTCTCCCACGTTTAGTAAAGCATCGAGCGTAGTGTTAGCCTGGAGCCGGTTCTGAAAGATCTGCCCGTCTGTCCTCACCAGAGCTACGGGTTGTGGGATCACGAGGAAGATGTCCTGGCCAAACAGCCCGAGGCCACGGAGCCACTGGTGTCAAAAGAGAGCGTGGAAGAGCAACCCGACGCCAAAGCAGAAGCCGTGGCGGTTCCGGAGGTGGAGGTGGAAGTGGCGGCGGATGTTGAGCCTGAGCCTGAACGGGAGGGGCAAAAGGGGATCCGCTCACGCTTCAGGAGGAAAAAGGAGAAGAAGAAGAAGAAACAGCAGCAACAGCAGCAGCAGAGCAAGACTCAGAAAGAGCAGGTGGAGGAAGGTATGCGGTGGAAGTTGGGAGGCCAAGGTTTGTGGAGAGAGGGTCCTCTGCACCCAATGTGGAAGGACTCTGGAGGGCTGGATTTGGCCTCTGGGTCCTGGAGTTCTGCTCCCGCACCCTAGAGCATGTTCGACAATGGAATCAGTGACCTAGGGAGGTTGTGGGCTCTCCCACACTAGAGTCATTCAAGAGGCAGCTGGACAAGCATCTGTCAGGGATGCTTTAGGGTGGATTCCTGCATTTAGCAGGGGGTTGGACTTGATGGCCTTGTAGGCCCTTTCCAACTCTGCTATTCTATGATTCTATGATTCTTATTTACTCTTCTGTTAATGTCTGTTTTCAAGCCGTGGTTGGGCATCAAGACATCCAACTATGTATCTAAAGTAGCTTATCAAATCTACTCCCAGCCCACGATTTGATGCTCAAACAAACAAAGGGAGTTTTGCAGGGCTGTGATCGAGGGAAGAGGCAGTCTGACTCAGTTGGAGCGAGTTGGTGGGAATCTATGCCGGTGGAGGCGTGGGGGATGACCAAGGAAATGCATCCTGCCGTGCCTCTTTGGCCCTGAAGCTAATGCATGTGCATCTCTCTCTCTCTCTCTCTCTCTCTCTCTCTCTCTCTGTTTTCCAGCCCCAGGGGAGCAGGGGGAACAGGAGGGAGAGGAGAAGAAGTCGAGCCCAGCCCAGAGAAAGTTGAAGGCTGCTGGACTCCGAGCGAAACACTTCTTCGTCTCTGCGTAAGTGAGGACATGGACTTCAAGGGTTGGGGTGACGGGCTCTGGGGCAACCCCACTACCACCGCCACCAAGAGTAGGTTGCCGTCTTTGGGCCACTCTTGAAGTCAGTGGGAGCCTGGGAAGTGGCCTTTGTCCCACTTGTGTGTTTGTTTAAATCCCACCTTTTCCTGCAAGGAGCTCAAGGTGGCTTAGAACTAGGGACATCAGCAGAATCTGTTTGGCGGGTGGAGATTGACACGTTTGCCCCCTGGACTTTGTTCCGGTTCCCACTGTGGCGCCAATGTCCGTCTGCAGCAGGTCAGGCTAGTTTGCAGATTTTCTGGCCGTTTTGCGCCCTTCCGCCCTTCGGGTTCCGCAGTTTGTGGAAATTGCTCAGAAATTTGCCCAAATTACAGCTCAAAATACAGAAAAGAAAATTGTGCAAAAAAAGAAAGAAAGAAAGTTCCTGGAGTTCCGAGAACCATTCCGAGAACAAGATTTCCCAGTGACGGACATCCGTACATAACAGCCCATCTAAAAACAATGCCACTCACAAATGCCATTAAAACCATAACTCTGTAATTACAAATACACAATAAAACCATCCAAGAAACTCCAGAAATTGCCAGAAAACAGATTAAAACATTGGTCCGTCCCCCAAACGCGGACAAATAATACCTTTAACGGAGCCAGTGTGGTGTAGTAGCTAAAGCAGCCTTCCTCAACCTGGGGCGCTCCAGATGTGTTGGACTGCATCTCCCAGAATGCCCCAGCTGGGGCATTCTGGGAGTTGTAGTCCAACACATCTGGAGCGCCCCAGGTTGAGGAAGGCTGGGCTAAAGTGTTGGACTGGGAGTCGGGAGATCCAGGTTCTAGTCCCCACTCGGCCGTGGAAACCCAGTGGGTGACTTTGGGCCAGTCACAGCCTCTCAGCTCAACCCACCTCACAGGGTTGTTGTTATGAGGATAGAATGTCGAGGAGAAGGAGGATTATGTACGCCGCCTTGGGTTCCTTGCAGGAAAAAAGGCGGTATATAAATGCAATAATAATAACAACAGCAACAGGAGGAGGAGCCTGAATGACAGCAGCGTGGGCGAGAGATGAATCACTCCCGGAAGGGAGTTCCGTCTGACCCGGTGTTGCCTGTTTTGACTGGCAACAGCCCTCTGTGGTCCCCAGCAGGGGAGTTTTTGCCACCCCTGCTGCTGCTACTGCCTGATCACTTTTTAACCGGAGGTGATTAAGATGGACGCTGGAGCCCCTCTCCGTGCAAAGCGGGCGGCTCTGCTGCTGAGCTGCTGCCCATCCTTGAAGCGTACCGAGTTTTGGTTCTGGATTAAGGATGTTTTAAGTAGCACAGAGCAAGGGGCTCATGTCACCCTCCCTCCCGTCCTTCTTCCTCCAGAGCAGGGTGCGTGTTCCGGCCTCTGCGGCAATTCTTCCAGGACATCCTGCACAGCAAGTACCGGGCGGCCACCGACGTCTACGCCCTCATGTTCCTGGCTGACGTGGTGGACTTCATCATCATCATCTTCGGTTTCTGGGCGTTTGGGGTAAGCCGGGCGACGGCCGTTGCTGTTTTTAGCCAGGTTGATTTATACCAACCTTCCCAAACCCAGAGCTCTCCAAACGTTTTGGACTTCAGCTCCCTTCATCCCCACCCGGCATGGCCCGGGATGCTTGGAGTCGTTGTCCAAAACAGCTGGAGGGCACCAGTGCTGGGGGAGACTGGTTTACATGTTGCCTTCAGTGTACAGGGTGGTTGATAAAATCACTTCCCTGCACCAAGGCGCTTCCAGTCCAAACTTTAGGGAAAGTGACTTTGTCAAGTAAGGGGGGGAAAGGCCAGCAAGGGAGAGGCTACGGCAGGGCTCCACCGATGCGCTTGCCCAGTTGCCAGTGGCGAGTGTGTCTTCTCATGAAGAGAGACTGAAAGAATTGGGCATGTTTAGCCTGGAGAAGAGAAGATGGAGGGGAGACATGAGAGCACTCTTCAAATACTTAAAAGGTTGTCACACAGAGGAGCGCCAGGATCTCTTCTCGATCCTCCCAGAGTGCAGGACACGGAATAAGGGGCTCAAGTTACAGGAACCCAGATTCCAGCTGGACATCAGGAAAAACTTCCTGACTGTTAGAGCAGTACGACAATGGAATCAGTTGCCTGGTGAGGTTGTGGGCTCTCTCACACTAGAGGCCTTCAAGAGGCAGCTGGACAAGCATCTGTCAGGGATGCTTTAGGGTGGATTCCTGCATTGAGCAGGGGGTTGGACTCGATGGCCTTGTAGGCCTCTTCCAACTCTGCGATTCTATGATTCTATGATTCTGATCTCACGCATGTCACACGTGACGGGTGTGCTGGTCTCCTGCTGAGCTTTGGAAGCGCTTGAATGAAGAGCACAGAGTGGTGACCTCTCCGAGCGCCTCTGAAGTTCAGCACGGTGTCAGAGATGCCAACTTGATGGGAGGGAGGTCCTGTCTCTCTGCTGTAGCACTCTGGACCTAGCTAGCCAAAGTTCGCAGATCCCGGGCAAGGGTTGACGTGCACCTCACTGGGAAGATCCTCAGGACCGCTGCCCCAGGGAGAAGCTGGGCTGGCAAGCCCCTTCCGACATGGACTTCTCTTCCTCCCCAGAAACACTCTGCCGCGGCCGACATCACGTCGTCGCTGTCGGACGACCAGGTCCCGCAGGCCTTCCTGGTGATGCTGCTCATCCAGTTCTCCACCATGGTCATCGACCGGGCGCTCTACCTGCGCAAGAGCGTCTTGGGCAAGCTCTCCTTCCAGGTCTTCTTGGTCTTCGGCATTCACGTCTGGATGTTCTTCATCCTGCCTGCAGTCACCGAGAGGTACCGGGCCTCTACCCCAGCTTAGCCGCACTGACTGGGAGCTGAAAGGGCTCCCCAGGGTTTCCGGCAGGAGATTTTTCCTAGCCCTACCTGGAGAGGCTGCCGGGGATTGAACCTGGGGCCTTCTGCATGCAAATCAGGAGCTTTGCCACTGGGCCACGAGCCCTCCCCAAGGAGAGTGTAGCTCCATTGGGCCTGTTCAGACGACACACCGAGGCATGGTTACGCCACTAACCCTTTTGCAGCAAAGGGTTCGTGAGCGTGTTTGTTTATTTATTTATTTATTTCATTTCTATACCGCCCAATAGCCGAAGCTCTCTTTTAAAAATTAAAATCATAGTAAGACAATCAACAGGTTAAAAGCACAAATACACAATACAGTATAAAAAGCACAACCAGAATAAAAACCACACAGCAAAATTGATATAAAATTAAAATACAGAGTTAAAACAGTAAAATTTAAATTTAAGTTAAAATTAAGTGTTAAAATACTTGGAGAATAAAAAGGTCTTCAGCTGGCGACAAAAGGAGTACAGTGTAGGCGCCAGGCGGACCTCTCTGGGGAGCTCATTCCACAACCGGGGTGCCACAGCAGAGAAAGCCCTCCTCCTAGTAGCCACCTGCCTCACTTCCTTCGGCAGGGGCTCACGGAGAAGGGCTCCTGTAGATGATCTTAAGGTCCGGGTAGGTACATATGGGAGGAGGCGTTCCTTCAGATAACCTGGCTCCAAACCGTTTAGTGTTTAAACTGCAGTTATGTAGCCACCATGGTCAGGAATGCTTCACACGACACGCTAAGCCATAACGTTTAGCTTTAACCACCATGGCTTAGCGTGTCATCTGTACAGGGTCTAACATATAGTATTTCGGCTTCTTACGCATTTCCAAGAGAGCCACTGCATTTCAGCAGTTAATAATGGCGCTGGATGCAAACAGCAAGAGATTTTTCGAAGCATTCCGGTTCTCAACCTTTTTTGCTCCATTCCCCCTTTCACCATTGTTCAGAATATAATTCCCCCCCTTCCCAAGATAGTCTAACTCAAAAGGCGCATTCCAAATAATATGCATATAATATTGAAAATCTTTTATTTTTTTCTATATTAGTACATATACATTTATTTGGATTATTTTTATAGTAGAGTTTTACAAATTTAATAGCAATAGAAAATGTTGATAGAATTTAATTTAAAACTTGAATAAAATTAGTTTTTTTCTAATATTCAGAACTAATTACTTAACAGACTAAAGTTACTGAAGTTACTAAACATTGAAGTTTAGTAACATTGAAGTTAGTAACATTGAAGTTACTAAAGTTACTTCAATGAACAAAAAGTTCAATAGAATTCCAGTGTAAAGTAGTTTATTTTATTCGATGAAGGTTACAGTCAATGAGAAACCTGTGATTGTTTTTTCTTTGCCAGTTCTTGGATATGCTCCTATGCTCTGCGTTGCCCCTTTAAATGGGAAGCTTGAAACTTCTAGGATTGCGAGGGAGGGAGGGAAAAGAGAGCAAAGGCCTGGCTTTTGCAGACGACATGACACTTTCCTGGGACATTTTTAGTAACGTGTAGGAAGACATAATCTACAGGACATCATACTTTGCTGAATAGTGGTCCCAATTCCCCCCTCTGGAACCCTAAAATTCCCCCCCAGGGGGGAATTCCCCCCTTGTTGAGAACCCATGCGTTAGAAGTTCCTGTAGGTCGTTGATGACAGCTGGGTCTTACCAACGTCCCTGCAGAAGGCATTTAGGAACCCAGGAAGCGGCCTTATACCAAATCGTCCCCCTTGGTCTCTGTAGCCCAATACTGTCGACACTGACTGGCAGCAACGGCTCTTCAGGGTTTCAGGCTGGAATTTTCCCAGCCCCACTTGGAGATGCGCGGTATCGAACCTGGGACCTTCTGCACGCAAATTAGGGGCGCTTCTGCCTCTGAGCCACGGCCGCTCTGCTGTGCTGTAGGCAAGCGAAGTGACTGCTCTGACACCTTCTCCTCACCTGCTGTGCTTTACCTCCCCAGGATGTTCAACCTGAACACGGTGGCCCAGCTGTGGTACTTCGTGAAATGCATCTACTTTGCGCTGTCGGCCTACCAGATCCGCTGCGGCTACCCCACCCGCATCCTGGGCAACTTCCTCACCAAGAAATACAACCATCTCAACCTCTTCCTGTTCCAAGGGTAACGCCGAGTCCTCGGAAAATGGCGGCATGGGATTTTTTCTTCCAGGGCTTAACCCTCTGTGGGTAAATTTTCCAGCCCTGACAGGCCACTGTGTGAACGGATGTGCTGGACTAGATGGGCCCTTGGTCTGATCCAGCATCAGGGCTCTTCTTAGGGTCTTGTGAGAGCGCTCTCCCGTGCACGACCGTGCAAGTCTGCAAGTAGCCGTGTCAGGCTGCTATGTTCCCTTGTGCTCCTGCACCTGTATGTATCGTGTGTGGTATGCAAAGGGGCTGAGAGGCACAGGACTCAAGCGTACTTTCTCTCCCTTTGCAGCTTCCGCCTGGTGCCTTTCCTGGTAGAGCTCCGGGCGGTCATGGACTGGGTCTGGACCGACACCACCCTCTCTCTCTCCAACTGGATGTGCGTGGAAGACATCTATGCCAACATCTTCATCATCAAGTGCAGCCGCGAGACAGAGAAGGTGGGCTGGCACAGCGGGGGACGGCGGGTGGGACTGGGGTGAGAGATCGGGGCGCCTGGGTCTCTGTGCACGCGATCAGGTAGGGGGTTGGACTTGATGGCCTTGTAGGCCCCTTCCAACTCTGCTATTCTATGATTCTATGATTAAGTAGAGCAGCCTTCCTCAACCTGGAGCGCTCCAGATGTGTTGGACTGCACCTCCCAGAATGCCCCAGCCAGAGTTGTAGTCCAACACATCTGGAGAACCCCAGGTTGAGAAAGGCTGAAGTAGAGGATTATGGGCCAGGGTTGCTGCGCGTTACTCGACTTTCCGTGGCTGCACGTGGGCATAGGTTCCAGCTGGAGTGTTGACGGATTCTGTTTTGGAGAAGCTGTTGGGGGCCGCGTTGTGGTGGTGGGCGTGGCCAAAGCCAAAAGGGGAGGGGGCATAATTCCGCCGGCCTCTTTTATTATGAAGCTCTGCCTGCCAGTGATTCAGCCTTAGGAGGTGAATCCTAAGCTTTTAGAACTTCGGAAAAGGGGCGCAAAAGCTGGGGAACCGCAAACAATGGGTGGACCAGGGGAAGGAGGCCTCTTGGGAAACCACAGAGGGTCACATTTGGGCCCCAGGCCTAAAGGTTGGTCACCTCTGAAAGCATAAGGAATGGGGAATCCTAGGTGAGACATAACGTCCGGCATTGCCCAGGTGCAGTTAACTCACACCCACACCCACCCACAGACACACAAGCCGTAAGCTGGGGCACATGGGTGAGAGGGTGCTGATGCACCGCGTCCTGCTTTGTGGGTCCCTGGTCAAAAGCTGGTTGGCCACTGTGTGAACCGAGTGCTGGACTGGATGGACCCTCAGTCTGATCCAGCGTGACCCTTCTCATGTTCTGACGTTTCATACCTCTCCTACCTGTGTTGACCTTCTCCCTGCAGAAATACCCACAACCCAAAGGGCAAAAGAAGAAGAAGATTGTCAAGTATGGCATGGGGGGGCTCATCATTTTCTTCCTCATCTGCATCATCTGGTTCCCGCTGCTCTTCATGTCACTCGTGCGCTCGGTCGTGGGCGTGGTCAACCACCCCATTGACGTCACGGTCACCCTCAAGCTGGGCGGTTATGAGGTAGGACGGTCAACTGGCTGGGCTGCTGGACCCGCCGGGTCTTTTGTCTCCCCGTTGGGAGTGATGTTCCGCCTCCCGGCAAAGGGAAACAGCGGCACCACCTGCCGTCGGTTGGAGAATTTATTTATTTATTTATTGATTGATTGCATTTCTATGCTGCTCAATAGCCGGAGCTCTCTGGGCGGTTCACAAAAATTAAAAACATTCAAAGTATAAAACAACAGTATAAAACCATACTATAAAATGCAATATAAAAGCTCAACCAGATAAAAACAGCAGCAATGCAAAATTACAAATTTAAAACACCAAGTTAAAATTTATTGATAGACTGTTAAAATGCTGGGAGAATAAAAAGGTCTTCACCTGGCGTCTAAAGGCATATAATGTAGGTGCCAAGCGAACCTCCTTAGGGAGCTCATTCCACAGCCGGGGTGCCACAGCAGAGAAGGCCCTCCTCCTGGTAGCCACCTGCCTCACTTCCTTTGGCAGGGGCTCGCGGAAAAGGACCCCTGAGGATGACCTTAGGGTCCGGGCAGGTACATACGGGAGGAGGCGTTCCTTCAAATAACCTGGCCCCAAGCCGTTTAGGGCTTTAAATGTTAATACCAGCACTTTGAATCGGGTCCAGACCTGGACTGGCAGCCAATGAAGCTGGAAAAGGACTGGCGTGATGTGGTCTCGTTGTAATGTAAACCACATCATGCGTTTCAGCGGTGCGGAACGCGGTCTAGTTCCATCTAAAACACTCATGCGTACAAGCCGGACGGACTGCAGGCAAGCAGCCGCCTGCCACATTCAGGAAGGATATTTGCCCCTCAGGTCAAGAAAGCGTCAACGAACATGTCGGCCCTTCGCTTGACGCTCTTGTGTGGCCTACCCCAGCCTGGTGTGCACCAGATGTTGCTCTGCCTTGCAGCAGCCATACCCTGCTTTTCCGCTCATGAACGCCCCCTCATCTAGGCAGAAGGCTGCTCTCCAGATGTTTTGGACTTCAACTCCCAGAAGCCCTTGCCAGCCCGGCTGATGGTCGGGACTTCTGGGAGTTGAAGCCCCAAACATCTGGAAATCTCCTTTCTGCCCAACTCTACCCTAGAGGGACCAAGTTGACCTTTAGGCTCCATCCAAATGGCTGTCCCCGTTATGCCCTGGGGCACAAGATGGGAGGCCGTACGGGTGGGGGTCTGTGTCCCCATCTCCCCTTGCTGATCTGGCCTTTAGCAGGGATGGGGGCCTTGGGGTCCAAACCTGGATGTGTGTATGTGTGTGTGTGTGTGTGTGTGAGTGTGTGTGATGAGCCTCTATCTCCAGCTCTGGAATCGGTGTGGTTGATCGCCTCTCTTCCGCCCTTTCTGTTTCAGCCTTTGTTCACCATGAGTGCCCAACAACAGTCCATCGAACAATTCACCCCCCAGGACTATGAAGCCTTGACGGACAAGTTTGAGCGGCAGCCGGTAAGTTCCTCAAGGAAACAGGGTGGCGAACCTTCCTACCTGCAAGTTGACACAGAAGCAGCTACCCCACCCCACCCCACCCCTCCTCCACACTGGCTCTGGGCAGGAGAGCGAGGCGGGTTGTTTGTTTATTACTACATTTCTATCCCCGCCTCCCCCCCCCCTCTTGTAAGGAGCCCAAGTGCCTTACCTGGTCGCCGTTCTCTCCATTTTATCCTCACAACAACAACGACCCTTTGAGGTAGGCTGGGCTGAGAATCTGTGACCGGCCCAGTGGGTTTCCATGGCCGAATGGGGACTAGAACCCAGATCTCCCAACTCCCAGTCCGACACTCTAACCACTACACCACACTGTTTTGTTTTTAAGTAGAATCATAGAATCATAGGATAGCAGAGTTGGAAGGGGCCTACAAGGCCATCAAGTCCAACCCCCTGCTCAATGCAGGAATCCACCCTAAAGCATCCCCGACAGATGGTTGTCCAGCTGCCTCTTGAAGGCCTCCAGTGTGGGAGAGCCCACAACCTCCCTAGGTAACTGGTTCCATTGTCGTACTGCTCTAACAGTCAGGAAGTTTTTCCTGATGTCCAGCTGGAATCTGGCTTCCTTTAACTTGAGCCCGTTATTCCGTGTCCTGGACTCTGGGAGGATCGAGAAGAGATCCTGGCCCTCCTCTGTGTATTTTTATCCCTTTCCTCAGTCCATCGAACAATTTAGCTGAGGAAAGGGATAATCCCTTTCCTCAGCTAAAAAGGTTTCCAGAACAGCTTATATTGCAGGTGAAGACTGTCTCTGGCCACAGGCTTACGATCTAAAAAGAGGCAATGCACAAGTTTAAAGAAATGAGGAGGGAAGAGGGGAAAATGGAGTCGTCTTTCATTAGGGCTGGTGGAACGGTCCCGATTCCCCTCTCATCTCCCTCAGTGCAGCCTGCTGTAATGGCTGGCGCTGGTGACAGTCAAGGGAGAGGAGTGGGGCAGCCTTCACGGGGCAGATCTTTCAGCGAGGCTGGTAGAACGGCTCCGGTTCCAGCTCGGCAGTCGTGGGCTGCAGTCCTGAGCTGAGTTGGCCGGAGCCGTGGCGTGCCACGCTGACCCTGCCCTCTCTCTCTCTCTCCCCCCCCCCGGTGCTCTCTTCTGCCCCCAGGTGGCCATGCAGTTCATCAGCCTTTACGGCCACGACGACATCGTGACGGCGCGCATCGAGGGCAGCTCCGGCTCGCTGTGGAGCATCAGCCCGCCCAGCCGGGAGCAGCTGCGCTGGGAGCTCCAGAACGGCTCCTCGGACATCACACTGCGCTTCACGTGGAACTTCCAGAGGTACTTTTGGGGGGCTGTGTGGAATTGCGGCGGTTTGCTCTGGCTTGTGAGAAGAAGGTAAAAGCCTTGCTGGACCCAGGCGATACGCAGAGCCGTGAATTAGGGTGACCCTATGAAAAGGAGGACGGGACTCCTGTATCTTTAACAGCTTTATTGAAAAAGGAATTTCAGCAGGTGCTATTTGTATGCATGCAGCACCTGGTGAAATTCCCTTTTCATCACAACAGTTAAAGCTGCAGGAGCTATACTAGAGTGACCAGATTTAAAAGAGGGCAGGGCACCTGCAGCGTTAACTGTTGTGATGAAGAGGGAATTTCACCAGGTTCTCCATATATACCAATGACACCTGCTGAAATTCCCTTTTCTATGCAACTGTTAAATATACAGGAGCCCGGTCCTCCTTTTCATAGGGTCACCCTATGTGAATAATCATGGACAAGGCCAGACACTTCCTGGCTAACGTCAACCCTGACATTTTAGCCGCGGCATTTAAAGGTTTCCTTTTTTATTATTATTTTGCTTTGCCTGTGAGTGAGCTCTGTGTAATTCAAGAGCTTATTTTCCAGCATTTGACTTCTAAGGATTTGTAGCCTTCCCAATTCCACAAACTCCCAAGACAGGTAAGAGCAGCACAGATGTAACAGGTGACAAAGGGAATTGACACCTTAACCTAATTGGGGTTATCTTGTCTCCCCCCACCTCCTCCCCTGGTTGTGTTGGAAACTACAGTTATTAAGACCTGGTTCCTTTGAATGCCTTCTCATTTCTTTCTCATCCACCACTAAGGTGTTGCCCAACCTGTGCTGGAGCAGGTAAAATTCCCCAAGAAGCTACGTAATCCTCCTCGGGAGGTCATCCTCTTTAGAATGTAGCGGTCTCGTTTTTCCCTCCCCATTTTATCCCAGTGTATGTTTTCATTTTATTTTATGGCTACTCACCTGATGCCTCTATGCTACCTTGAGTTATCAGAGGCAGTAAGCCTATGTACACCAGTTGCTGGGGAACATGGGTGGGAGAGTGCTGTTGCACCCGTGTCCTGCTTGTTAGTCCCTGGCCGACGGCTGCTTGGCCACTGCGTGAACAGAGTGCTGGACTAGATGGACCCTTGGCCTGATCCAGCATCAGGGCACTTTTTATATTCTTATGCTTTCTCTGTGTATTCCGTGTATTTGATGTGTGTGTTTTCCCTTGTCGTGCTGGGTATTGACTGTAACAAAATATGATGGATTGATTGGCCATGTTCCAGCTTGTTTTTCAATCACATTTCTCCTCTTTCTCTCTTCCGCACCGCCCACACCTTGCCAGGGACCTCGGCAAAGGGGGGAAAGTGGAGTACACCTCTGAGAAGCACACGACAGATTTGGATCAAAAGAGCATTGTGCGAAGAAACCTGGCAGGGCTGCTGCAGGGCACCCACGACGCCCCTGTGTGAGTTGTAAGCACGGGGCCTCCCCAACTCAGACGTGCACACACAGAGAGGGAGAGGGAGAGAGAGAGAGACAAAGCGAGACCAACAGAGAGACACAGAGCAAGACGGACACACACAGAGAGGCAGAGAGAGACCAAGAAAGAGAGACAGAGTGAAATCGACAGAGAGAGACCTTCCCTTGGGTAGCTCCACAGTCTATTTATTTATTTATTTATTTATTTATTGCACTTATATACTGCTCCCATAGCCAAGGCTCTCTGGGCAGTTTACAGAAATTTTAAAATTAAGATAAAAACGAGTATATGAAAATTAAAAGTCTAAAACACAGAACATACACACAGAAAGCATTAAAAACTGTTAAAAAAACTAAACATGTGGGTGATTAAGATGCGCCGCCATATGCCTGGGCAAAGAGGAAAGTCTTAACCTGGCGCCGGAAAGATAGCAGCGTTGGCGCCAGGCGAGCCTCGTCAGGGAGATCATTCCATAGTCTGGGGGCCACCACCGAAAAGGCCCTGTCCCTCTTTGCCACACTCCGAGCCTCTCCCAGAGTAGGCACCCGGAGGAGGACCTTAGATGTTGAGATAAAAACGAGTTCTAGGCTAGGGTGGAATGAAAGGAGGGGGACAAGTCGAATGGGTTTTGCTCAGATCAAAAAATGGGGAAATGCATTGGGCTGGGTGAGCCTGATGGGGTGTGTGTGTGTGTGTGTGTGTGTGTGTGTGTGTGTGTGTGTGAGAGAGAGAGAGAGAGAGAGAGAGCATGCATGCGTGTGTGTGCTCCCTCCCAAGCTGCCCTCTCATCCTTCCTCTCTTCTTTGTTCCAGGCGAGTGCCCCACCTCTTCCCTCCATACATCCGTGCACCCAACGGCCCTGAGGCCAACCCTGTTGAACAATTGCTACCAGGTGAGTCGTGGGTGGGTGGGTGAAGGCCCTCAGTCCCTGTGGCATCTCCCACCAACAAACTCCTCCTGTGGGTCTCCGGGGCTGGTTCCGAAACTCAGTAACCCGCCATTCACCTTTCCACCGTGGGCTTTGCATTAAGTCCACACTAGGGAGCAGGCAGCCCCTGCTTCTAAAAAATGACCAGGGGATGTAAAATTTCCGGAAATTTTGAAGCCATGGGGGGGAAAACGTTTTTTTTCCCTTTTTTCCCCCCGGGCGGAAAGCGGAAATTTTCAGAAAAATTGAAATAATGCAATATTGGCACTTTTTAGATTGAAAGTCACTTTGTTACTTTAGGAACATAAAATGTAATTATGTCCAAGTTGGTTTGGCATAAAATTATTACATTTAGTATATTAAAAGTAGTGTATTCAAACAATTATTACAAATTTAATTTACTTTTTTTAACATTGTTTTGGTAACAAATGGAGCTACAAGCTCCTGAACTGTTAGGAACACCTGAACTGTAAGGAACCTCTTTGGTTCTGCCAGTTTATGAGGAGCAGGCAAAAAATCAATTTTAAAAACAACTGAAGAAACCACCAACATTTGTAACAAAGAAAATTATTTATGTCTCCGCTAGTCCTCCAGTGTCAAGACATAAATCCCCCATTCCCATAAAAAAAACTCAGAAAAATGGGGGGGGGGGGAACCAAGACTCAATGAATATGCATGAAATTTAATCAGACTCATTTCCTGACCTATAGCAATGGCTATCAATTTCAGTCTCTGCTTCAGTGGCAGTGCTGCCCCCTAGAGGCAGAAATGCATCTTGCTCTTGCATTTGAGAGTTGTAGTCTGTTTGCAACCTAGGACTTGCTTGTTCTTGGTGCACAGAAATTGTAATAATCTGATACTGTACAGTTTTTAGAAATCATTTGGAGAAGTAAATATCTGAGCACCTTGTCTTAAACATTTTATTCATCATGCTAAAATAAAACATCCCGTAATCCGTTTTTTCTTTATTTTTTTCAATTTTTTGGAAAAAAACCAAAAAAGGCTTCAGAAAAAACCCAGTTTTTTTTCCGAATTTTTCCGGGGTTTTTTTGGGCCTTCACATCTCTAACCAGCACAGAATAAAAGTGGTTGTTCAGGTCAGTGACGTTGGTTAGAAAAGTTTCCATTTTTAGAAATTTATGGTTTCGTAAGATATGAGTCAAAAGTGGGCAGTTTCAAAGTTGCAAGTTAATGTTTAGTATGGGACTGACCCCAGGAAGCTTTTGTTATAAATGCAAGTCTCGGCATGCTCAATAAGACCCCGGAGCGCCCCCCCCCCCAGATGCTTGCCCACCCCAGGTTTACTTGTCCATTGAGATTAACCACTTCCCATAGCAGCCATTTTGTGGTGGTGCCCAAGACAGTTTCTCAAATGGACAATTGTGCCCAGAGGCACAAAAAGTGTGCCTACCCTCTGATTTAGGTTATCAGAGAAGTTTGGGATCTTTTTCAGATTCATGGGTTCCTAATAAACCCACATCACTAAACCGAGTTACGTTTACGAGGAAAAGTCTGTAATAACATCGTTTATTTAAAATTGCCTTCCTCAACCTGGCCACTGTGGTTGGGGAAGATAGGAGATGTAGTTGAACACATCTGGAGGGCACCAGGTTTGGGGAAGCTGATTTAGAAAGAGCCGGTTCCTCATTCAAAATCTCTCTTCCTCCACCCCTACCCCATATTCTGTGTCAGAGGAAAAGGACAGCTACTGGGATGTGGAGGTGCAACTGAAGCGGCAGCGGGTCGGAGCTGGGAACGGCAGCGGCAGCTTCCTCGAGTGGTGGGTGATCCGGCTGGCCGACTGCAAGAAGGACTGTAACTTCCTGCCCATGGTCATCTTCAGTGACAAAGTCAGCCCTCCCAGCCTAGGCTTCCTGGCAGGTTATGGGTGAGTAATCCATTCTGGGGCGAGAGAGAGGGAGGGTGTTTTTCCTTGCCCAGCCGGGAGGTGACAGAGGTTGGACCAAGTGCCCTAAGCATGCACAGCCAGGCTGCCCAGCTGCTGAGCAAGTCGAATCGGAAGACGATCCCGCAAATTGGCTCGCCTTTGGCGGGCAAAAACTGCAGAAATGGCTTAGCACCAGGATAGGTGAACCGCCCAGAGAGCTTCGGCTATTGGGCGGTATAAAAATGTAATAAATAAATACGTGTGCAAGATCCCCGTAAAAGCTTAAGACCCGTGAGCCAAATGTGGCTCGCCCAAGGGGTAAATGTGGTGGTGACGGTTGTGAGCAAGCGTCAAAGGAGTACGATTGTGCAATCTTAGAATCCTAGAGTTGGAAGGGGCCTCTTAAGGCCATCGAGTCCACCTGCCTGTTCAATGCAGGAATCCCCCTTAAAGCCTCCCTGACAGATGGTTGTCCAGCTGCCTCTTGAAGGGCATTCGTGTGGGAGAGCCCACGACCTCCCTAGGTCACAGATTCCATTGTCGCACGTGCGCGAGGCTGTGCAGCCGCCATGCCACAATGCCCGTGGCTCGGTTAAACCCGCCTCTCTTCCCCTCCTCCTCCTCCTTCCCCCGCCAGGATCATGGGGCTCTACGTCTCCATCGTGCTGGTGATCGGCAAGTTCGTGCGGGGCTTCTTCAGCGAGATCTCGCACTCCATCATGTTCGAGGAGCTGCCTTGCGTCGACCGCATCCTCAAGCTGTGCCACGACATTTTCCTGGTGCGCGAAACGGGTGAGCTGGAGCTGGAGGAAGAGCTGTACGCCAAGCTCATCTTCCTCTACCGCTCGCCGGAGACCATGATCAAGTGGACGCGGGAGAAGGAGTGAGGCCGCCGAGGAGCAGCCGGAAGGAACCCGAAGCGCGCCCGAAGCGCGGGAAGGGCGTTACGAAACCGCCTTCTCCATCCCGAGGCCCGAAGCGTGGACCTGGAGGGGATGCTGAGCTGCTCCATTGGACCTAGGAGGCGCCCATCTATCTCCCCAAATCCCACCCCACCGTGCTTCAGGCTCCGTGGGTGGGGCAGCCCTTAACCTCTGAGCCATACCTACTGCCCCACCGCCTTGGGGGAAGAGGGGGAAACACTGTCACTTTTTGAAACAGGTTTATCCGTTTTTTATTATTAAAAACAAAAACAAGGGACTCTAGAAATGGTGGGACGTAGGCAACCCACCCAACCCCCTTGCATTCAAAACCTTAACCCTGTCCTAAGGGAAGCTGTTGCGTGGGACACCCACACCGTGAAGCGTTTGCAAATTGACTTTGGGGGGGGGGTTGTCCTGCGGCGAAAAAGCCCAGCGCCGATACGGAGCAATAAACTGCTTTCATCTCCCCAACCTTGGGGTGCAGAGCTTCCCCCGCACACAACACACACTTTTCTCGTTCTCATGCAGCCACAACCCCTCCCTGCCAATCTGCCCCCCCCTCACCACAGCCAAGACATCACTAAGTGCCACACACACACCCCCACCGCTGGGAACAAGGGGGCAGGGCATGGAGGCTATAGACTTTCTTTTTTTCTAAAGGAGGTGGTTTTATTTATACAGATCTATATTAATAAAAATTAAAAAAAAATTAAGAGCTGTCATTATGAACGACGCTGGGTCATACCAGATGGGGGTGAGGAGCACGGGTTGTGGTGGAGGAAGAATAGTGGGGATTTGTGGCCTCATCCTTACCCCCACCCCCACCCCACCAGTAACAAATGTGCAACGAAAGGTGAGCCGTAGACCTTTTTAACCCACCTCTCTCTACAGGGGCTCTCAGCAGTGGCTGCTAAGCTGGTGGTGGTGGTGGTGGGCTATGGCCATTTTACTCTGTTGCTGGGATCTCTGCAGCCCAACAAAAGCTTAAAACATCAGAGCAGCAAAGAATCAGGGTGGCGTTTCGGCTGTCAGTTCAGGGTCGTCTTCAAGTAAGAACTCTTGGATTTCTTGCTTCATCGCAGCCCTACAGGGAGAGAGAGAGAGAGAATGTACACAAAAGTGCCTAAGTGGGGGCAGTTTGGGGACCTCTGTGGGCAGCAGAGGCTGAAGTCAGCAAGAACAGCACCCGCCCTGCACCCCAAACACAGACAGGTGGAGCCCCCTAGCAATTGTCCAGGTGTGCAATGTTGAGTCCCTGTTTACAACTGTGGTCCTTCCTGCCCTACAGGGGTTTTGGACTACAACTCCCTCCAACCCAAGTCAGCATGGTCAAGGATTCTGGGAATTGCGCTCCAAAACATCTGGAGGGCACCCGGCTGCCTACCTCTGCTTGACTATCCGTTCGGAAAGAAGGGAAACACGTTCTCAGGATGCAAAATGTGTATTTTCAGGAAGCCCTCCAGAATCAACATTTTGCATCCTGTGAGCGCATTTTCTCTTTCTGATCTGCTTTGGATGCTTTACCTCCTTCTGTTTTTACGATCAGTTCAACAACACACCTTGCATCCGGCCCTGGACACCGCTCAGGATTAAGTCCTCGGAGCCCCCTTCTCCGGTTGTTCCCATGCCCAACTTTTCTAGGACACAGCAGTTTGGGGTGTCCAGGAATCAGATCTCTTTGCCATCACCTGAACACACCTCTATCTAGTCACCTGTTATTACTACAATTCTTTTGCCTCTGAATACCTCTCTGATTTCAATCTCCTTCTCAGGATCACCCTGAGCATTTTAGGAAGGGGAGCAATGGCGTCTCCCCAGTACTAAATTATTTGGGGGGCTTGGTATTGCTACCCAGAGTAATTCTGTGGAGGGGTCTGCCCCGGTGGAGATTTCTACTTTGTTCAACTCCAGGCCAAGGATGCAGGACCACAGCCATGCAGGCCAAATCCTGCTCCCTTCCTCTTTCCCCCTGTTCTAAAAGGTTGAAATAGCAGTCAGAACTTCAATATTGAAATACGCAGCTATTTCCTCCCTGCCCACTAGAAAGCTTGGCTGAAATTGAATTTGGTCTTTGAGGTCCATCAGCTCTACTCTGCGGCCTCTTTGACACAGGGAGCGACACCACTCACAGCCTGCCTTTCCTCTAGAGCAGCCTTCCTCAACCTGGGGCGCTCCAGATGTGTTGGACTACAACTCCCAGAATGCCCCGGCCAGCAGAGCTGGCCGGGGCATTCTGGGAGTTGTAGTCCAACACATCTGGAGCGCCCCAGGTTGAGGAAGGCTGCGCTAGCGGCCATGTCCAGGGCCGGCTCGATCCCCCTGCATGGTTCCCTGTGCTGCAAAGACGCCAGCTCATACCTGCATCGTCGTCGCTCGGCCTCTGAGTGGATGTATGGCGGGAGAGGCTCCAAGCTGCTCTGCAAAGGAGAAGAGCCAGGGTGAAGCAAACGCATCGCTCTGGAGTGCGGGACAGGAGTCCCACTGTGATAAAAGTCCGAGTGTCGCTTACAACCAGCAGAGCGTACCGCTGCCCGTTATGCCCGGTGTGGTGAATGTGGGCGGAGAGGAGTTTTTCTCCTCCTCCCATAACACTAGAACCCAAAGGGGTCATATCTCATCATGCAGGGCCTGTGCCAGACTTTATTTATTTATTTATTTATTTATTTATTACATTTCTATACTGCCCAATAGCCGGAGCTCTCTGGGAGGTTCACAAAAGCTAAAAACATTCAAAGTATAAAACAACAGTATGAAACCATAATATAAAATCCAATATAAAAGCTCAACCAGATAAAAACAGCAGCAATGCAAAATTACGACTTTAAAACACCGAGTTAACATTGATTTATGGACTGTTCAAATGCTGGGAGAATAAAAAGGCCTTCACCTGGCGTCTAAAAGCATATAATGCAGGTGCCGCGTTGTTTACCCCTGCGCTACGGCTAAATTCAGCTTGGAGAGCGGAACCGGACCATTGAGAAACCGCTGGGCGGCCGTTTCTCGCCGTCCTGAAGCCTCGGAGCAGAAAAGCGCTCTGCCGCTCCTGGACCGTCTCGACAGCCAATGGCAAGAGGGAGAGCCCAGGGTTCGCCCCCTGCTCGCACACCTACCATGTCTCGGACGGTCAGACGGCAGCCGTGGCAGAGCAACGCGAGCAGCTGGGACCGGCCAGAAGAATCTCTGCGGGGAGGGAGCAGAAAAGGCTGAGCATCAGCTTCTCATGTCGCGTCCACCCAGAGTCACGACTCTTCCCGGGGAAGGAGGGGAGGGGAAGGTCATTGAGCCTAGCAGGAAGGGCTGCCCCCGCCCACTCCCCGTGCAAGGCAGAGGTTCTTGGTGAGTCTCGTCCTGGCTCTAGGCGTCTGTTTTGTTTCTCCTTACCCTGTCGCTGGAGGGCCCTTGCAGCATCCTGTCTGGTCCCGGGCCCCTCCGCAGCAGCCGTTCCCGGCCGACGGCGGCTTCCGGCTGAGCTGCTCCGACAGCAGCGTCGACTGCAAGGCGGAGCCGTCCACTGTGAGGAAAGCACAGTCCGGATGTCAAAGGAGTTGTGTTTCTTCCGAGGTTTTTCCCCCAAGGGGAGAGGTGATGGGCCAACAAGTGGAGCTGGAGGGTGAACCTCTGTCAGCCCAAGGGCCGGATTGTGTTTCAGAGAAGCTCTTGGGGGCCGCATTCCAGTGGTGGGCAGGGCCAAAACACCCGCAAATTTCTGCTTGAAGCAGTTTCTGCCAGTAACTCAGCCAGAGGAGCGGCAACCACTCCGAATTCAAGTTGTTGGTAATGACGTTTAAAGCCCTAAACGGCTTGGGACCTCGATACTTGAGGGAGCGCCTCTCTCCCTGCCCGAGATTTGAGATCTGTTGGAGAAGCCCTCCTTCGTGTCTCACCAACACAAGACATACGCTATGGTGGGACGTGGGAGAGGGCCTTCTCTGTGGTGACACCCCAGCTGTGGAATGCCCTCCCCTGGGAGGCCCGACTGGCGCCGGCACTGCTTTCATTTCGTCGCCAGGTTGCGACAATGGCTTTTTAACAAAGCCTTTGATGGCTAATATTCACCAAGCCTGTACATAGTTTTAATTCATAGAATCATAGAATAGCAGAGTTGGAAGGGGCCTACAAGGCCATCGAGTCCAACCCCCTGCTCAGTGCAGGAATCCACCCTAAAGCATCCCTAACCGATGGTTGTCCAGCTGCCTCTTGAAGGCCTCTAGTGTGGGAGAGCCCACAACCTCCCTAGGTCACTGGTTCCATTGTCGTACTGCTCTAACAGTCAGGAAGTTTTTCCTGATGTCCAGCTGGCTCCTTTAACTTGAGCCCGTTTTTACTGTTTTAAATTCCATACCAGTTTTAGTTTATTAATGGTTTAATTTGGTTTTAGTTGTGTATATTTATTGTTTTATATTGTTTGTATGGTTTTATCTGTACGCCACCATGAGATCCTTGTAATATAGGGCGGGGAATAATAATAATAATAATAATAATAATAATAATAATAATAATAATAATAGTAGTAGTAGTAGTAGTAGTAGTAGTAGTAGTAGTAGTAGTCGTCAACCTCTTACAATGGGGAAAAAACTGCACAAAAGTCAGGAAACAGCAAAACAATCGGTGGTTCTGGGGGACCCTAAAAGGGTGCATTTGTTCCCTAGGCCGGAGTTTCTGCACCTGACCTAAGGGCATCTGCACCCCAGGGGAGTTTACCGCTTCTTCTACGCGTGCTAGAATCAGGATCACCCCGGACCGATTCCCAGTGACTTCTTCTTGGGAAAGAGCTCCAGCCGTGGTGCAGGAAGCTGGCCGGCACGTCCCCCCCGGGGGTGTGTGTTCTCGTTTGGCAGAGCAGCCAAGAGGGCAACAGCCTCCCTCCTGTCTCCTGCTTTGGCTTCAACCACCGGGAGTACGTTTATCTGCAGGGGATCTGCGCTCCCGGTCTAGTGCCCGGCAGGTTGAGACGTGCGGCCAGCAAAGGCCCACTGGCCTTTGGGCTCCTTTCGATTCTCCAGTTCCCACCCGGGCTCCGCATCCCCTGCTCATTGAAGGCGGGACTGAACTGCCCCGTCTGGCTCCCACATACCGACATTCGTGTCGAGGGTACAGAGGCACAAGAGGCATTGTGCCAGTCCTGCGGGGCCGCCGCTGCCGCCGGCCTCTCGGGGGGTGACGCCGAGTTTCTCACCTGTCCTGCAGAATAGACCGGAGAAAGCGTCAAATATCCATCTTGCTCGTATCCCTCAGGCCACGATATGGAACTGCCAGCTAGTTGCCCAGTGCTGCATCCGGGTATTTGAAGGTTTGGGGGCCCCATCAACGGACCCCCCCTCCTTCAATCTAC